>NC_064618.1:653010362-654292147 GCF_023898315.1 Schistocerca nitens
GACATTTGTCCCTCGTCCGTGTCGTTCTGTTTAAATTTATTTTAGTGAAAGTGGATCTGTACTGTGGATGATGTTTTTAATATTGTCTATTAGACACTAAACCTGGGCTTCCTCTTCTGAATGGTGCGCATGCTGGTAACTTGCGTAATGCTCTGTTGGTGACAAAATTCAACTGCGAGAATGCACTGAGGTTTAACTACGGGAATTTTAAGAAACCCATGCCTTGCCTGAAAGTTATTGTTATCACAATTTCTGACTGTGAACTTTTATGAGAAACTGATTGCTTTTAAAATAAAGTTGGTCCCTGCAAAATTTAATTAAAGAAATAATCAGTTTTCTATACTGTTTGGCTTAATTAGTCCCACTGGATAACGCCGTGCAAAACTGCTCTCGTTGTTACAGCGCGTCTCGATGAGAGAGCTGCAAAATGTAACTACTGAGATACTCAAAGGTACAATGCGTACCCTAAAATCATTGGCTTCATTCTTGGTTCATAGTTTTTGATAACCATTTTAAATATTTGAAAATTAATTGACGTTGGGATGTTCACAATGACTCTGGGTTAACTGAACTCAATAGCAATCCCACATCATTTCACTTAATAACATTGTATGAAACTTCAACAATAGTTAAGTTTTCTCTGAAATCACGTAGCTGTAATCCAAGAACTACAGAAATTAAACTTCACGTACATAAACTTTCCTTAAATAAAATTCCAAAATCTATTTCGTAAATCCATTTCTCTCATAATGATTCACAAATCCTAACAAAAAAATGCAAACCGAAAATATTCTTGATATGGGTGTGTGACAATCCAAGAATGCTGCATTCAAACTTCTGTCGCAAATAAAACAGTTGTGATCCATTCTTCGCAACGAGTATAATGCAAAAATTAATTCTTTTTCTGTCCTCAATAAATCATCCATTAACGAATAATACAATTCCCACAATTGTCCAGTGTTTGCTGCTTACTGCTGCTAAACCAAAATTTGACTGTTTGGATCTAACACCAAAGCTCAGCTGTCTCCTCTTCTCTCCTCGCGATCAACAGATAAATCCGGCGCGCACCTTCGCAGAGCAAAGATCACCTCTAACTCATTTCTATGTAGCGCAGAATCTCTGCCGAGGCGGCCCGCGCATGTCTAAGCAAGTCAAACGTTAGAAGCGCGATTCCGAGCGCCCAAAACAAGAAAAATTCCTACAAAAATTTACACCCACACCTTTCAGTATGTTATTACGACCACCTTTCTAAGGTATCGTTATGTGCACGCAAGTGTTACACCGTCCTTTGTAGGAACGTTGGACACTTCACGTTCGTAAACCAACGAATCTGACCATTTCGTTCTCGGCGTGGTCATGGACGCGTCCAAACACGGTGTCAAGAGTTCAAGACAACTCGTCTTGCTGAAATTATCTGATACTACGAACGGAGACATGCAAACCTACTTGAGTGGTGAATAATCACGTAACAGCCTGGTATCTTTTCTACACTCTCTACCCTCCTCCAAAGCGACAAGTGTATTCATTTGGGGAGATTGGGATGACTACAGTTTTGCCCAGAGAGCTTTTTTTTCCTGAAAAGACAGAATCGAAACTTACAGGAAAGAAATCTACAGAAACCAAAGTAGCATAGTTACGCTTATCATGAGACTGAGGATTCCGTGTGTGAATAGCACGTATTTTTGTATGGTCAGTGTTTCTCAATGGCTTGCTGGTTTTCTTGATTGTTTTCTTTTTTTCCGGCGAATTACGACCTGATGCGTCATTATCAAAGTTTATTCCACACTGTGCCAGTAGCGTTTCACAGTCGTTCTAATCAACGTATGTTCCGAATTAGTTTCACAGACACCAATTTAGCAACCGCGCGCCAAGCGGAACCGATTAATTTCTTGCGGAGGATCGAATTAACGGCAAGTCGGTACAGTACATTTCGGAACAGAACGGAAACTACTTCTCAAAGTGCAACGTCGGACTGACTTGCGGCTAACATTCCTGCACGAAACGAACTTTTTTTTTGCAAAGAAGTTCTAATTAACTGCTGACCACTGCAGCGTGCGCAAAAAGCACTTACGTGCGCCGCTCAAAACGGATTCAGATACAAAAGTTTTAAATTAAAAAGCTGTGAAATATTGTTTTCCACCAGTGCGAAAAAAACACGAGTAATTAAAATTGTCGGTGTGGTGGGTCACTGACGTGGAGCAAAAAACCGCTGTCACTGAAAATTCCTGTCGCGTGAATAAAATTTCATTTGGCTCCTGCGAACGTTACTGGCGAGACATTCTCGCCACACACACATCCCAAGAGCTTTTTTTTTTTTCTTTTTCTGCTTCTCCCCTCGCCCCCGCCCCTCCCACCTTTCGTTCTTCACCCATTCACCGCTCGCTCCCTCCATCTTTCTCTCTCTCTCCCTCTTCGGTGTGTTTGTGTATTTTAGCTGTTACGAACAGTTGGGTACTGTCTCTGGCATTGCTGAAACAATGCGGACTTGTACGCATCAACTGTGGAAAGCATCTGGGTGGAACTAAAGAAAGTGCATCTTCAGGGCCATGTTGCAACCAATGACCTTATAAGCGTGAATGAATTCTTCCACAACTTCTCTGTTTTTTGGTTCTCCTATTCCTCAAAAACAATGTCATTACTTTATGAAAATAACGCCATGCATGTAGCTGATCAGGGCTTAAGGCCTGGCCAGACAGAATGCGGCCTGGCCGTCCGGCCTGTGGCCTTGAACCGCAGCGGGCAGGCCGCACTGTTGAATCGCTCGTTACTGTATGGTGGCGGTCACACAGAGTGCGGCTCTGAAGCACCGGCACACGGCCTGCCGCACCGGCCGCCGCCGGGTTGTCACAGATTATAGATTCGCCGCAAGCCGGAGCGGCTGCTTGCCTCCGTTGGCGCACTCAACCGCTCTGTGGTCACACTGGAAGCAGCGGCGTAAGGCGGTTTTTGTCTTGCAGCACGTTGGGCATGCATCGTGGACACAGAAACACTTATAGAGGAGGTGAGACAATACAACTTTTTGAACGATACACGCGATCCTGATTTGGAGGTAGAATAATTTTGCCCTCGATATACTCTTGATAGAAAGCTGAATTCTCAGAAATAGTGTTGTCACTGTGACATCCATAATTTCCAATATCAACTACTGTAAACTCGTAGTATGGATCAACGATCGCCAGGAGAACCAGCGAAAAGAATTGTTTGTAACAGAAGAACTGGGATCAACTATCCTTCGGGCATTTTAACCTGATATGCTTTCCGTCTATGTTTCCAAGGCAGTTCAGAAACCCCCAAAGTTCTAGAAATCCTTTTCAGATTTCTTCCACATCTCTGTTATAGGAGTGGGTAAATACTTGGGTTGTAGAACAGTCCATATTGCCTGGCACACTTGTTTCACAATTTCTGAGACTGTTGAACGTCCTAACCGAAAAGAAAAAGCTATGGTCTGGTGACTGTTGCCTGTAGTCAAGTATCTTATGCCGATAGAACGAATAGATGAGTTAACGATCAAAGATATGTTTCCAGAATGAGATTTTCACTCTGCAGCGGAGTGTGCGCTGACATGAAACTTACTGGCAGATTAAAACTGTGTGCCCGAACGAGACTCGAACTCGGTCCCGAGTTCGAGTCTCGGTCGAGCACACAGTTTTAATCTGCCAGGAAGTTTCAAAGATATGTTTGTTTAAATTCAATGACAATGTTATGAATACAATGAAACAAAACAATCTGTTAAGTAGAAAGTTCTCTCTAGCGGGACATACGGAACTAGATGTAACTATCGTTTGCTGTATTCGTAAACACTGCAGATAAATTTATCACTACACTCGTAACTACGTTGTGGGATAGCATTTTCATCCGCCGAATCTTTCATATGATACAGCAAAACTGAAATGGAATAAATTATTATAAGACTTCTGTTTGAAGCACAAAAAGGCAAAAAATGGTAAAACTTACCGCAAACAAATGGCTAGTCTGTGCCCTGTTATCAACTGGCTTCCTCCAGTTCGTTGTGCACTTATCGGTGCTACCTTTTTTATCAGGCGATGCAGTTCCTCGAAACATTCTCGCGACATACGAAAATATTTGAAGAACCTATCTTCGTCAGACTCTAGATCAATACACAGATGATAGTTTTCTCCTAAGCTTTCTCTCTTGCTATTAATGTCGTGCACCCAACACCTCCTCTTCTTGGTGCAATTTCGTATGGCTAGTGCGAGCTACTCATTTCTGCACTTAAAAAAAAATAATAATAATAATAACTCGCACGAAGATAACGTGTCCCGCGTGAAGCTTCCAAATCGTCTAACGCCAAGACAATTGCGCTACGCACACAAGCTTAATAATGGGGTTCGGCCCTTTCTATAGTGTTAACAGCTGACGCATCAAGAGTCGCTGCTGCCTGTGTGGCGTCCCTGGCCGCTGACTGGCCCGGCCTCCCGCTGCGCCGTCCGTCTCAGCGGCAGGCCGGATTCTGTCTGGCCAGGCCTTAAGAGTGGACCCAGTGTCTGTGTGTCCACCAATAACTAGGGAATCTGTCGACCAGTGAATATCACCTTTAGTGATATTCTCTGCTCTGAGTCGCGGAAATTTCTTGCACAAGTACTGAAATGCTGCTTCGTTCCTGTGCACGGCCTTAAACAGTGCTATCATGAGTCCCTACTTAATGTGCACTGGTAGGAGAACAATTTTGTTTATTCATGGAGGCCATTCTCTCTGTATGTAGCGTTCTTCTTCTGTCCCACTCACACAGGTAGCAGCAATACATAAGGTAACCCCCTTGCAAACCCAAGAGCATCGCAATAGCTTCGAAATCTCCACATCCCAGCCATTCACGCTTACTGTAATTAACACAGGTTACAGGGGATTTTTATTTGGTAAACTTTGCTTTGCTAAGGCAGGAGATGCAACAGGGATGGGTGGCCTTTCGTTACCGCTGTGTAACAGTACTGCCTTCGGGTTTATTTTTGAGCCATATATAATGAGTCTCCACTAGAGTGGTGTGTATGTAATGTTCAGGTCTTCCAACAAACCGTTAATGTGACGGAGATCATAATGTCGCCTTAAGTAATGAAATGACACACAACTTTCTTCTACCAGTCCCGAAACGCAGACGAACATACTGCGTCAGCGAGCAGATTACAAATCTACTGTTGTGAAGCCAGTAGTTCGGCTTTATACTTTGGAAGATCTGTATCCCTAATCAGATTACTGAGTCCACGTTGTGTGGTTCTCCAGATGACGATGTTGGTGTAAATGTAGAGTAAGTATCATTGGCAGATGATTGCACTTCTTTGGCGGTATGTGTTGGTTCAGCAACATGGCTTTCACTGCTTGGTATCACTGATTGATCGTGGTATATGTAGGTAAACTGAAACTGGCAGTCCCGGTAGTCTGCAAATGGCAGATATGATGTCAGGGTATTGAATATTCCTCCTCCTCTTGGTACTGACCCTCTCCTCAAAGGAAGGTACCATACAACAGCAGCAATCCGATGCATGATGTTTGGGTCTACGCCCAACAGCTGCCACACTAAATTTCATGCAGACGTTTTTACCATGCTTCCAAGCATTCAGTGTAAAAGGAAACGAAGAGCAACACAAGTATCGAGCCCACGATTTATCTTGGTCTCCAAGTCGACACCCCAAATATAAGTGATACTTTTCTTTCACTACTTTAGTCAATGGTTGGCATACTGAACCATAATAATCACAACTGTACAAATGTAACAAAAGTTGTGAGTTTGTTACTCAGGCAGTGGGACTCCTGTGAAAACATGCACATGTACAATAACAGAATTCTTCAATTTCATCACTTTACCTCACATATTTCACTTCCAATCACCACGACATGCATCCCAGTAACAAGTGAGCTAATGCAGCACGAGAGCTTGCAGCTGTGACAAACGACAATTAAAATCACGTCTGCTCTCTACATTCGAAATGTTCATGTGTTTGGATGGCACGCCCATTAGTAATGGTGTGAAAAAGTGTTGCCAAAGTGTACTGGAAACATCCACCTAACTCATGTATGGAATTATTTAATTGCAATCATGGGCTTGGAGACAATTTTAACATAGATAATAGCGTTCAGTGCATCTAAATCTGTAACGCACGGCTACGTTAATTTCTGTAAAGAGTAAAGTGAAAACTTGTGGACTAGTGTAGTACAACTAGCTTGAAACAAATTATTGAAAAACAGAGGCAGTACAATAAAGAAACTAACGCAAATAATTTCACTGGTTTCATTCAAGATTTTGGTCATACTGAAAAATGCAAGTCCTTTTAGATAAATGGCGGTTCCAAAAGAGGGTCGATTTTTAAACGACTGGTAAATTTATATTTATCGATGGTGACATTGTTTTGGTTCGTTTCTATTTCCAGGAACATTTCGATTGTTGTTCCAGTCTGAATTTCTCGCATTCGATGTCCAATCATGTAGCAGTTCACTTGCGCGTTAATCGTTTCATCAGAATTCAGAAAGTTATGCAGCAACTGTCAGGCGACTTTGCAAGGTTCATGAGCGTAATGGGGCACCGAATGAATCAATAGTTCGCAGAGTTATGAAGAAGTTCTTTGAGATGGGTCCAACTGTAAACTTTGTCAGTCCTTTGCGTGATCGCTCTGGCTGAAGTGAGCAGAACACGACTGCAGAGGCCGGTGTTGGCTTCTAGAAAAATCATTGAGCACCTTGCTGCTGTTCTGCAAGGGTAATCCTTGGTTGTCATTGGTAACAAAACAGAGGTCTGGGCTTAGTCTTGAGCCCATCTATGAGTGGAGTGTATCTTTGTCCTTCCCTTCGAATAATAAGAAACGACGTTCCATTTCCGTCCATTCCGATACCTTCACGCCATCTTTGCTCGTGGTTCTATAGCACCGATTGTTAGATATTCTCAGCAACTTCTTTTCCCCATGGCTGTGCTGGGGGTTTGTAGATGTTCAGAGTCTCTGTCTCGGTGACTTTCAACCTGATGGCTACACTAGATCGCACATTATACTGCGTACAATAATTCCATTCTCTACGTTTGACATGTAGATTTATCTGCACAGAGCCGGTTCCAACATGTGCACGCAACGTTCAATTTTGAGAAGATGTTCAAAGCGACCACCTTGCATTTGCAAACACTTCACCACTCACTGAATCATACCTGCGCAAACACCTGCATCTACTATTGCCGAAACGGCATGAAGGCGAGGTATTAGGTGGTGTACATTCACGAGTGAGTACTTACTTATTCCCTTAAATGTACTAACAAATAAAAAAACTAGTGGATTAAGACTCGGAGAACGTGGAGGCCGTAATACTGGACCACCACGATCCATCTGTTTCTCTGGAAATGTTTCTTTTAAATAGTTACGCACATTCCAATGTGTGGAGGTGCATCATAATGCTGAAATCACAGCTGGCGCCGAACACCAAGTGGAACGTTCTCTAGTGCGTCAGCCAAATACGTGCGAAGGAACGTACAATACAGGGGCGCAGTCAACTTTCCGACAAAACGTAAGAGGCGAAAGGTATTATTACCCACAGCTTTATGCCAATACGTGCCTGAAAACACCTCCTCAGGTGACATGGGGCGGGGGGGGGGGGGCTGTGTTCCAACCAGTAATGGCTGTTGTCGAGGTTGAAAATAGCTTCACTAGTGAAGGTAGATCATCCAGTTCTTATCATGGTGTTTATAAAACTCTCGTTATCTTCCACTAGGGGCAAAAGACATTTACAAAACTATAATCATCAAATTCGGTCTTCTGGCCTTTCGTATTGAATTAATGTTCAATGATGTGGATGTAGCTCTTCATCACGCAACACTTCAACAACCAGTCACTGAGATATCTGCAACTGCCTTGCAATATCATGGGTACCCAAGGGCGAACGATATCAAGAGTAGCGTCTTCTGTTTAAGGAATTCGTATAGTCATTGGATGACCACTGGCCATTATTTGTGGACGAAGATTACCAGTTTCCCGCAGTCGTTGCTCCAGGCGACGAATAACAATCTTATTGGAATGGAGCCTTTGAGGGAATCATTCAGCTTATGCAGGGGCAGCAGCGGCAGCATCAGCTTAGTTATCGAATGCTCCCAGTAGAAAAAGCATGTCGACGTATTCATCTTTTGAGTACTCCACCGGAAAGCCGCCCAACATGAAGTTAACGGGAACAGTTATAGTCGTGCACTGCGCGGTTACAAGACACGTGCATGGAGTTGAACGGACGTCGCTGTCATGGGATACGTTATAGCTATGTGGTAAAGTGATGATCTGCTTATAAATGACGACGACTAGGGAATGGACGTCTCGAAAATAACTTCATGGTGTATGTGGTTCGATGTCCCAGCAGTCAGTAAGCTACGACGGCTGGTACAGTAGTGGTTTTGGGGGGGGGGGGGGGGGGGGAAGGGTGATACACATTTCTCTATAAATTCTGATCCACTGCACGATGTGGCAATGTTGCCATCTTCTCATTTTCATACACGTGTTTTGAAAATGCATCCGAAATGATTTTGCTAGATGAAATTTTGTCTTGAATTTGGATTAGTAATCTCAGGACGACCTCCAAGTGCGGCATGTTTTATTCATCCTTTATGCTTCTCTTACCGTGTCAAGCGCGCGCACCGCCAGCAGACGGCATTCTTTCTAACAACAGGCAGTCATCACAGGTAGAGTTCCCTTTTAATAGACTGAATCCTCTGCCGTTCTTTCTCCATCTCTGAGAATTCGCCAATTTCTCCTGTCGGGTGGTTAACCTATTCACGCAATTTTTTACAATACTTCTTGTAAAATGTTCTTTATTGCTTGTATGGAACGTACCGAACAGTAAATTGTGTGCATGGAGATACTGAGAATGCCCTTTTCATATAACAGAGATATTGAAATGCAATATTATACTGCTGTAGAAATGTAGGCCCAGAAATTACAAGGAAGTCTGTAGATATTCAATGTAATGAGTTAAGAAATTGGTATCAGTCTTTTCAAATACGAGTGTTCTGTATTAAAAATCTCTGCCTACTTGTTAGTTCTTGTCCTTATATAGGCACTTGCGAAAGTGGTGCTTATTTTTTAATCATAAGTATATACTATAAGAAATGCGGTATTTTTATTGTGCAGAGTGGAGAAAAACTGATACACTGAAATGAATTTTTATGAATAAATTCACCTTTCATTTAACCAGTATTCGTTTTCTGTACTGCATGAAAGGTCAGTACAACTCAGTGCAGAAGTTACAGGAACTATCAAATAATTGTTTTGCAGCTCTGCCTTCTATGTAGGTGCAATATAAGCAAGTAATAAGGGTTCTCGGAAACATGTTGCCAAAATGAACACACTTACTCTATCATAAAAGCACTCAAGCCTGTCTCATGCATACCTTCAAGATTGTTAGGTTATGTTACATAGCTTAGATCCTGCTTCCATAGAGTTATTGCCTCTAGTTTAGGTTAGTCAGCTATTCAAGATGTGATTCCATTGCTTCTGTTGAGTGGGCAACCCATTGAGTTAGTATTAAATATCCCTATCATTAATAGAAAATTAAGACAGAAAATTTGTTGCTTGTTAACTTGTGTTAAAACATCATAGTTTGGAGGTTATGTTTCTTGTGTAGGTTCTTGCACAATGACCACTCCACCATAAAAGTATTTTAATTATCACTCGTCCCACTATACCTGTATAAGGAATGGGGTTAAGTAATATTGATTGTGCTTTTTTATGTTTATAACTACCATGTGTAAATACATCACAATAAATATTCATTTCCACTTTGACAGCTGTGAAAATATCTCAGGAATCGAAAAATTTTTGGACGAATTGCTTCAGTGTAAAGATAATGATGTAGTCTTAAACAATGAATTAAAATTCGTATCTGCACTAGGATTCGAACCTGGGTCTACTGCTTGCTAGGAAGATGCGCTAACCCCACACGAAACGCTGGCACTGCACATATTACCCTCGTACCCTCCTCCCCCGGTACATATTCCAGTTCAGGCTCAGTCCAGTAGTATTCCCATTCTAAACTCGCATCAGTATTACAGAGGCTCTCTAGTGTAATATGCGCGGATGTGTAGCTAGAGTGTCAGTGTGGTGCAGTGGGTATCGTAGCTACCAAGAAGCACGAAACCCATGTTCGAATCCTAGTGCTGCTACAATTTTTAATTCATTGCTTCAGCCTCTATCATTATGGCAGACAAAGGTGATACTCAATATATGTCTCAGGAACATCAGCTGTTTATGATTGAATATAGTTTCCGACTCGAGGAAGAAACGCAGTTGCTTTCATGTTTATGACTACTTTTACTAATACACAATTGAGTGCCAGATCCTGGTTTTGACTTGTCTCTGCAGCTATTTATGATCCACCTTTTTCTTCGTTCGGAATCATTTGAAAACCTACATATGCAAAAACCATTTTTGCAATGGTTAGTGCAGTTCATAGCTGAGCAGCCACCTAATCTTCAATACATTTAATTAAAAATCTCTACTAACATTGTGACTCATATATATACACGTATGAGTATTCTATACTTTGTGGAAAACAAGGTGAACAGTTCAGCTCAAGTTGTTGGAGTCGTAATCACATGTGTAGAGTCCTCAGCATAAATCAAATGCAGACAAAAATAAATAAAATGGGAATATTATCAACCCAGGTTTAAGACAAGAACACAGAAACAGCGTGAGATTTAAATTTGTGGGTGAACGGAACCCTTTTGGAATGGATAAATGAGATACTATTTTAGTCTTGGAAATCTAGAGTATACATTAACGACGCAATTTTCAAAACACCAGGTAGCTATTACTAACAGTGAAAATAATTTACCACGAGCAGCATATAAACTACAAAGACTCAGTGCTATATAAAACTCGCAGAGATCTGATAAGAAAACAAAGATTATGTCATTTTATGGAGGACCAAAATTAGGTCCAGAATTCTAATAAATGGGAATTTAGTTCAATAGTTATGCAGATGACAGAGATAGCGCTGTCCTAATCGGATCAGAAAACTGAGGCAATTGCAAAGTAACAAACTTTAAATATTGAGGATGGAATATGTTGCATGAAGATGACACTGATTTTCCAAATACGATAGAGAAATTTAATGAGTGGTAGTAATAGAGTAAGTAAGGCAAGAGGCAAATCTGAAATTTTACGAAACAGTGCCACTCGCAGTTTTAATGTACGGAAGTGAAACCTAAACGACAACGAAAAGTATGTACCAGAAATATAAAGTGCAAAAAAATGAAAAAAAGTTCCTCAAGACAGATCAGCAGTACGAAAACAGAGAGAGACACCCAAAACAAAATGGAAGGACTTGAAATCTGTACAAGCAGGCGTATAGGGAAAGCCGAATATTTGCAGCAGATTATGATGATGCTGTTAACGTGCAGTGTTTAAATCTTCCTCTCACAGCGACAGAGTCCCACTCGTTACCTCAAATGTAGCTCCTTAAAATACACTGTATCCCTTCGAAGACCCTGTTGGTTTTCTTATGGAGTGCAAGGTCTCAGAAGGGTGTAACGGCCAAGAAACGTTTTAATATTCGCTAACATGTGGAATGTGTTAGTAGGTTTGCAAATAAGGAAAATAGGATACACTTCTCTCTTTCTCTTTCTCTATTTCCGAACAGGACTTGGAAGGCCCAATGGTACTGACAAACCGCCGTGTCATCCTGAGCTGAATGGCGTCATTGGATGTGGATCAAGAGGAGCATGTTGTCAGCACATCGCTCTCCCGGTCGCTGTCAGATTCCATGACTGGAGCCGCTACTTCTCAATCAAGTATCTCCTCAATTGGTCTCACAAGGGTTGAGTGCAGCCCACTCGCCAACAGCACTTCGTAGACCCGGACTGCCACCCATTCAAGTACTATCCAAACCAGGCAACACCTAAATTGGGTGACTAGATGGGGACTGGTGTTACCATTTCATCAAGGCCGTTGGAAAATAATATATACTTGCTTTGTGAAAACAAGGCATTTACACTCCTGGCCATTGAAATTGCAGCACTTTGAACGATGGCAAATAACCTGATTTCATGCAGTGTTCTTATACAGCATAGGAAGAAAGTACACACATCAAAAAAGTATTGTGTCACCTCGGTTCCGAGAATAACGGAACCTGTACAGAAAATTGGAAAAGAGATCAACATAAACGTAAATTGCGTCCTTTTCATTGCTCTTGAAAACCACTCATTGCATGTTGTACAACCATACAGCGAGATCTTCAGAGGAAGTGGTCCAGATTGCTGTACACGTATATACCTATACCCAGCACCACGTCCTCTTGCACTGATGCATGCCTGTATTCGTCGTGGCATACTATCCACTAGTTCATAAACGCACTGTTGGTCCATATTGTCCCACACCTCAAAGGCGATTCGGCGTAGATCCCTCAGAGTGGCTGGTGGATTACGTCGTCCAAAATCAGCCCTTTTCAATCTATCCCAGGCATGTTCGATAGGGTTCATGTCTGGAGAACATGTTGGACACTGTAGTCGAGCGACGTCGTCATCCTGAAGGAAGCAACTCACAGGATGTGCATGATGGGGACGTGAACTGTCGTCCATGAAGACGAATGCTTCGCCAATATGCTGCCGATATGGTTGCACTATCGGTCGGAGAATGGCATTCAAGTATCGTACTGCTGTTACGGTGCCTTCCATGACCACCAGCGGCGTACGTCGAGCCCACATAATGCCACCCCAAAACAGCAGGGAACCTCCACCTTGCTGCACTCGCTGGTTAGTGTGCCTCCAAGCACGTCTCCGACGACTGTCTGGTAGAAGTCATATGCGACACTCATCGGTGAAGAGAACGTGATGCCAATCCTGAGCAGTCCATTCGGCATGTTGTTGGGCCCATCTGTACCGCGCTGCATGGTGTCGTGGTTGCAAAGGTGGACCACGCCATGGACGTCGGGAGTGAAGTTGCTCATCACGGAGCCTATTGGGCACAGTTTGAGTCGTATCACGACGTCCTGAGAGTGCACGAAAAGCATTATTCAACATGTTGGCGTTGCTGTCAGATTTCCTCCGATCAATAATCCGTAGGTAGGTCATCCACTGCAGTAGTAGCCCTAGGGCGGCCTGAGCGGGGCATGTTATTGACAGTTCCTGTTTCTCTGTATCTCCTCTACGTCCGAACAACATCGCTTTGGTGAACTCCAAGACTCCTGGACACTTCCCTTATTGAGATCCCTTTCTGGCACAGAGTAACAATGCGGACGCGAACGAGCCGCGATATTGACCGTCTAGGAATGGTTGAACTACAGACAACATGAGCTGTGTACCTTCTTCCTGGTGGAATGACAGGAACTGATCGGCTGTCGGACCCTCTTGGTCTAATAGGTGCAGCTCAGGTATGGTAGTTTACATCTTTGGGCGGGTTTAGTGACATCTTTGAACAGTCAAAAGGACTGTGTCTGTGATAAAATATCCACAGTCAATGTCTATCATCAGGAGTTCTGGAAATCAGGGCGATGTAAAACTTTTTTTTATGTGTGTATGATTAAATTTGTAGGTAATTAGGAGTTACTCAGGATGTGAAATACTGTGCACACAGTGTCGTCTCAAACGGTAACAGTGGCGCTAACTTGGTCAGACATCGAGTCGAACAGAGCTTTAATGGCATATGTGGATACGTGTGTTTCATATCTACTCCATGAGTTCATCAATAGTGGTAGCTAGAGGATGGTGGCCTGCCTTTCTCTCAGCTACTCCTGACCATATGTTTAACCAGATGATTGATCTACAGAATGTGCAGGCCAGGGAACCAGTCGATGCACCACTGTAGGGTGGTAGGTTAGGACGACATGGGCAACATGCAGTCTCGCATTATGTTGTTGAAAGATACGGCACAGCCAGGTTAGAGAAATAACGCCTACCGTCCATATTATCAAAGATGCAAACCAGAGATGTTTGTATTGTGTACCCACTGGCATCTCATAGCATAACGCCAGGTGCTGGGCCATTATGATGACGACAAATGCAATGATATAACATTCAATGATGATGACAAATGCAATCAGACAACATTTAATCTCCTTAGAGCGTCCACTCGTTTATACATCCATCATGAAACTGGGGTCAGTACCAGTTCAGATGTGGAAAGAACATGTGGTTGAATCGTTTGCCCAGTGTGTTGTGTCCTTTGGAGCACTACGCTTGGTGCTCTTCTCTCTGCTGCCCTACCAAAGGAATCCACAACCTTGGTCTCTATTTCAATAGAGTTTGAGAGCCTCTGCAATGCTATAAGAGTTTAGGAATGGGAATACTACTGGGATGAGATGTGAATGAGAATTTGAATTGAGGAGGGGGCATACTAGGGTACTCCATACAGTTGTGCAAAGCTGGTGTGCCAAGGTGGCGTAGTGGTTCGATCTGCCTAGTGAGCAGGAGACCTGTGTTCTTAACCTAGGCTTGGTAAAAATTTTCAGTCGTCGCTGCACTCTGTATATACACTACTGGCCATTAAAATTGCTGCACCACGAAGATGACATGCTACAGACGCGAAATTTAACCGGCTGGAAAAAGATGCTGTGATATGCAAATGATTAGCTTTTCAGAGCATTCACACAAGGTTGGCGCCGGTGGCGACACCTACAACGTGCTGACATGAGGAAAGTTACCAACCGACTTCTCATACACCAACAGCAGTTGGCCGGCGTTTTTGTTACCAAGGCGCCGTATTAACACAAATGACAGGTCTGGCACTGCTATGGGCCATGTTGGTGAGGTGCGCTCCTTCAAAGCCCCTCACACCTCTTTTCTTGGCGTGGGATCCTGTAGAAAAATTCTGACGGTTCCGTTAGCGATGGGGAAGCTTCGAGAAAGTTGCAACTTTAAACACCACCCAGAGGCCAGCCATTGGCTGAAATTGTGTGATGCTGGACAACAATTCCCATGCACACAACGTCTGGAGCGATGACAGGGGATTGGCGGAAACTTTGTTACAAGAGCATCATTGGGCAGCCGACGGTGCAGTGAAGGAGAAACTGACGGTTCAGTGTAACTGAAAAGCGAAGTTCATGTTGTGCCTGCCTTAGTGAGCAGTCATATTACTCTGTGTCTTCCGCTACAGAGTACGGGGACAGTAGAATTACTTCTCCGGCAGCCCGGACAGGAGCACGTTGTTTTGCGCGATCGCGCATCGTCAGAGTTACAGCTCTGTGGGCCATCGAGAGCTGCAGGCAGTCGACGACAACACCGCGTGCAGCTGCAATTACTGTTAGTAATATGTGCAGCACCTGCATACTTTGATCAGCCTCGTGATTTCCAATTAGCGCCTTGCTACATCTTGCTAGAGTGATAGAATCGCGACATTTGATTACAAGTTCTCACCTTCGTGATCACCAATTTATATAATTTAATATAAGTTATTTCAATAAACTTGTAACAAAATACACATCATTAGAATTCTGTGGAGTAGATCTGGGTAGTCAACGTGCCAGCCACCGTAGAGTCTATTTCCAAGTTTACTGTGCAGATATTAACTGTTCTCTTCTCACTACTTAAGGAAAACTTTTGATAGCAATCTATTAAATTTGTCGTGTCACTTCTCTGTGGAACTGAATAAATTCAGTGACTATTCTGGTACTCACAGCACTTACCTGTTCAGAATATCCCATCACTGGTCCCCCCTAATCATTATTTTTGAGGATTATAAGTGAATTACAGATTTACATAATCTTATATGAAGAAATTGGTCTCGTTAAAGTTAGTTGTACAGCACGGTGATCATAGTAATATCAGATGTTTTGCAACTCTTGGGTTAATTCTTTGAATTTCGAGTCTAAATTTTAACCATTTTGACAGTAAATTGTAAGTTTCTTGAGACGACTCTGTGGCCAGTTCCCAAGGTGTGCTTGCTTCTGGGTATGAATTGTGTGTGCTTCTCTTTTGCTGATGAAGGCTGTGGCCGAAAGATTTGTATTAGTGTGATAAAATTCCGTCTGTTTCCAACTTAATGTGTCTTCTTTACGGTAAGCAGCAATATACCTTTTCCTAAATCCTGTTATCATATACTGGGTGTTTCAAAATTCACGTCACACATCTCTCACCAATTGAAAACGTCTGGTCAATGGTGGCCGAGCAACTGGCTCATCACAATACGCCAGTCACTACTCTTGATGAGCTGTGGTATCGTGTTGAAGCTACATGGGCAGCTGTACCTGTACACGCCATCCAAGCTCTGACTCGATGCACAGGCGTATCAAGGCCGTTATTCCGGCCAGAGGTGGTTGTTCTCGGTACTGATTTCTCAGGATCTATACACCCAATTTGCGTGAAAATGTGATCACATGTCAGTTCTAGTATAATATAGTTGTCCAATGAATACCCGTTTATCATCTGCATTTCTTCTTGGTGTAGAAATTTTAATGGCCAGTAGTGTAAATTCATTTACAGGTTCTGCTGCCTATAACTTTGACGTTCTGTAGCGTCGTTAGATGGCGTTTCTGGACATGGATTCCAATGTAAAATTTGATCTACTGAGTCCCTCTAGAAGTGTGTAACATGAATTGTGATACACACTGTATGTAGCACTGTACTACAAAGTAGCGTATACTTTTAATATTTTTTTTTATTTTGTAGCCGTGCTATTAAAAATATACGATGTCTATCGGCATTTTAGTAATGTTGTGTTCAGTACTTGCCAAAGATATTTGTTGATATGATGTAATTATGTAGCTATATGATCGTGCTAATCAGCATGCCCATTTTGATGTTATGTAATTGGGAATGTTGATGTATTTTACATATAAGGAATATGTTTACGAATCTGGTGGAATTAGCTTTGCGTTTATAACATCCCAGAGAAGGAACTAACGTTAGAAGTCTGCCAGCCTGTAAATTGCAGGGGGTAGGCTACTGTCTGCTGAATGCCCGCCTTCCATATAAATCAGACGGCGACCGCTGGGGCCGTATCTCTAAAAGGAACGACGACCTTTTATCTGACCGCGATTCGGCCGGAATTAATTGGCCATCACAGATTACTCGTCCCAAGAGTAATGTGGCGGCTCTGTAGCAGCATGGATCCTCGCCAGCGACGAGTCGTAGCGATAAGCCGAAAGCAGCCAGTAGTACCTGGTACCCGGTATACGTCGTCCGCTACCCGACGTCTGCTGCAGTACGAGTAAGTGGGCGTCGGACTGTGGCTTCCAGTCGAATTCGGTTGAGGATCTCTTTTTATCGTGAACTCTGCCGGAAACATACACTGCAAACGTACATTTGGAGAAATCATGTGATGACGTAGACTGGACTTTTTTTCTTAAACTGTTTTTATCAGCTACTGAGATAGAAAGGTAATCAGTTATCTGTGAGCTAAGCAGACAGTAATGGCAGTAGTGACGGGATGATGCAAGAGTAGAAAGTCAGGAAATTTGTAAGGTGGGATTGCTGTAACCAGCTGTAACTAACGAACTCTCCCTCCATGAAGGCCCAACGGTACCGACTGGCTTCTGTGTCATCCCCATCCTACAGGCGTCATTGGATACGGATATGGGGGGAGGAGGAGGGGCATACACCGCCTCCCGGCCATATGTCAGTTTATGAGACCGTATAACAACCTCACCTGACGCAATACTACTCATTCCTTAATAAAGCTCACTCGCTGATCGCTTTAGAGCGATGATTATGTTCGAATCGATACTACGGAATCATCGGAGATATGAGGGTCGACGTGAAGACGTAACAGGATGTCAGAACACGGCGTAAGAACAGTGGTCGTAACTGAGTGGGACAGAAGACGACTGTCATGTATCGTCGATGACAACAGGTTTGAAAATCGACAGGCTCTACTGCTGTGAGCGAATGCAGGTCCATCTCGAGACAGCCTCCGAACGAACACGTCGAAGGGACCTGCATACAATTGACCTTTGATGAGTGGTATCCTCCAAAGGCCGCTGTAAAAAAACAGCACATAAAGCTGTACGTCTTCACCTCGTCAACCAGCATAGAATCTGGACACCAACTGATTGAAAGCCTGTAGTGTCGGTAGTATTATTTGTTGCCTCACCAATTATTACGTGATAATTTTGTCTTTTGCGGCCGCTTGCTTAAAGTTGTATCGGTCCATTGTTGTTAAATCGTTCGTTAAATATTCTTGGCTTTATTGTTTCACCTCCCATCAGTTTTTTTCGAACAATTTTCAGCTCATTGATGCCGTTGTTGTCATCTATAATGAAGCAGTTTCTATATTCTCATTTTGTGTTGCCACATTGAAGTGAAAAGATGGGCCAGTCAGCAGAATTAACGGCAGAGGAGAAAGCTGCTATACATGCTTAAGTGTCAGTTGGTCTCAACACAAGAGTGATTTCAAGTGTTCCGCAGGGAAGTGGTGTAGGACCGTTCCTATTCACAATATATATAAATGGCCTTGTGGATAACATCGAAAATTCACTGAGGCTTTTTGCAGATGATGCTTTAGTATATCGAGAGGTTGTAACAATGGAAAACTGTATTGAAATGCAGGAGGACCTGCAACGAATTGACGCATGGTACAGGGAATGCCAATTGAATCTCAATGTAGACAAGTGTAACGTGCTGCTAATACATAGAAAGAAAGATCCTTGATGATTAAAAGCAGGTCAGCAACTGGAAGCAGTTAATTCCATAAATTATCTGGAAGTAGGAATCAGGAGTGATTTAAAATGGAATGACCATATAAAATTAATCGTCGGTAAATCAGGTGCCAGACTGAGATTCATTAGAAGAATCTTAATGAAATGCAGCCCGAAAAAAAAGGAAGTAGGTTACAGTGCAGTTGTTCGCCCACTGCTTGAATACTGCTCACCGGTGTGGGATCCGTACCAGATAGAGTTGGTTGAAGAGATAGAGAAGATCCAACGGAGAGCAGCGCGCTTAGTTGCAGGGTCATTTAGTAATCGTGAAAGCGTTACGGAGATGATAGATAAACTCCAGTGGAAGACTCTGCAGGAGAGACGCTCACTAGCTCGGTACAGGCTTTTGTTGAAGTTTCGAGAACATACTTTCACCGAAGAGTCAAGCAGTATATTGCTCCCTCCTACGTATATCTCGCGAAGAGACCACGAGGATAAAATCAGAGAGATTAGAGCCCACACAGATGCATACCGACAATCTTTCTTTCCACGAACAATACGAGACTGGAATAGAAGGGAGAAGCGTTACAGGTACTCAAGGTACCCTCCGCCACACAATGTCAGGTGGCTTGCGGAGTATGGATGCAGATGTACATGTAGATAT
Source organism: Schistocerca nitens (assembly GCF_023898315.1). Lineage (NCBI taxonomy): Eukaryota > Metazoa > Arthropoda > Insecta > Orthoptera > Acrididae > Schistocerca > Schistocerca nitens. Next base: position 653,029,564 of record NC_064618.1, read on the forward strand.
CCTCCAATACAGGTTGTAATCAGCCTACAACTTAGAGGTTACTGAAAAAAGGCAGTTTTGATTGTAAGAAAGAAAGATGTAGAAAAAGGGAGTCTACAGTCAAACAAGGTAGGATAGTGAAAAGACTTTCCCTCATGGATTGTCGTCTGTTATCAACTGAACTACAGCAATACTCGGAACAAATTCGTGAAACCTGAGTAATCAGCAGAACTGCTAGAAACAGACTGCTGGAAGCTGAAGCCGCTGCCTATAGACCAAGACAGAAGCCTTTATTGACAATAAAAATGCTAAAAGAGCCGCCAAAATGGGCAAAAGCACATGTGATATGGATGCCGGAGATATGAGTCTGATTAATGATTTAAGATGAGTCTCAATGTAAAATGTAGGGCATCGATGATAAAGTGTTCATGCAACGGAGAGTAGGTAAGGAATTTTTGCCTTAGTGTATAACGCAAACAGTCTGGAGACCAGTTTGGAGACGTTTCCAGTTTCATTTCGCAGGATGATTCTGCTGCTTGGCTCAGAGTTATGAGGTAAGTCCTGTGATTAGCTTTTGTATAATACATGAATCAGATGATGTTCCAACTTAATTGTTAGGCATCTCTGTATTTCCGGTAAAAATTTCACTTAGAGAAACGAGGCTTCAAACGTTACTATGTCCTGGAAATAGGCCTGATTTCAATTCCATTAACAACTGTCGGAAGGTTATGAGAAATTCTGATGCAAAAAGAAGCCACGGAATAGACAGGAACTGCTGGAAACTCTTGTACCTAGTGTGGTTTCATGAACGGAGAGAGAAACACATTGAAAAGCTAACTCCCACAATGCGTACATGCTAAAAAGCGGTGATTAAGGCGCATGGAGGACTGACCATATATTAAATGCCAGCAGTGGATACATGTCAGATAAATGTGTATGTACAAACACTAAAAGTTATCAGTGTTATGTCGCAAAATTAATAGTCAATGTTTCTTCTGAGATGAACACTCATAGTTGAAAAGAAAAAAGAAATTAGATAACATATATTCTTCCACTCGGTTCCTTTAGTGATTGTTAAAATGCACGTAACAACTCATTTTATTGAAATTAATCAAGAGTATAGATGTTAAAATGTAATTGACAACTCATTTTATGGAAATAAATGAAGAGATTAAAGTAAAATTGACACAGATTATTGCATATATTTGCTTTCTATAGAAACATTGGGAAGTTAAATTTGCTAAGATACGGTTATAACAAAAGTATTGAATGATAGAAGTTGATGCAATGAATAACTCCACCACTATATGTAGAGGGTTTACTGTAACTTTCTGGGTTTGTTTTCTGTACCATGACTTGGGCTCGCTCATTCGATTTGCAAAAACATAAACCAGGATGTTTACTTCAGCATGGTCAAGTTTTGTCCTTTCTTCTGAATAGTCGTGATGAACAAGCTATGAACATTCCCGACTACCTCGCAGCTTGGTGGCTCTACGGGACCTAATCCTCAAGAATGGCTCCACTTAGACGTGTATCACATGAAGAAACTTGTGAATCTCCACCTCGACGAATTGTGTCTATTATCAAGGCTAAAGGCGGTGTCACACGGAATTAGCGAAATGTCTCCTGTGGACAACTAACTTTTACTCTCGATTGCTTATTTATTCAACGAAAGAGCAATGAGTTACGTGAAGGACTACCTGGGTTCGGAAGTTGCTGGTCACGGGCAGAAAATACGTATTTGCTGGTGACGTAGTATCACTCACCAGGAGATATCATGACTGCTTTTAGCCATACGCTAGCGCTCACTCAATTTCATTGCTATGCACACACAAAAAAAGCGAAAAGGTAATGGTGGACGCCACCGGCGCTCGTACTGAAGGCCTAAGAGTACTCCTTAAGCTCAAGCTTAGCGGAGTCACTGTACTTTATCTTCAGTTGATGGTTCTCTTTCAGCAACCGCAAGACTAGCGAGTGTTTGGACATTGCGGACACTGTACTAACTGTGAGGTTATTTTGTGGAGCACTGTCGATGTATACGAGAAACGCGGAAAAAGTAGCGATTATTGTGGTAGTAATTAACTCTAGACTGGGCCCTTGGTGTATGTCTGTCATCCAGCGGCTTTAGATTGCAATTATTTCCGTTATACTCAGTGTTGCAGCATTCCTGCACTCAGTACCTTTCAGATTGGTTCACTGTTGAATATTCGTCTAAATTTAACGTCAGTTGAACAACTAAACTGATAGCAGCAGGCTGCTGAAGTGAGTTGGCGTACAAATATCCGCCATGCCCCTAACTATGTAACTACACTCCTGGAAATGGAAAAAAGAACACATTGACACCGGTGTGTCAGACCCACCATACTTGCTCCGGACACTGCGAGAGGGCTGTACAAGCAATGATCACACGCACGGCACAGCGGACACACCAGGAACCGCGGTGTTGGCCGTCGAATGGCGCTAGCTGCGCAGCATTTGTGCACCGCCGCCGTCAGTGTCAGCCAGTTTGCCGTGGCATACGGAGCTCCATCGCAGTCTTTAACACTGGTAGCATGCCGCGACAGCGTGGACGTGAACCGTATGCGCAGTTGACGGACTTTGAGCGAGGGCGTATAGTGGGCATGCGGGAGGCCGGGTGGACGTACCGCCGAATTGCTCAACACGTGGGGCGTGAGGTCTCCACAGTACATCGATGTTGTCGCCAGTGGTCGGCGGAAGGTGCACGTGCCCGTCGACCTGGGACCGGACCGCAGCGACGCACGGATGCACGCCAAGACCGTAGGATCCTACGCAGTGCCGTAGGGGACCGCACCGCCACTTCCCAGCAAATTAGGGACACTGTTGCTCCTGGGGTATCGGCGAGGACCATTCGCAACCGTCTCCATGAAGCTGGGCTACGGTCCCGCACACCGTTAGGCCGTCTTCCGCTCACGCCCCAACATCGTGCAGCCCGCCTCCAGTGGTGTCGCGACAGGCGTGAATGGAGGGACGAATGGAGACGTGTCGTCTTCAGCGATGAGAGTCGCTTCTGCCTTGGTGCCAATGATGGTCGTATGCGTGTGTGGCACCGTGCAGGTGAGCGCCACAATCAGGACTGCATACGACCGAGGCACACAGGGCCAACACCTGGCATCATGGTGTGGGGAGCGATCTCCTACACTGGCCGTACACCACTGGTGATCGTCGAGGGGACACTGAATAGTGCACGGTACATCCAAACCGTCATCGAACCCATCGTTCTACCATTCCTAGACCGGCAAGGGAACTTGCTGTTCCAACAGGACAATGCACGTCCGCATGTATCCCGTGCCACCCAACGTGCTCTAGAAGGTGTAAGTCAACTACCCTGGCCAGCAAGACCTCCGGATCTGTCCCCCATTGAGCATGTTTGGGACTGGATGAAGCGTCGTCTCACGCGGTCTGCACGTCCAGCACGAACGCTGGTCCAACTGAGGCGCCAGGTGGAAATGGCATGGCAAGCCGTTCCACAGGACTACATCCAGCATCTCTACGATCGTCTCCATGGGAGAATAGCAGCCTGCATTGCTGCGAAAGGTGGATATACACTGTACTAGTGCCGACATTGTGCATGCTCTGTTGCCTGTGTCTATGTGCCTGTGGTTCTGTCAGTGTGATCATGTGATGTATCTGACCCCAGGAATGTGTCAATAAAGTTTCCCCTTCCTGGGACAATGAATTCACGGTGTTCTTATTTCAATTTCCAGGAGTGTATTTCTTAATGTAGGTCTTCTCTGTTCGTAAGCCTGTTTCGTATTAAATTCGTTGAAAGTAGAAAATCTGAATTTTTTATTAACATGATGAATATTAACCACACTAAGTGATTACTTATACAGACTTCAGTACATACTATAATTTACCGAAATTAATACTCACAAACTTTTTTTTTGTTTTGGTGATGTTCGATCCGAAGAAAAGGAGAGTGGAAAAGATTTCCATTCCTGATGTGCAGGTGAGGTGCTTCGAAGAAAATGTAGTGAGTGATGAAAATGACATATTTCATTTCAAAAAATCTGATTCGGATGATGGTTATCAACTAATGGAAAGAGATCATGATGCTGTAACTGAACAATCTATAAATGAATATGATGATAACGACGTCGAGTGTAGTAGTTTTTGCTAACTTTGGAAGTACAGTGAAACAAAGTGATCAAAGATTTTCCTAACAGAAACGTGAGAACAAGTATAATAACTCATGTTCCTGACTCCAAAATTCAAGTTTCAGCAATAGTTTCTGAAGATAAGTTGTTAGATCTTTCTTAAAGTGCAGTGTTTACAGACTTAAAGTTAACTGCATAAAAACAAATGTAAAAAATTTGAAAAACCTATTCCAGAGATATGTTGACTAAAATAATATAGACTGAAATAAGAGCACTTTAGGCAGTACTCTACCTAATAGAAACAGTAAGAAGTTCTAGAAAAAAATACTAGCATGCTCTGGGATACCTCTACAGAACAAGACTTAGCGTCCTCTTACCTTTGTTCCGAGTAACGTCTATTACTTCAGAAGCCTTCGAACCACTCAGATACCTGAGAATCTATGGCGTCTGAAGGGGGCGGGCACAGCGTTAAATGCTTTTCGGAAATCGAAGAATATAGAATTGGCCTATTGCCCCACATTCATGGTTCGCAGGATATCGTGGGAGAAAAGAGCAAGCTGAGTTTCGCAAGAGCGACGCTTTCTACAACCGTGGTAATTTGTGGACAACAGCTTTTCCATCTCAACGAAATTTATTATATTGGAACTGAGATTATATTCACGAATTCTGCAGAAAACCGTTCTTTTATCCTTCTTAAATACAGGAGTCACCTACGCTTTTTTCCAGTCGCTTGGTGCTGTGCGCTGTGTGATACTCGTAGATTCGCAATGAATGCAAGCTAAGGGGCTAATGCTGTAGCGTAGTCTTTGTAGAACCGAACTGGGATTCCATCCGGACCTGGCGACTTAACTACTCTCAGCCTTTTCAGTTGCTTCTCTAGGCCACGGATGCCTATTACTGTGTCCTCCGTACTGCAGTCTGTGTGATGGCGGAACGCTCCTGCATCGGATATCCGTTGCAGTAATGTTGAATATGGTGGAACAATAACTGCTCTATGCTAATGCCACCATTCTGTGCTGTTACTTGCTTATTGAGAGAATTTATTATGATGATGTCATTCGTTCAGAAAAATTAGGTTTTTTGCTGTTGACACTCCAAAAAGACTGCCAGGAACGTGTAGCAGGTGCCATTTTAGGCTGAATTCAGTAGTACCTATTATTTCTGTGGGAATCCTAGAAGCTGGCCGTGAAATGTCACATTGTGTTCTGTTCAGCAGTAACCTGCTGTTTCATAGCTCTACCTGTCCTGACTGCCATCTCTGCCCTTGCTCGTAGCTGTTAGTAACAGTAATGATTGCATCACACATTGAGCGTATCCAGTGTGGTCCTACTTTCTGGAAATATGGTTAGTTTGCAACGATATCCCGTGGGCTCCCCTGCGCATTTGTCACTCTAGAAATAGTACTATTTTACAAGTACTAGTGACAGTTAAGATTTCAGTCAACCTGCTCTCCCTGACATCAGAATCCTCTTTCACTGTCATTATTCCATGATTTTTTTGGTCTGATGTACACAATACAATTTATTTTGTTGTAACTTGCACATTTTTTCCCACAGCACTCCATTCTACAGGATATGGATGTATTGTTTAACACCATACCTTCTAATAGTATCTGCCATGGGTAACTGTACCAGTATATGGAATAGGGCGCTTTCAGTGCTTATTTCCACAGTAGCAGACGGTAGTGCAATATCAATGGGAGTTCTTCTGGTGTCATAATTAATTCAGACAGAGCGGGTAGCTCAACTCCTGACTGGCGCAGGAAGGCTAGGCATTGCCCCACTGGAGTACCATGGGAGTTAGCTACTCTCGAGCCACACCCTGTGAAGATTTCTGTAGTTCTACCACATATTCGAACGTCCCCCAGACTGTCAATCTGTGTACACAAAAGTCTTGCCAAAGCTAACTGTGTATGCAATAGGTCCATTCACTTCTGTTACATTCAAAAATTGTAGTTTACTGTATTTCAAATAACTTGTCATTCCTCACAGTAACCTTGTGTTAACACACCTTGCTATATATTTGCCAGCTGGTTAGTATGCCACTCAACCAGAACTCTGCTGCTCTCCACTTCCACATGGACACTTTGCTGCTAGAGGCCCTGAAAACAGATTTTAGTAATCATCCTCCTGCGTCTGTGCGTCCTTTATATAGCATTCTCATGATATGGGGTACTATTTGTGAATTGCTGTAAGTTCTCCTCTAAATACTCTTGTGAGGTGTGTAAAATCTGGTATTCACTAAAGGCTTTACTCAGTACCATTTTCTGGCCGGCTTCCTGACTACAAAGGTTTTGTTGAAACTCTGAACATCATTTCTTAATGCCCAGGCATTATAACTTCAACGCTCATTCGCAATCCGTCATAATGACATCTTCTTGCCAGGTCAACATAGCTCCACCCACGAGTGGTCATAGTGGACTGTTCACACTCCTGTGACTGTAAGGGTGTAATAGAGCCAACAGCATATCACCTCTCCTGTTGACAACACATACAGTATAAAAAGTGTAATCGCCCTTCCCTCTTCCTTATATCCTTCTGTGAGACTTAATCTTTATCACAAAGTACACATAGACTGTGTGGGATTGTCTTGATCAACATTTCCCACGATTGTAACCTTCTTAACGACTCCCTGCATTAGGGACCGATACCTGTAATGTTGGAAAAGATTCCAATGTGTCCTGAGAGGGTTGAATATTGCCAAAAATGATGACTTTTGTTTGCGTACGTAGTTGTAATTTCATATTTATCAGTGAAATCATGTCGAATATTTAGTACAGACCCTGATAATTCGTGTAAAATTTCGTAGTCTTCCTCTTTTGGGTATGACGATTAGTCAGCATCATCCACAGTCCCACATGTTATTTAGGTAACTCGGCACCTCACTGTCCCTATTACTTCATGTTTGTTTTCTGCTCTTGTTGCAACACCATCTATAACATTTTCGTGAACTCTTGCATTGATCACCATGCTTCCCCTCTTTGAGTTTCAATATTTCTAATAGTGATGGGATCTTCTGGCCATACAACACATCATACAGTAATAGACTCACACTCTTATAGGTTTTCCAATGGTCTGTTGCATTTTACCTCCAACAACCCAAGACAATACTATGTCCCAGTTGTTGACAACGTCTCTCCTGTGTCCTGTTCACCCATTCTTTCCTGTCATTTACTTGCAGGCGTAATGCGTTTTTTTTTTCCTAAGTTAAGAATTTGCAGTATATGACACAGTTGTACCAACAGGAAGTTAGTTGGTCTAAAATTAATGTCTGTTTAGTTTCGAATTTTAGCTACCAGCTATTGACCATTACCTGTGTCACTGCATTGACTTGCTGATTTTGGATATCTGTCATCTCCAAACAGCATGAGAAATTATCTATTGTTGTTAACACAGAACGATTTCCTGTTGGTGTCTGCTCAAGATATTCAACACTATCATCTGAAATGGTACACAGTTCCTTATACATTGTTTCACATCTTGTATCTGTCATCAGCACCAATATTATTCTGCTGCTTTGATGCAAAACATTGTATTTCAGTATATTAAAGACTTCATCATGTCATGTAATATTAACTTCCTAGTAGTGTCATAATAATCCATAAAAATTTTGATTTTCTCCTGTTAAAAAATAAGATATCTGATATTCTGTAGTAATCTTCCTTCTTCTTCTTCTTGGATCCTCACTGCTTGAAGACTGAATCGTTTTGTAATATGAAGTACACTGTAAAATAATATCTATATTTTAATTGATTTGCAACTTCATTGGTTATAGAGTGCATAATCTCATATTCCTTTTAATGAAATATTTTGTAGATATTTTTCAGCTTTATAAATCAGCTAAGATATCGGTCTGGTGATGTGATTCCAATCCAAAAGTGTACTATAGTTTTCCATGTTTCAGAATCTATCAGTTGAACCTACAGTCTGTAATTTTTAATGAACTCTGATTGTAATTACCATTATTATGCAAAGAGTTTCCTTGCATTGACAATTAACAATGTCACAGTTTTGTGACAGGATAAGTAATTTCTTATAAAATCAGTTCATACAGCAAGAAAATTTTTGAAATTAAAAAATACACATTCCTTTTCTTATATGAAATATGACGTGTCCTTCCTGCGTCAATATTACACTTTTTAGTTAGAAATAAATAAACACCGCAAAGGAGGGACGGTGACACTACATGATTGGTAGTTATAATGCCCCAACGACCTGCTAATACATGGTTGTGTGCCTTCTTCCTGCAACATAGGTGGCACCACAACAGCAGGTCAGAGCTCTGTTTGCCTACACAACAGCACATAATGCACAGTAAATCGTGATTGTATAGTAAATAGTTTGCAATCATTGTCTTGAGCCTGTGCTTCATGCCATTCTGCAGCAGTGTGGTCCATTCTCTGTGACACTGAAACCACTTGACTGAGAGCACCTCCATTGTTAAATGTCTTGCCGGTTCAGTGAATAAACTTCAAAATCAGATTCAGTGAGTATTTTCACTCAGCATGATAACGTACTTGATTGGTCGTTTATCCCTGACAGCCTCTTTGAACTCACATGATCTCTCACAACTCTGAGTTTCTTTCCATACAAGTAACACTAAATTACACTACAACAATACGAAACTAAGCATATTTTCTCAGTCTTAGAGCTGTCCTTTCTGCTTTACTCAGTTGTCATGATGCATAAGCAACCAGATGTTCTTCCCCATCCACATTTTGGCTCAATACGCACATGAATGCGTAATTGCTCGCATTACGTGAAAACACAAACACCTTCTCATAATTAGTATTAACCAATACCAGTCCAGGTGTTAACAACGCCTTCTTCACACCCTGTTGCCCAATGAAGTTTTATGCTTTCTTTAATAGACTAGTTAGCGGCTGTACAAAATTTTGCAAACATTTTATAGATCCCAATGGTAAATGTCAGTATCGCAGATTTTCGTTTTGTCTCATTGGGTGAAACTTTTTTGTGCATGTTTAAACGCTGGAATTTTGTTTAATGTGAAAATTTACGACTACAGAGATAGCCTAATTTTCAGAATGTAAAATTCAATTCCCCAACAGTTTGTTTATGTGTATTATTCAAAAAACCGTATGGAAGTACACGATTTTGTGGTATAAAAAGTAAAACACTGCAGACTTTAGTTAGTGCAATAAAATCAACGAAGACTATTCAACCAGTACTAAAATAATTGCAAAAATAAATGGTATATAACTGAATCTCAGTTTAAACATAGGGGTCCCAGAGACCACACCTCATTGTATACATTACAGGAAAGTCGCCCAGTGATTTAAGGGTTAGAATAATGCACCTGCCACGTATCAGCATTTATTAGATGCAGGTTTTTCAAGGTTTAAAACCAAGAAAATGAATAGTATATTTTGATGAAACAGTTTTATTTGAAAGTGATGTGGAAGAACTTATACTAGAGCTTGGGGAAATTTTTAAGTAGTTGTGGACAGCATATCAGACACTCACTATAGAGAAGTGTTATTAACACTACAGGAAGTACAATATTTTTCACAGGGGAATATGGATGGATCCTAGAATAATAATAGCCATAAATTATTTTCTGACATCCTAGATGAAGAATGATCTGTAATCTTTTCATAGGTTTACTCATTAGTTCCTCTGAATGATTCCTTTGTTCACCAACAGCACTATAATACTGGTTGTTGCAAAGTCGTCGTCTTTTTAATCTAATTGTTGATATATTTCTCTATTCCCCAACTAACAACTTCATCAAACTTAGGGTCATTAAAACTGACACCTTCCTGTAACCAAATTTTGTGTTGCACGAAGGAAATAAGTACGTAGCTCACGAGGTGCGACCTAGGAGACCCAATATTTTTCAGTAACGCGTATCGGCAATAAACAAAAAAGGCGGTAATGCATCCGACAATCAAACATTATACAAAAGACGGTAGGTGGAGTATAGAGGCACTCCACCAGAATTTACTGTGGAGATCGAGTGCGAAAATTCTCGCGAACGTGTGAGTGACATCATGTCGTTGGTTGAAGGTTGTCCCATATGGTGTATAACGATATATATAGTGGACTGAATGAACTGTAAATTTTGTTTATGTCCAGTTCTCTGATGGTACATCCAGCTTATAACAGCACTCCATATATTTATGGTGGAGAAATACCAGCACTGTCCCAGATTATACAAAGTTCGCAAAATTTTTGAGATGAGTTAACCTTCTGTAATTATGCGATTAGAGAAACACCTGTAATCACAAAATATCTATGTGCTCTCATAGCATCTGTACTCAATAATATTGTTCCTCAATAATATTGTTCTGTAACTGTTGCTTAATGAATCGTCTATCACCACTTGCAGATGATGTGGTATTCTATATAGCTTACAATAAAAAGGCAGTTAATTTCCAGTTACAATTTTATGTCTTGTCACTGTGATTGCTTGTAAAGACCCATGAAGATTAAACAGGTCCTCAAACTTGACTAACAATTGCTAACTTTTTGGCTCCTTCCAAGTGTTTTACCTTCTCCCGTAATACAGTTAAACTGGTGGCTTAGGGTCTGAATTTATTCAGTCCAAATCATGTTCCTCTAAAACCTCCAAATTTGTGGGCATCAATCGATTAGACAACAATATGTTTTCAGTCCCAAAATTAAATATCACGATGGGCAATATGTGTTCACTGCCCACCTCCTGAAAATGTACCATACTTATGCATATGGAACACTGAGCATTATGTAACTCATTATTCGTCATTAGTGGCTCAGCTCAACCAAACACACCACATTTACTGGCAAATCAGTTCCTACCCTTAGTCATAGTAGTGTGCCAGGCCTCACAGTATTTTACCACGTGAGTTAATCCTTAGAGGCTTTCAGTGCAGTCTAGTGGTTTCTCCTTCTCCAGAGACAAAGTCAGCTTTAGTTAGATGTTCATGTAAGAAATCTAATCCTGTGATTTTGCAGTAACTATCACCTACATGATGCAAAGCCTCCAAAACTTTTCAATAAAAGTTTTTCCCCCCACCTGAAAAGACAGGTAGCAAACAAACGTCAATAGCACCCACTCCACATAGCCTACGTGATGTTGGGCCCAACCATCTCTTCGTGAACCTATATCAAATAAAAACTTGTGTTCTCTCCCATCCACTAAATCATACCTTTTAGTCATGCTTAAACGTACTGGTAGCGCCGCCTGGCCACCCTCGGCTCCTCATTGCCCTTTAACAGCGGCCTGCTATTTCCATTCCATGTCTTTCCGTCATGCCCCTAATTCTGTCTTCAGCCTCATTCTCGATGCCCTACTATCCCCCATTACCTACACTACCGTTGACGGCACTTTTCTCAGCATATGACCTAACCGCTGACAGTGATAGTACTTGAACTCAGTGGGAAAATAAAATCTTTGGCGGACTCGAGTCACTGAATCTGTTTTCGCCAATACTGTTACCACTCTTATGGCCCCAGCTTGGTTACTACGAAATTATGCCAGTACGTTCTATGATACATCGGGTGGTAACTGCTACCAAAAAGTTCCACGTAACGCTGTTTTTGCTGCCTCTCGCACAAGAACCTGGTTAGTGTTATCAGTTGCCATCAGCTCTTACATGGTGACATTAAATTTTCTAATCCTGCTCACTTTGGATTTATTATACACAGCTGATAGTATCAACAACTGTCCCATCTGCTATATGCCTGTCAATCTTTTGCTAAGAATTTAGAATGAGAATTCTTCAACACTTAGTGACACATCACACATCTTCCACCAAGGATAATTTGACCATATTCAACACCTCTCCCTCCAACCAACATCCCAGCTTCACAGCGTTTAATAGCTTGTCTCTAAACGCTAACCCATCCTCCCCAGAGGGAGTGTAGTGGTACTAGTATCCAGAATGGACACACAAGCTGGACAAGGATCTATGCTCCGTTAATGTATCTAACAGCCTGTGCAATTGCGTTATGTCTGCCTGCATTTCTTCCATCTGATTCATCAAGGTCTTAACCACCTCTGAAGTGATAGACCTCTCTATTGCTTCGACAATGCAAAGCTTTAGCCTGAAGGAAATCATTCACTAGGAATGAAGCCAACACTAAACCACTGATGTGGAAAAACTCAACTGCATTCACCATGCTGAAGTTTCATCACAAATTAGTGCTCCATAGTGCCGCTAGCTGATTTCTGGTAGCATTTTTGACACCATAAAGTAGTGTTCTTCCTTCTCCCATAATGCAGTGAAACTGGTGGCTTGTTTATGCTTAGGGTGTGAATTTATTCTGTCCAAATTATTTTCCTGTGAAATCTTCAAATTGGTAGATATCAGTCGCTTAGACAACAATATGTTTTCAGTCCCAAAATTATATGTTACGATGGGCAATATGTGTTCACTGCCCACTTCCTGAAAATGTACGACACTTATGTGTATGAAACACTGAGCCTCATCTATCATCATTCTCCGTTAGTGGCTCAGTTCAACCTAACACAACACATTTATTGGCAAATCAGTTCCTTCCCTTACTTATAGTAGTTGTGCCAGGCCTCACGGTATTTCACCACGTCCGTTAATCCTCTGTGGCTTTCAGTGCAGTCTAATGGTTCCCCTTTCTCGAGAGACAGAGTCAGCTTTCCAGTACATAATCACGCAAGGATAGCTGGATGATCGCGAAGCTATCTGAATGTCGAATAGGGGTGACTGCAGCCAAAGGATAAAGCTGGCTCTATGGTAACATTCGGTCCAGAGAATAGTTCCAGACATTAAACAGCTTTATTGGCAGTTAATTCTACACAGCACTGTCGATAAGTGCCCATAGTTGGAAACTGTTGAGGTGGCAGTATGCAGTGTCAGCAGTGCTGGGAGCCGCTGGCTGGGGCAGCCTTGCAGAGAAATGTTATGTCAGCACTACCTGACACAGAGTATCAGCCAGCAGCACTGTTGACAGGCCAGGTGGAGGCAGCCCATGCTTGGTGTTACCTGGGGCAAATGCTGAATCTCTGGAGACGGAGGAGTGCTAGGTGCTAGCATGCACTGAGTCGCTGAACGATCAAGAACATCAGGAGAACACCTAGGCAGTCTGTAACTGTTTCTTTTAGCTGGTATGGATGGAGGAGGCTGCCAACTGGTACTAAAGCTACGCCAGAGAATAGGGTGGAGTTGAGGGCACAGTGAAGTTGATCTCAGGACACTGCTGGCAGTGGTCACATCAAAAGCCCAGTCAGACATCAGGACAAGACAGGACTGGTGTAACATCGGCTGTACAGAGACACGTCCCAAGTCCACGTCGCACTGCAAGTATCTTCAGATAATCTACAGGTGTAGATACAGTTCTTCTGGTGCTGTTGTTGTGGCAGGAAAGCTCATTTGTTGTCAAGTCCATATGCTATGCATGCACTAGGTTGTGTCGAACAGGCCACAAGGCCATGCAACACACTAAGGTAGCAGCATTCCAGTGCCTGCCACTGGGGTTTTGTAACTAGCAGCCCACTTGGACCACACTCAAACTATGCCACTACAGTAAATAGGCTGCAACTATTCATTGCTTACTGTAACCGATCTACTTGAAAGTATCAAAACAGGCTCTGTACATTCTACCACAGACTTGTAAATAATCCTCATGTACATTCTGAAAATCATCAACGAAAATAAATAACTGCACTTTACATTGAGTAATATAGGGTGGGGCAAATAAAAGTGGCCCAGACGAGTGGGTACGATTGGGCATGAAATTATGCATGTGACCACACTCTGTGACGCGCTCACAACGTGCACGCCACATGATTAGAGCGTTGTATGGGCTGTGTCATTGTGAGGAGAGCAATGCAAAGTGGACCCTGGTAGTCACCGTGAAGCGGCGGGTGTTTGTTGTGGACAGCTATGTGACAACAAAGTTGTGGAAACGTTGTAGTTAGTTGTTTGCTGAGAAATTTAACGATATCAAAGTGTCGGCAAAGAGTGTCATGCAACGCTTAGTCCGAAAATGATATCAGACAGGATCTCTTTTGGACAAGTCAAAAACATTCCGAAACGTGTCCGCACACGAGCAAAAGTGGTTGCAGTTTGCCAGGAAATGTTTCAGAGTCCTACTAAATCAACTCGAAGCCGGTCGCAAGAAACCGTCAATATGCAGACTTGCACATGCAACCCTACCGATCGTCTATTGTTCATACATTAAATCCACCAGATGCTCCAAAGAGCCTCCAGTTTTTTTTTTTTTTTTTTTTTTTAAGTTACTGTTCACTGAGATAGCAATGAATGGCTTGGAAATGGAACTGTTCTTTATGTTTGATAAAGCCTGGTTTCACCTGAGTCATTACGTCAACCCACAGAACACCGTTGCATGATCAGAAGGTTGGGTTTTGGCGTGCAGTGTCTGCACGCCGCATTATTGGCATCTTCTTTCATCAGACGATGACATCGCTGTATAGCATGGCCAACATTTTGAAACCATTTGTGGCAGTAATTACGGACGATGGAAATGTGTAGTTATTTCCAACAATGTGGAGGAGTAATCCATACAGCCAGCCAATCCTTGCAGTACATTTACAAAATAGGTATACCACGCGAGTGCATTTGCTAACAGCACGACATCATAGAATGAACATCGCCTGCAGCTCCTCTCTTAGGCTCATGACCATATTGGCTAGACCCTAGACAACTGGAAATCCTTGGTCTTGTCATATGAGTCCCGATTTCAACTGGTAAGAGCTGAGGGCAAGATTCGAGTATGGGGACAAGTTGTCAATAAGGCACTGTGCTACCTGGTGGTGGCTCCACAATGGTATGGGCTGTGTTCCCCTGGTCCAACTTAACCAATCATTCAGTGGAAATGGTTATGTTTGGCTACCTGGAGACCATTTGCAGCCATTGATGAGCTGCATGTACCCAAATAACGTTGGAATTTTTATGAATGACAATGCTTCGTGTCACTGGGCCACAGTTGTTGGCGATTGGTTTGAAGAATATTATGAACAGCTGGAGCGAATGATTCAACCACCCAGATCGCCCGACATGAGCCCCATCAAACATTTATGGGATATAATCCTCCACCGGTAACACTCTCGCAATTATGGACTGCTATAAAGGGAACATGGCTCAATACTTCTGCAGGAGACTTCCAATGTCTTGCTGAGACCACTCACTGAAGGAGGTTGAAACGAGGGCACAAGAGCTAAAAATATAAAAGACTCTATTTAATACAAAACGAAAAAAACAGAATGCAGTGTAATTGAGATGCATATGGATCAATGTATTATGATTCACGGAATGTAGATCTGAAATCAGATGCAATGGAAACAACGGAAAGTTGAAGATGTTTTTTTCCGGATGTACTATTCAAATTAATTAAAATATCATCATCCAGGGGAAACTAGCTGTCTTACTTGAGAAATTTTGGGTTCCTTCTTCCACGGAAATTACAAAGTTGTTTCAAAACACTCCTTACAAATTAGTTTTCTAAAATCAAGTGGCCCAATATGTACAGTCGGCGAAATAAAACTGTTCGCAGGGAAAATAGTTAACTCCCACACCGGGTATTCTCAGCATGTTAAAGCCACGTTACAGACTGTGGCAATACTTCTGCCCCTGTTTTGCTTTAGCGGCAGTATACTATCATACCTATTTTATCTTTGATGAGGCTCGTTTTCTGAGTGTTAGAGATACTAACTAATCGAATAACTATTCAACACTGCGGCACGAATTTCCAAATTACTCATATGCAAGTGCAAAGCTCAGTGGTATCCTTTGGCATGTTCATTTTGGAACACTAAAATTCACTGCCGATCTAAGTTTGGAACACAGTCAGGTCCAAATTAAGTTGTCGAAGAGAAACTTTGGTCTCCATACATAAAATTATTCACAGAAGTAGCAGACCGAAGGAGGAAAGCAGATGCAGCAGAAAAAATCATTAAGATAAGGTTGAGTGAAAGAGAATAAATGTTTAACGATGGACTTATAGAGATTGTATCGAAGTAAAATTACAAATATTATGGGAAAAACCAACTATTCAGCGTAAAGGGTCTGAATAAGACATTGAAATTCTGTCAGTCAACATTTATTAAAATCTTGTTGGACGTGTAAACGATCCGAAAGAGGTGAGTAGGTACGAAACTGCACGACCTCCAAACTAATAGGACAAGCGTAGAATATGGTTTACCAGTGGAAATTATGGTTCGTTTCTCCCTAATTTTCAAGGAAAATAGAACTCATAATTTCGGTTGTCTTGCCGGTATGAAACTACAGGCACCACGAGGCGGAATGCTCGTTCTGCGCTTTGCCTTACTACAATTAGAATTTAATTTGAGTAAATGATTGTTTACGTTCTAATTTGAAATTGTTTTTAATTTACCCACAAGATACTTTCATTACAGAAAATGATTCGGAATATAAAAGAAAGGTGCCTGTTGTAGACTTCGCTAATATAGGACACCGAGATTCTGCGTAAAGTAACTGTTGAGCTCTGTTGGGAAGTATCGGAGTTCTCACAGCACCTGACACGTATAGCAGAGAAAATAAGATCATTATGGAGGCAGACATTTTCTAGAAGCGTTGGTTTTAAAAGAGTTTGATTGAAGTTTTTGAGTGTATGTGCTTCTAGGGCTCTAATATCTGAAGTTGAGTAGTTGTTCATCAGAAGGTACTCTTTCATTCGCTTTAATGAACTGTCCTTGAAACCGAACAGCGTTCTAGTACAAGATGGCTTATTCCTAATATGCGATACATTGGCTATCCTACTATGAGGCAGGGTAGCATATTAGGACATAGTTTCTCACATTAGGGTAACTCCATCTTGTCATACTAGTAGTTGGAATCAGACTCATGTTTTTTCTAGGTGGTTTAACAATTTTGTAAATTTTACGAAGTCATCTGCTGAAGAGCCTGTTGTGCTAATAGTTGAAGGGAATCATCAAATTGTGATAGACAACGCAAGAGAAAACCACGTGCCTAGCATGTTTATCACCACAGTCCACCCACAAAATGTAACCACTTGAGTGTAATTTATGGGACCGTTTATATACGTGGCAGGATAATAACACAGGTCAAGTAGTAACCTCATTTTTTTATCACGAGATTACTAGGAGTGGACTACAACAATGGAAAACTCTGTAAATGGCCTCTGGAAAACAGGACTATTCCCATGTAACAAGCGTATACTTAGAGACAATGACTTTGCAATACACCAGCAGTTTGACATACAAAATGCAAACAACGGAGTAAGTGCGAGACCATATGGTATCCGGCCACCCCCATCATCAGCAAGCCACATCAAAGGTCACCAGCTCTAGTAAAATCAGCATGTTATGAATCTGTTACGTATTTAACAGCATCTCCATAAAGGACTGTTTCAATTCAAAGAGAAGAAAACTAGCGGAATCAAATGACACCAGCGAGAGTTACATTATTGAAAAAGAAAATGAGAAAAACAGAGGAAATCTAGTCTTCCAGTCATTCGGAGTCTGACGCAAATTTAACTAGCGACAGTGCCCCACTGTCAGACGTGCAGTCTGAAGAACAATACAGAATATGCAAATTCTGCAGTGAGCGTTTCTCTGAAGGCTAACAGCGAGAAACGAAATCAGTGCATGGAACGCTATCTTTGGGATCTCGGAGAAGGTTAACTTCAAAAAGAGCTTTTGTGTACCTTGACTGCACTGCTGTTGCCCATTAGAGGCTGAAAATGTTGGAGAGACATTAGGAAAGAGATTATTATTATTTTACAGTTTACCTGTTCACATATTTGTTGATGTTAAGTGTTTCCTCTGACTGTCTCATATGGGACACAATGCCTAGTTCGTTCCCAACTTGCTTTTCTCAAATTTTCGTTTATTAAGTGTTAAGTAGCACGAATCATATGAATCAATTATAGAGTACAATGAATGCGCCATAATTGGCCATTAACATAGTTATACCAAATGTTGCAGTATAATCGAGTGACGTAAAACGAGGGAAGTTTCACGTCAGCAATGAGGCTAGTATGAGGCCCACCCACAATTGCCATCAGTTACCTGGCTCATCCGACAAGGCATGGAGGCTGTTAGCCTCTGGAAGTATGTCACATCACCCACGAGTCTGTCCCACGGAACCAGCACTAGGTCCCACAGTGGGTCAGATGTGTGGGAGGCCTGTATCGGCCAGAGTAAGTTCATGAGATGCTTCATTTTGGTCCATAAATTTTCATATGCGTTTAAGTCTGGCGCTCGAACAGGGCAGTCAGTTTAGATCGAAGTCAGCCTGCTAGGTTACTCGACTAGTGTGAACTGGTGAGACGTCCTTCTGGAATTGGATCACTCCATTTGGACGATGCATTCTCACACTCGTCAACATAGCATGTTTTATGGTGTATACATACTAATCCACATCGAGATAACCATAGAATCGGTGAAGTGTACCTGCGCCATATGATGAATCCACCCCCAGAACAAGACTGTGACGCAGCCAACACGCTGGTGTTGCACAACGAACTGTGAGCTGTATCGTGCTCCATTTGGTCTGTAGACGATCACTGGACCCTCATTCACTGAGCTAAATACAGACAGATGAAGTGGTGCCAATCGGTGTCTGAATCAGTTCACCAAAGGCAAGCGTAAACAGTCTGTGATCATCAGAGAGGGCCTCTTTATAATCTGCCTTATGGACTCTAAGGCCAGAATTCCATAAGCATCCATGGATAGGTCTCATTTTGAGATGGGCGGCTTTTACACAAGGGACTTTCCATACAGGTGTGAATTAACACATTGTCTTCCTGAGGCTTTGATAACTTTCAGGCCATCCCCCGAAGGCTGTCAGTAACCCCTTTATCGTTCCACAGCTTTATTCACTTGAGTGGCCTGAGCTCCCAGTTGGTGTACATCGACAGCGCAGAAAGATACGTATATAGCTTCTTTTCTGAGTTTACTTCGTAGATTCTTACTTAAATTGCGTGTGAGTTACGTATAGGAGGTGTAATTTCGAGTTTTAGTTACTGTAATCGTAAATTCAGGCAGGTTGTAGCGCAGTCATTAGGCATTTGTACAGGTTAGTTCATACATTATTTGCGTGTTTCCCTTGCGTTATCTAGACACGGACTCCTGTTTCAATAACTGTTGTTCAACATCGATTAGAATGGACAGGGACTGTGATTGCTGTGTTCGGATGAGGGCTGAGTTGGCATCCGTTCGCTCATAGGTGCAGGTGGAGCTGATTTCAGTCGCGCAGCTTCAGGCTGTTGCCAATTGGCACCACTGTGGGGACCCGGACTTGGGTATCACGGGGATGTCAACCTCGTCCCGTCTGTCCCCAGATCGGTCTGCCGCTGTGGTTGCCCCGGTTGCTGCCCGCAGTGGGGCTGAGCCCTCGCCTGTGGTTGATTGGCAGGTCGTTCCAAGGCGTGGCAGGCAGCGAAAGACGTCCCCAGAGGCAGATCAGAAAGCCTCCCCAGTGCGTCTGACTAACAGGTTTCAGGTACTGTCTATGGCTGAGCCAGATGCAGCTGTGTGTCCTGTTTCAGAGGATGATTATCAGCCTTCAAGGTCCCGGCAATTGCAGAGGGTGGGCTTGTTGGTATTTGGGACTCCAATGTTAGGCGCGTAATGGGGCCCTTTACGGATATGGCGGCTAAGGTGGGGAAGAAATCCAGTGTGCACTCCGTGTGCATTCCGGGTGGAGTCATTCCTGATGTGGAAAGGGTCCCTCCGGATGCCATGAAGAGCACAGGGTGCAGCCAGCTGCAGGTGGTGGCAAATGTCGGCACTAATGACGTGTGTCGCTTTGGATCTTTGCATTAATGACTTCCATCCCAACTCGCGTATCATATCTGCCACACTCTCTCCCCTATTACGTGATAATACAAAAAGAGCTGCCCTTTTTTGCACCCTTTCGATGTCCTCCGTCAATCCACCTGGTAAGGATCCCACACCGCGCAGCAATATTCTAACAGAGGACGAACGAGTGTAGTGTAAGCTGTCTCTTTAGTAGTTGCATCTTCTAAGTGTCCTGCCAATGAAATGCAACCTTTTGCTTGCCTTCCCCACAATATTATCTATGTGACATCTTGGGTTGTCGGGTGTTCTGCCGTTTATCGGCGTCGTACTTGCACGATATTTCGGTCACGTAGCTCGTAACCTTCATCAGGTGCGACCTGAGACTGCTCCTCGTGTGGACCTGGTCCAGTATTTACGCCTATAGCCTTCCCCCTCCACCAACGGCTGCAGGCGCTTCCTCTGTGGTCCGCGCCCATTCCCTGCGACCTGCTGGAGCGTTGCTGCTCCGTTTTCCGTCCGTTGCGGTTCTAGGTGTTCCCTCTGCGGTCCGCGCCCACCAAACCCGCCCCTGGGGGTTCCATCTATGGTCTGGGGCACCAAGCGTTCCGCCTGCGGTCCGCGCCCGCTCACCACGACCTGTTGGAGCGTTGCCGCTCCGTTTTTCGTCCGCTGCGGCTCTGGATGTTCCCTCTGCGGTCCGCGCCCACCAGTCCCACTTCTGGGTGTTCCATCTTCGGTCTGGTGCGCCTGGCAGTCCGATAGGGGCTCGTTTTCCATCTCCATGTCTCTGGTTCTTCAGTTTGTGTAGTGTTGCATCTGGCCCCGTTGCTCCTTTAACAATTCCAGAGCTGGAGCCCAGGCTCTGCTTAGCTGGTACCCTGTGTCACGGTTCATAAGATCGTCAGCCATTTTTATTTCTATCGATTCTCTTATAACACTGTCCCAAAATCTGGGTGTTTGTGCTAGAATCTTGGTATCCTCATACTTCATGGCATGATCTAGTTCTAGACAGTGTTCAGCTATGGCTGACTTAGTCACCTGTCTTAATCTAGTGTGCCTCTGATGTTCTTTGCACCTAATCTCCACAGTTCTTGTCGTCTGGCCAATGTAGGACATTCCACATTGCCAAGGTATATTGTAAATCCCTGGTTTTCGTAACCCCAGGTCATCTTTGACACTCCCCAGCAGTCCCCCGATCTTGTTGGATGGACAGAAAACACACTTGATATTGTGTTTACGGAGGATCCTACTGATTCTGGCAGAAATAGAGCCAGCATAGGGCTGATATGCCACCTTCTTTACTTCATCTTGGTCTTCTTCAGGAACCTGTGGTATAGTGGCTGGTTGGAGTGCCATCTCAATTTGTCTGTCCGTGTATCCATTCTTGGAGAAAACTGTTTTGAGACGTTCTATCTCTATAGGTAGATTCTCTTGGTCTGACAGGGCACGTTCTCTGTGGACCAAAGTCTTCAGAACCCCATTCTTCTGTGCAGGGTGGAGACAGCTGCTGGCCTGCAGATATAAATCAGTGTGTGTTGGTTTTCGGTACACACTGTGGCCAATTGATCCATCTGCTTTCCTCTGGACTAGTACATCCAGAAATGGCAGCTGGCCATTCTTCTACAATTCCATGGTGAACTTGATATTAGGGTGGCATGAGTTAAGATGTTCAAGAAACTCATTGAGCCTGTCTATCCCATGTGGCCAGATCACGAAGGTGTCATCCACATACCTAAAGAAGCATGTGGGTTTAAATGTGGCTGTCTCCAATGCCCTCTCCTCAAAACTCTCCATAAACATGTTGGCAACCACAGGGAACAGTGGGCTGCCCATAGCTACACCTTCAGTTTGCTCGTACGACCGGTCTTCCGCTGTCGACAAAAGACGCGTCTTGTTGTTGTCGCGGGCCGCGTCTCCGGCAGTTTCGAGCGCCCCAGCTGCCGCAGAGCCTGGCTCAGCCCCCCCCCCCCCCCCCCCGCCCCAGGCTTAGGGAAAATGTGGGCCAGGACCTGGGAGCCGGCCGCGGAACCGCAGAGAAGGTTTCCGCCGCCGCCGATCAGACCTCCGCGTCCACCAGGAAAATAGGGCCAGCAATGCAGCCGGGCCACCTAACGGTGTCAACGATGGCTGTAACTGGCACCCCCTTGGCAGCAGCCCCACTTTCCGCTCCGGACATGGCGAGAAACACACCAAAAAACGCAGTCATTCACAGTACACCGACAACGAAATACATAGTCAGTACTTGCGATCCTGCACCTCCTAACCTCGTCCTAACTCCGCTCCTGCTTGCCAACGCCACCGGCACACTTCCCGAGTACATTGCGTCCATGAAGAATGGCAAGCAGATGACCTGTCTGCCGACCAAAATCCTCCCCAAACCCACCCCCTCGTCTCAGTCTTCCACCCGCTCCAAATACCTTAAATCCCCCCCCCCCCCACTCAAGTCCACCACATCCAACCAGCGGCGTGTAAGGAAGGACAGGAGATGGAGAAATCCACCACCCCCACCCCAACCACTTCCACACCCTCTGAGGAGCCAGCGCCCCCAACAGCACCTGTCGTCGCACTGGGAGGGGACCAGGAAACACCGGCACTGGAAGGGAACCGCGTAACCGGGCAGGATTCGGATGGTTTCGTGCTGGCGAGGAAAACGTTTCGCCAGCCGAAGCTTCCGCCAGCCCGGGGAGTGGAACCCATCCCGAACAGGTTTCAGGCGGTTGCTGATGAGCGAGAGACAACAGAAAACACAACACAAACACAGAACCAAGTCGCCCACCACCTCCCCCCGATTGTCGCAGAGTTTGCACAAAGCTATGAAGAGCTCTTCGAGCTGTTGAAGGCAGAAATCGGGGGAGGCAGTTTTCAGGCAAAACCTGCTGGTGGAGACAAGATT
The DNA here is from genome assembly GCF_023898315.1 of Schistocerca nitens. Taxonomy (NCBI): domain Eukaryota; kingdom Metazoa; phylum Arthropoda; class Insecta; order Orthoptera; family Acrididae; genus Schistocerca; species Schistocerca nitens. Next base: position 653,052,274 of record NC_064618.1, read on the forward strand.
AAAATCACACTACACACACTTGAAAACTACACCACAGTCAAAACACTTTTTAAAAACAAAAACATACCCCACTACACGTTCCCCACAACTAAAACAAGAAACTGAAACATAGTGATAAGAGACCTCCCAAGACGAGTGTCCCCCCAGGCAGTCAAAACAGATTTGACTGCCCAGGGGTACGTCGTCAAGGCGGTCCAGCAGATGGGCAACATCAACAGCAAGTGGCCACTATACCAGGCCAAACTCCCGGACATCCCCCAGAACAAAAGGGAGATAAAAATAGTTTTGGCTGTGCCTGTCACCACTGAACCGCTGCGCCGTAAGAACAAGACGGTGCAGTGCTTCAGGTGTCAGGGCCTGAATCACATCGCCGCCTACTGCACCATGCCAGTGAGATGGAGGAAGTGCGCCGAGGCCCATGACACAAGAACATGTACACTACTACACACGGACCCATAAATAAGGTGCGCGCTGTGTGGCAAAAACCACACAGTGGGCTACCAAGGTTGTGAGATCCACAAACGACACACACAACAGGTAAAAGGCGCAAAGGCCGCCCCCCACACACGCAAACAAAACACCGTAAACCCACCCAGGCACACAAGAAAACAAAACATGACAACACACATGGACAAGGCCTGGGTAAAACCAAGGCCGGACACACCGAGGGTGACTTATGCGGAAGTGGTTTCTCCTCCGAGGAACCATGAAAGCGTGGCCCAATCATCACAACACCAGACACTATCACAAGAACAACACCGGGAAACACACAGCAACAACGACCAGGTCCACCATGACAGAGGAAGCTCTAGGGAACCCCACACACACTCCCCCCCCCCCCCCCCCCATGGATCAGTTGTTAGGCGTAATGGTGCAGAACATGAACCTCATCACGGAAATGATGAAGGAATTCAGGGAAGCCCAGAAGCAGAACACACAGATCCTCGTCGCCCTTCAGGCAACAGTCCAGCAGTTGCTCCCCTCTGTGACTTCCTCAGTAGTATCAAAACCCCATCATGAATAGACGATCGAATATACAAGGCCTGACAATGTGCGTCTTTAACGCAGACGGCATTGTTAATTAAGAGGTCGAGTTCAGAGAACTCATGAAGGAGTTCTCCATCGACATATGCATGATGGGGGAAACCCACCTAAAACCGGGAATAAAAGCGACAGTTCCCAACTACGTTAGCTACCGTAAAGACAGGACAACCCAAGGCGGAGGTGTGGCAATATACGTAAAAAGAGGGATCCCCCACCACCAGGTATTCTTACCAGCTACCAACAAAATCGAAGCAGTGGCGGTGGAAGTAACCACTGCCACTGGACCCCTAACAATTGTTGCAGTCTACCGACCCCCACATGACCAGATAGATGAGGGAGACATAGCTGCTCTAGGGCAAATTGAAGGCAAACTCATAATAGGGGGAGACTTCAATACCAAACACCCTGACTGGAATTCTAGAGTAACCTCCAGAGCAGGCGCCAAACTGCAACAACTAGCGCGCACCCACTACTTCGAAACATGGGGTCCAGTCGAGCCCACACATTTTCCAAAAAATGGAGGCAGGCGCGACGTGTTAGACATAGCTCTCACTAGGAGGATCGCAGGGTTTGTGGCCGCAAGGACAATCAACAGAATGTCCTCCGACCACAACCCAGTGATTCTGGAGGTCGATGTTGGAGAATGGGTAGCACTCCCACGGTACCAGACGTCGTAAAAACGTACAGACTGGGAGCGATACCAAGAAACTGTCGCCTCTGATATCGCTCGCGCTCCGCCACCTACTGCCGAAACAGTAGAACAAGCGCTACAAGACCTAACAGGCACCATCTTGCAGGCAGCGGAAGAAGCCACCCCTCCACAAAGGGATGGCCCACCGCCGCAAATACAGCTCCCGGAACACTTGCTAGCTCAAATTCGACATAAGAATAGAGTGGTAAAAGAGTGGAAGATCACCAGAAATCAGGCCACCAGGAGGCTGCTCAATCTACAGAGAGAACTGAAGGTAGCGCTCAATGAGCACAGAAACCAGTAATGGCAAAACCGCCTCACAGCTCTCAAAGTAGACGATCATACACTATGGCAAGCGACCAAACAGTTTACAAAAAGACGCGCTAGGATGCCGCCACTGCATGGCGAGCGGGGACTGGTCTACAGCCATGCTGGAAAGGCCAACGCCCTCGCCGACGCCTTCGATAAGCAGTTCCAAGCGGCAGAACCCCAGGATGAAGAGCATGAAGAGGTAGTCAGTCGTCAACTGTCTTCCTCAATGCCGAGGGGGACCCAGAGGACGAACCCATACTTTTTGCCCCCGAGGACGTGGCAAGAGTAATCAGGTCCCTCCCTACTAAAAAGGCACCAGGGCACGACAGTGTCACTAATCAGTTAGTCAAAAATCTCCCAGCCACATCAATCACACACCTCGCGAACGTCCTCAACGAGATTACTCGATCCCGTGTTTTCCCAGCTTGCTGGAAACATGCGGAAGTGGTTGCGATACACAAACCAGGAAAAGACCCTCTATTCCCGCAGCACTACAGGCCGATTAGCCTCTTGCTAACTCTCAGCAAGATCTACGAGCGCCTTCTGCTAAGACCCATACAAGAACATATTACCAGAGAGCAAATTCTGCCGGATTTCCAATTTGGGCGCCCGCATCTCGTGGTCGTGCGGTAGCGTTCTCGCTTCCCATGCCCGGGTTCCCGGGTTCGATTCCCGGCGGGGTCAGGGATTTTCTCTGCCTCGTGATGGCTGGGTGTTGTGTGCTGTCCTTAGGTTAGTTAGGTTTAAGTAGTTCTAAGTTCTAAGGGACTGATGACCATAGATGTTAAGTCCCATAGTGCTCAGAGCCATTTTTGAGCCAATTTGGGTTCCGGCAGAACCACTCTGCCCCACAACAGGTCATGAGAATGGTTGAAGCAGCCACAGAGGGCTTCAACCACAGAGGCTACTGCGGGATAGTGCTACTAGACGTAGCCAAAGCCTTTGATTCAGTATGGCATAGAGGGCTACTCTACAAGTTGTACACACAAAGGTTTCCTGGGAGCATAGTTCAGCTGATCAAGAGCTATCTCACGAATAGGACTTTATCCGTCAAAGTAGAAACTGCCACCTCCACCAGAAGGCGTATTCGTGCTGGGGTGCCACAGAGATCGGTCCTGGGGCCCGTATTGTACAGTTCGTACACTGCGGACACTCCAACGGCCCCCCTGGTGCACACTGCACAGTACGCTGACGATACAGCCTTCTACACGAGAAACGCGAACAAGGACCTGGTCATCCGTAGGCTACAAAAGGTTTTAGATGACACGGAAACTTGGGCCCGTCGCTGGCGCATCATCATCAACTCTGAGAAGACGCAGGCAATGCTGATTACCCGCAGGCTCGGAAGGTGCGAACCTCCTCAACGTCCCCCCCTTCACCTTCACCTAAATGGAAACCAACTCCCCTGGCGCAGAACCGCCAAGTACCTTAGCGTAACCTTGGACTCTCGTCTTACGTGGAAACGCCACATAGACGAGGTCCAGCGCCAGAATGTCCATCCTTTACCCTATCCTGAACACTACCAGCTCCCTTACCTGCCCAGTAGCAGTAAATGTGTACCAGGCCCTGATCCGGCCAGTAATGGAGTATGCGTGCCCTGTCTGGGGATACGCGGCAAAGCAGCACCTGGACAAACTCCAGAGGCTGCAGAACCGCGCCCTCAGAAGGGCACTGCATCTACCTCTTGGATTCCCCACAGACGACCTGCACGCCGCAGTCGAAATCCCACTCCTGAGAGAGCGTTTGCAGGATCTGGCAAGGGCCTTCTGTGAGGGTTCTTCCAGATCCGGAAACGCACTCATCCACTCCCTAGGTCGGTATGACATGTCCCGCGATAAGCACAAGCGCCCTATGACGATCTTCGACGACTAAGTCGAAGAGAAAATCCCAACACCCAATCCATAATCCTGTTCCTTCCCATATAACACCAATCTTCTCGCCTACCTCAGGCAAGTACCAGACACACTCACAACAATCATCACATATCACAGACACCAAAAAAAACTATAGAAAAATCACACACACACGTTCACAGGGGAGTAAAAGCCGAAAGGCTACAAACTCCCCCTCACACTTCCCCAAAGAGGGGACAGTAATAGATGAAAGCAGCAACTCGAGGAGCAGTCTCAGGTCACACCTGATGAAGGATACGAGCTACGTGACCGAAATATCGTGCAAGTACGACGCTGATATCCGGCAGAACACCCGACAACCCATGATGTCATTAGATCGCCGGAAAAGCCTGAAGAGTTACATTATCTATGTGTTCTTTCCAACTGAAGTTGTTCGTATTTTTAACACCCAGGTACTTAGTTGAATTGACAGCCTTGAGAATTGTACTATTTATCGAGTAATCGAATTCCAACGGATTTCTTTTGGAACTCATGTGGATCACCTCACACTTTTCGTTATTTAGCGTCAACTGCCACCTGCCACACCATACAGCAATCTTCTCTAAATCGCTTTGCAACTGATACTGGTCTTCGGATGACCTTACTAGACGGTAAATTACAGCATCATCTGCGAACAACCTAAGAGAACTCGTCAGATTGTCACCCAGGTCATTTATATAGATCAGGAACAGCAGAGGTCCCAGGACGCTTCCCTGGGGAACACCTGATATCACTTCAGTTTTACTCGATGATTTGCCGTCTATTATTACGAACTGCGACCTTCCTGACTGGAAATCACGAATCCAGTCGCACAACTGAGACGATACACCTTAGGCCCGCAGCTTGATTAGAAGTCGCTTGTGAGGAACGGTGTCAAAAGCTTTCCGGAAATCTAGAAATACGGAATCAACTTGAGATCCCCTGTCGATAGCGGGCATTACTTCGTGTGGATAAAGAGCTAGCTGCGTTGCACAAAAACGATGTTTTCTGAAACCATGCTGATTACGTATCAGTAAATCGTTCCCTTCGAGGTGATTCATAATGTTTGAATACAGTATATGCTCCAAAACCTTACTGCAAACCGACGTCAATGATATAGGTCTGTAGTTCGATGGATTACTCCTACTACCCTTCTTAAAAACTGGTGCGACCTGCGCAATTTTCCAATCTGTAGGTACGGATCTATCGGTGAGCGAGCGGTTGTATATGATTGCTAAGTAGGGACCTATTGTATCAGCGTAATCTGAAAGGAACCTAATCGATATACAATCTGGACCTCAAGACTTGCCCGTATCAAGCGATTTGAGTTGCTTCGCAACCCCTAAGGTATCTACTTCTAAGAAACTCATGCTAGCAGCTGTTCGTGTTTCAAATTCTGGAATATTCCATTTGTCTTCCCTGGTGAAGGAATTTCGGAAAACTGCGTTCAATAAATCCTCTTGAGCGGCACAGTCGTCGGTAACAGTACCATCGGCACTGCGCAGCGAAGGCATTGACTGCGTTTTGCCACTTGTGTACTTTACATACGACCAGAATTTCTTCGGATTTTCTGCCAAATTTCGAGACAATGTTTCGTTGTGGAACCTATTAAAGGCATCTCGCATTGAAGTCCGTGCCAAATTTCGCGCGTCTGTAAATTTTAGCCAATCTTCGGGATTTCGCGTTCTTCTGAACTTCGCATGCTTTTTCCGTTGCCTCTGCAACAGCGTTCGAACCTGTATTGTGTACCATGGGGGATCAGTTCCATCTCTTACCAATTTATGAGGTATGAATCTCTCAATTGCTGTTGCTACTATATCTTTGAATCTGAGCCACATCTCGTCTACATTTGCATAGTCAGTTCGGAAGGAATGGAGATTGTCTCTTAGGAAGGCTGCTAGTGACATTTTATCCCCTTTTTTAATAAAAATTATTTTGCGTTTGTTTCTGGTGGATTTGGAAGAAACGGTATTGAGCCTAGCTACAACGACCTTGTGACCACTAATCCCTGTATTAGTCTTGATGCTCTCTATTAGCTCTGGATTGTTTGTGGCTAAGAGGTCTAGTGTGTTTTCGCAAACATTTACAATTCGCGTGGGTTCGTAGACTAACTGCTCGAAATAATTTTCGGAGAAAGCATTTAGGACAATCTCGGAAGATGTTTTCTGCCTACCACCGGTTTTGAACAAGTATTTTTGCCAACATATCGAGGGAAGGTTGAAGTCCCCACCACCTATAACCGTATGAGTGGGGTATTTTTTTTTTTACGAGACTCAAATTTTCTCTGAACTGTTCAGCAACTATATCATCGGAGTCTGGGGGTCGGTAGAAGGAGCCAATTATTAACTTAGTTCGGCTGTTAAGTATAACCTCCATCCATACCAATTCGCACGGAATATCTACTTCGACTTCACTATAAGATAAACCACTACTGACAGACACAAACACTCCACCACCAAATCTGCCTAATCTATCTTTCCTGAACAGCGTCTGAGACTTCGTAAAAATTTCTGCAGAAGTTATTTCAGGCTTCAGCCAGCTTTCTGTACCTATAACGATTTCCGCTTCTGTGCTTTCTATTTGCGCTTGAAGCTCAGGGACTTTCCCAGCACAACTACAACAATTTACAACCACAATTCCGACTGTTCTTTGATCCAAGCACGTCCTGTATTTTCCATGCACCCTTTGAGATTGCAGCCCACCCCGTACTTTCCCGAGGCCTTCTAATGTAAAAAACCGCCCAGTCCACGCCACACAGCCTCCGCTACCCGTGTAGCCGCCAGCTGAGTGTAGTGAACTCCTGACCTATTCAGCGGAATCCGAAACCCCACCACCTGATGGCGCAAGTCAAAGAATCTGCAGTCAACACAGTCGCAAAACCGTAAGCAAGACCAGCAGCCTTCACCAAATCAGATAGCCGCTGGAATCCAGAGAGAACTTCCTCCGATCCAATGCGACACACGTCATTAGTGCCGACACGTGCCACAATCTGCAGCTGGCTGCACCCTGTGCTCTTCATGGCATCCGGAAGGACCCTTTCCACATCAGGAATGACTCCACCCGGAATGCACACGGAGTGCACACTGGATTTCTTCCCCTCCTTAGCCGCCATATCCTTAAGGGGCCCCATTACGCGCCTAACACTGGAGTCCCAAGTACCAATAAGCCCACCCTCTGCGATTGCCCGGACCTTGAAGGCTGAGAATCATCCTCTGAAACAGGGCAGGCAGCTGCATCTGGCTCAGCCATAGACAGTACCTGAAACCTGTTTGTCAGACGCACTGGGGAGGCTTTCTGATCTGCCTCCAGGGACGTCTTTCGCTGCATGCCACGCCTTGGAACGACCTGCCAATCAACCACAGACGAGGGTTCAGCCCCACTGCGGGCAGCAACCGGGGCAACCACAGCAGCAGACCGATTGGGGACAGACGGGACGAGGTTGACATTCCCGTGATAACCAAGTCCGGCTCCCCACAAGCTGCACGACCAAAGACAGCGCCGCCTGCAGCTGTGAGCAGAACTAGCTCAAGAACTTTTTGGCTGCAAAACTATTATCCCCACTGTAAATGAAGTGCGGCTCAGACTTTCAAAATACATTACAAACGCTAGGTTCAATTCGCGAAAAGAAATTATAATGATGACAGATAAATATAAGTAAACTGACTGCTATGGGAAACATTAAAGGCACAAGTAATCTCCTATTACGCGCAATCCAACAGATACGGATCGAATGATGCACGTGAAAGTGTCAATATTTAAGGCCATGACTGCAAAATAATTCCATCCCAAACCTCCTCATGGAGCATTTGAGATGAATGAGTGGACGTTCAGCGAATATGATACAACGAAAGAAATGAGTAATGGGGAAAATTAGCTGATTCTACAAGAATTGTTGTGGTCTATTCCTCAATTTGTGACAAAATGAACGTTGTTATGGCCTTCCTCCAAATCAAGGAGAAATTGGTTTACAAAATGTGTATGTGTAAAGAAACCTACTGCTTCATCCCAAGAACCGTCTGTATCAAAAGATTATCAGGGAATGGTTTAGCAAGTAATTCATTTGGTAATAATACAGCTATACTACCCGTAGATAAGACAAAGTTAAATTGTGACATGATAATGCGAACCTTGTAATGGTGTGTGTGTGAAATCATATGGGACTTAACTGCTAAGGTCGTCAGTCCCTAAGCTTACACACTACTTAACCTAAATTATCCTAAGGACATATACACACACCCATGCCCGAGGGGTGACTCGAACCTCCGCCGGGATTAGCCACACAGTCCATGACTGCAGCGTCCAAGACCGCTCGGCTAATCCCGCTCGGCCCTTGTAATGGTCCTCAATCAAGAAACCAAATATTTAAAACGCATATATGACTTTCTTGGCAAACCTATATCATTTTCAGAAGTATGCAATCTTTTGACAATATCGACGGTTACTTCGTCATCGGTTTTGAGACTGGCTTGATGCGCCCTGCCACTAATTCCTCTCCTTTACCAACCTCTTCGTCTCAGACTAGCATTTGCTGCCTGTCATACATTCCAATCTCTGTCTTCCTCTACAGTTTTTACTCTCTACATCATCATCTAGTACCATGAAAATCATTCGCTGATGTTCTAAGTAAGTCCTATCATCCTGTCCCTTCTACTTGTCAGGTGTTTTCACAAATTCTTTCCTCGCCGATTCTGCGGAGAACTGCCTAATTCCTTAACTTAGCAGCCCACTCAATTTTCAATATTCATCTGTCGCATCACGTCTCATATTTATCGATTCTCTTCTTTTCCGGTTTTCCCACGGTCCGAGTGATTAACATTCAATACTGCACTCTGCTATATACATCTTATCTATGACTAGCGCAGTAGTGGCGACTATGATATATTTGACGCATGCGCTTTCAATCCTCAGCAGCTTTGTATCACGTGACTCCGTATAAATAGGCACGCGCAAACGCCATGAACTCAGTCTCCGACTCGCCTTGAAGATGGCTGGGAGGTTTCTAGCCGAAATATCGCAAGAAGAACTGTCGCTGTCCCGAGTGCACGCCCGAAAGATGATGGAACATTATGTCCGCCGGGAAAACTTCAAGAATCACATCGTTCAGCTTGTCTGTCTGCCAGGCAAGGCTGAATAAAGTGTTGTGCCTTGTCAATAAATTCTGGGAAGTACCAGTTGTGCAGTGGAAATTGTGGTAACCTGAGATAAATCTAAACTGTGAAGATTAAATTTATTGATAACTTTCGGGCTGAAAGTAGTATGCATTTCATTTTCTAAACTGACTGACACAGACGAAAATCTGATTACATCAATATCATAAGAGTGTTATGATTCCTCTGCTGAAATCACTCTACTCCGCGACGTGCGGTGCATAACATTTTGCCTCCCACAATGGAAAAGCTGCCCCAATCTTCACTTGGAGTGAAAAAATTTTGCGAAATTACGTTAAAAATTCGGATAACTCTGTCTTGTCTGTAAGTGTTCCAGCTGTCCCATTATATTCATAGAGCGCATTTCGCCGGCCGTGGTGGCCAAGCGGTTAAAGGCGCTACAGTATGGAACCGCGCGACCGCTACGGTCGCAGGTTCGAATCCTGCCTGTCCTTAGGTTAGTTAGGTTTAAGTAGTTCTAAGTTCTAGGGGACTGATGACCTTAGAAGTTAAGTCCCATAGTGCTCAGAGCCATTTGAACCATTTTTAGAGCGCATTTCAGCACAAACACCTGAGGTACGGTGAAAAGTTAGACTATGACGCAGCCTGACCATGGTGACGGAGAATCTGTCCAGAGGAAAGAAATTGCTTATCTGAGAGTAGGGAAGGAAGTGACAGGGAAAGACTATGCCCAACATTTACAATATGATGTGGCAGTTTATTGTAAGGCTTTTTTCCAGTTTTCAATGGTCCCTGTTGTCTGCCATCTGTATTTGCACACTTACATTTTTGCCTGCTGTCAGTATCTGAGATTAGGAAAGGAAGCAACGTTTAGCGAAAGACTGTTCCCAATATTTACAATATGACGTGAAAGTTTAATGCAAAGTTTATCCCAGTTTGCAGTGATCCAAGTTGTCTGTGAGTTGTGTTTACTTGCGCACTGTTAAGCTCAAATTATTGCCTAATGTCTGGTACATGAACTGCTTGGTTTGTATTTAACTCCGTTATTTGTAGCCACTGAAATTAGCTTTATGTTAATAAACAACTCATGAATGTATAGGCATCGCAATAATAGAATCTGGAATGTTTTAAACTGAACTTTGAAAGAGTTCCCAGGTGCTGCATTTGCAGTTGCTCTTCTGTACTATTTTGTGCTACGAAGTAGCTTTTGCTGACTGGTGAACTGTCCCAAAATTTATATCATGTCCCCCCTGTTGACACTGCTTGGTCGTAATATACATGTTGTAATATCTAGAGACGAAGCAAAAAATTATGCACCCCACATCAAGGACTAGAATAACCGGAGTGGAGAAATCACAACACGCTTATAAAATTGGAGTAATCAGATTCTCGTCTGTGCTGTAGCATCTATGTCGCTATTTACTAAGGTACCCCTCTCTGAATCTTTAGATCTCATTGGAAAAAGTTTTGATAAGGAGATTTTAGCTTTGTTTCACCATGTGATGACCTCCACATACTTTTTATTTAATAACGACTTTTTTTAACAGACTGACGGTGTTGCCATGGGTAGTCCTTTGTCACCCTTGGTGGCCAATTTATTTATGGAGGACTTCGAGGAGAAGGCCCTGGAGTCTGCTAGTTTGAAGCCTACAGTTTTTTGGAGGTACGTTGATGATACCTTTGTAGTGTGGCCCCATGGCGAGGACAAACTGCAGGACTTCTTAAACCATCTGAATTCCATCCATGGACAAATTAAGTTTACAATGGAAGTGGAAAAGGAGGGATGTCTTCCATTTTTGGATGTCTTGGTTCGGCGCAAAGAAGATGGTACTTTGGGTCATGCAGTATATCGGAAACCGACCCATACGGACTTATATTTACATGCAAATAGTTGTCACCATCCATCGCAGACGAGTAGTGTTCTAAGAACTTTGGTACACCGAGCACACGTCATATCTGATGAAAGTAGTTTAAAAGACGAACTTTTACATCTGAAGAGAGTTTTTGAGAACAACGGGTATTCTCCACAACAGATACGTAAGGCACTACAAATAAAACCTAAGGTGTCCGTAAGGAATGCAGAAGATGACGAGGAAACATTTAAATCCATGGCTTTCCTGCCGTACGTGGGAAGCCTTTCATCCAAAATAGGACGGATCCTCACTAAACATAAAGTAAAAGTGATTTTTCGTCCACCGGCGAAGACGGCTGCACTCCTGGGTTCCGTTAAAGATGACTTAGTACTCCGCAAGCCTGGAGTTTACAAGATACCATGTGAATGTGGCCTTTCATATATCGGACAAACGAATCGTACAGTCCAAGAGAGGTGTACGGAACATCGCAGGTACACTCGGCTCTTACAACCCAGTAAATCGGCTGTGGCAGAGCATTGTGTTGATTCTGGTCACTCTATGGTATATGAAAATGTCGACATTCTGACTTCTGTTTCATCTTTCTGGGACTCCGTAGTAAAAGAGGCCATTGAAATCCGCTTGACGAAGAATTTAATTAATAGAGACAGCGGTTTCACATTAGATAAATCATGGAATCCGGCACTTTCAATATTGAAACAGTTCAGCTCCCAGTAATACATCGACCTCCCAGCATGGATCGAATGCGCAGCCACAGACGTAACTCATACATATTGTACGTCTTTGCCGCCGATTAACATCACTGGCGCCTTGTTTATCTGTGACCGCATGCGAAGTGGCGCGGTCCGCGAGTTTAAAAGGATGGAGCGAGCGCTGGAGCGTCAGTCGTACGGCTCTCTCTGAAGATGGCTGAAAGGTATACAGCCGAAGTATTAGAAGAAGAAGCAGAATTTATGCGGCTGCATTCCCGAAACCTAATGGAGCACTCTCTGTATACTCTGTTGAGCACAGGGTGCAAAACCACCTGGCATTACGTTTCATTTTCGTTCCTTGTGCTATATCTTTCTCCATCTGACCTGTCAATCTATTAGAACTACCGCTTACTGTCATCTGCATCCTCTCCTTGCTGGTGGTGGTGGTAGTAGCAATAGCAGTAGTAGTGGAAATGCAATGAATTTCTTTTAATTTAACTATGACTTGAGGTTTCTTAAACTATGGACACAATTTTTTCTCATCATATTTCCTGCACTTCCTGAAATTGAAACTGGGATTTATGGTTTTGGAACTATTAGCTTCGTGTCTCAGTTGCATTTTTCATGGTAGCACTGGACAAAGAATGTTTATCTGTATTTATTTTGCTATGCAGTTTGAACATTTTCACATTTTTGAGTTATTGTTGAATTTTAGATGATGCTATGGTATTTGATGATCATAATGATGATAATGACCCAATGAGAGATAACACTAAGTATAAATTAGAGATAATCTTAAAGTACTTTTACTTGTTGCATTTGTGGAAGAATGTCATTGCTGAAACTAAAAGTTGTAAGGAACTGTAATGAGCTAATCTCATGACTAGAACGTGATGTAATAGTATTAATACTGTGTTCATGTTTATATTCGAAAATTAAATTAAAGTATACTAAACATATGGAGACACCACTATTTGATCATTCATGAGGTACACAGTTAAGTGGTCATTGATGTTGTACCTGTCATTGCAATGTGTTGTGCTGCTGTTGGGGGGTTAGCTCCCATGTACAGATTACCATAACTTATTGAAAAATCCTACTAACGATTATTCTTCAGCAGTATATTTTATCCAGGTATCTTTTGTATGTTTGTAAAAGGAATAATTTTCTTCCATTATGAATAATATTTCATTCATTTAAATTTTTTACATAATTTATATTTAATGTAGATATTTGGAACTCTTGGTATGTTCATATTTCGCTTAAGATGTTCAGGATCAGTATTATCAGATAAATGTTATTGGACCACAAAACACATGCATTTACAAAGAACTTATTGCATTTGTAACTAAGAAATACACTGGTGTCAGAATTTGCTCACATCTGATACAGGCAAAATTCTTCTGGGACTGTTGTAATAAAACTGGTCAGTAATACACTCCCACTCTCTATTGAAGAACATGATATGATGCACTCATAAGCATTATCATCTAATATAAATTTTCTTTCAATAACATTTTTACATCTATATTAATATTACATTTGCATATGTGTCAACGAAAAGTCCATATACAAACTTTAATTTCACTCAAATGATTACTTTAGAATTCTTGTACATATTTTATGTCTATTTCCATAACTATTCATGGTAGCATATATTATTGTAATAAAAACTAATATTATTAGTGTTAACATTGTTTATACTGAACAATTCAGAAATGTTAAATTACAGGTGAGCTGTATGTTGTACATGTCCTCTGTCACAATCATAATGTTGAAGTTATTGGTGTCACTTACATGATTGGCAAGAAGAAGTTTTGTAATGGCAAATGTGTGTTTCTGAAGTGATTGGTTATAATTTGTGTGGAACTATAGAGGGATATGTTAATAAAATGTGATAAGGTCAAGTCAAAGCCAGCAATGTTTCATCTAAATGTTGTATATAAAAAATTCTTAAAGCATAAAAACAATTCTTCAAGCAACACGTCTGAGACAATTGTCTGACATATCTGTGGACATTTGAATGCCTCAACTTTATTAGTTGACAATGTTTGACAACATCACACGTGTGTGAATGACCTTCACGAGCTCACAGTTTTTTAGCAGATAAAGTAAGACGTCGCTTAGAAGTTGCATGGTGGCAATTTTCTCTTAGCTAACGACGAGACTTTTAATGGTGAACTGTTCTGCAATGTGGGAACCGCAATTTTGTATTTGGTACTGTAGTTCAGAAGAGGTTTTGCCTTTTATCAATACATTTGTGTCATCTGCAAATTTTGTACGTTTATGTTTGTTGGCGTATGACTATAATTCAGATATCAAGAGCATTATTAGGCGTGCAGCTGTATCCTAGGGGTAGCGTTTTTGACTAAGAGTCCTTGGTTTTGGTTTCGAGACCCTTAACAGCTTAAATATTTGATTCGTAATCAGCATTGGTGGTTGAAGACTTACGGCATAAGAAGTCACCCTCATACTGCCAACGACCTTCTCAAAGAGGGTGAAGGAGCGGATAGAGATTCAGAGCTGCCCTTACAGAGTCGTAAACTGCCCCTAAGGGCGGAAGAATCAGCAATGATCAACGACATGGGGCTGCAGAAGGCAGTGGAAACCGTTGCACTAAAGACACATAAGGTGTACTCACAGGACGTGTGACCTGTAGGTGAAGAAGTGTCTTGACGGCCTCTCCATTGGCAAAAGATTCTGGAATAGTCCCCATTCGGATCTCTGGGAGGGAACTACCAGGGAAGAGGAGAGCTTTCGAAAAAGATTGAATAACGTTCTGCGAGTCGCCCCGCGGAATGTCAGAAATTCCGACGTGGTAGAGAAGCTAGAGAATCTGAAAAGGGAAATGCAAAGGCTCAGTCGATATTTATTAGGGGTCATTGAAGTGAAGTCGAAAGAAGACAAGGATTTCTGGTCAGATGAGTGCATGGTAATATCAACTGCAGCAGAAAATGATATAACAGAAGTTGGATTCGTTATGAATGGGAAGATAAGGCAGAGAGTGTGTTACTGTGAACAGTTCAGTGATGGAGTTGTTCTTATCAGGATCGACAGCAAACAACACGACAACGGTAGTTTAAATATACATGTCGACGTCGCAACTTGAAGAGATAGAGAAAGCTTAATATGAGGATATTGAAAGGATTATACAGTACATAAATTGAGATGACAATTTAATAGTCATGGGGACTGGAATGCAGTTATAGGGAAGGAATAGAAGAAAAGAATACAAGAGATCAAGGGCTTGGGACAAGGAACAATAGATGAGGAAGACTAAATGAATTCTGTATTAAATTTCAGCTAGTACTAGCGAATAATTTGTTGAAGAATCACGTGAGAAGGAGGTATACACAAATGGAAAAAAAGTTTTTCATCGCCTCGGTTCCGAGAGTTCCGGAACCTGTGAAGAAAATTGGAATAGAGGTCAACATAAACATCATTTCCGTCCTTTTCATTGATCATGAAAACCACACCATACAGCGAAACTTTCAGAGGTGCTGGTCCAGATTGCTGTACATGCCTGCATTCGTCGTGGCACACTATCCACAAGTTCATCAAGGCACTGTTGGTCCAGATTTTCCCACTCCTCAAAGCCGATTCGGCGTACATCCCTCAGAGTGGTTGGTGGGTCATGACGTCTATGAACAGCGCTTTTCAATCTATCCCAATGTGCTGCCGATATGGCTGCACTATCGGTGGAAGGAAGGCATTCACGTAACGTACAGACTTTACGGCGCCTTGCATGACCACCAGCGGCGTACGTCGGCCCCACATAATGCCACCCCAAAACAGCAGGGAAATTCCACCTCGCTGCACTTGCTGGCCAGTGTGTCTAAGGCGTTCGGCCTGACCGGGTTGCCTCCAACAACGTCTCCGACGATTGTCTGGTTGAAGGTATATGCGACACTCATTGGTGAAAAGAACATGATGCCAGTCCTGAGCGGTCAATTCGACATGTTGTTGCGCCCATCTGTACCGCACTGCATGGTGTCGTGGTTGCAAAGATGGACCTCGCCATGGACGTCAGGAGTGAAGTTGCGCAACCTGCAGCCTACTGTGCACAATTTGAGTCGTAACACGACGTCCTGTGGCTGCACGAAAAGCATTATTCAACATGGTGGCGTTGGTGTCAGTGTTCCTCCGACAAATAAACCGTAGGTAGCGGTCATCCACTGTAGTAGTAGCCCTTTGGCGGCCTGAGCGAGGCGTCATCGACAGTTCGTGTCTCTCTGTATCTCCTCCAAATCCGACCAACATCGCTTTGGTTCACTCTGAGACGCCTGGACACTTCCCTTGTTGAGAGCCCTTGCTGACACATAGTAACAATGCAGACGCGATCGAATCGCGGTATTCACCATCTAGGCATGGTTGAGCTACAGAAAATACGAGCCGTGTACCTCCTTCCTTGTGGAATGACTTTAACTGATCGGCTGTCTGACCCCCTCCGTCTAATAGGCGCTGCTCATACGTGACTGTTTACATCTTTGGGCGGGTTTATTGACATTTCTGAACTGTCAAAGGAACTGTGTCTGTGATACAGTATCCACAGTCAACGTCTGTCTTCAGGAGTTATGGGAACGGGGGTGATGAAAAACATTTTTGATGTGTGTACTTGGAAATTGCCTGTCGATACGGAAAGATTTCAGTTAGATTACATCACGGTCAGACAGAGATTCCGAAATCCGATACTGAATTGTAAGGTGTATCCAGGAACAGATTCAGACTCAAATGACAATTTACTAGTGATAAAGAATAGCCTGAAGTTCAAGAGTTTAGTTAGGAGGAACCAATAAGCAAAGGAGTGGGATACAGAAGTACTAAGGAATGACGAGATATGCTTGAAGTTCTCTAAGGATATAGATACAGCAATAAGGAGTAGCTCAGTAGGCAGTACAGTTGAAGAGGAATGGACATCCCTAAGACTTACAGAAGCTGGAAAGAAAAGCATAGGTACAACGAAGGTAACTGCAAAGAAAGCTTGGGAAACAGAAGAAATACTTCAGTTGATAGATGAAAGAAGGAAGTACAAAACTGTTGAGGGTAATTCAGGAATACAGAAGTACAAGTCGCTGAGAATGAAATAAACAGGAAGTACAGGGAAGCTAAGACGCAACGGCTGCATGAAAATTGCAGATACATCGAAAAATAAATGACAGTCGGAAGGACCGACTCAGCATATAGGAAAGTCAAAACAAGCTTCGGTGAAAAGTGAAGGCCAAGGCGGTAACATTAAGAGTGCAACGGTAACATTAAGAGTGCAACGGGAATTACAGTGTTAAATGCAGAGGAGAGAGCGGATAGTTGGAAAGAGTACATGGAAGGCCTCTATGAGGGCGGCGTGGATTTGTCTGATATGATAGTCGAAGGAAAGGAAGTCGGCTTAGAAGAGATAGGGGGTCCAGTATTAGAATCAGAATTTAAGCAAGTTTTGGGGGAGTTAAGATCAAATAAGGCAAAACGGATAGATAACATTCAATCCGGATTTCTGAAATCATGTGTAGAATGTATGAGTCTGGCGACATACCGTCTGACTTTCGAGAAAATATCATCCAAACATTTCCGAAGACTGCAAGGGCTGCCAAGTGCGAGAATTATCCCACAATCAGCTTAAAAGCACATGCATCCAAGTTGCAGACAAGAATAATAAACATAAGAACGGAAAAGAGAACTGAGGATGTGAGGAATGACGATCAATTAGGTTTTAGGAAAGGTAAAGCCACCGGAGAAGTAATTCTGACGTTGCAGTTAATAATGTAAGCAAGACTATAGAAAAATCAAGACACGTTAATAGGATTTGACGACCTGGAAAAAGATGCAAGATATATGAAATTCTGAGAAAAACGGGGTAAGTTATAGGTAGAGATGGGTAATGCACAGCATGTGCAAGAGCCAAAAGGGAATAATAAGAATGGACGATCAATAACGAAGTCCTCGTATTAAAATTTATGTAAGACAAGGACGTAGTCTTTCGCCCCTGCTGTTCAATATGTACATCGAAGGAGGAATGATGGAAATAAAAGATTCAGGAGTGGAATTAAAATCCAAGGTGAAAGGGTATCAATGATACGGTTCGCAGATGACTTTCCTATACTGAGTGAAAGTGAAGAAGAATTACATGACCTGCTGAATGAAATGAACAATGTGATTTGAACAGAATATGGACTGAGAGTAAATTGAAGAAAGACGAAAATAATGAGAAGTAGCAGAAATGAGAGCAGCGATAAACTTTATATCAGGATTGATGGTCACGAAGTAAATGAAGTTAAGGAATTCTGCTACCTAGGGAGCAAAAGAACCAATGTCGGACGCAGCAAGGAGGACATCAAAGGCAGACTAGCACTGATAGGACATCGGTTAAGACATCAGGGAAGGACTTCCGTCGTAGTAGAGGGAGCTGTGGAGTGGGAAACTGTAACGGAAGACAGAGATTGTATTACATCCAGCAAATAATTCAGGATGTGGGTTACAAGTGCTACTTTGAGTTGAAGAGGTTGGCACAGGAGAGTAATTCGTGACGGACCTCAGCAAACCAGTCAGAAATTTGATAACTGACAAAGAAAAAGGAGCACCAGGCCCAAAACGGAGCCTTGGCGCACACTGTACGTTTAGTTTCGAACGGCAGGTATACATAATGTTCTATGGCTGGTTTGTGACTTCTGTTATTTGCTCTCTACTTTTAAGGTATGATTTCATACATTCATGTTCTATCCTCATAATACTCACATATTCCTTTTTCTAAAACATAGTCTGAAAGCGTTTCCGTGAAATGTTCCACATACAGTGTGGAATGTTAGTTATCGTCGGTAGCTGGCGTTCTGCAGGTAATTTCAAATCAGATCAGATGCAAATTTTTGATATTTAGTATCTATCATCTTAAAGTTTACATAATCAGGAATATTCTATGTTTGTACTGTCTGTCCAAGAGGCTGTTCCATCTGTATGTTGGTGTCCACAACAAAAGTGCTTTTAATGCTATGTATTCTATTTCTTGAACTAACGTCTTTTTTATATATGGGCCTGATAATGATTACAGCGTGACACTCTCTAAAGCTTCTGCACGTTCAGGAACACTGCCGATACGTGTTTCTTCTGCGCTATTGTGTTCGGGGTCTCTGTCATAAAATCGGCAGTTTCTGTGGGCATGTGTTTTCTGAAGCTATGTTGGGTAATTGATACAAAATTATTTATCTTTATGAAGATAATAAGTCATGTGTCAAATACTTTTTTCCAATATTTTCGAAATATTCATTTGTCTTGTCTCTCTTCATTCGCCATTTCTTTTTTTATGGTAATACTCTACTACACAATGAGGATGTAATTTTTCCTCCTATCTATGTAGTTCTCAATTCGTTCGAGCAATCAATCATTCATGATATGAAACACAGTCATAGCTCAGTCACTCAAAATGATTCAGAAATTTTACTTGTTAGAATGAAATCAGGCGATGATTCTTCTTCTCTGGAGGCTCGTGCTTTGCGGCAGTCTGCTAATCGGTACAAATAAAATGGCTCGTAATTTTGGGAGCGTTGTATAATCAGTCGGGAAACCTCAGATCAAGCGGATATTTGGCTTTCATGACGTTTAACCTTCCGAAGAATTGATGGAGCTCTTGGATTATTAAATGCAGGTTCGTATCCAGTGTTTCGGAAGTTCCCTTCTGATTAACAACTGCGCAATATGTCGATGAATATCATTAATTCTCAAATGTCAAATACACACCTTTTGTATGAAGGAGCAATATATATGTATAGTTCCCTTTTAATCGTACCATTTCGTCTCAGTTATCTTTTGTCATAAATCTCAATATTCAGATTACAATTCTTCAAACCAAGCTCAGGCTAATCGGCACGAAGACAATCTCGGAAACTTTTTTCTTCTAACAACCACCAGAGAGAGTACTACAAAGAATAATTATACGCTCATGGCATAGCTATTGTATGAAACTACTTTGCGCATGGATTCTGCGAGTATGAAGATAGAAAATTAGTAAACGTCATTCAAGGGTAGCATTGTATCAGAATAATTCATCGAATATAAAGAGATATTACAAGGACTTGTAAAGATGAGACAAGGGGCTTAGTCACCAGTGATGCATATTTTTAAATGTCTAAACAGGAATATTGTTTATCTTTAGGCCGATCCCTGTTGGGTTGCTAATCTATTCCCTGGAAATATGCAAAATTGCTAGCAATTTCTCCGCCATTGTATCAGTATCGCGTGAACACCTGGTCACATCAAAAACGCTTCATTAACGGGAAAAGACTGTGGATTTTGTAATGTGCAGCATCTTTATAGCATATAGTAGCAAGTATTAAGTGATATTTGGGCGGACAGTATTATTAGAGCGAACTGGTCGCACGTATGAAATTACTAAATGTTTCTACGAAATTAGTGCAGTAAATCCACTACTGTAGTTTTTAAACAGCAAGACTCCTCCCTTCAGCTGGTATTTCAAGCATTAGGAAAGTGCTGAGAATTGGATCCCAGCAAGATTACCTTTATGGTCGCCTTGCAGACTATCGGCGCAGGCCACGGTTGAGGTAATGAACACCTGCTTTGATAATCTGCTAGCTGAGCATACCACCCTCGGACGAAATATCGCGTACAATTTCCCAGGTAGATACTGGATCTCATTTCTGCACAACGTTTTGTAGTTGGGGCAGTTGCCTTCTTCAGCTGTTCTGGTTCTTAATGTTTAACGTGCTCTCTGTGTGGATGTTAATGACATTGGACAGATTCAGAACGCATGCAACGTTATCGATCGAGGCCGACAGCGAAATGTTAGGAGAACTGAAGCTAACGACTTGGCTAGATACTTTAAAATGTTTTCCATGTTTATCACTTCAGCAGTCTTGAAAGATTGCAAAGGTATTTACATCCAGTGGAGCCTGTCAGTCATATAAATGTGCCCTGCTCAAAATCCGTTGGCCCAATCAAATGGGAGACATTTCTACGACGTTAAAGCACTTTGTCTGTTCTTTCGTACATTCGCTACGCAGTTTGTTGTAACACGAGGCAGCTTCAGAGTTACACTGAGTGTTTTGGACTAGTACCCTTCACTGTAAACTTCATGGTTCAGTTTGTATTTTACAGGTACAGTTTCTAATAGGATAAGTTACGTTTTGAAGACGAAAGATTTCTCTGTTTTCCTAAGTTCACATACATTAAGGAGATATTTTTCAAATGATACACAGCGAGCCACCATGGAAAGTTGAATTTACAGACCATATGCCAAATAGGGCAGTCCTGCTAAATAGGACCGACAGGGCGATTAAGCTGCAGATGACTCAGGGAACATCATAGAAGTTGAAGTATAATGAAGCCAGATTCACAACCTTTTCCGAACATTGTTTAGGTCAGAAGCACAGATTCGTAATAACAGTAGAAGCCCTGAACATGGAGATAAAAAGTGCGAAGGTGACACCATAAGAAATATTAGAAACTACAGAAACGCAGAAGTGTGTATGCTGGTATTTACTACTGAATTATTTGAATCAATTCAACTATTAACCACTTTCAAGTAATGTAACTTCCATGAAGGGGTGAAGCTGATAATAGTTTTGGGATCATGAGGTGATTATTCATGAATGGATAATCACACATATACCTATTTACATTCCGACATTATGATTCCTCTGCCCATAGCTCTTTCACAGTGCACGCTCATTAAGAGTTGAAGTGAATGTTATACTAAAATTCAGATGTAACTCTTTCATAATTAAAATAGTCAACGAAGATCATCTTTGTAGTTCAAGGAATTTACACACTTTCATCTCTGCTTACAGTTACTTTCGAGAACAGTTGAATACTGAAAAATTGGTGTAGAACCAAAACAACGTACTCCACAAGATAACTAAGTTTCTGTAAACAAGGCAAGCGGTATTTCATTTAGTTTGTATTACAATGTTAACCTTGTGCCAAGCTCTTAATTGAAATATACGGAAATATGGTATTCTCTGTAAAACTTTTTATGTTCTTTCAAAAGTAGTTGCAATGACACAAAACAGAAACATAATAAAACTTTCGTGTGGCTATTTACAACCAAATACCCTTGAAACTACTTCTAAATTTAAAAGTGTATAGCTCTCCTGATTCTTTTTCGTATCTTTGAGGACCATCTCACTTAGCATATGCGTAAAACAAAAAGAAATCGTACTTTCGTTTGAAATATTTACAGTTTATTTTTATTTTAATGAGATAAATCAAATGGCTCTGAGAACTATGGGACTTAACTTCTGTGGTCATCAGCCCCCTAGAACTTAGAACTACTTAAACCTAACTAACGTAAGGACATGACACACACCCATGCCCGAGGCAGGATTCAAACCTGCGACCGTAGCGGTCGCGCGGTTCTAGACCGTAGCGCCTAGAACCGCTCGGCCGCCCCGGCCGGCTTAATGAGATATTCCATATCTCTGACAACCTCTTCGATCTAGCACGACAATGTATCAAATGTAATCTATTCATCATGGCCAGGTGTCTTTACTATCTTCATGCCTCTGCCGAACAGAGTGGCCGGAGGTTCGAGTCCTCCCTCGGGCATGGACGTGTGTGTGTTGTTCGTAGCATAAGTTAGTTTAGGTATTGTGTAAGTCTAGGAAACGATGACCTCATCAGTTTGGTCCCTTAGGAATTCACACACATTTCTACATTTTTCGTGCCTCAGATAACTTCACACAATCTAACACCACCTCTTGCATGTCCTTATTTTAATAATTGTTGTCTGTGTTTGTGACTTACCTTTTCAACTATAAAAGCATTTAAAGGACGTTTAAAATAGTTGTCCCAAGTTATAGGTGAATTAATATGAAAATCAGTTGAAATGTTAGCAAAAATCATGTAAAAGTCGCTTTAACTACTCTACTATGGTGCCCCTGAAATCGGTGTAACTGTTAGTTATTCGCTGTACAGAGTGATTCACGAAGATATGCAAATATTTTAGTATGTTATTCTTCAAGTAAAACTAAAGAAAAAAGTTCAGATAAACATAGCCGCAATGAATAGCCACAGAGTTACGGCTAATAAAAAAATTTGCCTGAAATTTTGCAACTTCGCTAATATGAAGCCATTGCAAAACAGTACAAGGTTAAAGTAAAGCACGATTTCCATTTATTTTGTTGTTATTGGTCTGGCGAACTAATAAAAAATTTCCCAGTGTGTATCTGCAGTAGTTTTCCCGAACATCCATAGAAGCAATGATTATTATACAAGTAAATTTGTTTACTTTCCATTAAGAATGTAGAAACGTTTATGGCATTATTGGTAACCGTTTGTGAGTTGTTCAGTCGTTTCCTAACCTTGAAACGAGTTAGTTTTCTGTAGCCTATTGTTGAGTGATGAATATAATAACAACAGTGTATTTACGTGAAACCACATAGCAGCTGTTGTAATTTGTATATTATCTATGACATAGGGATGCCTTTCAAATTTACTACAGAGGAATACGCCGATATGGTGTTTATTTGTGGAAAATGTGATGGTAATGCTACGGCTGCAGTTAACGAATATCACGTGTGTTATCCCACTCGGAGGATTCCGTCCGAATGCACGAACCACTAGTGGAGTATTTCCAATGTTACGGGAGACAGGTTCTCTGACTAGGGTTCATAATCAGTACTAGCGCTCGATACGTGAATTCAATGATGAGGATATTGTGGATGCTATTCAACGTAGCCCGGGTATCAGTACACGACGTATATCTCAACGATTAGGCATTTCACAATCTAAGGTATGGCGTTCACCAAGTTTAATAATCTGTATACTTACCATAAACAAAAAGTGCATCATTTACATCCCGGAGATTCTGCCCTTCGCTTGGAATTGTGCAACTGGTTGAATACTAATCGGCAGTTACACAAATACATTTTATTTACTGATGAGACACAGATTACTCTAGATGGTATAAACAATTTGCATAAGGAACACGTATGATCTGAAGCAAACCCACATGCAACAGTGCAACGCAATTTCCAGCAGCGATTTAGCATAAATGTGTGGTGGTGTATAATCGACACACATGTTATTGGACCATTCATTTTCCCAGGACGTCTAACTGGCGAGACGTACTTACACTTCCTTCAAGAAGAAATGCCCCGCTTGCTCGAAGATGTTCCACTTGTTACGCGATTGCAAAGGTATTTTCCAAATGACGGTGCGCCTCCACGTTCCACCAAAGTCGTTACTACCCATTTAAATGAACATTTTCCCCTTAAATGAATTGGTCGTGGTGCTACACGTCTGTGGCAACACAAATGGATTTCTTTGTATGGGGATGGATGAAAGACATAGTTTATGAGGACAAGATCAATGCACGTGAGGCATTGCTTGCTCGCAATATGAAGGCAATAGACGAAATCAAGAACAATCCTGTAAAACTGAAACGAGCATCAAAATCAGTTCATACAGGTGTAACTAAATGCACTGACCTCGATGGAGACTTTTTGAACATTTATTGTGAATGTATTGTTAAATTGTATGTACGCTGTACAACTTCCTCAACAATGAGCTTTGTTTTTCCCGGTTTAATGAATTCAAGTGTGCTATGGTATTAATAATAGCAGATAGTCTGACACATTCATACAGTTTCAGTTAACGTTATTACCATCATTTTTCCAAAATTAAATTATCTGCAACTTCTGTTGTAAGCTTTGTGCAACTGTCTGGAATTTAACAAACAAACTGGGCCAAATAGTTAATAAATAAAAAATTTTACGAAATTACTTTTTTGCTTCTCTGGATGTTCTGGAAAGCTAGACATCTGGGACATGTTTTATTAGTTCACCAGACTAATAATAACAAAATAAAGGGAAATCGTGCTTTACTTTAACCTCGTACAGTTTTGCGATGGCTTCATATAAGCGGAGTTGCTAAATTTCACGCAAAATCCGTTATTAGGCGTACCTCCATAACCAAGCATTTGCGGACCTATGTTTTTTCTTTAGTTTTACTTGTATAATAACATATTAAAGTATTTGTATATCTTCTTGAATCACCCCGTATTTATCACTACAGCGTAATGTATGTAAATTCATAATACCTGCGGAAAAATTACCTTTTTGATAATCTGCTACTTATGTAGTCGAAAATGCACGCAAACTAAACGTCGCTTTAAGAAGGGCTCCTTTTTACAATTTCATTTGCATGTCCTAAGTGACTGACGACTTGTTTTCATCATACGAGGACTTTTGAAACATAATTCCTGCGAATTTTTTATGTGAAAATTCTTAAAGCTTCTTGAATAAATCAATGTTAATAACATTCTACATCTTTATTCTTCACATCTACATATTTGCAGTCCTCTGCCTCTAGAGGACTCCGAATTGTTGTGTTAACATTGCGGTATGTAAAGTAACCGTGTTGGTGCGTGAGAAATAGCGTCCTGTAATCGAGTATCGTATTGAAAGTGTTCATCCGCTCATGGAACAACCTTTCCTTCAGTATAACAATGCGAGGCAACACACGAGCGATGCGACATCTGCAGCCTCCAGACAGTCACGACTTGGTCGCATCCCATTTCCATTTGTTCCCAAACATTAAAACACCTTCGAGGATTTCAGTTCCATATTGATGAAGCGGTGCGAGCAGAGGTGAAGCTGTGGCTCCGTCAACAAAATCAAACATTCTACAGTGACGGTATCAACAAACCGGTCTCTCGTGTTCGTCGCTACGGTAACTATGTTAAGAAATAAAGACATGAGGATAAAGATGGGAAATTTTAATAAAGTTTGTTTTATTTTAAAAGTGTTAAGATTTTTCGCATAAAAATCCTTATGCATAGGATACTGTAGTTACATTATTATCACACCCAATAATTCGCAATTTTCCATCCTGTTTATTATATTTTGTTGTTGCACTAAACTAATAGGAGTTGACGAATTTTGGCCAGTACAAAACTGTACGAATTGTCTGTCCTATTTTCTTTTTTTTTTTTTTCAGTAGCGTTGAGTAGGATTTCAGGTAGACTGATTCCTGAGAGATGATGAAACGTAAATACACAAATATGAATTAACATTGTACATTTCATTCAATTAAATAAAGTCCTTAGTACATTTCCATGGTCTTAGAGCTACGTATGTGCCCTACTAGAGATTGTCCACTTTCGACCAGAGAAACGGATGTTGTTATTACAAAACCAACAAAACATGGCGTACAGAACATAACATTATCCGAAACGTACAGCTGAAGTTGGCAAGCCACGTAGAATTAAACATTATCTATGTTATTTAGCCACTTGCAGTATCAGTTTATGTACTTTCCTCCACATAACATCACACACCACGTTCGTGGAGCAACCACCATGTAAACCTCTGCGCCTTACTAATTGTCAACGTTACTCTGGCGGAACTCTCTTTGGTGCGCATACAAAATTTACAATATTTTTTGCGAGATGTTTCTGCACAAATTACACTGATAACGTCACTGACTAACAAAAATGCAATAAAACGCTTGTAGAAACTTGAACATTTGCTTTACAATGAGTATGACAAAATACAGAATGACATTTGCTAAGTTCACTTGCATACTTTATTAAAACATTCATGTAAGGAAAGTGTCGCAGTGCTTACTCTCCTCTTTCGCATTCGAGAGGAGTACATACTACACACTGATTTAGGTTTCCCGTGGATTCCCTAAGTCACTTATAGACATATGCCGAGATGGTTCGTTTGAAAAAAAAACATGGCTAATGTTCTTCCCCAGACTTCTTCATTCCTAGCTCCAGACCGAGCGAGGTGGCGCAGAGGGTAGCACATTCGACTTGCATTCAGGACGACGGTTCAATACCGTGTCCGGCCATCCTCATTTAGGTTTTCCGTGATTTCCTTAAGTCGCTCAAGGCAAATACCGGGATGGTTTCTTTGAAAGGGCACGGCCGACTTCCTTCCCCGTTCTTCCCTAATCCGATGAGACAAATGACCTCATTGTCTAGTCTCCTTCCCCATAAAACCCAATCCCAGCTCCAGTTCCCTTGCAGATGATGTCATTGTCAAATGTCACGAAAGACTGATTCAAGACTACAGTGTTTTAGTAAACTTGGCCCTACTAAAGACGAAAAGTCTTTTCTTCACTCTGTCATCTGATCTGATTTACCCAATCAGTTTAGGGGGACATACAATTTAATGAAGACTTCGAGCAGTGGTGTTACCCTGGCATTTTTCACACTTGACATTCATTACCAGAGACTAATGAAGCGGTGTGTGACAAAAAAAGATCCTAGGATGGAGCCAGCAACCATTACTATTGTTGTCACTAAACCACTGAGCTACACAAGAAATGGTCGAAGAGACCGTAATTTAGTTCTATTTTCATTACTACAATTTTTGTTGCACGCAAAGTCTTTGTACGGAAAAAATAACTTATGCGTCTATTTTCATTTTTAAGAAGTTACATGTGAATTCAGTCTTAGTGTAATAGTCTCTGACGTTAGAGCGTAACATATCTGACGGATGATGACGTCGATCTGCATAAGACGAACAGCAAGCACCTCAGTAGTGGAAATTTCAACCTGGATGATAAACTGCATTTAGAAGATCCATAAAATAATCACAGATAACAATCAGGAAGGGAAGACTACAATATTATTGTCACTTACGCAGAATGAATAACAACAGCGTCACAAAGACAACGAGCGTAATAATTGAAGAATGAAACGATTAGGTAAAAGTAATACTGTATATGAACATCTGAAAGAAATCTTTCAATATAGAACAGAGATTCAAGACCACTGATAACAGTTTCTCTGAGAAACTTATTCGTCGTGCCACTGGAGATGCAGAATAGTACAAGAAGATCGATGATGAACGGACGATGAAATGCCGGAGAAAAGGAAGAGTTACATTTGTTACGATACCCTCCTGCGTTTCACAACGAATCAGTATTATTCATTCACTGTTTTATGGCACAGTAGTGCAGCATTACTGTGTCCTGCAACGTCATGCAACAAAGGACGTGCCGCAAACTGAACCCAACGGAAAGTAGCAAGGACGCGATACAACGATCAGCTGTACTTAAACCATCGTTCCGGTGTTTGGCGTTGCTGTGAACATGGTCAGTTGCACTAGACAGTGTCAGTCTCGCGGTCGTTCCAAAGCAGGCTGTTGTACTTCATGACTGAATCTTATATGTTCACACAATTTCGACATCGCCACGAGGAAGATCTTACCAACAAACAATTGTGATACCATGGATCGAGACATCGGCCTTCCACATGACGAACATAAGGCAGATGTACAGGTGCTACTTTACCAAAACTTGGTTTCTTTCAAAAGACGCACTGCGTTTACCAGAGTTGGTGGCGGTCGAGCCGTCCAATCCCGCGGTGATCGCTCTCCTGTCGACGACCTTCAGGAAGTAACGACAGACACCTTGAGCATCTGTTACTATCACAGTGCCATCAGATATACACTGGAAGGTTCCGCGCGTCGCTGCAGCTGGAACACTGTGCGTCGTATTCCAACTTCAGCTCGCTAGAAGAAAGTGGAGAGGCTGCCGTGTTGTCCAGACTGTGTTTGCAGCGCCCGCAGCAACTGCAGAACTCTGGGAACCCCGCTCTGAGACTGCCTCCAGTTTGGTGAGGTACCGGAAACTGGCGCATCTGTTTGCGAGAGAGACATCAACAATACATGATTAATTTTGTACTACTACCGCAAGAAGGATTTTGACAATCCCTAATGTATATTTTTATGTTTGGTCGCACTTTACTACTTGGTGGGTCGATCAGTTTAAATGATTATGGGTGCATCTGATAGAGAGTGGATGTAAGCTGGCCCTATAGTGTAGTGAGCTAGTACAAGACTGTAATAAACAAAGTAACTCATTTCCGCGGTTGATGCCGCTAGATACGAAGGACGTTCAATAAGTAATAAATTCTTTTTTTTCTGAAAGCACGTTATCTTAGAAAATAGACTAAGGAAAGGCAAACCTACGTTTCTCGCATTTGTAGACTTAGAGAAAGCTTTTGACAATGTTGACTGGAATACTCTCTTTCAAATTCTGAAGGTGGCAGGGGTAAAATACATTGAGCGAAAGGCTATTTACAATTTGTACAGAAACCAGATGGCAGGTATAAGAGTCGAGGGGCATGAAAGGGAAACAGTGGTTGGGAAGGGAGTGAGACAGGGTTGTAGCCTATCCCCGATGTTATTCAATCTGTATATTAAGCAAGCAGTAAAGGACACAAAAGAAAAATTTGGAGTAGGAATTAAAATCCATGGAAATAAAAACTCTGAGGTTCGCCGATGACATTGTAATTCTGTCAGAGACAGCAAAGGACCTGGAAGAGCAGCTGAACGAAATGAACAGTGTCTTGAAAGGAGGATAAAAGATGAACATCAACAAAAGCAAAACGAGGATAATGGACGGTTGTCGAATTAAATCGTGTGATGCTGCGGAAATTAAATTAGGAAATGACACATTTAAAGTAGTAAATGAGTTTTGCTATTTGGGGAGCAAAATAATTGACGATGTTCGAAGTAGAGAGGATATAAAATGTAGACTGGCAATGCCAAGGAAAGCGTTTCTAAAGAAGAGAAATTTGTTAACATCGAGTATAGATTTAAGTGTCAGGAAGTCGTTTCTGAAAGTATTTGTATGGAGTGTAGCCATGTATGGAAGTGAAACGTGGATGATAAATAGTTTAGACAAGAAGAGAATAGAAGCTTTCGAAATGTGGTGCTACAGAAGAATGCTGAAGATTAGATGGGTAGATCACGTAACTAATGAGGAAGTATTGAATAGGATTGAGGAGAAGAGAAGTTTGTGGCACAACTTGACTAGAAGAAGGGATCGGTTGGTAGGACATGTTCTGAAGCATCAAGGGATCACAAATTTAGCATTGGAGGGCAGCGTGGAGGGTAAAAATCGTAGAGGGAGACCAAGAGATGAATACAGATTGAGAAGGATGTAGGTTGCAGTAGGTACTGGGAGATGAAGAAGCTTGCACAGGATAGAGTAGCATGGAGAGCTGCATCAAACCAGTCTCTGGACTGAAGACCACAAAAACAACATCCCCCACTCCTTTGGCTACAAAAAACTGTTTCTCAACATAATCTCCGTTCAATACAAGAGCCTTATGCCCCCTTCCTCGGTGGACTTGTACGCCCCAATGGTACCGCTCTACTGTTCGATGTCACAGCCAATATGTTGCTGCACTGCATCAAGAACCTTCTCATAATCTACGTACTGCTTCCCGCGGAGTGCATCCTTCATTGGGCCAAACAGATGGAAGAAGGAAGGAGGGGTATCAGCGGCTGCAGGTTGGATGAGGAAGACCAGTCCAATGAAATTTTGTGAGCTCCTTTCGTGTGCTTTGCATTGTCTTGGAGATGGGGTTAGTTTGTATGTTTTGTGGCGACTAACACATTGAAGACGGTTCTTCAGTTTCCTGAGGGTAGCTCAATACACTTCAGAGTTGATCGATGTACCATGAGGGCGTACATCAATCAGACTTACCCTTTCAGGGTCCCAGAAGTCTGTCGCCATGAATTTACGGCAGAGGGTGCGGCTTTGAACTTTTTCTGCCGAGGACAGGTGGTATGGTGCCACTCAACGCATTATTTTTCCGCCAAAAGAAACTCAGTGACATCTCTCTGCTTGGAACGCACCTCCATTACTGACACCATTTTGAAGGCTGCGCATAGCGCCGCCACCTATCGCAACTTCATGAAGCTATAGGGGCTTAAGTGGGAATATTCTACGATGTCCCACGACAAACTGAACACTTTTTCTACGGAAACTGGTCAAGGGCAAAAAGTGTTCATTACTTATTGAACGACCCTCGTAGATTCGCTACGCGGTTTGTCGCCTTGACTCTTTTGAAACGCACGTATTCGCCGATATTGGACCTATGTACGTACGGAGGGGTCGGGCAGCCGCGATCCCTTAAGATTTATTCTATTATTGCTTCAAATGGCTCTGAGCACTATGGGACTCAACATCTGTGGTCATAAGTCCCCTAGAACGTAGAACTACTTAAACCTAACTAACCTAAGGACATCACACACATCCATGCCCGAGGCAGGATTCGAACCTGCGACCGTAGCGGTCGCGCGGTTCCGGACTGAGCGCCTACAACCGCTAGACCACCGCGGCCGGCATTCTGTTATTACTAAGCCATAAATCGAGCATATGAAACACTTCATACATGTAGTACTAACAGCCGTACGACTAAACAC
Organism: Schistocerca nitens; assembly: GCF_023898315.1. NCBI lineage: Eukaryota > Metazoa > Arthropoda > Insecta > Orthoptera > Acrididae > Schistocerca > Schistocerca nitens. Next base: position 653,083,035 of record NC_064618.1, read on the forward strand.
AATTCCATTACTTCAAACGTTCAACAGTTGAACAAAATAGCGAAATAAACAAAGTGATTTCTCATGAAAAATGTTGATACACAAAATGGAGGGAAGTAGCGCTCGCTTCTTCAACGTAGTCAAAAGTGCCTTTCATTGGAAACAAATGTCTTTTAAATTTACTACTCCATAAAAAATATGAAGCAACTGCTGGAATACACGATAGGACGTTAATGTAACTTCATGGACACACACATACCATTGACGGGAGCACGAATTATTAGTTCGCGGATTTTTAGGTAGTAATAAGTGCAATTTAGGCGCTCAAAATAGGCTCTTTCAGTACCATATTTAGGCTGTATAAAACCTGAAATAGGCCCTAAAAAGTATTATACGGAAAACCAAAAGTAATTTAAAATAAAGGGTGTCAACGTATGGGCATTTCATTACTCATTAAAAACAAGGAAAATGAAATTATGCACAGTTTCACAACACAGCAAACGTTATGCTATTTGAATGCTTAAACTCATCCTTTTTAATTTTTTCCAAATTAAAAATACAGTATATGAGGGCGAGTCAATTGAAAACCTTAAATACTTTTTTTAAATATTATTTACTGCGCAGAAGTGGTACAAAGCTGTATCACTTTTCAACATAATCTCCCCCATGCTCAACGCAAGTCCTCCAGCGCTTACAAAGTGCATAAATTCATTTAGAAAAAAATTCTTTTCGTTGTCCGCGCAACCGCTCATGCACTGTGTGGCGTACCTCTTTATCAGAACGGAACGTCTTTCCTCCCATTGCGTCTTTGAGTGGTCCAAACACACGGAAATCACTTGGGGCAAGGTCTGGTGACTATGGTGGATGAGGAAGACACTCAAAATGCAGGTCTGTGATTGTAGCAACCGTTGTACGGGCGGTGTCAAGCTGCAAAAGGACACCTGCTGACAACAATCCACGTTGCTTTGATTTGATTGCAGGTCGCAAATGATGTTTTAGGAAATCTGTGTATGATTCACTGGTGACACTGGTCCCTCTACACATGTAATGCTCCAAAATTACGCCTTTTTCGTCCCAAAAGAGAGTCAGCATAACCTTCCCTGCTGATGGTTGTGTTCGAAACTTCTTTGGTCTTGGTGATGAGGAATGGCACAAATCCTCGCTCGCTCTCTTCATTTCCGGTTGGTGGAAGTGAACCCAGGTTTCGTCCCCAGTAACGATTCTTGCAAGGAACCCATCACCTTCTCGTTGAAAGCGCCGAAGAAGTTCTTCACAAGCATCAACACGTCGTTCTCTCATTTCAGGAGTCAGCTGCCGTGGCACCCATCTTGCAGACACTTTGTGAAACTGGAGCACATCATGCGCAATGTGGTGTGCTGACCCATGACTAATCTGTAAACATGCTGCAATGTCATTCAGTGTCACTCGGCGGCTTTCCTTCACTATGGCTTTAACTACTGCAATGTTCTGTGGAGTCACAACTCTTTGTGCCTGACCTCGACGAGGAGCATCTTCCACTGAAGTCGCACCATCTGCTAACTACCTACTCCATTCGTAGACTTGCTGCTGTAACAAACATGCGTCGCGGTAGTGAACCTTCATTCGTCGATGAATTTCAATAGGTTTCACACCTTCACTACGCAAAAACCGAATAACAGAACGCTGTTCTTCCCTGGTGCAAGTCGCAAGTGGGGCGGCCATCTTTATGCTGATTCTGCGACGGTATGTGTGCATCTGCACTATGCTGCCACCTACAGGCCATTCTGTACGCTGTTTGTAGCACGATTACCAACTTACAGGATAACGGCGCGAAATTTCGATTTGTTGTTATAAATTTAAGGTTTTCATTTGACTCACCCTCGTAAAATACATATAGCCATAGACATTATGTTGAAATACATACAATATGTAATTTAATAAAAGCCGGATAAAACAGTCGCTTCAAACATTCAGATCATAGTTGGCTCCACAGTAAATAATTAAAATATCTTCTAGGTTTTGCAGAGAAAAACTATAGCGCCTGTCTGTCAGTATTAATTTATGTGTCGGAGAAAAGTGTGCCAGATAAACGGATGTGACTTGGGCGTGCTTCACTCCCGGCACGTGTTGGACAGGAATGCTGCTATCAGGGGAGATGGATTTCCCGGTAAGTATGAATGCTGCTGCGCCCAGGTCCTTCAGGCTGGTGTTTTTCCGCAAAATCTTTTGAACTTTTTCCCATTCTTTTTCCTCCACTTCACCTGGAGCTTCATTGTCTTCCTTTTTAACTTCATCCGGTAAAAGAAATGGTTCAAATGGCTCTGAGCACTATGGGACTTAACATCGGAGGTCATCAGTCCCCTAGAACTTAGAACTACTTAAACCTAACTAACCTAAGGACATCACACACACCCATGCCCGAGGCAGGATTCGAACCTGCGACCGTAGCAGTCGCGCGGTTCCGGACTGAGCGCCTAGAACCGCTCGGCCACCACGGGCGGCTTATCCGGTAAAGAAATGTACTGGTAGACAGACCTTCCTGAGTCTTCTAATTTGGAAATAATTCTTTCCATAAATGTGCAGTTGGCTCTAATATAAGCCAAGTCCCGTCGGATTGAGGGATCTTTGACTAATATTATTTTGCTGAAGTTACAGAGGCGGTATCCTCCGGTAAATTTTCAGTTACCTTCTGGACGCTGGGAAATACTTATTGTAGCATTACGCTGCTGCTAATCATGTGCCCCAGAGGATAACAACAAGTTCAGATGGCAGAGGTACCAGTAGTTCCTTGAATACCTGTGTCCTTGATGGTGTCTTAACATGCAGCATCAAAGGCTAGAATACTTGAAGTAATTTAAATGCTTTGTGAAGGCCAGAAGCACCTTGTTTCCATCCACGCCATCTTAATATAGCCCACTCAGACCATTTTGACAAAGTGTGCAACTGTTTGCTGGTTAGTCTTTGGGGGCTGTTTTCAACAAATCAGGTAAGTCATGGATGGCACATCTGGGTGCAACTTGCCAACGCTCAGATTTGCAGAGTACTGGCCAAGACTGTCAGTGGTTTCATCAGCAGAGATCCATATTCAAGATTCCGCTATACCTTCTCGGATTCAGCGTCAGTGTAAGCTGAATCCAGATAATTTTTTATGAAGTATTGACTGCAGGAACAGACTGATGGCAGTACTTCTCAAGAAAACTTTTGAAAACAACACTTTGTAGTTTTCGAAAAGGGATGTTTGCTGGCATAATAGTGCGACACAAGTCACTGCAGGAATGATTCTTTCCGGTGAATTCTTAAGATGTCTTTGATTAAATCGTTTGCTTCGATTTTGATTTTCGTCCAATATTTGCCTTATGTAACGTTCTAGCTCCATACCGAGTTAAGTGGGACTTTTCATCACTCGAAACGCAATACAAGGAAAAACAAGATGCTATACAGAACTACGTGTAAAAAGTATTTGGTGTTGTTATGGGACGCTGGTACTTAATTTCTGCAAAATAAAAATGATAAGAAACATACAATACAGTTCAGCAGTTTTAGTTTTCCAACTGTCCTCTCACTGAATCGAGTTTTGTTACGACTGAAAACTTCAAGAAAATCAAAATTTGGCATATTATTTTAAAAATATTTATGCTTTGCCGCATAGCAGGGACATTTTCACATTGCTTCCTGATCCTTTACATCAAAATTGAATTCGACAACTTAAAAATTATAGTAAAAGTAAACAGTTGAGTCCCAGGTTCTCTTAGTATAATTTTAGACCAAGTTTACGAAATAAGCTGTTTGACAAATGCTCTGCTGTCAAAAGATGGGAGAAAAAATTCGCAGTTTCCAAATAGCAGGAAAAACTAATGTCCATAGAAACATAACAACGAACGTCTGTTGCATACTTGGCAGAATATAATATTTCCATCTGACGTACAGTCCGAAAACCCGACCAGCCATATTCCAATACGAGCAGACTCCGATTGACCTATTGGCACACTGTAACTAGAATAGATTTTGAACAGTGAATATGTTACTACTCTTTTTTTCATGTTGTCTGAGGTCTCCGTATATCTCTATTTGTTGAAAGGCTGTTGGTCAGGATTCTATGAGCTACAGATTTTTTTTCCAACCATCGCCTTCAGTCCTCCCACCTTCGACTTTTGTAAGCCATTCTAATCTTTCGAAAACTCAAGAATGGTACCTTTTAGTATTTTAAAGCTAAAATAGGTGAAAATAGATGTTAAGTCGAAACAGGCAGTGTTACGTGCTATAAAATTGACTGTCACAACTTTAATTAGTCATTATACGTGTAAGTACAAGTTTATTTGCCACTAGGAACTCAGGAAAAGACTAGTTTTAACCTAAAGGTCAGCGGTCTATAAATAATTAAAGTTGCTAGTCCCTGTAAAAAGTTGAAAAAGCACCAAAGCGCAGAAGTCCTGTACATGTTTAACGCTGTTACTGCGTATGAAGTTCAGTGATCACAGTGAAGGTGGTGGAGATGACGGGAACTCGTGTTAGGCAGCGTTATCAGCAACTGACAAGAGTTTGAAAGACGCCTCACGGTACATCTCCATTATACCAGCTGGTGGAATAGTGCCATACCGATATTTATGGTCCTTCGGATGTGACAGAGCGAGGGCAGGCAAACACGCCATTGGGGTTCCAGTCGATCACGTTTAACCACCACAAGAGAGGGCGCCGTACTGTGCATTATGCACCTCACAAAGTCTTCATCCAGGATGCAATTATTGAACTATATGAAATAAAATCATCAAAACTTCTGAACTGTTTGAGTTAGCACGTCCAAACTACATGGTTGGCCGCAGGGCATTGTGGGAATCAGTATGCGGGTTTAGCGACGAAACCCACTTATATTTGGATGGGTTCGTCAGTAAGCAAAATTGGACCATTTGGGGGACTGAGAACCCCCGGTTTGCGGTCGAGAAGTTCCTTCACCCCTAATGGAGGACTGTTTGGTGTGCAATGTCCAGTCACGGAATAATCTTTGTGATATTCCTTGATGGCACGGTGACTACCGAACGGTACGTGAAGTTCTTGGGAGATGACTTCATCCCCAGTATACAAAGTGACCCTGATTTCGAGATGATGTCGATCATGCAAGACGCAGCTCGACCCCATCGAAGCAGGAGAGTGTTTGATGTGCTGGAGGAGCACTTTGGGTACCGCATCCTGGCTCTGGGGTACCCAGAGGCCATTGACATGGGTCTCGATTGGCCATCATATTATCCGGATCGGAACACATCAGATTCCTTTTTTGTGGGGCTATATTCAAGACAACGTGTACAGAAATAATCCCCAAAACCACTATTGAGCTGAAAACGTCTATTCAGGAGGTCACCGACAGCATCGATATTCTGACACTTGAACGGGTTAAGCAGAATTTCGCTATTCGTCTCCACATCATCGCCAATGAAGACTAGCATATCGAACATTTCGTAACCTACATCCAAATATCTGTTCAATAAAGTGTGTGTACGCCGTAGTTTGTAGCTAATTTAGGTTTTTTCATATAGTTCGATAGTTGTTACACTGTGTATGGGTCTGTTAACCTGGCGTTAACATCACGACGCAAACGGCTGCGACTAGTGTGGTGCCCTGAATTGAATGGCATCACATTGTTTCCAACGATGTGTCAAGGGTCTGCACCGTCTACAAGTATAACGGCGACATGGCCAGAGATCCCATTCTTCCATTGTTACGGAGACGCACAGCACTGTAAATCCTTGCGTCATCGTGTGAGGAGCATCGTATATGATTTCAGGTCACGACTTGTAGTGGTTGGGAGTACCCCAATTGCACAACGATGGGTCATGGGCATCCTGTGTTACCTCTCATGCGGCAGTTTCGTGCTGCCATTTTTCCACAAGGCTACGTTTGGCCATACATGGCACGTGTCTGTATGAACTGTGGGGGGGGGGGGGGGGGGTGAGGGGGTGATGACGTACTCCTGTTGCCAGCAAGATCCACATACCTGTCTGCGATAGAACATGTGTGTAACCAACTCTTATGTTAAGTCTGTTGCATTGTATTCAGAATATCAAAGAGCAGTTAAAACAGTTGTGGACCAGGTTACATCAGGAAGGAAACAAAGGCCTAGCGACACCGTTCCTAATCGAATTAGTGCAAGCATTGAGTCCAGAGTGACTCTAAGGCCCTGCTGATAACCAGGCTCATACTGGCAAGTCCTACGTTCATTTGACTCGATTTTGTAATTATTGAAATAACGTCACGTGCCATCTCAACCCGTTAGCTGTTATATGTTCAATGGATCTTATGAACGATTCCTGTATTTAAATGATTTGCAATGAATTAGTTTACAGGATATGTGCACCTGATTACTGTTAACATTAATAAACATACTGTCTCTTTGTTTTACTCGTGCATCCACATTTAAAAACGAGTTACTTATAAACAGAATGCCAGTTTTTAAATGAAAATTAGTCCATCGAATAGGAAATGACATGGAAAACGATTTTCGGTTAGATATGAGTCTTGCTCTGCTACCCATCAGAGATTTTATGTTATTGGGCAAATGACCAAAAATTTTTGTGCCTGCATATTGAACTCCATTCTGAGCCATTGGCAGTTTTACTAATGGTTAATAAGGTTTCTTTCTCCTTCGCGTCTTTTAATAATGCCTATCACCATTCTTCTCTGATTGTGATGTATTATTTATAGCGAATTTCATAATCAATACATGTTTTGTCAAGGTGTGGTTAAAATGCCTACCTCCTTGAAGAGGTATCTGCTTAACAACTACAAGTGCGTTCCACATATTATTCTTACTTTTTTTTCAATCAATATTTTCCTTCTAATCGGTGAGATACCCATAAGACAGATGTCCATTAGACATTACTGAGTGGAAATTCACAAGTTGTCTCAGGGGGGAGATTCGTTTGTTTCCAAGGCTAACAATTAGGCGAAGAGTAAAAGTAGGTGAACTAATAATATGCTTCTTCGAGTACTAGTTGTCATCAGTACGTACACCGAAATATTTCGAGCGTTCTACCCCATTTACTGACTCGTATTCATTTGCTACACCAATTGTTCGAATGACTGTCGTAAAGAACTGAACACATCTTGTTCTCTTTTCAAGATTTAGGTATGGTCCTTGTAAGGCTAATTAACAGTTTCTTCTATGGCTTTCTCTGTTATGGGATTTATTATAACACTAGTGTCGTCTGCGAAAAGTACGAATTCTGGTATTTGAATATTACGAGAATGATCAGACACACACACATTTAAGTAATAGGAGTGGATCCAAAACGAACCCTATGGGATTGCTTTTGGTGTTTTCTCTTCACTCTTTAAACCTTTTTTCTTTTCCAAAATGGTCTGAATTATTCAACACAACTTTTGCATTCGGTTTCTTAAGCGTGATTCGAACTAGTTATCTGTAACGCCATCTATTGCATAAAACGTACGTTTGTATAAGAATATAATATGATCTACACAATCAAACGCCTTGGACAGATGAGAAAAAACACCAACTGGCGTTATTTTGTAATACAAGGCTTGTAACGTTTTTATGAAATCCAAACTGTGACAAGCCAATTAAATAATTTCTACTTGAATATGAAACTAATGCTGAGTACATTATTTTTTTCGAATATTTCGGAAAAAGATCTCAGCAAGGAAACTGCACGATAATTACTTACGTCTTTGTTGTACCTTTCGTTTAAACAGCCTTAATAGGTGAATATTTTACACTGTCTGGAAAAATTCGCTGCGCCAGGGATGCATCACGTATATCACTAAGAATATTATTTATGAAACCAGAACAACTTTTCTGATTTCTGTTTGAAATACCGTCAACACCATATGAGCTTCTGTTCTATTTTTTTAAATCTAATAATTTCAGTTAGGCACGTTGTTGCTACATCTAATTGCTTAAAGTTTTGTGTAATGACATTCTTTGATATATTCTCTTACCATTTAATCTTGTTCTTGCTGTTACGTTTGGAAAGTGCCTGTTAAAAATACTTGCAGCTTACGGTCAGAGCGTCGTCATTCCGTTTAATTGTTATGCTGTTCACAATATCCCAAAATTATAGTTTTAATCTTATTATCAGCGTTATTAATTTCTGCCAGAACGTGCATATATCTGCTCATTTTAATGACTTTCACGTAAAATATTACGCTAGTTTTAGTAGAATGTAAGTAATGTCGTATCTTCACTTAGTCTGACTTCCGTACAAATTTTTTTCTCCTTATATGAGATTTTAATCCCTTTAGTTGTTTTTCAATGGGCTTTCTGGCTGTGTTTCCATGAAACAGACTTTCAAATAGTGAGACAAATTTACTATGAAGTTTCACTTCGTTTCCTCCTTGTCTTCTCGTGACGTGAACATGTCTGGGGGGCGGGGGTATTTGTTACTACAGGAAATTTGTTTGACTTCAGGTAGTCTGTTCTTTCTTGTAGTTTTCTTTGTAGGAACATTTTCTGGTTGTTCTGCATTAGACCCATTGCCATGTCTGTCACATTTAACGGAAAGAAATCCAGATCCGTGAAAACATCTGGATTAAGCGCTTGGATTCCTGTATAGTGAAAGCCACTGTCAGCAATCTCAGCCCGAGAAATACCAGGAATGGTAGAACAAATTATTGGTCACTGTCCACTATTGGAACTATCGGTACAAACAGGTGTCCAAATTTTCTACGAGAAGACGCAGTTTATGCAAGGAATTCAACTATCATCCCTTGATCAACAGGTTCGGAAATGTTACAAAGGGAACATGTCAGTTGAGACATGATTGAACCACTGGGGCTAAAAGTGAAGATAACCAAAAGTACAAAGAAGTATTTAGAACAGATACAGCAAGAACTGTATTAAGAATAGGGTAAACTGCAACATTATTACATAGTTCTTAAACCAAAAGCACTTCCTGCATCTAGAAATATGATAACTACTGGAAGAACTACAGTAAAAATAAAGAACATCAAAAAACAAGATACCAAAATTCTAAGATAAGTCTTAGGACTCAAGATGAAACAACGGGTTTTTGATAAAAATGAAATTAAACGAAGTCTATCAATTTAAAAAGACAGAAGTGATGATCACTTTATAAGCATTTGTATGGAATGAACAACAGCCGACTCATAAAGAAATTCTGGACTTAACTTTATCGATGAAGATTTGAAACAATATGGCTAAAAGAAATTAATGAAGTCCGAAAGAAAATTGGTAGACACGAAGAAATATTTTACAATGGAACAAAGAACGAAAACTGACATTCATGATCAAAAATTTACGGAGAAGCCTCCTCGACAAGCTATAGAATAGACAGAAGAGCAGAAGGAACTGCGAATGGATGAAAGTATAAGGCGTTGCTGGGTTTACTTTCGTGGATTTTGCATTTCGTATCCAGAGCACTGGGTTCAGCAACAACTTGTCATCATCAGTGCTTACTTTTCCTTTCTAAACCACATAAAATTTACGTTGTGGAGCTGTGGAAAAAGTTAATTTTTAATCTTTTGATTAGTTTCATGCTTGTCTTCAGTACAGTTTCTTTGAGCTTTCCATTCCTTACGTGACACTATTTACAAAAAACTGTTGCGTTTCATCAGACAGCATGTCATGTGCAAGACGAGCACCTGTTGTTTAAGACATTTATTTTTGAGATTTAAGGAATCATGTATTACAAAACCATAAACTTACGTCTGCGATGTTGAGCTAATCAGAAAATGATTTGTAGGATTTACCTTTGTGCTTAAAAGTCCAGTTACTTAGTCGACAGAAACTATGCAGCATAGCGGTCGGCCTGGCAATCGCCTGTTTGCAAGTTCTACGAGTTTCTAAGTTTCATATTATAATAGACAAATTAACCAGGGTTAGTTTGAAATAAGTTTTAAGTACCTGTTCACATCTGCTGGTAGGATCGCATAACACGTGGTTTCCGCTAACACGCTATGTTCCACTGACAGCCACCTTGATTCTTGACAGATTTTCAACTATTATGTCATCTTCTTCGTGATATATGGGCAGCGGAAGTTAAATCTTCTCGATTTTTAAGCGGCGTGAATTGCGATAGTAGTTTTTAGATTGCGATAGCATTTAATGGCACTGTTCTAAGAAGCGAAGACTATTGATTGTCAGAATCGGCAACATGTCTGAATTACATATGCGAAGCAGCAGCGTCCAGAACGATCCGGACGTGTGCCGAATTAACGCGTGTGCAGGAAGCTGAGTTAAGAAAGCTGTCACGGAGCGTACTTTAATTGGCCCCATCTCTAGAAGGTTTGCTACCTCGCTGACATCTTGCCTCCTGCGCCAGTCGAAAGTCTCAACTTCTGAAAGCAGTGGCGGTGACAGCTGTTTTATCTCAATTGATTTCGCTTAAAAACATGAAAAATTTTATCCAGGTATGCCATGACAGAAGACTCAGAGGGCATATACTGTTATAACTTGTGCGGAGTAGATAAAACAGGTACAAGCATCAATCTAGCCATGTTAGTAATGAAAATTGTCGTTTTTTCATAGTGTAACATTTTACTTTACGTGTGCTCCAGAATATAAAAAATGACACTTTCAAAGGCGAGTTATTACCGGAGCGAGTTCGGTGATAACTCGGTGTTGCTTAAGGCAGATCCACAAACTCCAGCCGCGCGGGGTAGCCGTGTGGTCTCAGGCGTCTTGTCACGGTCCGCTCGGCTCCCCACGTCGGAGGTTCGAGTCCTCCCTCGAGCATGGGTGTCTGTGTGTTGTCCTTAGCGTAAGTTAGTTTAAGTTAGATTAAGTAGTGCGTAAGCCTTGGGACCAATAACCTCAGCAGTTTGGTTCCATAGTGCTTACCACAAATTTCCAATTTTTCCGCAAACTCCATATTATTTTCTCCTTACAGGTGTTGAGTGGTACTTAAGTAAATAAATTAGTGAAATCAAAGTGAACTAGAAATTAGAATATAAATGAAAAACTTGGTTTAGTTTAGAGAGTTACATACTCGCAAACAGCGGGCCGAACAGCAGAACAGAAGAGACAATGACCGTGAAGTCAGCAAGTTCCACATAAGCGGGCGCTGTCGATTCAGCCGTCAGGGCATCGCCCAACCGGCTCACGTGTTTCTCAGTTGTCGTATGTGAGCAAAGGCCCTCGCCTACATCCCAAGAGCCAATGACCGACGTAAAGAAGATTCTTCGGGAAGCTATTCAACGTGACAGAAGAGGCAATGACCGGCTCACGTGTTTCTCAGTCGTCACATGGGATGAAAAGCCCTCGCCTACATTCCAAGAGCCAATGACCGACGTTAAGAAGATTCTTCGAGGAGCTTCTCAACGTGACAGAAGAGGCAATGACCGTGAAGTCGTTCACCTCCAGTAAACTGAAGTGAATAAATACGCGAGACGCAGTGGGCCAGACAGATGAAGACGGAGACGGAGACGGAGACGGAGACGGAGACGAAGACGGAGACGGAGAGGAGAGACGAAGAAGACGAAGAAGTTTTCAGTCAGTTTCGGTGCTGAAGACCGTCATGCAAGAAGAGTCTACATCATGCACAGATGCGCCAAGTCCGCCGCTGTAATGGAATAGCAAGCAGCAGCCGCGGCGCCAGAAGACAGAAGTTAAAAGGTATTTGAAGTCGGATTTTTACATACCCGGGTGACTCGTGAGGACGGGAAGGAGACGGCCTCACATCAGCAGTCACCTGTGAGCTGGGATGAAGACCTGACAGCCGAAGACTGGCAAGCGGGAGTCCGTGGTTCGAGTCCGCCACACTGGCCTTCCCCCGCCGCGCCCCTCCGCTGGCCGACGCAGAACACACGCGGCCGCTTAGAGAAGAGAAACACTGGGTATCATCCGATGCACGATTTCGCTCGCAATAATTAAACGGGCCACCTCGCGCTGCGCGTCTCCAGTCAACTGGGCGAGACGGCGACACGAGATACACACCGCTACGCGTAATCAGACGCCGCCGCCGACGCCGCCGCCGCCGCCGCTGCCGCAGCAGAAGACTTCACAAACGACACAGCTGCCGCTCTCCGAACCAGAACATCCCGTAAGATACAGTTGTACAAATCTTCTATAAAAGTTATCTTATGTAAAAATGATGTTTCATTCGGCCTCATACCCGAGCCAAGGAAGAACCCACCCTGCCCACATGTTGTGAAGAGCTTGTTATCTGTACGATAGTAGGATCAAGAGAGATTAGTACGAAAAGAAGAAACGAAGTACCATATAAATGTAAACTATACACCAAGTAAAAATAATTAACACTGTTGTAAGTACCGTAACCTACCACTCACCATTTTTCTCTTATGTTGTTGTTTGAGTGCACAAGTTCAGTCCAACCTCAAGTGCACAAACTGCTGTGTGAGTCGCTAGTCGCCATCTGTTGGCAATGGCAGCACAGGGAGTTCCCCTAGATCTGAAGATGTTCCAGATGCAGGCTGGCCAACCCTGGAGCACCTCTGGCTTCTTCTGGCATGCTGCGGATGTAATACGTCCAGTTGTAGCTGTCTCTATAGTCTTCCAGTGTGTTTTGGGACACTAGCAGACTCTTCAAGAATGTCGACAGGGCCGGTGTCAGCGCGTTGTGTGAAGGGTCAACCGCGAACAGCCCCATCTTGCCGATAACCACAGTGGTTCAAACATGCGATATCTGGCTGTGGTCCAGCAGCACCTCTTGCGACAGCCGCACTTTCGTCATACAGAAAGCTGAGGCCTCGTTCAACGCTATTCTGTTGTTCAACAATATGATCTTTCTCGTGTCGGTATCGAAAGCGCCTGTTCAGAAAGGATACAGTCTTGGACAGCAATAGTCGGCATTGGAAAGACCACGACACTGGCACCGTCTAGCACAATTGATCATGTATGCAGCAACGCCAAGCTCCGGCACGATGGTTTAAGTACAGCTGGTCGTCATATCACGTACTTGCTTCCTTCACGAGAAGTCAATTTACGGCGCGTCCTTTGTTGTATGAAATTTCAGAACACAGTAACACTGCACTACTGTGGCATGCAACAGAAATTTATGTATTGATCGATGCTGTCTGCCGTATTAACACCTAAACGGGTATTCGCCTTATCATACAGCGATTTCTGGATTATCTTTAGTTAAGACTTCGCTATCGGAAGATAAACGCCGTCTCCAGATAGTGCTTTTCTTTGTTATTTCGCCTATGATACCTGTCACACATTGGGCATCCACAAATATCATCATGAGTTTCATTAAATGGCATTTGCAAGTGCAGCTGGAGCTACCATTGAGTAAAAATTATGTTCATTGCTCCATTTTACTCGTTGTGATCCAAGAGCTCTACAAGGATGCGATTAAGTACATTCCGCTCATGACATTAGACGTACATGGAGATCCATAGAAGGATAAATAGAAATTTGAAGTCATATAAAATGGGTGTGAGGGAAAACCTATGAGACTATTTTACTAACATGGCGGCCATTTTGGAAGCCACTGTCGTGGATGTAACTCTTCATTTTCAAGTGAAAAGGGGGATCACGTGATAAAACAGATCGAGATTTGCATTACAAAATTTTTTGAGTAAAGCCTTATTCATTCTCGATTTAAGGTATATTTTGCATAGAGCAAAGGAAATGCTGTTGACAACACAAAAAGAGCATGTTTACGTGACGTAGCTCTTTACAAGAGCTGTTGTATTAAGAATGAAACATTTTAAGAGTTTCATTGTATTGTAGTTGTGCAATAAATAGCTGAATACCTTTTCGTGACTCAAGGGCGCTGCCTTTATTCTTTAGTAAAGCTGTCCAGCACCACCTACACAAAAAACGTTGGAAAAACGTCCCGTCTTCACACACCAGCAACGGCAGCGAACAACTTAAGTTATTGGGTTGATGTTAGTGTACCCTGAAAGAAGACTGAGAAACGAGAGCCCTACACCAAATCATTACTTTTGATGCGGCAACAACATTCGATTGATAAATCCAGAGGCAGTTGACATATAACCAGTACGTGTGATACTATTTATTTACCTCTCCGTTTGTACAGAAATTAGCTTCATCAGTACTCCATCGGGAAAACGGCGGTTTTCATTCGGCTCGCGTGTCACCCATTCTACGAACTGGAGGTGTGGCCAAAGCTCTCTATATTGATGTACGACTGTTCACAGTTTCCTGCGAGTCGTTGAAGTGTGTCTCCTACTAGAATGTGTCAATGATGGCATTGTGAAGGGGATGTTTGCATGAATTCTGGAGCTCAATAGCTCGGGATACTGACCAAAGAAGTTTCAGATGACAAGTACGTGGTCATGTAGCTTGTAAACGTTTTTGTATGAAATACCACTGTTAGAGAAAAGAAAATTTAAAAATAGGCCTCTATAATATTACTGATATTTATTTTAAAAAATATAAAATAGTACCATAAAACTCTTTAATCACTTCTTCAGGTGGCAAAGATGCTGAAATTGTAAAATGGTACATAGAAAATTTTTACTTGCTTAGAATTTTCATTCCGCCATCCCGCACCAGATTCCCAACGGATCCACGAGAACGTCGACCGACGACATTGTTTAGAGGCCAGTGACTGATCTCAAAATTACGCAGTCTGTGTAATTACCTTGCCCGGATACTGATAGAAAAGATCGGTAAAAGAGATCTCAGGAACGATGAGATAATAGTTGACGTTCTGTCAAGGTATTCTTTATTTGAGACGTCAGTGACACATCTCTCTCAGCAAGAGTAGTGTTGACCTGCCTAGAGCTTTCATAAAAGGTTGTTGTTTATACGTGAAGCAAGAGCTTCATCGCGTGCGTTCATTGTCTTTACCAGTTCTTTTTCGCGAGCCTTAATCGTCTCAGCAATTATATTGAATAATACAAAAAAGGTATCTACGACGGCAGGATGTATTTGCTGGGCACTTTCATTTGCCTTGTGCCTGCGTATTAACTTCTGTCTCCACATTTTGAGCAGCGGATCGGTGCTATTGTTACCGCCATCGTCGTTATTTTCAGAAACACTACCATTTGCAAAATGCATATTTTCAAATTTACCTATCTTCGTCATAACACAAATGGGAAATACACTTCGAAATAAAATCTCTTGACAACACACTGAATAATTAGCGTAAAGTGACAAGAAACTAATTGTTGTATCACTAAAATGACAAGATGGGTGCTTCAAACGAAAACAATCCACTATCACTCGTTTTCATCTTCCTTGCGACGAAGCGCAGAAGTAGCCATCTTAGTGTAGCATGTAGCAACAATGCCTACTGCAATTACTAAGTTGCAAACTAAGCAATATGTAGAAAATCCTAAACTGACCAAGTGTTAAATGAGCTACGCGTTGCAGACTACAAAAGCAGAGGCAACTGATAACATGATGATAATCATACCTTTTTTCCGTGTTGCAGCTTGGAGTCTGCTTTAATTCCGGTAACATCAGTTAGTTCCATTTATGTTCCGTGTAGTCGTCATCACAGTTGATTCATGAAAAATAGGACAAACTAGCAAGCATCAATTAATATCATATAATTTTTTTTCGAGTAACGCGTTGCCTGCGCCATTATAATATTACTAATATTTATTTTAAAAAATATGAAATAGTAGTGTAAAACTTTTTAATCACTTCTGCTGGTGGCAAAGATTCTGAAATGGCAAAATGATGCATAGAAAATTTTTACTTGCTTATTAATGAATTTTCATTCCGCCATCCAGCTCCAGATTCTCAGCAGACCGAGGAAAACGTTGACCGACAGCATTGTTTACAGGCCAGTGACCGATTTCAAAATTACGCAGTTTGCGTAATTACTTTGCCCGGATACTGTTAGAAAAGGTCCGTAAAAGAGATCTCAGTGACGCTGAAATAAAAGTTTGACAAAGTAAACTTCGATTGAACACTAGTAGCGTTCGGCTGTGGCCATCAGACAATTCGTCGGCAGCTCTCCTTCGCTGCAACCTAAAAAAGTTCTAAAATGCAACTTAATAAATTGAGATATGGCATTAATGGAAGAGGAAAGTAGGTTTGTAATTCAAATAGGGCTTTTATGATAAAATTAACGCAATTATTTAACATAAAGTTACAGATACGAGGGTGACACATTTTGTGAAACAGCCACCGAAAACAAACGAGAGAGAGCTCACAGCTCCCGCTTTTATATAGTCCAAAACAAATTACAGCGACTGCCATCAGCTTATTTTACAGAGCAATATATAAATATTTTTCTGGAACGTTCTTTATAGGAACAGCACGAAAATACTTTCGCTGCTTTAAATAATGGCCTTCCCTCCTTAGTTTACAGATTTATTTACACAAAGAAAATTTATTCTTAATGTATTTTAGCCTTAATTAAATGTTTGGCGCATGTTCTACTAATTATTTAGGAAGTAACATTCCACCTCATACGACAAAGAATATATGTAATAGTGGTCTAGGGATTCTGATGCTTACAGCACAAAACATTCAGTAGAATAAAATTGTCGGCTTTCTGTCGATAGAAAACTGGTGGAACCTCCCATGTTAAATGTGTGCTTCCTACAAGTCACTGGTCAGATTGGTGGGACGTAAGACGCAATTGAGTTATTCAGTAATGGTATCAGATTGCATCGAATAACGTGTCAGTGCACGAAACGTGTAGCCTTACGGAATATACGACGAGTAGCATCCACTTCTGCAAGTTACGAGGCAGAGAAACTAGACGTATCTGTCGTGTTTGTGCATGGAGATTTCTTTTTGTGGTTTCTCGTCGGATTGCTGCTATTGGTTGATGACTTGTAGACACCTATGTTTGTGGTAATGTGTTGGACAAACCATGCTATAGCGACAGAATTTTCGAAAAAGCCACTGTGTCTGTATTTACGTCTGCATTCTGCCAGTCTAATTGGATATTACCGAAATTTTTACTCGACAGAATTTTCTTGTAGACAACAATATCATGCACGAAAATGGACTAGTTTCGTAACGTGAAGGTAGATCTCGCATTTCTTTGGTGCTGCGATGTGAGGCTCTCTGTGGTTTGCTTGGACAGAACAGCCTGGGAGGAAACCGAACATTGTTTGTTTGGAACATTTTTAAATTTATTTGGCCACAAAATTGTTATTGAAAATGCAAATTGAACATCAGATAATTATTAAGAATTAAAGAGATTTTAGCAAGGAAATCACTATTTCATTAAAAAGAATAGAAACAGAACCATTAAAACTTACAAGATAAGCAATAGATTTGGGTGCTCTTTCAAAATTCGTTTACGTTTTATCCAAATGTCCTAATGAAGAGGTTTACGATTATTTAGTTAAGAAAAAATAAACACACATACAATAGAAAACTTTAAAAACAGTCAAAGATAAAAATGTTAAACATAACGGGCAGAAAACAGACAGAAGTCTTGCGTATAAGGCGTGATCACCAATTAAGACCGGTCAATGCTCACAGCCGACGAGTCAACCAAAACAGGCACGCACAAGGTCCACCCTGGCTACGCAGTCACACGACAAAGCTGACGGGAGGGATCGGATTATAACTGACTTCTATGACACACAAAAACTATTTAAGACAAGTGAGAAAACGCATACTACAAAGCCCCTTCTTAACTCAATTTAAAAAAATACGGGTGTCTCGAGTGAGGTTGCAGTTGCTAACAAATTCAGACATGAAATACCAAAACATGGCTCAAATAGCCACACATGCTTCAAATAAATTTACAGCACGTACAATACCCCGAATGTAACATATAAATACGAATACAAACGGTAAAAGATAAAAACAACAAACGCAAGGTTCTTTAGTTGATAAAAAAGTAAACACATACACAGTAGTAAACTTTCAATAGGTGAACAAAATATAGCAGAAACTCTTGGCAATAGAAGCCAGAAACGAAAACAAATTACATCCAAGGGGGAGGCTGAGCACAGCGATGCTAGATAGACATGAACACGCCCAAGGTTCACTAACAATGACCAGATGCTTGAAGTTGATTTTAGTGGTCATTCCCACACTGGAACACAACCAAACGAACCTAGTGAAAGCGCCGACGGACACTAGAGTGTATCTGTACCTGGCCTCAGGACGCGGTAACGGGACATACGCAATCAATGAAAATTCTTTCTATGGGCCGTTCTACCCGGCATACTGCAGTAGTCCCTTCCGGTTGCCTGAACTGGACTTCGCTAACTTACAAGCCTGGCAGTGGTCGACTAGCCGCCTAATGCTCTGCACAGAGACGGCCAAGTTACGACTTATCTAACCTTGTGTATGGTCTTGCGTATGCCAAGATATCCTCCTAAAAGAGACTCATTATACTATTTAAAGACTGCCAGCACCAAGACGCGGGGCAAACAAACCATCAACCGACCTCCGACTCAAGGCCTGAAACACAAGATTCCTTTTTGATCTGATACCCCAGCACCCCCTCGCCCGACGGTACCAGAATGGTGCAATTACCTAAGTGAGCAACCTGCAGCTGAAGCCAATAGATTTGAGACCGAGAAGGGGAACTGCCTTCTAAAAAAATTATATTCTTTTCCAGATGGCAGAGAGAGACCGAACAGTATTCCATGGTGGCACTTTCTTAACCAATACGCTCCAGAGTAATTTGCACTGGGAGCGAAAGCACAAAAAAAAATTCTGAAAGTCACCGTCTTCGTACTGGCCACGAGTCTTGAGCTCGTACCTGAGCTGCACCTTGACCTAAACATCTGCCCGATCGCCTGGCACAGTTCCATATCGGTTAGAAAAAAACTGCGAACATCAACAACTGGTAGTCTCTGAACCAAGGACAGAATTAACCAAAACCTAAAAACAACAAATACAGAAACGAACAATGCTCAATCGACCGGAATTCCCAGAAAGTAAACAACAAAACCACGCTCTTGCTACAATAATGATGCGTGGCACTACAGTACCACAGCGTATGCTCGACTTTAACACATTAGAAATGGTGGGACCATGGTGGAGGGAGGGGGGGTTTGACCACTGTTTGTTTAGAATATTTTTTAAAGTTATTGGCAAACAAAATTAGACAAGTAACAGATTTCGGCGCTTCTCCAAAATTCGTTTAAGTTTTCTCCAAACGTCCTAATGGACGGGTTTAAGTATTTGAGTTAAGAAAAAATAAACCCACACCCAACAGTAAACTTTACAAACGGTAGAAGATAAAAAAGTACACCAGCAGTCAGATCTGGAAAACGGATGTTGCACCGCACGCACGTCTTCTGGTGGCTGGGCTAACCTGTTGCAGAGATGTCCTCCTTGATGTGTTTACGCTGTTTCTCCTTCCCCGCGAGCTCCAAAACATAGTCCGTCCGTACCGAGCGTCTTGTAGATAAAACAGACCGCCGGGGAACTCTTTCAAGGGCAACCACCAGAAATCTCCCACTTCTTGCTGCCCCAGCCTGCACTGTCTAACCAAGCCAAAGAGAGCCTCACATCGCAGCATCACTGACGTACTTGCAAGTCCGGCGCGAGCTATCAACTTTGCATCTAAACACATAGCGTACGTTACCCAAAACCTAGCGGAATTTCCATCTTTTTCGTTTTGATTGCTTTCAGTTGTTTGTCAAAAAAGTGAATGCTTATTTTAATATAAGAATTTGTGGGTTTATGCTGCACTAAAACGGTGGCTGCAGGAGTGTCATCGTCAGGTACAAATGCTGATGCTATTCAGTATTTTCTTATTTCAAACAAAATTAACAACCACCTTAATATCAAAGTTGAGGATAACGTGTTAGGCGAAAAAAAAAAGATTGTGCCACTTCCAAAGCAAACAACTCATGACGGATGTAGTAATGAAGACATGAGAAACAGATAAGCACAGACACAAAGAATACTTTTCTGCAAACGAATTCCACTAGTGCCCTTTGTTAGGGAAGAAAATTTTTCTGCTAATGAACGACTGCAGCGCAGATTTGTACGAACGTTTATCTGTTTTCCGTGTCAGAAGCATTCATCCATCAAATATCTGTACAGCAGCTTAGTTACACGTGTCATAATAACTGAAACAGAAATATAAATAAGTTATATATATGTGCAATAATAATTAAAACTGAGAGAGCTGTTATTCAGTCTGGAACCGCGCGACCGCTACAGTCGCAGTTTCGAATCCTGCCTCGGGCATGTATGTGTGTGATGTCCTTAGGTTAGTTAGGTTTAAGTAGTTCTACGTTCTAGGGGACTGATGACCTCAGATATTAAGTCCCATAGTGCTCAGAGTCATTTGAGCCATTTGAGGGAGCTATTATGTGTGCATAAAAATTTATCACGACCAATATTTGGCTATTGAGAGAGCTTTCGCCAGTTCTTCGCCAGTTCTTATATTTGGGCACTGACTCCATTGTAACAGCTGGTCTGTAGTCTATTGAACACCACATTTGCAGAGCGTTGCCTGCACTGTGTAGCCGAATCTTCATAGGTTGAGTGTCTTACATATGGCCCAGTCTTCTGTGTGGCCGGTCTATCGTGTGCTCGCTGCTGCTGCGCCACTCGTAAAGTCTGGTTTAGGTGGTAGCAGGCGCCACGGTTATTCTCAGGAACCTCTTTCTTGAGTTGGTTTTACTGACTGCATCTGAACAGGGGACACGGTGCAGATGTTGTGGCTTTTGGTCCATCTTTCCTGCCTGCTTAAGGCTTTGTATAGCTGGAGGTGTATGAAAGTGAATCACCGACTGTGAGAAATCAGAAAAGAAGGGAACTGAAAATTAAAGAAACTAATGAGCTAAAAATGAGCAGATTCTCCACAGAATCCAAGAGAGAAGGTACGAGAGGCGTTCGAAAACTAATGTAACATTTTTTTTCTGAAAGCAAGTTGGTTTTATTCTAATTTCTGTATACCACATTCTTAATTATCTTTTTGGTTGCAAAGCCCTATTTTTCAACATAATCTACGATCAATGTGGCGGCCTCGCGCCACCTTACGTGGAGGGTGTGTATGCCCGCATGGTACCACTCTATTGGGCGACGCCGGAGCCAATGCTTGCTGCATCAGTAAACTCCCCATCATCCACATACTGGTTGACATGGAGTGCATCCTTTATTGGACCTAAAAGATGGAAGTCGGAGGGTCGGAGATCCGGTCTGTAGGGTGGATGAGGAAGAACAGCCCAGTGAGGTCTTTTGACCTCATTTCGGGTGCGCAGACTTGTGTGAGGCCTTGCCTTGTCTTGGAGAGGGAGGAATTCTATTGTACAGGGTGATTCAAAAAGAATACCACAACTTTAAAAATGTGTATTTAATGAAAGAAAAATAATATAACCTTCTGTTATACATCATTACAAAGAGTATTTAAAAAGGTTTTTTTTCACTCAAAAACAAGTTCAGAGATGTTCAATATGGCCCCCTCCAGACACACGAGCAATATCAACCCGATACTCCAACTCGTTCCACACTCTCTGTAGCATATCAGGCGTAACAGTTTGGATAGCTGCTGTTATTTCTCGTTTCAAATCATCAATGGTGGCTGGGAGAGGTGGCCGAAACACCATATCCTTAACATACCCCCATAAGGAAAAATCGCAGGGGGTAAGATCAGGGCTTCTTGGAGGCCAGTGATGAAGTGCTCTGTCACGGGCTGCCTGGCGGCCGATCCATCGCCTCGGGTAGTTGACGTTCAGGTAGTTATGGACAGATAAGTGCCAAGTGGCAATGTGATTGTGGAATTTGCAGCTCTCTGCTAGCTCTGCGAGTCGATTTTCCTGGGCTGCGAACAAATGCTTGCTGGATGCGTGCTACATTTTCATCACTCGTTCTCGGCCGTCCAGAACTTTTCCCTTTGCACAAACACCCATTCTCTGTAAACTGTTTATACCAACGTTTAATACACCAGTTATCAGGAGGTTTAACACCATACTTCGTTCGAAATGCACGCTGAACAACTATCGTCGATTCACTTCTGCCGTACTCAATAACACAAAAAGCTTTCTGTTGAGCGGTCGCCATCTTAGCATGAACTGACGCTGACGCCTAGTCAACAGCGCCTCAAGCGAACAAATGTACAACTAAATGAAACTTTATAGCTCCCTTAATTCGCCGACAGATAGTGCTTAGCTCTGCCTTTTGTCGTTGCAGAGTTTTAAATTCCTAAAGTTGTGGTATTCTTTTTGAATCACCCTGTATTTGTAACGGTGAACGTGCTGAAGTCGTTTGTTTAATTTCCTTGTTGTAGCACAATACACTTGACAGGGCCAAACAAAACTAATAACCGTTTTAAAAACAAGGCCAAGAGAATGTGGAACGGCTGGGCAAAGTTCATGGAAGACACCTTTCACCCTTTAGTTTGCACACTTTATTTAAGCAAGAGGCAGGGTTTTGAATTAAAATATTGTGAGTGTGTGGGTTTCATTTGATCAAGTTGCACAATGGATTGATCCAACAAGTACCCTTTGGCTCCTGCAAGAAACAATTTCCACTTCACACTCCTACAAAATTCAGACAGACACTCCTAATGTACCAACAAGGACTGCTTGAAAAACACTCACTCTCGATATGTGTTCCCGCTCCAAGAGCGACAATGGAACGGCCCCTTTTTTCTGGAAAAATTGCAAGGGTATATCATTCGCTGTCTTCCCTCACCCCTCTGGCTCTTTGTGCCAGAAATATTCGCTCAATCAGCGTTGCTCTTTTAAATGGGAGAATGACGTTTCGTTTAAGTCGACCAATGCAGAAATATGTAGCAACTCCATTACGTGTATACTGTCCTCCTCTGAGAAATCTGTAACTACGCAGTCGGTCTGTAAAAAAATGCGTTTTCCGGGCGCTCCCACACAATGTAGCGGAATTTGCTTTTAAGTCGAACATGAGGGTCGTTATCCCTTCGCTCTGGCAAAAGTTGGACGGTCGCTCCGGGCGAAGTAGGTGTGTGTTGTCTCACCCGTCTGAAGGGACGGGCCTCCCAGCGAGCTGGTTGGCTCTTTAGAACGAAAATTTCTGTGGCCGTCATGTTATGTACACCAGCCTCGACTTTTTCAACCTTGGTGCGCACTTGCAATTTACTTATTAGATTTGAATATTGCTTACTTGAATTCATACAAAAATGACTCTACCTTATCGAGTTTAGGTTCAAATGAAGCATCTTGATGTGCAGAATACGATTGCGAGGATGGAATATGTAAGAAATGAAGGCCAGGAGACCATGCCAACTTACAAAATTTCCCAGTGTTTTAAAAAATATAATTTAAATAAAAACATGTAACATAACCCACTCCACAACTTTGACACATGAGGAAGGTCCATATTTACTCAATTCTTCAGAGAAATGTTAACCTTAAAATTTACAACTTTCTGTCATATAAAAGCAACAACTTAAAAAAAAGGTGGCAACCATTTAAGAGAAAACAACCATTTTCAGGACATCGGCCACATATATGTACTTTCAAGTCAAGCTCCAAA
The DNA here is from genome assembly GCF_023898315.1 of Schistocerca nitens. NCBI lineage: Eukaryota > Metazoa > Arthropoda > Insecta > Orthoptera > Acrididae > Schistocerca > Schistocerca nitens. The sequence goes on from NC_064618.1 coordinate 653,106,292, forward strand.
TTATGTAAGACTGCTTTAAAATATTAATGTTTACATAACCTCACCATACTGAATAAAGTCCTAATTTCTTTCGGTTAAGCAACCAAAATACTGTTAAAATCTTAAACAATTGAAAAAAACCGTCATCAATTTCTACAAGGCGTGGCCCTCACGCCTGCAACACTAGAACTCATGAAGGCATGTGTTAACGGCCAGTTCCATACCACTAGTCAAGAAGTGGTTTCAATAAACATGCACAAGAGAGAAATGTAAATCTGGTGCGAAATAGCACAGTGCCTCCGTAAAACCACAGCCAAAATGGAAACGCCGAGCTACCAGGGGCTCAAGCACAACGGGCAGAAACCAAGGCCTCAACTCGATGCGGCCGTATCAAATTGAAACGCCAGAGAGATGTTACGGAGACCCAGAACGACTCAAGAGGTGGCCGTTAGATGTAAAGCTTAAACCAAATAGTCGCCCAACTTAGGTCAACTCGGAGGAGGTAGCAACTTACACAGTTTACGGTTAAAATTAATGATACAACTCCATTACCTGAAGATGTTGGAAAATATCCAGATAGAACACCGGGTGAGTCTTCAATTAAATGGATAAATATAACATAATCGCGAGCAAGGCTACACTATTCAGGCGTACTCTGTCAGGGATACATGTAAGCAAATAGCTAAGCCATCAATCAGAGTTTGTAACTAGGATCAAAATTTGTGTCCGGGATCACGGCACTTCAGCCGCTCCACCAGATATTGGGTGTTAGAGAAGGTACTAACTAACAAGGAAACCTCCCCATCGCACCCCCCTCAGATTTAGTTATAAGTTGGCACAGTGGATAGGCCTTGAAAAACTAAACACAGATCAATCGAGAAAACAGGAAGAAATTGTGTGGAACTATGAAAAAATAAGCAAAATATACAAACTGAGTAGTTTATGGGCGAGATAGGCAACATCAAGGATAGGGTTGGGTCACGAGCGCCGTGGTCTCGTGCTTAGCGTGAGCAGCTGCGGAACGAGAGGTCCTTGGTTCAAGCATTTCCTCGGGTGAAAAGTTTAACTTTTTATTTTCAGTTTATGTGACAAACGCTTATGTTTTCATCACTTTTTTGGGAGTGATTATCACATCCACAAGAAAACCTAAATCGGACAAGATAGAAGAATCTTTTTACCCATTCGCCAAGTGTACAAGTTAGGTGGGTCGACAACATATTCCTGTCATGTGACGCACATGCCTTCACCAGTGTCGTATAGAATATATCAGACGTGTTTTCCTGTGGAGGAATCGGTTGACCTATGACCTTGCGATCAAATGCTTTCGGTTCCCATTGGAGAGGCACGTCCTTTCGTCTACTAATCGCACGGATTTGCGGTGCGGTCGCAAAATACAGAGACTAAACTTATTACAGTGAACAGAGACGTCAATGAACGAACGGACAGATCATAACTTTGCGAAAATAAAGAAAGTAAAATTTTCACCCCAGGGAAGACTTGAACCAAGGACCTTTCACTCCGGAACTGCTCACGCTAACCACGAGACCACGGCGCTCTTCGGCTCACGTTTTCCTTGATGTTGCATATCTGACACATAAACTACTCAGTTTGTATATTTTGCTTATTGTTTGATAGTTCCACACAACTTCTTCCTCTTTTCTCGATTGATCTGTGTTTAATTTTTCAAGGCCTATCGAATGTGCCAACTTATAACTAAATCTGAGGGGTCGCGATGGGGAGGTTCCCTTGTAAGTAGTGGAAAGGTGACCAGGGCGGGCGATGATCCCCTTCTACCGGACGCCGACACCTGTGGCTCTCTCGTTCTGAAGAACTAGTGGCCGTCTGCTGTCTGTTCTGGACGTCGTATCCTAACTCCTCTTCCTACGCTCGTTGTTCCAGAACTGCTCCACGTGAGAGCCTCGCGTAGGTCGCTCCGTCCGCCCTATTGCCGATCGCGCCCTCTCGCTGCCACCGCCGCTGAAATCGAGCTGCCACCGCAAGGCGAACGCCTCCACTAGAACAAGAACATCTCAGAAGCGAACAAAGGACACACTAGTTTCGGGAATTTGAAGGAAGCTGTACCGCATGGCTCAAGACTCTAGAGTTGATCGTTGCAGCGTGAGCGAGGACATCAAACAGAATTGCTCCTTTAGAGTCTTAGAAGGCATGGCAGTCGCCATGACCTTATCGGCTGATGGTGCGGCTTTGAACTTTTACTTCAGAGGAGACGTGGTGTGGCGCCACTCAATGGATTACTGTTTTGTTTCCAGATCGAAGTGATGAGCGCATGTTTCATCTACTGTGACGATGTCCGACAAAAAACTGTCGTAATGAGCCTCGCAAAGCGCAAGCAATTCCACACTTATGGTCCTCCTTTGCACCACTGAGAACACCAACTGGCAGACGAGTGTATCAGCACTACCAACAGAGACGTAGGGTTCAGCGGCGAGGTGTTGATCAAAATCTGTAGATAACCTCTAATGAGAGTGTCCGCACGTTCCAACATTGCGGGAGTCACAGCTTTGTGCGGCCGACTGGCACGCTGGAGACCTGACATGTTTGCGTGACCTTGTTGCGATGATGACTGACGCCTCACCGAATGACTCACCGTACTTTTGTTCACTGCCAGGTCTCCGTACACATATTCTCGTTTTCCGCCAAAAGAAACTCAATGACAGTGACAGCTCTCTGCTTGGAACGCACCTTCCGTTTAAGTTCACATTTTGAAGGTCACGTATAGCGTCGCCACCTATTGGGGCTAAAGCTGAGATATTCTACGTTGTCCCACAACAAAATCCCCATCTTTTACAGCCTAAATCGGCCAAGAAGACATGTGTTGCATTACGTATCGAACGCCCCTCGTATATGTCACAAGACTGATAAGAAAAACGTGTGTGGACTTACATTTACTAACAACAGCCACCAACTAGGTTTTCGTATCAGTTGTCTACCATTGCAGACTCTTGATTCAACATCACATTGATGCCTTCTAACGAAATACATTTATGTGGGATATTAAACAAGGCACAGCAGATTATTCTACATGGAGAATCACCTACAGAGACTGAAATGATATCTGACGTGCCCCAAGGGAATGTGACAGGATCGTTCCTGTTCTTCGTATACGCTTTGCTAGCGTTCAGTCTGATCTCTACAAATATCAAAATGGAGAGGAGACTGGCAACGTAGTTTTAATAACGAGAATTTCATGCAACGTAAAGGCGTCGTATTCCTTGACATATAAATAAAACATGAAGTTGAATTACCGTTTAAGATGAGTTATAGATAGATAAAAAGGCAGGTTGCTATTCATTGGTGAAATAGTGGAAATCGTCAGTTAATCTACAAAAGAGATAGAACATTTTCGTGGCGTATACTTGTATACTCTTCAGGCGTATAGGATCCATATTAAGTGTGGTTAATGTGTGACATTGAGCATACATAAACAAGGCGATGAATACACACATGGTCGCAGGTTCGAATCCTGCCTCGGGCACGGATGTGTGTGATGTCCTTAGGTTAGTTAGGTTTAAGTAGTTCTAAGTTCTAGGGGACTGCTGACCTCAGAAGTTGAGTCCCATAGTGCTCAGAGCCATTTGAACCATTTGAATACACACATGAAATTGTATCACGGGCAAGAGAGTGAGGCAAAAATGTTGAACACCCGTTTGTGAAGGCCATAGCAGGTGGAGTTTTCATTGCAATTGACAAAAATAATGTCTCTATTGAGATCGAAGTTGAGTGCGACAGTGAAGTCGTCTGGTCGCATATAACAGGTGTAGGTGAAGTTAAGTTAATTGATGGATATTTTTACAGTTACCTGATTCCGCTGTGGAAGTTCTAGAGTCATTCAGAGAAATTCTACGATCAGTATCGCACAAATACTCAGATCATCCAATACTACTTGGAGGCGACTTTAATCTGCCGAGTATAGACTGGGATGTCTATGTATTCATTGCAGGAAGTACAGACAGACAGTGATGCGAAACACTATTGAAGGCGTTTTCTGAAAATTGTCTTGAGCAGCTAGCTCGGGAGCCCACACCCAATGGGAATGTCTTAGACCGTGTACTTCCAAATATGCCGGACCTTATCGACAATGTGAGTATAGAAACGGGAATTATCGTTCCTGATGTCGTTATAGCAACTGTGATTACGAAAGTTAATAAATCAGTCAAGAAGGATAGGATAATGTTTCCGCTAGACAGAGCAGATAAGCAGTTATTAACATCTGATTTAGACAGTGAATTGGTATCATTTAGTACCAGTAAGATGGCTGTAGAGGGATTATGGGCAATGTTTAAGCAGATGTTATATCGTGACACAGTAAGTGGATAAAGGATGGAAAATACTCACCATGATTTAATAACGACATTAGTAAGATGCTGAGGAAGCAGAGGCTGTGGCAATCTAGGTTCAAAACGGAACGCACAAACGACAACAAGCGAAGATTAGCAGAGATTTGTGCGTCTGTGAAAAGGTCTGTTCGAGAAGCATACAACTACCACCGTCACACCACAGCAAAAGATCTGGCAGAGAACCCGAGAATATTCTGGTGCTATGTAAAATCGCTAAGAGGGTCTAAGGCTTCCGTTCAGTCCCATGTTGACTAGTCTGGTGTGGCAGTTGAAGACAGCGAAACGAAAGCCGAAGTTTTAAATTCCGTTTTCAAGAAACCGTTCACGCAGGAGAACCGCACATTCCCGTATGGACGACACAGGAATAACCATACCTGGATTAGAAAAGCTACTTCAATATTTTAAAACAAGTAAATCACCTGGTCCTGATGGAATCTCAGATCGATTTTAGAAAGAGCACTCTACGGCATTGGTCCCTTAGCATTTATCGTGATTCTCTCGCCCAGCACGAATTCCCAAGCGACTGGAAAAAAAAAGCAGGCAACTCTAGTATATAAGAATGGTAAAATTACAGACCAACGTCTCCAACTTCTGTTTGCTGCAGAATCCTTGAACACATACTCAGTTCGAATACAACAACCTTTCTTGACGCTAAGCAGTTTATGTCCACGAATCAGCATAGTTTTGAAAAGCATTTAGATGAAGGGCAACAGGCAGATTCTGTATTTCTAGATTTCAGGAAATCATTTGACACGGTGCCCAATTGCAGGCTGTTAACGAAGGTACGACCACAGGGAATACGTTCACCGACATATGAGTGGCTCGAAGACTTCTTAAATAATAGAACCCAGTATGTTGTCCTCGACGGTGAGTGTCCATCAGAGACAAGGGTATCGTCAGGAGTGCCCCAGGGAAGTGTGATAGGACCGCTGTAGTTCTCTGTATACATAAATGATTTGGCGGACAGTGTGGGCAGCAGTCTGCGGTTGTTTGCTGATGATGTAAGGTGTCGAAGTTGAGTGTCTGTAAGAAGAAAAAAGACGACTTAGGCAACATTTCCCGTTGGTGTGATGAATATCAACTAGCCCCAAATGTGGAAAATGTATGTTAATGCGGGTAAGTAAGAAGAACAAACCTGTAATGTTCGGATACAGCATTACTAGTGTCCAGCTTGACACAGACAAGTCGTTTTAAAATCTGGGCGTAACGTTTCAAAGCGATTTGAGGTGGAATGAGCATGTGAAAACTGTGGTAGGGAAGGCAAATGGTCAGTTTATTGGGAGAATTTTGGGAAAGGGTGGTTTACCTGTAAAGGAGACAACATATAGGACGCTGGTGCAACCTATTCTTGGGTGCTGCTCGATTACTGAGGATCCTTACCAGGTCGGACGGAAGGAAAATATCGAAGCAATTCAGAGGAGGGCTGTTATATTTGTTACCGGTAGGTTCGAGCAAAACTTATGTGTTACTGAGATGCTTTGTGGACTCAAATGGGAATTCCTGGAGAGAAGGCTGCGTTCTTTTCGAGAAACGCTATTGAGAAAATTTAGAGAATGGTCATTTGAAGCTAACTGCCGAAAGATTCTGCTCCCGTCAATATACATCGCCTGTAAGGACCACGCCGGCCGGAGTGGCCGAAGGTTGAAGGCGCTACAGTCTGGAACCGCACGACCGCTACGGTCGCAGGTTCGAATCCTGCCTCGGGCATGGATGTGTGTGATGTCCTTAGGTTAGTTAGGTTTAAGTAGTTCTAAGTTCTAGGGGACTGACGACCACAGCAGTTAAGTCCCATAGTGCTCAGAGCCATTTGAACCATTTTGTAAGGACCACGAAGATAAAATACGAGAAATCACGGCTCATGCGAAGACATACAGACTGTCCTTTTTCTATCGCTCTATTTGCGAGTGGAACAAGAAGTGAAATGACGAGTAGTGGTATAGGGTACCCTCCGCCACTCACCTTACGGTGGCTTGCGGAATATCTAAGAAAATGTAGAAAAGAGGTCAAAAGCGTTCCTAAATTACTTAGAGAACCATGCTTCCGAATGGTTCTCGGAATCATCTACTGCAGCTGAGGCTGTAAGGTCTACATAATGATCAGACAAGCACACTTTAAAATTCTAAGAATCTACGCTAATTATTGAACTTTAAATTCTCAATCGACATCTCGTTTGCTGCACATCATCTCGAGCATCATCTGAAGGCTCGTCAAACGCTTTTCTAATATGTTTTATTTCTTGGTTTTAAACAAATCGTTTTATAAAAGATTTCATTTTTATAGCACCGATTTAACTTTTTATTCAAAAAAGTATCTTGATCTTCAAGAGATAAACTTTTTGACACTGAATTTACGTAACTGAAAGTTAAACACTTCGATTTTTCTACAAAGCACTAATTAAGCTTGTATTAATCAACCTGATAACTTTCAAGCAATTAAATCTCTTTTTGCAAAGCTAGGCCTCTCGCTGATCAATTTCATATCTCATTTGTCTATTTATTGCTCTTTGTTTCGCTATGAAAATCTGGACAAGAGTCAGTTGTCTTATTTCCAGTGAGCCTTGTTTTGGTCCGGTCAAACATTTGACCAAATATGATACACGACAAAGAATCTTAGAAAGACGTCATACAATTCGCGAGAACGTGGTTAGAAAAGTTTAAGAATCAATTCACCATGCAGAAACAGCGGATGTTCCCAGGTTAATATGTAGGTATCCCGTTGAGATCGTGTGGATAAAAACCAGCAAATAACAGCTCGCACAGAGGCAACAAAAGTACACTTTCTTCCTACACTCCGCCCGAGAATGTAACATTTACGTACTTTACAGAATGGTACTCTCAGCCACGTACTTCCTATTGATTCGAGGAGTACAGACATAGATGCAGAACAGTCAACTATGGTCCGCATGGGCACCTGTCAGTATTACACTCATCCACCTCAACAAGAGACACAACAAAAACCGAAATCAACATTACACATGCTGGTAAATATCTTACAATTTCAAACGCGGCTGTGATACAGAAACCGTACAAGAATATGTTTGTTAATACAGCCAACCGACTGCTACAAGATTTTACTGTAACCTGGTTTCGACACCGTCTATCGGTGTCTTCATAAAAAAATCCAAACAGTTACATGTAGTAGCAGATTTTGTTCGTAAATGTGTTCGTCTGTTTCTGCACGTAATTGTTTGTACTTTCGATGAAGACACCAATGAACCATGGACCTTGCCGTTGGTGGGGAGGCTTGCGTGCCTCAGCGATACAGATAGCCGTACCGTAGGTACAACCACAACGGAGGGGTATCTGTTGAGAGGCCAGACAAACGTGTGGTTCCTGAAGAGGGGCAGCAGCCTTTTCAGTAGTTGCAAGGGCAACAGTCTGGATGATTGACTGATCTGGCCTTGTAACAATAACCAAAACGGCCTTGCTGTGCTGGTACTGCGAACGGCTGAAAGCAAGGGGAAACTACGGCCGTAATTTTTCCCGAGGGCATGCAGCTTTACTGTATGATTAAATGATGATGGCGTCCTCTTGGGTAAAATATTCCGGAGGTAAAATAGTCCCCCATTCGGATCTCCGGGCGGGGACTACTCAAGAGGATGTCGTTATCAGGAGAAAGAAAACTGGCGTTCTACGGATCGGAGCGTGGAATGTCAGGTCCCTTAATCGGGCAGGTAGGTTAGAAAATTTGAAAAGGGAAATGGATAGGTTAAAGTTAGATATAGTGGGAATTAGTGAAGTTCGGTGGCGGGAGGAACAAGACTTCTGGTCAGGTGACTACAGGGTTATAAACACAAAGTCAAATAGGGGTAATGCAGGAGTAGGTTTAATAATGAATAGGAAAATAGCAACGCGGGTAAGCTACTACAAACAGCTTAGTGAACGCATTATTGTGGCCAAGATAGATACGAAGCCCACACCTACTACAGTAGTACAAGTTTATATGCCAACTAGCTCTGCAGATGACGAAGAAATTGAAGAAATGTATGATGAAATAAAAGAAATTATTCAGATAGTGAAGGGAGACGAAAATTTAATAGTCATGGGTGACTGGAATTCGAGTGTAGGAAAAGGGAGAGAAGGAAACGTAGTAGGTGAATATGGATTGGGGCTAAGAAATGAAAGAGGAAGCCGCCTGGTAGAATTTTGCAGAGAGCACAACTTAATCATAGCTAACACTTGGTTTAAGAATCATGATAGAAGGTTGTATACATGGAAGAACCCTGGAGATACTAAAAGGTATCAGATAGATTATATAATGGTAAGACAGAGATTTAGGAACCAGGTTTTAAATTGTAAGACATTTCCAGGGGCAGATGTGGACTCTGACCACAATCTATTGGTTATGACCTGTAGATTAAAACTGAAGAAACTGCAAAAAGGTGGGAATTTAAGGAGATGGGACCTGGATAAACTAAAAGAACCAGAGGTTGTACAGAGTTTCAGGGAGAGCATAAGGGAACAATTGACAGGAATGGGGGAAAGAAATACAGTAGAAGAAGAATGGGTAGCTTTGAGGGATGAAGTAGTGAAGGCAGCAGAGGATAAAGTAGGTAAAAAGACGAGGGCTAGTAGAAATCCTTGAGTAACAGAAGAAATATTGAGTTTAATTGATGAAAGGAGAAAATATAAAAATGCAGTAAATGAAGCAGGCAAAAAGGAATACAAACGTCTCAAAAATGAGATTGACAGGAAGTGCAAAATGGCTAAGCAGGGATGGCTAGAGGACAAATGTAAGGATGTAGAGGCTTATCTCACTAGGGGTAAGATAGATACTGCCTACAGGAAAATTAAAGAGACCTTTGGAGATAAGAGAACCACTTCTATGAACATCAAGAGCTCAGATGGAAACCCAGTTCTAAGCAAAGAAGGGAAAGCAGAAAGGTGGAAGGAGTATATAGAGGGTCTATACAAGGGCGATGTACTTGAGGACAATATTATGGAAATGGAAGAGGATGTAGATGAAGATCAAATGGGAGATACTATACTGCGTGAAGAGTTTGACAGAGCACTGAAAGACCTGAGTCGAAACAAGGCCCCCGGAGTAGACAACATTCCATTGGAACTACTGACGGCCTTGGGAGAGCCAGTCCTGACAAAACTCTACCATCTGGTGAGCAAGATGTATGAAACAGGCGAAATACCCTCAGACTTCAAGAAGAATATAATAATTCCAATCCCAAAGAAAGGAGGTGTTGACAGATGTGAGAATTACCGAACAATCAGTTTAATAAGCCACAGCTGCAAAATACTAACACGAATTCTTTACAGACGAATGGAAAAACTGGTAGAAGCCGACCTCGGGGAAGATCAGTTTGGATTCCGTAGAAATACTGGAACACGTGAGGCAATAGTGACCTTACGACTTATCTTAGAAGAAAGATTAAGGAAAGGCAAACCTACGTTTCTAGCATTTGTAGACTTAGAGAAAGCTTTTGACAATGTTGACTGGAATACTCTCTTTCAAATTCTAAAGGTGGCAGGGGTAAAATACAGGGAGCGAAAGGCTATTTACAATTTGTACAGAAACCAGATGGCAGTTATAAGAGTCGAGGGACACAAAAGGGAAGCAGTGGTTGGGAAGGGAGTAAGACAGGGTTGTAGCCTCCCCGATGTTATTCAATCTGTATATTGAGCAAGCAGTGAAGGAAACAAAAGAAAAATTCGGAGTAGGTATTAAAATCCATGGAGAAGAAATAAAAACTTTGAGGTTCGCCGATGACATTGTAATTCTGTCAGAGACAGCAAAGGCCTTGGAAGAGCAGTTGAACGGAATGGATGGTGTCTTGAAGGGAGGATATAAGATGAACATCAACAAAAGCAAAACGAGGATAATGGAATGTAGTCGAAGTAAGTCGGGTGATGTTGAGGGTATTAGATTAGGAAATGAGACACTTAAAGTAGTAAAGGAGTTTTGCTATTTGGGGAGCAAAATAACCGATGATGGTCGAAGTAGAGAGGATATAAAATGTAGACTGGCAATGGCAAGGAAAGCGTTTCTGAAGAAGAGAAATTTGTTAACATCGAGTATAGATTTAAGTGTCAGGAAGTCTTTTCTGAAAGTATTTGTATGGAGTGTAGCCATGTATGGAAGTGAAACATGGACGATAAATAGTTTGGACAAGAAGAGAATAGAAGCTTTCGAAATGTGGTGCTACAGAAGAATGCTGAAGATTAGATGGGTAGATCACATAACTAATGAGGAGGTACTGAATCGGATTGGGGAGAAGAGGAGTTTGTGGCACAACTTGACCAGAAGAAGGGATCGGTTGGTAGGACATGTTTTGAGGCATCAAGGGATCACCAATTTAGTATTGGAGGGCAGCGTGGAGGGTAAAAATCGTAGAGGGAGACCAAGAGATGCATACACTAAGCAGATTCAGAAGGATGTAGGTTGCAGTAGGTACTGGGAGATGAAGAAGCTTGCACAGGATAGAGTAGCATGGAGAGCTGCATCAAACCAGTCTCAGGACTGAAGACCACAACAACAACAACCAATAGTCGGTGTTGAGACCAGGTTAAAGAATCTTGTTGCAGCAGGTTGGCTGTATTATACAAATCAACATACGTGCATATGTGTTTTATACATGCGAAATTTTCATAATGCCACATAAATATAAATATCAGCAACATGTGTTCCTAACAGATAAATTCCGAACACAGAAGAACGTAGTTCGGCAGTGTACTTTGTCAGTACTTACGACTCTGTCGATAAGATAACCTCACAAACTGCCCGATACCGGCCATCGCCTCGTTGCGCCAGTTTGGAAAGTGACGTTATCCAAGAGACACTGATCATTCGGTTTCTTCGTGTCTGCAACCCCAACAGATCACCCTAGGATTTTCTGAAAAATCCGTCTGTAGATTGTATTACATACATAAAACATTCTTGCAAAGGCGCAGGTTACTATGGAGTTGCTCACAATCGTTTCTCTGCATTTTTAAACAAAGTGAGAACTGGCAAGGGTGTGCAGTGGTTAACCAGCTCTCCAGGCATTCGGCGGGACGGGGGTTCACTTCTCCACGTAGAAATACAGACTTGTTTTTCCCTCAGTTGGCTCAGACAAATGCCGATGGTTACTTTGAACAAGGACACACTCTGTTTCTTCCCTAATCTGAAGTTGTACTCCTTCACTATAGACCTAGTCGTCCAAGAGACGTTAAACCCTAATCGTCCTTCCTGGGAACAAGAGACAACGGTCTGTATTCTCGCAACATTCTTCGTATCACTCCACAAAATTACGTCTGCGTTCGTGCCGACTTCCTATTTTCTTAGCAAGTACATACCAAATCTCCACATCCTCTTGTGACCACTTGTATCATATACATGGAATTCCACAAACAAGCTTTCAAAGTTGGAAGTACGGACCAAGATAAGAAGCAAGTGCCTAGTTTACATGGGCTGCCAAATTCTTAGGCTTACCTTACGAGCTATGAGCACTTTTGAACTCCGATACTGTGAAACACGTATCTTCTACAAAAAGTTCTTTGCTTTCCGTATTTTTGGAGACGGTAATATGGACCAAAATAAGAAAAAAATATTCAGTAAACATGGGTTCTAAAACGCATACCTGAAGAGCTAAGATCACTTGTTCAATAGATGAATTTTACAATAGCGAACATAAATATGCGACCACAGCTCCCATGGTATGCATTTTACGGCTGATATTTAGCAGACTTTTTTCTGGTTGCAGTCCATACTACCATCTCTGAAACTTTATCAGTGTAATTGAGGTTCATCATATGTAAATCATTCATTGAAACCAAGTGAAACGTCCCCTTTGAACAATTATACATAACTGTGCTTAAACTGACACACAATATTTTTAGCGCAACGCAATCTGACTTTCAAAACTCCCTACAAAATAATGGCCCTGACTAACATTAACCTACCCGTTTCACAAATTACTTACCTCACAAAAATCTTGGTTACTCGAACTACTGCAATACAGCGAGCGCCACTACTGCCAGCTAAATAAAAGATTCAAACTATGGAAGGCACTAACTACAGGCTTAGTTAGCAAATGAAAGATTTTAATAGAGAACAAACAATGTATTTACCTTAATAGTCATAATATATATAGCAGTTCATGACATCCAGTCTTACAAATTTCTAAACTCCGCCATCTCTCTCCCCACATCCACCACTGCTGGCGGCTCACCTCCAATTGCGCAACGCTACGCGCTGTTAACATCCAGCTGCCCAACACTACAATGGCAGACAACAATGCAAACTAGCCACAGACTGCACACAGCACAGCCAGTGATTTTCATACAGAGCGCTACGTAACGTTGCCAATAAGAAAACATAAACAGCCTACTTACATAGCCCCCATGCTCCCCACAAAAAAATTTACAAATTGTTTTGGGCAGTGGCCAATAATGATTTGATAAAATTTTTCATAATTACAATAACAAAGAAATCAAATGCACACACTTATTGATACAATGTTGGTCAAAAGCTAAAATTTTCTCACAGTCCATAAAGACAGTCCTGATCATTCATCACAGTAAAACTGCCGTTTCTTTTCTCAAAGTCTGAGCAGTAAAAGACAATGCACACGGAAGTAATGGATTTCCATGCAGTCTTGAAGAAGTAGTGTTGTCCTTCCAACGGAAAGACAGTGCTGACTCTTGACATGCAGACAGGAAATGGGCCACGACAGAGGAAACCCACAGCAGAGTCAGTCGAAGTTTTGAAGAATATGGTGTGCCACCAGAGGTGCAGACCCACTGCAGTCCTTGTAGAAATAATGGTATTGGTGGGCCATCAAAGATGCAGACCCACTGTAGTCCTTGTACAGATGGCTAGCAGCCATCCGTTGTGACTGTGCAGGTGCACAATCACCATCAAAGATTCTTGCGGAGAATATAGCAAGTCCATAAACCACCACTTGTGCGCGCACAGAAAAATTTGTTTGAAATGTCCTTACAACCAGCAATGCTGTTATCCAGTCCCTTGCTGAATTATTAACACACGTGCAAACACTATCAGTCCCTGCTTCTCACATAGTATCCATATACTATGACCAACAGAAACGTGTGCAGTGAAATGTAACTTAATTTGAAGAACTGGTGTCTATACAATTATAAATTTACAACATGAAAATACAATTACAAAGGTACAAAATACATCATTAAAGAACATAATAGTACAGATAACATTTGTAGTAATATGGGCTTTACAAAAGAATCGAAATAACATATACATCAGTGTTACAGGAAATATGACATAAGTTCATACATAAAAGGTCTGAATAACTATCGAAACATCAACATCACACACGTGAGCATTAAAACAAAACATAATAAATAATGGCTAAACATCTTTACGAAGACAATAACATAGTATTTGAATAATTCTACAACATAAATCTTATTAGCTAAACACATAAAGACAGGAAAAACACAAATATACAAGAGTACACAAACACATAGCAGAATAACACAGGGGGAAAGGACAGGGTTTGTTTTCAGTGTAACATTTGGTACTGCAGTATTTTGCAAACAAAACTTTTTTTTTCCTTGGAGATCTCCCTTCGTTCATCATTATTCCCAAAAAGTCCTATCTATACCTGCTTTCTGTACTTTTTTCGTATAACTTCTCAATGCATATCTTCCAATTCATTGCAACTCATTCTCTTATATAGTCTACCCCCTCTTAAGCTAACTTAAATCTACTGAGCTCAGATGCTAAACTAAGGGACGAGGCAATGCAGCAGCATAAAACAATTAATGCAAACAGCAATGGAAAAAAATGGAAATTTTCAAAGCAAGCTGCAGTAAATCTAAATTACCAAGCAATGCAACATTACAACTAATGTGAGCCAATGTGCAGCAACAAGAAAAATAAATCAGTAGTAAAACTAGCTTAACAGAGTAATACAAAGTAAAATTTAGTAGCACTATGCCTGGCAAAGAGCAGCAGCAAATGCAATAACTTATACCTAAACATGACAAAGCTCAAGCAGAAAAAATAGTACACTAAAGACAACAAGGCAGATAAGGGAAATGTCTGTTCAGATTTTAATATCTATGTCATTAAAGTGGTGCACCACAAAAACTAATTCTACAAAAAATTACCAAGTACTTGAAAAGAAAATTATATATGCAGTTACTGTTATTAGTCCCTTCTTATTGTTTTTTCCATTCCAAGAGCTCCTTTTTCGAAGAATGTGGATCATAAAGTAATTATTTAATAGATCTGTTGACAGAAAGTGTTCACATTAGCAAATGCATTTAATTTTATTTTATAAAACCAATGCTGCAACACAGCTGGAAACCAGATATTAAACAAAATGAGCAATCTCTCAACAGGCATTTTAGTAAATATCATAAATTAAGAGCTCCACAGTGTAATCATATGTTTTCAAGTTTGAGCGTGTCGTATTTGCGATGCTTTCTACAAAGAAATGTCAATATCGAGGCTAATGGCCTCTTTTTTTCCCACCTGTGCCTCTGAAAGGCACACACTAATGGCTTTTTTCCAGGCGTCTGTCACGCAGCTGGGTGCCCACGATGCATTACGTGAAGGTGGTTACTTAACTTTCTTACCGAAATATTTACGACAGCAGTTTCCACTACAGTGACAGTCTCATATAAAAATTTCACAGGTCAAGAATTTGCGTTACAAATCTGTAGAAACAAAATCCTATTGATATAACAGCGTCCAAAAAATTTTAATCGGCATTGTAATACATTCATGCATTTACATACATTTCATAACTCTTAAAGTACGATTCTTGGTTTCCAACAACGTTTTTCACAAACCAGAGTCCCTAACCACTACTCATTATTCATTACCTTATTCGTCGACACTTCTTCAATATTTCATCATAATAGATACATAGCATAATCAAATAACTCATATAGCATCAGCTTATTGATCATAAACATACCGCAACAGCATAATACACATAGTCATCGCAATAATAACATCATAACACCTCAGTCATCTCTCAAAATCGTCGTAACTTCCTCAAATAATTTCAAAACCTAAAAAAAATTCTCTGCTCATGTCAAAAGTGTCATCTGCCTCAAATGTACTTTAAAAATTGTGATCCCATACCAAATATATCATTCAAAGCTCTCATAATATCACAATGGGTCCAAAGAAATATGAACAGTTCACAAAGTACAGACAAAATACAATTTCGTAAGTGTGAAGTTACCAAACTGTGTAATTGCCTAAACATGTGTCACTGATGTAGTAAAAAAAAATTTTTATCTCTCAGTTAAATGATCAGATAGCTGTGTAATTTGTGTGTTAGAGAAATATGGTACCGATGTGTAAAGTTGTGTAAGCAAATACCATATAATCTAGGGCTCCTTGTGCTTGCCAAACACATGATACACAAAGTAAGGTGTACCCCCCTGAGGATTCATGTAATTATACCCTCAGGTGTTACAGATTACAGCAATGGAATGAAATGTATCACGGAAAACTTTCTTTGTAATTAAAAAATCTTTAAAAATAAATCTTTTAAATATAAAATTAATCACTCAAATACGTGTACTGTAGCGCTAAACTGTGCGTCTTGTTGCAACATAATCTCTGTGGAAGTGTCGTAGTTATCGTCCTCCGAAAGCTAAGTTCTGCAGAAGTCAATGTACTTACCTCATGATAAACAAAAGTGAAATGCTTTGCGTATAGATATCGTAGTTATTATGCTTATTGGCGTGATGAAGAAAGTACTGTACAGTAACGTATTGTTGTGCCACGAAAAAGGCTGTCTCATTGTTGCTATACCACAAAAGTTACTACTAAAACATGTTTTACTTTCCAGAATAATGCAGAAAAACTGTGCAGATATAAAACAGAAACACTGCAAAAGCAACATTGCAAATTGTCACTCATTAGTAGCGTCGTGATAAAATTGTGTAGCTGTCACATAAACTAACCACTGTGTCATCTGGTATCTCACTGAAAGTACTTTAAATCCAGAATGTATTTTCAAGTAAACCAAAATGTTGCATTAAAATCTCATTAGCAGTACCAGTATATGTTCTAAGTATGTAAGCCTTATGGTCGTTACGTAATCGTGCAACTAACAAGCAAGAATGTACACACACAATAACACTGTGTCGTCTGTTCACTATAACAATGCATTCGTAATTACTGTCTAAATATGTTCCCTAGGTTAGAGACTGGATATTTAACTTCAATCGTTGTTGCATGTTAACAGATTCTAAGTCTGACAAAGCATACTAGTAATGTAAAGTGAAAAGTTATATGGCAAAGACAAAGTTAAAAAGCAGATTATCTTTCAATAAACGGTTTTACACGTGAAATGTGGTGCAAGCCTTTACTCTTACTACTATGCAGAGCTCCAGCTTCAACGAAATCATCGAGTGGTATATGTCGGTAATGAATACTGGAATTTTTCTCAAGGTTAGCATCTCTGTTATTTTTCTCTGAGCCAGCTGGCGCACGCGGCTGCCTGCTGTGCGAGTCATTGTCTGTCTCTTTATTGGCGCGCGTCGTTATTAGGATTAGGAGACCTAACTTCTACAAATTCACCTTGTCGAGAGTGCCCTGCTCTGTTTGAATCCCGCCAGTTCTGATAAAATTCAGGTCTGCCGTTATGATTATATCGTCCGTCGTCATGTCGGTAGATTCCACAGTTTCTTTCTTATCGGTCACGTGGTGGAGAATTTCTCCCTGAATCGTAACTGCGCGCTGAACTGTTGCGTCTGAAATTATTCTGTCCCCCTTGATAATAATAGTTCTGGTTACCATATTGTCTGTTTCTATGGTTGTCTCTGTCATATTCATTACTACGGAAATGCGAACTTTCTCTGTAACTATTACTCTGCCAGTGGTTGTCATACGGGTGGTGTCTGTTTTGGTCACGATTTGTGTTGTGAGAATAGGCTCATCGTGTCCAGTTATTATTTCTTTCATCGCGGAATTGCGACGGAAGTGACCTGTAATTGTTGTGTTCCTGTTTTCGCGTTCCACGATTGTCAGTGTCAATTTCTAATTCTTGTAAGAGTCCCTGAAAAGCTTCAATGTCGTCTTTGCAACGTCCTGCCAAAATAATGTGTCGTAAATGTTCAGGTAATTTGATTAAGCAAATGCGGATGAGTTCTGAGGGGCTGTATGGGTTTGACAGGTACTGATTCTTGTGCAACATGTCTTCAAAATATTTTACAAGACTGGAAAATTCAGATTGTTCGAAATGTTTCATCATTATGATGCTATGGTTTACTCGGTCTTGTGTAGCTTGAGACCAATATGCTGAGAGGAAGGTATGATAAAATTCTCCTTCACTGTGACAATCGTGAATGACCGATCGCATTCTTACAGCTGGTACATTCTCTAAGTAGTCACACACAAATTCTAATCTGTGCTCTAATGACCAGTTGGGAGGAAAACAATGAGAGAATTGATGAAGCCATGCTTGTGGATGAATGTCGTTGTCAGAATTCTTAAATGTCTTGAATTTACATGTAGTAATGAACAGCTTATAGTCAAAATCATCATGTCGGCGAGTCGCACATCGCTCATTGTTACTTCGTTTCGGCGGTTCCATCTCAAAATCCAATGCTCCTTGGCAATTTCTTTCATAATTTCCGAAGTGTCCTGTGTTATTATTTAGTGGTTGTTCCGTATTTCTATGTCCCTCTTCCCGTACTGGAGCGCGAGTGTCCTCTGAAATATGTAATTCTTGTATTACTTGTGCCAACTGATCTTGTACTTCCCGGATTTCTCTTTTGTGTTGCGTATTTATTTGATTCTGATTTTGTTTGAATTTCTTAATTTGTTCGTACTCTTCTGTGTCAGTGATGGCTACAGGTCTTGTATCATTCAGATCATCATCTACCTTTGTAGATAAGTTAGTGAACTGATCTGAAAGTTCGGCTACTTTCTCCGATAGTGTACTTATTTCCTCAGTGTGTTTTCTGAACCAAGTTTCAGAGTATCTACTGTGTCCTTTAAGTTTTCCTGAGTTTTTGCAAGTTGCGTAACCGAATCGGTAGATGCAACTGAGTCAATTTTAGCTTGCAAGGTGTCGTGATTTTCATGAACAACGGTTTGCAGTTCTTTTATGGCTGCTTCGTGATTCTGTAATGCATTTTCATGCCGCGAAAAAATAGGTTGAAATTGCTCTCAATTTGTGTTTTTACTTCATTACAGACTTTTTGACAATTCGATTCAATGTTATGTAACTCAGTAGTTAAATCTTCACGTGTTTGTTCAAGTGTGGTGTCTAACTTTTGAAGCTTTTGCTGTGTTTGTCTCTGATTTTGTTCCATTGTGTCTAACTGTTGCTGTGTTTGTTTCTGGTGTTGTTCCATTGTGTCTAACTTTTGAAGATTTTGTTCCATTGTGTCTAACTTTTGTAGCCTTTGTCCCATTTGTTGCATTAACTGTAATAACAATGCACTGGTGTCTGAAACATGTTCCTCAGTGCTTTTCGGCAGTGAAGTTGCACCGGCAACATTCACATTTTGACAAGCAGAAAAAGTGTCTTGACTTATTTGAGAAAACGGTGAGGACCCAAAACCTGAATCTACAGTATTTGCAAGATTTTGTCCTGTCATTTCGGAATCCTGAAGCGAGCTGTTGCCGACCGATCGATCGATAATGCTTCCCTGTTCACTAATTGTTTCACTGTCTACACCATTATTTGCCGCCCGCTCCATTTCCCTATGCACAGTTACCAAATTACTACTTCGAAAGTCTGTTAATTCATTAGACAGTGGTGCTCATAAGCTACGCTCGTCGTCACTATTATTTCTCAGTTTACTTTGGAGCCTAGTGTTACGTTTTTCACACGCCATTATTGTCACAATATTTCACACGATAACACAAATGGTTCAAATGACTCTGAGCACTATGGGACTCAACTGCTGTGGTCATAAGTCCCCTAGAACTTAGAACTACTTAAACCTAACTAACCTAAGGACATCACACACATCCATGCCCGAGGCAGGATTCGAACCTGCGACCGTATCGGTCGTGCGGTTCCAGACTGTAGCGCCTTTAACCGCTCGGCCACTCCGGCCGGCCACGATAACACAGAAAAGCACAATTTGAAGAGCAAAAATAAGAGAACACATTAACATAGCACTGAAGTTAATTCATACAGAGCGCTACGTAACGTTGCCAATAAGAAAGCATAAACAGCCTACTTACACAAGTTTGTTCGAGAAGTGTGCTCGATTTCGTATTTCGCATTAACGTTGACTATAACTTATCCGACAACCCTACACAACGACCACATCAGCTTTTTCTCATTCTCGTAATAAGCTCTGTGTGTAAGTAGCAAACATTAACAGTTGATTGCCGAACAGTATAACATGCTTGACGAAGAAAAAGTATTGTTGATACAGTTTTATTTCATCCTAAAACGGTGCCTAAAGTTATATCAAGGGTATAATATTTGATTCGCTGGTTCTCTATAAGTACATTTCACACATCTTAGGCAGCCGATAGTTGAGACTATGGTCTCATAGTATATTCGTAGTTACAACATGTCTTTGTTGTTAGGACCTTACGTCTCCTTTAACAGCTGTCACATAATTTATTGGTTTTCCAAAGCTTTGGGTCTCTTGAGAAGAATGATAACACGCTCTCATTTCACCACTGTTGGAGCATGGCTTGAGGATAAGAGTACTGCATTTAAGTAAAAGGGCATGATTGTAATTTGTTTCA
Organism: Schistocerca nitens; assembly: GCF_023898315.1. Lineage (NCBI taxonomy): Eukaryota > Metazoa > Arthropoda > Insecta > Orthoptera > Acrididae > Schistocerca > Schistocerca nitens. The sequence continues at coordinate 653,126,289 of NC_064618.1, forward strand.
GTTGTAATGCAATTTTTAATTCTTAACCTTCAGTGTTACATATTTATCTCGAAATATTTTATTCACAACCTATCTATCCGACATATTCACGGTTCCAGAATGAGATTTTCACAGTGCAGCGGAGTGTGCGCTGATATGAAACTTCCTGGCAGAGTAAAACTGTGTGCCGGACCGAGACTCGAAGTCGGGACCTTTGCCGAACGCGGGAAAGTGCTCTACCAACTGAGCTACCCAAGCACGACTCACGCCCCGTCCGCACAGCTTTACTTCTGCCAGTACCTCATCTCCTACCTTCCAAGCTTTACAGAAGCTCTCCTGCGAACCTTGCAGAACTAGCACTCCTCAAAGGAAGGATATTGCGGTGACGTGCCTTAGCCACAGCCTTGGGGATGTTTCCAGAATGAGATTTTCACTCTGCAGCGGAGTGTGCGCTGATATGAAACTTCCTGGCAGGTTAAAACTGTGTGCCGGACTGAGACTCGAAATCGGGACCTTTGCATTTCCCGGGCAAGTGCTCTACCAACTGAGCTACCCAAGCACGGCTCACGCCCCGTCCTCACAACTTTACTTCTGCCAGTACCTCGTCTCCTGTAAAGTGTGGTAGTTAGGAGATGAGGTACTGGCAGAATTAACGCTGTGTGGACGGGGCGTGACTCGTGCTTGGGTAGCTCAGTTGTTAGAGCACATGCCCGCGAAAGGCAAAGGTCCCGATTTCGTGTCTCGGTCCGGCAGACAGTTTTAATCTGCCAGGAAGTTTCACATCAGCGCACACTCCGCTGCAGAGTGAAAATCTCATTCTGGAAACATCCCCCATGCTGTGGCTAAGCCATGTCTCTGAAATATACTTTCTTTCAGGAGTGCTAGTTCTGCAAGGTTCGCAGGAGAGCTTCTGTAAAGTTTGGAAGGTAGGAGACGAGGTAGTGGCAGAAGAAAAGCTGTGAGGACGGGGCGTGAGTCGTGCTTGGGTAGCTCAGTTGGTAGAGCACTTGCCTGCGAAAAGCAAAGGTCCCGAGTTCGAGTCTCGGTCCGGCAGACTGTTTTAATGTGCCAGGAAGTTTCATCTTCACGGTTACCTTTCTGAAGACATTCTGGCGTCACCGTTCAACTACTCGCTGTGGGAGTCCAGAGTCGCTTTCACTTATACAAGAGAGTTTTCCGGTGCTTATTCTCATGAAGTAGTGTCACTGGATGAAATTTCTAAGACTGTTATCCGGTGGCCAACTCCATGGGATCTGAAGCGATTGTAGGCGGTTAAAGAGAAGATTAAATGTTTAAGGGCGAATGTTTACAAAAATATTAGTGTGATGAAGAGTAGAGTTGTTTGTATTACTGCCGCAACGTCGCAACTGTCTCGACGTCGAGAAGTGACGGAAGCCTCTAGCCATCTATCTATTGACATTAATTACGTTCATAGGTGTTTCAACTGTTTCTGCCACTCTCATTCTATAAATGTTACATTCTTAGGCTAGCACTTGTACGTTGTCGAAATCTGTCTCGGTTGTAAGCGATTGTGGCCTCTTAAACTCGTTCCTTTATTGTCCTCCCAGTTTCAAACTATACACACTTTGCCACCATCCCAAGACACTCCACAGGCTCCTGAAGTGTAGAAGTGACAGGTGCATCCGTTTCGCATCGGAAGAAGTCTCTTATCTTGTACTGGCTGAAAAACGCGGTCTTAATGTCGTTTTTCTCAAGAACTTTGCTTATGCGTTTAGTGAACCTAGAAATAGAATGACAAGCCTTCTTTCCAGCGTAATTAATACTTCTTCGTTAGAAGTTCCATCATAACCGTTGGCTATTTGTGTCTCCCCTAAGAAACTCTCCTGTTCTTCCAAGCTTTTATTCTCACTCATACGAAAAGCAAGCGAAGACGAGCACTGACTGCTTCTGGGCTGGGTGGCGATGCGACGTGGCATCTAAATACCTGTTTTACGTTTGTAGGCTTTCGATGCATTCCGTGACTTAGAATATTGCCAGATATTCTGTAGACCTACACATATAAGGACGAGAGACCGATCTCACACTCTACTTCAAAAATGAAGTTGATTTTGGGATGAATATTATTTAAAAAATTATGCAATGTATGTAACTACTCTTTACTGTGTGGTCATACAACTACTATGTCTTCCACATACGTGAGCCAAAAAGGAAGCTTTAGTTGCGCGCTACTGAATGTCAACTGTTTTAAATGTTCCATAACAAAGTGAGCTGCTACTGTAGAAAAATGTAAGCCCATAGAAACACAGTTATATTTTTCATCTCATTCTCTTTCATATTTAAAAGATCTCGATCGTAGACAGGTCACACACCAATCTACTATTATCTCAATAACATTCGATACTAGGACGTTAAAAAACAAAGATTTCACGTCGAATTTTATAACAATGTCAGTCGTAGATATGTTCACCACGCCGAATGTTCCGATATTTGAAAACTGGCAAGAATTTTCACAAAAGTACTTGTTCTTCCAACTATGTTTCTCATTTCCTGAGCTAAACAACTTGATAAAAGTAAGTAATTTCGTTCACTATAGGTTCAGTTGGTATAATACCTTGCATTTTTTCCGTAGTGTATTCTGAGTTAGAATTCGGGGCGTTACACTTGCTAATAGAACTATTCATTCTGGAGTATGATGACAGATTTCTTACTTCTTTATGATTCTGTTCGTTGGATCACATTTTAACTGCAGGTACTCAGGATTAGCCAATAGTTGTTCTATCTTCTTGTGGTAGTCCATAGCGTCCATAATAACTGTGACATTTCTCTTACCTGCTACGGTGACCACAACGTTTTCGTTTCTCTTGAAATCATCTAGAGCTTTTCTGTCTGCGCTGATATGTTCCTCAGGGAGTTTCTGTTTCTGCAGAGTTCACATTACATCCTATCTCACTTCCTCCGTCTGAACCTTCGGTGCAGAAAACAGGGATGCTTCGACGGAAATGACAATTTCTTCTGCTAGTTTTATATTAAGTTACTAAACCAAAATAAAGTTATATTTTTTTTTCACCCACGTGAAGTTTGTTCTCATTAGCAACCAGATGAATCACGTATGTTACATGTCTTGCAACAATGTGTAAGCAGCCAAAGAAATCGTTACGAAAAGGTAGGGTGTGTTAAAAGAAGTGTCCTGTGTTCCCACAGGAGGTAGATGGTTATCGTAGTATTATTATGTAGTAGTATTATCACTGTTATAGTATGGGGGACATTTTTTAACCACCCTTTATTTTACTGAAATGATGTCAGTAACTTGAAAAATAAGGAAAATACAGAGACTCACGTTGGGTGTGATATCATCCATGTTTGTTCGAATGACGATAAGATAGCCTCGCGCATTTCCTGATACGCACAGTTTGTAGCGGACCTCGGTTAACGGTCCACGGTGCAATGTAATACCTTTGTAAAATTTGCCAAACCAATTCGTTATTTACTTCAGTTTATAAATTTACCTTTGGATCTCTATCGGATGTGCTTCTGTTTAGATCAGAGCTAAGGTTGGTTGGACACAGTTTGACCTTTCTGTTGCTTGCAAGCTATACTCTTTATTTCATCGCAATTCCTCCCATCATCCCTTCAACTTGTCACTTTCAACAACGACTCGTGCCTCAACTTGTGCATAAATACTCTATTTCTTCGTTTCATTACGTACTGTAATACACATTGTTTCCTCTTTGACTCATTTCAGGATGCGTTATTTCTCTACTCCTTCGATACATTGGTTCATCAACAGCCACCTGAGGCCGGCCGGTGTGGCCGTGCGGTTAAAGGCGCTTCAGTCTGGAACCGCGTGACCGCTACAGTCGCAGGTTCGAATCCTGCCTCGGGCATGGATGTGTGTGATGTCCTTAGGTTAGTTAGGTTTAATTAGTTCTAAGTTCTAGGCGACTAATGACCTCAGAAGTTAAGTCGCATAGTGCTCAGAGCCATTTTTGAACAGTCACCTGTCACATTTTCGTGGCTTTTCTTTCATTTTCGTGTCTTTCCCCGTGTTCACATTCCATAATCAAACAGAGTTGTGCTCCAAACATGACTTCCCATGAATCTTTTTTAAATTTATAGCTTTAGTTATCGGCAGCTGTGCAAGCCTCTTCATCTCCGAAAAACTACTACAACCCACATAAGTTTGAATCTGCTTATTGCAATCATCTCTTCGTCTCCCTCTATGAGTTTTCCTCCCGCACTTACCTCCAACTATAATTTGGTGAGATCTTGATATCTCAGGAAATGTCCTATCAACCGATCCATTCTTATGGTCAAGTTTTGCCACAAATTTCTCGACTCCCCAATTCTGTTCAGTATCTCCTCACCGTTCACACGGTCTACCCATCTCATTTGTAGCTCTCTTCTGTAGCATCATATTTCAAAGCTTCTATTGTTCTTTTCTCTAAACTGTTTATCATCCTCGCTTCGCTTCCATACATGGTTACACTCCAGACAAATACCTTCAGAAAAGATTTCCTAACTCTTAGCTCTGTATCCGATGTTAACAAATTTCTCTTCCCCAGAAATGCTTTTCTTGCCATTGCCAGTCTACATTTTATACCCTATATACTTCGGCCATCATTAATAGCCAAATAGTGAAACGCATCCACTACTTTAAGTGTCTCGTTTCCTACTCTGATTCCCTCTGCATCACTTGAATTAATTCGACAACGTTCCATCACCGTCGTTTTGCTATAGCCGATGTTCATCTTGCATACTCCTTTCAAGACATTGTCCATTCGGTCCAACTGCTCTTCCAAGTTCTTTGGAAGCGCTCTCAGAATTTCAGTGTCGTCGGCATACCTCAAGGTTTTTATTTCTTCTCCTTGGATTTTAATTCCTACTTCAAATTTTTCTTTTGTTTGCTTTAATGCTTGCTCAGTATGCAGATTGAATAACTACTGGGATAGGCTATAACCGTGTCTCACTCCCTTCTCAACGACTGCTTCCCTTTCATGCCCCTCGACTCCTCTAACTGCCATCTGGTTTCTGTACAAACTGTAAATAGCCTTTCGCTCCTTGTATTTTACCTTTGCTACCTTCAGAATTTCAAAGAGAATGTTCCTGCCAACATCGTCATACGCTTCCCTTTCTTAGTCTTTCTTCTAAGAGAAGTCTTAGGGTCAGTATTGCCTCGCGTGTTCCTACATTTCTGATCTTACCCGGGATCGACATCTACTAGTTTTTCCATTCTTCTGTAAATAATTTGTGTTAGTATTTTGCAACCGTGACTTATTAAAGTAATAGTTCGATACTATTCACAACCGCCAGCACCTGCTTTCTTTGGAATTGGAATTATTGTATCCTTATTGATTTCGTCTGGCTCATTCATCTTGCACTCAAGGTAAAATAGTGTTGTCATGGCTGGTTCTCCCAAGGATATCAGTATTTCTTGCGGAATACCGTCTACTGCAGGGGTCCTGTTTTGACTTAGATCATTCACTACTCTGTCAGATTCTTCTCACATTATCATATTTTCTATCTCATCTTCATGTCCTTCCTCTTCCCTTTGTGTAATATTGCCTTCAACTACATTTCCCTTAAATACACCCTTGTATCTACTCATTCCCCCTTCTTTGCTTATTCCTACTTTTTCATCTGAGCTCTTGATATTCAAACAGCTGCTTCTCTTTTCTCCAAAGGCCTCCTTAATTTTTCTATGGTGGTATGTATCTTTCCCCAAGTTATATGTGCTTTTATATCCTCACATTTGTCCTCTAGCCACTCCTGCTTAGCCATTTCGCACTTTCTGTCAGTCTCGTCCCTTCAGATGTTTGTATTTTCTTTCGCCTTCTTCATGTGCTGCATTTTTATATTTTCTTCTTTCATCAGTTAAAATCAATATGGTATCCAAGGCCTTCTACTGTGCCTTGTCTCTCATCCTCTGATCCCTTGACAATTTCACCTCTCAGATCTATCCAATAATCTTCTACTACATTCCTTTTTCCTTTTTCAGGCACTCGTTCCCTAGTCCCCCCTCTGAAAATCTCAAAAACCTCTGGTCCTTGCAGTTTGTCTGTATCTCATGTCCTAAATTTCCTACCTATTTGTAATTTCTCCTGTTTTAATCTACGGTTCATAACCAATAAATTATGAAACTTCATGGCAGATTAAAACTGTGTACCGGACCGAGACTGTAACTCTGGACCTTTGCCTTTTTTCTGCAATAAATTATAGTCAGAGCCCACGATTGTCACTAGAAATGTTTTATAGTTTAAAATCTGGTTCCGAACTCGATCTTAGTACCATTACATAAACAATTTGAAACCTTTCGAAGTCTCCAGGTCTCTTCTACATATATAACCCCCTTTCATGATTTTTAAACCAGGTGTTAGCGATGATTAAGTTATGCTCTCTGCAAGATTCTAACGGGCGCCTTTCTGTTTCATTCCATTCCCCTGTCCATACTTCGCCACTATTTTTTCTTCTCTTCCTTTTCCTGCTATGTAATTCTAGTCCCCCATCAAAATTAGGTTTCCTTCTTCCTTCACTATCTGAATAATTTCTTTCGTCTCGTCACACATTTTTTCAATCCCTTTTTCATCATCAGAGCTTCTTAGTATGCAAACGTTAACCACTGTTGTGGGATCTTTTGTTGGGAGCTTAATGAAATGATGCGTGTTGTTGGTTACGACTGTTGTGGGTGTTTACTATATGTGTTCGCCAGGCTGTTCATAGCACCTTACCGGAATTACTATTGTCTTATTCATTATTACACATACCCTCCGTAAGTTGTATTTGCTTTTGTATTTATGAGTCTTTACTCAACTGATGTGAAGTCCTGTACCCCCACTGAACTTCACAAAGTGCCACTATCCCTAACTTCAACATACCTGTTTCTCTTTCCAGGTTTTCTAACCTATCAGCCCAATTAAGGTATCTCACGTTCCTCGCTCCGATCCGTTGAATTCCAATTTTTCTTTTCGTGATAAAGACATCGTCCTGAGTAGTCCCCGCCCAGATATCCGAATAGGCTACTATCATACCTCCGGAATATTTTACCCAAACCGTATAGTAGAGCTGCATGCTCTCAGAAAAAAAAATGCTGCTGTTGTTTCCCCTCCATTTCTACAGCTTACGTAACAGCATTTCTCCAACTTTTCAAGAGTCTGTTGTTCAAGTTTGTTATCCTGTATGTTCGCTCACGACGCGCACCATTACCCAGGTTTTGTTTTTGTTTTCATTTACATTACAGTCGTAACCAAGAACACATATAATTTCATTAAGCTCCCAACAAAGTTCCTATTTACTTTCTGCACCTACTAGTACTCGTATTACCAGAGATTAGGTCCTTCTTCGGCATAGATCTTATTGATTCTTACAGAGAACACTGTTTTACAAGTTCCGAGTTTTGATCTGCTGATGGCACTGGCAGAAACAACGTAGCGTAATAAATAAATATATTAAGGTATGTTAGGCGATGTAGGCGGTTTTATTCACAAATCATTCCTGTGTCATCTGTCGCGAATACTATTAATCAAAAGGAAGGAAACAAAGTGATATCTTCAATATTTGCTAGAATGGCGGTAAGATAGCTTAGCGCTCTTCCTGATACGGTGAGTCAGTGATGAACCTGACTTAATGGACCACAGTTCTCTGTAATACATTTGTAAAACCTGTCAAACCAGTTGGTTAGTTGCTTCAGTTTATAATTTGGCTTTGGATCTCCAGAGGAAATGCTGTTGTTTTAATCATACTTAAGGGTGCTTACACGCAGTTCTCCGTTTCTGTCACTTGCCAGGTATACTATTTATGTCGCTGCACCTACGATCCGTCATATGTACTTGTATTGAGGCCTTTCTCCGCGATTCAGTCCTTCCATAGTCCCTTCAATTTGCTGATTTCAACAAAAAATGGCTCTGAGCACTATGGGACTCAACTGCTGTGGTTATCAGTCCCCTAGAACTTAGAACTACTTAAACCTAACTAACCTAAGGACATCACACACATCCATGCCCGAGGCAGGATTCGAACCTGCGACCGTAGCAGTCGCACGGTTCCGGACTGCGCGCCTAGAACCGCGAGACCACCGCGGCCGGCGATTTCAACAACGACGCGTGTCGTAGTAAGTGCTTAAATACTCTATTTCTCTGTTTCAATGTGCTCTATAATACATATTTTTTCAACTTTGACTCTTTACAACATGCCTAATTCTCTACCCTTCGATCCATCGGATCATGATCACGTCACCTGTAGCTTAAAATTTTCGTGTAGACTGAAGGTTTCATCCGTCTCTACCCCTGTGTTCATACATCGTAACAAACGCAGTTGTGGTCCGAGCAAGTCCTTCGACGAATCTCTTTCATATTTATATTTTTGGATGTCAGTAGCCGTTTATTTTGCATAGAAAGTTCTTTTGTCTTTTGCAGTCGTTGCTACTATGATTTCCTTGAAACTTCCTACTTTATTTAATCTGTGCCGGTTACATAAGAGAATCTCTCCAGTTCTTCCAGAGCTTTTGTTCAAGTTTAAGTCATCCTGCATATGCGCTCGCTGCGTACACTATTACCTCGGTTTTCTTCCTGTTACTGTCGTACCCAGAGCATGTCCCGTTTTATTATGCTGCCGACTAAGCCGCTACCTGTATTGCCAGAGTGTACTAACCGCTTAGGCGTATGTTTCATTGATACTACAATTTTTGCTCTCGTGGCGGTCCACAGCCGGAATATGTTTTAAGAATGAAAATATGGTCCAAGGTGGCCGTAATCTATTTATTGTCTGCATTATTAGCAAAATTTCGACTGTCGATCATTTTCTGGCACTCAGCTGTACCTGTGCTGTGATATGGTAGCCTTCTGTATGTCTATTACTAATGAACGTAATTAATGCACTACTGGATTGTATTTGTGCTAGACGCGCACGTGAAAACAATATGTGCCTTTTTAAATTATGTACTGGCTATTTAGTCAAATATGACGAGAAGTTTGAGGCTTCTGATAAGTGTTCGACATCGTTTCCTTTCTTTGTTGGCACTGGCAGTCAGGCTCCTTGTACAACTCCTGGGTTTTGGCCTCATTATGGCATCACCAGAAGCGACGTAATAAATAAAGAAATTTATTAAGGTGCGTTAGGCGATGTAGACGGTTTTATTCACAAATTACTCCTGTGTCATGTATCGCCAATACAATCTATCAAAAAGAAGGGAAAAGTGGTATCTTCAATATTTGCTAGAATGGCGATAAGATAGCTAAGCGCACTTCCTGATACGAGCAGTCGCAAGCGGACCTCTGTTAACGGCAGACGGAGCACAATTCGGTTGTAAAATTTCGGTTAAAAAAAATTATTATGATCCTGTCTTATGTCGCTTTTGTTCCGGTGTTGTGCAGATAAAGACGAGCTTTATGACGTATTGAACTCTATATCTAATTTAACACAAGTGAACCTACACGAAGATGATCAGCTTGACTTTAATCTTTGTGACGACGGCTGGAGTTGCCATGTCAGAATTCATTTGTCCACGTCCTTGTGAATGTGACGGCCTGGCGGTCGTCGACTGTTCTAATCGCGAGCTGACTCGTATCTCGACCGACGGTTTCGACATCGACACGAGGAGAATCATATTGTCAAACAACAGAGTAGAAGCGCTTGAAGCTTCTGTGTTCCACAAAACGAAAGTGAGGGTGTTGCAGCAGGTGTTACTCGACCACAACCGGATATCCCGTGTCGACCCGGAAGCGTTCTTCGCCCAGCCGGAACTGATCGAGCTGGACCTGTCCCACAACGCGCTGACGGCGCTGTCCATGTTCCCCTTCAGGCGGTGCTGGCGACTGCAGCGGCTCATACTCTCCCACAACCCCTTGCACACATTCGACGGTGTAGCGCCACCCCCGGCGTTCAGAGAGCTCTACCTGGATCACTGCGCACTGAGGCACGTCCTGAGCCCGAAGCCACCGGCCGGTGATGTTTCAGGGGTGGCACGCCTGCGTCTGGATGGCCTGAAGCGACTGCAGGTCGAAGGGAACCCACTGCGTTGCGACTGCAGCCAGCTGGGCACCTACCGGCAGCTGGAGCGCATGCGGCTCGCTAGGGATACCAACTGCGGGGATTCCCCAGACCTCTTCTGGCAGGCCGTCCTCGAGAGGCTCGACTGCTCGCCCTGTCCTCAAAATTGCACCTGTCCGACGCACAGTGTTGCCAACTGCAGCAGTGCCACTCTGCGAGTGGTCCCACAGGAAGGCTTCAACCACTCTGTCACCACCATTGTGCTCTCCAACAACAGCATAGAAAGAATTGATAACGGTAAGCTACTATCATTTTTCGCTTTGTTGCTTTAAGGCTAATACACATTGGCCGTCATGGCACAGCCACCTCCTAGCACTGTCAAAATGGCTCTGAGCGCCATGGGACTTAACATCTATGGTCATCAGTCTCCTAGAACTTAGAACTACTTAAACCTAACTAACCTAAGGACATCACACAACACCCAGTCATCACTAGGCAGAGAAAATCCCTGACCCCGCCGGGAATCGAACCCGGGAACCAGGCGCGGGAAGCGAGAACGCTACCGCACGACCTCTAGCACTGTCACGTGAGGGGGTATTCGCACCGTCCATCACGTCAAGTCAAACGTCACATGTTCTCAACTCGCACAGTTGTCCTCAGCTTGCAACGTTCCCTTAGAAAAATTAGTGAATGACTGTGCCGATAAACCTCATTTGATTTTCAAACAGCTAAGCAAAACTGAACGTACTGAGACATTTCACTTTTTACTTATTCTGATCATCACTAAACTGACACACAATATTTTTAGCGCAACGCAATCTGACTTTCATAAATCCCTACAAAAGAATGGCCCTGATTAACAATAACCTATACCTTTCATGAATCACTTACCTCACAAAAATATTTGTTACTCAAACTACTGCAATACAGCGAGCGCCAATACTGACAGCTAAATAGAAGATTCTAACTACTGAAGGCACTAACAACTGATAGGCTTAGTTAGCAAATGACAGATTTTGATGGAGAACAAACAATGTATTTACCTTAATAATGTTCCAAAGTCATCATATATATATCAGTTCATGATATCCAATATTACAAATTTACTCTTTCTGATGGACCCACATCCAGATCGTCCGATCTAAAAATTTTGCCATTTCTCTCCCCACATCCACCACTGCTGGCGGCTCACCTCCAACTGCGCAACGCTACGCGCTGATCACATCCAACTGCCCAACACTACAATAGCGACTATTCCAACAATGCCAACCAGCCACAGACTTCACACAGCACAGTCAGTGATTTTCATACAGAGCGCTACGTGGCGTTACCTACATAAAAACCTAAACAGCCTACTTACAAGCTGTTATCTGGCGGGAATTTCTGTCTTCGCAAGGTGATTCTCAACTGTTTTTACACGCGGTTGCTTGTATACGGGATCCTGGAGTCCACATGTGTACGAAAATGACATTTATCGGACTCATACGGTTTGCAGCTTGCAGTGACAGCTTATACATCAGAGGAGAAGACAGCAGTGCGAAAAAACATAAAAAAAAGTGTGAGTCCGAAAAATGTTATTGCATGGTACAGAAGGGGAATTTCGAACACACTGCAAGGAGCTCAAGGAAGAGGAATTTGTATTTTATAAATATTTTAGAACATCGAACCACCCATTTTTCCACTTATATCAAACTGCACCCAGGATTGCTAAAAGGAAGTCAGTGGTACGAACTGCTATCACACCCTGGGAAAAATTAATTTGTTTAAGGTTAAGTTTAGTTGCCAGTCCAGTGCAAATTTTTGTGCAATCTGCATATCTATATCAAGATTTATTGGTTTTCTTTATTTTTTATATACAGCTTTTAATAGTTTATGTACCTTATTTGTACTGGGGTTAGCTAATGAAATCACATAAATGTTGATCACTGGTGCCAGCAAAACTGTTGAACACATTCCACAGAGCTGCTTAACAGTATATAAGCCTTCCACAATTACATAAGTAAATAAACAACTCTAATAGCTTAATTGAAATCTACTTCACAAAGAAAGCATGTTGCCACTGTTTCAGCGTCTGAAGATTTCACTCCATTCCTTTGCCAAACTTTGCAAATGCCTGAGAACATACAAATAATTTCCACTTACTAGTCAGTTTGATTCTACACACAATGCTTTTTCCCTTTAGAGTGCAGCCATACTGCAACCCATTTTACTGTAAAATATTACTCAACGACGTGAGTAAAAATCCACTTTGTAAAAGTAGTTTAGAAGAGCTATTAAAAATCCGTTTCTAGCAAATGATAATTGCAACGCAAATGTGAAAATGTTTAAGATGTTTTGGAATCAGACGTCACGCTGTCTTTATTCATTCAGCAATGCTTCTTTCTTAATTAGTCTGAGTACCTCCTATTGCTTATGTCATAAAATTCAGACTGCTGACTCTTTGCTTCAATTAATCTTTCGACGTTCATTATAAAATTATAAATTTTAAGACAAGAAATAACAAAACGAGACAATTTACGACAAATAAAAAAATATGGAATATCAACTGATATCAACCACGAAAATCACGTCAATACAAAGTATGGATGATGAGCCACGGCTGTGTATCAACAAGGAACAATCTGCAACAAATAAAAAATTACAAATATCGATTGATTTTCACCACGGAAATCACGACGAAGCAAAGTATGGATGATGAGCCACTGCTGAGTATCAGATGGAACCGGGGTCGGGGGTCAGGTGATCAACAACGAACGTTGACGTCAGCCGTCAAATCTTCCTTCACGAAAAACATTGACGCTACCGTGATGTGAAGTCACGTGAAGCGACGGGCAGTGTCGATGCAGCCGTTTGAAATGCATTGCGGAACGTTTTGATGGTAAGTGACGTGGCGGTCAGTGTGAACTGGACTTTACCATTTACTAAATTTTAAATCTTTATCTAAGAAGTGCACCTAACATCCTCTACAATCTGGCGACTTCATACTTCTGCGCAATGATGCCTCAATAAATTCAGAGAAAGACAACAACATTTGACAATAACGTCCACGAAGAAAGTGGAGTTGACTTAATTATTTTTAAATTATATCCACTAGAGTTCGGTTTTGAGATTTTCACCATTGTCAAGTGCAACTGCTCTCATTTCTCTTGATCGCATCGCAAATAAGTTTACGTCTACAAGAAAGGAAAAATAGAAGGTATCAGGTAGATGTTATTTATCTATCCGGGAGGACATTTAAAAGAATGATCGCCTTTATTGTAATTTTATTCGATACTATGATGCGAACAATAGTAACCATTTTATAAATAGCTTCCTACCCATTTTATTCAGTAATACTTTCTCTCCTCACGATCTCTTCAAACCAATGTCGCAATGTTCCACTCACATAAACATGCCGTTAATGAAAATGTAAAACAACAATGACTTTGACTCCAGTGAGTGTACGAGTTATGTTACTTCTGGTATCTGCCCTTTGTGTTACCACAGGCGAGTCAAAGTCAGTCTTGTGTTACGTTTCTCCTAACGCCATGTTTACGTAAGGGGAATACTGTGATACAGTTTTGAACATGTGAAAAATATGGGGTGCTGTTTGAAAAAAAAGTAAGTATTTCATATCTTTCTTACAAATTAAGAGAATCAAGCAGGTTAATGTTCTCCAGGGGCTAAACAATATTTGTATGTTAATTCTTTTAATTTGCTTCTAGATAAAAAGTTATTTGGGTTGCTCAAGGTAATTGTAAGGCCCTGTATAACGTAAAACCAATCCAAATGAGACAGAATTCAAGAACATATGAAATCTACATTAGTTGCAGCGTCATACACAATAACCATAAAGGAGCAAAAGCATTACCTAGATGCGTAACAATAACCTACTATTGTGTATTTAAACCGGGGACCTGGAAACGACGGAGAGGCTTCCTCCTGCCATAGCTGTCAGTGGTTCACAACCCCACAACAGGCCACAGCAGTCCACCCATCACACCACCGCCCCACACCGAACCCAGGGTTATTGTGTGGTCCCCGGCCCCCAGTTGACCCCCCCCCCCCTCTCCCCTCCGGGAACCGCTCATACCAGACATGTGTAACCACAAATGTTTGCGTGGTAGAGTAATTATGGTGTGCGCGTACGTGGAGAAAGTGTTTGTGCAGCAATCGACGACATAGTGTAACGGAATCGGATTAAGGGGAACCAGCCCGCATTCACCGAGGTAGATGGAAAACCTCATGAAAAACCATCCACAGGCTGGCCGGCACACCGGACCTCGACACTAATCCGCCGGGCGGACACGCCTTCCCTCTCGGCAAGCAGAGCTAGCCTGGCGGACATAACTTCTACTAGATACGCATCAAAATAAAATCATTAGGTGCTTTGTGTACGTGTGAATACCGTAGAGTAAACAAATAAAACACACGTAGCATAAGGTGGTTGGATAAGTCTCGTAAAAAAGCAAGAAAAGAATGTTTCATCTGCAGACAACTATCTTACTTCTCTTCACAGCCTCTTTTGAGTGATACACATTGGGTTCACCGATCCTCCAGCTATTTCATCCCACCAGAAAAATAGGTTCTACCATGGAAAATACTCGTTAACTGCAACTATCACTTCCTCATTTGATGACAATTCCTTCCCATTTAGGGAACAGAAGTCACTTTGGGTTAATTGTAGAGAATAGGGTGGTTAAGGAACCAATTCAAAGCTAAACTCAAGCATTTTCGCCATTGCTATCGCGGATGTGTGGGATGGTGAAAGAACCCTTACTTGCATGCCAACTTTGGCCTTTTTTCAACCAACGGAAGTTCCAGACGATCCAAAAAGAAGCATAATAGGGCCCAGTTACGGTTCTCCCTTTTTCCAAGTGATCTGTTACGATTATTCCTTGAGAATCGCGAAAAAAAACTGTGGCCACGCCCTGTTTATTATTTATTTATTCATTTGAATGGCTCACATGTAGTGTAAAATTACAGGTCAACAACATTAGTGTATGTATATAACAGGAATACAGAAAGACAACACTGCATATAAAATTAACTAAATGTCAATACCTTAGTTCCTAATCCATATAAGCGCTGTACCGTCAGCTTCCATGAGGTCGTTCCGACTCCCCTGATAGGAACACAAGGGGCATTCATCTCTAAAGTGCTTGACTGTTAGGATCAGAGCCCCACAGTGACAAACAGAGACTCTCTAACACACCATTTGTAAAGCGAGTCTGCGCATCGAGCATGCCCAATGTAAGCTCTGTTCAGTTTGACCCATAACTTCCTGTCGAGCTCTGTGTCAGCATTATCACAGTTATACTTTCGGAACCATTCACTATCTTCAGGATTTTCAATAACGTTGACAGTTTTGATCCCTAGGTCTCTCACTTCGTTATTACTTGCATCTAGTTGTTCTGCTTGCCGTAACAGTGGGATTCTTGACTCGAGTCTATTTCGTCGTGCACTCGCTGTATTCTCCCACTAGCTTGCTTGCAGATGCGGAGTTCTTGTATGTGATTTCTGAATCCGTAAGAATCTACATAACTGCTTCGTCAACTCTGACGCAGAATTAGTACCTTGATTGGTTATCACTATTTCTGGTTCCAGAAACTTGGGGATGCAGTGGTTAACCATTGACTGAGGTACTGCTTCTGCTTGTTGATTTGGCATAGCGATCATAGATGCATAATAAAAAAAGTGATCAGCGATGGTTAAAATCCATTTCCTTGCTGGAATTTGTAAGAACAATCCACGATGGACGTTACCAATCATTTGTAAGAGTTGGGGCTGCCTTACAATCATCTCTGCTATCAAACTCTCTGATGACTAAGTTCTGCTCCTTGCACACAGGGTACATATATTCGTAAGTATTTCTCCATGCCGTGCTGTGTGTTCACCAGCAATTGTTCTCCATGACACATTGTGTTCCAGTTTATCCATTTTCATGCTCTACCAAGACAGAATTAAAGACCTGCCTGAGTATTTCATCGCGAAAACTTTCTGGCACGACTATACATTTACCACATGGTCCACCGTTGGTTTGTTTGTACTGCATGCCGTAGTCAGAACAGAGCTGTGCTTTGATCATGGAATGCTGACAGTCTAGGTCAGTGGCCTGTGCCTTTCGCCATTCATCTGCAAAAATACCAATATGCTCCATGTGTCGGCATCGACCGGCACGGTGTAACACTTCAGAGTCAAACTCATTAACCTGGAATAGTCACTGCGCCAAGAGGCTGTGTAACCTATTACAGCTTTGAAGCATCTGCAGTACAAGTAACAACAGAAATACATGATACCACAAATCAGGCTGATCGTCTCCTTTTCCAAGGTGGAGTATTTCTTCGCTGACTTATGTAGTTGTCAGGAAGGATATATTAAAGAGTGATCTGGTTCAAATGGCTCTGAGCACTATGGGACTTAGAACTTAGAACTACTTAAACCTAACCATCCTAAGGACATCACTCACATCCATGCCCGAGGCACAATTCGAAACTGCGACCGTAGCAGTCGCGCGGAACCGGACTGAAGCGCCTAGAACCGCTCGGATAGAGTGATCTGCCGCATGAATTTTTTTTATTTATATGCGCCCCAAGTTGTAGTTGCCGGCATCACAAGACAATATGAACTTCTTCTGACAATCTACAAAAGCAATGATGGGACCAGTCGTCAACAGATCCTTCAGCCAAAAAAGAAAAAAGCAATCTTGTGTCCAGTGAACCTCTATCCCCTTCTTCAATAGATGCATAAGGAGTCACATGACTGCCTCAAATTTTGGCTCAATCTTTCTGAAATAATCAGTCAGACCTAAAAGAGACTGCATCTCTTTCCTCACTCTAGAATTAGAAAATTCCCACTTTCTTGTATGTTTTGTAAATCCTCGTCTCCAGTTTTGTAAGCCCTCACCGCTACTGCTGTGGAGGCTGCGTTTCCACTGTTGTTACGGTAGGCCGTGTTTGTGAGTTCGTGAAACGGCTTCTGTCACAGTGCACCGCTAAGACGATTTCTCCCTGCCACTATCACACAGCTATGGCTCTGAGCACTATGGGACTTAACTTCTGAGCTCATCAGTCCCCTAGAACTTAGAACTACTTAAACATAACTAACCTAAGGACATCACACACATCCACGCCCGAAGCAGGATTCGAACCTGCGACCGTAGTGGTCGCGCAGTTTCAGACTGTAGCGCCTAGAACCGCTCGGACACCACGGCCGGCTCACACAGCTATGCCCAAGGTACGGTAACGAAGGTTCTACAACACTCCAACAAATCCGTGACTTCGTTACACAAAAGAGTTAAAAGTTTTACTATCTTTGCGACTAGATGAATAATGAAGTCTGCAACAAACAAAAAACCGTTCCTCAATGGCTAAGAGCAATTAATCGTAGGTAAACTTCACAGTACACAGAAAATTCAATTTACAACAAGTTTCTGTTCACTTCTAAAAGAGTTCACTAACGGACGTCACTTGTCTAAGTCAGCTCTGGACGAAGATCTATAACCAAGTGGGCTAGAGTTGCTCTTCTGTCTTCCGAGTAGGCTTCTGTCCGTTTTCGTCCGGTCGTTGGCGGATTGTACTCGGCCAACAATTGGCCGGGGTGAAGCCGATATCTCCATCATAAGCGCCGCTGTGGCGCTGGTGTAACTCGCCAAGTGGCGAGTCTCTATGGCACTGGCACCCGCTAGCATCTTTGCGCCTGTGGTGCTTTTGGCCTGGCTGTGTGTTGTTCGGACGACCTAGCAGTATGAGCTGGGGATCTGTTGCCATACTACTCTGACTCATAATATGGCTTAAATAGCAAACTTCCTGCAAGAAAATTTTCAAATTCAGTGTTATCTGTGGTGCTTGTAATGGATTAAACACGCCCTCTAACAGTACTAAGTGCTCTTGGATATCCTTAGGAAAAAATGTATTATCAACCAAATACAGTATATAATGTTTTCGTTTTAGGTCTCGTAGTACTCTATATAATAGGTATTGGAATGTCTCCAGACGTTCTTCAAACGAATGGCATTTGGTGTTACTGGTACTGACCAGACGGAACTGTGAACTTAGACTTGGGTCACCTCCAGTGGCACTTCCTACTGATGGTATCCACTCCATAGATCTGTAGTCGTAGTATAATGGTAGTGCCCTACGTTATCTAAAGTTTCTGTAATGTTCAGCAATGTCTGAATCCGTAACTGTATATTGATTTAAATACCAATAGTCACAACAGAATCGATATACCTTCTCTTTTCCTTTGGTATAACTGCTGTTGCCAGCGCTCCTTTCCCCCCCCCCCCCCCCCCCCCCCCGCCGCCCTCCCACTCATGTTAGACACTTTCTTCTATAAACCCTTCATGGATCTACTTTTGTAGATACTTCCATGGTTAATTGCAGGTGATGTCGAACTTGTATGGTTTCTTGTACACTTACAGTTCGTTCCCAGAAGGAATCCCATACTGCGTTGTTGGATTTGCTAGCAACGGTCTGGAAGGACTAAACAATTTCACTTTTTTCTCTAACGATTTTTCCATCTCTTCCCCGTCACTTTCTTGCAAATGTGACACTTTCTCTCACAGTGTGGCTAAGCAGGCAGAATGTTCTTGCTGAGAGTGTTCTGCATTCCAACTCCTATCCAACTTTTACGCCACCAGTACTTCTGTGTCAGCTATCACTGCAGCTTGTGATAACTCTACTTCCATTTAACAAAAATTTTCCATTCTGATGGGTATTACTCAGTTTCCGACAACAACCAGGACACATGACAAAGTGCAAAGCACAAAACACTGCACTTTGTCCAGTTCCTCAGTGTCCACTAACGGTTCTACCAGACACAAAGTACTGATCACCCAATCTGCTCCTGCGTCAACCCAGACTAATTTTCCTGTACCTTGAAGTAATTTATGCAGGAAGCTGATTTTAAGGTACCTTCCATGCAGATTAGGTGACTTCCCCAAGGTCTGGGGCATTTCAGTATTCTTAGGAGTTGTACATGAACAGAATGATGTGTCATCTAGCTCTACTAAGCGCAGTTTCGTATCGACTTTAGTTTGATGCTTACGTAGAAAAGACAGTCGAAGTATTATATCATAGATGATACCAGCTCAAGGAAACATGTCCATGCAAGACCCTAAGTCTTTCCCTCCCAATTGTAAGTTCATTAATGCTGAACTAAGAGAATGAACATTACCCCCGTCTCCGACATTCAGTCTACAGCAAGGTGCATTAAAATTCTCATTCTGAGTACACGCTGACTTGCGACTAAAAACTTATGTACCCTTCTCCTCACAAAGCCGGTCATACAGTAATCCACCAATTATTCCATACATGGGTCTCCTGAGCACACATTCGCTGGGTACGCTGTGCATTGGCCACAATCTTCCTGTTTTCAACACAGCAGTGAGAGCTCCATCCTGTGAAATCTTACTTGTCCCTGTGGAAGCCAACATTGAAATTCTCACTTTGAGTGTCCAGACCGCTTACACTCCCCACACTGAGGTATCCTACAGTTGCACCCAGTATGAAAAAGCCGATAACACGTCACTCCCACTTTATAAGCCTCCCTCCTTACCATAAATCTGGTCATCACAAAGCCGTTTTAGTTGCCAGACCTTCGTTTATTGACTTGGGGAGCTCTACTCACACTTAACAGGAAATTGGAGCTGTCAAATCCCGCAAGAAAGCATTTAGTGCTCTCTGACCTGTCTCTTGAAAAATAGTTTTTAGTTGTATCATTATCTGTCAGCTTATGTCCGCCCCGATAGGTGAGTGGTCAGCGTGACGGATTGCCGTCCTACGGGCCCCGCTTCGATTCCCGGCTGGGTCGGGGATTTTCTCCGCTCAGAGACTGGGTGTTGTGCTGTCTTCATCATCATTTCATCCCCATCCGAGGCGAAGGTCGCTCAATGTGGCGTCGAATGTAATAAGACCTTCACCAAGGCGGCCGGACGTGCCCTGGAAGGGACCTCTCGGCCACTGACGCCAAACGCTCATTTCAATTTTTGTCAGTTTATAAGTATTAATATTTAACCCCCTAATAGTACAAAATTGTCCATAGATTCCCTTGCATGTGAGTAATACTCCTTGAGTTACTGCTGATGTAGCGTTCCTTCAGCACTTCCTGTAAATCCAAGAAGGAACGAGCATTCGGCAATTTCCTCAAGGCAAATCACGTTTGTCCTTGCATCCCCTGTTAATTTCATTGTACTCAACGGTTGGTGTGCACGCCATTCCTGTAACTTCGTGGTTGAGTAGGTTATCCACATAAGTCATGGTATCCTTCACTGATTAACCCAAGAAAGAAATTACGAGGATAGCGGTGCTAGACATGTAAGGACATACTAGGAGGAGACTGTTCCCTTCTCTCCCTCCAAAATAACGTCTGAAGTTTCTTAGCCACTTCTTCGTTATCTTCTCGTATTTGATTGATCTCATAAAGTGCTGAATTGTCTCCCAGTGTGATACTTCCTCCCCTCAATACCTGATTCCATCCTGATCACTACCAGAAATTAAAAATAAACATAGAGTTTAAGTTCGGAGAGGGAAACGAAACAAATAACCCATACAATGCTTATAGTTGGTACTTACTTGCATGCTCCTGTTGACCACCATTGTCACTGTTGCTCCACGTCAATGTCCAACATCCTTTGCCGTCCCACTAGCTCCTGCGACCCCAACGTACGGGCCCGAGTTCTCTAGTGGGGTTCTGAGGGCAGTTCCAGTCAGTTTCAGCTTGTAGATGATTATTTTCAACAGTTCATCACAGAAGTCTCACGGTCACATCCGGTGGGCGGGTGGCGGGCATCAAGCCTACAGTCCTGAGTGGGTTAGTCCTAGTCACGGATACGCCTGTGGTCACCATGTCCAGCACAGCCCGGTAACGTGGTGAACTTGCGTGGTACACACTTCTTGGCAGTGGCAACAGAGTTATGTCGGGAGCCGCGGGGGTAGCCGCGCGGTCTGGGGCGCCTTGTCACGGTCCGCGCGGCTCCTCCCCTCGGAGGGTCGAGTCCTCCCTCAACCATCATCTGAGGTACATCTTTGGCTGGTTTGTAGACTTTTATGGAGTATCTAGGACACAGATTCGCTATAGTATTATAATTATGAAATCCAGTGCTATTACTAAGAACGTCACCGATCGCAATGATCAACTTGTTGAGAGCTGGAGAGCTCGAGTATTTAAAGGGAGTCAACGTGAGGCTACAATATCATGCTCGGTTCGAAATGACTGCATGTGTCCTTCTTATTCCGTTGTTGTTGTTGTTGTTGTGGTCTTCAGTCCTGAGACTGGTTTGATGCAGCTCTCCATGCTACTCTATCCTGTGCAAGCTTCTTCATCTCCCAGTACCTACTGCAACCTACATCCTTCTGACTCTGCTTATTGTATTGATCTCTTGGTCTCCCTCTACGATTTTTACCCTCCACGCTGCCGTCCAATGCTAAATTTGTGATCCCTTGATGCCTCAAAACATGTCCTACCAACCGATCACTTCTTCTAGTCAAGTTTTGCCACAAACTTCTCTTCTCCCCAATCCTATTCAATACCTCCTCATTAGTTACGTGATCTACCCACCTTATCTTCAGCATTCTTCTGTAGCACCACATTTCAAAAGCTTCTATTCTCTTCTTGTCCAAACTGGTTATCGTCCATGTTTCACTTCCATACATGGCTACACTCCATACAAATACTTTCAGAAACGACTTCCTGACACTTAAATCTATACTCGATGTTAACAAATTTCTCTTCTTGAGAAACGATTTCCTTGCCATTGCCAGTCAACATTTTATATCCTCTCTACTTCGACCATCATCAGTTATTTTGCTCCCTAAATAGCAAAACTCCTTTACTACTTTAAGTGTCTCATTTCCTAATCTAATCCCCTCAGCATCACCCGATTTAATTTGACTACATTCCATTATCCTCGTTTTGCTTTTGTTGATGTTCATCTTTTATCCTCCTTTCAAGACACTGTCCATTCCGTTCAACTGCTCTTCCAAGTCCTTTGCTGTCTCTGACAGAATTACAATGTCATCGGCGAACCTCAAAGTTTTTACTTCTTCTCCATGAATTTTAATACCTACTCCAAATTTTTCTTTTGTTTCCTTTACTGCTTGCTCAATATACAGATTGAATAACATCGGGGAGAGGCTACAACCCTGTCTCACTCCTTTCCCAACCACTGCTTCCCTTTCATGCCCCTCGACTCTTATAACTGCCATCTGGTTTCTGTACAAATTGTAAATAGCCTTTCGCTCCCTGTATTTTACCCCTGCCACCTTCAGAATTAGAAAGAGAGTGTTCCAGTTAACGTTGTCAAAAGCTTTCTCTAAGTCTACAAATGCTAGAAACGTAGGTTTGCCTTTTCTTAATCTTTCTTCTAAGATAAGTCGTAAGGTTAGTATTGCCTCACGTGTTCCAACATTTCTACGGAATCCAAACTGATCTTCCCCGTGGTTTGCTTCTACCAGTTTTTCCATTCGTCTGTAAAGAATTCGCGTTAGTATTTTGCAGCTGTGACTTATTAAACTGATAGTTCGGTAATTTTCACATCTGTCAACACCTGCCTCCTTTGGGATTGGAATTATTATATTCTTCTTGAAGTCTGTGGGTATTTCGCCTGTCTCATACATCTTGCTCACCAGATGGTAGAGTTTTGTCATGACTGGCTCTCCCAAGGCCATCAGTAGTTCTAATGGAATGTTGTCTACTCCCGGGGCCTTGTTTCGACTCAGGTCTTTCAGTGCTCTGTCAAACTCTTCACGCAGTATCTTATCTACCATTTCATCTTCATCTACATCCTCTTCCATTTCCATAATATTGTCGTCAAGTACATCGCCCTTGTATAAACCCTCTATATACTCCTTCCACCTTTCTGCCTTCCCTTCTTTGCTTAGAACTGGGTTGCCATCTGAGCTCTTGATATTCATACAAGTGGTTCTCTTCTTTCCAAAGGTCTCTTTAATTTTCCTGTAGGCAGTATCTATCTTACCCCTAGTGAGACAAGCCTCTACACCCTTATATTTGTCCTCTAGCCATCCCTGCTTAGCCATTTTGCACTTCCTGTCGATCTCATTTTTGAGACGTTTGTATTCCTTTTTGCCTGCTTCATTTACTGCATTTTTATATTTTCTCCTTTCATCAATTAAATTCAATATTTCTTCTGTTACCCAAGGATTTCTATTAGCCCTCGTCTTTTTACCTATTTGATCCTCTGCTGCCTTCACTACTTCATCCCTCAGAGCTACCCATTCTTCTTCTACTGTATTTCTTTCCCCCATTCCTGTCAATTGTTCCCTTATGCTCTCCCTGAAACTCTCTACAACCTCTGGTTCTTTCAGTTTATCCAGGTCCCATCTCCTTAAATTCCCACCTTTTTGCAGTTTCTTCAGTTTCAATCTGCAGTTCATAACCAATAGATTGTGGTCAGAATTCACATCTGCCACTGGAAATGTCTTACAATTTAAAACCTGGTTCCTAAATCTCTGCCTTACCATTACATAATCTATCTGATACCTTTTAGTATCTCCAGGATTCTTCCAGGTATACAACCTTCTTTTATGATTCTTGAACCAAGTGTTAGCTATGATTAAGTTATGCTCTGTGCAAAATTCTACAAGGCGGCTTCCTCTTTCATTTCTTTCCCCCAATCCATATTCACCTACTATGTTTCCTTCTCTCCCTTTTCCTACTGACGAATTCCAGTCACCCATGACTATTAAATTTTGGTCTCCCTTCACTACCTGAATAATTTCTTTTATCTCGTCATACATTTCATCAATTTCTTCATCATCTGCAGAGCTAGTTGGCATATAAACTTGTACTACTGTAGTAGGCATGGGCTTTGTGTCTATCTTGGCCACAATAATGCGTTCACTATGCTGTTTGTAGTAGCTAACCCGCACTCCTATTTTTTTATTCATTATTAAACCTACTCCGTTATATTCGCTTAACATGCTCTTAACTGCTGTGCAGGTTCTCTGATACTGGTTCTTTGAAATAGGTACAGTTTCTTTGCAGATCTCTTGCGAGATAAAGAAAATGCGTGTCACTTTTCCGTCGATTTTCTGTTCCGTGTTATTTTCTGCTGAGCTCTCCGCGTGGTGTTGTAACACGCCGAGTCCTGGCCCGCTTGCGACATGCCGTTTGTTTCATGGTTCTGTCTCTGCCTCTAGTGTGACCGCGCTTTGCGTGTAGCAAGGCGAAGGAGTTTTAATAAAATTTTCTAATTTTAAACCCCATACTATTCTGGGCCGTAATACCTGGAAATGGGTGCTCACCATAAAATCCACAGTCCTGAGGTGAGATGGATATCCACGGCAAGTTTGCTTACTGCTTACTCCAAATGGTTGAGTGGCTGTCAGATTTAATTCGAGCACACACTCCAGCCCACGCTGTGGACTTCATGCATTGTCCACAAGGCCGCAGCAACAGCAGATGCCAAACTATAGTCGCACACTGTTCTGCTGACAAAATCTCCCAAGAATGCAACGCACGTCCAATAAGGCTGCTCAGCAGTGTCTGCGTGTACCCTGGTGGGAAGGTTTTCTTCGGTTACCAGCGTCTGGTCAGAGACGTTCACGGTGGATGGCTACTATCGACATATGCAAGTGGTCCCAATATTGAAAGTCCATGTCTAAACTCTCTTGAACGAATTCCTGTTCTGCATCGTTGCTATATCTGGAAGGGAACATGGGCTATAATCTTCAAAGACCACAGCTTTTCAATGTAGAAAACAAAACATTTTAATTTTAGTCGTCATAATTGCTTCTACTCGACCCTATGGGCGATCAGGAAAGTGCTTCTGTAGCTCGAATCTCCTTTTCATTATTGAAAGGCAACGTACTTGAATTCCAGCAAATACTGTGTCCACCTGGACTGACCCCATATCTTGGCTTAGCATACATCAAAAATTTTATAGTTCTGTAATATGTACAGCCGTAGACCACCCAGCCAATAAATAGCAAGAGAACCCCAAACAACTGTCAAAGCGTCAAGCTCTGCAGCACAAGAGTTACATTCACACTTCGTAAGCACTCAGCTCATAAAAGCAAGAATCCGCCTTAAAGAGTTGAGCCCTGAGCTCAGTCCTTGAGCTCATAGATAAAAAATAAAATGTCTTTTTTACATCAGGAGGTACAGAATATAAATCGCAAGAAGAGGCTGTCTCAAACTCGACTTGTAGTCCATATTCTCAGTCCCATTGAATGTTCTTACCCATCAGTGCACGGAGAAGCAGAGTAGCTCTCATGCTGGTATTTACAGAATGCATATAGAAATTGGGAAGATACAAATATTAACGAATATACTTCTTGGCAGATGGAACACTTGATTGCTTCTGTTTTCTGAATCCCTATTATCGTCACAATAAACACCAGAAATTTGATCTGTTGACCTGTTAACTCTGTTGTTTCTCATTTAACTGTGACTCAGAATTTCTCAAAGACAGTCCAAAGCTTTCCCAAGACCTCGTGGTCTACCCAAAAATTCTCCGCAATTAATACGCCACCAACGTAAGCAGAAACTTTCTTTCTCATGTGTGCAGGTGCGATGCTCTTAAAACCTGAAATAAAGGCATCCGATCTCGTTATTAGCTTAAAGGGTAGTTTCCAAAAATTATAATAATCATCGTAATACAAAATTACCGTTTATTTGGACATGAGGGGCATGATTAAATTTGCCAGTATTACACCCAGGGGTCAACGAAGGAAAGAACACTGACTCCAAGAAATTTCTGTAACAATAAATGTAATGTTTGATGTCTGTCGGTATCTGGTAATATAATAGTGTTACTTTGTCGAGAATAAAGTGCAATTTAAATTGAGTTGCCTTCCTTAGGCACCACCAACAAGGAATTATTCTACAAAATAACAGTGTGTACAGTAACATCCTGTTGCTACTTCTTTTCAATTTCTTCATCCTTCTTCTCTTTATATTCAAGTGGTACTTGATATGGCTTAATAAAAAACATTTAATTTTCCTTACCCTTAAACTGGTATGTGAACCCTTCGATAGTCTCTGAGTATCAGAAAATATAGGTGAATGTCGCTGCAACACATTAAACAAAGTTTCCTTCATTGACTCACCAATATCCTACTCAAGCTGAGTACGATCCTATATCTCTTGTAAAACATCCACACCTCTTTGGTGCTACTGAAAACTGTCCTCACTCACAATGGAATTTGGTTCAAGAGGCAGTTCTGATCTTGCAAGAGATTTACGGCAACGGATTAAAACTCCTTCTCTCATAGTATACTCATCAAAACTTAAGCTTGTAGAAGAGCACTTCATTTTCGGATACACTTCAATGCAAGACACATTCAACAATGCTTTCTGTGAAGACAAAAATATCTGCGCTGACTAACGATTCTAACGCTAAATTAGGCGCAACGAAATTGTACACAGGTATTTGATGTCCCTGGCATGTGTTCTTGAACTCAGCTTATCACCTCACCTCCATACTCTGAGAATTGCCCCTCTCACTTTGGTCCACCGCAAATGTAGAAATGGACAAGAACCTACTTCTTCATACTCTGAAATACAGTCTCTGTCCATAAACATACCAGACTCCCGATGTTGAGAACACATAACAAAACTGTAACACATAACAAAACTCTGATTGTGATTACCGGATGCACTCCAGATCTCAAAATACTTTGCTTTTCCTCAGGCAAGATTTCCCTCTTATCTTCAGGATTCAACATGATTACTTGCTCTGTTCCTTCGCCTGTCCTTTTCACAGATGCAGACTTGCCTACCAACAGCATTCGCCATTCTCGTGGAGGCGGGCTATCAGCATGCAAATTGTTTCGGGGTCAGTTGATCTGATTCCGAGAACAATTACTCTTTCTTCAAGCGTTCCGTTTTGGTGCACAAGGTTCTCACCAATGTAGCTGAACCTTTGCGAACACTAATCGCCTCTACTTCTTCTGAAGTTTCCGTGACCCCTTTGGTCTTAAAATTCACTTTGCGTCACGAATTTCGATTGCCGCAGTGATCTGAGTCACTTCCTTGACACCTACAGTCATAGTTTCGGCTACCTGATGGCCAAAGGGCCGGATATTGAAATCTAGTGGGTTCTGTTCCTCTTTACTGGTCTTCCACATAATCATACTCGAAATTCTCTAAGAAACCCTAAAAGATTTTAAAATCGTCCATACATAGGCCAGCTAGTATAATCTATTGAATGTGTGTCATTAATTTTGTGAAACAGATTCTGATTAAGTCTTCTGCACTATAGGTATGGTATAAGAATGATTTTGTGACATAACGTCTTCAAAGGACTCTGACACCTCCGCCCGGGGCTTCCTTTGCCGACACACACCACCATTGGCCCAAGGGAGAGCCAGCCCGACCACATGCGGCGAGCGCCCGAGGAGAGGACACTGCAGCCATTCTACAAAGCACTACTAGGTCTGGTAACAAAACTAAATAGGAGCAACTCAGATGACTGTTCAGCCTGTCGTAGAGAATCGCTACTCAGGTCATTTACATACCTCTCAATAGGTTGTAAGTATATGAAGTTACACTGCAGCTGCCTATGTTTTCTGGGAGCATTACTTTCCTGTCAGCCAAAGTACGTCGTTGGTGGGCTTCTCTGACATGAGGAGACACTACCTTCTTAACCAATCCTACACTAAATTACACAGCTTGAAGACACCAAGTGTTTCATATCAACACGTATATTATAGCTGGCGAGTGTCACAGTTTCTGAGATGGTCCAACTGAAACACAATCACATGAGGCTACCAGGCGATTGTGTCTTCAAAGGCCATGGATGCTACAGCTCATGCATCTGCTGCCAGATCACATGTGGGGACTTGCTTCACAGTCCAGCCTGAGATGCTACTGCTGATAACATTCAATTGGAGTGCGATTGCGGGTGAATTTTACCAAGGTTCTGAGATTAAGAAAAGTGTTATCTGTTCACAGGTGTATTTGCAGCAGCGAAAGTCACAGCCACTGAGAAGATTCTGCTGGACCACAACCGCCTGTGGCTGCTGGATGTGGGTGCCTTTTCCAGCCTGGACCATTTGCGATATCTGGATCTGTCCCACAACGAACTGCGTGGGATCTCCAACCGGATGCTGGAGCAAGCGTCGCTGTCTAACCTGGAGTCGCTGTTGCTGTCGCACAACCTGCTGTCGCACGTGGCGGACGGCGCATTCTCTGGGCTGTCGCGGCTGAGATACCTCGACCTGTCCCACAACCTGCTGACTACCCTCTCCACAGATGCCTTTGCTGGTACCGCCCTCGTGTCCATCTCAGTGGCTTCCAATGCTTTATCCGACCTGTCGTGGATGGTCAACAGCAGTGGCTCCTATCGCGACGTCAATGTCAGCAACAACAATTTGAACACGTTGTCTGCTGCAGAGGTGGCAGCACTGTCCAGACTCAGCGCCCTCCAGCTGGTGGGGAACCCTCTCCGATGCGACGTGACGCTTCTGCCCGCGCTCTACGCGCTGGAATCCCGTGCTCTGGCTAGGGACACCAAGTGTCACACTCCACCAAGTCTGAGGGGCCGATTTTGGCAAAACCTGGACAGACACACAGCACAGCCGCTTATGCTTGGTGTAAGCTCCGTCCCCAAAGATATTAAAACTTCAAATACGCCGCCCCCGCCACAGCTTCAACAGGCAGGGTGCACACCATTATATCTGTTTTTTGTAATTGTACCAATTACGATCGCACTATCAGTGCTACTGACTCTCGCAGCTGCGCACTTCATCCTCAAAAAATTGGATGCTAAGCACAAAGGTGTTCAAGAAGATACAGGTGATCAGCGCTTGCAGGGTACCCCAAACGAACCGCTAACCCTTTTTAATGAAGCCCCACAAGCTGGTCGGCACACACCACATCGCCTGATTTATGTGAGTCAAACATGATAATCTCGTCACCACTCACCTCTGGTTGTATCACAGCTGCTGTTTCCTGATTTAATTTCGTTGGTGTCTGCTGTATGTGTTACAGAACCAACTTATTACCCCAGTAGTAGGCCTACATTTGTTGTTTACAATACATTTATGTTAGGTCATAAAGAGCTGATAATTATAGGTGTAGGCTACAATCTCTTAGAAAGTCAATGCTTGTTTTGAAGTTTTTTCACTTTCTGATGCAAGTTTTACTTTGCTTAGTGTATTAGACAAAGTTACTTACAGGTCCTCCGGGGTAGCCGAGAGGTTCTAAGCGCTACAGTCTAGAACCGCGCGACCTCTACGGTCGCAGGTTCGAATCCTGCCCCGGGCATGGATGTGTGTGATGTCTTTAGGTTAGTTAGGTTTAAGTAGTTCTAAGTTCTAGGGGACTGATGACCTCAGAAGTTAAGTCCCATAGTGCTCAGAGCCATTTGAAAGTTACTTACTCTCACGAAAAAAGCATGTGATGAAAACGCCTTCTGATGACCAGTTGTTAGGGAGCCTTTACTGCCCATCCTGTCAATGTGCCTGGACAAGTTTCCTTCGTGGAAGCGCATATTTATGATTGTCGTTAGGTGACGTCGAGAACGTATCACACCTGTAAGCCATGATCTTCTTGCATGAGTACGTTGTATGTTACAGGGCTGTCAGCCTCTCTCCCACAGTGTACCTTTTTCCTCTTCTATCCATGTCTTATGTGCACTCGAGGTAGGTTCATCTACTTGGTCGTATGCATTCAAATCTTGGATAAATAAGTTTCCAGTGTATTTTGCGTCATCTCAGAGAAGTTACATGAACTCGTTTTGTTAGAAATTTGGGTGCCACGGTATCCACAGTAAGTTCACTGAAGTTTCATAGCACTACAGCTACCAAGGGAGAAGATATTGTTGCTCTGATTTTTAAAAAATCTGGTATTTTTTATGGTCTTAAGAACCCCTTCTCCTGTCAAAAAAAAAATGTAGGTGACATTGGCCATTGAGATACTAAGTTACTCATATGATGACTGTTGCGAATAGCATTACGCAACCAGGCCGGATAGCTGTGTGCCTTAAAGCGCCCACTTCTGAGACAGGGGGCGCTCTGGCCGCGGTTTCAATCCACCCGCCGTATTGACGACGATAGCCGGGGTGTTGGCCAGTATGGATGTGGTTTTAGGCGGTTTCCCGCATCCCACAAGGTGAATACCAGTCTCCTTAAACGCATCAGCAGCAGAAACAACAGAGCAGCAGTACTGTGCAGTTTAGTAACATTTTTAAGATATTACGACCATATCGATATCTCTCTTACCAATCAGTGACTGCAGGTAAGAATTTTGAAGGCAGCTCTTCTACTATAGAATGAATCTCGTAGATATAAAAATATGTAAAGTACTTTGGTCCTTTCGATGATTATATGTTTCTTAAAGTGTACTCAATCGAGTTTGTCTTAATGCAATGTTGTTCTATGTGGTGTCTACCTTATTCTTTACTTTACATCCTTGTTTCGCTAAGGTTTTATCGAAAAAAGCATTATTGCTTAAATTTGTTCTACCTGCAATATAGAACTGTCGGTGTTTGTTTCTTTGCAATAAAATTCTTCAGTGACAAATTGGTGTGAATGATACAACCATTCCTTTCCCTGTATCAATCTTCCTGTCCTTCAGTCATAAAAAATGAATTTCTACTAACAGGGTGTAACAAAAACGTACAGCAGAAATTGCAAGACACATCCCTCACACATAGACGAAGAAATTACGTTATATGAGCACGGGTCCGGAAATGCTTTGTTTCCGTGTTACAACTTATTTTCTCCAACTCATTAATCATGGGAAAGACACACGAACAGAACGCACCAGCTGTACAGAGTCGTTATTTCAAAAGGACTTATGGTATGCGAAAAGAACATTTTTTTTTTTTTTAATTTTTACTATCTGCCTTTCAACTTCAGTTTATGTAGAAACCCTGCCCAGAGCTGGGTTGGCCTGACTACACACTACGG
Source organism: Schistocerca nitens (assembly GCF_023898315.1). NCBI lineage: Eukaryota > Metazoa > Arthropoda > Insecta > Orthoptera > Acrididae > Schistocerca > Schistocerca nitens. The sequence continues at coordinate 653,157,065 of NC_064618.1, forward strand.
CCACGCTACGAGCTGTCCATGTGAACAGCACTCAGCTGCATATGGGTAGAAATGCTGAATGCTTGGCGCTACTACTTCCGTGGTTCGCACAGAGTGTAGTGTGTGAGGGGTGTATGATGTGAGGCCCTGGGGCGGTCGGCGAAGAGACGTAGCCACTAAGACGATGCTCTCTTCTCTGTTGGCTCCAGACCCGAAAAGACGCACCTGCCCTTGTCTTCCTGCTGGCTTCTTCTCACCCCCCCCCCCCTCCACAACCTTTCCTTGCATCAACACCCCTGAACTGGCGGCGTCCTTCTAGTTACATTCTATGCCAAAGCTGAATACATTTTCATTATGATTTAACCTGACATTTTGCTTCAAAGCTAAGGGACGCCCCAACTTCGCCTGTCCGCAGATGACCACGCTATACAGTTTGGCTTCCGCAGCGTGGGATCCTTTCCCATCGTTTGTTGTGTACATAGTTCCGCGTAGTCAGCGAGTACACTACTTTCCCACTTGAGCGCGCCCTGCTAAGCACAACAGCGCAGGCGCAGCGCTCGTCCGTCTCCGCACTACGAGATGGCGCTGTCTTAGAGACGGACCAAATTCTGCTTCCACCGATCCGCGTATTAATATGTAACGCGGCCAATGAGATTGCTGCTAACGTAGAACCTTTTCTCCTCGCGGATCACACTCGCGCAGTGATACATGAACGCTCGAGGTATTATAACGAGTGTAAAGACCTCTGATTAGTCAGTCTGCATTAGTCTGTACCAGTCTATAGTCAAGTTTCAGTCTGCACCTAATAAGATTATCATATTCCTGTACATAGCCATGAAGAGAAATGAATAGACACTTTGTCAAGTATCAGAGATATGTGAGAATAAGGGTAACGTACCAAGAGCAAAGGAACTTCAGATTGTCAATTGTAAACAGCATCCAGAATCAAGTTACGTAATATCTATGCCTTTTTATTATTTTAATAAATGTGTGTGAAAATTAATCAAGTTCTGTTTAAAGCTGGTCACCGTTAATCTGCTACTCTAAGCGTGCAAGTGGCATTTCTATCGTCTGACCTAACGGTAGAAGATAAACACACCACAATAAGACCACAAGACATATTGCTGACACTCGCCTAGTTCGTTAGAGCGACAAGTCAAATAATCTGATGGTGTGTGTACCGAAGGTCTTACAGTACGCACACCACATCGCTCCATCTCTCGGTAAGCAAGATATTGAATAAAATATGGCCAGGTGCCATGACGTGCGACCCGCACTGGTAGGGAGCCAGATGTTGTGGCAAGCGCCACTGTTACGGGCTACCGCCAGGCGCCAGAACAGAACACCCTATGTCAGCCGTCGTGGTGTCCACTCACGCACGCCGTGTTTACGTACACCTATGCGCTACGTCACACCAGCAGGGAAGTTCCGGCTGGGTGTCCGCGCTTGTCGTTGTCTGATCTAAACCAGTGCCGCTCTTTGCCGCGCTGTGCAGAAACCTTCCTTAGTCGCCGCAAAGAAGACGCTGCAGAAATCGCTACCGTGAGCATCACATTACACAGTCGACACCGTGAGTGTCCAAGATCGACGCCAGGGTCTTCCAGCGACTCACCAACGCTGCCAGCGTCGTCGACGCCGCGTACGACTACGACACTCCACCACCGTTGCTGCCACGTGCACGTGCGTCACCTCCGAATCCGACGCCGCCTCAGACTCCGACGCCGCCTCCACCGCGTCCGTCGCCGACCCCATCAGCGTCGATGCCTACATGCTACCGATGTCTTCGCCAACGTCTCTACAAACCGTATATGCCACCTGCACTTTATCTTCTGGCGAGCGCTTACGTTCACAGTGTCCGTTGTAGAAGTTTCTTTGTTTTCGTTGTATTCATTGTATTACATGGCAGCTGCCCTCATTTTTGTAACCTTGCCAAAAGCCCCCTTCTCAACAGTGTAGAAGCGTTTCAAAAAGAATTAGAGCAGTTAATCGAAAACAACGAAAGGCTAGGAGAAAAGTTAACTAAAATGTTAGATATATCCTAAGATGGTATCTGTTCTTTCGGACATGTCCGAAAGAACAGATACCATCTTAGTCAATATATAGTTAAGACTCACCGGCCCCTTGACCATCTTCTTCTTCTGTGCGGATGCACAAACAGTGCCCGAACTCTTACGGGAATCGACAACGCGCCGCGAGTAATGAGTATAATGGGCGGGGGCACTACGAATATACTGCGGGATAATACGTTGAGAATGTGGGTTTCGCGGGAGGCGTGCCAGAGATAAATCCCTGCAGTCGCGCTATCCTCTGTGTCCTCGATGGCTCAGATGGATAGAGCGTCTGCCATGTAAGCAGGAGATCCCGAGTTCGAGTCCCGGTCAGGGCACACATTTTCATCTGTCCCCGTTGACGTATGTCAACGCCTGTAGGCAGCCAAGGGTGTTCATTTCATTGTAATAAAACGTTAGAGACAAGCGAAGAGTTAATCTGTGAAAATGAGAAACTCTTTGCACAGACAGCCACCATTTCTTCAAATGATGATGAAAAGGTAGAAATCGGAGTTCAGGCCGTTCTTGATGGAAAACAGTTTCTAATTCAGTGTTTACAGTTGGAGAAACAGCTTGAGAAGCTACAGCTCCCCCCTCTGCCACCCCAGTATAGACGAACGAACACAAGTAGCCACTAAAGGATCTGAAGAAGTAGAATTGACTAGCTTTCTCGCTCTCGTCACATCGAGACTGACAGTGAGACTAGCCTAGGCGGAATGCTAAATCAAATTGGAGTTTTTGCAGCTGAGTCACAGCAATATCAAACACCACCGCCACAACAACATCCTCATGTTTCTCTCTCCCTTCCAGCTCTTCTTCTGGAAAATAAAATGAAAACTACAATACATTTATTCAAAATGTTCCGGACCTTGGTACAGTATGCCCGTGGCCCGACGAAATTATGCTTGGCATCGCCCGCATAAAGCTCGCGGGCGATGCTAGGGTTTACGTGGAGGCCGTAGAAGCGTTAAAAAACCCAAGTAAGTTTGATGCCCTCGCACTTGGGTTAGTAGAGCGCTACTCTGACGAAAGAGGAGTGAGTTGTTACCGGGATCAGTTGTCTATTTTGCGCCAAAATCCGAATGAGGGGTTTGAGGCTTTTTCTGACCTCACCTGTGTATTAGGGCCAGATGCTGCGTGAATTGATGCCCTCAGTGTATCGAGCAGTAGATGTCGTTATCAGAGGGACCACACATAGGGGTTCAGGTGAGGTTGCCTCCCGCCCTTCCGTGGATGAAGCCGTCGGAGATGCTTTCTTATGGGACGAGACTTATAGACTCGTAGCCCCGCCAACACCGAAAAGTGAGTTACGCCATGTGTTTGCGGAAGTGACAGATTGTCGCCGATGTGGTCAGACCGGTCACATCGCTGACCTTTGCCTGCCTCTTCATATTCATATCTGCCGTCAATTCGGCCTTATGAGGAGATACAGGACCGACGAAGTTTCGGTCGCGGCACTGTACCCGCAAACCAGCCAAGTCAGAAAAACGTATGTGACTTAAACACAGGCACCCCCGCTCAACCTCCGAAGAAGCCACGCCAGGGTCCTTGTACAAACAGAAAGAGGTATCTTTTCAACCAAAAAGATCCCTAAGGTACCATTCCGAAGTAAAAGGGTAGGCAAAACGATTCTCACCACCTGTTGTGCCACCTGGCCAAGGAAGTGGAAGAACAAGAAGCCCAGTCCGTTACTGTCCACCCTCCAGACGAACTGTAATGTAGCTCAAAGAGGAAGACAAGATCGTAAATATAAATGACTGCTCAAGACCAAATGCAAGTGAGAAACTAATAAACGGTGTAAAGTCAAAGATGACGTTAGCCTGGTCCCGCTCATGGGTTGTAGGTTTTGCACTGTCCCCACCACGTCTGTCACAGCTCTAACCCAGCGACCAATGAAAAGTTATAACTGGAAGGCCAACGGGAAAGCGCTATGTTTCGACAGCGTGCATGTAAACTGCGTTAATTTTCCAGATTGGGAACAGCTGATTTTTGTTGACCATGTAAAGCAATGCAGCTACTTTGAAATTTTGCCTACTTATGTGTGAAAAATGTATCCTCTGAAAATTATATTTATTTGCCATAATTGTACTTTTTTGTGGAAATGGAGGGTAGTGTCTCTTTCGCATTGCTATTTTATAGAGTGAGCTCAAATAACCTGTGTGTGAATTAACTGAAATCTGTAGCTTCTAGAATATTTTTTACCAGAAATGTTTGGTTTACTTCACAGGGCAGCGGTAGAAACAAGCCATATAACGTGAATGCTATCAAGTGGACGCCAAATATATTACATGAAGTTTACTTTGGACAGAGTGTAAAGGCATAGCGTTTTATAGAATATTATGGAAAATTGGTTTTCTCGGTGTAAATACTATGACTAATTGACGTAGTTCAGAAACAGGTCACTTGGAAGAAGGCCAGTGAACAGCTTAATGTTCCTAAAACAACTCTTACGAGGGTGGCCAACAAGAAGTGCAGTACACCTGAGGAAGTAGAAAAGACAAAAAGGCCCAGACCTACACTTTCGGGCAAGGATGTTGAAGAACAGCTGGATAGTACAGTACTATCTTGCTAAGGAAGCTTCTTTCTTCACGCTTACTCGCAATGGCTTGTGAAGGATGGCTATACCACCGGCAGGTAGAAATAACACTGAACACGCTATCAAAGACGAAATTGCTGGGAAAATGTGGATAGTTCTTAAACGACACAAAACCAAACTGTCAGAAACAACTCCTACAGGAATATACTATGGCAGCGCTTTTTGGTTCAGCAAAGAAACACAATGGAATTCAATAACTTTGTCGAAGATGTTACATTATACCTACTTTCCAACTAGATAATGTTTTCTCCGATTTAATATGTCTTCTAATTTTGTTTAGTGCTGTTCTTATTATTTGTGCTTGGGGCCCGATTTTGGCAGCTATTTTTGGTACTAACTAATAGCAAAGTTTTTACAACTCTTATTCATAATAAATTTTCGTTTATTTCCTGTTGTACCATTAAAATTTGAATTGTTCATAGCATCATAAAGTAAATATTACATGCATTTAAAATATAATTGTTTGCTTCTTTCTCTGTATTAAATAAAAACGAAATGTGGGTTCGCTTTTAGGCACTTTCCTCTCTAAATGTCAACGCTGCTTGTTATCCACAGCAATTTAAGCTGCGTTCTTAGGTTTCTGCCTAACAACACCCATGGAAATAGCGATATAATCGAAAAAAGACCGTCAAATATAAATATCACTGTTGGTCTCAGAATCCGTCACAAACACAGAGATGAAAGAAAAATGCATACATCGAGCGGCGAACCTGTGACCAATCACATTCTGTTATGTTTCCTTTAAGCACACGGCCTCACTGAAGGTACACAGTGGACTGCACAGTTTTAATTTCTATATTCGGTTCGAGTACATTCTAGAAGTATCCACAAATGTCAAGAAACATTGTACTGGAATGTTTTGTAGCCGTATGCATACTGTATGTGTTCTGGCCGGAGGTACTTCGCTCCGCGCTCTTGTATTTGCAAGTGCTGAATAAACCTTCGTTAAGTGAAGTTAGTGTTCGGCATTCATCTAATTACACCTTCTTCTACGTGACATTATTCTGGTGGAGGCGCTGGGTATTGGAACTTGTGATTGCGCACATTCTCGACGACACAATGGCTCCCACCAGGCTACGACAGAGCCGCCGTTTACGTGGCGAGAAACCCGAGTTCGAGCCATATTCAACAGATCGCACTCTATCGGAGACAGAAGAAGAAGAGGACGTTACGATGACAGCAACTGTGTGCCACCACATGACGCATCCTTCCAGGTTCTCTGGTGACGATGGCCAAGATCCCAATAAGTGGCTGAAGGTATATGAGTGTACTGGCAAATTTAACAAATGGGATGACACCGTGTGTTTGGTTGACGTATTTTTCTACTTGTAGGGCACTGCCACGCAGTGGTAGGAGAACAACGAGCAGAAGTTCACAAGCTGGGAAGTATTCCAGGCGGAACTGCGCAAGTATTTCGGCGACTCACAACAACAGAAGTCCAAGGCTGAAGATAAATTAAAGTGCAGGGCACAGCGTCCAGGAGAAACGACAGCACCCTACATTCAAGACGTCTTGGAGCTGTGTAAAATAGTGGATCCTACAATGAAAGAGGAAGATAAGGTTGCACATCTCATGAAGGGTGTTGCTGAGGACATGTATCAAGCCCTACTCCTGAAGGAGGTTTCGACAGCAGACGACTTCATAAAATGGTGCCAGTATATGGAGGCAATACATCCATGAAACAGTTTAGTATCATAACCACTTCACCACGGTGTTACGCAGCTTCTTCTGCTACAATATGCCTATTTTGTAGCGCACACCTTCCTGAATAGTTTCATGTATAAAATATACGTATTTGAGAGATTATAAGGTGCGGCATTTGGTCTTAACTCTACCAGGATGCAGCGCTACACCACTTTGCACAGCATTCTTCTGTCATACGTATGGATTTCGCTCGTTAGAATTCGAATGTTTATATTTGCGCCAAGGATTGTCATATGTGAAACAAAGGACTATTGATATCGATACTTTCTCTGCTGCTATCAAGGAAGTAGTAGTAGCTTTATTTATCCGTATATGTCTTTTTCCAAAGATATAGGACATGTCAAAGTACTTACAAATTTAGATCGATTTAAAATAAGTTACTTTGTATACACATATATTTACACACTTCGAGTTAGAGACAATCATTAGATTTACTCCTGGTATACAATATTTTTTTAAAAAAATAACTTATTAAATCCTTACCCCCATGAACCATGGACCTTGCCGTTGGTGGGGAGGCTTGCGTGCCTCAGCGATACAGATAGCCGTACCGTAGGTACAACCACAACGGAGGGGTATCTGTTGAGAGGCCAGACAAACGTGTGGTTCCTGAAGAGGGGCAGCAGCCTTTTCAGTAGTTGCAAGGGCAACAGTCTGGATGATTGACTGATCTGGCCTTGTAACAATAAACAAAACGGCCATGCTGTGCTGGTACTGCAAACGGCTGAAAGCAAGGGGAAACTACAGCCGTAATTTTTCCCGAGGGCATGCAGCTTTACTGTATGATTAAATGATGATGGCGTCCTCTTGGGTAAAATATTCCGGAGGTAAAATAGTCCCCCATTCGGATCTCCGGGCGGGGACTACTCTAGAGGATGTCGTTATCAGGAGAAAGAAAACTGGCGTTCTACGGTTCGGTGCGTGGAATGTCAGATCCCTTAATCGGGCAGGTAGGTTAGAAAATTTAAAAATGGAAATGGATAGGTTAAAGTTAGATATAGTGGGAATTAGTGAAGTTCGGTGGCAGGAGGAACAAGACTTCTGGTCAGGTGACTACAGGGTTATCAACACAAAGTCAAATAGGGGTAATGCAGGAGTAGGTTTAATAATGAATAGGAAAATAGGAATGCGGGTAAGCTACTACAAACAGCATAGTGAACGCATTATTGTGGCCAAGATAGATACGAAGCCCACACCTACTACAGTAGTACAAGTTTATATGCCAACTAGCTCTGCAGATGACGAAGAAATTGAAGAAATGTATGATGAAATAAAAGAAATTATTCAGATAGTAAAGGGAGACGAAAATTTAATAGTCATGGGTGGCTGGAATTCGAGTGTAGGAAAAGGGAGAGAAGGAAACGTAGTAGGTGAATATGGATTGGGGCTAAGAAATGAAAGAGGAAGCCGCCTGGTAGAATTTTGCACAGAGCACAACTTAATCATAGCTAACACTTGGTTTAAGAATCATGATAGAAGGTTGTATACATGGAAGAACCCAGGAGATACTAAAAGGTATCAGATAGAGTATACACTCCTGGAAATTGAAATAAGAACACCGTGAATTCATTGCCGCAGGAAGGGGAAACTTTATTGACACATTCCTGGGGTCAGATACATCACATGATCACACTGACAGAACCACAAGCACATAGACACAGGCAACAGAGCATGCACAATGTCGGCACTAGTACAGTGTATATCCACCTTTCGCAGCAATGCAGGCTGCTATTCTCCCATGGAGACGATCGTAGAAATGCTGGATGTAGTCCTGTGGAACGGCTTGCCATGCCATTTCCACCTGGCGCCTCAGTTGGACCAGCGTTCGTGCTGGACGTGCAGACCGCGTGAGACGACGCTTCATCCAGTCCCAAACATGCTCAATGGGGGACAGATCCGGAGATCTTGCTGGCCAGGGTAGTTGACTTACACCTTCTAGAGCACGTTGGGTGGCACGAGATACATGCGGACGTGCATTGTCCTGTTGGAACAGCAAGTTCCCTTGCCGGTCTAGGAATGGTAGAACGATGGGTTCGATGACGGTTTGGATGTACCGTGCACTATTCAGTGTCCCCTCGACGATCACCAGTGGTGTACGGCCAGTGTAGGAGATCGCTCCCCACACCATGATGCCGGGTGTTGGCCCTGTGTGCCTCGGTCGTAAGCAGTCCTGATTGTGGCGCTCACCTGCACGGCGCCAAACACGCATACGACCATCATTGGCACCAAGGCAGAAGCGACTCTCATCGCTGAAGACGACACGTCTCCATTCGTCCCTCCATTCACGCCTGTCGCGACACCACTGGAGGCGGGCTGCACGATGTTGGGGCGTGAGCGGAAGACGGCCTAACGGTGTGCGGGACCGTAGCCCAGCTTCATGGAGACGGTTGCGAATGGTCCTCGCCGATACCCCAGGAGCAACAGTGTCCCTAATTTGCTGGGAAGTGGCGGTGCGGTCCCCTACGGCACTGTGTAGGATCCTACGGTCTTGGCGTGCATCCGTGCGTCGCTGCGGTCCGGTCCCAGGTCGACGGGCACGTGCACCTTCCGCCGACCACTGGCGACAACATCGATGTACTGTGGAGACCTCACGCCCCACGTGTTGAGCAATTCGGCGGTACGTCCACCCGGCCTCCAGCATGCCCACTATACGCCCTCGCTCAAAGTCTGTCAACTGCACATACGGTTCACGTCCACGCTGTCGCGGCATGCTACCAGTGTTAAAGACTGCGATGGAGCTCCGTATGCCACGGCAAACTGGCTGACACTGACGGCGGCGGTGCACAAAATGTTGCGCAGCTAGCGCCATTCGACGGCCAACACCGCGGTTCCCGGTGTGTCCGCTGTGCCGTGCGTGTGATCATTGCTTGTACAGCCCTCTCGCAGTGTCCGGAGCAAGTATGGTGGGTCTCACACACCGGTGTCAATGTGTTCTTTTTTCCATTTCCAGGAGTGTATAATGGTAAGACAGAGATTTAGGAACCAGGTTTTAAGTTGTAAGACGTTTCCAGGGGCAGATGTGGACTCTGACCACAATCTATTGGTTATGACCTGTAGATTAAAACTGAAGAAACTGCAAAAAGGTGGGAATTGAAGGAGATTGGACCTGGAAAAACTGAAAGAACCAGAGGTTGTACAGAGTTTCAGGGAGAGCATAAAGGAACAATTGACAGGAATGGGGGAAAGAAATACAGTAGAAGAGGAATGGGTAGCTATGAGGGATGAAGTAGTGAAGGCAGCAGAGGATAAAATAGGTAAAAAGACGAGGGATAGTAGAAATCCTTGGATAACATAAGAAATATTGAATTTAATTGATGAAAGGAGAAAATATAAAAATGCAGTAAATGAAGCAGGCAAAAAGGAATACAAACGTCTCAAAAATGAGTTCGACAGGAAGTGCAAAATGGCTAAGCAGGGATGGCTAGAGGACAAATGTAAGGATGTAGAGGCTTATCTCACTAGGGGTAAGATAGATACTGCCTGCAGGAAAATTAAAGAGACCTTTGGAGATAAGAGAACCACTTGTATGAACATCAAGAGCTCAGATGGAAACCCAGTTCTAAGCAAAGAAGGGAAAGCAGAAAGGTGGAAGGAGTATATTGAGGGTCTATACAAGGGCGATGTACTTGAGGACAATATTATGGAAATGGAAGAGGATGTAGATGAAGATGAAATGGTAGATACGATACTGCGTGAAGAGTTTGACAGAGCACTGAAAGACCTGAGTCGAAACAAGGCTCCCGGAGTAGACCACATTCCATTGGAACTACTGACGGCCTTGGGAGAGCCAGTCCTGACAAAACTCTACCATCTGGTGAGCAAGATGAATGAAACAGGTGAAATACCCTCAGACTTCAAGAAGAATATAATAATTCGAACCCCAAAGAAAGCAGGTGTTGACAGATGTGAAAATTAACGGACAATCAGTTTGATAAGCTACAGCTGCAAAATACTAACACGAATTCTTTACAGACGAATGGAAAAACTAGTAGAAGCCGGCCTCGGGGAAGATCAGTTTGGATTCCGTAGAAATACTGGAACACGTGAGGCAATACTGACCTTACGACTTATCTTAGAAGAAAGATTAAGGAAAGGCAAACCTACGTTTCTAGCATTTGTAGACTTAGAGAAGGCTTTTGACAATGTTGACTGGAATACTCTCTTTCAAATTCTAAAGGTGGCAGGGGTAAAATACAGGGAGCGAAAGGCTATTTACAATTTGTACAGAAACCAGATGGCAGTTATAAGAGTCGAGGGACATGAAAGGGAAGCAGCGGTTGGGAAGGGAGTGAGACATGGTTGTAGCCTCTCCCCGATGTTATTCAATCTGTATATTGAGCAAGCAGTAAAGGAAACGAAAGAAAAATTCGCAGTAGGTATTAAAATCCATGGAGAAGAAATAAAAACTTTGAGGTTCGCCGATGACATTGTAATTCTGTCAGAGACAGCAAAGGACTTGGAAGAGCAGTTGAACGCAATGGATGGTGTCTTGAAGGGAGGATATAAGATGAACATCAACAAAAGCAAAACGAGGATAATGGAATGTAGTCGAATTAAGTCGGGCGATGTTGAGGGTATTAGATTAGGAAATGAGACACTTAACGTAGTAAAGGAGTTTTGCTATTTGGGGAGCAAAATAACTGATGATGGTCGAAGTAGAGAGGATATAAAATGTAGACTGGCAATGGCAAGGAAAGCGTTTCTGAAGAAGAGAAATTTGTTAACATCGAGTATAGATTTAAGTGTCAGGAAGTCATTTCTGAAAGTATTTGTATGGTGTGTAGCCATGTATGGAAGTGAAACATGGACGGTAAATAGTTCGGACAAGAAGAGAATAGAAGCTTTCGAAATGTGCTGCTACAGAAGAATGCTGAAGATTAGATGGGTAGATCACATAACTAATGAGGAAGTATTGAATAGGATTGGGGAGAAGAGAAGTTTGTGGCACAACTTGACCAGAAGAAGGGATCGGTTGGTAGGACATGTTCTGAGGCATCAAGGGATCACCAATTTAGTATTGGAGGGCATCGTGGAGGGTGAAAATCGTAGGGGGAGACCAAGAGATGAATACACTAAGCAGATTCAGAAGGATGTAGGTTGCAGTAGGTACTGGTAGATTAAGAAGCTTGCACAGGATAGAGTAGCATGGAGAGCTGCATCAAACCAGTCTCAGGACTGAAGACCACAACAACAACAACAACTTATTAAATAATATAATGCCACATTTTTCACTCATATCTCACTATCAGTCACTGCACACACGATACACAAAAAAAATGGTTCAAATGGCTCTGAGCACTATGGGACTCAACTGCTGAGGTCATAAGTCCCCTAGAACTTAGAACTACTTAAACCTAACTAACCTAAGGACAACACACACATCCATGCCCGAGGCAGGATTCGAACCTGCGACCGTAGCGGTCGCGCGGTTCCAGACTGTAGCGCCAGAACCGCTCGGCCACCAGCGGCCGGCCACGATACACACATTGTTTCATAACACTTCACTCACTACACACACACACACACACACACACACACACACACAAACACACACACACACACACACACACACACTGGCGATCTCTGGGACATTTTCTATACCGCAACTTCCCATTTCCTATCCTGAAAAACTGAGTCACCATCTATCCATAATGAGTGAGACGTTGAGTTCAGAAAGAGGAAGAGGTGTTAGTATTGTGCTATGCATAGCTGGGGGGTAAGTATTTCTGGAAAGGAAAAAAAGAAGGAAAAAACATAAAGTGAAGGTGTTATATGGAATGTCGGATATTTTATAATCATTATTATTATTATTTATTTGTATAACATTTTTATCGAACCTCTACTCTGTTTTAGCTAAGTAACCCTTCAATGTACAAAATGTATTGCATAACAGGTACTTTTTAGCTGCCTTTTCAAATAAGTGTATTATGGTAATTTCTTTAATCTCTTTTCGTAATTTTATTGTACAGTTTTATTCTTTGGTAGAAAATGCTATTTCGAGTTTTATGTTTATTTTTTATTGGTTAATGTAAGTTGAGTCTATCTCTTGTTGCATGGTCATGGACAGAGCTGTTTGTGCAGTAATTACCAATGTTATTTTTGATGTGTACAACTGGCTGGTAAATGTATTCACATTGAGCAGGTAAAATCCCCAGTGAGCTGAACACATCTTTGCAATGAGATCGACGAGTATTTTTGGATATTATTCCTATGGCTCTTTTCTGGAGTTTGAAAACTGTGTTCATATTTTGTGCATTTGTTCCCCAAACAAGAATTCCATAGCTAAGAACTGAGTGTACATATAAATAACATGTAACTAAAAGACACTGCATGTTACACACTGATGATAGGATTCTAAGGGCATAGCATGCTGATGACATTCGGTTTGCAAGTACCTCTGTGTGTTCACACCACTTCAACTGAGAATCAATATTCATTCCTAGAAATTTTGCATTTGTTACACTGTCTATAGAGGTGCCATCTAAATTTAATTAAAGATTGTTATTTTTCTTCTTCAAATTGAAATTCATGGGATTAGTTTTCTTTATGTTCAATGTCACTTTTTTACTTACTGACCAATCATAAACTTCCTTGAGAGTTTCATTTTCTTTCTTGCAAGGAGTTCTCTTGTTTTCTCAGTGACTATAATATTACTATCATCACCGATGAGGATTTTTCACCATGATTAATACTACTGGGAGAGTCATTGATGCATATCAGGAACAGTATTGGTCCTACTACGCTAACTTGCCGAACCCATACATTAATGTATTTTTGTTCTGATAAGTGTTTTACTAAATGTTTAGATCTATTTGAAGTATGTGTTATCTCTACTATTTGTAACCTGTCTGTTAGGTATGATCGAAACCAGTCGTTAGCTACCCCTCTTATTCCTAATGCTTCTAATTTATTTAATAGAATCTTGTGGTCGACTATATCAAACGACTTAGAAAGATCCAAAAATATGCCTGTGAGACACTCATCTTTATCAAGAGCATCAAGTACAACTTTTGTGAATTCTACTATGGCTGACCCTTTATTTTTGCCACTTCGAAAACCAAACTGTGATTCACTTAAAAGATTGTATTTATTCAGATAATTCATTAATCTGTCTTTCATAATTGCTTCTATTATTTTTGAGAATGCTGACAGCAGGGAAATGGGCTGGTAATTTTCTATGTCTTCTGCATTACCTTTCTTAAGCAAAGGTACAGCTCCTGCCTGTTTTAACTGCTCTGGAAATGTCCTTGATGTGAAGGATTCATTTATTGTATTTGTTTAGGGGCCTTGTATAATCCCTATGTATTGTTACAGTACACACATTGGTACCTCATCTAAGTCTACTGACTTTTTATTTTTTAGTTTTTGAATTGTTTTACTGACTTCATTCTATGTGGCTGGAAATAACATCATTGTATTTAGTGCAACATTATTTGCAGGTGTTATATTTGTTTGGGGGAATTTTTGCTGTAACTTGTCTGCAATACTTGAAAAATTCTCGTTTACATAGTTTGCTAAGTGCTGTGGATTATTTATTACTTTATCCCCCTGCCTTTGCAGTATATTATTCTGCATTTGTCTGCCTCTTCCCGTTTCCTTTTTTATAACATCCCAGACTGATTTGCATTTATTCTCTGCATTATATATTATTTTGTCATTAAATGACTTTTTTGCAGCAATCAGCACCTTTCTATAGATCTTTTTGTAACTATGATAGTAATTTAAGAATTCTGGATCATTGCGAATCTCTTCCATGGAACTGAGGAGTTTAAGTGTTTGGGAGGACTTCTTAATACCTGTCTTTATCCTTCTGTTTTTGTGAGATGTTGATACAGACACGCACACTTTTGGAAAAGCCTTTTCAAAGTCCAATTTAAACAATGTGGAAAATTTAGAGAATTTCATATTCACATTGGTTTCCTTATAAGTTTCATCCCAGCTTTGTTTTTTTACTTCTTTTGAAAAATCTTCTATTTTTATTTCTGATAGATGTCGTTTGTAGGCTCGTAGTTTAGGGAATGATTCGATGCCTGATGTTACTGTCGTTATTTGACAGAGATGGTCTGATAGTCCTAGATCTTTTACAGCTACATCACATTTTTCCCTGTCCATATTTGTGGCCACATGGTCAATTACTGATGAAGTCGTTGTGGTGACTCTTGTTGCACTATTGACCAATAGGGACATGCCAAAACTTTGAAGGATGTTTATGAAGGTGCTGCTGGATTCATTTATGATGTTAGTGTTGAAGTTAATGTCCCCACACAGAATTATGTCGACCTTTAGTCTTTATCTAGAACTTCCGTTAACTTATTGAAAAAAGTGTCCACACTACCACTGGGATATCTATACACACACACAATGATTAATTTCTTGGTGATATCAAGTTCTGTTACTTCAATAGCTAATATTTCAAAGTGTTTCTCTTCACTTACGGTACTGAGATCATGTCTTGATTTGAACTGTGTTCCTTTTCTGATATAAATGCATGATCCTCCAAGCCTTGGAGTAGTTCTTCAGTAAGAGTTTGCCTTTTCATACAATGATAATACTACATGTTGAATTTCTGTGTCTCTACACCAGTGCTCAGTAATACAAACTACTGTGCAGTTCAAAGATTGGAGCTCAACTTCTAATAGTTGTAATTTATTTTTTAGTGATTTCATGGTTTGATGGAGGATTGTTAAGTCTGTGAAATGCCGCATGTTACTCTTTCCATTGGTTTGTTTTTATTAGTGACATCTGGTATATGTGATGTTTGAGGTGTTAAAATCTGTCTTGTGAGTGATTGTTCCTGTATTTTTGAAAGTGCTGGAGTTACTCTTTAGGCAGGGAAGCCTATTGTCTGGATTTATCCTAAAAGAGACCTGCTTTTCCTACCTATGACAACAGGTATTTGACCATGTTTGGCCCGAGATCCACCCCACATACTTTCATGAATCAGCTGTACCAATCTTCCCTTCCCAGTCCTGTTTAGGTGTAGGCCATACCTATTGAAACCTCATCTGTTGATAGTCCCGATGGGCAGCAGAGAAACATGAGCAAAGTTGGCTGTCCTCAGAGCCATCCCTAACCCCACACTGATTCGCCTCACAGCTCCATCAAGGTATGGTCGATCATGACGCAGGAACAGCTCAACAGAGTGTACGTTGGTGCCATGAGTAAGGGAAGCTATCTTGTCCAGGTCACCACATATGTCATATGCCCCATCCCTGTCGAAACTGTTTCCTGCCCCACCCACTATCACTACATGGTCCTCTTTTCTAAAGTCCTTACATAAAGACCAAAGGTCCTCTATCACGTGACTTAGACCTGCATTTCGCTTGAAGATACAGGTGGCCTGGTACACTGCCCCTAAACTTTCCTGTAACTGAGGACCTACACCTCGCCCATGGCTACTACCTAGCAGCAGCACTTTCTTCTTCCTAACACTTTGTACTCTCCTAGGCTTCTTGGCCTCGGATGAAGTGTGATGCACATTTCCTGATCCTCGTTCTACCTGAAGCTCTTCTCCACTTAACTCTGGTAGTGGTAGATACCTGTTTTTTGTATTGATGATAAAACTGTCAGATCGCGTTCTCTTTCTTCTTATCCTCCTACCAGCTACCAGTTGCCAACCACCCTCCTCCCCCCTATTTCCCTTGATCCTTATGAGTTTCTTCCTTGCTTCCTACAGCTGTGCCTGAAGGGCACAGATTTTCCTTTCCTGTTCCCCAATCGTAATGTTCCTACTGCATACTCTGCAGTTCCAGGAGAGACACTCTTCTGTTCTCCCAACATTCTCCTCACTGCATCGCCCCCCCCCCCCAGTGAAAATATTTCCTACAAGATTGGCAACAAGTCCCTCTACTCACTACCCTATGACAGCTCCCACATTTCTCACTCATGGTCAGTTTCGAAACAATAATTTAGTTTAAAGAATGTTTTAAATTTGTCAAGAACGTGAGATTGGCTGTGTGTAAACAAAAAACGACACAAAGGACTTATGTGCTGTGGTTGTTTCTTTTGTACTGATTAGGAGATACAGTGATAGAAGAATGAATTTGTAATTAATTTGCTTTCAGAGAATTTACGTTATTAGGGTTTTTGATACGTTTATAGTTCGGAAAATTTAGGCCAAAATTGCGTCTATCTAACTAGTAAACAATACGAAATGTGTTAGTTAAACTCGATTTCGAAACGTTTAATTACACTTTTATTGTGACAACAGACACTGATGAAACTAATAGCAATCTTTTTTAAACGAATTTTGCACCATCAAGAAAACTTGAATCGAATTTTTTGTGTTTATGTCACGCAAAATTTAGGGTTATGTCGCGGTTATCGGGACTTCAGCTAAAGAACAAGTTTTTTCAAGGACAAGGGCTGCTGGGACGCTAATATTCAGTTGTGTGACAAGAACGGACACTACAGCAAGTATACAAAGCAAAGAAAATTTAAATTTGACACTATTTCCTCTTAATATGTTCTTTTAGCGCACGAAGAAAATACCTGTGATCTCACTCGGCGGCCATCTTGTCGTCACGCATTGTTTTGATCGATGATTTTGTTTTTTCTCTATTTTGAAAGGTTTGGAGTGTGGTGTGGCGAATTTCGAAACGATTTTCATTTGGCTGTGTTGTTTCGTGTTCGTTTGTGGCATATTATCGCACAAGATGAGTAGAATTCGTTGCTTCAACCGTAAACAACGTCACCAAGCCAACATATATACAGTAAAGGGTGCTACAATAAATTTTACGAAAGTGGCTCAAAACTGCCACCTCTCAGACACGGTAAACAAACCACCGCCGAGTGCTTCAAGAAGGCAACTTGGTTTTGGTGCTAATGAAAATGGAGTCACTGAATGTGAAGGTTCGTGTAATATTATTGTTAATGTTAACATACTATCACTGTGAATATTGGACAATGTTATGTGCAAGCATTGCTTTGGTGTGCAGTGTGTTTCTGTAGTGGAAGATGAGAGCGCCAGGAGAAGCCTTGCTACGACCTTATCTGTGATATGCAGCAAATGCAAAGTTGGTGCGTCTTGCATGACATCTAAAATCGTAAACAAAGATTATCATGTGAATTTGAGGGCAGCATACGGCATGCGCTTTATTGGTAGGGGACAGAAGGCAGGAAGAAAACTTTGTGCAGTGATGAATCTTCCACCTCCTCCAGCAAAATTTGAGAGATATTATAGCAACTGCTTGGGGCTGTAAAAGAAGTTGCAGAATCATGAATGAAAAGTGCTGCAGAACAAACTACCGCTTTTGATGGTACCTGGCAAAAACGAGGTGACACTTCGTTCAATGGTGTTGTTACAACAACATCTGTTGACACTGGCAAAGTAGTGAAAGTTGAAGTGTTCAGCAAATTTTGTCACAGTTGTGTGAAAGGGATTCCAGATCGTAAATGTAATAGGAACTATAAAGGCTCAAGTGCAGGTATGGAAGTGCAGGAAGTTGTCAGCTTGTTTACCAGATCTGTTGCCTCCCATGGCCTGCGATATGTGAAGTACCTTGGTGATGGTGATAGTACAGCTTTCATTGAGGTTCAAAAATGTGCTCTATATAAAGCTGAGACTATTGTGAAGAAGTTAGAATAAGTAGGACATGTACAGAAAAGACTTGTCACTAGACTTACAAGTCTGAGACAAGATTTGCCAGGAAAAAAATATCTGATGGGAAGCAAATAAAAGGAAGAGGGCGACTGAGGGATGCAGGAATTGACAAGCTACAGATGTATTATGGCTTCACAATAAGAATGAACACAGAGGACTTGAAAAATATGAAGCAAGCAATTTGGGCCTTCTTCTTCCACAAAATTTCCACAGACAATAACCCTATCCACAACGTGTGCCCAAAAGGAAGTGAATCATGGTGTGGCTACCATATGTCCATTGCTGGTGGTAAAGAATATCATCTTGCGTACCAAATGCTGTAATGGAAGCCATCAAACCTATATTCAGAGACCTTGCAAATGGAAACTTATTGAAGACATGTCTTCAAGACGGTACTCAAAACTCAAATTAATGTTTTAACCAATATGTATGGGAAAGATTGCCAAAAACCATTTTTGTGGGAAGAAATGCACATGCTATTAGTGTCTATGATGCAGTTTCATGTTTTAATGATGGTGTACAAAGCAGAAAATATGTTTTAGAGAAAATGGGAATTAAGCCCAGGTGTGAACTGCATCAAAGCTTTGTATACGATAGACAGAGAGTGTGTAGTGAAGCAGATAAATCATCTTTGGATGTGATAAAATCAAGAACAGTGCATAGTAGGAATATGAAAAGGAATAAAACTGATTTAGAAATTGAAAAAGAATCTGCTTATGGTGCTGTGCAGTTCCAAAAGAATGTCAAATACAAGCAGAAACTTTAACAGCCATTTTCCACAAAACACATATTTCTGTACTTAGGTACATGTAACATACAAAATAAATATCCTATTACTTTCAAACTTGGTATGCTTATCAAACACAAACTCCTTAATGCAAAACTCTAGAATTTTCCAAATCTATTAGATACTGTGGTAAAAATTGAGATAAATAACTATAAAATTTCAGTTTTTTCTAAACATGAAGTTTAAAATGTAACAACTCATTCATTTTTTTCATAAATTAAATAAATTCTAGAGTTTCATACATTTGTAAGTATGGTTGGTATGCTGTGCAAAATTCATCGAAGAATCTCTCTTACTTATGAAGAAAAGTGTACCTATAGCAACAACTGTAGCCAATGGTAAGTGAAAAAATTTAGCACGTAAAAAAAATTATTGTGCTATGTTTTTGTACTTCTGCTGCTATATGTGTAAATCCTGAATCCTTCCTGATCATTCTGACAAAGGTTTGTGAAATTATTTGTAAAAATACAGACAGTAGAAATTAAAATATTCTGTGGTGCCTCTCCTGCTCCAAGTCGGCTCCTCCTACCCCCTAAGTACAAGACACAAAATTATTGGTCATGTTGGAATCGCCTGATTACTTTTTCAACTGATATTTAATTATAAGAAATCCTAGCGAGTGTGATATGTTAGTGATGAATCTTCGATGAGTCAAAAACAACTTTAGTAAGAAAACGAATATAAACCTGCACGTGGGTGAAACATAGTGCTTTCCGATTGGCCTTCCAGTTCTAACATTTCATTGGTTGCTTGGTTAGAGCTGGGACGATGTGGTGAGGGTAGTGCCAAACTCTGTACCATTTCCGTTCTCCCTTCCCCAAGCGCTCACATACCTCCACTTGTTTCCCGCCTGTGCATCCCTCTTTTC
Source organism: Schistocerca nitens (assembly GCF_023898315.1). Lineage (NCBI taxonomy): Eukaryota > Metazoa > Arthropoda > Insecta > Orthoptera > Acrididae > Schistocerca > Schistocerca nitens. Next base: position 653,176,649 of record NC_064618.1, read on the forward strand.
TCCTATTCCCCTCCCTTCTGAGACACCTTATGGAGCCAAATCACGGCCCCCCCTCCGATCCCTCTCCCCTCGTCCATCCATTCCAGTTCTGGTTCCACCGCGATGTTAGACCCTGCATACGAAACAGTAATGATTCTATAAAATTGTGTTCATGCTGGAGTTTGTTGAAGCCTAGAGCTGTTATTATTGGAGGTTGAGTGGTCGGTCATGGATTGGTGAGTAACAGAACAAGGTGAGCGCCACACCATTGAAGTAATCCAAGATGGCGGCCGTGACGTCAGCTAATGACGCAACTACCTTTATCCAAGGTGGCAGCTGTAACATCAGCTGATGCCCTGAGTACCATTATCCAAGATAGCGGCTGCGACATCAGCTGATGACGTGAGTGCCATTATCCAATATGGCGCTTTTGGCGAGAAAGTGTCCCCCCCCCCACTAACGGGAAGTTTGAATTTTGGCGGGAAATTGAATTATGTGCTTCTTGCATGATCCTCTTGGAAAATGGGCGGGAGTTTCGTATTTTGGAGGAATTGTTTTTTCTGCACTCACATGACCAGAATTGGTAGCACACATTCCGTCTTTGCTGAGCTCTCATTGTGGAACCGTAGCAATGTGTTTGATCATCAAGATGATCACTACATGTACACATTCGAACGAGGACTGCAGCCACAGTTCACTACATGAAGTCTGGAAGAGTGGGGAGTTAGTTAGTACGGTGTTGCCCCCACTAGAAGCTGCTCATGATGCCGTTAAATTCGAATATAATTTGTTTAAATTTGTATAAATTTGTTTAAATTTATTGAAGTTTGTTTATATTTATTATCTACCTACAGCATCAGTGTCATGTTACCACCATAAGAGGCTGAAATATCAGTTGTCGGTGTGGAATGAGTATGATGAAATGTTGTGCCAGAAAGGGGGAGTTTTAGTAGCTGTATTACATGCACTCATTCAGCTGACGAGTGCACCCGTAGATTCCTACATGAAGAATGGAAGTGAGCATTAATGCTTTACATATGAAGAGGAAGAGTACGGTCTTGCAAATAAATGCTTTGCACAACACAACGCATGAAAACATCTGTCTCAGCTCCCACCCTACGAGAGACAACTGCCTGCAATCTAATCGACCAAAGAACTGAGCTAGTTCGATACTTCACTGCTAGAGTGCACCACGATGCGTCTGGTGATCGTCCAGCTCAGTCGCACTGTCCAGCATGTGTCGCTGCCCCCCCCCCCCCTCTCAGCCACCCAGGTGCATTCATTGATACCTCTTAAGAAGAACAAATACTCGCCCACTTTCAGGCCAGCCAGCGTCGGCGGGCTGCTGTCTTTAAGAACTCTCTCCTGCTTTCAGACTCCGCAGGTAGCTGCTTGTGTCACAGCGCCAGTGGGCCTGAGGATGGTTTCATAACAGCAACAACAAAGGCATTGCGAGCTCCTTAAAAGGGTTGAGATATTTATCTGTCCCAAAACAGGAACCATATAAACAAAGGTGATTTGCTGCTAGGGGACACACGCAGGTGTTCTTAATAGTGAAGAACAAAGGGTTCCTTCAAAGCTCTTCACTCCTCACACTCCATAACATCGACAAAACATTTCTAGACTCATTGAAGCATTTAAAGGCAATAGATGCGTCTATTAAACACGTTAGATATTTAACTCTAGCTCTAAAGAGTTCAGGACATAAAACACTTTAGTACAAACGTTTTCAAGTTTCGTTATAATTATACATTTCGAGAAATTCAACGTAAAAATTTTCCAGCATCATGGTAGAATAATTTACTAAACTTTCGGTGCTCATATCAGTCGTCGATTCCACCGATAGCGCTACTTGAAGTTTCATCTTTTCCACTGGACACCTTTCCTAAGTCCGCAGCTCGTGGTCGTGCGGTAGCGTTCTCGCTTCCCACGCCCGAGTTCCCGGGTTCGATTCCCGGCGGGGTTAGGGATTTTCTCTGCCTCGTGATGACTGGGTGTTGTGTGCTGTCCTTAGGTTAGTTAGGTTTAAGTAGTTCTAAGTTCTAGGGGACTGATGACCACAGATGTTAAGTCCCATAGTGCTCAGAGCCATTTGGACCAATTTGAACCTTTCCTAAATAGTAAAACTCTCCGTTTTATCATCTGAAGAAATGGCTCTGAGCACTATGGGACTCAACTGCTGTGGTTATCAGTCCCCTAGAACTTAGAACTACTTAAACCTAACTAACCTAAGGACATCACACACATCCATGCCCGAGGCAGGATTCGAACCTGCGACCGTAGCAGTCGCACGGTTCCGGACTGCGCGCCTAGAACCGCGAGACCACCGCGGCCGGCTATCATCTGAAGACTTTGTAAATCATTTGCTTCAGCATTTACGAAGCTAAGCTAAATGTAAGAAACACTAGTGTTAGTATCAGCAACGTAGAATTTCTCGTATATAACATTCATTGCGGAAAATCACGAAGCTCGCAGGCTTTGAGGTAGATGCAATATGTCATCAACCACATGATGATAAGTGTTTGAAACACTCTCGCATCCAGTATGGTAGTAAAAAATGTACCTAACTTCCTTCATCCAGATTATTTATAAACTGTTCAGAGCTCTAATTGCTTTCGCCGCACCTGAAATATCTGCAGAATGCACTGGTATCGTAATACACATAATGGCTCAAGATGCAGAGGCTGAATACAATATCATCCAGCATGTATTCCAAATAACATCGTTACTCATAGTATGAATTCTATCACTGTAAATCCGTAAATTATCAGAGTTTCAGACCAGTTTTTGGATGCATCTTGCTATTTCAGGTTCCAGTCACCAGTAGTACTAGTGGGCTCACCCGAACAAACTCAACGCCCATTGGTTATTGTCTTGGTGATGTGGGAGGACGCTCGGCATCCTTTTTAAACCCCAGCATCCATGTGCTCTCCCTCATTCCGATATAGTCAACCAGTCTGTCTGTATGCATTTCGCAGTCATCATGAAGAGATCTTCAGCCAACTGCAGCAGTGAGGGGAAGCGCCTTCGCCTGAATGAGGTCCCACATATATTATTACCTTCATATGAGTGTTATTTAGTATGTGAAGCCCCTTTTAGAATACAGACCTGCTCTGTGCATGTGTGAAATTGAATTTCTTTTCCTCCTCATTTCAGCATTCTTTGCTGACGGGCTGGACACTGGATGATACTCTAGGAAGGGGGGCTCTGACCCCATCAGCTCAAAAACGTGAGTATAAAATCTGTTTTGTGTTTTCATAATACATTGACTGTGTGATAATACCATAATATTACGTGTACTTCGTTGTTGGTGTTGTAGATGAATTCAGTGTGATGCATTTATCCATGCACAGTATGTGGTGGATGGGGACTTTGATCCCGAAATTCATGATGAAGGGCTGGCTGCTGTGACTGAGCTATGGTCCGCGATCTAACAAGGTGACTATTATTACAGATTTCATATTCTTATTAGCATCAATACTTCCATATCCATCCATTTATAATTATTTAAAATGCTCTACAATGCGATGCTTATTTTTTTTTTCACTGTGGTGAAGCTTCCAATGGCTGTAGCATGCGTTGGGGCATGACACACTGTCATTAGAAGCCCAGGACAAAGAGGTGAGCCATGTGTCGCGCCCATCACCGCGAAGCTATCAGCCGAAGTTCAACCTATCCAAACCTGCATTTCACAGAGTCAGCCATCACGAGATCCCCATCCCCTTCCGCCCCACCCTTGGTCGCCTGTGGAGGTGGCGGGCAGTGGCACCAGATGACCGCTGACACCTCAGCAATTGGTGGTGGCCGACTGGCCAATATGGGGGAGAGTCTGCAGCCTTGGGCCAGCGTTATCTGCTCTGCCCCACCTGCAGCTAGGCCCGGCTGCTCCCACTGGTCTGACACCGGTGCCTCACCACTGGCTCTGCCCACCAACAACCAGGTACAGCAAACTGCATCACCAGCTCAACCTAGTATTATTATTATTATTAGTAGTAGTAGTAGAAGTAGTGAACCCATGGCTAGTGGCAGATCCCTGTCCAATCCTTTTAGTGAAGGGCATCAGGTCGGTGATACCATACCACAGTTAGAGTACTTGGAGACTACAGACGCTTTTTAGGAGCAAATCTCATTCCCCAGCATCGACAAACTGGCAGGAGGGTACTGCAGCCCTGTTGGTTTTCTAAAGGCGTGCCTTGCTGTCGTGGAAACACAGCTCCTCAAGGTAGTCAATGATCCACTGTATCCTGTCATTAAATGCAGTGCGGTGCTTTGCATCAAACTATCGCACCCCCCACCCCCAAAGTTGAGTCTGGTTTATTCACTATCATTGGGGGGGGGGGGGAAATTGCGTGATAACACGGTACACATCAATCGCCTAGTGATTTCGTAAATCCACCTTGAGTGCTATACTGGCCTGGTTTTCCGAGATGGAAGTCAGAGGATCAGCTAAAGCACTCAGCCGAATACACCTGGACATCCATACAGATGTCTACAATCCGGTAAATGGAGGGTCAAGCTATACCAGGCTCCCTAAAGATACGGCTAGCAAGTAGGCATGCATTAATGCCGAAAATAGGAAAGATCAGACTTGTTTTGCATGGTCAATCCTGGGTTGTGAAAGAATATACAATTACAGAGATCATCTTGAGCGTCCGAGTACATACAACGTAGGTGATAATATTCATGAGTGTTATAACTTTCATGGTATAGAGTTCCCTCTCAAGATACAGGACATACTTAAATCTGAGGCGCAGACTAGCGGCATATCGGTTCATGTTTATGGCCTGGAGAAGAAAATCAGTTAAGATGAGCGAGACAAGCATATTGTCGTCGGCCCCCTCCATTTTTCAAAATTTGGCAGCGAGTGTGAGTTACATGTAAACATGCTGCCCTTCTCCAAAGGTGAGAATTATCACTATGTTTGGATGAAAGACATGTTCCGACTCCTGTCCGCTCAACTAAGTAATCATAGTGGTAAGCAGAATATTTGCTTAAGGTGCCTCAATTATTTCTCTTCAGACAAGTCATTAGCGGCGCATCCAGTAGACTGTGCTTCCAAGGAGCCAGTACGTGTTATTATGCCTGAACAACAAATTCATAAAGTTCCTGAATGCTGACCACCAGGAGCGATGCCTGTTTGTAGTGTACGCCAACTTTGAATGCCTCCTCTCACCCATGACCTGCTGTGTAGGAGACCCTACAACCTCACACACCACCTTTACTGAAAAACATGTACCATATGCTGCAGCATACCAAATTCTATCGTCATATGATTCCGGTCTTAACCACTAAAAATTCTTTGTAGGAGGTAATCCTGCAGTTTGGCTCCTCACTGAGCTCGAAACATTTTCGTGGGAGATTGATAAGCATTGCAGTGGCAATGTTCCCATGACCAAATTGAAGGAGAATGAAGATTTGTATAATAACGTGACTGAGTGTCATATTTGAGGGCTGCCATTAGATAGAAAAGGGACCACTGTCGTCTCTGGGAAGTTCCATGGCGTAGCTCACAATTCATGCCATTTGAAGTACCAGCTACCTAGACAAATACCCGTTCTCTTCCACAATTTAAGTGGGTATGACCCTCACTTTCTAGTTGAGCACTTGGCCTGATTTCAGTTGGGAGAAAAATCAGGTCAGCGTCCCACCTAAGAGCGTCGAGAAATACATTGCATTTTCCAAACGAATGACGCCAAGAATTACGCTGCGTTTCTTTGATACGCTACATTTTATGCAGGCACCACTCCAGAAACTCATTGGAACTCTACCTTGTGGCGATAAGCATATCGCTCGAGCTGCATATCCTCACGAAGAAAAGTATCAACTTGTGACTAGGAAGGGGGTTTTCCCGTATGTGTATATGAATAGTATGGCGAAACTCAACGAAACCAGGCTACCCGACATAACTGCGGTTTCCAGTAACCTTACAGGCGATGCCATAACAGTTGCAGAGTATGAGTATGCCATGAATGTTTGGTGGGAATTCAATATTTCAACTTTAGGAGAGTATGCACGGCTTTACATGGACATAGACGTGCGCTTGCTTGCGGACGTTTTCGAGAAATTCCGGAGTCTATGCAGGACCATATATTCACTGGATCCCACCTTTTATTACATGGCACCTGGGTTGTCTATGGACGCAATTCTCAAGAAAAGGAAGTGCAACATTGAATTATTGACTGATGCTGACATGCTTCTTTTCTTTGAACAAAGGATCCACGGGGGACTTTGCCAATGTGTCTATGGGCACACAAAGGCAAATAACCCGCAGATGGGTGACAGGGTCAATGCATCCCTTGATTCAAGTTATTATAATGTACCTGGACGTGAATAACTTATACTGGCACACTGTGCAGCAATCACTGCTGATTGGTGAGTTTCGATGGATGTCCAAAGAAGAATGCAAGGGGTTAGGTGGAAAATTCGTGGGGGGTATGGCAGCTGATTCTGATGTAGGGTATGTGGTGGAGGCAGATCTCACATAACCTATTAGTTTGCATGGTACGCACACCAATTTGGTGCTGTGTCCAGAGCAACTAGTTTTGCAAGGAGGCTCCACACCAGAACTGATGACAATGTTGGAGGATAAGCGAAGAAACATTATTCATTATCGTAACCTCCAGCAGTGTCTCAGCCTGGGTATGGAGCTGGCTAGAATCACCTGGGCTATTTCCTTCAACCAGTCCCCCTGGATGAAGGAGTATATTGATTTGAATATGAGACAAAGAGCTTCCACGACATGTGACTTTGTAAGAGATTTGTATAAATTAAAGAATAATTCAATTTTCGGTAAAACAATGGAGAATTTGAGGGTATGAGATGAAATTATGATTAGAACCGAATGGGATGGGCGTTATGGCATAAGAAAATGCATTGCGAGACCAAATTTTAAGTGGGTCACAACATTCAATAAGATCTTTGTTGCTGGGGAGATGGTGAAGACTGCAGTAGAGTTTACGAAACCTATTCATGTGGGGATGTGCACACTAGACCTATTTAAACTCCACAAGTACCGCTTTCATTATGAATTTGCGAAAACTCATTTTGCATACCCTAACTTACTTTATATGGATACAGCTAGCTTCATCTATTCGGTGAAGAACTGTGATCCATATTAAGTGATGAGGTGCCATGGTAATGAATTCGACACGTTCTTATACACCGCCGATAATCCTTGTGGTATTATTCCACAGAACAAGAAGGTTATCGGTCTTATGAAGGACGAGGTGAATGGATTGCTGATTGTGGAGTTTGTAGGTCTTCACTCAAAAATGTATGCATATCGCACATTGGAAGGTCCCACCCAGAGGCGGGCTAAGGGTATGCGTCGTATGGCATCGAGAGCTCTCTCTACCGAAAAGTATTTGCGGTGTCTGTGCAGCTATGTTCGCGGTGTTCCACCACAACCACCGCATATGGTATGGCAGACCAGTATTCGATCGAGAGGAGACGAGGTGCACACTGTGCTGCAGTCTAAAATCGGTCTGTCGCCTCATAACGATAAAAGAGTAATTTGTTATGACGAGACTGAAACTCTCCCATACACACACTACTCAACTTGTAGTGATAGAAGGAGTGGGGGACTCTGATTGAGTGACAGTGAGAAAGAGAAAGAGAGAGTCTGCAGAGTGGTAGTATGACCCTTTTATCATAGTATTAGTAATTTTGTGTGTGTGTGTGTCTGTGTGTCTGTGTCATGTAAATATTTTGTGTAATATGAACACGTGTATATACGTACATAGAGTGGGAGAAGTCTGAAAAAAAGAAAGGATAAAAGGAACACCATTTATATTTATATATGTACACCATGTGTGTGTGTGTATGTGTGTGTGTGTGTGTGTGTGTGTGTGTGTGTGTGTGAAAGAAAGAAAAAGCATAAACAAAAACAATTTAAAAAAGCAAGAAAGAATAGAAAAAATATTTATGTATTGATTTATTTGTTCATAGGCAACATATGTGTAGCATATATATATAGACGCACACGACATGCGTGTTGTAAATAGAATAGCTATTTTCACCTGCTACTAGCCATCCAAGTCAGAATAGTTTTTTAAGTGTTGTATATACAGGTCATAGTACTTCAGAATTGTTATTCTAGTAATCTTTGCTGTTATTGACTGTTGGAATTACATTCTAAGCGTACACAGTCAATCAGAATTATCGTAAAAGCTAGGCATCCGTTTATAAAGCAGAGTCAATGATTTTAGCGTAGATTTATAAAAAAAATCCTACTAGTGTTAATGTTGAAGTATGTAAGTTAAAAGTAATTTTGCATTGGAAAAGCGGAGTCAATTTGTACCTCTGGAATATTATATTATACCTCATAAACCATATTGCACCTCAAGAACTATATTGCATTTGTGTGAACTTAATAAACCAAGAAAAAAATTAGTCACGATAAATCCTACTTGTTGTTATTTACAAAACCCCTACCTCATATTGTATTGTAAATATAAAGGCTGAGCATATCTCAAATGACATTACTTTTGCTGAAGATGAGTGCTATTAAGGAGGTGAAGTTTAAGACGGAAGATAACAAAATATATTTAATGATTGGATAGGATTTCGCCTATCGTTCTGAACGTAAAGGTTTTTGGGAACAGGCGATGCATGATCATGTCCGCTCCCAAAGACATGTAGCAAACATGGCTGAGATTATATATCCTGTGCTTCAACAAAGCCACATACCAAAGATCTGGGCAGAGCTATGTGCTATCTACGTAGGAGCTAGATTTAAAGAAAGAAAACGTGAGGTAGAAAATTTATTTATTTTCATTAAAAGCAATTTTACATTTTCATAAGCAGACAAAACATTTTTTTCACACATCCTCTTCTTGTTGTTGTTGAGCTTATGGATAGCAGGGCACCCGGATGATTCCAGGTCTTGAAGAGATGCAAACTTGAGGATTCGCTGCATTCACGCGATTTTCTCCTTGCCTTTGACGTAGGTGATGGTCTCAGGATGATCGAATATTCGAAGTGACGTCATAATTTCTTTATAAGGTATACCAGGATCGTACCCGTGGAGTCCATGAAAGAAATTTGTTAGTCACTTTGCACTTGTCCTTGCTTTAATGCACTTCATATCCCTGAAAGATTTCGGAGATGCGACACTTGCTGCGAATATTTCTATTATTCCATCACTTTGTGTGAAGGCTGTTAATATACAGTCCGTAATTATGAATCACTTGCGTTCATTGTAATAAACGTCAGCTACGATGCTTACACCCTGGTGTAACACCGTGAACTGTGCTGGAGGTAGCGGAGCACCTATTAATTTATACAACTCGCTGTACAGCACCTGTGAGTGGACAGTAGTTAACAACACGTTCATGCAGAACTAGAGCATACACTGCTGTGTGATCTGGGAAGTTTGTTGAACATTCAAATTCAATCCGTACATCTACCAGTCCTGATTTAATTATCTCATTCTGTTTTGAGCAGACGTCTTGAAATTCTGTGGACTGAGTAGACATCCCTCATTTTCAACTCGTTCATAGTAAGATGCACGGAAGATCGCATATATGACAAATGCTAGACTGTATACATTCCTGTCCCACTGTAGATGTAAATTCTCATATGGATAGTATTCAGAATTTAAGTAGACTATGGCGTAAGTTAACTTGCAGTGGTCAAATTCACTTGAGTCTTTTGATACATTCCCTCGCCTTTGAGTTTGAAAGGCAAGTATGATGAATCGAGGTGCCTCCAATTGAACTGATGATTTAAAAAAATGGTTCAAATGGCTCTGAGCACTATGGGACTCAACATCTTAGGTCATAAGTCCCCTAGAACTTAGAACTAGTTAAACCTAACTAACCTAAGGACATCACACACACCCATGCCCGAGGCAGGATTCGAACCTGCGACCGTAGCAGTCTCGCGGTTCCGGACTGCAGCGCCAGAACCGCACGGCCACCGCGGCCTGCGGACTGGTGTTTTAATAGCCCACGTATGTGTTGCTGCTGTAGGTAAGACAGGGTATTCAAAAAGCTTCCATGACGAGAAAGTTAGCGGCAGATAAGTGCCAGCATTCACAACTTTTAAAAATTTCAAGCGTTCCTCGTCTGCACCACTGATGAGAGGCATTTTCCATATTACACTATTAATCTTGATTTCGACGTCCTCTGCCTCTGTTTGAGTGTATGAATTGGCATCACTTGCACTCTGCACCAAGATAAATTCCTGTTTGGCGTTCATAATAATTCGCTGCATGTTCTCCTAGTAACCCACAAGCATTTTTAGAAGCATGCTAGCAGTAAATCGACTGTATCCGACATCTGATGTGTCTGTGAACCAGCCCGCATTTTCAAAGCTGTTCGAATCGGAGGCTGAGGCCGAAACGTACGTCTTAATGGTGGATGCTAGCCCGACATTGCATTTGCGGTCGATTTCTATTGCATTAAGTTCATAACGGATCTCTTGTAACAGGAATGGTGGAGCATTACGTGTCAGCTTCGACAATGTTACCGCAGCGCCATCAGTTTTCTTAAATGTGCAGTGCAGATGTAAGAAGCTCTTGCAAGGTAGTGTTAAAGCGTCCTGGTGTTGAACAATAATCTTAATTTCATGAATTTTGTTAAATGTGGTTGAAGCGTAGGGCTTATGTGAGTGGAATTCATGACGTATAATTCGATCATCATACTGGACTGACTGCGTTACATTGAGTGACGTCATCGCACCGCTTGAGACCAATGGAAATAAGGAGCACGTAATTAAGGCGTGTTATCACCTTGCGCTTCTGTGGTACACTGACTGTGAGCTCTGCATGCTAGCTTTATACCTTATCCCCATCTTGTCTTAGATGCAGATGTACAATGATTTCTTCACCCCAAAAATCGACAAGTCGATTCTTCTGATCCACAATACGTAGCTCCAGGTAGTCCAATGTCTGAACTGTCACTGGGAGGTAAATCGCGTTTGTGGGGGTCTGAACTATCTTATATCCGGTTCCAACTGCAGGGAAGAATCCGTGAATAGAGTGAATCAACTTATCGTTGAGATAAGAGGTTGTAACTATATTGCACTCAACGTGGATTATGTTGACTGGTAGAATGTCCACAGCCTGATTTGATGCGTAAAATTTACTGGAATCCTTTACCAAAACACGGTCTTTCACAAAACCTTGCAGTGAAACTATTGAATCGTTCTGCCTAAAGTCGATCGCCACATTATCTGTTTGTATTTCAGATTGAAGTGTATTGATGTTTGCGCATGGTTAAATTCCTTTTCGTTTTAACCATCAATGTCATAGGCAGCAGGTCGTATTTCCAGAATCTCCTTCTGACCGTCAGCATCTAAATTCACAATTCCGCATTCATTAGTTCACCACATTGTCTTTGGTATTTCGCTTAAAGACCGCTGGAATCTCGGAATTTGTTTTCCTTTAACAACCTTAAGGAGATCTTTATTCGTGAGCGCTCGATCAGGTACAGTAGCTAACGGGATTTTTTTTGTGTGTTTCTGAAGAGACCCAGTCCTTTCTTGTATGGTTTCAAGTATAGACCAATGGCTGCAGCTTCCATGACACGATTATGCCTTCTTGCCTCCTCTAGGTGTGCTTGAGCGTTTTCAGCATTCTTGACTGTTTTCGCTACAGCTACTGACCCTCCTGTGAGTGAGCCTACTGCTGATACAGCCGCAAGGGCTGGAATGAGGAACGGAATAATTCCACTTGATGTCTTGGGTAAAGGTAGAACGCGAGGTGGTTTAATTTTACCCTTCTTCTTGTTATTGTTCTTCTTCTTCTTCTTCTTACTCATCATTGCGTGCTTAGCTCCACACATTGATGTGAGAATGCAGTTTTTCAGGAAGCCTGATTTCTTTTTCTTCTTCCACAAAGCGGACCGCGCTGCTTTCATAATTCGTTTGAATTTCATCACTCGTTAAGCCCAACTTCATTTTACCACGCATGGTTTTATCAACAACAAATGCAGCCACAGTTGACCTATACCAATATCTTTCCTTCATCTTATTTCCTTGGCTCTATCATCTAAAATGCTGTCTACGACATGACGCGCTGGGAGATCTTTATTTGTAGCGTAGGCTAGGTCGTGCTCCAGGCAGGCTTTTTCGAATAGGTTAATACCTCTATCGCCATGTACCAAGCGCTTCTGAATCTTTGTTCCTAGTCCACAGAAGCTATATCCCGGAATGTGTAATTCAACTGGTAATTTGTCGAGAATACCACCTCCACCTCTTATTATGTTGTGTCTCCTACCATGCATTGTGCTACTGACGTGACTGAGGTCTACGCAATCTATTATATACTAATTCGTCAGCATCAATCCAGCTGTTTTCTGATGAAGGAAATCCCAACCATTTAACTAGTGCCCTATTCCCACAACGTCTTATTACACGTTCGATGAAGAATACATCTGTTACAGAGCTCTTCTGCAATTCCTCTGTGTAAAAGCATCCTGCAATTTCTTCACCCTTGCTATCCTTTAAGATATATTTTCGGGGGTTTGTTCTCTGCTCTTTGGAGACTGTGAATATTTCATCTGACCAGTTTGATAAGTACGATTTCTTAAATGCAGCCCTGTGCTTTGAAATACGTACTATGTCACTGAGACATGCATGGCTCACGTTTATCCCATTTATTTTTTGTCCTATTATAGGGTGTCCATTTCATTTTCGTTGAAAAAGGGGACATTCAAAATAAATTAGAGAAAAACCTGGGACAATGAAGAAAAAAAACGGGACATAAATATTGTATTGACTAAATTTAATGCACATACAAGTTTACCTTTACAACGTGCATTCAGATGATCCAAATCACTTTTTACAATTATTCTGCCACACTATCACCGTACTTTTCACTTTTATGTACTTTATCAAGAAGTGCATTTTCGTTTGAAGTTGTATCATAAAATTCAGTACACGATACACCACTAAAGTGTGTTTTGACAATGAGCAAGACCCTCACTGTTTCAACTTTCATTCTGTTTTTTTCATCTGACCACAAAGAGTTCACTAATGAAAACACACGTTCCACAGCAGCATTTGACCCAGGAATTGCAAGACAAAACTCCATAAAATTAATCATGTTTCTCATGTTAATGTTTTTACTTTTGAAATAAGCAAATATTTTACATCACGTTGCACTAACACTTTCTTTGTCTCCTTCTTCACTTTTTATGAAGTTCTGTGCACATGAAAATTCATCGAACAGTTCGTCTTCACCAACAGGATAATTTGGTACAATACTTTTAACAAAAACACAACAGTCCTGAATATCCTTCCCCTGTAGCTGCTCCTTTTCACTATTAACCGAGTAAAATGCTTTAAAAGGTGTGAGAAATGGTAAACAACATTCTTTAATATACTCAATGCAAGAGTCATACAAGATGTCAGCATAAATATGAAATTGTTCTCCAGTAATTTCACCCTCTTCTTCCAGCTGTCTTAAAGTCTCATGTACTAAGGATGTGAGAAATCTTTCAGATTCTCTACATTGTAATTTGACCAATAATTTGTTTATTTCTTCATAAACTTCCACTATTGTGATTTCTTGTTTCTCAATACATTTAATTGCTGTGGAGAAAGGTTTTAGCTGGCTAACAAGAAAATTTAGAAGAACAATAGACACAGGGTTACCAAAGAACTGTTTAAGGATAACAGGACACTTATCAAGGGAAATGAAATATGATTTCAAAGCAGGAAATACCTCTACAGTTCTTTCCAGTGATGGAAGCAGAGATAGCCACCTTGTCTCGCTGCGCTCAAGTACAGTTTTGTATTCAGTTTCAGTAAACTTGCAGAATGACTTCAGAGATTCAACCCTTACTGTATATATGTGGAAATGCTGGTAGATTTTGTTTACAATTAATTGGCAGTAGATGGGTGGGCAATCTGAGCCAGTTTCTAAGGAATTGTGCACCACATGTGCTGGACAGCCAACACCTACTATATTATTCACTGTGTTCTGTTGCAGCTTATATAACAAATTGTTTTTTCCTTTCCTCTGCTTACCACCAAAATTGGTGTTAGTGTTGTCTGCAGAAACTGTAATCACCTTTCCCTCAAGATCATATATCTTTAAAACCTCCAGCACATAATTTTGAAGTAAATCTGAAGTTTCTCCAGCTAAATTAACCAATTCGAGCACTTTCACCGTGATGCCATTTTCAGGGTGAAAATACCTGATAAGGAGAGGAACCAACTTCAAATCCAGATGATTCGATGTATCAATCATTACAGAAATCAATCGAGCACTTTTCTGTTCATTTAAAACCTGCTGAGCTGAAAACCGTGCAATAACATCTGAAATCAATGCATTACATTTTGTGTGTCCACGTGTAAATTTAGGATTGAAAAGTTTTTTTAACAACTGCTGTAGTACAGTCCATTGACTTAAAGCTATGGTTATGCATTGCACTGTGGTATGCAAACGTAGCTTCTTGTGCTGCCATCTGCCTATCCATTTCTGTTACTGATTTTAAGTTTACATAGTAGTCACTCACGCATTTATTTGCTCTTTTCGTTTGATCACTCATGCGATGTTTCTTCGTCTTAATGTGATTCACAATGTCAGACCTTCCACCATGACCAATAGCAAATTTTGATCTGCACAACGTACATTCTGCAGTTTCTCTACTACCAGTGATAAAAGGAAACTCGCTTTTTATATTACTGTTAAAATTACACTTTTGTTTTGGCATAATGAAACAGTGATTGCACAGTGCAAAACATTAATAGTGCGGTGACGAAAGCCAGAGAGCAAGTATCTCTGGACCGAAAGGACGGATTCAGTGGATCGATATTGAAGAGAAGAATCTTCGTTGTTATTTGTAACTTATAGTGCGTTAAAAATTACATGCGATTTTTGACAGTTCGGTACATGTTTGGGGTATGCTGAAAGTCATCGCACGCTTCCTAGCGTAAATAATTGCGCAGTTAATAGTAAGTCAAACAACCAGTAGCGTAAAATACTCTAGCCAAGCGCAATCATAAAAAAACGGGACATTTGAGCGTCCCCAAAAAAACTTTCGGGACAGCGGGACATTTTGGTAAAAAATGGGACTGTCCCGGGAATAACGGGACGAATGGGCACCCTATCCTATTACGGTACTGCCACCTCGTTTTCTTATTCGATTTAGTGGCGTCACTAACTTCCTGCCTTACTTGCCCGTGAGCAGCAGCAGCAGCAGCACGTATCGATAACTGCACTGCCGTACCACCTCTGGAGAGACCACAAGTATTTCCGGGTCATCGTGTGTCTGGCAGTCAGTTGGAGACAGAACAGCAGTGCAGTCGTGATGCAGCATCAGTGAAGTCGGGCCAGAACGCCAGTGGGGCGCGAACAGCCAGTGCTAGCCGAACACTGGCGACACACGTGGACTGTCAGACGGAGGGAGATTGGAGTGGGACGACTGTTGGTTGGTCGTTCAGTTGGCTGTCTCATCGGCCGACATATATCTGGTCCTTTCACCGTTTAGGGGCCTGGCAGTTGGACGGTTGGCGTGAGGCAGCGAGGAACTCTCCGCGGCGCGTAATCAGGACGAGGCCGCTGGCGGCGTCCACGCGGAGTCGGAGTGTGTGGTGCTGTTCCCATTGCTACGAGGTGCATTGCTCACCGATCCTGGACACAAAAGTCGAGTTTTGACTTAAACTACCAGCAAGTCACGTCTGTTCACATTGTGTAGTTTGCATTTCGTTGTCGGCTGTTGGGACATTCCTGCGAGCAACCACGTGTTTTCAAGTTGGCAAATCTTAGCCACCCTCTGGTGGAGTTTATCTGTACTTGATTATTTTGAACTGAAGTGCACCAGCGGAACCTTCTGCCTTGTAGCCGTTAACGTTCTGGTTACCTGCCCTGGCCGTTTTAGTAAATTCAGGCAGTGTATTTTCCTCATCGTGTTGTTGTTGTCCAGCATGGTATGTAGTTTGACAGCTCAATGTATACAATCTACTTCGTTCCATTGAACTCCGTGTTGTGTGCTGGTCGCGTGAAGCGGAGGTCAGCTTGTCGGTGGGTCCGTTGACTGTCTGTCGTTTGAGCTATCGTCCGATCGACAATGGTTGGGCCGATTGCCTGTCTCATCTAAGCGAGCATTAGTGTTTGAATTCCAGGCCGACCCTCAGAACCTCCGACAAGGGAACCTCCCCATCGCACCCCCCTCAGATTTAGTTGTAAGTTGGCACAGTGGATAGGCCATGGAAAAACTGAACACAGATTAATCGAGAAAACAGGAAGAAGTGGTGCGGAACTGTGAAAAAATAAGCAAAATATACAAACTGAATAGTCCATGCGCAAAACGGGTCACATCAATGATGGTGTGAGCTCTAGAGCGCCGTGGTCCCGTGGTTAGCGTGAGCAGCTGCGGAACGAGAGGTCCTTGGTTCAAGTTTTCCCTAGAGTGAAAAGTTAAATGTTTATCTTCAGGCAATTATCATAGTTCGGGCACTCACACATAATCAACTTCTCTCTCCAAAATTCCAGGACATGTTCAGATTTGCTTGGACATATGCAGGATTTGACGGTCTACACACGGAAAAATTTGAAAACGTTAAAAACATATGTTTCCACAGAGCGCAGAGAAAACTGTGCGACTGTGAAACTGTTGCATTCTTTTGTTGCAGTTTATGTGACACACTCTTATGTTTCATCACTTTTTTGGGAGTGATTATCACATCCACAAGAAAACCTAAATCGGGCAAGGTAGAAGAATCTTTTTACCCATTCGCCAAGTGTGCAAGTTAGGTGGGTCGACAACAAATTCCTGTCATGTGACGCACATGCCGTCACCAGTGTCGTATAGAATATATCAGACGTGTTTTCCTGCATCAAATATTTTCGGTTCCCATTGGAGAGGCACGTGCTTTCGTCTACTAATCGCACGGTTTTGCGGTGCGGTCGCAAAACACGGACACTAAACTTATTACAGTGAGCAGAGACGTCAATGAACGTACGTACAGATCATAACTTTGCAAAAATAAAGTAAGTAAACTTTTCACTCGAGGGAAGACTTGAACCGAGGACCTTTCGCTCCGCAGCTGTTCACGCTAACCACGGGACCACGGCGCTCCTGTGCTCACATCATCCTTGATGTTGTTTATGTTGCCCATGAACTACTCAGTTTGTATATTTTGCTTATTTTTTCATAGTTCCACACTACTTCTTCCTGTTTTCTCTATTGATCTGTGTTCAGTTTTTCAAGGCCTATCCAGTGTGCAAAATTATAACTAAATCTGAGGGGGGTGCGATGGGGAGGTTCCCTTGTGAGCACCCTTGGGTGTACTGCCTTTTCTTGTTTGTTCAAAGGGCTCTGAGGACTATGGGACTTAACATCTTTCATCAGTCCCCTAGAACTTAGAACTACTTAAACCTAACTAACCTAAGGACATCACACACATTCATGCCCGAGGCAGACTCGAACCTGCGACCGTAGCGGTCGCGCGGTTCCAGACTGAAGCGCCTAGAACCGCTCGGCCACGATGACCGGCTGTTGTTTGTTCTTGTTGTTTGTAATTGTATGGCTTCTAGCCGATTTTTAGATTAAGGTTGTTTTGGCCTTAAGGCATCAGATGGTTTGGACCTTCAGCCTAATTTATGAACTGTTTTACGTAAAGCCTTTTTTAATGAATGTTATTGAGTCTTAAGTGTTGGGCCTTTAGCCGATTTTGAATTTAAGTTGTTTTGCTCTTAAAGTGTCAGATTCTTTTGCCTTTCAACCTAATTAAGGAACTGTTTTAAGATATGGCTTTGCCTTTTAAATTTGTGATTTTGGTTGAGCTTTAAGTTATTGGCTTTCAGCAGTTTTCAAATTAAAGTGGTCTTGCCCTTTAGGCATGAGATTGTACAGCGCATTCAGGCGCTAATTAAGTTCCAAAACTAAAGCTGTGTGTTATTTTTTTAATTTTCCTTGGCTCTTGTAATGTTTGATCAAATAAAAGGTATGTTCGAGTGTAGCTAAAAGATGCTTATTTTGGCCTCTTTCCACTACTTAAGGGGCTCCGGAACGCCCTATACTTGCAATGTTAAAATAACGCTTATAAATTACATCTTTCCTCACAAAGTATTTGAGGTAGGAAGTTGAACTTTTTACAGATTATTTATTGGGATATGGGCTACAACTTAACACAGGGATTTTACAAAATTTTAGTTCAGTTATTAAAGTTGATTTTTTTCAATTGTAATAAAAATTCACATTTTTTTGCAATTTTTTATTTATATATTCAAAAATATAGTTTTTTGGAAAAAGGCTGTGTTAAATTATGCAGAAGGTACTGTGTAACATTTACTGAAAGTTTGAAACAAATATGTTTGGAAGATCCTTAGAAACATGTAATTAGTATGAGAAAATAAAAGTTTTGGGAATAGAGCGACAAAGATTGGATTAACTTTTTAGTGCATTACAGGTCCATAGGATGGATTATCTTCATCCTCTGCAAACTCCTCCTCCAGCTTCCTCTTGTTCCTCCTCCTGTTTACTATTGCTTGTATTTCTAGACTCTTTACAGCCCTGTCTGCAGCCCGAAGGCGTTCCTTGTCTAAAGCAAGCATCGCTCGTACCATGTTAGAACCTATCTTCATTCCCATATTTCTAAATACATTTGGCTTTCCAACATTTCTCCTTTTCTTAAAAGCCTTCAGAGGATTTCTAATAACTTTACTTTTACTCATTATTATACTTAAACAAAACAGACTCAAGAAACAGAATTAATTACGAATATTTTCGAGATAACGACAGAGTAAATAAACATGAAACAATCGACAATCACACCAGCGATATATATTGAACCATCATAGGTTAGCCACAACACATACTTTATCTCACATCACTAAAATGTACCTGATGAACACGGACGTTAATAATAACACCATTTGACAGCAGTTTAACAGCGCCACAGTGGGTCACGCCCATGTAGAACACATTTCAAAAAAAATTTAAAAATAGTTGTAGTCTTCGGAATTGAATAAATTATATATCTATTAAAAGGTAATAGTCTGCAGATGCAGAAAACGCAAAAAAGTAAAAATTGAACTTTTCATGATTTTGAGCCTTTCCGGAGCCCCTTAAACTACCTGTCCTCTCCAGCGGGTTTAGCAGGGCGTCTCAGCCACCTACATTAAACATTTGTTAGCGTGGATCCAGCATTTTTATGCGGAAATAGACCAATTCCATGAGTGAATTGTCACGAACATCAGTGAGTCTCGTTTTTATTGTATTACTTTTGGTTTGACTATAACGTGCTATTATCTGTGGTAGGATATCCTCCACCTGTGCGAGCCGCGAAGATCAAATCGCTTCCACATTTGAGCTTCCACTGTAAAGTATGTTACCTTACTAATTTCTATATCCTCAAAATTGGCAATTATTCTGATTGCAAAAGTTGCTAAACCTAGTCGCTTTAGAAGATCCAAAATATGAATTTTCCAATTAAGATTCTCATCCCACACCCAAAAACTAAGTATGCTCTACCCTGTCTACTGACTTCTGTTGATGTGTTACATTTATTGAAGGAACTGTACTTTTTGCAGCAGAAAATTGGATGTACTGTGTTTTTTCAAAGTTTAGAGTAAGCCCATTTGCAGAAAACCAATTAATGACTTTTCCAAAGACCTTATTTGTATCATTTTTAATTGGAGTTTCTTTTATATGATTAATAATAATGCTTGTATCATCAGCAAACAGTGTCAGTTCAGCTTCCTGTTTCAGATAGGAAGGGAAGTCGTTCACATATGTCAAGAACAGAAAGGGACCCATGATTGAACCCTGTGGAAAACCTAATGTAATTTCACCCCAGTTAGATGAAGTGGCAAACTTATTTAAATCACTTGACCCATATAAGGAAACGTTTTGCTTCCTGTTTTGTAGGTATGACTTAAATCACTCATATGCTATTCCATTTATACCATAGGACTGTAATTTCTGTAACATAGTGTTATGGTTCACACAATCAAATGCTTTGGACATGTCACAGAAAATTCCTATTGGTGACATTTTACTATTTAAAGTCTATTATGTGGACAGTGAAATGGTATATTGCTGTCTCAGTGGAACAGCATTTTTTAAATCCGAACTGTGATTTACTAAGTATCCCATTACTGTTGAAATGGCTAACCACTCTTGAGTACATTAAATTCTCGAAGATTTTTGAAAATGCTGTAAGTAAGGATACTGGCCAATAATTATTGGCATCTGTGGTGTCCCCCTTTTTGTAGAGCGCCCTGACAATGCCATATTTTGACCTGTCTGGGAAAATACCTTGAGTTAGTGATGCTTTACGTATGTGACTCAGAACACCAGCTGTAATTGCTCTACATTGTTTTAATATCTTATTAGAGATATCATCTATTCAAACAGAACAATTATTTTTCAAAGATTTAATAATTTTACTTATTTTGCAAGAGTTTTTTAGGTGAAACTTAATCTGACGAAATTTTTGCAAAACAGACTCCTCCATGTACTGCCTAGCTTTTTCTTTTGAACTGTTCTCACCAATTTGTTCTCCTACACTTAAGAAATGGTTGTTAAATACATTAGCTACTTGTGTAATGTTGGTTAGAATGGTCTCGTTCTCCTTAATAAAATACTACCCACCCCAGTGGTTACTTTTCCTGTCTCCCTTCTAACGACATTTCATATTTATTTTATTTTATTGCCGGAGTTGTTAATTCCTTCTCTAACATACATATTTCTCGATTTTCTTACAACTTTTCTCAGTATGTTGCAATAATTTTTATAGTGAAAAACTACTTCTGGATCTTTACTAGCTCTTGCTGTCTCATAAAGTTGTCTTTTTCTTTCTGAAGACACTTTAATGCCTGTAGAATTCCAAGGTTTGTTTGAAAAGTGTGTGGTGTTACATTTAGTAATTTTCTTTCGGAAACGATTTTCAAAAAGGGATATAAACTTATCAAGAAATATGTTGCATTTATCATTTGCATTTGGCTCATTATATACATCTCCTCAATTAACATTTCTTAAGGTTTCTTTGAAGTGCTCTATAGATACCAGGTTGAACGCCCTCACACTTCTACTTAATGGTTTCCGAACTGTACTCCCTGTTAAGTTTTGTAAGTTAATCAGTTGTGCATCATGGTCTGACAATCCATTTACCACAGGGAAAAAAACGTGTTTGTTTTTCATCCTCTTTCTGTACAAATACATTATCTATTAGCGTGCTACTGTCTTGAGCTATACGTGTAGGGAAATTGATCACTGATTCTAAGTTATATGTTGTTAATAACACTTCTAGTTCACTTTTCCTCTCAGAATTATTTAGAAAGTTTACATTTAAATCACCACAGGTTAGTAACTTCTTCTGTTTGTCTGACAGACAGCATAATAGGGAGTCAAACTTTTTTTATGAATAGCTCCCAGTCTCCTAATGGAAACCTGTACACTGTTGCTAATATCAGTACTACATTATCCAGCTGAAGTTCACGTGTACAAACCTCAAAGTGCTGATCAACGCAAAATTTGCTTACGTCTACAATTTTGCATTTATGTCCTTGTTTTATGAAAATGGCAACTCCTCCTTTATCCATCCTAGATCTACAAGTGTAAGATGCTAAATTATACCCACTGATACTGACACTACCCATGCCCACAGTTACTTGGTGTTCAGACTGGCAGAGTATATGAATGTCATTCTTATTTTTGAGATCATCTGAACACACTAATAGTTCATCTACTTTATTTTTTATTCCCTGATATTTTGATGAAGTAAGTTGATAACTGCCCCTAGCTTTACCCCTATTTACTGTACATGAAGTTTCTTTTATTCTATTTATCCTGACTGTCATCTGTCTGGACTTTGGATTTAACCGAAAAACGTGTCTGCCTGGACCCATTAACCACAGAGATCACCCCTTGTGTGACTGTGGACCCCATTACAGTTTCTGCTAATAGTGAAGCTAACTTATTTTTCCCCATCCTATTCAGGTGCAGGCTATGTGTAGTGTATCCCCACCTACCAACAGCATTTACTGGAACAACACGTATGCGAGATTTTGCCGGTGTCTGGAGCATCCTGTTCAGCTCAGTGTTACCATGCCTTATGGCAGTGTTTACCCAGGGCGGATCATGGCGCTAAAAGACCTCCCTAAACAACACTTTTGTGTGCTCAGTTTCTGCTCCTATTTTATCCAGGTCACTCCTAATAACGTATCTTGGATTCATAGTTATGCTGTTTCCTGCCCCCCCCCTCCAACTATAATTACCCAATCTTCCTTCTCAAAGTCCCTGCATAACTGACCAAAATTTTCTGTCACCTGGCTAAGGCTAGCACTTGGTTTCACAAAACTTGTGACCTGGTACCATGCACCTAATTTCTCCTGAACCTGCTGCCCCCCCCCCCCCCTGCCCATGACTCCTGCCTATAAGCCTGGTTGGTCCGGAAAGACAGGGGGGTTCTGCTTGTCAAGAAAGTGTTATGCCAGTTGGTGTGACGGACTGGCTGAATGGGGTGGATGCTGCACCACTCGGACATTGTCAAAAGAGCGGGACGGCATGCCCATGGTAGGTTCTGAGGAAGTGCATGGGGTGAGACATTCCGTTTCTTCGTGGAAATTCGGTAAACACACCTTCTGGCGAGCTACGAGCGTGGCGTGGGAACGACATGACTTCCCAGGCAGTTTTTGGGGAAAAACTCCGTGACAAAGCGAAGTCGGCGCAGATACTGGCGCCAAGTATCTCCATTGGTGTAGTAGAAGTGCTTCGGCAATAGGGTGGAAATTTCCACCGGTTATCAAGTTGCTGATTGGCACGTTCAAACACGGACACCATGATGGGGAAGATAATGTAGTGTGTTCGGCTTGTTCGGGTGCTCTGTGAGGGGAGTCTAGTCTCGCCTTTCGGTTCGAGTAGGTTACAATACTGAGCTCTCGCTGCTCTTGACAGTCTGCCTTCCGTTGTTGTTTAATAGTATCTGTTTGACGAAGTTGCTGAAGTTTCGGCTTCAGTGTAACTTTCCGACTACAGTTGGCAATTGAGCGTTCTGCGTACAAACGGCCTATGTGGTCCGTCTAGAGCAGTTTTGGCTAAAGTTGACTGTATCGGAGTTACTGTGTGACTTCGCTTGTTAAAATCAATAACTGTACCATCAGTGATTGTGTGGCGAGCTTTCTTCTTCTCCCTCAGAGGCACATTTAAACTGCTAGGAAGTCTTTAGTCTGGAGCAACCAGGCCAGGATAATTAGTATTGGGCTATACTCGCGGCATTATTATCACCACGACTGGACGTCGATGCAACCAGCCATCGTTCTGGTACGCCATATCGTGTTCTTGCAGTAAAGAAGACAGCCTGGTAATGTATGTCTGCATCACCGCCAGATTAGGGAATTTTTCTAAGTGATAATCGGAGCTTATTAGAGCGCGCCTGTTCCCGTTCTTTCTATCTTGGTTCTGTCTTGGGTTTTCATTGTCTGAGTTCTCACCACTGTTGCAGAGCTATTAATGTCCGGTTTGCTGGGTGTTTTTCTTAAGATTTGAGTTGCAAGTAATTGGCTCCGCATACCACTTGATCATAAATATCACAAGCTAGTTTATGGACAACTTCAACTTCACAGCAATTATCTGTGTATGAAATTGACGTTCTAACATTCTGCGTGGTGTCTGTTTGTTCTATATCGTGTCTCCCTACCACTTTCGCGCAACGACGCTCTGAGCGTGTTTTTTAGGGAATTGACTAGTTTGAACCTGGGACCTCTTGCTGGTAAGGAGACGCCAGACCACACATGACATGTAGAGTTAAGAAGAGTTCAGTGAGACTAGCGATGATATAACCAAATACTTAATGATTTCAGCGTCAGCTCCACTGCACTCCCTGTAAAAGAATCTTAATACTAACTACATTTAGTGGAAGGGTTCCAAGGCTTTCCTATTTTTAGTTAGCTGGTAAAATAACGTCGAAAAAGCAGTTAAGTTTACCATTGGAAATTTTATTCTACTCACAAAACATTTTTTATAAATTGCACTATTGATAAAAGGAAATGTTTTAATACAGAATGATAAAAACCAACTGCCTTCAACAAAAATGTGAACGAATATTCCCTGAATGGGTTTCTAAGTTCTACAATGGATCGAAGGATGACCTATGATATACCACATCTATAATCTAGGTTTGAATTAAGTTTCATAAAAGAGAAAACTATCAAAATGGTCTACAGTGACCCTTAATTATCTTTAATTACTCATCTAACTTGTCGTAAATTACAGTGGCTGATGTGGCTTCTCAATAATTATATAAATGAAAAATCATCGCATTTCAGATTTTTACTTCAAGTGGCAAATGTGAACACCATGAGCTTTAATTGACGATCGACACTAGTATTACTCAAAAAGGGGGTGTAACAGATGAGACTTCTGCAGTTCTGAGTGAAGCTTTATGCGCTGTTATGCGGCATCGCGTGCGTTCATTACCTTGTCGGTGTTCGTCAGGGGGGCGACGGGCAGCACAGCTCCACTCACCTCGCCGTCTAGGAAGCAACTCCCTCCTAACTTCTCCTTACTACAATTTACCGAAGTTGGTTTAAAAAAACTATCTGGCTGTGTTTTCATCTGACCAATCAGGGTCTCAATGTTAACCTTAAGCTCCACCTACAAAAATTCTGTCTATCCAATGAGAAACGTTATACTTTTCGTGGTGGGGCAATGTTTTTAAAGTTTGCAACGTAACGGAGACGCGAAAAAGTCTAACGCTAAAACTTGCAGCTGATGTGGTTCTTTTAGTGTTATCGTAAGATCTATACTGTTCTTCTGGAGGGCCCTATCTTTTAACATGGGCTGGGGGGTGGTCCTAGCGGTTAGCTGGCGACGTGGGTATCCGTCCCTTATCGTAGGGCCTTCCAGCTCAACACGGTTCTGCTCTCGGCTTCTGTTCTCGTTTCTCCCCTCGGAACTGCGTCTGTCTCACGGTGGGAAGGTATGACATGCATTTAGGCATTCTTGTGTTAGTCTGTGGTATTCCATTTGCTCACTCGTTACTCGTATTACTTTGGTTAATTTAATGTCACGATTTATTCGGAGCTATGTGACGTACTACCGGATTTGCTTATCATGTCAGGGTTTTCATGGAAGGTGTTGGATTTGCATGACACCTTACAACGTATTGTAAAGGTTTCATGTGTTTTTCATTTTGAATTTCGTCAGAATAAATCCAATTGTTATCTTGAACAGAACCTTCATTCTGTAGTTATGTGGAGCAACCGTTCATCTGTCATGACATTAATTAAACTTTCCACTGTCAAATTAATTTTTATCAAATTAAATTATTGCAGATGCCAAACTCTTCTCTACTCCACTTGCACGGTCGATTACAATCAGTCCTCGTTGCTTTTTTAATTCATGTGCAACAACAAAAGTTGGAGTTAGGAATGTGGGGCCTTAGATCATCATTTCCATGTGTAAATTCTAGCTGAATTTAATTCTAAACACACTGCTAGCCCCACCACCTTGCATAAAATGGCGAGCGACTCTTAGCCTCGGATCTTTAATGTGAATCGCTGATAAACAAGTAGTATTCTCAGTAGGAACATTCAAAACTTTTTCCTTTTTAATATTTTTTAATAACCCAAGTTCTTTTTCTGGTAGTTCCGCGATTAGTTTTAAGTAGCGGCGCATGATCACAGTTTTTTTAGTTTCCTGTGTATATATTTTTTGGTTTGTTCATTGTTTTTGTGGTTCTTTAATGTGGTGTCTGTACCATATCACACCTTGTCGCCTTTGTGTGCGGTTTCTGTACCAAAACATATCGTGCATGTGATTACAGCGTTGGAACGGCGTTGCTGAAGTTTTATGTCTATATGTGAAGTATACATATAGGGAGCAGCTTTTTAATTGTGCTTATTAGACAACATTAGCAGTAGTAGGTACGACGATATTGGAGTATTATTGTCTTTATTTTAGACAAATTTGTTTTCGTGAATGATCACGAGAAGTAAGCCACGTCTATTAGCGAGGGAAGATAAATCAAAAGAGGATAGCATAATGGATAAGGGGCAGGTTTATAACGGGGATAGGTTCGGAGATGAGACGGGCACATTACCAGCAGGACAGGGAGACAGAATCGTTGATGAGGAATGCGATTTGGACGCGATCTTACAGCAACGTCGCGGTCGTGAATATGATAGCGAGGTAGAGGATGAAACAGGCAGGCACACAGGTCGAGACGTTTACTGCAAAACGAACGAGAGCAGACTAAGTCCATCCCGCCCACGTCAGAGCTCTAGCGCCCATGTGTCCAGAGTTTCATCGGCCATTGGTGACGAGAATCAAAAAGATGACAGTTACACAATACTGAGCTTCCTACGATCAATGAAAGAAGACACTGACGAACAGCGTAAGAAGGAGAAGGCGTAAGATGAGAAACAGCGTAACAAGGGTAGGGAAGAAGTTGTCAAACAGCGTAAGAAAGATAAGGAATAGTTAACTTCATTAATCGAAGAAGGGGTGCAGAGGAATACTCAGGCAGTAATTTCGCATATTGGGGAAATTCGTAAGGAATTACTAACAATAAAGAAAGAATATGTGGAAGTAAAGAAATGTCTATGGTTGCACAAAAAGTAGCAGGCCTAGCCAAAACGGCAGCAACAGGGGCAATGAAAATCGCGGGAGCAACTTCTAAACTCGCAGGGCGCTTGCGACGTACAACACAAGCCCACTCGAAATCCCTAGCGTTCTAAAAAACTCAAGGTAATATCGCGGTTACGAACACCACGAAACGAATGGAAGAAGTAGAGAGTCGGATAGCAAAACTAGAGCGAAACGGGCACACGAGCACTGCGCGTTCGGATACAAATGGTGAAGTGCAGAGAATTGTCTCTCCGTCCTCTAGCCCAGTGACAGAGTGCGGAACTAACAATGCATACGCAGCAACAGCGAGTAATAGCTGCAATGATTGCAGCCCACTTACGAGAGTGAATGCTGAATGCCACTTCGACTGTGATAAAGAGGTAGTATGATACAGAGGTAGCCCTTCACAGTTATCAGCAAGACAGATCAGGACACTCAGCAGATGTGCGAGTATCGGAAACGATTGGCAACACCAATGCGAGGATCGGACAGGATTTTCATCACAATCACTTCCTGTCGATACTAAAATTCCAGAAGTTCTAAGATGATGGAGGGTCGATGCATCCCAAGAGCTGAGTGATGTAGTTCTCAAATTCATTACTGTCATCATGGCCAACCCAGGCCAAATTAGAATTCATCTGTGGACACATCGAAGGCGAAGCCGCGGAAAAGATGCGGGGTGTGGCAGCGACGTGTAGGAATCATCAGGAATTTGTTGGTGCGTTCCTGCGGACCTACTGGTCAAAGGAAACACAAGACAGGATTAAAGAGGAAATAATATTTTGTCCTGAACTGGAAGCGTCCGGGCAAAGGAACGCAACCAAATTTTTTGATGGTTTACTCAAGAAGAATCACTTTTTAGATAGTCCATATAGCAAGGGAGAAATCATCAAATATTGTTTTTCCATATTGCCAGACACTTGTCGGGAAGTGCGGATCTGACAGGCATTCAAGAGTCTATTGCGTGAACTCTACGTAGTCTTTAACTAACAAGAGGCAAAGGACAGGAAGAAGGGACAGAGTAATAAATACCAAGGACCAGCAAGGGAGAGCGCCAACAGATCGCATAATCGCACTGGTCACTTAGGAAACCATGGTTACGGAAATCAAGGTTACGCTAATCAAGGTTATGAAAACTAGAGACACGGAAACCTGAACTTCAGGGAAAAGGGTCATGCTAGAAAAGCAATCAGGGACAGGAGGAATAACGACCGACAAAGCGACCGTAACTGGAAGAGCGAAACCAAGGACAACAGGGGCGCCAGGAGATTCAAACTAGACCTGCAAATCCTAATTCACCTCAGAGGAGGGGGAGTCTAACAACGGATTGACGCCAGACTAGTGCGAACACAGGCCGCGGGAATTTCACAAGTAATCTCGGTCCTGGTCAACTGCGGATGATAAATTACTAAGATTTATCAGAAATTCTGCTCGAAGAATATAAAACAACTCTTCGACAGGATCGGCAGCCTTTGATCACAGTAGAAATAGCTGAAAAGAGTGTGAATGCGATCACAGATAGTGGAAGCTGCATAACGGCAATATCTGAGGCAGCGTACAAGAGGTGCTCTCAGGAGGTGGACTGGCCTGTTCTATTGGTTAACAAAACCAAAATAAAAGTGTACGGAGGTCACCCAACAAACAAGACTGGAATTCTCATGCCAAGGACACAAAACAGAGGCTAATTTCTGGATCGTGCCAAATCTGGCAATCGACATGATAATAGGAACGGACTTCCTAAATGAGCATGAAGCGATAGTTGATCTAGGACGAGGTGAAGTGATTTTGAGGAAAGTGAAACCCATCCACATTAAGTTCGACGACCAGCTGATCCCAGTTCAACTATCGTCTAACTGTGAACGGATGAACTATGCATGTCAGAACGACAGAAAGGAAGAATAAGTCGACGTGGTGGGTAGGGGAGAGGACACGGATGAGAATGAAGTCTTAATGGTAAAAATAAAGGAGAAAATAGAAGAAAAAGTTGAAGCAATAAAGAATATGAGGTCAGACCAGCGCAAAGCACTTCATGAATTATTAGTAGAACATGCGGAGGTCTTCATTCCCAAGACAGGATCAATAAATAACTTCCAATATGAATTCCGTGTACGCCCTTACAACCAGTTTCGTGTGCCACCCTACCCAGTCCCCATGGCATATCGACAGAAAGTAGGAACAGAAATTACGCGAATATTGAGTGAAGGAATAATAGAGCCTACGGCCTCAGCCTATAATAACCCGTTAAGAGACGTGGATAAGGCAGATGGTAGCTTCCATGGAATATAAATCTTCTCATCGGTGGATCTAAAATCGAGTTTCTGGCAAATTGAGCTCCACACAAATTGCAGACAGTACACAGCCTTTTTAGCATTTGGAAGATGTTACCGCTTTCGTCATCTACCATTTGGTTTGAACATTTCGTCTGCCGCATTCATTCGGGGTCTGGACGGCATACTAAGCGATAATTTGGAACGTCATGTCACCAGCTACCTGGACGATTTGTTCATCGTGGAGAAATCTTGGGAAGAGCACAACGCGGTCCTCGGTGAACTCCTAGCGACATTCAAGGCATAAGGAGTGATTATCAATACCAAAAATCGAATTTTGAGACGTCCCCATTCAAATTCCTAGGACATATCATCACGGTTGAGGATATTGCGCCAAATTCAGAAAAGATCGAAGCGATTGATGAAAAGTTTCCCATTCCTACGACGAAAATGGTTCAAATGGCTCTGAGCACTATGGGACGTAACTGCTGAGGTCATCAGTCCCCTATAACTTAGAACTACTTAAACCTAACTAACCTAAGGACATAACACACATCCATGCCCTAGGCAGGATTCGAACCTGCGACTGTAGCGGTCACGTGGCTCCAGACTGTAGCGCCTAGAACAGCTCGGCCACCCCCGGCCGGCTCCTACGACAAAGAAGCAGTTAAGGGGGTTCTTAGGGATCATAAATTTTTACAACCGCTTCATACATGTCAAAACTCAGAGCAGTCCTACGTTGCGCCAACTTACAGGAAAGAAGACTCCTTGGGAATGGGATGAGGCGGCCGAATCTGAATGGAAAGCATTGAAACTGGCATTACTACAAGCACCCATCCTCTCACATCCTAATTTAGCGGAAGAGCTTTGCATACTAACTGACAGTTCATATTCAGGCCTGGGTGTTATGGTGTTTCAAGCCTATGTACATGAAGGAAACAGGGTAGGGAAGAAAACTTCGTTTGGTAGAAGAGTACTAGCCAAGAGTGAGAGGAATTACTCGGTAATGGAGTTTGAGGCGCTGGCTATTGTATGGGCGTTTGAAAAATTCAGGTACCTTTTGTATGGTCGCAAGACGAGGGTCTACACAGACCACAAGGCACTCGAGTTCCTGATGACTGCAAAGCTTAATCACAGGCGACTCATTAGGTGGGCATCACATCTGCAGCAGTACAACTTTTCGATAGAATATATCCCCGGCAGTCAGAACATTACTGCAGACGCCTTATCATGGTCACCAGTCGGATATGACCACAACATGAAAGAAGATCAGGAGAAAAATCACTACTGCCTTTTCTTACATGCAAAAAGTAGGCCTCTGAAAATTTTATTACCTGTGATATGCAGGACACCAAGAAGGAACAAGGCAAGGACCCTGCTCTAGTGTTCTTGAAACAGAAATGGAAAGACAGAAGACAAACCACTGTCAGGCAGTTCTACCTCTTGCGGAAAGGCATAATCTTCCACAAAAATAATGTTAATGACACTGAATGGGGGATATGCATCCCTGGACACCTAATAAACAAGGTTATATGGCATACTCACCTCAGCTACGGGCACTTCGGGCCACGCAAGTGGTATCTCAAGCTAAGGACCATGTGTTACTTTCGAAACTTAGAGCGTCGAATTCGGAGGGTACTATCGGTGTGTAAAGACTGCCAAAAGGCTAAGCACACCACTGTGAGTATGCAGGCATCATTATACCCAATCGTACTGACCAAATCAAGACAATTAGCGGCAACGGATTTGATGGGGCCTTTGCCAAGAACAAGAAGAGGATATACTTACGTATTAGTCTTTGTTGAACTAACGTCCAAATATGTTGCTTTTACGGCACTGAAGAGGGCGACAGGACGAACTGTATAACGAGCCCTAATCAGGGATTGCCTACCACAGGTTGGTCATGTGAGTATAATAATTTCTGTTAACGGGCCACAGTTTAAGTCATAAACTGTGAAGGAGACGTTGCGACGAAGTAAAATTGATCCCATTTTTATATCATCACACCATCCGAGTTCGAATGCTGCAGAACGGGTATAATGGATTGTACTGTAAATGATGAAAGTATGTGAATGCAGCTTGCCGCTAACTTGGTGTAATGTCTCTCACACATAAACCTGTACAGTAAAGTAAGGGCCTCCTGTTTTATCTTTAGGCTGATCCGTGATAAGACAAACAAACAATTATACTAATGGAGGATTCTGCGTATTTTCTCTAATTTCATTCGCTCTTTCTCTCTCTCTCTCTCTCTGTCCTTTATCTATATACAGTTTTAAATATAATATTTCATTACGTGAATTCAGCCCAATAGAATCTCTGGTGGAGCCCTTCGTCTTAATATTCAGCGGCTGGCTTGCTGTAAAAGATCTTTATATCTATTATTATTGTTAAGCGCTGCATTCAGTTGGGAAAATCGATCGTTTGAACAATTCGTTCATTTTACGACAGATTTAGAATTTCAGATGTGTCCGAAGCCTTTTTGGACGATTTTATAAACTCTCGGTGATTGCAGGCTCTCTTCGTCACAACTGAAACTTTCCCACTAATTACAGGGCCAAGACAATCATCAATGATTCAGACAGAGAACTCATTCATCATTCACTCTAGAATAAAAGGGTCACAAACCTTATTTCTGAGGAAAATTGTATATTCAATCCATTACATGTTCCGTTTTCTGTTGATTCCAAGTCTTACTTAATTTGCGTTTACAGTTTTTCTCTCTCTTCAAATAACCCGCTAGTGGCACAAATGTTATAGCTCGCTTTAGCGAAAAGAAGAGGAAATATGTCTCTTTTAGCAACCCGACAATCTTCCAACAGATACTTCCGAAGCTGTCCTCCTTATCCGTCCCTAACAACCATGGAGAAAACATATATGTATCTCTGTTCTTCCAAAGAATAAACTTACTAGAAAAATACCTTGGCGTCGGTGAGCTATCGGCGCATATATTACTAAAAAATCCGATCAGATACTTTCCAAAAGTGAATAAATGTGGATGATTTGATTGATAATTATTAATTATTGCGTGGTAGAGGGTAATTTTCCGTGGGGAGATTACAACGCCCCTCGCAGCGAGCGAAGTTTGTGAGCTCAACTGTTATTTGCCGAACACACTTCGCGAGCTATTAGTGTGGATAACCCGGAAGTGATAATTGTCAGTCCTCCGACTGAAAAAGAATATTATGTTTAAGACAGACGAAGAAAAGAAATATTGAAAACAGAAGAAATGAAGAGACAGGTACCGCGGCTGTATTGCTTTTACGTGCATCAAGATGTTATGTCTGCTGTGCACAACCAAGGAAGATGATCTTTCATGAAACTGTTATCAGGGTCTACCCATTCGGGAACTTTCTTAAGCAGGGAAACCTTGGAAAACCTCTTAAGCCTAGACCCCCAGCTTACGGTACATAGAAGATAGGAAAGCCTATAGAAGGAAAAAAAATAATTGTGGAAATAGATCTCTAAAGGAAAGATAGGGATCGATTTATATAACGCTTTGGAGAAGAGTGATTTGTGCCTCTAGCAAAAAAAAAATTACAATAAATAACGTAAGTTTTCGTTTTACAATCTTGTTCCTAGGACAATCTCTTGCGGTGCTAAAACTCCCCCGGGTCTTGCATGTACCCGACGTCCACATTTGTAGTCGGTCTTCTACGCGGCCCACTTTGTAGTCGGTCTTCTACGCGGCCCCCAATGGGAAGAGTAGAAGGAACAGGGATACCCGATTTCACATGCAACATTCATTCCGAAAGAATTAGCAATGACCAAAGGGGAAACTCTTCCTGTAAGAGAACTGGTTAGGTTGCACCGTCCAAGATTCTCCTTTTTGAAAGCAAATCCTTATGGCTTCATGCATCCTTTTTCTTACGACGTACTTCAAGGAATTTCACCATTAACTAATGCTG
This sequence comes from Schistocerca nitens, assembly GCF_023898315.1. Classification (NCBI taxonomy): domain Eukaryota; kingdom Metazoa; phylum Arthropoda; class Insecta; order Orthoptera; family Acrididae; genus Schistocerca; species Schistocerca nitens. The sequence continues at coordinate 653,209,325 of NC_064618.1, forward strand.
TTGCCAAAACATCCTCATATTTATTCTAGTTTGAATACTCTTTCGGACTTTGCATCCCCACTTGTGCTTATAAGTCCGAAAATTCTAACACATTTCTGTCAATGATTTTTTCTTCGTAATTTAAAGGATTCATGCAACTTACAGTAGATTTTGGATTCAAATCATCGAATAATGGAAAGTGTGGTTCATTTTATACAAAGGCATAATCCCTCATTTCCTTGAAAGTCATTTGATTTATCTATACTCAAAAACTTTTTATCCTAAATGCACATATTTCTCCAATTGATTGTTGAAATGTAAAAGTTATTAGCATTGAGGAATGCGGATTCACTTCTTTCATTTATTCTCTGATTCATACGGCGTTCACACATGCACATATATGGAAATGGATTTTTTTTTTCAAACAAAAATTCCAAACGAACACGACCCATTAAATAACCACTAATTCTATGAATATCACTTTCTTTAAACATTCAATAATAAATTAAAAACTCTTAACTTCTAATTATAACACCTTTTCTTTTTAAAGTTCAACATGAATCAGTTTACCCTCGCGTTTGGTGCGAGTCTCTTACAAAGCATATCTGTGTCGTCTATATCGATTCTAACTCTCGCGCCGACGTCAACTGTTTTGCGCGGGAAATTATCTTTGCGGCGTTAACCGTCACTCATGATTCACTGTCTCAACACATCCCTTCACACGTTTACACATCTAAGCGTGCACTTGAAATTATATATGAACCTTCACTCGGAACCTCTTTTGATTATTCAGCGTCATTTACGGGAAACATTTCATTGTTCTTGTAGGTCAGTTAGATCCTTTATAAATCTTGATGACATTAGCAATGCCAAAGTTCCATGTTCACCCAAACACAGGTGAAGCCTATCTCCACTATCTTCTTTGCAACACTCGATAGTAATAGTTAGTCACTATTTCTATAGTCTATGTCACTGATTATTTATTTCAATTTAAAGTTTTCTAACACTACACACACAGTTTATTGTTATGTTTTTTTGGCACGACCAACAATGGGGAGCAGTATGGGCTTGTAGAGGGTTCGATCAAACCCCATTTCAACATGCGATCTATTTCTTTCTGAACTTGAGCCTTTAACCTCCAGGGAACAGGATAGAAAGTTCTACAATACGTTTCGTGCGGCTTAACGTAGAGATGGCATATGTATCCCTTGATAACTCCTGGCCTTTCATCAAACACGTTTTTATACGCTAATAATAATTCTTTTAGCTGCTTCTTCTGATCTTCAGTAATGCAGTCGGATTCATTTAACTTCTCGTGCACTAATTGACCGAAATCTCCTTTGACTTGGAACTCACTAATTACATGCTCTTCCGAATTTTGTGCCGTCCTGATTACTTGCACACTGATCCCACAATTATATTTTCTCGTAAGGCTTTCTTTTTTCAACAACTCCAACTCAATTTCTTGTTTATGAACATTCAACCAAATTTTTCCTGTTTTAAAATCTATTCTGCATCCGTATTGACGTAGGCTGTCGACTCCGATAACGCAATCTACCACCAAATTTATCACAACAAGGAATGTGCTTAATATTGCTACATTTCCGACTTCTACACTAAGTAGTGACTGCACTTTTACATTAGCCGATCTAGCCCCAACGGCGCCTATTATTCTGCAATTTTGAACTGGAAAAATTGGTACTCGTCTTATATTTCTGATCTTGTTGAATAGTGCCTCCGAAATAACATTTGTGGTTGCAGCTGTGTCTAAAACCGCCACTATAGGTACAGTCTCCAAAATGACTTGCACTTCGGTTACTGCCACCTGTTCCTTATCCTCATCCTGTGGTTCTAAGTCCTCGGTCAGTTCATCTGCCAGTAATCGTCCATCATTGTACGTTAGCATGGGTACACATATCCTGTTGCCCCTCAACCAATTGTTGACCGCTCCTCCGGGGCACGAGTGGGTCCTTACAAGTTTGTTGGATTTTGATTTACCTGCTGGTTGACATCATCCGTCACTTCGGTAATTACTGGTTGATTCGTAGATGTCCGTCCCCACTGATGTTTGTTATTTGAGTTCATTCCCCCCGGTTGATTCCACTTTCTATTACTGTTATTATTCCAGGCTTGAGGTCTGAAATTCCTTTCGTTCCCCCACACGGGATTGTATCTTTTCCCATTCCTGTTGTTCCTTGGATAGCCCCTCGCAAGACTATTGCCGGTATTACTATTGAGATTTTGAGGGGTTTCTCCACTATTTAACGATCTCTGTCCATTCCCTTGCCTACCGTTTGGCGGAGGTTCTATCTCCCTATGTTGGAATCTGTTATTACGGGCTTTCTGGTTGTTCTCTTCAATAATATCTATATGGTCTAACGTCGTGAGGAACGACTCCAAGTCTTTATCATTGCCGTAAATCAATTGATTCCGAATGCTAATTGGTAGTCTTGCCTTAAGTATGTTTATTATGTCTGGCAATGGCATAGATCTGTCCCAGTATCTAGTTTTATTTATATATTTTTCAAAATACTTCCTAAGGCTTCCTTTTGCAAAGGAGAAAGGCTCTGGGTAGAGTACCTCCTGCCTTAGGCGTTCCTGTACCCCTTCTGACCAGAACTTTGCTAAAAACGCCTTCTCAAAATCATCATATGTCGGGCAAACAGAAGTCATGTCCGAGGCCCAAATCGCCCCCGAACCTTGTATATATCCTGTAACGAAACTGATCTTCTGCCACTCCGACCAATTTCTGAGTAGCACTCCTCTGAAACTTCGAATAAAAACAATTGGATGGATCCCCCTTTTGTCAGTGTTAAAAATCTGGAATTGCCGATGCTTTATCATTTTTTCTTCGGCATGGCAAAGGCTTTCGTAATCTCCGTTAGATAAGACTTCACGCGAACAACTAGCTCGAGGCAATTTAATGTTTGAGTTACTTACACAAGTCGGTATCGTGTGCGAATGTGCAGTAACTGGCTCTATAGTCGCTGCCAACTTCTGCTGCTGGGCTGTATTCATTTGTTCTGAGCCTTGTTGTGAAACGCGTATCGACTCTTCTATCGTTTGTTTCCAATGCTCGAAATCAGCACCTAACTGCTGTCGCACTTCCTCAAGTCCTTTCGCAAACAAATTCTCTTCCTGTTTGCCAGATAGACTCTGGAATGCTGCCTTAACATTTTGCTCAACGTTTTCACACATTAGCCTTTTGTTTTCTAATGTGATTTCGGATAATTTACCCGTTAATACATTAATTTGGTGGTCTATAACATCTTGACGCTCTGTCAGATGTTCAACACTTTCCTTTAGGTTAGTCTGCGTACGTGCCAATTAAGGAAGTTGCGCAATTGCACATGACATGGCATCTTGCTTTTGTACTAATTGCGGAACCATTTCCACCTGTTCCCGTACGGTATCTATCTTAATAGTCACATACTCCTTCATTTCTACACGTACGCGGTGAGTAGATTCCTCACATTGAGCTTTCACCAATTCTATTTGTGCAGTTAATTTTCGTTCCGTCTCTTCGGCCTGATCTTTAAGTTCCTTTGTCTTCGCCTCTATCCGCTGCTCTAATTCGGAAAAACTGTCTTGTAACTGCTGCTTAATCTCAGTTTTCAAATTTTCCTGCCCTTCCGTAACTGAGGCTAATTTCGCGTTCAAATCATTTTGCCCTTCAGTAACTGAGGCTAATTTTGTATTCAAATCATTTTGCCCTTCAGTAACTGAGGCTAATTTTGTATTCATATTATTCATGCTCTCGGTTATCATCTGCATCTGTCTCATGATAATGACCAATGGATCTAACCCATGTTGCGTACTTGCCGTTACATCTCCAGCCGTGTCTACTGGGCGTTCTATTGCGCTATCTGTAGCGATCGGTTCTACAATACTTCTTACTACATCATTATTATCAGTGCTAACAGCTGAAGGCTGTTGCGTGCTGCTCTGCTCTGCTTGACTCATCTTAAACATTGCCCTAGTTAAAACCATATAAATGTTCTACATTATGCCAGATCTATAATTTTATTATTAAAGCTTGCTAGTACAGATGAGGTATACGCTTTTCTATTTAGTATTATTGGATATTTGATCATTGATTAATTGTGTTCATGCTAGATGTAGTTTGATTGACCTGCCCCAGTTACATTTAGCTGTATAAGTACAGTAAGAAACTAGCCACAGAAGTACTCTTGTGTGAACGGAGTTACATATAGTGACAGTAGAAGGGATATATATATATATATATATATATATATATATATATATATATATCCCTTCTACTGTCACTATATGTAACTCCGTTCACACAAGAGTACTTCTGTGGCTAGTTTCTTACTGTACTTATACAGCTAAATGTAACTGGGGCAGGTCAATCAAACTACATCTAGCATGAACACAATTAATCAATGATCAAATATCCAATAATACTAAATAGAAAAGCGTATACCTCATCTGTACTAGCAAGCTTTAATAATAAAATTATAGATCTGGCCTTATCTCTACGCCCAGCGTGTTGTTTTATGTTCTTATTTGTAGATCCACTTAATGTGACTGCGAGTATTTCTTATTTCTCTTTTCCAAGCGTCAGTTAAGTTGGCTCGTCGTAGTTCACATGAAACAGAGAACAAAATTATTTTAACAACGTCCAAAAACGTGTCCTGTCACGGATTGGCCATTATAATGGATTATACTGTAAATGATGAAAGTATGTGAATGCAGCTTGCCGCTAACTTGGTGTAATGTCTCTCACACATAAACCTGTACAGTAAAGTAAGGGCCTCCTGTTTTATCTTTAGGCTGATCCGTGATAAGACAAACAAACAATTATACTAATGGAGGATTCTGCGTATTTTCTCTAATTTCATTCGCTCTTTCTCTCTCTCTCTCTCTCTCTGTCCTTTATCTATATACAGTTTTAAATATAATATTTCATTACGTGAATTCAGCCCAATAGAATCTCTGGTGGAGCCCTTCGTCTTAATATTCAGCGGCTGGCTTGCTGTAAAAGATCTTTATATCTATTATTATTGTTAAGCGCTGCATTCAGTTGGGAAAATCGATCGTTTGAACAATTCGTTCATTTTACGACAGATTTAGAATTTCAGATGTGTCCGAAGCCTTTTTGGACGATTTTATAAACTCTCGGTGATTGCAGGCTCTCTTCGTCACAACTGAAACTTCCCCACTAATTACAGGGCCAAGACAATCATCAATGATTCAGACAGAGAACTCATTCATCATTCACTCTAGAATAAAAGGGTCACAAACCTTATTTCTGAGGAAAATTGTATATTCAATCCATTACATATTCCGTTTTCTGTTGATTCCAAGTCTTACTTAATTTGCGTTTACAGTTTTTCTCTCTCTTCAAATAACCCGCTAGTGGCAGAAACGTTATAGCTCGCTTTAGCGAAAAGAAGAGGAAATATGTCTCTTTTAGCAACCCGACAATCTTCCAACAGATACTTCCGAAGCTGTCCTCCTTATCCGTCCCTAACAACCATGGAGAAAACATATATGTATCTCTGTTCTTCCAAAGAATAAACTTACTAGAAAAATACCTTGGCGTCGGCGAGCTGTCGGCGCATATATTACTAAAAAATCCGATCAGATACTTTCCAAAAGTGAATAAATGTGGATGATTTGATTGATAATTATTAATTATTGCTTGGTAGAGGGTAATTTTCCGTGGGGAGATTACACGGGCTAATAAGGAACTCGGGAACCTGTGCCGGTTGTACTGTAACAAACAGCACACGACACGGGACGTTTTCCTTAAAGACTTCCAGGAGGTGAGCAATGAGGCACCCCATGGGTTAACAAAATTTGCATCCATTACAGTGTTGAAAAACCGGATTCCTAAGGACTTGATAACCGAGTTCGTAAACCTCCCACCAAGGGCGCGGACGCAGCACCGAGCAGTAGTGGATCTGGCTCTCAAGAGGATTCGGGCTGCAGCAGAGGTCAGGAAGAGACATGCCGACAGGGGAGCTCGTCTACGACACTTCCAAACTGGGCAAACGGTGCTCGAGAAATCTTTCCGACTCTCGAACAAGCAGAAAATGAAATGCCAAATATTCTATTCTGTTTCCAACGGCCCGTACCGTATACGGAGAGCAGTCCACCACAACGCTTATGAATTGGAGACGCCGAAAGGAAAAACGTCCATAGGACTCCACCACCTCTCTCACTTAAAGGAGTTCGTAGAATAATAGTAGTTTAAGTGGTGTACATAGTAGAATAGGCAATAATCATTGCATTAAAAGATTGTTGAAGTATTAACAGGCAGCGTTGTCTTGCAAAAGAATTTACTGCTGCTATCCTTTTCGGTTTATGTTCGCGACTTCCAATGTCGATAGAGTAGGATGCACTACCATTCCACGAGCAACGTTTTTGTCCTTTCCTACTGGTGTCCATGTTGAGGGATAATGGTGAGTGTGAAGATGTCGCAGAAACAGGAGCGAAAAAGAACGTGCTCATAGAAGCGTTCTTGGAAGTCGTGGTACGCCTCATAGCGGCCACAACCAGTTCACGAGACTTTCATACGAATGCTTGCAGGCACGCGTGAGTGCACTGCAAGATTTTGGTATATTGAGTGATTTCGAGGATGAATATGGGCTGTATTTGTTTTACAGTGTTGCGCCAACATCGTTGTCTTGTAAGTAGGGGCGACCTTGTGAGCGTTTGACTCCAATGGTGCCCTAGAGGGTAGAAATGCGGGCATAAGGCCTACCATGCCAATGTGCTGGTTGGAGATTTAGCGTGTTGCTCGTGACTGTCACAGATGAATAACCAAGGAACTATGCTTGGAGATTCGTGACAAACTGTGTAGCAGGCGTGTGGTGGGCGTCTGTATCCTCAACATGCACCATTCCTGGCTTGGTCATATTACATTGCCTCTGCAAAAGTGCACTTCGATCGATAAAATCGCATCACATAGAAAAAGAAGTTGCAACTATAAATTTATTGTCTGGTGTAGCCACGGCTAACGCAGCCTCTCGAGTTTCAGGGAGTCGTAGTGAGAACTCTGAGGCCGTGTCGTACAAATGCGCGCTTCATTGTCGTCATCATTAGCAGCGAGCAGCGAGACATCTCAGCGCAACAGGAATTAGGTACAGGGTACTGAATGAGGTAACAAATGTACCATATACTAGCATAAGTTAAACTTTAGAATTAAGCAATAACCCGACACTTAACAATGTGTGGGTTTACTACCACAAGTAGGAATGTTTGGCCACGCCAGTTGGAATTTATTTTTCAGGTCACCAAACCACAGACCCGAGATGGAGGGACGAAAGGGGAGCAAACGTAGCACAGTTGCATGTCCTGTATAGCTCAGTAATCTTCAACCTGCATAATTACGTAATGTATTAAAAGACGTAGGTTGTACAACGTTAGCAAAGGGTAGTTAATTCTTGAGAACGTCTACAGTGTGGGACCGTACATTTAGTTGCTTGTCGCATACATAATATCAGTTGTCACACACCATGTACAGTAGTGAGATAGATCTCTACACAAATAACAGGATAAACACACTATTTCCATGTCTAGATTAGACACACCAAGATTTTTGTTATAATAATAGCCATATAATTATATCTATAAATTAAATTAAGAGTGTCTGAAACAACAGACCGTCATTGTTTCGTTACGTAAATTTATTGTAACATAGAAGTTCATGGGAAAAAGTTAGTCATAAGGTTTTTGTTGGAAATGTGCAGATGACTGGTGTCATGGGGACGCAGAGGCCAACGAAAGCAAGAAGAAAGCTCATCGGCTGGCTGTAAGAAGGTGTAGCGCGCCTGCTGACGAGGAGGGAGCGGGAGCGTCCGGTGCTGTGAGCTGACAGCCACCGGGCCTTATACCTGAGGGATTAGGCGGTGGTCAACTCTCGGGGGGCCACAAGCGAAAGTGAGGCTGGCAGTTGACACTGACACGCGACCAGCACGCGACATCCAGCGAGCTCTCTGAACGCGGCAGCCGTTTGGAGGGAATCCCTGCAGCAAACCACATTGTCGTAGGGACACGAACAGATCACACGTGGTGACAGGAACTGCTTCTCATGTGCCTCAGGACAGGAAGGGACACAATATGTTTACCTGTTTGTGTATTTACAACTCACTAGCTTTGGCTGATCTGCATAGACAAAGCAGTATCGTGCCACAAACTCTAATAAATGATTTGTCATATTTCTGACTTCTCTCACTAAGAGAGCAGTTGTAGCAATCTTCCACAAATGGACCGATCTGTTGTTCCTAGTAGTTCGATCCTGTATGGATCACCTCACATCTTGTGGAGTCACTCCAAGTGCCATCATTCCTTAGCGAACTTCAATATTGGGAAACGTAAAGTACTGTCCATGGACAGCTGAGATCCTGTCTAGTGATGTATGCCTTCGTAGCGTACTGCCATGATCATATGTGTGGGTCTTGCTACAATCTCAACAGTGTACTACAGATGCTCCAGCACACCCTATTGCTGTGGCAACAACGTAGCAACTACGCCATCCCATCCCAAAATCCTCCCTCCAATGCACAAGACATGGAACCATGTACATCAATTCATATGACTCAATAGACCAACCCCCTCAGAGAAACCAATAAAATTACAAAGTGAAACGTGCTTCGTCTATTTCTAACAATGTGATTAAGCGTCTCATTCTCACCACACTTGTGAACAATGTGTAATGTGCAAACACAACTTAATTCCCCATGAACCTTCTTCTTAAATTTCTTTCTGTAGTGTTTTTTGTGATGTACGTTATATCTTGTATGTGTTTGTGTTTTTCATTGTAATTCTTATGTAATTGTTAGAGTAGAGCACACAAAACACTCAGATCACTCATGGAACGTAACGTACAATTGTGTGACACAAAAGGTCAACTACATGTCGACATCAGATATGTACTTCTCCGTGCTACACACAAATATATCTTCCATTTATGTACATTTATGATTCATGACTGTATGCTGCACATGAACATAAACAGCGTACTTGGGATCATTTTGTTAAATATAACTGTTATGACATTGTTCTCTACGCCATGTTTTTGTATTCTGTAGTTATTGTTTACACATGTGTGACACTAATACCGATGTACAGCTACACTACCATTTTCAGTGTGTATGCAAACAGTGTGCCTGGAGTCCCCATTAACTGAAGCGGATACCACCAACGTCATTGTGAATGACCATCGGTTTAGGGAACATTTTGTAAACGTTGATTCTTGCTGCAGGGAGACAGAATGAATCGGGGGTCGTAATTAAATTCTGAAAACTCACAAAGAGATTGTTAACTTGAATACTGTGATGTGTGATTGATTTCAGGTTAGTTTGATCATTGAAATTGTTGTAACATCTTGGGCATTTAATTGTGGAGCATACCAACACTGATTGTAAAAGGAACTGCTCCATATTTGGTTCACATGCCCAGACCATATTTAGAGTGTGAATGTCCGTGTGAATCGTTGTTTGGAAGGGGCTCCCTGGGCATAGATGTGTGATGTGAGTGATTTACAAAATAGGGAGGTGAAGTTGGCTATGTCATAACCAACACTCACTCTATGAGCTACATCACCTGTTGCAGTAATTTTCATAGTGTGTGGCATGTGGGGTCGGTTTGCAAGATTGTTCTTGGGAGATTGACTGACTACATTGCTCCTAAGTGAGCCAGCCACTTACCAATCACAATCTGAAATGGTGTAGGGGCTATAAGAGGCTAAAGTTGACTGTATCGGAGTTACTGTGTGACTTCGCTTGTTAAAATCAATCACTGTACCGTCAGTGACTGTGTGGCGACCTTTCTTCGTCTCCATCAGTGGCACTTTTGAACTGATAGGTAGTCTTTAGCCTGGAACAACCATGCGAGGATAATTAGTATCGGGCTATACTTGCGGCATTATCCTCACCATGACGGGACGTCGAAGCAACCAGCCATCGCCAGATCGTGTTCTTGCAGTAAAAAAGACAGCCTGGTAATGTATGTTTGCAGCACCGGCAGGTTTAGCGAATTTTGCTACGTGATAATCAGAGCTCAGCAGAGCGCGCCTGTTTCCGTTCCTTCTATCTTGGTTCTGTCTTGGGTTTTCACTGCCTGAGTTCTCACTACTGTTGCAAGACAAATAATGTCGGGTTTGCTGGTTGTTTTTCTTAAGATTTGAGATGCAAGTAATTGGCTCCACATCCCACTTGGTCATAAATATCACGGACTGATGACCGTCGCAGTCTGGTCCCTTTAATCGCACTAACCAACCAACCATAAATATCACAAGCTAGTTTATGGACAACTTCACCTTCACAGCAATTATCTGTGTAACAAATTGTGTTTTTCATTTTGAATTTAGTCAGAATAAATCCAATTGTTATCTTGAACAGAACCTTCATGCTGTAGTTATGTAGAGCACCCCTTTCATCTGCCACTACATTAATTAAACTTTCCACTCTCAAATTAATTTTTATCAAATTAAATTATTGCAGGTGCCAAAATCTTCTCTGCTCCACTTGGGTCGATTACAATCAGTTCGCGTTTCTTTTCTAATCCATGTGTAACAGCAAAAGTCGGAGTTAGGAAAGGGGGACCTTAGAGTATCATTTCCATATGCAAGTTATAGATGAATTTAGTGCTAAACACACTGCTAGCCCCTGCGCCTCGCACAGTGAGCGTCGTTTGTCCTACATAAGATTCACCACATTCGCTCGGAAACCTGCAAATACTTTCCATGCGCAACTCTGCCTTTAACAGTACGTAAAAATGCCGAGATGTAGGTAGGAGGACGAAAGAATACTTTACCTTCATGTTTTCTTAATATTCTGCCTACTTCCGCTGAAACATCCAAAATATATAGTAGATAAGCAGTCACTCTGAAGGCCTGTTTTCTGTTGTTTGCAAGCCTGTAGCGCTCTCTGTATGTGCTGAGACCAGTATCTATCGTTTTGGAACACAATTAGCAGGTGTTCCAATTTCCGTTTGCAGACTATCGCGATCTGGGACGGTACATCATCTGTAGATTAACATCTTCAGAACATCCATGGTTTGTCCTGGATGGTGGCAACAAGTAGCTTATAAATACAGCTCTGTATGAGTGGTCTTTCGAAACATCGAATGCCCAAATGTGGTATCGCTCTTACGTCGCACCACATCGTCTAAAGACGGCAAGCAGCCATGTTTCTCCTACTCAATAGCAAATATTATATTTCGATAAATCGTGTTCAGATGTTGGAAATCTTGGTGACTGTCCTATAAAAGTGTCATCAATGAATGGCAAAAAATGCTGTTGATTTTAAAATCGCTGATGCGAATGCTCGCTCCTCAGAATCTTCCACAGAAAGATTAGCCACCACTGGAGACAAAGGACTCCCCATGGCGACACCGCCAGAGTGTTCAAAAATTTCGTTATTAAAATGTACATCGACGAGGCTCAAATAACGGTGCAATGTCAGACCCAAACCTGTTGCCAATTTGATGTAATAAAAAATGAAAAGCTGACTAACACTCTGTAGAAAGCACTTCCGAAAGTGAGATGCGATGTAACCCCAATTGAGAGCATCATGTATTATCTCGCTCCTCAGAACCCTTCACTCTCAGAGAGCTACTTCTCTGATAAAAGTGGAAATTTTGACAGCAAGTGTCACAGGCGAATGTGACTTTGTACCCCGAATCCAGCACATTACTAGCAATTTGCCATTGCTCCTAAGTGTGTGCAATTCCCAGTGAGCTAATATTATGCCATTACCACAAACAAAGAACAAGGCCAGATGCTGTGTGCTGCATGCATTTGCTCACGGCCAGCTGTATTTGGCTCTCTCCAGTGTGGTGAAGCAAACAAGCTCCTCGTTCATGTTCTCTACCACACTGCATCCAACATTGTATACAAAGCAGCTTTACAAGTCAAAAACTAATTTCATGCATACGAAATCTCGGGCATAGCTACGTGAGTACACTGATCATCCAGAACATTATAAGCACAGACCTACTATCGATATAAAACCGTCCAGGCGATACCAGCGTCACCTGGCGGGGAAGGACTGCTAGTCGACACACGCATGAGGCATGCAGTACCAGTGAGCGTGGTGTCCCTGTGTAGGGAAGGCGCGCGATCTATCTGAGTTTGACTGAGGGCAGAGTGTGATTGACTGAGGGCAGAGTGTGATTGACTGAGGGCAGAGTGTGATTGACTGAGGGCAGTGTGTGATTGACTGAGGGCAGAGAGTGATTGACTGAGGGCAGAGTGTGATGGCCCGGATGCTCGGCACGAGCACTTCAGAAATCGCACGGCTTGTCGAGTGCTTGAGGAGTACTGTGGTGAGTGTCTTTAACACGTGACCAAACCAGACGTCGAGGGGTTTTGGCGGCGACCCCTTGTTATAGATCAGGGCTTCACAACATACGTGCTCGTGGAGCAAGCTGTGAGCAGCAAGGCGCGAGCACGGAGTAGCGCGAGCACGCTACCCCCACTACCAGACCAGAGTGGAGAGTGGGGAGAGTCACGTGGGGTACACAACAGCTGCCGCCAGTCGATGTAAATCCGCGGCAACCTGCAGGGATATCACTCACGAATTGTGACTGCGACAAATGAAACAAATAAAGGAGAATGTACACATGCCTCATAATTTTTTTACCTTAGTGTATGCCTCTACCATCTGTAGACACTGAAACTAAAGAATTCCACGACAAACCTATATTTTCAACACTTTCTTCAACACTACTTAAAATATCACCTCCGGTTGTAGTGTTCTTCACGGCTACTACATCGAGGAGCTCCTCCCTCACCTGAAGATCCCTATTAACACCTCTAATAAATATGGCAAGCTGCGCTGTTCCAGTGATATCAACACTTTCGTCCAGAGCTAGAGAATACGCCATAAAATCTTTACAGACATTTGCAAACTGGCTCTGGACGTCGTCTGCCACGTCCTGTATGCGACGGATAATGGTCATGTTAGATAATGGCACAATCAGAAACTGTTCAACTTGAGATGGACACAAATGTTCCGCTGCAGCTACCAAACATTCTTTTATTAAATCGCCATCAGTTAAGGGGCGCAGGGATTTTGCTAAAAGCAAAGCAATTTTGCAACCCACTCTGAGAGCTGCCTCAGTTGATTTTTCTTCGTCGTCCAGATCTTCTTCGGACAGCTTCCTTTTAAGTTTAATAACTTCCTGTGCACGATCTGGTCAATCACATTTTCCACGTCCGTAGTCTTTCGCGTGGTGCGACATATAATGTCGCTGCAAATTAAATTTCGTAAAAGAATTCAGCGTTTTGTGACATACTAATCATTTTGCAACACCATCTTTTTCAGTAAACAGATACAATTCCTCCCAATGGGGGTTGAACTGCGAAAGCATGGTTGGGGTTACACAACGGCGACTTCACATGATTCTTAACCAGCGAAGTGACTGTTACGAGCTGATCGTAGTACTTTAAACGTTACACAGTCGGCGCGAATTCAATAGGCACGCTGCGGCCCTATTCAAACGTGCGCGCGCATTTCCCCTCCCTCCCCTCCCTCCCCACTCCGCGACCTTGCAGCTGCTCGCGAGCACGTGCCTGAGCAGACGCGAGTACTCGTGCTCAAAACCGGCCAGTTGTTAAGCCCTGTTATAGATGTCGGATGTAGTAGGCTGAGCGGACTGGTAGAACAGGAAAGGTGACGGACTGTGGAGGAACTAACATCAGACTTTAATACTAGGCAGAGTACAAGCGTGTCTGAACACAAAGCGCACCGAAGACTTCTAACGATGGCCGTCCACAGCCGACGACCCACGCATGTGCCAATGTTAACACCATGACATGGGCAACTACGACTGAAATGGGCACGTAAACATCGGCACTGGACGTTGGCGCAGTGACAGAGCGTTGCATGGTCTGATGAATCCCGATTTGCTCGTTATGTCGATGGCAGGGCGCGAATCCGTCGTCTTCCAGGGAGCAGCTTCTTGATACCTCTACTGCGGAGCGGAGACAGACTAGCGGCGGCTCCATTATGCTCTGGCATTGGTGGGTCCAATGGAACTCCTGTAACGCGCCATTATCGCCAAGGAGTATCGTACAATGGTTGCAGACAACGTACACCCCTTCCTGACGGCAGTGGCATTTTTCAGCAACATAATGCTCCATCACAAGGCCAGAAGAGTGATGGGGTGGCTCGAGGAACACAGTGGCGAGCTCCAAATGATGTGCTGGCCACCCAACTCGCCAGATCTGAACCTGATAGAACACTTCTGTGATGTGCTTGAACATGGGGTCAGCGCTCATCGGCCCCCGTCCTTGGAATTTACAGGAATTAGGTGACTTGTGTATGCAGATGTGGTGCCAGCTCCCTCTAGCGACCTATCAAAGCCTCACTGCTTCCATGCTCTGACGCGTCGCCGCTGTCGGCCGTGAGAAAGGTGGAGACACCGCCTATTACTGAGGTGATCATAATGTTCTAGCTGAACAGTGTAAATAAATACCCATAGGACGGCAGGTTTATCACGTATTACTAAAATAACAGATTGTCGTAGGGGCTGTTTGACTCAATGACTAAATGGACGCAGAAAGAAAGTAACAGAAAACTGCAGCTGCCCTGAAGGAATGTAGGTCAGCCAGTGGTTGCAAACCAGGCCTCTAATGAATCTGAAAAGTAAAGTTTGGAATAATTGTGTATCACCCGCTTTGAATTACGAGTGAGACTTCATCTTAAACCTAGCAAAGGAGAAATGAGTGATGCGAATTACTATCAGAGACAAGAACTCAAGAAAGTTAATCAAGCGAGCAGGCTGGACTAGAAAATAAAATTATGACGGAAATGAAAATGATATGGAGATGGACGGACAGTTAAGTAAACGAATTAATGGTGGATAGACCGAATATGTTCTTTGATTGATTTTAGGAATCAACATAAGATCAAAACTGGAACCGAACTGAAAGTGAATAGATGACAGTGTAAATCGCGCTATGCGTTGAGGTGGAGACAAAAATAAATGAGAAAGCCTAGAGTAGGCGTTTATCCAGCGCTTGATGTCAGATGAGTGGTTATGGTGTTGTTGATGATGAGAAGCGTTGTGAATTATAAATTCGTAACTTTCGGCTGTCGTGGAACTTGCCGTCCAAAGGAATACCAGAAATCCAAGGGGAAGACATACTCTATAATACTGTTGTGTTGCGAATGAACGAGCATCAGAGAAAAGACTTCTTTACACCACTGCAGGTGTGGACGTGCTCCGTGTTATCATGAGACAACCTCCCACTGGTATCATGCCCTGATAAGAGGAGGAAACATCTGCTTGTCGGCGATAACGAAACGGAGCCGTACTGCCAACTTTGAGTACTTGCAGGAAAGTTGAAAAACTCACATGTGAAATCATAAAACTGAAGCGAAGGTACCGTGTTAAATGTGCGCACAAATAAAGCTCTGCTCTCTAAAGATAATGTAAACATTGCGATAAGATAATTATCGTATGTACACAAGAAGGCCATCACGATCGCAGGAAGCAGTACAGCTTGGAACGCGAATAACGGGACGTGCGAATACGTGACAGACAAGCAAAGCACTAATTATTGATACCTCGCAGATCGGAATGTGTTAAGACACAGACAACATGCGTTCAAATGAACAAAAATTCGTTCTACATTAGTGCTTTACAATTTTCTGAGCGTAGAAATGCCCTCTCTACAATCTTATCACATGATGGTTTCTTCTCATCTATATCTACATCTACAATTACGTCTGCACTTCGATAAATGTTGTGAGGAAGAGGATCGCTTTACTGTACCACGTATTAAGAATTCTTCCCGTCCCCTGAACAGAACAAAATCCACAATTTCGCATCACAGACTATTTAAAGAATCGAACTCCCATGTATAAAACAGCGCCAAACAAATAAGTTAATGCTAATTTAACGTTAACATTTTGAATTATGTTTCAAGTTTCTTGGAAGTAGCTAAGTAGTCTCGTTATCAAACTCTGGATGAGTACATTATTTATAATTTGGGCTCCATTTTAAACGACACCTAGTTTTTCATAGATCTCAGTGTTAATGGTGTCATATCCCCTGAACCGTGTGTCGTACTACGACGTAATTTTGCAGTTACATCAGTGGTATTTGTGAATACTGTCTGCGAGACGTGTAGCGAATAGAGTTGGTCGTGAAGAACTAGTAAGGTCAAAATTCGTATCCGATGATGAATTTTTATTGCGCTAATCATGAAAACGTAATAAGTGATAAACTTTTCTCCTGTCGTAATTTGGTGGAGTGTTTCAGTGACAATAAACATCGTAAGGGTTTTATATTATTTGTAAATTTTGTTGGAGGTATTGTCAAACACTGTTTGAATAAAGCGAATAAAGCGTCCGTGAGTTCTGTTGCCTCAAGGCATGTACACGTTTCTTCTGGAATATTCGTCTTACTGTGTTAAACCGCTAGTAGCGGGAGTTTCTTGTTGAAGGAAACCCTGTCACCTTAACATGCTTGAGTTGTTGGATGTCTGCTAACAGTTTGTCTTATGTGAAGTGGACAATCTTTGGTAGAAATCTGACAGTGGTTTACGCTTTTCTAAAAGCATTTTCTTTTTACATCAATAGGCATTTGACTTGAATTTGGCCGGAGGGCATTTAGTAAGGTTCTCTTGATTGGTTCCCAATACATCAAAACGGCTTGACACTGAGACTTATTCTTTATCTCTTGGCATGCGTTTGTTGTTGAGCGGAAATAAAGAAAGCCATAATCCATATTTAGTCTGATAAGGGTGCAATATCAACTGGATGCGACAACGAGTATTGCGCTCCACCAAACGGCTGCCGCAGCTCGAGTTGTGTTCGTGGCTCCTTCATATTTTCGCGTCCAAACCAATACAAACTTCACGTGTCGTGTTCGTAATAACTTATCGTCAACATTGGAGTCTCCTGCACGGAAGAAATGGTCATTGACAAGGAATCCCGTGAGTGCGAGGTCGCAAAAGGTCAATGATGTTTACAGCATTCGATGCCCCACATATTGTCTACCATGCAACCATAATATTGGCTCCTAATGGAAACAAGGGGAGGGACTGGAGGTATCCAGTGGTGAGCACGGCATGAGGCTACGGAACGTAGCTGTACTGCTTAGTCGACGAGTAACTTACAACAGTGCTACAGTGTTAGTGGTTTTGATACAAAATAGAGTAATGGCAACTATAGACAGAGCAAAATTTCATTATATCTACAACTGTAGACATTTCATCAGAAAGAAACCCAAGGAATTTCGCAGAGGGAGAAAGAAGTGGCAGATGAAACCTTAGCGTTACTGTAAGATTAGTCAGTGGAATATGAGGTGTCGTTTACCCTCGACTGTGCGTGAAAGTGATACTGAAACATGTTTCGAGCTTTGTAGTTCATCATCTCTGTTTCCAGTGAAACGTAGTAAAGGACAATCCCGTTCATGGAGCGGGTACCAAATAAAATTACGTACATGGAAGGTCATTCGCAGCATAGTAATGTAAGTTTGGTACTTTGATTTGCTGTGAAAGCGTTACTGCTTGCCAATAAAAGCGGGTTAAACGCTGTGAGCTGTCTGGGGAAGTTAATCTTGCATTACTAAGCAACTGTTTCACCAGGTATCTAGTCTAGGTTTACCAAATTCCCAACCAGACTTAACATTAATTATAATCTTTTAATAGTCATACAACAACCGGTAACTATATATATATATATATATATATATATATATATATATATATATAAGAGAATTTAAATAAAAAGAAAGAAATCAGTTTATATTTGGAAATTTATTTTTAAGATTGATCATTGAAATTTCAGCATATTAAACTTTATTCCTAACTAAACTGGTGCCTTATTTAGGATTGTGAAAATGTGAGATTGCAATCTTACGGAACACATCAAATATGGAGCCAAGATTGGGAGACTGCATACAACACTGCATTCATCAAACAACACACAAAGAACGTTGAAACGCATGCAAGAGAAAGTTAACCACTACAAACAGATTCAAATTTTCACCCAAAGAAATTACGTTCGTAGCACAATCCTGTCCGTCATGTAATTACCACACAATGGTATACTAAATTCATACTAACTCTCTGTGAAATCTTCCCAAAAAGAATAGCTGAGGGCTACTTTGATGATTACACCACATGCTTCACGTGGTCAACTTGGTTTACACAAAGCGTATAACTCCACAATAATTTTGATAATTAAAATAAATTAGATCAAAAGCAATTTCCAAAAGAAAAACCTCGAACTGGTTATTAACGTCTTACTGTTAACCTGACGGGTCAAACAGTTATATAAGCACGTGGTACTGGTCTCGCAAAGTACACCCCACGTGGGTTGAACATAAAGAAAAGTTGCTATATTGAAAATATTGTCAAGACGAGACGTTATAATCACACAAGCATTCGCATTTAAGATTGATCTTAGTTAGAGTTACTGATCAACACGTGGTTCCACTTTACTCACAAAGTAGTGACAAAGCAACTACCGGAAAATAATCTGAACTTCACACGAGAATTGCACTGCGCTGCAATTTAAGATAACATTAGATATTTTAGAGCTAAACCTGAAATAAAGGTGATTAAATTTTCAGTTAGGCTGAACTTAAGAAATCCATTGTCCTACGGACTTAGCAGACACGCGCTTAGCCAGAGATATTACCACTTCAGACGCTCGCCACGGACAGACTGACCTGCGCTCCTACCGAGCGTGCTTCCTGAGGGTGGCTCACAAATACAAACGGAAGTGGCCAGAGGGGCAGCTTCCTATACCAACATGACAACGGACGGACAGGACCATATTAAGGATAGAAACCTCTTTGCTTTTAGAAAGCGTAGCTACCTGTTCCGACGTTGGTCCTACTGTTCTCTAGCTGACAGGCTTGTCTGCTACCATCCAGCATGCAACTAGAAATACATTTGCTCATTCATCCTCTCACACAGAAGGGAAGGGGGATGACAGTATCTTATCATATACAGTATATAAAAGAAAGCGGATGTAGGTTCCGTATGAGACTGTGTGACATGAATTACATATAAACTGTGTTTTAAAGTGTAGTAGTGTGACAGATCGTTCTTGTTTATGTGTAAAAGTAACATGTTCCACTACTCAGTCTCCTCCCAGATAGTCAGAAACGCCACAGTAAGTTTAGAAGAGGAATTTATGCCGTAAATGACAACAGATTTAAGAAATTAAACATGAAAGGAATCCAACAGAGACCTTTCATAACCCCAACGCTCCTGGAAAAGACTGTGCAGGGAATTTTCTGGCCATGCTAGGACATTCCCAAGCAGGCTTCTCACACCCTACTTAAACCAAAAGTGTAAAGAAAAGGCAAAAGGTCACCAGCTACTTGCTAAAACACAATAATTTCAACAAATCTTTAAAATCTACTAATTTCAAACAGAAAAAAAAGAACACAATCTGTGACACCTATTTAAAAGATAGTGTAGACCTAATTCGGTCAGCAAGTAAAAACAATGGTTCCTGTGTCATTAATATGAAAACAATTTCTGGTTGTTACCCCATATGGAGATCACCAGTATTTGCTCATTGCAAGAGCCAACTGATCACAGGAAAATTTATGACTGTTTATCAACAAGCGAAATTTATGAAAATAGCAAAGGTGCCACAGCAATTAAAAAAGAACATGAAATAACATCAGTATTATAAAGCAGAACATTACAATGCACAATCCGCAAAAGCAAAAAAATGATAAGAGAAAAAACATGTTTTACAAAGTGGTTATCGCAAAAAATTCTATATCTTATAAAACTAATAATTTGTAGAATTAAAATAACTAAGTGGCACTAATTTATTCACTCTACTATATTTAGCAAACAATGAGCACTGTGTCATTATACTGAAACTACAATAATTGTGTGATTGTTACCCTTAAGGGGTTCCTCACAATAAATATGCCCCATGTAAAGGCTAATCGATCACAGTCCAATGAGAATGAATATCTATCTGACTGATAAACGAAGCAATGCCACTTGAATGAATTTACGAAACAAAATATCACAAATCTAATACATCACACACAAACAAACATTGAGAAATAAAACAGCTCTGAAAGTACAATAGTCAACGTCTAAAAACAAAAACACCAATAAATAAAACACCTGCAAAATACAAGAGTCAAGGTCTAAAAAAAAAAAATAGAACACCTGCAAAATACAAGAGTCAGTCTAATAAACACCAATAAATCGAATCCCTGCAAAACACACGAGTCAAAGTTTCTGTGACAGAAACACACGTATATGCATTGAACTAAGAACCGTATAATCACTGTTCACTGATACACTCACTAGTTCCACTGTTCCGAGGCACAATATAAGGGGTGGGGGAGGGGGGGGTTCGTCGCCGCAGCTGTCAGTAGCGATTTTTGTCCATCTGTTGCGTGCGATCCCGCCGTCTCTACCCTCTCATGAAGTTTCTCTTGGTGGCCCGTGTCACGTACATCTCGATTTGGTTCCATGTTTGTGTTGTCAAATTCGTTCGGTATCCTCGTTTGACACGCCAGGTTGATATTCCTGGGCAAGGATGACACTTAATGGCTCTTCTTTTGTGCCACCCTTAGCGACCAGAGAACATCGAACCATGATTTACTGTCGCTTGACAGTCGGCATCCGTCAGGAAATGTCGATAGGCGTCGTTGACGTCTGCAAGTTTCTCTGGACAGTACCTGACAAAAGGCTCCACGCCCTTTTATCCCCTGTCTTTTGTCGTTTCACCGCAGCCGTCTCGTCACGGTCGCGTGCGTGTGGTGCGTTGCCAGCAGATGGATTTCCGCGCGGTGGACCGCTCGCCGATCTCAGGTCATCGCCTTCAGGAAGGGTCGCGCGGGGCGGCCGCCCATTAGCTCCAGGTGCAAGGGAAAGTGTTTGTCGCGTGCTCTTCTTTTGTTGTCGACCGTGCTCCCGAAGTGGCCCGGTTGACAGCGTGTCCTGCTGGGAAACCCGCCAGTTTACAACTAGTCCGGCTGCTCCCGCTGTCTCGTAAGAGTTTAGCCGGTTCGCTTTCACGTTCTCAACTGCATTCACAGAAATTTTTTATCATAGTTATGTGATTACACAATGTCATACATAATACCACTTAGTATTGTCTTTCACAATTTTTAAGAACAAAAGTGAGACTTAATTTTTTTAAAGAAAAAAATTAGATGAATCGACAATATAAAATAAAATTTAAATGACTTGACAATGTAAAAAAATAAAAGTGAAATGACTTGACAATGTAAAAAAAATAAAAATTAAATGAACTGACAATATATAATATTTAAATCCACATCACTAATGTGGTTCACTTACGTTTTAATAAATCAAATGCTATTTATTAATTCACTAAAATGAATAGGATTATGCCTTGTGCAAGTATAGGTCAATAGGTCAAGGCAGCATAGGGTTCACATATTATTTACACACACACACACATGCACACCTGTTGTCTATACTACAAACTAACTACCCAAAAACATGTATTACTCAAAATTCTACTTCAATCCACTACTAGTTAATCCAACAAGTTACTTCAATGCTACTTCAACAAAGTTTTTACACCACTATAACATTGTTCTAATTCATCCTCTTCTTGACGGTCGCGGCATATTTCTTGTCATATAATGAATATGGAGAACTTTCCTTAAACATACACATTAAAAAGAACAATGGTTATTTACACGCAAAAACATTTATACCAGTTGACACACCTGATAAGAGACTCGCAACTATACATTTATCATACTCATATATTCACACATAAAACAGTAAGACAATTTCATCTAAAATTACGTTATCACAAGAGTTAATCACGCAGATGACTCTGAGAATGTAATTTTTTTTTATACAGGTTATACTACATTTTCTTACCCATTTCGTTCCTTCTTTAAGTTACCTCTCGCTTCCAAATCAGTTATTTCGCCTGTGGTGGTCATTCTGGATTCATTTCTCATGAATGGCAAAATTGTGGTCACCTCTATTCTGTAAAACAGTATCATCTTAATATGTTGAACTTACAACAGACACAAAAGATCCACATCCTCCTGTAGTTTAAATGACAAATGTTTTGCTTCATCCTTATTACCTTAAACCAAGGTTTCCTTCGGTCCCATAATCAAAATTATTTAATCTTCCTCTACCTTCAAGAGGGAAGTTTCCTCAGTACAAATCATATAGGCTGCAGTGCATTCCGCACCAGCGAAAACAGTAAGCTGTAATGCTCACAGCATCAGCAAAATACATAAACGTCGCTTTTCTGGGACAAGTATTAACGCAGAATAATTTTTTAGGCTTTGGCTCAACATCAATCAAGACTACAAAAAGGATCCACATTTACGTTCCATTCTCCATTTGCTGGAAAACTGCTCGTATTTGACTGCCACAATAATATTTCAGGGCGACGTAAATTACACAAACCACAATTCTTCTTTCACCTTGAAGGGAATCAACATACTTACGAAATCCACAGACAGCACTTTACGTACTCAGCTATAAAGAACAAAAAAAAGATATATCATCAATATTAACATATTATCGCATATTGGGAAGCCATTGGTTAAACAATCGTATTATCGCATCCTGTTTTCAAGATTCCAAACTTACTCATTCCTTTCTCAGAGTTCTCCTATCTTAAAATATTCATACAGCACGCATACTATAGTAAGAGATCCTCATTTGTACTGACAGATATAGAATAGTAATAGGTAGATAGTAGCAGTGAAAGCAGAAAATCGGAAACAAGGCTACTAACAGCTGGGGACCTGGGTTTGCCAGACCCATAATACCCACAGATCGGATATTCCCCTGAGTTTTGCATTAATTCAACACAGATCTTGCTTCCCTCAGGAGCGACTCTTTTCAATTGACACAAAAAAAACATAAACAGCATTTCACTCGTTCACAAAGAAACCTTTTATCTTCACATTTGGAACCAACCTAAATCCTAATTGCACAAGGAAAGAAAAAAATTAAAACATCACTTCAGTACATCACATAGAAACATCTTTATCATTAATTTTGACCAACATATTATTCAAAATGCATACGTCACAAATTTAAACTAATCAATTCGTTCTCCTAACCGTCCTCTCTACTTCTCACTGTCCTTTCTACTCATTTGCCATGTCGCTCATTTGTTCCGATTGGGCGCCTTCTGTGCTGATCGTTTGTCATTGCCGGTTTTGTTCATTTCCATTTGCCGGATTATGTCTAGGGTTGGCCCGTCGAATTTCAACATCATGAGGTGCTCCGCCTACAGTCCTATTCCCACCGTATTCATCGTAGTATCGATTCTGGTTGCCGTACCTGTAGCGTTCACGATCTTGTCCACGTCCTCGATCATTTCCGTTGTTCCACCTGTGTTCGCGACTGTTACCCCAGTTTCTATACGGCCGGTCCCGATTATTGTTCCGTTCACGTCGCAACGACCAGTCACGCCGTTGATTAGTACGACGGCCACGACTGCGATCGCGCTGCTGTGCCCCGTAATAACTTTGTGCCTGATTAGGCGGGCATTCTGCTGTATTGTATTCCAACTCTTGGAGAAATGTCTTAAACGTTTCCACGTCCTCTTTGCATCGTCCCGCAAGAATGACATGGCGCAAGTGCATCGGCAATTTGGTGATGCATATCCTAATTAGTTCCGCAGGCCCGTATGGGTCGTATAAAAATTGATTTGCCTGCAGCATGTGGTCGAATAGGCGTGCAGGACTGCCGAAACAAGACTGGTTCAAATTTGGCAGCATAATTATGCCATGCTTGACCCTATCTTGTGCCGCTTCCGACCAATAGGCGGAGAGAAAGGCTTATCGAAACTCCCGAGTGGAGTTGCAGTGACGCGCTGCCGACCTCATGCGACTCACCGGTTCGCCTTCCAAATAGCCACACATATATTCTATCTTATGTGAACTTGCCCAGTCGGGGGGAAGACAAAACTCAAATTGCTCGAGCCATACTCGTGGATGTATTCCTTTTTGCGAATTTCGAAATATCTCAAACTTTCTCACTGTAAGGAAATGTTTGAAATCAAATCCCCGCATTTCCTCCTGGCGAGGTCCTTGAATGTTTCTATTTTTCTCATGTCTGCCCCTCAAATTACATTCTTCCCTGCCGTCAAAATCTCCCTCGTGGCCGGAGTCCCTCTCTGCACTGTTCGTACGGCTATTTTTAGTGCTATTGGCGAGTTCGGAATCACACGCCATGCGGTTTTCCAGATGCGCCACGCGTTCTTGTAATTCGCCTGTTACAGCTTTGTGCTGCCTGTTCACTTCGAACTGCCCCTTCTGAAATCTAAGAAGCGAACGCACTTCTTCCGTCTCTGCGGCCGCTACCAGTGTAGTATTGTTCTCGCTTTCCGTCAGCTTCATCGTGCCTACAATGTCCGCTAATGCCGCAATCTTATTATGTATTTGTCTCTTGTCCTCCGCCCCAGTCTGCTTCAATTGTTCTACTTGCTGTTCCAACGCGTGAATCGCTAAACTGTTGTCCGCTATTGTGTTGCTAACGGACGTGGGACAATGCGTTTCCGCCTCTTGGACCCTCGAGAGTACCTGCTGGTGTTCTCTTTGGCATTCCTCTCTCAGCGCTTGGAAATTCCTAAGTAGCTGTTCTTCACTCTCTTTCGATTCTGCATCGCGACTCCGCTTGCCCTGTTCTAAGGCTTGCAGACGATCATCGATTTGTTCAAATGTACGGCCTAATTCTTTCATAATATCACTTTTTATTTCACTTGCCAGATTGTTTATTCTTTGTGAGATATCATCGGACACTCTCTGCATCGACTTGTCAACTTTATTTGTCTGCTGGATTAATTTTTCGTCTATTTGTTCGCCTAGCTCTCGGATCGATTTTTCTGATTTCTGCGTCATTTGTTCGCCTAGCTCTCGAATCGATTTTTCAGATTTCTCTGCGTTTTCTTTATTTTGTTGCAATAAGGCTTTCATAAGTTCTGCCAAATCAATTTGGTTAGTTGGAGGCAAATTAATTTCTGGCTCTGATGTGAGCCCGTTCGTGCTGTTTTGTATTTCCTCTGAAGCATTCCCCAATGCATTTTCCGAACCGTCTGATGCGTTAATATTCGAAATCTAATTATCCCCATGGTCCATGTTGCTTAAGTTGTCGTACCACTTACTTTTAGCTTGGTTACATGTCTGCATTAGTGCAATTTATACCCGGTACACGACACACTAATAAAAATAAATGTGTCCCCCAAAAATTACGACAGTCACACGAAAGATACCCAACCTAGTACGCACTTTTTCACACGCAAAACAAATTTTTATCTTTCATCGAAACAGTGGAATTTACAAGAGAGAAAAAAACACACACACACACATATAAAACACACACATATAAAACACACAAATATAGAAAACAAAACAAGACAAACAACACAACGCCGCTCAACAACGCCGTGAATCATTTGAAAGTCTGCTCAGAAATAACGCAGATGTTGTTTGCGCGCTGTAGGGAAAAAAAATTAAGATTATACAACGCTCGCAATCTAACGTTTCAGAGATTCCAGAGTCTAGCAGAATCACAGAACAGGGTCGCCATGTGTAAGTTTGTTACTTTGATTTGCTATGAAAGCGTTACTGCTTGCCAATAAAAGCGGGTTAAACGCTATGAGCTGTCTGGGGAAGTTAATCTTGCATTACTAAGCAACTGTTTCACCAAGTATCTAGTCTAGGTTTACCAAATTCCCAACCAGACTTAACTTTAATTATAATCTTTTAATAGTCATACAACAACAGGTAATATATATATATAAAAAAGAGAATTTAAATAAAAAGAAAGAAATCAGTTTATATTTGGAAATTTGTTTTTAAGATTGATCATTGAAATTTCAGCATATTAAACTTTATTCCTAACTAAACTGGTGCCTTATTTAGGATTGTGAAAATGTGAGATTGCAATCTTACGGAACACATCAAATATGGAGCCAAGATTGGGAGACTGCATACAACACTGCATTCATCAAACAACACACAAAGAACGTTGAAACGCATGCAAGAGAAAGTTAACCACTACAAACAGATTCAAATTTTCACCCAAAGAAATTACGTTCGTAGCACAATCCTGTCCGTCATGTAATTACCACACAATGGTATACTAAATTCATACTAACTCTCTGTGAAATCTTCCCAAAAAGAATAGCTGAGGGCTACTTTGATGATTACACCACATGCTTCACGTGGTCAACTTGGTTTACACAAAGCGTATAACTCCACAATAATTTTGATAATTAAAATAAATTAGATCAAAAGCAATTTCCAAAAGAAAAACCTCGAACTGGTTATTAACGTCTTACTGTTAACCTGACGGGTCAAACAGTTATATAAGCACGTGGTACTGGTCTCGCAAAGTACACCCCACGTGGGTTGAACATAAAGAAAAGTTGCTATATTGAAAATATTGTCAAGACGAGACGTTATAATCACACAAGCATTCGCATTTAAGATTGATCTTAGTTAGAGTTACTGATCAACACGTGGTTCCACTTTACTCACAAAGTAGTGACAAAGCAACTACCGGAAAATAATCTGAACTTCACACGAGAATTGCACTGCGCTGCAATTTAAGATAACATTAGATATTTTAGAGCTAAACCTGAAATAAAGGTGATTAAATTTTCAGTTAGGCTGAACTTAAGAAATCCATTGTCCTACGGACTTAGCAGACACGCGCTTAGCCAGAGATATTACCACTTCAGACGCTCGCCACGGACAGACTGACCTGCGCTCCTACCGAGCGTGCTTCCTGAGGGTGGCTCACAAATACAAACGGAAGTGGCCAGAGGGGCAGCTTCCTATACCAACATGACAACGGACGGACAGGACCATATTAAGGATAGAAACCTCTTTGCTTTTAGAAAGCGTAGCTACCTGTTCCGACGTTGGTCCTACTGTTCTCTAGCTGACAGGCTTGTCTGCTACCATCCAGCATGCAACTAGAAATACATTTGCTCATTCATCCTCTCACACAGAAGGGAAGGGGGATGACAGTATCTTATCATATACAGTATATAAAAGAAAGCGGATGTAGGTTCCGTATGAGACTGTGTGACATGAATTACATATAAACTGTGTTTTAAAGTGTAGTAGTGTGACAGATCGTTCTTGTTTATGTGTAAAAGTAACACGTTCCACTACTCAGTCTCCTCCCAGATAGTCAGAAACGCCACAGTAAGTTTAGAAGAGGAATTTATGCCGTAAATGACAACAGATTTAAGAAATTAAACATGAAAGGAATCCAACAGAGACCTTTCAGTAAAAAAAAATAATTGTTATGAACCGATTTCTAGTAAGTCCGCAGAAATATATGTAGTGCATACTACGGATATTCGAGGGAGGACAAAGCGCACTTGTTACCAAAACTGGTGTTTGTGCGTTTCGAGGACGCTCGACACACGTTACAGGATGTGCATAATAGTGACCTATTACGTTATCCTCATCAAATTGCGCTCCACATAGATAACAGTGATTTCAAAGAAAGCACTGATAGTTGCATAGCTTCAAATAGTGCTACAGAACAAGACGGAAAATAATAAAATTTCAAACAAAACGTGACATTGACGATGCACAGAAAATTGCATAAAATCTGTAGCTGAGATAAACAAATTTATCCTATCGTACAGTAACGATTTTTTTTCAACTCGGACCAATCGGGATTTGAGGAAGAAATGCATATGAAAGGAAGCCTGGAAATTAAAGGTACGAAGATGAAGATGACGTTTGGTTTGTGGGGCGCTCAACAGCGCGGTCATCAGCGCCCGTACAAAGTCCCAATCTTTACACACTCCAATCTAGTCGATTTCACAAACGGTGATGAAATGATGAGGGCAACACAAACACCCAGTCCCCAGGCAGAGAAAAGCCCTAACGCGGCTGGGAATCGACCCCAGAACCCCAAAATCCAGAGGCAGCAATGCTAGGCACTAGATCACGAGCTGTGGACAAGGTACCAAGAGAGTTGCATCAAGATAAACTCACATCGATGCCTTCACACAATCCTATACAATTATTCCGAATGTTAATCTGGGTGCTCAATTGGCTGCAAAGCTGTTTATTGTGGTGCGAAAAGGTGAAGGTGCTCTACCCCCTACGATTCTTTTTGTGTGCATGATCTTGTAAGGGAGGTAGGGAATATTTACGTCACAGCAAGCAAGCGTGAGAAAATGAGCGTAAAATAACGACAACTGTGGAATAAGCACTGCTTTTGGCCAATATCGGCTTGGTTTTTGGTCTGCAACTAAAAATCATGGTCGTTTACAGCAAACTATCCTTTCTGAAAAGTGTGTCACATTTCAGTTCATACAACCTGGAACCACTGGACAAATTCATCTTGCAGCTACACATGCCATCACATTCCATCAGTTCTGGTATGACTTCTACACCACTTGTTAGCAGCAGACACAGTGGCTGCGCCAAAGATTGAGATGGCGTGGAGTTTTAGAATTATTTAGTGAACATTCTTTACAATTTCTCCCTCGTCGTCGCTGCCCAGCCCTGCGGATCCGTCCGCCTGGCTGCTGCTGTGTAGATTCTCCGACAATGCGCGCAACGCGCGCCGCTGATCGCACTCAGGAGCCTCCGGCCACCAGTGCTCCGCTGAAGTCAGGATGCCCTGTGGTTGAGATGAACTCGTCACCGCTCGGCGCCCCAGTATGGGCACGCCCACGGAGCCGCGTCGCCGTGAGGTCAGCTGCCGACGCCTGCTGCACCGGTGGCTGGGAAGCCGTCAGTTGCAATATCTGCGAGGTCCCCTCATGGACGGACCACGCGCCGTGGGGCCGGGTTGCCGTGAAGTCCGGGCGTCAGTCCCCGGCGACGCCTGTGACCAAGACCGCGCTGCTGCCGGTCCTGCTGGAAGTTCTCGCTGTAGTCAGCCATGGTGCCGACCGAACTCGGGCCGACCTCCAGAGCTAGAGTTGACATCTGGCGGCGAACGGATGACTCCTGCGAGCTGGAACAGACTTCCGGAATCGTCACCTACGAAGATTGAACATTCGGACACGGACCACGTCCATCCTCAGATCCGAACTGCTTCCTAATGGCTTCTGTCTGTTGCTGCTTGTACTCCACTATTTACATCAGGCAGGAGGACGTTTTCTACCCTCAGTGGTAGCTTTTTGGCATTACTCCCGCTGTATATTGCAGCGTAACTTAGCGTGCTGGTCTCACTTATCATTACTCAGCACTCTACAGGCTTCGCTTGGCGCTCGGTCTGTGTGCGTCTTTGCGTCAGCCTGTTGGTAGAATGCTGCTGTCAGCAAGGCTATCTCAGAGTACTTACTTCGCAACACCTCGGTCTCCGGCGTGCCTCTGTTCTGCCATTCTCCACTGCGTCAAGCAACGCTTACTACATGTGGCCGCAAACATTACTCAACACCAGTTACACCAATATGATTTTATATGCATTCTTTAAGGATGACTACCTAGCTGAAGGTCCTGCACGATTTGTAATTACCAAGGAGTTCGCCTTAGTTCCTGATGGTGCGAAATTTTGTGACAACTGTGGCGCTTCATGTTTCATTCAGTGTTCACAGTGTAGGTTAATAGTCTGTTTTGAAAATTTCTTGACTGTCGACGACGTATATTTTGCAAAGTGTAATACATACATCCCATAGAAGGCTGATCTCTGCATCTTTCAGACACTCATTTTCTGTCGCCCTCCTGATGTACATGATGAGTCGTTAACAGCTAACATTTTCCCCCTCAAAATTGTTAACGCGACACTCAAATATGAGTCTTAGTAAAGACTGAACTTGCTACCTTGCGCTCGAAGGGTTCCTTGTGAGACTATATAGCAGTTGAATGCGCTCTTAATAA
The DNA here is from genome assembly GCF_023898315.1 of Schistocerca nitens. Classification (NCBI taxonomy): domain Eukaryota; kingdom Metazoa; phylum Arthropoda; class Insecta; order Orthoptera; family Acrididae; genus Schistocerca; species Schistocerca nitens. The sequence continues at coordinate 653,239,103 of NC_064618.1, forward strand.
AACAACGAAGTCTCTCCGAGATTTGAAACAGAACACGATGTATCTATATGCTATGGGCAAACACGGTTACTTCACGGTGAACGTTTCGCCGCGTTGGTTAGACGCACGGGTTAGACGCACGGTTTTGAGGGCCTTGCCACGCCTCGCACGGCTGCCCCCGTCAGGCTTGGCTGTGTGTGCTGTCCTTAGCGTAAGTTAATTTAAGTTAGATTAAGTAGTTTGTAAGCTGAGGAACCGATGATCGCAGCAATTGGGTCCCATAGGAACTTAACGATGAAGTCTTCTGTTTTCCTGGGCGTGCTGTTTTACAGGACGAAGAACTTCCTTGTTACATCTGTCATCTGCGCATCCGGCTATAAGTCCCAATCGTATCCACTTTATTTTCATTCTGATCACAATTAGGTCTGCTACTCCAGTAAGTTTTCTGTCTCTCCTAGTAACTCATAACGAATATTTCAGACGCTCGCTTTTGAATGTTTTTCGCTCTCAAAGTATACATCTTGTTGACATAAATCTGAAATGATAATACACACTGATCGTAAACCGACACAAATGAACCTTTATTCTGTAAAATCTATTTAACTTATAGAATATTATAGAATTACTGTGTAATATCGCAAGCACCCTAGGTCAGGACATTACGGGCAACACGTGGTGATGCGTTATATTGTTGCAAGGTAATGTCACGGAGACCTCGAAAATGAGACATCGCACAATCCTTAACTCATCAGTAATGAAACTTTCTCCGTCCGAACACGCCACGGAATGCCCAACGTCACCAACCGACTGTCGTGCCATCCTGAGGCTACAGACGTCACTGGATGCGGATGTGGAGGGGCATGTCATTAACACACCGCTTTCTCTGCTGTTGTCAGCTCTCGTGACCTGAGCCGCTACTTTTCAGTCAAGTAGCTCCTCAATTGGCCTGACAAGGACCGAGTGCTCACCAGACCCATATTATCACCATTCAAGTGATAGCCAAGCCCGACAACACTTAACTTTGGTGATCTGACAGAAACTGATGTTACCAGTGTGACAAGAACGTTAGCTACAGAAACGAAATGTGTGCTGTCCAAATTACCGGCTATGGGAACCAGAGGTAAAATTGTGTACCCTGCGGCAAGCCTTACCATCACGCCAGCTACAGGGCCGTACTTCGATGACCAGTTCAACCTAGCAACATTCGATCTCCTCGACATCTGCACACACGGATATATCCACCATGGTATTGTTTAAAGGTGGACTCGATTGAAAATTCGACGCAATGTCACGCCTTGTCTGGTGTCATAGTCGGTTGCACCACTGTGAGCGCGTCTCTCTCTGCTGTCACCTTAAGGGAAGAGGTAGGGACAGTACGTATAACTCCAGACATAATCGTTGATTGTTAGATATACGCCGTACCAATCGTCTCACTGACTCCTCACCTATGGTTTAACAAATAAACTTCAAAACCACGAGAATTTTTTCGTCGAGCCTTATATAAGTTTGATGACAAACGTTTGTAAGACGCACATTGTCGTCGTAACCCTGTCATTGTTATAGGGTGTGTTTACTTCGTTTGGTGTCATGTTATGATTTTGCTTGTTTTAATTCTGTGGAGTAATACCGATGCCTACAGGAAGTGGCCGCATAAACTTGCGTTTTGTTTTAATTGATAAGTGCCCTTTCTGATCAGCAAATTCCAACTCTCTGTCGGTTGTCTGCAGTGCATGAGAATGTTTAACTGATTGTTAGGACGGATTTCTGCTCCGTCTTGGTGAGGGAGCACAGGCAGGCTCCGTTAGCTTTAGTGGCACAGTAGCTAGATGGACACGCTAAAAAACTGTGGGAACACCTAACGACAATTTCCTGTGTGGCCTACGTCACTCGTAGGTCGAGCACCAATAAAGAAACAGATCTTCTCGCCAAATTTTAGAACATATGTTTCACTGGCACGTCATATTCCTAGTGAGTGGCTTCTAGAAGTTTCTGATAGCTTTCTCTCGGCAGGAGGACGCTAAATAGGATGCTCTTCTCGGAGTCTGACTGGTCTGAAACGTCGAGCAGACAAGTGTGACAGAGCATTGCGAAAAAATAGAAAATGAGCTGATTTCACTTGACAGTCATTTACTGTAAGGTAAATGTGTGTTTTATTCCAGTGTTTCCTTGTTGCCTTAAATTTCTCAACATGTGACTACTAGAGGGGCCGCAAGCGGATGTTGTGGAATCGTATCTCTGCGGGCGAGTTAAATAATTACATGTCTTACTGATACTTTCCCAGGTACAGCTGACATTCTTTTAATATAGCACATAATTTCGTATGTGGACCTGGAGTAATATTTTGAAGTGACTTAAATCAACCGAAAAAGATCAGTGTACTTTGGAAAAAACAACATTTTTCTGTGGAGTGCGTGATTGATTGTTTTGTAAAGTTTTTTGTTTATTTACGGACGCAATTACATGTTTATGACACAGTCATAACCAGTTTCGGCAATACAGTGACCATCTTCAGATTCTAAAGGTGGCATACACTGAACACAGGTTCATGCGTTGTCAGTGTACGCATCTTGTGATTCGACCTGCAGACATGGAGTAGCAACTGCAGAGATACTGCCTGTATTATCAATCACAGTTGCTATCAACGCAATATAGGATCAAGAACTATTTGCCTTCTACAACACTTGGTTTTAAGAATGCCTAAGGCAGGTGGTTATGGTAATTAATACAGAGTTCACGTTCCACGTAACGAGAAGAATTGTTGCTGTTACATATTTAATGTTTCATACATAAAACTGACGTTAAAGGCAATTTTAAAAAGTACAGCGACGTGAATATTCCATACGAGATATTTTAGAAAGTAAACAGCAATATTTCTCCAGTCGGTTATTTTTAAGTCTAACATTTTCCAATATTTCATAGCGTTGTGCGCGTGTAAGGTACAATTAATATGCTTAGACTTCCCTAAAATTAATAGTTGTGCCCATTGTTGCTGTATATGCATATAGGTGTCTGCGAAATAATTTGTTGCAGACGTAGATGCGATTTCCAAAATTTTTACCAAGTTTCCGTAAGGTTTATGTTGTTAAGAAGACAAATGTTGGAACTGATAATCGTATAATGACTTCCCCGGTCCCACTAGCAGCTTTCTTGGCATTTTGCTGACAGTGGGTCGTGGGTTCTAAGCTGAGTACACGAACAGCTTCTTGAACATGCAATACATCTACTTTATGAAAGGGACATATTGCACCATATGTGAACGAAACGTAACTCTAACGCCCCAGCCCCCACAAAGTCTTTTTGTAGGCTTTCCGTGTTTACAAGTAGCTGTAGGAACTGGGAATCCCCTCCGAAATATTCCATTATACTTTTTATCCCCTCGGATGTTATTTGAATTAAAAGAATTTGAATTTGCAATAGGTCAGATCTGGAACAGGCCATTCCACACATTAGGATAAAACAGAAAAGTATGGACGACAGTATAGGCAGTTAATACATACTTGTAACAATGCACTTGGTAAGCAGTAAGAAACTAAATAGGTGCTGAGAATCTAAGTAAATATTAATCTTGTGTAAGAAATTCACACAAGTAATTTTGGGAAAAATGCACGAGAATTTCCATTTATTACATTTCGCCTAGTATCATTGTCATATGTATGGTCAAGATCAAAATAACAAAATAAAGACCGGAGGTACGCTTATATTACCACTGGACAAAAGTAGAAATGCATCGTAAGGCAAAGTTAAGTTTTGTTACAATAAAACCTATGGCTTACCTGGATGTCATCTGCCAGCTCGGCTCATAAGTGTTAGCAGAGATGTCACTCCGCTGGGGAACTGGTAGCTTTCGTCTTTTCAGAGACCCTTTAAAACTAAAAATACAATTAGTTAAACAATGAAACACGATTTCTTTGTTTATGATTTCACTGTTATCAGATGGCAGCAATAAGTAACTGCCTCGTCGTCCATCTAAATGTAACAACAAGTATACAGTACCTCTGCTTTAAAATCCTGTTTACTTAGCTCGAGTTTTAAATGTATTTTGCCCTTTTACATGCTGATGATCATGAAAATTGTTTTTCCTGTTGTAACTACTCGTTCCCGATATATAGAACTGGTCCTAGCACTGAATTTTGTTCAAATAATGTTTTAAAGTGTGTGGATTAGCAAAGTAGAACTTATTTCCTTTAGTACTAATCGCTCAAGTTTAGTAATGCAAACAAGTGCAGCACATGAACGGCCAGTAGAGATTCTCATAGCATGAGCAGTAAACACATGGGAACCATTTCTTCATTTGTTTTTGTTTTGTGTTGATGATAATGTATCATCTTGCTTTCATTTCAGTTTGAAACATTTAAGTAAATATAATGAATGAATGATCCAATACAATTGATCATTGTTTTGTTTCATTTAGTAGTAAACCTAAAACTATGAGGTGCGTACAGTAAGTAAGGTTCCCTATTTTCTACAAAAACTTTACAGATAATTCATCGTGTTTAAATTATTTTATTCATGTTGTAAAATGCTTCTGTTACTTTCCTACCTAGTCTCCACGTTTTTCAAGCATTTCTGATAAAGTGACACAAGTTTCTTCCAAACTAGTGTTGTACCAGGTCGGATTTTGTGCTCGTAACCATCTGTTTACTGCTGAGGTAACTTCATCACTGCTGTTGAAGTGCTTACCTCTAAGATAAACTCTCAGCTGGGGGAACATGTAAAAGCTACTTAGGGCAAGTTCTGGAGAATACGGAGGATGTGGGAACATTTCCCAGTTGAACATTCCGAGCTCGGGCTGGGTCATTCGAGCTGTATGAGCAGTGTCGAGAAGGAAGAAAACTTTGCGAGGCAAAAGTTTAGAACATTTTCTTTTGGTGGTACCTTGCTCAAGGCATTGCAGTGCATCTCCGCTTTCAGTGTGGCGTTGAGACACAGGTAGTAAACGAGTAATACCCCCTGACAGTCCTAAATGATGGTTGCCGCAACTGTCCCCGCCGAAACTGCGAGCAGTGCCTTTTTTCGGGGCACCTTCGCCAGATTTCTTCTACACAATGCTCTGACGTTTTGGCGCCGGGGTCCAATGATGCACCCGCGTCTCATCCCCATACAGCCATTCCCATAGAGAGAGGTTACGTCCTATGGATATCGAAATCTGATAGTTGTTTTTCTGCGAGAAAACTAATGACAGATCGCTGCTCATAACCGTATACAGTTTGTAGTGCTAACTCCATGCTAACTGGCAGCATACTACCTGGTATATGTCGACAACGCTGACACTATGTTACGATGCATACCAAGCATCGTAACCTGGTGTCAGCGTTTTCGGCATATACCAGCAGTACTCACCAGCACTTACACGTCATGGGCACAGGTTATTTTGTAGACGAATAAAATAGGGAATGAGACGCCCGCTAAACCCTCTGGGAAGAACAGGTACTTAGGATCGTGGAAAGGGCCAAATAAGTTTGGGGTCAGTTCCACCTTCTAATTGTAATTTAATAACACATTTACAACCAAAGCGGCACATAGCCGAACCTTTACTAAGTGCAACTCTTTCACGGCTGAAGGCCTCCAAACAAGAAATCTTAAATAATCAACAAGATAAAAATCCAATTAAAATAGCAATAAAATAATTAAAAAACATCTATCACAGCTAGTTCGAAAGCCTCAAAGCAAAGCAGAGAGAACAAACATATGCAAGGTGCAATACAAATGGCAGAAGGCCACAATTAAGTTTCTAAATTTTAGAATATATTACCATAGACTTTTAAAGACAGAAGGCTGCAATGTTCAAGCTTGTAAGATAATTTTAAGAATAAGGTTGCAAGATTGAAATCCCACAATTAATTCTGCAAAATTTTTAAGAAAAAAAGAAAAAATAACCATAAGCCTTCAATTTTAAGTAGCTGAAAACAGATAATTAAACACCAGTGGGAAAGACAATAAAGACAATAGCACTCAGAAGCCTCCAGGGAGGTCGGTCTGCCCTCGTTCATTTAGGCGAGAAAGGTGATGAGCCCTACTACACTTCATCCATTGGAACCCAACCAGGGGAAAGCCACGGACCGACTGGCACAACGACTTGCTTCCCATTAATCAGTACATGAGAACTCAAACAGAAAAGGTTACCAACTTGATAATCCATAATGGAGTATGTATTAGCTGTCAAAATTAGACACCATGTTGGACAGCGACAACAGGTGAGGAAAGGACGCTGCCTGAAATTACGATAGTGGCCAGGGCAGATAAATGGAACACTAACGGCCACTAGGCAGAAAATTCCGCTGGTACACTTGAATTTGAAACACTGTAATATAGTTAACTTCACCCAAAAGAACACTGCCTGAATTTACGTCAGTGCCCAGGGCAATTAACCAGAACACTAACGGCCACAAGGCACAAAATTCCACTGGTGCACTCGAATTGTGGTCAACCAAAATAGTTAATTTCACCGCATGGTGACTAAATTTCAGTAATAGAAACACTCAAAAATGGCTCTGAGCACTATGGGACTTAACTTCTGAGGTCATCAGTCCCCTAGAACTTAGAGCTACTTAAACCTAACGAACCTAAGGACATCACACACACCCATGTCCGAGGCAGGATTCGAACCTGCGACCGTAGCGATCACGCGGTTCCAGACTGTAGCGCCTAGAACCGCTCGGCCACACCGGCCGGAAGAAACACTCGGTGTTGCTAACAGGAAAACCTCCTCAACAACAAACCACTGAAACAAACCACCACAACATGAATGGACGTGGCTTGGGTAGTTGAAACCGCTAATCAGCTTTGACATCCTGGGTCGGCGAACCACGAAGCTCATAGGATCGGACATCTCCACACACGCTCCGACATGCGCAGGGACCGCCAGCGGACCCAGCCAACAGCACCGCGCGGAGATAACTTCCCTCGTCCGCAACAACCGACCGACCCTCTCAGAATGCCGACAACATCTAAAATAACCGTCAGTGGGAGTAACGCCCACTACACACTCAAGCTGACAAACACTTGCACGAAGACCTGAACGATACCCAACTCTAACTAAGCACACACGAAGACAAATCGGGCGTCGTTGCACACACACACACACACACACACACACACACACACACACACACAGCCGACCCATGAACGATCGGCGAGCCAAAGCGCGTCGTCCGGTTGGACGACCGACCGACGATTCACCAAGCCCATGGCCCGGCTCAAGTGCACCAAGACCGTGGCGCGGTTCAGCTGAAGCGTGGCGTCACTGGTCGGGCGAGCCATGTCGACGCAGACCTCACTGCTGCTCCAACCTGACTGCACTAGTGCCGCTTGCGACTCCCAACTGGCGGGTCTGGACTGCGCTCCGGACACGTTCCAACTGACTGGCAGACTCGAACTTTCAACCCAAACTCGCTTTACGACAGACAACGACCGTCAAGTAATAACAGTCGAGCAAAGATACTGCGAGAGAGAATATATCGATACGCGCTGCTAACGCTGCTCACGGTCAGGCAGAGCAGTAACTCGGTGACAGTAGTAATTTAAATAAACGTAATGAGGTGGAAGTACGTTAAAAACAGGGTGTGAAACACATGATGGCGGGAACACGTGCCACGCACGGCTCAGGGAAGTTATTTACTAAAAGAGCCTCGTATTACAGACTACTGCCTACTTTTAACATTCGTTTACTTGCATTTAGTGTGCCTTTACAGTCAACTATAAATAAGAAGAGCGTAGAAGACTTGCAAGTGTAACAGAAACAGTAGAATTAATTCTCTTTAATCTTCGCTCTTTTGCGTCTGTTTTTATACCTAAATAAGCAGATCGTTAAACCCATATACTAGTTACAATATTATAGTCAATAAATGTTTGATGTATATTTTGCAAAAAGTTCAGAACCAAAATACAGATAGCAGAACACGATTTTTGTATGGAGGACATAGAAACAGGCATTCCTTGCATTGCGAAGCAACTGAAAGAGTTGAAAATAAGTAAGTTGATATGTTCGGATGGAATTCCCATTCGATTTTACAGAAAGTACTCTTCCGCATTGACCTCTTATTTGGTTTGCTTTTATTGCCCAGAATAAAGTCCCAATCGACTGGAATAAAAAGGGTGGTTGACTCCTGTATAGAAGAAGAATACAAGAAAGGACCTGCAAAATCACAGGCTAGTAATCTTAAGCTCGGCTTACTGCAGAACTCTGGATCGTATTCTGAGTTCTAATATAATAAATTCCTGTCCACAAATCAGCACGGATTTAGAAAGTACTGGTATCGATCGTGTGGAATTCAGTCGCCCTTTCCTCCTAAATTCGTGGAAAACTTTTGACACAGTACCCCACTGCAGACTGTTAACGAAGGTCCAATCATACGTAGCAGACTGTCAGACGTATTGGTTCCAAGACGTTTTAAGCAATAGAATGTAGTACGTTCTTCTGGACGGCGAGAGTTCGTCAGAGACAAGGTGCCCCAGGGCACTGTGATAGGACCGCTCTTGTTCTCTGAATGCATTAGCGGTCTGACAGATAGGACGAGCAAAATTTGGCGATTCTTTGCTGATGACGCTGTACTGTCGTAGTTGAGTAACTGTAGCAGTCAGTGTGCAGGGTAACTCAGCGTTCCTATTTGTTGTGATGAACAGGACCTCGGTCTAGTTGTAGAACTATGTAAGTTAATGCAAATGAGTAAGACATATAATCCTGCAATGTTCAGATACAGCTTTAGTAACAATTTGTCCATTTTATTTTGACTGTTGAGCTCCGTGGCCGTGGATAATGATATTTTACTATAAAAATACAGCGACCAGCCACTTTTCTTAATGCGTTTTATTTAAGCCAATTTGCATTTCGGGTTTGCACCCACCTTCAGCTGGTAAATTACATGTATCTTCAGTTTCTACAGTGGTACAATAGGGACAGCAGTTTGGATGCTGCACCTGGCCTGTGCAAAAGCAACGATTCCAGTAATTTACTTCAATTTCGCGAGTTCAAAGTTACGCACTATCAGTTGTTCATTTTACTTACATTCTCCTCTTCTTGTTTTTTCTTCTTTTTTGTAACAGCACAAACACTTTTTGTCACGTATTTTACACAGGCGCACTGCGTTATCCGCCATGTTGCTGACTGACACTTTTGTTTGCATAGAATCAGTTTATCTATGGACAGAGTTATATTTTACGAAAGTTTTGAGGTTCTAGCTAAGCTACTGTTTACTAAACATTGACTTGGGTGATAGAAGTATTCTATGTACAATGTATACTAAGTTTTTTTTTGTTACTTAGGCAGTATTGAAGACAATAAACCAACATAACACATTTATACAAAGCAGTAATTGATACATTTACTTTTTTTTGTTACTTAGGCAGTATTTAAGATAATAAAGTAACAGAACATATTTATGCAAAGCAGTAATTCATACATTTACAATATAACAAAGATAGAATTAAGATTTTTATGTTGTATATTATTACATGCATTTGTTGGGTTTATATTATATTATGTTATTTCTTGATTGTGCTTAGTAAGTGGTTTGATAAGTAGAGTGTGGAAGTTTTTCAGAAACATTCGGTTTGGTAACTCTGTTTGGTCGTTAAGAATGTCAGAAGGGGATGCATGTTTATGTGAATAAATTTCGATTTCTTCTAGGAGGTTCATTCTTTTTCCTTTGTAGGCTAGGTGGAGAACTTGTAGGTTATGGGATATGTCTGTTACTTGATGTTCTACTTCTGCTACATGTTGGGCAAATGTGGATTTATTTAAGTTTTTTAAACGAAGAGCATCCATATGTTCTTGAAAACGTATGTTGAAGTTTCTACCTGTTGGCCTATGTATGTTTTTGGACATGAGTTGCAGTTAAGTTTGTATATTCCTGATTGATTGTACGGTTTGGTATTATTTTTAATGTTATGGATAGCCTTGTCGTTTATTTTGTTATTTGTATAGTAGCTGATTCTGATATCTGTTCCTCAGAACAGGTTTGCTATTTTATATGACAGTTTTCCTACAAATGGCAAGCTTACATATTTTTCTTTTGGCTTTGTTGTGGTATTCTTTAATGCTGTTTTGTTATTGTATTTGGTTATGTGGGGATTTATCTTAGAGTTTAGTTCATCTATTAATTTTGGATCGTAGCCATTATTGTAAGCAATTGCTTTAATGGTGTTCAGTTCTTCTATTTGGTCAGCTGGTTCTAGTGGTATTTTGTGCTTTCTGTTTAGCATTGCTCTGTATGAAGCCATCTTATGTTTATCTGGGTGGCAGGATGATTTATTAATTATGTTATCTGTGTATGTTGGTTTCCTGTATAGTTGAAATTTGTGTTTGTTGTTGGAGCTGCTTATGCAGAGATCCAGAAAATTTAAACCTACTTCTGTTTGGTGCTCTACAGTGAAGATGATGTTCTGATACATTTTATTCATTTCTTTTGCAAGTTTATCAATTTCTTCTGCTGTGCCATCAAATAAAATTAATATATCATCAACATACCTTTTGTAATAAATTATTTTGTTTACTATCTGGGGGTTTTCTTTAAAAAGTTTACATTCTAAGATATTGATGAAAATATCAGCAAGCAAACTGGCAAGGCAGCTATCTATAGCCAGGCCCTCTTTCTGTTGGTACATTTTGTTATTAAAAGAAAAGTAGTTGTGTGATAGTACTAGTGTTAGTAGATCAATGAATTCATATATTTCTGGTAATGCCAAATTTTTATGTTTAAGTAAATTGTTTTTAATTATTTCTATTGTTTCTTTGACCGGTATGTTTGTGTAGAGGTTTGTGATGTCAACTGATGCAAACCTAGCAGTATCAGGAATCTGAATTTCCTTTAGACAATTAATAAGTTCATAACTGTTCTTTACTGAGTATGTCTCTTCGAATTTGAATGTGTTGCTAAGGATCTCACTCAGTTTCTTGCTGATTTCATAAGTTGGGCTGCTCCGAGAATTAACAATTGGACATATGGGACAGTTGACTTTATGGGTCTTCGGTTGTGGTCGTAGGCGTGGTGCATAAGGGTTAATAACAATGCATTCATGTATACCTTTTGCATTTAAGAGGAAATCACTTTTTTTCATCATATTTTTAAGTTTATTCTGTAACTTAAGAGTGGAATCAGACTTGAATTTCTACTATATTATTGTTACTGACAAATTCAGTGGTTTTGTTTACATGTTGACTTTCATACATTACATTCTATCACCCAGGTCAATGTTTAGTAAACAGTAGCTTAGCTACAATCTCAAAACTTTCTTAAAATATAGCTCTGTCCATAGAGCTTTAGTGATGTGCTATTTGATGCAGTTCCGTCGATTAATATCTAGGCGTAACTTACCAGAGCGGTACGAAATAGAACTAGCAGCTGAAGTCGGCAGTAGGAAAGCTGAATGGTTAACTTGGATTTATTGGGAGATTTCTAGGTAGCTCATGTTTAAAGGACACGTACATAGAAAAATTGTGCGACCTATTCTTGAGTACTGTTAGAGTGTTTGTGATTCTCACCAGGTCGGGGTAAAGGAACACAAGAAACAATTCAGAGGCATGCTGTTAGATTTATTAATGATGGGTTCGATTGATACGCTAGAATAATCGAAATGGTACGAGGGCTAAGATGGGTTTCCCTGAAGAGAAGGCGTCGTTCTTTTCGCGAAACACCATTCAGAAAGTTTAGAGAACGGGCAGTTGTAGCTGACTACAGAACAAGTCTACTGTCACCAACGCAAAGCTTGGGCAAGCACCACAAAGACGAGATAAGAGACGTCAGGGCTCGTTCGGAGGCACATAGATAGTCATTTTCCCTAGCTCCAGTTGCGAATGCGACAGGAAGAGGAATGACTAGTAGCAGTACAAGATATCCTCCGCCTTGCACTATAAGGCGGTTAGTGGAGTATTTACGTAGATGAGTCATTTTTACACAGTAGTCGAGATACGCAACCTTGGATACCGTGAATGTTTCATGCTTGAGGGATATGTCTGCACAGTAGATACTGCTCGTGAGGAGCCCATCATCCCTTAAACATGCATCATTTGCAGAGCAGTTTGCATCAGTAATAACCCCCTAACAAAATTACAATATTACTATTCGTGTTGTATACACGAAGTCTACCTTTTTTTCCACCCAAACAATCGGTCGCGTAATGGTAACCAGAGTGAAAATCAACAATGTTTTATTTGCAACATTTAACTACACCACCAGCTACTTTCGTACATAGTCGCCGCTCTATGTTAGAGATTTATCTTAGCGTGTTACCCACTTTCCAATACCTTTATCATAAAAGGCAGTTGGCTATGACTTCCGCCAAATTCCTACGCTGGTATGCAGCTCGATGTCTATGCCACAATGCTGCCTTCATAGCCAGCGGTTCATGAGAGTGAAGAGATGAAAATCAGAGGTGCCCGAGGCCGGGCTGTATGGTGCGTGAGCAAACATTTTCCTCTCTGGAAACGATGGAGGAGCGAGTTCGTTGACCCTGTAGTGTGCGGCTAAGAACTGCCATGAAGAAGGAAACACGTGACAGTTTCGTTATGTGGGCTGCATGAAATCAGGCGAGAACTCTGGGTTGGGTTGGGTTGACTTGGGGGAGGGAACCAAACTGCGAGGTCAACGGTCTCATCGGATTAGGGAAGGATGGTGAAGGAAGTCGGCCGCGCCCTTCGAAAGGAACTATCACGGCATTTGCCTGAAGCGATTTAGGGAACTCACGGAAAACCGAAATCAAGATGGGCGGACGCGGGTTTGAACCGTCGTCCTCCCGAACGCGAGTCCAGTGTGCTAACCACTGCGCCATCTCGCTCGGTCGAAAACCCGGAGCAGGACTTTTCATTTGGTGGGAGACAATATTTTCTAGGCATCTTTACGTGATAGCTGTGCGCTCAGAACTGTTACGTGCAACGTGACGCGATAGTCGGCTATACTAGAGACACTGCACAACCCATCTGCGGAAACTTCATCGGATTTCCACTGTGGTATTAATTTAGCGACCACGGGACGTTGGAAAGAAAACAGTCCTCATAATCCTCCGTAATTTTGCCTCGGTAATAAATGAGAGCTTACAAAAACAATAAGAAAACCTTACAGAAGAAATATTTTTAATTTGATCTCTTAAATAAATGACAGTAGCATAAGAACTGCAGTTTAAGGTAGTTTTAGTCATGCTTTGCTTTCATTTTGCAGTTGTTGAGAATTAGAGACTGAAACTGTCGCTGCGTCTCTGTGAGAACCGAGGTAGGTGTGCTTGCTTCTTTAATAGAAACGATTAAATACAGGGTGTCCAAGGAGGTATGGTCAATATTTTGGAGTGCCTGTATGACAGGCACACTCTTTCGAGGCAGAAAAGTCTCGAAAACATATCGTAAGAGCTATGAACACTCTTTGATCTTCGATACTGTGAAATAAATGTCTTCGAGTGCAAGCTCTTTGCTATTTTGGGAGAGAAAATTGTCTAGTAATCATGGACGCTAAAAGGCATACCTTAGAGCCATGAGCACTTGTTGAGTAAAAGAGACATGCTTCACAGTAGCGAACATGAACCGGGGTTACAACTCTTAAGGTACGCACTTTTTTTTCATGACCGTTCGTTTCATATAACTTAATATTGACCGTTGCCCCTATCCTATCCCGTCGCTGTCAGTGTTTGAGTAGAAACGCGATAGGCTCCAAACGGCGACAAGCGGCACTATAGCCATACACAGAACGCTAGGAGTATCTGTAAGTTGGCCAATGGCCTGAGAGTTTTGCGTGAAGCTGAGGGAGGTAGCCCTCCCCGTATAACAGACCGCCATAGAGTGAGGAGCCGAGCTGGAGTAACAATCCCCGCCTGCTTCCCACTCTGTAGGTACCGTAACACTCAAAATGTGGAGTACGAAACAGTAACACAACGGACAACAATAGCTATCTCAAAGTCCAGTCAACAAAGTACAGAAAATATCGATTAGAAGAAAGGAACGTGTACTCGCAAATTTTTGTACGGTGGTAAGATGGAATGTCATGAACTACATACTAAAAATACCTGTCGGTGGAGTGTGAGCGTCTGGTGGTGTGGTGTGGGAAGGGAGATCGTTTAAAGGTAGCTTTTTCACTTTTTTAAGTGACTCAAATTGCGGCTTACAGCGAAAATGCTTTCCAATAAAAAATTAAGCTCTCTGAAATTTACTGCAAAACAGTTCCCATTCATTTTTTCTCTAGAACTAATACTTTTAGCGTTGCAGGGGATGCAAAATTGGAAGATTAATAAAAATAGTGTTTTAATGGTATGAAAATTATTTTTTACTAATGAATCAAGTTGGTGAGGAGCAAATATTACATTTGTGTCCCACATTTAAGTGCAGTTGACTCGTGCTAAGGGACAAATTGTGTTCTATGGAGTTTAGGATGGCGGAGGGGGCGGGGATGGAGGGCAGAAGCACGAGGGAACGTAGGTCACCATATTGTAGTCACGGATTTCCCTCCTTCATGTCCGCAGCTCGTGGTCGTGCGGTAGCGTTCTCGCTTCCCGCGCCCGGGTTCCCGGGTTCGATTCCCGGCGGGGTCAGGGATTTTCTCTGCCTCGTGATGACTGGGTGTTGTGTGATGTCCTTAGGTTAGTTAGGTTTAAGTAGTTCTAACTTCTAGGGGACTGATGACCATAGATGTTAAGTCCCATAGTGCTCAGAGCCATTTTGAACCTCCTTCATAGGTCTGCCAACTGAAGAACGAGCAGGTAATTCCCCGCTCTGCCTACTCCATTTCGTCACAAGAACCCACTACATTGACTCTCCAGAGCGTGCCTTATGAATGAATGGCCACGCCGTGTGTATCTGCGGGGCGGGTTATTTCTCACAAAACACGTTAACGCTACATGGAATACGGTATGAGTTACTAATAACACTACCGCAAGTAACGCATATGGACAGTGTCTATGTAAATCTGCACACGGTTCTATACTGCTAGAGGGGAAATTGATTTTTAGACATCCCGTACGGCAGCTGTAACGTTCTTCAGGGAAAGGCAGCTATCCCCGCCACGAGCGATCCTCAGTTTTCATTTTGCACACAGACTGTAGTTTTCCACTATTTCTTGTCCAGTGCTCTTATGTTAGTAGACACAATGACTTCATTGAACTCGAGTTCACATATTGGATTTATTTTAAGTTTATTTGCAATTGTTAAGGCAGCTGTTACGTAAAAAAGTTCAACAGCTGGAGCTGTCAAATGTCTATCGCACTGAGGAGTCTCTCCAAATATATGCTGTCAATATGTACTCTGATAAGCCAAAACATTATGACCACTGCCCACCGCGATGGTGAATGCCCCCTGGTAGCATTATCCTGGGCTTGCGTGGGACCTGTGGTAGTAATCGAAGACACGCTGACAGCAGCGACCCACCTGCATCCCTTTATGCTTGGCGTCTTCCCCGACGGCTACGTCATCTTTAAGCAGTATAATTGTCTGTGTCTTGGAGCCAGAACCGAGCTGCAGTGGTTTCAGGACCATTATAGTGAACTCACGTTGATGTCTGGGCAACCGAATTCGCCTGATGTAAATCCTGTGGAACACATCCGGTTCGCTATCTGGCGCCATCACCGCGAAAGTACATCAGCGGATCGTCATTTACGCGAATTACTTGACCTGTGCACAGACGCCAAACGCCACATACCTTCGCAAACCTACCAACTAACTGTTGGGTCCCTGATACAATCACTGATGTATTTCGTTCCAAAGACGGACAAACAAGCTATAATGCAGGAGGTCATAATTTTTTGACTCATTAATGTTTTCTACGGTGTCGACTGCCTCGTCTTCTCTATTTCTCGCTGGAATAAGGGTGTATCAGATGCATCATCACAGCCTCAGCTCTCCCGGAAACTAAAGAGGCCCAGAGGCCTAAATTGTCTCCTTCCGCAACAGCAGTAGGTCACCTAAGTGTTACACAACTTCAGCTATTTCAACGCAAGTCAAGCAATGTCTTACAGCAGATTACTGTTGTAGGCTTGAGCAGTATCAGTCCCATTCCATCAGACATATTCACACCCACCCTGGAAGATACTCTGTGGATGTTGTTGTGTCTAGACAAGACAGCCTAGACACAATGAGAGGAAGCCGAAAGGCACGCGCTTAAACTCACGCAGGCTGGCGTGAGGTCTGAAACAGGATACGTAATGAATGCTATAAAGAAAAGTACGTAGCTTCTGGAATACTTAACTTTAATCCACATTTGTGGAACATCGCTCTTGATGATACATTAATAGAATCTCAATATCAATTGAATACGGCGCCTTGCTAGGTCGTAGCAAATGTAGCTGAAGGCTATGCTAACTATCGTCTCGGCAAATGAGAGCGTATTTGTCAGTGAACCTTTCCTTGCAAAGTCGGCTGTACAACTGCGGCGAGTGCCAGGACGTCTCTCTAGACCTGCCGTGTGGTGTCGCTCGGTCTGCTATCACTGACAGTGGCGACACGCGGGTCCGACTTATACTAACGGACCGCGGCCGATTTAAAGGCTACCACCTAGCAAGTGTGGTGTCTGGCGGTGACACCACAGATGTGTTGTAAGTGACTCCAGCCAGTGCAGCCCATCCCCTAGTGCCAGCAATTACTGAATGGAACACATTTATGCAGTCTAACAGTAACACAATTAATGGGTAAGAATTGTAGTAGCTTCTGATAATTCATTGATTCCCCACCAAGAGATTACAGCACAATTACACGACTTTACAATACGCTATCAGCGATATACATTAGCAAGATGCCACATTTACCAAACCAGTTCCCTTTCCCAACAACACTATAAATCTCACCAACAACATCACAGTTACAAATTGTACACGTCTCATCCGTTGTTTATAGGAATATATTTTACATAAAAAGTCACTAAACCACTGCAAGTAAGTACTCATTTCATAAACTGAAAATAACTCTACCGCATAAATCAGAACTCAGCGAAGTTATTTTGTCTAATCACATAAAAGAAATTGCCAGGAAATGCTGCGAATGTACAGTCTATGCGTAAACTGAAAAGTGGTAGCACTCATGGTGGGGGAATTCACCACATTTATTATTTGCTCTTAACCCATTTCATTTATCAGTAAATAGTAATTTTATATATTTATACCACTGTTTTTCATTACCTGCGATTTTTGTATCTCCTGCAACGTGGAAATTATTAGTCCTTGAGGAAAATTAATAGAAACTGTTTTGTAGTAAATTTAACGTAATTCAATTTTGTATCGGGAAACATTTTCGCTACAAGTCGCAGTTACGAAGTTATTCAACAAAAACATAAAAAATTTACCTTAAGCCCCCCCCCCCTTTACGTTCACACCCCACTGATGGGGATATTTAGTATGTTGTTCACAACACTGCTTCCTATCACGGTACAAAAATTTCCAGCTACACTATTTTTCCTTGTAATTCTCCTTTGTTGATCGGACTATCATGCAGTTCTGTCAGACAGGTAACGTCGGCTGCAACCGAAAACTAATGGCTCCCGACCGAAGCCATCCGACTTCTACCGAAGGAGGTCTGGGGAGCCGATCGGCGAACTTATAGTTAACACACCTCCTTTACTCATATCTTTATTTGTTAATGGTTGCTCTTGATACCCAGCGTAATTCTGAGAATGACCAATAACTGAGGGTTTCTATTGTAGAATGTATCCTATACGATGATGTCGTCGTTCACACGAAGGACAGTGAACTTTACAATCATCGTCTGAACACCTGTATCATACACTGATCAGCGCAAACATTATGAGCACCTGCTTAATAGCTTGTTCGTCCTTCTTTGGAACGAGATACATCACTGATTCTGCGTATCAGAGATCCAACAGTTTGTTGATTGATTTGCGAAGGTATGTAACATTAGATGTCTACGCACAGGTTATGTAATTAGTGTAGGTAACGGGCCGCTAATTTCTGTACGTGGTGATGGCGCCCGATAGGTTTCCATAGGATTCACATCAGGCGAATTTCGTCTCCGAGGCATCAACGTGGGTTCACTGTAATGCTGCTCAAATTGCCGTAGCACGATTGGGCTCAGAAATACGGACAGTTCTACTGCTGAAAGACATCAACTCCATCGGGGAAGACATCAAGCTTGAAGGGGGTGCAGGTGGTTGGCAGCTGTCAGCGTGTCTTAGTTACTATGACAGGCCCCATGCAAGCGCAGGAGAATGCCTCTCATTGCATAATAGAGTTCCCATCGGCCTGCATCCGTAGCGCGCTACGTTTTTCGAGACGACTTTCACCTCAATGACGGCGTTTATGGAGACGACCATCGACCTCGTGTAGCAAAAATGTGATTCACCCGAAGAACCGACACATTTAGTTTGATTGACGGTCATATCCCGATAGTCTCGTGCCCACTGCAATCGTAAATGACGATGTCGTTGGATGAACATGTGAACGTAAGGGTGATCTGCTGCGGAGCTCCATGTTCAACAAAGTATGAACGTTGTGCTCGGAAACATTTGTGCGTACACCAGCATTGTGCTCTTTCGGCAGGATGCCACAGATCACCATCTATCCTACTTTACAGAGCAGACTAGCCATCGAACCCTACGTTCTGTGAAGTGCCGTGTAAGTTCAACCATTTAGCGCCTAGTGATATCTTCAATGTCCTTGTACCTCTTTCCGTAGATGCTCACGACAGTAGCACGTGAACATTCGACCAGTTTCGCCGTTTTCGAGATACTCGTTCACAGGCTCTGCATAATAATTGTCTGCCCTTTGTTAGAGAAGCTTATCTCAGTGGGCTTCCCCATTTGCAGCCCTTGTCTTTACTAGAGTGATCGCCCGTCTTACTTTTGTTATAGCGTTACGTGCCTGCATTACGACCAGGCGGCATCCAAAGTCATGGTGGGCAGTGGTCATAATGTTTTGTCTCATCAGTGTATAACTGGTCTCTAGATGGCGGGCAGACAAAATTTATGGTCTAAAGCCAGGTCTGGGGAACACCAGAGAAAGGGGGAATAGCGTGTGGAGCGACTGCTGGGGACTGGGACCACTGACCTGCGGTAAGACGCCGCCTGTTGCCCAAACTGCTGCTGGAGGGAGGCTGGGAGTCTGCGCGGGGAGGGCGCTCCCTTGTTTGGCCGCAACAGGTGGACGCCGGTCCTGGCCAGAAAATTCGCCACAGCCTGGGGCCCTTGCCAGTCTCCTGTGTGGCGGCCACACAGCAACGTAGAGCTGCTTCTTCTCTTGCAGCGTATTTACCTAGAAATACCTCTTGATGTTAACATTATCGTTGGTGTTCCCATCAGTCCGAACAGTCATGGTATACAGCCCTACGAGGTAATCTGCCCTGCACATGACCTTCCAGTTTTGCATGTAATGCATCCAACACTCAGCTGAACATCTTCATTGTAATCGAGCATTGATTTCTCTCCAAAATTTTAATGCCCCTATTCCTTGACGCCTCGGATTGTGTGCCATCAACCCATTCCTTATTTGAGTTACGTTTTTCATAATTATCTTTATTCTTCAGTTCAGTTCAGCACTCAATCAGTTATCCGATCTACTCACCTAACCCTTAGCATTCTTTTGTAGCACTGAATTTCTAAAGGATCTATTCACTTCGTGTCTGTAGACTACTGATTTTCGTCCACGTTTCTGTTCTGTACAAGATTGCAGCCCTAAAAGCATTTTCAGAAAGGATATTTATTAGATATTAAAATGTACATAATGTTCCATTCCAAGGAATGATGCTGCTCCAAGACCGTGATGCAATCCATTTCAGGAAGATGGTCGGTAGTAATGTTATCAGTCTCTTTTATTGCACTGCGAATCTAGATTTCAACCGATAGTGCAGCTTTCATCAGTGCTACAAATACAAATAATACAAGAATCAAATTGGGACACTGGACTCGCATTCGGAAGGTCGTCGGTTCAAAACCAGCGTCCGACTATCCTGATTTAGATTCTCGTGACTTTCCTAATGGGCCGGCCGCGGTGGTCTCGCGGTTAAGGCGCTCAGTCCGGAACCGCGCGACTGCTACGGTCGCAGGTTCGAATCCTGCCTTGGGCATGGATGTGTGTGATGTCCTTAGGTTGGTTAGGTTTAAGTAGTTCTAAGTTCTAGGGGACTGATGACCACAGAAGTTAAGTCCCATAGTGCTCAGAGGCATTTGAACCATTTTTTTTTTTGACTTTCCTAATCGCTTCAGGCAAATGCCGGGATGATTCCTTTGAAAGGACGCGGTCGAATTCCTTCCACATCCTTCCCTAATTCGCTGGGGCCAGTCGCCTCGCAGTGTGCTGCCCTGCCCCGTATCAACAAACCAAGAATCAGATACAGAAATAGCACACTGATCAAACGCCGTGTCACAGTTGTACACAGTAACAATTCCACAATTACGTACCGTTACAAGTAGGCATGTAGACTGAACGTAAGGTGACACCTGTCCTAATGATTCTGAATTAACATGACTCCAGACAAAACTTCATTTTGCCGGCCAGAGTGGCCGAGCGGTTATAGGCGCTTCAGTCTGGAACCGCGCGACCGCTACGGTCGCATGTTCGAATTCTGCCTCGGGCATGAATGTGTGTGACGTCCTTAGGTTACTTACGTTTAAGTAATTCTAAGTTCTAGGGGACTGATGACCTCAGACGTTAAGTCCCATAGTGCTCAGAGCCATTTGAACCATTTGAAAACTTCATTTTATGATTATTGTTATTTCAATTCATTGTATTTTGGTCTATATACATAAAAAATTTATTTTAACCCATTCTTTTGCATGTGGACGTAAAAACAGAGGGCACTGGCTGTGCAGTATGACGTAACGCAACACTTGTCATAGTGATTTTTTGTTTTTATATGCCTCCATGCAGAATTGTAATTTATTACAATTATTGACTATCTCTATTTTTATTTTTATGCGTATAATATATTTTAGCTTAACACATTGTTTAACATATGGGCAATAAAAGTAGAGTACGTTGGCGGTCCAGTATGACGTATGAAGTAACGTAACACTTGTCATAATGATTGTTTGATGTGTGTGCCTCCAGATCAAATTGTATTTTATTGTAACTACTATTTGCATTCCCCGTATTATTGTTATTATTAAGTGCAAATGTTTGAGCTTAACTGTCCTTTTATACAGGATGTAAATTTTAAGTTGACAATCCAGAGTAACACGCAAAATAAGCTTCGCACGCGAAAATGTATAGAATCCAAAGTTGATTATTTTCGAGGGGGACATCTGCTCGTGATAAAATTAGCCCACCACTCCAGCTCCTGGGAGTGGGTCCGGAGGCAACTTTAAAATTTCCAATGGGAACGCCCATTTTTTATTGCAGAATCAGATTCTACAAAAAAAACTACGTACATTTTGTCTTAAACATTTGTTTTGATTCATGGTAGTTAGCGCTGTAATTCAAGCAAATACATGTTCTCATTTTTGGGTGGAAAATGGTTACGGATAAATAAAAAATACTTATTTACTTCGTAAATTTTCATTCGCTAAAACTAAATCTCTCCCTCCCTCACCATAAGGTGGGGTTTGAGAGAGAGGAATTGGAGTTTTACGAATGTTGACCCAAACATTTATTTTTTGCCGGTCGGAGTGGCCTAGCGCTTCTAGGCACTACAGTCTGCAGCCGAGCGACCGCTACGTTCGCAGGTTCGAATCCTGCCTCGTGCATGGATGTTAAGACAAAATGGACGTAGTTTTTTATGTAGAATCTGATTCTGCAATAAAAAATGAGGGTTCCCATTTGAAATTTTAGAGTTGCCTCCCGCCCCACGCCCAGGGGGGGAGGGGGGGTGGTAATTTAGGCACCAACACATGTCCCCCTCGAAAATAATCAACTTGGGTTCTACACATTTTTGCGTGTGAAGCTTATTTTGCGAGCTATTCTGGTTTGTCATCTTAAAATTTACACCATGTATATGGGCAATAAATAGAGGTCGCTGGCTAGGTGTATGGGTCTGTAAACAGCGGCGTCAGATGGACCTGTGCACACCTGAGCTAGATCGAAGTGTGTGTCGTTACAGTTACGTTCTGCTTACCTGACTACTTGAGTGTAAATGTGGAATTGTAGCTGTGTACAACACTGACAAGTCGTTCGGTCAATGTGCTGTTTGTACGTCTGATTTTTGTATTACTTGCATTGACAGCAGTGATGATAGCTGCACTGTCAGTTGAAATGTAGATCTGTATTGTATTACAATATTACTTGGTAAAATCAGGAAAAGCGTCGCTAAAAAGGAAATTTTTCAGTAACGCTTTTCCTGATTTTCCAAGTCTGCACTTCATATCTGTTACTTTTCGGCTGAAACAATAAAACACGTCCACTACGTTCAGTTTTCATGTTCTAATTCGTTCAGTGACTATCACCTGATTTATTTCTACTGCACTGCATAAACCCTGTTATTCTCTTACTGTGTTTTAAAAGACATTATCCGTTCGATTTAAGTAATTTCCAATACAGAATTGGAAACTTATCAGCAAATCTTAAAGTTTTTATCTATTCGCCCTCAACTCCAGCTTCATCTCCAAATTTCTCTTTGACTTCCTCTAATGTCTGTTCAACGTTCAGATTGAAAACACTTGCGGATACGCTATAAGCCAGCCTCACTCCATTCTCAACTGCAGCATCCCTTTCAAGTCCTTGGAGTCATTACTGCACTCTGTTTTCTGTAGAAGTCGCAGACAAACCTTTCATTGGGTCGGTGCAGAGGTGGATGCCGATGAATGGTGGGTGCCAAGACAAAGAGAAAAATAATGAGAGGCACACGTAGTACGTACGTAAGTATTGTTTACTTAACTTAAGTTCAGCAAGCCCAGTTGTGTTCCAATAGTTCCTTGACACAAGCAAGTTTGTCGTAGATAAGAATAGAGAGGCAAGACGAACTAGTAGGCTTCGAATGCGCCGAGTGAAGTCAGCTTTCCGGCTGGGCTGATGTCGATACGGCGTCTTCTGATGCTGGCTCGTTGGTGGTGCTACCCAGATTAGATTAGATTAGTACTTGTTCCATAGATCAAAATGGTTCAAATGTCTCTGAGCACTATGTGACTTAACTTCTGAGGTCATCAGTCCCCTAGAACTTAGAACTACTTAAACCTAACTAACCTAAGGACATCACACACATCCATGCCCGAGGCAGGATTCGAACCTGCGACCGTAGCGGTCGCGCGGTTCCAGACTGAAGCGCCTAGACCCGCTCGGCCACTCCGGCCGGCGTTCCATAGATCATGAATACGACACTTCGTAATGATGTCGAACGTGTCAGGTTAATAAAAGGTGTCTATACAAGATATTACATTAGACAAAATATTACATTACATTCAATATTTTTTTTTTTTTTTTTTTTTTTGTAGAGGTTGGGAAATTACCCCTTTCATCTAATGAGTAGAAGGAGTTGCCCTTAAGAAATTCTTTTAATTTCCTTTTAAATGCTATATGGCTATCTGTCAGACTTTTGATGCTATTAGGTAAGTGACCAAAGACTTTTGTGGCAGCATAATTTACCCTCTTCTGAGCCAAAGCTAGATTTAACCTTGAGTAGTGAAGATCATCATTTCTCCTAGTGTTGTAGCCATGTACACTGCTATTACTTTTGAATTCGTTAAGATTGTTAATGACAAATTTTATAAGTGAATATATATATTGTGAGGCTGCAGTGAAGATTTCTAGCTCTTTAAATAAGTGTCTGCAGGATGATCTTGGATGAGCTCCAGCAATTATTCTGATTACACGCTTTTGTCCAATGAACACTCTTTTACTCAATGATGAGTTACCCCAGAATATGATGCCATACGAAAGCAGAGAATGAAAATAGGCATCGTAAGCTAATTTACTGAGATGTATATCGCCAAAATTTACAATGACCTTAATAGCATAAGTAGCTGAACTCAAACGTTTCAGCAGATCCTCAGTGTGTTTTTTCCAGTTCAACCCCTCATCAATGCATACACCTAGAAATTTTGAATATTCTACCCTAGCAGCCGATTTCTGATCGAAGTCTATATTTATTAATGGGTTCATTACATTTACTGTGTGGAACTGTATATACTGTATATACACACCAGAGGGTATGCCTTCGAGCCGGCCGCGGATTGGCGGCGCTGTCACATCAGTTGCCGCCAACCTCCTCACGTTGACTGCTTGGTGTCCTGTCGACGGTGTACGACATCATACCTTTTGCTCCCTATGTTTTGCTCTGCTACCCTCAGATGATCGCATGAAATCGTAAAAACCTTCTGCTTTGTAGGCCGCTTCATGTTGCAGTAAAGTGAACGGACGTTTCGGTCAGTATTGCACATAATATTCATCACGTTACGCAATACTACTGCGGCAATGAACTTTAAAATACTTTCTTTATCACTCCTGCACTACAAATCCGTAAAAAAAATCGTTATTCAACTTCATCATTGGTTCAAAAAACCTATGACAACAGATGTAGATGGACAGAGTGATTCCGCCTTCCCAGATATTGGAAATGCGTTTCACACTTCCCAAGCCGCTGACGGTTAACAAGATAAAATCAAACGGAATATCTTTGCAAACGTGTTATTGTCTCGATGAATATCTGACTAACAGAACCCTGTAAGTTCTACTGGACGGCAAATGTCACACAGACACAAAAATAACGTCGGTCGTGTCCCCAGAAAGAGCAATAGGACCTCTGGTGTTTTAAATGTACGTAAACGATTTGCGATAGTATCAGTCGCACAATAAGATTGTTTATGTAAGTCTGCAGGCTTTCGTGGCCGTTGTCACTGAAGTTAAAATATTCTGGGTTATTAGGCCGCGTCATGTTTCTTCTAAAATGTTCGACGTTTCGACCCCTCTGCTGGGATCTTCCTCAGGATCTTTTGGTGTCCACTACTGCTATAACACTGTCTGAGACGAGTGTCGCGTCCACTTATAAAGGGGGAGTTTTCTGGCGTTCGTGCTGGAGAAGTGATAGTACTGGTTAAAATTCATATGGCTACCATCGGTGGGTCATAGTCGTAGGCTAATATTCCCGCTCTGATGCAGAAGAAGGGGGCGTTGGTAGCTCATCTCCTGTGGATGCCATTGGCGGTCCATCGTCATTGGATAGAAAGGAACTAATCCACACTTATGCTGGAGAAGGGTTACTGGTTGAAATGCCTGCTACCGCTATTGGTTGGTCGTCATCAGTGACTAGATTCGAAACGGACAGAGCAAGAGAGGGGGAATGTTTACCCAAAATATTATTGTCCGTCGAGGTGACTTGCAGCGCGTTGTTTACGCCGCTCACACACCACGCCCGCGTATTTACGTCCTTGATGGCGGGGAGTCACAATGCCGGAAGCCTATAGCCGTCCTCTCTATTGAAATTATATGCATTCTTAGAAATTTCAACCGCTCCTCCGACATTTCTTCTATTAATGTTTGAAGAATGGAGCATGGTGGAAACTTTTGTAAGTACATGCGGAGAGAAATAACGAATAAACCATTGAAAGAAAAGCATTTCAGTTTCCACATGAGAGGGAAACATTTGTGAGTTGCGTATCGTGTGTACGTTCCACGTTACAAACTTTACTCACTGTGCCAACTATCTGCACCCATGACAGCCTGGAACCACACTAGAGACACCATTGCACAGTAACTGTCCGCCACACTTCTCGAATGGTGGGACATGGATGGTCAGCTGTCGTGACACAGCTCGTGTACTGCTCGAAGATGGCACATAGCGTCCAGCATTCTCAGACAAGAAAGTTCTTTAACAATTAGTGTCGCAGTTGTACGTCGGCCTCTCCCAGGAGCAATTACCAAGTCGCCTGTTAATTCGAACTTCAGAATCACGTTCTTAAAACCCACTATAAAAAGAGGTCGTCTGCGTATGCCTTTAATGCGTTGATACTCGCGAAGATCAACAGCGCTATTGTTGTTTTGATAAAACAGCTTTACGAGTAAAGCCCTACCTTCCTTGTCCAGACCCATGGTGACTACTGCAACAGTAATGCACACTGATATTTTTGTGCGAGGTAAGACTTTCTAGGCGAATCTCGGGTTATCAGCCGACTCACGGCGTCGTTCTAACATTTCATCAAGTTTCCTACTTGTGAACTTCAGGCGAAGTCTGAAGATGACAAGCAGGGCACTTCTTGAAACGCTGCCGTAGAATGACGCCTTGATGCGGCTGAATAACACTGATACTTGTGTTTCTTCGTGCCATACCAGTACCGCCGCCTAACGGAAGTCATGACACTAACACTACTAACAACGCAGATCTTGCAGCGCATTGTGTGAACCCATTCCCATAAGGTTGGGTACCCATACGGTAAATAGGTTTCCGTCTGCTTTGGCTCAAGTAGCGAAAGTTTAATTATAACTTTCCCGTATATACTTTATTGGGCTTAGAATGAAAAATGACTGCTATAGAATAAATTTTAGTGTCAACGTTCGTGTATGCTGCTGCTTCTCCATTATTCAAATTGTAGAAAACCATTAGTATTTCGCAAAACAACTGGAAGATGTCTGCTTCCGGCGATTCTGTTTCGGATATATGGAATACGTTGGTAACAATGCCGATTTCTAGCATCTGTATATATTCGTCTTTGCATCAGTTTATTTTTGCATTGGTGATAGGATTTGTTTACATCCTACTGAAAGTTCGTTGCCTGTGCTAGACACTTTTGCGAGTCTAGACGTTCATTACTGTGCAATAATTACTAACAATGCCACATATCAAAAAATTTCCTAAAAGCAAATTCAAGGATAGCAAGCTTACAAACAAAGTAGTTCATATTATTCAGACGAACCCATGTATCAGTTCTTCAATGATGAGTCAAATTTTTCTGTTAACAGTGATACTATTTGTAGTGAAAGTTAAACTGTTCCTACTAGTTTATTGTTCAGTTACCTTTTGCATTCTACACCATCACAGTGTTTACATTTAGCCACTTCCTTTATTAAGTAAGATGCTTCAATAATTACTC
This sequence comes from Schistocerca nitens, assembly GCF_023898315.1. Lineage (NCBI taxonomy): Eukaryota > Metazoa > Arthropoda > Insecta > Orthoptera > Acrididae > Schistocerca > Schistocerca nitens. The sequence continues at coordinate 653,265,949 of NC_064618.1, forward strand.
AATAACTGAGTATGAAATTACATTACAATACCCCCCCCCCTTGCCTCCAGAGTTCTACACATAATGATGAATTAAATGCAGTATTCTGTTGCTAGGCAGATATAATTTCTTTTAAACAATTATATATTTATTTGTATAAAATCTGTGTACCTCCCCAATAATCTCATGCAACATACCGAATTTAATGGTTATTTTTTCTGAAGTAAGTGGACTTAAATATAATTAATCTACGTTAAATAATGAAGCAATAAGTAATAACAAGAATACCAAGAGGAAATTTGAAGATCAAAAAATACGACAGGATGAGGACTATGCTTCAGTAATGCTTTGAGGAACATTTTAATATCACTCAAATCTTAATTCACAATTTCCCACAAACTGTACTTTCCAGAATTTGGGTACACGTATCTCCTCAAGTTTATGAAGCATTGCACATTTTTTCCTGCCGCTTGGAACAGTCTATCCATCTAATTGACCTAAACTTTACTTCAACTGTTACTAAATTATTCAGAAATAAAATTTTAAACCAGGGAAAGTATTGTAAAGTTAGGATACAATAATTTTTATTCTGGTTAATACACTTATGTGCGGAATTAGGTCTAGTATCTCAGCTAAAATCTGGTCTCCTTTACACGTGTGTTACTCGTATCGGAATGTCAAGAAGCGTCTTCTGAGAATCTTGTGTATTAGTGTCTCAATAAATGTTTTTTATAAACATCAGTACCTCCTGAATTGTTCAAAATACTTACAAATAGTTTAGAAATTATTCTTCTTAGCCCTGGTCAACTACAAAAGTGTAAAACATATAAAAAATGCGTGAGAGAAATAGGTGCTGATTTTCACAAAATATGGAGTTCAGAACCCTGTATCCTTTACAAATCAATGATTATCTACAATGGTTAGACGAATAACAGTACACATTTTTCTTACGCACATTGAAGTTTATGAAGGGACTGTAAACAAGTTACGTGATGCTTTCGATGGAATTTTTTAGTTTAAACTCTTTACTTGTTGATCTTAATTCATTTGCATTCGGAAGCAGAGCTTAATTTAACTCGTTCCAGTTATGTAATTTACGCCTGGCTTCTCACTTGCTACGTTGCCGAGGTCGATCTCATTAACGAGCTAAAAAAAATAGTCTAAAACAATAAAATTGCTGCGTCAACTGTCCCACAAACAAAAAATTACACACTGGGTTAACGGTAGTACATGTGACCACAAAGCGATATTATGTTCGCCTGGGAGATTCATTCACAAACAAACACTGAACAATATTAAAACCTGTTGTCCGTGTTACAGTGTCAGACTGTCAGAAGTCGAAACGGTGATATCGCACATCACCAAGCAAATTGTTGTTTTTAGATGGTTTCTTGTGATAAAAAAGGGAACACGATAATGTTCAGGACAAAACAATTGCTTCTTTCTTGGCGATTTATAGCCCTAGTATCCATGTTGCAGCCTTAAAAACAAATGGGCGATGGCCGTGAAGATTCAGAATTTTAGACATGCTGTCGATAGAAGAGCAGCGCTAGATTGACAAAACTGATTTCAAAAGATTCCTAATAGCAATTTATTTGTGTTTGGTAATCGGTTTCAGATAATCGACAACTGAGTCTACACTGCCGCAAACTATTTTAAGATGAATGGAGGAGAGTGCTGCTGGTCCCATTATCATTTTCCTTCTTTCCTGCTTCACTCGCGAGTGGTGTGTGGAAGGAATGGCTGTCGGTGATCTTCGGTGTGAGCAGGAGAAAAATATATTTTACCGGACTCTTCGTGGAACGTACGCTCTCGGAATTTCACCAGTAAAATACTCTGTGATACATCACGCACGTATTGTACCGTTTGGCGACTCGAGTTTGATGAACATCTCCGTAGTGATCTCGCACTTAATTAGTGAGCGCACCGCTCTTATTTGGATATCCTTTAACTCCTGCGTCGAGACGGATAGCTATTCCTTACTCGCTCTTCCTGTAATGGAATTAAATGGTCTTTCCTGATCCTTGATGGATAAATAATTGGTAAATTGTGAATGGAGAAGCTAAAACCTGTTGCTTCTACCAAGTAACTGTTCATTTTAGGTCTGGTGAGCCCCGATGTGCAAGAATCAAAAAATCTTATAGCAAGAAAAACACTGTTTTTAGGGCCTCCATAATGCGTGGCTGGATTGTTTAAATGTTGACTACGCTACAGTCCATGGGCCAACCAACGCAACTGATGCATTAACCCTAAAAAAATTCAGCCACGTATTCTATACATGCAGGCAGAAATGTGCGTTGAAATGATGTCCACTACCGATAGTTTTTTAAATTTTAACGAACTAAGTTTATCTGAAAAATAAAGCACCACTTACCACAATTTATAATCGTTCATTACTGCAATAATAACCGTCCAGGTGAGGGCTTAAATAAATAGAATAGTATCAATTTTCATTTAAGCTTCCGAAATGTCACGAATAATAATTAAAGTTCCTTTAGCGCAAGTCTAAAGCTAAAGTTCCATATTTGCGAACTAACGAAATTCCAATTGCATCTCACTCTCAAAATCAACCACAGAAAACGTTTGAAAGCTCAGACATGATCACGTAACCCGAAATACTCATAATGCACACAGCGAAAGTGTTTTAGAATATTCGCTATCGACACACGCGAATGTCACCAGTCCACAACGCAACCAATTTCCCGGAAGCGAAATTTTCTAAGCCCCAAAGTTGAGAATACTTCAATGTCTTCTCTGTCGGCACATGTGAAAATCACAAGTCCACGATCAAATGCACAGATATATTTCAATTCATTCCCGAGGTGATTTCCTGCCCCACCTATATCTTGTCTCTTGCAGATCACAACCCTGATTGACTCAAGAACGCAAAAAGTCCCGCGCAAAAATGGCTGCCGCAAAGTCACTTCTTACAGCTGAAATACACTTAAAACTATAAATTTAATGTTAGATACAAGTATTATATGTGAATTTAGACGTAAATTTCCCCAGATTTTTAGTACCGTTTTTACAATTGGATCATAAATAATGGTTTTCTTCGTGTAAACGCTACTTTGCGTTGTAATGTTATCAATAAAAATAAACATTAAAACCAACTGCACTCATACATCCCTGATTATATCTATTTAGTAACGGTGCCGATGTTCAATATTTCGTTTCTTATTTATGTGAGTACTCAGTTTTTCATGTACGGAATGTAGACTCCAGCCTGTAATGTAAAACAGGTACTTTGAATTAAAATATCTATGTCAGATCAATAGTGCTCACCGAGGCCTATGCATAGAAATTACATTTGTAAGAATCGCTTAAGGTGTTTTCAAGATATTAATTTCTAAACATCATTATATACATACAACATTTAACATTAAATAACTTAAAAACTATACACCGAGGTGAAAAGTCATGGTATAGCGATATGCCTATAACAGATGGCGGTAGTACAGCGAACGCACGGTACAAAGGGGGAGTGCATTGGCATGGCTGTCATTTGTACTCAGGTAACTCATGTGAAAAGATTTCCGGCGTGATTATGGCCGCACGATGGGGATTAACAGACTTTGAACGAGAAATGGTAGTTAGAGCTGGACGCATGGGGCAATCCACTTCGGAAATCCTTAGCGAATTCAATATTTCGCGATCCACAGTGCCAAGAATGTGCCAAGAATACCACGGAAAATGTAGTAGCCAACGACGGAGAGCAGAGGCGTTTGCGCAGAGTTGTCAGTGCTAACAGACAAGCAACACAGCGTGAAAGAACCGTAAAAATCAGTGTGGGACGTCCGACAAATGTATCCGTTAGTACAGTGCGGCCAGATTTGGCGTTAATGGGCTATGGCAGCAGACGACCGACGCGAGTGCCTCTGCTAACAGCACGACATCGCCTGAAGAGAGAAAAAAAAAATGGTTCAAATGGCTCTAAGCACTATATGACTTAACATCTGTGGTCATCAGTCCCCTAGACTTAGAACTACTTAAATCTAACTAACCTAAGGACATCACACACATCCATGTCCGAGGCAGGATTCGAACCTGCGACCGTAGCAGCCGCGTGGCTGAAGCGCCTAGAACCGCTCGGCTACAACAGCCGGCGACATCGCCTGCAGCACATCTACTGCTTGGACCCTAGACGACTGGAAAACATTTGTCTGGTCAGTTAAATACCGATTACAGTTGTTAAGAGCTGATGGTAGGGTTCGAGTGTGATGCAGACCCCACGAAGCAATGGTCTCAGGTTGTAGAAACGCTATGTGCAAGCTGGTGGTTGCCCCACAATGCTGTGAGCTGCGTTTACACGGAATGGACTGCTCCTGTGGTCAAACTGAATCGATCATTAACTGTAAATGGTCGTGTTCGGCTACTTGGAGACCATTTGCAACCATTCGTGGACTCAACTTTCCCTACTAATGATGGAATTTTTATGGATGACAGTGCGCCATGTCACCAGCCCACAAGTGTTTGCGAATGGTTGGAAGAACATTGTGGTCAGTTCGGGCGCCCGACATGAAACCTGTCTGTTTTGGGACGGAATATAGAGCTCAGTTCATGCACAAAATCCTGCAACGGCAACACTTTCGCAATTATGGACGGCTATAGAGGCAGAATGCCTCAATATTTCTGCAGGACACTTCTAACAACTTATTGAGTCCGTACCACGTCGAGCTGCTGCACACGCCAGGCAAAAGGAGGTAACCCATGACTTGTCACCTGAGTATGCTTCGTATCGAGGGCACGTCTTCTCTCAAGCGCTCGACTTAATTTTGTCTTTGTAACCATGATACTCACTTCTCTATCGCTAGGTGCGTTTAGTTTTTAACAGGTTTAGTCTTACCGATTATCTGTTCTGGCCAGGTAAATCGGTCATGGCGGTTACCCATCCGATTTTCACGCTAACTGTTTGGTTTTCCCAACCATGCGCCCAGAGCTGGAGTCTACATGAATTGCGGTCTAAAATTCTCATACTGTGTCTGTCAGTAACTGCCTCAAAGGGTGTTGCCATCTGCTGATGACGCAGCGAGATTATTACGGCTGCTATGCCGTAGCCGGCTTGGCCGACGTCCTCTCCAGCCGTCAAAACGTTCTCAGTCGCGCGATAGTATGCGTGCACATGGCCGCAAGTGTGTTCAAAGTTTCTCGTAAACATTTCCGGGATGTAGCGCCTCCCTCTTGTATTAATTTGAAGCGGTAAAAGTCCCAGGGTGAGAGTAACACTCAAGAATTGGTCAACGAATCTTATGTAAGCCATTTCGTTTGTGGATGACATTCCTTGGGATTCTTGCGATGAATCTCAGCCTGGCATGTGTTAGTTTTTCCTACATTTAGTTTTATGTGGTCGTTTATCGCCAAGAGTGTAATCGAACAGTAGGTCCTCTTTCTCCCTATTTTTGTGCAATAATTATGTAAATTTATTTATGTTGACTGTCAAGTGCCACTCACTACACCAAACGTCGATTCTCTAATAATTTCCTCTACTTTCGCTAGTGTTTTCTGGCGTTCCAACCTTCATATACAGGGTGGTCCATTGATAATGACCGGGCCAAATATCTCACGAAATAAGCGTCAAACGAAAAAGGTACAAAGAAGGAAACTCGTCTAGCTTCAAGGAGGAAACCAGACGGCGCTATGGCTGGCCCGCTAGATGGAGCTGCCATAGGTCAAACGGATATCAACTGCGTTTTTTTAAAATAGGAAACCCCATTTCCATTACATATTCATGTAGTACATAAAGAAATATGAATGTTTTAGTTGGACCACTTTCTTCGCTTTGTGATGGATGGCGCTGTAATAGTACGTGGTATCACGTAACATCCCGCCAGTGCGGACGGTATTTGCTACGTGATACATTACCCGTGTTAAAATGGACCGTTTACCATTTGCGGAAAAGGTCGATATCGTATTGATGTATGGCTATTGAGATCAAAATGCCCAACGGGCGTGTGGTATGTATGCTGCTCGGTATCCTGGACGACATCATGCAAGTGTCCTAACCGTTCGTAGGATAGTTACGTTATTTAAGGAAACAGGAAGTATTCAGCCACATGTGAAACGTCAACTACGACCTGCAGCAAATGATGATGCCCATGTAGGTGTTTTAGCTGTTGTCGCGGCTAATCCGCACATCAGTAGCAGACAAATTGTGGGAGAATCGGGAATCTCAAAAACGTCGGTGATGAGATTGCTACATCAACATCGATTGGACCCGTACCACATTTCTATGCACCAGGAATTGCATGGCGACGACTTTGAACGTCGTGTACAGTTCTGCCACTGGGCACAAGAGAAACCACTGGGCACAAGAGAAATTACGGGACGATGACTGATTTTTTGCACGCGTTCTATTTAGCGTCGAAGCGTCATTCACCAACAGCAGTATCGTAAACCGGCATAATATGCACTATTGGGCAACGGAAAATCCACGATGGCTGCAACAAGTGGAACATCAGCGACCTTGGCGGGTTAATGCATGGTGCGGCATTATGAGAGGAAGGATAATTGGCCCCCATTTTATCGATGGCGATCTAAATGGTGCAATATATGCTGATTTACTAGGTAATGTTCTACCGATGTTACTACGAGATGCATGACAGAATAGCGAGGTACTTCTAACATGATGGATATCCGGCACATAGCTCGTGTGCGGTTGAAGCGGTATTGAATATCATATTTCATGAAGGTGGATTGGTCGTCGAAGCACCATACCATGGCCCGCACGTTCACCAAATCTGACGTCCGGGGATTTGTTTCTGTGGGGAAAATTGAAGAATATTTGCTATCGTGATCCACCGACAACGCCTGACGACATGCCTCAGCGCATTGTCAATGCATGTGAGAACATTACGGAAGGCGAACTACCGTACTCGCTGTTGAGAGGAATGTCGTTACACGTATTGCCAAATGCACTGAGGATGACGGACATCATTTTGAGCATTTATTGTATTAATGTGGTATATACAGGTAATCACGCTGTAACAGCATGCGTTCTCAGAAATGATAAGTTCACAAAGATACATGTATCACATTGGAACAACCGAAATGAAATGTTCAAACGTATCTACGTTCTGTATTTTAATTTAAAAAACCTACCTGTTACAAACTTTCGTCTAAAATTGTGAGCCATATGTTTGTGACTATTACAGCGCCATCTATCACAAAGCGAAAAAAGTGATCCTTATAAAACATTCATATTTCTTTACGTACTACAGGAATATCTAATAAAAATGGAGGTTCCTATTTAAAAAAAACGCAGTTGATATCCGTTTGACCTATGGCAGCGCCAACTAGCGGGCCAACCATAGCGCCATCTGGTTTCCCCCTTCAAGCTAGACAAGTTTCGTTCGTTGTAGTTTTTTCGTTTGACGCTTATTTCGTGAGATATTTGGCCCGGTCACGATCAATAGACCACCCTGTATATAACGGCTTCGTCTGCGAAAGGTCCCAGGAAGTCTCAATGATCCATCAGATTATTTACCTACGTATTGTGTACCGTAACGGCCTTCTTTGAGGTACTCCCAAAGTTTCTTTCATATCTTATGATTTCTTCCCGTTCGATTTTTTTCAGTTTTACCTTCTAGGAAGAGTTGAATCCATTCACAAAACTGGTCCAGTGTTCGGTAAATTATAATTCTTTCACTAGGCGGCGTTACTGAGCTGTATCACATGTCTTCTGGAAGTCAAGGAACACGAGCAAAAACTAGGAGCCGTGGTGTACGGCCCTCCGAATATCACGGACGAACAGAGTGAGTTGAGTGTTATGTGACTGCCGTTTGTGGAATCCACGTTGTTTCCTGTAAATGATGTTTAAAAGTCATAATACTGTAGCATCTTCAGACGGATCTGCAAAGCGATACCCAGCGAGGGCGATAGGTGGCAGCTGTCCCCTCCGCCATCCTCCTCTAAAACAAATCAAAAAGGTTTTTGCCAAGTGAACTTGTTTTTGACCTCACCACACCGAAAATACGCGAAAGATGTTGATTAATAACGTAGGGGAGCCAGGAGACATCAGTCGATTATTGAGAGCCAAAAGTGTGTTATTTATCAACATTAAATTGCTCTGAGGTATGTTCTGCAACCGAAACCGGTTTCCAAACACAAATATGACTTGTTTTGGACCGTTTTAGGGCAAGTTTGAAAGTTGCTTTCCATTAGAACTAGCAGTAACAGGCAACGAGGGTGGCTAACAAAGGGGATAACTATACCGTGCATAACATAGTGGGAATTATGTCAAAAGGCTAACAGATATCACAATCGAACTGCAGTAGCCCTTTACAAACAGTACCGTAAGGTGCTCAAAAATAGGAGATCTGCGTAGAAAGTAATGCACCGCATTTTTTCTTCAACAATTCTTTATTGAACATAAAGAGAATTACACACACGAAAGAATGGTGTTTTATCTACACCCCCTATTGTTCCACGTAATCTCCATCCCGTTCTATGGACTTCCTCCAGTGCGAAACAAGGGCGTGTGTGCCCTGTCGGTACCAGTCCTTATCCTGGTGGTGGAGCCAGTGCTTCTCTGTGTGAATCACCTCCTCACCGTTCTCAAAATATCTTCCACGAATGGCATCCATAATGGCCCAAACAAGTGGAAGTCCGAGGGAGTTAAGTCAGGGTTGTAAGGTGGCTCGGGTAACATTGTCCAACCCTGTTTTGCGATGTGTTCAGCAGTCCTCAGACTTGTGTGGGGCCGAGCGTTATCGTGTTGTAGCAAAACATCTCCTAGGTTGCCGTGGCGCTGAAGTCGCTGGAAGCGCGTCTTGAGTTTTGTTAATGTTTTGACATATGCTTCTGAATGAATGGTACCACCTCTTGGCATCATGTCAATGAGGATCACACCTTCACAGTCCCAGAACACAGTGATCAGACGTTACCGGCGGAAGCCGTTGCTTTGAATTTTTTTTTCTGTGGGGAATGGGAATGGCGCTATTCCATTGACTATCGTTTTGTTTCGGGCTCAAAATGGTGAACCCAGGTTTCATCACCTGTCACAGTCGGGGACAAGAGAGCCTCCCCCTTAAGCTTCAAAACGTTGCAACAAATCAAGACAAGTGTGCTATTTGTGATCCACCGTTAGACAGTACGGGACCCATCTTGAATAATTAAAATTGTGGATAATTGCATCCACACTTCCTTTGCTGATTGCCAGACGTAGCGCCAACTGCCGATCCGTAATGCGTCTGTAGTCGCGAATTACAACATCAGCTCGCTGCAACATGTCAGATGTGACAGCCACGGATGGTCTCCCCGACCGCTGCACGAACCGCTTTCTGATGACCTCACTCTCCGTGCCCAGCTACTAGCTGTACTGTTGACAGCACACGCTCCATATACCTTGCACAAGCGTTTGTGAATATTCCCCACACTTTCTTTCTCTGCAGTGAGAAATTCAATGACGGTACGTTGCTTGTAACGTACATCACTTACAGACGCCATTTTGAAACTGTCTTGCAGCTACGCTCTCTGTCGGAAGTAATGGAAACTTAGCGTACTCACTGAGGAGACTTCAAATAATTCACACATAATGTTTCGCATTCGTAGAACTGTTTTCGGCTGAGAAAAAATGCGGCACATTACTTTCTTGACAACCCTCGTATCATTAGCATGACGAGAAGCAGGTGGTATGCAAACAGAAGAGCTAATTTTCAAGATGAACAACGTGGCCAATCGCGAAAGAATTTTCTGGTCAGTAGCATCAGACCGAGTATACAAAGTCTCTATCTAATAAAACTCTTTTCACTGATAAGTCAGATACAGATAGAGTATTTAACAGTCACTGCCAGAATATAGCAGGTGAATTAAATCAATTCTTAGTTTCTATAGCAAATCACATAACTCTCTTGGAAAATGACTTTCCAAGACTACTATTTGAAACAATCCTCTGTGATACTAAAGGGGGAGACGGAGTTAATGACCAACTTCGTGAAGACGAAGGATTCCACCTAGCATTGCGATACTGTGCTTCATATGTGAGCCCTGTACTTAGCCACGTTTGTAGTTTTTCTTTTAGGAATGGTCAGTTTCCGGAACGATTAAAGTAAGCCTTCTCAGTAATGAAACAACTTCATAAAAATGGAGAAAGGGATAATGTGGACAATGTCATCGGTGTTTGCGAAATTTATTGAACAAGCTGTATATGTAAGGGTAACATTTCACTTTAAATAATTCAGCGTCAAAGATATAGCGTAATTTTCCCTCTGGAATTTGTAGTACAAGAGAATGGCCTGGGGTGTTACTATTACGAAAACGTTTGCCAGTAGACCGCGGAAAATAAAAATGCTGGTTATTACATAGTTCCGTGACGGGCAGCAAAAAACGTAAAAAAATGAAGTGTATGATATAAATCATGTATTCACGTAATTTTGACTTTACTGTCTATTAATATCGAGAGGCACTGTACATCAAGCCAGTGGAGGAACTGCCGACGACGTTGTTGGATGGTAACTGAGCGATCAATCTAACACGATAATTATATGTGTAGGGAATGAAGAGTATTGATCGCCAACTCGATCTCAGGGTGGTTTTTCTTAGTGATATTCAACGGGTAACGAAAGAACACATAACATATTCGGTCTTTCTATCCTAGAACAATTCTTCACCAGTCCCTTGTTTAAGGCCTCTACAAACGTTCATGAAACGTTGTCGTTATTATGATTAAAGTTGTGGTTATTATGATTAAATTACACTTAAAAATTTTAAAAAAAATTCTTAGATTTTTATTATTTTTTTGATTTATTATCAGGTTTGATACTATAATTAAATTGTACTCACACATTTCAAAAAATGTGTGCTTTCTCCGTAACAGCCAGATAAGAAAAGACGTAGCAGAAAGGCGAGAAGAGATGAAATTCCATATCATTTGTTTTACAACAAAAGATATACAGATTTCGTTTCCGTTTGGCCGCTTTAGCGAAAGTCTCTGACGAAATGAAGTTTTTATAATTTTAATTACAAAAGTATTTCTAGATATAAAAACAAAAACAGAAAATCACAATTTATCATAAGTTAATATGTTTCTGTCCGTATATCTCATCATAGTCTTTTCACGGTCATCAAGTCAATTGGGGCAATGTATATATGTATTTGTTGTTGTTGTGGTCTTCAGTCCTGAGACTGGTTTGATGCAGCTCTCCATGCTACTCTATCCTGTGCAAGCTTCTTCATCTCCCAGTACCTACTGCAACCTACATCCTTCTGAATCTGCTTAGTGTATTCATCTCTTGGTCTCCCTCTACGATTTTTACCCTCCACGCTGCCCTCCAATGCTAAATTTGTGATCCCTTGATGCCTTAAAACATGTCCTACCAACCGATCCCTTCTTCTAGTCAAGTTGTGCCACAAACTTCTCTTCTCCCCAATCCTATTCAATACCTCCTCATTAGTTACGTGATCTACCCACCTTATCTTCAGCATTCTTCTGTAGCACCACATTTCGAAAGCTTCTACTCTCTTCTTGTCCATACTAGTTATCGTCCATGTTCCACTTCCATACATGGCTACACTCCATACAAATACTTTCAGAAACGACTTCCTGACACTTAAATCTATACTCGATGTTAACAAATTTCTCTTCTTCAGAAACGATTTCCTTGCCATTGCCAGTCTACATTTTATATCCTCTCTACTTCGACCATCATCAGTTATTTTACTCCCTAAATAGCAAAACTCCTTTACTACTTTAAGTGTCTCATTTCCTAATCTAATTCCCTCAGCATCACCCGATTTAATTTGACTACATTCCATTATCCTCGTTTTGCTTTTGTTGATGTTCATCTTATAACCTCCTTTCAAGGCACTGTCCATTCCGTTCAACTGCTCTTCCAAGTCCTTTGCTGTCTCTGACAGAATTACAATGTCATCGGCGAACCTCAAAGTTTTTACTTCTTCTCTATGAATTTTAATACCTACTCCGATTTTTTCTTTTGTTTCCTTTACTGCATGCTCAATATACAGATTGAATAACATCTGGGAGAGGCTACAACCCTGTCTCACTCCCTTTCCAACCACTGCTTCCCTTTCATGCCCCTCGACTCTTATAACTGTACAAATTGTAAATAGCCTTTCGCTCCCTGTATTTTACCCCTGCCACCTTTAGAATGTGAAAGAGAGTATTCCAGTCAACATTGTCAAAAGCTTTCTCTAAGTCTACAAATGCTAGAAACGTAGGTTTGCCTTTTCTTAATCTTTCTTCTAAGATAAGTCGTAAGGTTAGTATTGCCTCACGTGTTCCAACATTTCTACGGAATCCAAACTGATCTTCCCCGAGGTCCACTTCTACCAGTTTTTCCATTCGTCTGTAAAGAATTCGCGTTAGTATTTTGCAACTGTGACTTATTAAACATAGTTCGGTAATTTTCACATCTGTCAACACCTGCTTTCTTTGGGATTGGAATTATTATATTCTTCTTGAAGTCTGAGGGTGTCTCACCTGTCTCATACATCTTGCTCACCAGATGGTAGAGTTTTGTCAGGACTGGCTCACCCAAGGGCGTCAGTAGTTCTAATGGAATGTTGTCTACTCCCGGGGCCTTGTTTCGACTCAGGTCTTTCAGTGCTCTGTCAAACTCTTCACGCAGTATCGTATCTCCCATTTCATCTTCTTCTACATCCTCTTCCATTTCCATAATATTGTGCTCAAGTACATCGCCCTTGTATAAACCCTCTATATACTCCTTCCACCTTTCTGCCTTCCCTTCTTTGCTTAGAACTGGGTTGCCATCTGAGCTCTTGATATTCATACAAGTGGTTCTCTTCTCTCCAACGGTCTCCTTAATTTTCCTGTAGGCAGTATCTATCTTACCCCTAGTGAGACAAGCCTTTACATCCTTACATTTGTCCTCTAGCCATCCCTGCTTAGCCATTTTGCACTTCCTGTCGATCTCATTTTTGAGATGTTTGTATTCCTTTTTGCCTGCTTCATTTACTGCATTTTTATATTTTCTCCTTTCATCAATTAAATTCAGTATTTCTTCTGTTACCCAACGATTTCTATTAGCCCTCGTCTTTTTACCTACTTGATCGTCTGCTGCTTTCACTACTTCATCCCTCAGAGCTACCCATTCTTATTCTACTGTATTTCTTTCCCCCATTCCTGTCAATTGTTCCCTTATGCTCTCCCTGAAACTCTCTACAACCTCTGGTTCTTTCAGTTTATCCAGGTCCCATCTCCTTAAATTCCCACCTTTTTGCAGTTTCTTCAGTTTCAATCTGCAGTTCATAACCAAGAGATTGTGGTCAGAATCCATATCTACCCCTGGAAATGTCTTACAATTTAAAACCTGGTTCCTAAATCTCTGTCTTACCATTATATAATCTATCTGATACCTTTTAGTATCTCCAGGATTCTTCCAGGTATACAACCTTCTTTTATGATTCTTGAACCAAGTGTTCGCTATGATTAAGTTATGCTCTGTGCAAAATTATACAAGGCGGCTTCCTCTTTCATTTCTTCCCCCCAATCCATATTCACCTACTATGTTTCCTTCTCTCCCTTTTCCTACTGACGAATTCCAGTCACCCATGACTGTTAAATTTTCGTCTCCCTTCACTACCTGAATAATTTCTTTTATCTCGTCATACATTTCATCAATTTCTTCATCGTCTGCAGAGCTAGTTGGCATATAAACTTGTACTACTGTAGTAGGCATGGGCTTTGTGTCTATCTTGGCCACAATAATGCGTTCACTATGCTGTTTGTAGTAGCTAACCCGCACTCCTATTTTTTTATTCATTATTAAACCTACTCCTGCATTACCCCTATTTGATTTTGTATTTATAACCCTGTAATCACCTGACCAAAAGTCTTGTTCCTCCTGCCACCGAACTTCACTAATTCCCACTATATCTAACTTTAACCTATCCATTTCCCTTTTTAAATTTTCTAACCTACCTGCCCGATTAAGGGATCTGACATTCCACGCTCTGATCCGTAGAACGCCAGTATTCTTTCTCCTGATAACGACGTCCTCATGAGTAGTCCCCGCCCGGAGATCCGAATGGGGGACTATTTTACCTCCGGAATATTTTACCCAAGAGGACGCCATCATCATTTAATCATACAGTAAAGCTGCATGCCCTCGGGAAAAATTACGGCTGTAGTTTCCCCTTGCTTTCAGCCGTTCGCAGTACCAGCACAGCAAGGCCGTTTTGGTTAATGTTACAAGGCCACATCAGTCAATCATGCAGACTGTTGCCCCTGCAACTACTGAAAAGGCTGCTGCCCCTCTTCAGGAACCACATGTTTGTCTGGCCTCTCAACAGATACCCCTCCGTTGTGGTTGCACCTACGGTACGGCCATCTGCATCGCTGAGGCACGCAAGCCTCCCCACCAACGGCAAGGTCCATGGTTCATGGGGGGGGATATGTATTTAATGGGCAGCATATATAATGTTCCAACATTTTGCTTTCGAGAAGTGGTGTAACAACTGGAAATGCTATATTCTTTTTTCTCTGTGAGGTGCTGACTGGATTAAGTAAAAAGTAGCAGATATTAGGCATCTTCTTTAATTTGCCTAAGGTGTTGGACTGCTGAAGTGAAACCACTGAGGAAATAGAGTAGTTGCTCGCACTTTGAGAACAGACAGCGGAAATATCATTTTCCACAGTAATTGAGAACTACTGTGAAGTGGAATCTTCTTGGGAAACAGTTAAGTGAGTGGTTTATCAGGATTCAGTGCTGCGATCACTCTCGTTTCTTATACGTATCCGGCCGGTGTGGCCGTGCGGTTCCAGGCGCTTCAGTCTGGAACCGCGTGACCGCTACGCTCGCAGGTTGGAATCCTGCCTCGGGCATGGATGTGTGTGATGTCCTTAGGTTAGTTAGGTTTAAGTAGTTCTCAGTTCTAGGGGACTGATGACCACGGATGTTAAGTCCATAGTGCTCAGAGCCATTTGAACCATTTGAATCTTATACGTATAAATATAATCTAATAACCTGACTAATATGATAAGCGATTCTAAAATAGTTGTATTGTCTCAGCAACGGAAGTTCCTGTAGTATGTTGTGTAAGTTCATGAACCTCTTGTCGTCCCATGTTCAGGATTCGGGAATTCTGATATTGGTCCCCCTACACGTATTTCCGTATTTCTTTAATGCCATCTGCTGTAAGTAATATGAGCTTTTCTCCAAGAATTAGCACCGTTCTCTCAGTCAATATTACCCAGAAATCAATGTTCATTTTAGATCGTACCTCCTTGACACTTGTCCTTAAAAGCTACATCTATAATTAAAAATTTTAGCAGTAATACGATTCTAAACTGAAATTTCAGACTTTTCTGATGGTTCACTCCTTCTATTCTACTGCGGAGCTCCTGGAAAGATAATTAAGTATATTCCTGTGTTATATTGTTGATTATGCCAGTGCCTAATCAGTCGCTTGCCGTCTGCATAGGGTCCATGTAAATTTTATTTTATTCGTTACCAACTATTCTGATGAAATGTCATGTATTGACTCGTTCCATGACTGGGGAGACTGGCTCCTCAAATTGGCCCTTCGGAACTAGAAGCGTAAATAAATAAATAAAATTAACTGAAAGAACAAGAAAAGCGCATTTCTACCACGAACAATGAATCGCATAGAACGAAAGTTAGAACTGCCCTCTCTAGTAGCATTTGAATTTTTAGGCGTGTTTCTGCAGATTCGTGGGAAAAATGTGCGAGCATACCAGCCTGGTTATACGACTGATGTTTGAAGAGAAAACGAGCTGTTGACTTGCAGACCGTAAAATGAACTCGTGCATCTGGTTCGCGAACGGGCACACGATCCCGAATTTTAATGACAAAAGGCTTAGCTCCTTTTTATCATATTCGCTGTTGAAGTAGTCGCCGAATGGTGACACACTTGCAACTGTTATAACCGTTAAAATTGGGATGGATGACGTCGTGCCAAAATGAAAACTGACTGTCACACTTGTGAGAAAATCTACCACTCTTGCTTTTTTTACAAATCTTTTAGGGTGCGAGTGTACGCATCACGCCTGTTTTTCCATCGTTTTTCTACTTTTCCTGAAATAAGGTTACAAATAATTATAAATATGGCCACTCATAGAAATGTAATACTTCACATCATCCTTGTATCGTGTATACACATTATTGTTCTGTGCCAAGTACCTTGGTGTGGTACGCCTCATGAAGGCTTTACACTATGAATTTGTACTAGATGGCTCAACAATTGCCTCCATAACGGAAGACATATGCAGAATTTCCTACGTCGGTACCATTGACGGTAAGCATTTTCAGTCAGTGATGCCTTGGAATAATCGAAGTGAATTTTTGTCATAAACATTTCTTTCGTTAGTACTCATGGCAGTTGAGGATAATGATAATCGCTTCTAATACATCGCTGTAGGAAAGTACTGACAGAAGAGTGATTCCAATATTCTAAAAGAAATGAACTTTGGAAGATCACTTGGTAACGGAAGGTTACCTTTGACTGACATGAAACGTGCGACTAATGATCCAATTAGTGGAAATATGTCTTTCATGTTTATAGGTGATTAACACTTGCAGCGTCGTTTTCAATAAAATCACTCATATTCCCTAGTAAAATGTTTCGTTATAGCTTGAGTCGAGAAAGGCATGTAGGCTAGTAGAATGTTCGTTCGGCATTCTTGCTAACAGATGACGAGTTTTCCACAGGGCCTTAGACATTAATATTTAGTTGAGTGAAAGTATTATTAAAACTAGTTACCTGCTGCACACATTTGAGTGGTGGCTATCGCTCTGAAGATAATCTCTTCTCTGGAATCAGTGGAAAATGTAGGCCTAAGAAGCAGCAACCTCGGTTGTGATATTATATACACATTTTACAACTGCTTCGGCCTATGGAAGGCTCACTTCCTTGTCAAAGTTTCATGACAATCGTTACATACATTCATAACACGTGAAAAGTGAGTGATCTGTAACCAACTGACAATGATAATGAAAGCTGTTAGTTGGATACTAATTACAAATCCGCCCATACCGCAGCATTAGGTACAGAATTCATTTTTGGATACAAATAGCCATATAAATGATACTCAAAGCTATACGCTAAAGCATTTTCTATCTTTTTGTCACAGGGCCAATACCCTGCGTTACGCTAGGAAAATAGTCATGTAACTTCCTGTACACCATCTGAAGATAAGCCTGAAGAGGTGTGAAAACCGTTTTATGGAATGAACAAGTATTTCAAAAAACTGACTGGCTGCAGTTTTATTTCTTTTTGTTGATTAACGGTTGTGTGTGTATTTTGACAGGTGAACTCTGTTGTTCATTTACAGTGTGCAAGTATTTTGATGTTTTAATAATGGAGTTATTTTTAATAAGTGTTGTGAGATTTTTTGAATAGTGTAACAATTTTTAATGAGTTTTGTTTGACCTTTCTTATGTTTGACATGGTCATGATTTTACTTCTTGTCTGTTCCCAAGAATCCATTTTTCTTTTCCATGCTAGGTATAATTTGTGTCTTATTAGTTAAGTTAATTGGTCGCAAAACTTTTTCTGGTTTGTGTTAGCTATAGGTTAGCAAAATGATGCACTTTTTCCAATGTTAATGGCAGTCTGTCATGGGGAGTGTAACTTGTGAGTGGTCAAAGTGTAAAACAAAAGACATAGGTTAGACATTTGACAACAAACACATTAAGACAATGTTGACTTAATATTGACAGTTGCGATCTCGTCATAGTGTATCTTCATTGAAGAGTGGGGATTCTGTGAGTAACTTAGATTGAAGACTAACATCTATAAAGTGCTGTATGAAGTTCTGTTTCCCTTAGGTGGATATTTGTTGCTAGCGATAAAAAATAGCCAAACGTGGATATGAGGAAGTAGTTGCATCCGTTATGTCAGAGTACATTGATGATTAGGATGAAAAGATTACGAACTGCCAGTCTGTGCTTATTACGGTGAATGTCAGACGCGAGAAATGCTCAGAGCTTTATTCGCAAAAGACAAATTAGCGGAGGAAGCTGTGTAGGATTTTGTGTTAATGGTAAAACAGAGTCGTTTTCGAAAAGAAGCTGTTGTTTCAGAATCACTCGGGAGAGGGTCACTGAGGAACTGACGACGAACAACACGCAATAATTCCGAGAGACCCCAACGCAGAATACGAAAGTAAAATTGGAACGTCCCCTTTGGAAAATTAGAAATGACTGTGCTGGTAAACCTCTTACGTTATTTGATTTTCAAACAACTGAGTAAAACTGAACGTACTCAGACATTTCTCTCTTTACTTATTCTGATCATCACTAAACTGACACACAATACATTTAGCGCAACGCAATCTGACTTTCAATAATCCCTACAACGGGCCGGCCGAAGTGGCCGTGCGGTTAAAGGCGCTGCAGTCTGGAACCGCAAGACCGCTACGGTCGCAGGTTCGAATCCTGCCTCGGGCATGGATGTTTGTGATGTCCTTAGGTTAGTTAGGTTTAACTAGTTCTAAGTTCTAGGGGACTAATGACCTCAGCAGTTGAGTCCCATAGTGCTCAGAGCCATTTGAACCAATCCCTACAAAAGAATGGCCGTGACTAACAACAACCTATACCTTTCATGAATCACTTTCCTCACTAAACCTTCGTTACTCGAACTACTGCAATACAGCGAGCGCCAATACTGCCAGCTAAATAAAAGATTCTAACTACTGAAGGTACTAACTACTGATAGGCATAGTTAGCAAATGAAAGATTTTGATAGAGAACAAACAATGTATTTACCTTAATAATGTTCAAAAGTCGTCATATATATTTCAGTTCATGACATCCAATCTTACAAATTTCGTTTTTCTGACGGACACACGTCCAGATCGTCCACCCTCAAAAGTCTGCCATCTCTCTTCCTACATCCACCACTGCTCGCGGTTCACCTCCAACTGCGCTACGCTACGTGCTGTTCACATCCAACTGCCCAACACTACAATAGTGAATATTCCAACAATGCAAATCAGCCACAGACTGCACACAGCAGTCAGTGATTTTCATACAGAGCGCTACGTGGCGTTACCAATATAAAAACCTAAACAGTCTACTTACAAAATGAATGAAGTTGGAGATGACAACAGGTATTGGAGCCTGCACCCATTCAGAAGAAAAAGCACCAGCAAGTAAGTAATAAACAGTGTAGTGAAAGGTACATCTTCACCATTGCTTTAGCCATAGGCGTGCCCAGGGTTCCAGGTTCAAATTTTTTCCAGCTTGTATTTTAAATGTTTCCATTGATATTTTTATGTGGAAACGTTGGCACATTGTTCAACACCTTTACAAGTAAGCAATTATGACGTGTAACTGACTGTCTAGTCGTAAAAAAATATATAATACAGTAAAACCATCTGGGCCAACACAGTTGGCCCAGCAGTTGGCCCAGCAGTTGGGGCAAATTGGCCAATATGATTTTATCATTTGATTAGTTATAACAATGGTTATTTAACTGAAAATATACTAACTTTAACACATAGTTTAATTTAATACAAGTTCCTACAGTTTTATGTCAAAAACTACAATCGTAAATTGTATTACTATTGTTATAACAACCGACAGAAAAGTTCGTCCAGAACTTTCATCACTTTTTGTCTGGAAGCTCGATAGGATTCTTGCAGTTCAGACATTCTTTAAAAAGTTTTATCGTGTCGTTTTCGACAGCTGACATATGTTCTGCCGCTTAAAACAGTTTTATCAGAAAATAGTTTTTCAGAAAGTAGTTTTTTACGCAAAACATCCATATTTCACTTGAAAATGCTTTCTTTTTTGTCTGTGGAGGCTTGTTGTTCGCATTGTAACACATCATTACGAAAATGTTTTAGATATTTGTCACTGTAAAGATGGACTTCAATCGTTTCACTTACTTGATTAGTAAAAGCAATGACTTCAAGTACACAACAAAATATCTTGAGTAAGCAAAATTTACTTTCACTAACAAGAAAACATAAAATGTATATGCATCCTAGCTCGACAATTTAACTGGAATGAGGGCTTTGTGAAAGACGACTGTACTGTTGCTACCAACCATCTTAGTCGATGGCGTATTCTGACGGCAGTTTAACGAAATAATACCAACTGACCACGGTGCCCCACCCGGTCCCCCCTACCAGGCAGTATATGTTTAACGTTTGTTGCTTTTGTCCCCGGGGACGAGTAAAGGCCAGACTCACGAGTGGAAGGGAAGAAAGAGAGAGAGAGAGGAGTATCAGAGGCAGAATAATTTATGACGAGTCAGTAGAATGACTGAACTCGACGCGGATGTCATGATCAAAGTGAGAAACAGAGACGCCACGAGGAAGAGATGTCAGAATTTTATATTTTGGTTGGGCAGCTATAGTTTGCTGTACAGAGTAATTAACGAGCACGAGTTTTAAAAGTAGAACTAGAGTAACCTAGAACTTGCATATTTAAACATGTAACAGTATGATTACGATTGTTGATAGTTTTGAATTCGAGATGAATGCTTGTCACTCTATCGACGAGTGTTTCTGCATGACTATAATTGGAACGAGGGTTCTCTGTAGTACAATAGAATGTAGGTCACCCCGCAGAAAATTCCTTTCCCGTTCCTATACATGTGGGCTTCAAAGCTTTAATCATACATTACTTGTTTTGTGTGTGGCTTCAGCTGCCAGAGACTGCACTCACGTGTGTGAGAGTTGCGTTTGCGTGAGTGTGTGTGTATGTGTGTATCTGTCGTCTATTTTTGACAAAGGTCTTGTAGGCCAGCATTTTTGTTGTCCCTATCTGCGACTCAGCATCTCCCCTCTAGCCGCGTGAGGTAGCCGCGTGGTCTTGGGCGTCTTGTCACGGTTCGCGCGGCTCCCCCCGTCGGAGGTTCGAATCTTCCCTCGGGTACGAGTGTGTGTGTTGTCCTTAGTGTAAGTTAGGTTACGTTAGATTAATTAGTGTGTAAGCCTAGGGACCGATGACCTTAGCTGTTTGGTCCCATAGTCCTTAACATAAATTTTAATTTATTTCTCACCTCTATGAGCGTGGTTTCAGCTGCTAAAGACTGCCGTCATGTGTGTGTGAGTTGCGTTTGCGTGAGAGTGTGTGTGTGTGCGTGTGTGTGTGTGTGTGTGTGTGTGTGTGTGTGTGTGTGTGCCTGTCATCTATTTTCGACAAAGGCCTTGTTGGCCGAAAGCTTATTTGTGACAGTCTTTTTCTTGTGCCTATCTGCGGTTAAGCATCTCGGCGACTCAGCATCTCCGCTACCTGGTAAGTGGCAACTTCTCCAATACTTGTTTTCTTTAATATATAAATTATGATATGAGTAACATTTAGATGTTTCCCTGTATAAAATAAGTTCGGAAATCTATTATTTTCTACGTTAACGGGTGCTGTTTCAGATGGGAACGTAAAAGAAGTTAAGTGTATATTCCGTAGATTTATCACTTTTCAGTTTGCAATTCAAGAGTGTCAATGTGGATGGTAAATTATTTGCGATTTACGCTGCCAGGTAATACTCTCTCTCGTAAGAAAAATAGTGAGCATTGCCAAGGAGTTTCCTTTTCCTTTCATGTAAAATGGATTAGTAGAGACTCTGCAAATCCATAATTTGTATGAGAAGCTGTTGTCTATAACACTCTGGTCACATCTGGCTTCCTTGGTGTTATGGCGCGTTGTAGACATGCTCCGTGTTACGACAACAGGACACGGTGAGGTGGAAGCATAGCATTGGCTTCCTGGAGTGAGGTATCAGACATCTTGCGAAGTTTGCAGACAGATGCAGGCGGGCCACGACGAGCGTTTAGCTAACTGCGATGGACACCAACCAGTCTACAACAACAACTTAGGCATCAGTGCGGCACATGTGAATGAATTGGGTGTGAGGGTGGCAGGTATCGCGGCAGTGATTATGAGGATCAGTGTTGTTATACGAGGGCTATCCACAAAGTACATTACGTTTTCATTTGTGTTCGTTAGGGGCGGGGCTAGCGAGGCCATCTTGGTGTCATGGCATTCCGCCGCTCAGTCGGCATCCTGCCGTGCTAGGGAGAGGTTCGTGCTGTACTCCGTTGAGTTACTGTGACAGTTTGAAATGTCAGCGTTAATTGAAAATGCCGCGAAGTGTGAAGTGCATGCTGTAATAAGGTTTCTCACTGCAAAAACTGTACACCGATAGAAATCTATCGGCAGCTTTGTAAAGTGTTTGGGGACAACATAATCACTGAAGGTGGAGTGCGTCAATGGGTCATAAAATTTAAAAATGGCCGAACTAACGTTCACGACGAAGAGCGAAGTGGAAGACCCGGCATACTAACTGCCGAACTTGTCGAAAAAGTCGATGCCGCGGTCCGTGAAAACCGTAATTTCACAATAACGGAACTCTCTATGAGTTTTCCACAAATTTCACGAAGTTTGTTGCACGAAATCATTACCGAAAAGCTCGGCTACCACAAGTTTTGTGCAAGATGGATACCAAAAATCTTGACAGATATTCACAAAAATCAGCGAATGGCTGCAGCATTAACGTTTTTGGACGCTTACGAGAAAGATGGCGACTCATTACTCGATCGCATCGTTACTGGTGACGAAACATGGGTTAAGCATGTCAACTGCGAGACAAAATTGCAGTCAATGCAGTGGGGGGCACACAAACTCCCCCCCCCCCCCATAAACCCAAGAAATGCATGCAGACTATGTCGGCAAGGAAGCTGATGGCGACTGTCTTTTGGGGCAGAAAAGGTGTCATTTTTGTGAATTTCCTGGAAAGAGGCACTACAATAAACTCTCAAACGTATTGCCAAACTCTGCACAACCTCAGAAGAGCAATACGAAGCAAGCGCAGGGGAAAGTTGGGCTCAAAGATCTTGATCATTCACGACAACGCCCGGGCCCACACGACAAATGCCACTCGTGAAGTTCTCGAATCTTTTAAGTGGGAGTTGTTTCCTCATCCGCCGTACAGTCCCAACCTGGCACCGAGCGACTTCCACTTATTCCCAGCAATGAAGAAGTGGTTGGCTATGCAGCGTTTTGATGACGACGCACAGCTTCAAGAAAAGGTAACCACGTGGTTGAAGGCGCAGGCGGCCGAATTTTACGACGAAGGAATTTCCAAGCTCGTCCATCGCTACTATAGGTGCCTTAATTTAAATGGCAACTATGTAGAAAAGTAGTATTTAAGTGTGGCTTTCATCTGTATATAATTAAAAAATTTTCCAATACTTTATATATTTTTAATTCCAAAACGTAATGTACTTTGTGGATAGCCCTCGTATACAACTGAAAATTTGAGAAGGACTACATAAGATCCAGGGTCGAGGGATCCCTGTTGAACTTTACGCAGGCGTAGAACCAATGCGACATTTGTGTAGGGTATAAACATTAAATGTGGTACAATAATAGCCCAGACGTAAGTGACAGGTCAGGCGACAGCCGTAGAAGTCGAATTCTCTCAAGTCGGGGTACTATTTTGTGTATAGATACATACAAATTATGTTCATTTGGAGCCAGAGGCTAAAGGAACCAATGCAATTCAGAAGGAAAATGTGTAATACAATTTAACAATACAATAAATTATATTCCAGTACACTATTCTGCATTGCAGCCATGTAAGCAAATGTTACTGTAACATGGAAGGCTGCATAAAATCTAACAATGTCATCTGACAAGTCGAATCTTTTTTTCTACTCATGCAAGACTTCCTCCTAGCACGATGGTAAACTATTTATTCACGATTTGTAACAAGAAATGCGCATGTCGCTGGACTCTATTTTATCTAAAATTTGCCACCCTTTTTCAATTTAACTGAGACGCTCTCTCAAGTTTGAAACCGTCGTTTGATCTTTTGATTGAATTGGATCGAAAGAATTAGGTTGTTCAATGTTTTGCTCTTGCTCACGCATTTCTGTAAGCTCATCCAATGTCAGTTCCTGATTGGTGAATCCAGAAGTTATTGAACGTCATCGACGCCCACCGGAAAATTTTCCTGGGAAGATCGACCACTTCTTCAATCACATTATCAATCTGACAAGGATCTGGTGCTGATTCCCCATGGGTTTCAATGCTGAACAAAAATTAATAGTTTTTCCAGACGCCATTTAAAGTTTTTTGTGAAATTTTATTCCAAGAGTGTCCAGTAGGTCTCATAGGATCTGAAACATGGAATTTCTTCTGAAACTCTTTAACAGAAAGTTCGTTGTTTCGTAACTTCATGTGGATAAGCGAACAATCCACACGTAAAGTAAAATTTAAATGTGTCAGCGAATCCCTGGTCAGTCGGTTGAAGCAACTAGGTGTATTCGGCGACAAAAATAAAATATTCACACGTGGATCGAAATTTATCAGAGCAACGAGTGAATGACCCACTGGGTTGTCGATTAATAGCATCATCAATTTAAATGGAATTTGTTTTAACTGACGAAACGTTCAACTTCAGATATGAAGTACGCCCAAATCGCTCCTCAAGGAGGGAAGGTGTCATCCAAGATTTAGCATTCGACTTCCAAATCGCGGACAACCCAGCTTTAAGTGTATGTTTTAAAACTCTTGGACTTTCTGAGCGATGAAGTAATAGAGAGTTTAACTTTCAATCACCAGCTGCATTCACCCAACCATGGTTGTCAATCGATCTTTGGTGGCTTTAAAACGTGGCAGGGTTTTCTATTCAAGCGCGATAAAAGTTGTTTTAGGCATCTTCTTCCAGAACAGACCAGTTTCATCTACGTCGCGTTGCGTAGAGTCTCTGGATAGAGCGACTCAATCTCTTTCCTAGTGCAAGCTGCGTCTCCACTTTCTGCGATGCTGTACCAATTACAACGACTCTTTAGTCGGGTAAACCTACTGTTGCTAATTTAACATTTCATCTTGGAAGCCTCCCCAGCTTTTTTTCTTTTTTCAATCTCTTAAAAGTCAGCTTAACTTGTAAGTACACCGTGCTCTGATCAAGAGGACAATGTTCCACTCTTACTTCATTATCATTCATAATACCATGACGTTTACGGATGATACTTTAACTCAAAACCAAGCATCTTTCACAGTTTCAAGAATTTTTATTTACCTTTTGTAGCTGTTTTGACAGTTGATTCCGGAAGATAAAACTTCTTTGCAAATTCAAAAATTTTAATTTTAGCATCCAAGTCTTTGATAATATTAAATTTACATTCCAAAGATAATGATTTTCATTTCTTGTTTGATGCAAATGAATCAGTTCCGCTTAGTTCGGATGACATGGTTTGAATCTATCAATTACGCCAGCGCCGCGGCTAAAACCATTCCACTCGAAACACGTCCGAACCTTAAGCCGAACACTGCGTGCGCGGCGCTCAAACAAACGAATCACGTAATTGCAGATTTGGGTAAAACGGGATAGCGTAAGTCAGGGTATTACTGTACCTGCTATAGACAAAAATTATTCGCTGAAGCACGTGTGTTACCAAGGGGGCTTCTGGAGATGAGTGAGGGACTATAAAATTGCCTGCAGCTCAAGTTTAGAAGTTGATGTTGACCAACTTGGCTAGTAAATATTCAACTTCCAAAGAACCGCGACAACAATGCCTCGACCCTGCGGTTGCCTCACAAGAAATTGAGCAATAGGGACTGTGTCATCGTCGTCTACATCAGTCTCCGAACTATTTTTACTGTGATAAAAACGTACAGTGAAGTGCTACGTTCAAATATTACGTATTACGTCTCAGTAGCATCTTAACGCGATTTGCTATGTTCCATAACTGCCACATAGGAAACTAATTGACTGTACTCTACGCTTCCAGATACTGTTTCTTCTATTTCGTGCCAGAGGTGAGTATGTCAATTTGTTGTTCTTGCTAATCCTTAAATCCAAGAGAAGTTTTTGTGTCCTTTTCCATTCTCTGGCAAAAGTTACACAAACGTGTGTCCTTACTCAGAACCGAGTTTATTATGTTATTGCTTGGTTAATTTGATATGGTATTATGTGTGTTTTCTTCATTTACTTAATTTTTTCGTTATTTGAGATTTACTTTCAACCTCTGCCTGCGGTTTTCTGTTCTTTCTTTGGATGTAAGTGTGTGAAATCTTGTCCTTTTCAAACATTTGGTCCAATTCATATCATCAGGTAGTGATTCCTTCAATTTCACTGTATATTTTTATGTGATTCTTATTTGGTCGAATATTATTTGTATCACTACTTAGTTCTATGCGACATTTACGGATTTCTTTACCTGCGGTAGTTATACGTAGTTTAAGATTTTGTAATGTGTAGATTTGCTTTATGAGTTATGGAGCAGAGCTTTGTTTGTACAGTTTATGGTCAAGTCACTTGCTTTCCATTGCTCTTTACCCTTAGTAATTGTGAAATGTACTTTTATCTTGCGTATATTTTGACGAATTTTATTCAGTTAACATTTTCATATCAAATGATTTCATTTTCCGTGTTTTTCACCTTAACTATGGCATTAATTTTTTTTAAAGTCTTTCTGTACGACAACAATCTGAATTAAGTTCAGGCAGGGCAATCAATGTGTTTTTGTTGTTTATAATATTCTGAGATGATGCGATTAACCTTGTGGATCATTCCATATGTAACTGTTAATGGATAGTAGTAACCTAGTTGAAAACAAATAGAGAAACAATAAGAGAAAGAAGAAATTGTTAGTTTGAGGTTAGAGTCCCCAGACCTAACAGAATTCTTCGATCCTAATGCTTTATCAGATCAGAGAGTCTTCGGGGAAATTTTTCGTTGGATATTGGGGTGACGAAAGGCGTACATTATTGTACCACTTCAGAATTTTAGTTTTCTCTGACTTGGAGAAGGATTTTCTTTAAGACATTTGATTTTGTCTTACTTTCCATTTAGTTATTGGGATCAGCAGCGTGATTCTTTTTCATATACCAAGTCCTAGTCTAGTCAACTACATAATATGTGAACAAAGTGACATAGCTTTAATTTAGAAGCAATTACCTTCGTTCTTTCATCAGGAGCTATAGCAGAGTCCGTTGGCTTTCTTTATGCTTGGGTGGTGGGCGCATGTCTCAACGACAGACACATCTCATCCAACCGCTTTTGAATCTAGGCCTTTGATTTGCACTGTAGAATCCCTCATAGAACTTTCTGGAACATTTTGAAAGGTGGCTACACTGAGCCACAGCGCCAGAGATCGCTAGAGAGCATTGTTCCGCCGCCTCCACTGGCACAGTCATTATTGAGATGTCGTAGTGGGCAGTGCTTGTCGAGGACTCGTAGCAGTCAGTTCGTGTTGAGATGTGCTAGTAAGGAGTGCTTGCTGAGATGTGATACTGAAAAGTTCTTGTTGAGATGTGGTAATAGCGAGTCGGTGTGGAGATATATTGTAATTATGAGAGTGATTTTGGTCAATATATGAAGGTAACGAAACTTGATTTATTTTTCATTATTTCCATGTTTTAAATAATGTGTCATTACAGGTTCAGTCAACAAAGCATCTGGCTTCTGTTCTTGGATTAGAGTGTAATTATGGTTCTCTTGAGTAATTATGGTATTTGTATTTTCTTTAATTAATTCAGTATAAATGGTATTTGAAATTCTTGTCTTTTGAAGAAGAACCGTGCCAGATGTGTACGTTGAGTCATACTTCCACACACAGAACAGTGACACTTGTGCTTTGGTTTCGTAGGTTTTATAGTTGCTGGGGGCTTAATTAATTAATTGTGTTAATGAAAATTTCCATTTCATTCTTTGTTATTGTTCAATGCAGTCAGATTGCGTAATAATACGAGTCAGGGCCAACCGTTTACGAGACTTCGTAATCGGACAGACAGCTACTAAAACTGAAAATTAAAATTATTTTCATTACATTATAACTAAGCCCCCATGCACGTGGCGACCACTGCTTCGGATCGTCCCTTGGAATTCTTCTGATTGTAAAAATAGTAGACAGTAGTATTGTTGTAGTAATTTGTAGTTTAGTAATTGTAGTCTATATTGCATGTGTAGATTTGGTAATTGGCATTCTTCTGATGGTATTTTTCAAAATTTAATATTGGTTGTCTTGTCTATGGGTTTGACAAATTAGTGCAATTATTTCAATTGTTCGTTAATCGTGTTTGAAGGAAGCGTTTCGTGTGAATGGTATTGTTGGTGATAACATGTTATATTCTCTGTAATTTTCGTACTGTGACGAGTTTTGTATGTTTTGTAAATGATTACGCGATCGATGAAAAAGGCAAAAATGATGGATAGTCAGAATGACGAAATTGTTGACATGGCGAACTCGCCAACACAGGACAACAGTACGATAAATAATGAAGTTGAAAACAATTTAATAAGCAGGGAAAATAGTCCAGAACCATTTCAAAATTTTTCTCAATCAGAAAATTCACAGAATACGAGATTAACGATAGAAGATTCTGAAATAGTATCGAATACAGATAGCTTTACAGCTATGACGAAGGAAACTGGTTTTGCGGGAAATGTTAGGGGCGAAAGGAGTTTCGAATCAGTTACTATGGAGCAGTTGATGAGTGCTATATTAAAAATGGAAACACGGTTAGACTCACAAATGGAAACACGGATGGAAACAATGGGATCTCGGTTAGACTCACAAATAGGAACAATTAAAACAGAGATGGAAACAATGGAAACACGGTTTGACTCACTGGGATCACAGTTAGGATCTGAATTAAAAACTGAGATAGGAACGATGGAAACACGATTAGACTCACGAATAGGGACATGTTTCAAAAATATGAAAGATGAATTAAAGAAAGAAATCAGAGAAGAAGTACAACCGATTTTGAATTCTCACAATAATAGATTAATTGCAATAGAGATTAGACAAATGGAACAGGATAGAGAACAGGAGGAGAGAGATCGCGTGATAGTACAGAAATTTTCAGAGTTAAATTTACAATGTGCACACGATAAGGAAGAGATATTTGAGAGAATCGAGGAATCCGTACCAAATGACAGAATAAATAATCTAACACAACAATATGAACAGTTAACTACCAAATGTGTCAACACTGAAACCCGAGTCGCGACACTTACGGAAGACGTAAGTAAACAGAAAGAAAAAATAGGTGACTTATCGGAAAGAGTTGAGGAGATATCAGATAAATTGACAAGTCTTAGTTTAAATGGGGATAGAGATTCAGATGATACAGCTCCATTACCATTCGCAGAAACCGAAGAGTACCAGAATATAAATAAGCATGTTGAAAATCAGGGAAAATTTAATGAACGCGTTAAAAGGGAAGTTGAGGCATTACGGAAGCAAGTCAAACAAATTGAAGGGGAAATCGTAGGAAAAGACAGTAGAAGAAATTTAGAATCACAGATAGCAGAGGGGTTTGAAGAAAGTAATTTGTTTTATTTACGGGATGCAACAAGAGAGCGCCAGGCGCGGGAACTTGACAATAATCGACATTTGGACTGGGACAGACGCGGTAGGTCTTTGTCGCCGCGAGGCGGAAGCTTTGACTGTAAACACTTCTTGACTGTTCGGAAATTTAAGATCTTTTGCAATTCTAGGAATGACATACGTCCATGTTCATGGTTGGATCGATTTACGTGCGCACTTCCGCCAGATGTGCCACTGAGTCACAAACTGAAAATTATGTGCAGCTATTAAAGTCCTCAGGGGATTCACTACACTAAGTGAATATGTGCCGTAGCGCTCACAGGGCCCCGAGCTGTAGTGGTGCTATTTCCCTTTTATTTTTCTGCACCACTGCCTACTCTTTCACTATTCATTGCATCTATAAAAAACAACTCTTCTACTATCAATCTATCTAGACAGTAGGTAAAAAATAACCGGATTTGACTGTTTTACCCAAAAGTGACTTTGGAAATTACCGTTTGGACTTACAATATTTTCTGCAGCATTCATTCGTAGTTTAAACGAAATCTTACCTGTTTATCGTCGTGACAATATTACTTCTTATGTTGACGACATTCTTATTGCTAAACGTTCTTGGAGTGAGCACAACAAAATTTTGGATTCATTATTACGTATTTTTGCACGAGTTGGCATGACAGTGAACTTAGAAAAATCTGAACTTGGTCGTTCTCAGGTGAAATTTCTCGGTCACATTATTTCTACAGAAGGTATTCTTCCTGATCCAGAAAAATTAGACGCTATTCGTAATTATGCTGTTCTTACCACAAAACGTGATGTTCGTAGTTTCCTTGGTGTCTGTAATTTTCTTAGACGCTTTGTTAGATTGGATGATTTGGCCACATCTCGTTTACACATTTCAGTTATGCGCACTTTGGTCCCAGAAAATGCTTTCATAAATTACGAGAAAATTGCTACTTCATTAATATGGAAAAACGCATTCGATTTGTTCTTGCCAAATGCAAATTATGTTAAAAGGCTAAGCCGCCAATTATTTCTCACAGAGCACCGTTGTTTCCTATCATTCCAGCGAAATTAAAGGACATGGCTGCAGTCGATTTGTTCGGTCCAGTGGTTCGTTCTACTAATGGTTTTGCGTACATTTTCGTAGCAGTGGAATTGACATCAAAATATGTGTGTTTTACACCTTTACGCAAAGCAACAGCTCGTTCAGTATCTAACGCTTTCATCAAACATTTTCTTAAAGAAGTGGGTCATGTTGATAAGGTTATATCAGATAATGGATCACAGTTTCGCTCTAAAATTTGGCTTCGTACTCTACGGCGTCGTAAAATTAAACCAATCTTCATTTCACTTTTTCACCCTCAATCTAACGCTTCAGAAAGATGGATGAAGGAAATCAATAAATTGTGCCGTCTTTATTGTCATCAGAATCACAGAACTTGGGATCAGTATCTTCATATTTTTCAAAACATTCTGAATGAACTTCCTAATGACTCAACTTCTTTACCGCCTCTAATGATATTAAAAAAATAAAGTACCAACAAATCGCATTTCTGAAATCGTTCCTGTTCCGCCTTCACGGAAACTGCGGCATTCTGAAGTTGTGAACTTGGCTCTACGAAATATTGCGTCTGCGGTTGCAAGAAGAGAGAAATCAGCTAAACGTCCTGGTCGTTTAAAAATTTTGTCAGTTGGTCAAAAGGTGTTAATTAAGTCCCATCGTTTATCTCACAAAGGAAAAGGCTTGTGTCGCAAATTTTTTCTGCTTTATAACGGCCCATTTAGAGTTCGCAAAATTATTCATGATAACACTGTTGAAGTAGAAACTCTTAAATCTCGGCGTTCTAAGGGAATACATCACATATCGAATGTTAAAAATTTTGTGGAATGACATGCTTTTGAGAAACTAACAGCTACATGTAAACACGCAGAGAGTACAAGGATACCGCGCTGTGTTTTGGCGGCGGCACATACTCAAAGCAACAGTCAAGTCGGCGCGCCGCACAAGACAGTCGTTGACCGCAAACAATCGCTTCCTACGTCACGCGCCTACAGCTGATCGAGCGCTCAGTGCGAATGCACTGACAGACGTAAACAAATACACAGTCTAATTTCTCCGAATAAATTCTGTATAAAGCTATGATGACTTCATAAATTATGTTATTAACGTTCAGTATTTTTCAGGATACGGTTGTGTAAAATATTTAAGACCTTCAGGTAAATTCTGTGCATGTCCGACGTTAAGACGACTTGCTATGGAGAAAATTTCAGGAAGAATGTAATTTCGAAGAAAAAAAAAAGTAATAAATTAAAAAAGGTAACTATTAATTGAGTTTATTTTTCAGGTAACATAATTCCACTTAGGTAAGTACTTCAGACGTAATTTGCTGCTAGCGATTACGTGATTGATACTTTGTGCTAATTTCATGTTCTATGAATTTACTAGTGAAGCGACGTGCTTACGCACATTAACTGATTTTGACAATGATTAATTAATGAACAGGGTTGTTATTTGTATATATTATGCATCGCTGGGCTGCACTGCTTTTTCACTGATGTCATATTTTTTATTATGTGCCTGCTGTGCTTATTTTTTAAATTATAATTGTCACCTGATTAATTGTGCTGACTGTGGTTAGATATGTAAGTTATACTTTGTGATTTATCTGCTTGCGCCTTCATGGGTACTTATTAAGATTACATATGAACATTTATTTGCTTATGTCGATGTGATGCTAATGACCTGTTTATTGTGTAAGGCATGTTTGCTGCTGTGCGCATGGATTGCATATTTACACATTTCTGTTTTGTTGTCATAACTACTCTTCAATATAGAATATAGCAATGCTGATGTACAGTGTACGAACATAGAGTTTAGGTTACACTGTGGTATTAATTATAGATTGTTCGCTTGGCAGAGCCTCGTTGTAAGAATTGTGCTGCATCCACTTGTTGACATTCTGTTCGCTACTGGTATATTGTCGCGATATTGCATGTATTGCTTACGCTCAGTGCCTGATATTTTTAAGATAAGAAAATGAACTGCTATAATTCTACGAACGACATTGGTACAAGAAACTGCTTAGAAGTCACATGAGCTGGAGGTTTTATGGAAGCTGTATAAATTTATGCTAATAGGAAGGAAGCTAACGACATGACATACCAACACTAGGTTTAGACCATTGACAGTTATTACACTGCATTCTTCGTGAGCAATTGAAACAGGAAGTGACACTTGACACGAGATATACTCCACATGTTTGCTTCTGTTTGCCATAATTTTTGAAGTGGTGTACACACTGAAATATCACGATCATTAACACTTCGTAATCGTACTTAATTACTGAGAGTTATTCGAACTAAGTCTGTTAGAGGTCATGTATGCATTTCTTTTATTTAATGATGGACAAGAAACCAAAATGTATCTTATAATTTATAATGAGTAGAAAATTTGGGTCAGATGGATTACACAGAGGTTGTGTGTGGACACTGTGTCGTCGGATTGTATGGGATGCTGAATTGAAGTTGCACTAGGATTTTGTCTGTACTTGTTCGAGGAGACTGACTAGAGGAAAGAGTTGTTATGGAAGTGAAATTATATTGGGGCTGAGGTTTATATGTATCGACGTATTATTGAGGTATTGAGATTAGGTGAAGTAGATGATTATTGGAGTTTTCGTGGACAAAAGGTAAGATAAATGATATTGATGATTGACGTATTGAAAAGGTATTAGTGAAGTATTGAGATTAAGTTGATGATTATTGGAGTTTTGGTGGATAAGAGGTAAAGTAAATGAGGAGCATATTTTTTTTTTGTTGGTCCATATGGAACAAGGAGGATAAAGATGGCAGACTAGAACACTCAAGTAGAAGGAAGATTGTCTACACACACACTTTGTCAAATCACTAAGCAGTATACACTTTTTTTTGAAGAGAGGAAGTATTTGCATATCTTGGCTCACTGACAGTTGTTCAGCAACAGTACAATTTGATCTGGCTTGGCAAACATTGGTCTAGACATGATGACTATGACGTTGACTAACTATTATTGACTGTTATACATTGCTGCCACTACTACTTGATACACATAATGAACATAAAATTTCGACAGAATTGCATTTACACAGTTAACACTATTCAATTACACAGTAGCACTAATGTGGATGAAAGATGAGTGAGTGTGTTTTGTGTGTTTTCCTTTTATAATCCCAGAGAAGTAATCCCAACCTATCTCCTAAATATTATTTCACTTGTTTGTTGTGGCTTGCACTGACACCCATAAATATTATAGGTTAACTGTTATTGTGTACTGTAATAGTTAATGTGACAATTACCTGATATCATTTGTGTGTTTATTATGATTTGTATGTTTAGTGTAAGAGCATTGATAAAAATTTGTTAAAGAAATTGTATGTGCATTCCAACTATTGTTCATGACTGAACTGTTTCAGTAGTTATGGTGAATAGTATGGACTGTTACTTGCACTTTTTCTACATGATTGGTGCCACAAGGACATGTTTAATTTCTGCTGATGAACTGTGTGATCAGTGATTGTAAAAATTATGGACTGTTACTTGTACCTTTTCTACATGATTGGTGCCACTAGGACATGTTTAATTTCTGCTTATAAACACTGATGAACAGTGTGGTCAGTGATACTGAATTTTATGGAACTGCTTCTGCTGAGAAATGTGACTTGTTGCTGTGTGCACCTGATCAACATTGCTGGTGCCACTAATGGACTGCTTCTACTGAAATGGTGTTACTTGTTGCTGTCTGCACCTGCTCAACATTGCTGGGTGCCACTGATGGATTGCTTCCACTGAAATGAAGTCACCTGTTGCTGTGTGCACCTGATCAACATTGCTGGTGCCACTAATGGACTGCTTCTACTGAAATGGTGTTACTTGTTGGTGTCTGCACCTACTCAACATTTCTGGGTGCCACTGATGGATTGCTTCTACTGAAATGAAGTCACCTGTTGCTGTGTGCACCTGATCAACATTTCTGGTGCCACTAATGGACTGCTTCTACTGAAATGGTGTTACTTGTTGGTGTCTGCACCTGCTCAACATTGCGGGTGCCACTGATGGACTGCTTCTATTGAAAAAATGTTACTTATTGGTATTTGCCCCTGTTGACCATTGCTGGGTGCTACTGCTGGAACTGTCAACTGCTTATTCTTGGGCTATGGAAAGCGTTTATGTGAATATTTGTATAAACTGATTTTTTGTGTATTACTGTTTGTGGAAAGTTATGAGACTCTTACCTGCACATATTCGTCATTGCTGACGCTATTGATTGAACTGTTTAACCACATAATACTTGTATAAACTGTTATGTAAAGTCACATGTATGAAAGAATTTGTATTGCTTGCTGTATTCTATATAATAGGTTATTGAAAGGTCAGTGCAAAGCCAAAATTTTATCTAGTTATATGATATTTACGTATTAATATTATCTTTTATTTTTGTCTATATTTTTTTTGACGAATTTGGTGGTATTTTCACCACCAATGCTGGCAAAAATACCATCAAATTCTAGCCGTGGAGGAAGGGCATATGAAAGGTGGCTACACTGAGCCACAGCGCCAGAGATCGCTAGAGAGCATTGTTCCGCCGCCTCCACTGGCACAGTCATTATTGAGATGTCGTAGTGGGCAGTGCTTGTCGAGGACTCGTAGCAGTCAGTTCGTGTTGAGATGTGCTAGTAAGGAGTGCTTGCTGAGATGTGATACTGAAAAGTTCTTGTTGAGATGTGGTAATAGCGAGTCGGTGTGGAGATATATTGTAATTATGAGAGTGATTTTGGTCAATATATGAAGGTAACGAAACTTGATTTATTTTTCATTATTTCCATGTTTTAAATAATGTGTCATTACAGGTTCAGTCAACAAAGCATCTGGCTTCTGTTCTTGGATTAGAGTGTAATTATGGTTCTCTTGAGTAATTATGGTATTTGTATTTTCTTTAATTAATTCAGTATAAATGGTATTTGAAATTCTTGTCTTTTGAAGAAGAACCGTGCCAGATGTGTACGTTGAGTCATACTTCCACACACAGAACAGTGACACTTGTGCTTTGGTTTCGTAGGTTTTATAGTTGCTGGGGGCTTAATTAATTAATTGTGTTAATGAAAATTTCCATTTCATTCTTTGTTATTGTTCAATGCAGTCAGATTGCGTAATAATACGAGTCAGGGCCAACCGTTTACGAGACTTCGTAATCGGACAGACAGCTACTAAAACTGAAAATTAAAATTATTTTCATTACATTATAACTAAGCCCCCATGCAATTTCTGCTCAGTAATAACGTTGGGGCAATGGTCACCCACATTCTTCCAACTCCTCTGGTTGGCTTAACGGCCTACATGTCTTAGTGGGCCCCAGGGATTGGTCATCTGCCACCCCTTGATAAGGAACTGACTATAGACACAGTATCTGGGGGAGGTTGCTGAATTTTCCTTAGACTCTCGGGCCTGAGCAGCTGACGAATGCACACATTCTTATACAGCATGGAGTTACATATTAAGTTGGGTTATGATTTGGAATTTAGGTCACGTTTAAAGTGGTCAGTGCATTGATTTAGTTTGTTCCAAATTCGGTGTTGAGCTACTCTTGCGATGTTTCTTACCATGATGTCTAATGCCATGTAGGCAGCAGCAACTCCAGTTTTAATTGTAACCCCCTTAGCTGGAGAGGACCCATACCTGTGAGTATAATGAACACAGCATTCTATTAAATGAATAATTGTGGCTTCCTAGAATTTATCGTAGTTTGGGATGACGGGTCACCATTTCTTGCTAATTTCCTCCTTCCTGGAAAGACTGAGTGCTGGTCCATAGATCAGTTTCAAAGTAGATCATTATCCCAAGGTTTTTCGTGCTGAACTCCCATTTAAAATTAACGAAAACTCCCCCCTTTTGTGTATACATTGCGAACAAAGGTAGTACAAAAATATCTATATTTTGCATATGCTTTATCTGATATTAAGCTTTCTAATTAACATTCAGATTTATAAAAACGGATAATTAATTATTTCACCTCCCCTTTCCTTCTGAGAGTATCGGTATCACCAATTTAAAAAAGAAAATTCATTTAAAAAAGAAAATTCATGCTGAGTGAAATTACATAGTTTCATCGCTGCATGATCGTGCCGTGCCTTGGCGTTTCCGTTACATTTCTTTGCCTTTTGGCAAATCAATTAGACTGTGTAGGGCTTAATTGTTTTGTTATAAGAAGTCAGAGCTGTGGACAGCCCTTGTACAAGCAGCGAACAATTTTATCCGCCCATGAAGCGAGAAATGGCAAGTGAAACCTTTCCCTGTGTGCTATCTTAAATAGACTTTCTCCTTGTATTTTGTGACAAAAGCGCGCACGATTGACTATTGAGGGAATATGGTACAAAATGGCTCACTTAATCGTCAGTAAGAACAAAATTAAGACACCTATTCACGTAGCGATTCACCGTCAGTTTACAGAGCCGTACCACAGGGCAAAAGAAGGTGACTGCATTTCACCGAGACCAAGGATCGAATATCTGTTGTCGAGGAATGGAAGGATAGGTGTAGAAGGTTCCCACCTTTTTCTTTTATGGAGACACTATGATTATGTTGAAAAATAGTGTCATACATGTCACTTTGAAGTGTAGTGCAACATTCATTGAAAGTTCTCTATCTGCCAGGGTAACCAAGAGCGCTAATGCGCTGCTTCCTGGACTTAGGTAGGGGCGCAGGCCCCGGATCGAATCCGCCCGGCGGATTATCGACGAGGGCTGGTATGCAGGCCAGCCTGCATACGGTGTTTAGGCGGTTTTCCACATCCCGCTAGGTGAATACCGGGGTGATCCCCACGTTCCGCCTCAGTTACACGACTCACAGACATTTGCAGACTTTTACACTTTTCATGGCTTACATCGACGCACACAGCTTGGGTACACTACTTACGTCCCATGGGGTTCGGGGTGGTGGCAGTAAGGGCATCCGGCCACACTCTGCAACTAACTATGCCGAATCCGTAATAATAAGGCCGACTCCGCGTGTCGCGGGACAAGGCCCAAAGAATGAAAGAAAGAAGTCACACCGGCAGGAGTGGCCGAGAGGTTCTATGCGCTTCAGTCTGGAGCCGCGCGACCGCTACGGTCGCAGATTCGAATCCTGCCTCGGGCATGGATGTGTGTGATGTCCTTAGGTTAGTTAGGTTTACGTAGTTCTAAGTTCTAGGGGACTGATGACCTCAGCAGTTAAGTCCCATAGTACTCAGAGCCATTTCAACCAAAGAAGTCACCTTGTATATTTGTTCAATATGATACAGAGATAAATAAGAAAAAGAATCACAGAAAATACAGTTACTCTGTGACGAGCTGTCTGAGATCAGTGGTGAATATTACCAAAATTGAAAATAAAATATTCTTCAACAAGCTACAAAATTTTTAAAGTGAAGTTACAGTTCAGTCTGTATACAAATTATGTTTTCTGCTCTGGCACTGTGATACCTCATGACATATGTAGATACGAGTAAACCAGTTATCACACATTACTACTACTACTACTACTACCACCACCACCACCACCACTACTATTTGACGATTCTTCTGTGTTCCCTAGTATTACTTAGTAGTACCCATCGTTCTATCGTTCATAATCAATTACATGACTACTTCGTAATTAATTGGATGATGGTCACATTATGAGAATAGTGATAATTATGATGAGGAATGATGTCTTAAGAGCTTATCATCCAGCATCATACAAATGTCCACAGCACGTCCGTAAAGCACAATAATCAGTGAAGCGAAGTATCACTAAGGCTTTTCATACTGACGTTCGAAGTCGCGTATATGTTCACGATGCGGACGCTTGATTTCACTTTGGAATCTGATTCTCTCAGCCCTGTTCAGGTATGAATTGAGTCATCGGTATAACAGTTGTAATGGCTACACACCCCAGTATCTCAGAACTACGACTGTAAAAGTAACGGCTGATCTTTGTGTCTCATGTATTCCGCATTGTCGTGACAGGTACTTGTTACAATTTATTCCTTACTAATTACTCGATGTCGTTAAATATAAGTTTTATTTTTATTTTTTTGTAGACTCTCTTTTGATTATCATTGTCGACATAGCTCACACTATGCTTTATTTCTTGCTTCTTGTCTCCAAAATATCACCGTTTGTTACTTTTCTACTACACGATGATTTCACTACACAATGAGAACATGTGGCCGCCAAGGGACGGCGACATAGCGGCGTGGGGCACCAGTTGCTGTACTCCGGCCGCTTGCCGCAGCGTGAGGAAAGCCAGCAACTTGCCGTACGGCGTGAACAGCAGCGACGGAAACAGTACAGTCTGTGAAAAGTATCTCAGACGAAAGAACTGGAGACTTACGAATATTGTCGACTAGACCTAATTGGACACGTTCTGCATGTGGGAAAGAAACCAGGGCGAGTGACAAAATGTGTTCGGTAACCTGTGTCACTGTTGACTTGGTCTGTTGAGTATAAGAATTTCGAGATACGTCAAAGCTGACAAGTCGGCTAGAACAACCCACAACGAAGTACTCGGGCATTCCTCTGCAGCCCAAAGTTAGTGGCAGAGGCCCGTTGTCGTTTCTGTTTACTTTACTCACACCCATTGATGCTTCAAATGGTTCAAGTGGCTCTAAGCACTATGGGATTTAACATCTGAGATCATCAGTCCCCTAGACGTAGAACCACTTAAACCTAACTAACCTAAGGACATCACACACATCAATGCCCGAGGCAGGATTCGAACCTGCGACCATAGCAGTAGCGCGGTTCCAGACTGAAGCGCCTAGAAACGCTTGGCCACAGCAGCCGGCCCCATTGATTGTATCTAGCGTTTGATTACCATCTGAAACAGAATTTTTATCTTTCTTACATTACAGAATACATTTTTGGCCTTATAGCACGGACTTTGTAAGGCTACATCATGAGCGGGCAATGCCTCTGTTTACAACATCCCCTGTATCCAATGTAGGTCGAAGTCGCTAAGAGAATTTACTGGAATTAGGCCAGAAGGTTTCCCTATAATGCGCAATGCAATGTGACTACGTGACTTCAGCGACTGAATGGCAATAAAGTATACCTAAGCCTGCCCGGTTGGCCGTGCGGTCTAACGCACGGCATTCCGGGCGGGAAGGAACGCCAGGTCCCCGGCACGAATCCGCCCGGCAGATTTGTGTCAAGGTCCGGCGAACCGGCCAGTCTGTGGATGGTTTTTAGGCGGTTTTCCATCTGCCTTGGCAAATGCGGGCTGGTTCCCCTTATTCCGACTCAGTTACACTATGTCGGCGATTGTTGCGCAAAGAAGTTCTCCACGTACGCATACACCACCATTACTCTATCACGCAGACGTTCCCTGAGGGGTTCACCGGGGGCCGAACCGCACAACCACACTGGGTTCGGTGTGGGGGGCGGAGGGGTGAAGTGGACTGCGGTAGTCGTCGTGGGGTTGCGAATCACTGCGGCTGTGGCGGGGACGGAGCCTCCCCGTCGTTTCTAGGTCCCCAGTTAACATACAATACAATACAAGTACAACTAATCATTTTAAAAGAAATTCTCAAGCAGGACAGATATCGTCAAAAATCACAAGAAATGGAAACTTGTGGTGGAAAGGACTTAGGGGAAAACACTAACGAGCTGTATTCCATGACAGACAATATTCACTGTCAGAGATGTATTCTCTTCTTGGTTTTAGCAATTTTTAACAAAGTAAATAC
Source organism: Schistocerca nitens (assembly GCF_023898315.1). Taxonomy (NCBI): domain Eukaryota; kingdom Metazoa; phylum Arthropoda; class Insecta; order Orthoptera; family Acrididae; genus Schistocerca; species Schistocerca nitens. The sequence continues at coordinate 653,305,899 of NC_064618.1, forward strand.
ATCTTAATAATAATACGGTTCCTTCTTTTTGGTGTGGGGGGAGAGGTGAATTCTTATCTAAATCTCTTGTTACAGTTCTATCAGCAAAAGATCGTGTCATCAGAAGGTGAATGCGCTAAGACTCAAATACTCACTACTGGAGGGAAAGAAATCCGCTAGAAGATAAATTCACGATTTCTTTTTCGAGTCAACAATACTCTGACTGATCTGATGTGGCCTGACCACGAATCCCTCTCCTCTGCCAACGTTTTCATCTCAGAGTAGAACCTGCAACTTACGTCCTCAGTTATTTGCTGGCTGTATCTCAACCTCTGTCTTCATCTGCTCTTTTTACGCTCTACAGCTCCCTCTAGTAGATGTCTTAACAGATGTAGCACCATTCTGTCCGTGATACGGATAATAATAATTGTCATGGAGAATGTTCCACACGGTCGTCTGGCTTTCCCTTTGCTGGTGGCCCAACTGCACGGTACTGACAACTGATCGCATTCCACAATGTTAATCACATTTTCCTGCAAGTCTGGTGTCCGAACATTTCGGGTACGTCCTTCATGATTTCCTGCTTCCTGAATGACCCCGTCTCAGACAAATGACAAAACACTGTTGTAAACATTGAATTCTGTGGTTGTCAGCGGGGATAGGTCTCCTGATACAATCTTTCTGCCTGCCACCAGTTGCCATTTGCCTTTGCGTAAGTAAACATCACGTCGGTAAGCTCTCGATTCGAATACGGAACCATTGTGTACAACGCTGTATCACATCCACTACAAGGTGAGTCAGTAAGAGAAGCGAATCGGGCACAATATTACCAATTGCTATGGCAAGAGAGGGCGCTACGCATGACGTATGAGGATCAGTACCAACCTCTAGGAGGAAACCGTATGTACCATAACTGTAGCTCCATAGTACAGCGCGTATTAGACCGTAGTCTCTATAACAAATTATGATTCCATAAATGGTCTCTAGCATATAAACCATGCACTTCATTAGACCATTTTTGTTCTGTATCCTTTCATCGACCATTCCCTAGAGTTTGCACACAGTGGAAAAAAAAATCACCCCGTGTGCTGAGTTATTTCTTCCTACAACCAATACTTTTTCGATTTCTTCACATTTTTCATCCGGTCATTTCGCCTTAACTCCCCTGCACTTTCTATTTCTTTTACTCCTAAGTGACTTGTATTTCTGTATTCCTGGATTTCCCTGAACATCTTTCTACTTTCTTCTTTCATTGATGAGCTGAGATATTTCTACTGTTATCCAAGGTTTCTTCGCTGTTACCTACTTCGTACGTAAGTTTTCCTTTCTAACTTCTATGATTGCCCTTTATAGAGATGACCATTCCTCTTCCACTTAACTGTGTACCATATCGCAGTATCTATAACTCTCAGAGAACGTCAAGTGCATCTCATCATTCCCTGGCACTCTCGTATCTCACTTCTTTGCGCACTGCTTCTTCCTTACTAGTCTTTTACAATTCAGCCTGCTCTTCATCACTGCCAAATTGTGATCTGATTCTATATCTCCTCCTGGGTACGCCTTACAATCCAGTATCTAATTTCGGAATCTGTCTAACCATGATGTAATCTAATTAAAATATTCCCATATAACCTGGCCTTCTTGCAAGTGTACCTCCTCCTCTTGTGCTTCTTGAACAGAGTATTCGCAATTGCGATCTGAAATGTATTGCAGAATTCAATTAATGTTCCCCCTCTCTCATTCCTTGTCCTGAACCCATACTCTCCAGTAACCCTTTCTTCTACCCCTTCCCCTATAACTGCATTCCAATCCCAATGAGTATTATATTTTCATCTCTCCTCATACACCTTCTCTATCTCTTCATCTTCAGCTTGCGACGTCGATATGTATACCTTAACTTTCGTTGTCGGTGTTGGTTTGCTGTCGATTTCGATGACGCCATCTCTTTCAGTGTACTGTTGACAGTAACTCACTCTCTGCCCTACCTTTCTATCCATAACGAGTCGCCGGCCGAAGTGGCCGTGCGGTTAAAGGCGCTGCAGTCTGGAACCGCAAGACCGCTACGGTCGCAGGTTCGAATCCTGCCTCGGGCATGGATGTTTGTGATGTCCTTAGGTTAGTTAGGTTTAACTAGTTCTAAGTTCTAGGGGACTAATGACCTCAGCAGTTGAGTCCCATAGTGCTCAGAGCCATTTGAACCATTTGAACCATAACGAGTTCTACTCACATTATACCATTTTCTGCTGCTGTTGATATTACCCTGTACTCACTGACCCCCACTGTATCTACACTGAGCCTTAGCATTTCCCTTTTCAGAGCTACTAGCTTCCCTACCACGTTCAGACTTCTGACATTCCAATCCCAGACTCGTACAACGTAATCCTTTCGTTCGTTATTCAGTCCTTTTCTGATGGTCACCTCCCATTTGGCAGTCCCGTGTCGGAGATCTGAATGTTGGACTATTCCGGAATCTTTTGGCGATGGAGAGATCATAATGACACTTTCTACTTATAAGCAACGTGTCCTGTGGATATACGTTTTGTGTCTTTAATGCAGTGGTTTTCATTGCCTCCTGCATCCTTGTGCCGTTGATTATTGCTGATTCTTCCGCCTTTAGGGGCAGTTTCTTATTCTAAGGGCTAGACAGTGCCCTGAACCTCTATCCGCTCCTCCGACGTCTTTAACAAGACCGTCCACTAAACGACGGTTACTTCTTCTGGCGAAAGCCTTTGGCCACCATTGCTGATGATTTTTATTCAAAATGAAAGCGATGGCGTTGTTCTAACACTGGACCGAGAACGTTTGGATTAATAACTAAATATGTTGTTCCTAGACCACGGTCTCCTCTACGTTCACCAATTGTAGGAAATACCTAAAAATTTCTACGTATTGCAAGCTGTTGCCGTCAACTCTGAATTTATTTATGTATTTATATACACGTCAAGTTCCTTGGGACCAAATTGAGGAGAAAATCTCCAAGGTCATGGTACTATTTATTCTGTCAAGAAATTCTGTAGAGCACAATGGAAGGTACTAATGTGGAAGGACGATGAAATCACGCCCACCTCCCAAAAAATAAGTTGAAATCGAGGAAACTTCTTTTTCTTTTGAGTCAGTGTTCTTATTGGTGTGGGCCGGCCGCGGTGGTCTCGCGGTTCTAGGCGCGCAGTCCGGACCCGCGTGACTGCTACGGTCGCAGGTTCGAATCCTGCCTCGGGCATGGGTGTGTGTGATGTCCTTAGGTTAGTTAGGTTTAAGTAGTTCTAAGTTCTAGGGGACTTATGACCTAAGATGTTGAGTCCCATAGTGCTCAGAGCCATTTGAACCATTTTCTTATTGGTGTGATGCAGCCGGCCACGAATTCCTATCCTGTGCCAACCTCTTCATCTCAGAGTAACGCTTGCAACCTACGTCCTCCATTATTTGCTGGATGTATTCCAATCTCTGTCTTCCACTACGGTTTATGCCTTCTACAGCTCCCTCTAGTAACATCGAAGTCATTCCCTGATGTCCTGTCCTTTCTGCTTGTCAGTGTTTTCCACATTTTCCTTTCCTCTCCGATTCTGCGCATAACCACCTCACTCCTCACCTCATCAGTCCATCTGATTTTCAACATTCGTTTATAGCACCACATCTCAAATGCTTCGATTCTCCTCTGTTCCGGTTTTCCCACAGTCCATGTTTCACTACCATACAACGTTGTACTCCAAACGTACATTCATAGAAATTTCTTCCTCAAATTAAGGCCCATGTTTAATACTAGTGGACTTCTCTTGGACAGGAATGCCGTTTTTGCCAGTGCTAAACTGCTTTTGATGTCTTCCTTGATCCTTCCGTCATTGGTTCTTTTGCTGCCTAGTAGAAGAATTCCGTAACTTAATCTACTTCACGACCTTCATCCTGATATAAAGTTTCTCGCTGTTCTCATTTCTGCTACTTCTCATTACTTCCATCTTTCTTCAAGTTGCTCTCGATTCATATGCTGTACTCATTATACTGTTCATACCATTCAGCAGATCTCGTAAATCTTCTTCACTTTCTCTCAGGATAGCAATGCCATCAGCGAATCCTATCATTGATATCCTCTCGCCTTGAATTTTGATTGCACTCCTCTACCTTTCCTTTATTTCCATAGCTGCTTCTTCAGTATACAGATTGGACAATAATGGCGAAAGACTACATTCCTGTCTTACACCCTTTTTAATACACGCACTTCGTTCTTCGTCGTCCACTCTTATTATTCCCTCTTGGCTCTTGTACATATTGTATACTACCCGTCTCTCCCTACAGCTTACCGCTATTTTTCGCAGAATTTCGAACATCTTGTACCATTTTACATTGTCGAATACTTTTTCCAGGTCGACAAATCCTATGAACATGTTCTGATTTTTCTTTAGTCTTGCTTCCATTATCAACCGCAACGTCGGAATTCTCTCTCTGGTGCCTTTGCCTTTTCTGAATCTTAACTGATCGTCATCTACCACATTCTCAATTTTCTTTTCCGTTCTTATGTATATTCTTTTTGTCAGAAACTTGAATGCATGAGCTATTACGCTGATTGTGCTTTAATTCTCACACTTGTCAGCTGTTGCAGTCTTAGGGATTGTGTGGATGAAGTTTTTCCGAAAGTCTGACTCATATATTCTACACACCAACGTGAGTCGTCGTTTTGTTGCCACGTCGCCCAATTTATTTAAGAAATTGTGATGGAATGTTATCTATTCCTTCTGCTCTATTTGATCTTAAGTTCTCCAGAGCTCTCTTAAATTTTGATTCTAATTTCTTCTATATCGACTCCTATTTCAACTTCTATCAGATTGGAGAAATCGTCCCCCTCATAGAGACCTTCAAAGTACTCTTTCCACCTATCCGCTCTTTCCTCTGCATTTAACAGTGAAATTCCCGCTGCACTCTTAATGTTACCACAGTTGCTTTTAATTTCACCGGAAGTTGTTTTGACTTTGCTCTATGGTGAGTCAGTCCTTCCGACAATAATTTCTTTTTCGATTTCTTCACATTATCCAAGCAGGCGTTTCGTATTAACTTCCCTGCATTTCCTGTTTATTTCATTCCTCTGCAACTTATATTTCTGTACTCCTGAATTCCCTGAACATTTTTGTAGCTTCTTCTTTCACCGATCAACTGAAGTATTCGTTCTGTTTCCCATGCTTTCTTCGCAGTTACCTTCTTTGTACCTATGTTTTTCTTCCAACTTCCGTGATTGCTCTTTTTAGAGATGTAATCTCCTCTTCAGCTGTACTGCCTACTGAGATGTTGCTCATTGCCTTGTCTATAGCCTTGGAGAACTTCAAGCGTATCTCGTCTTAGTACTTCTGTATCCCACTTAATTGCGTATTGGTTCTTCCAGACTAATCTCTTAAACTTCAACCAACTCTTCAGCACTATTACATTATGATATGAGTATATATCTACTTCTGGGTACGCCTTACAAGCCAGTATCTGATTTCGCAATCTCTGTGTGACCATGTTGTAATGCAACTGAAATCTTCCCATATCACCCGGCCTTTTCCAGGTATACCTCCTTCTCTTATGAATCTTTAACAAAGTATTCGCTATTACTAACTGAAATTGATTACAGAACTCAATTAGTCTTTCTCTTCTCTCATTCCTTGTCCCAAACCCATATTCTCCTGTAGTCTTTCCTTCCCCAACATCCGCTTCCAGTCTCCCATGACTATTAGATTTTTGTCTCCCTTTACGTACGGTATTACCCTTTCAATGTTCTCATATACTTTCTCTATCTCTCCATGTTCAGCTTGCGATAAAACTGATATGCGCAAAATTTAACTTCATAGCACCCGTGATAACTAAATTTAATTATTGAGAGTTTACCTACATTATGAAACAAGAATACGAACCAAAATATTTTACCCCAAATGAGTTCGACTTACTCACCACACCGTCAGGCCCCGATTTATTGACTCCAAAAAATTTCTTAAAATTCCCGGACCCTGTGGTCTTGCGCAGCATCTCTGAGTCGAGTGCAGAGGCCAAAGAGGGCAACCAGCCGTGAAGAAACCAGACCACAGCGCCAATGCGCTTGGTCCGAACGGGTGGATTCTAGAAGCACCAGCACCCGTAGCTCAAGCCTCCCAGCGGTAAAATTTGAACAAAAATTAGGTAGAAAATTCTATGGCTTGCGCCTCAATCTGCTGATCAATCGCAAGTCGAACTTAAAAAAAAATAGAAAAAAGAAAAAAGGAGAACCGTCTTTGGCCCGGTAATGCCACAAACCACAATTGAAAACTACATTCAACGAACGTTCCCATGCATCTACAAAGAGAACCAAAAAAAAGCTATTCTAATTCTACGGTCACACATGCGTTTCCAATCATCCACATTTTTATACACCGCTATCCATGATCAGGATTTGGCTAATTGGTAACATAGCATAGCATAGCATAGGATGGTGAGGTTTCGGGTTCCGCTGGATAGGTCAGGGGTCCACTACACACAGTAGGCGGCTACACGGGTAACAGGGTTTGTGTGGCGTGTACTGGGCGGCTTTTTAGGTTAGATGGCCTCGGGCAAGTACAGAAAGGGCAACAGCCTCAAACGGTGCGGGGCAAAGACAGGACATGCGGGGACCTAGCAGCAATCGGTATTGTAATTGTAAACTGTCGAAGCTGCGTTGGTAAAGAACCGGAACTTCAAGCACTGATTGAAAGCACCGAAGCTGAAATCTTTATAGGTACGGAAAGCTGGCTGAAGCCAGAGATAAATTCTGCCGAAATTTTTACAACGGCACAGACGGTGTTTAGAAAGTATAGATTGCATGCAACCGCTGGTGGCGTGTTTGTCGCTGTTACTAGTAGTTTATCCTGTAGTGAAATAGAAGTGGAAAGTTCCTGTGAATTATTTTGGGTTGAGGTTATACTCAACAACCGAGCTAAGTTAATGATTGGCTCCTTTTGCCCACCTCCAGACTCAGCAGCATTAGTGGCAGAACAACTGACAAGGGAACCTCCCCATCGCACCCCCCTCAGATTTAGTTATAAGTTGGCACAGTGGATAGGCCTTGAAAAACTGAACACAGATCAATCGAGAAAACAGGAAGAAGTTGTGAGGAAATACGAAAAAAATAAGTAAAATATACAAACTGAGTAGTCCATGTGAACATATGCAACATCAAGGACAGTGGTAGTTAAGAAACGCCGTGGTCCCGTGGTTAGCGGGAGCAGCTACGGAATGAAAGGTCCTAAGTTCAAGTCTTCCCTAGAGCGAAAAGTTTAATTTTTTATTTTCAGTTTATGTGACAAACTCTTTTTTGTGAGTGATTATCACGTCCACAAGGAAACCTAAATCAGGCAAGGTTGAAGAATCTTTTTACCCATTCGCTAAGTGTGCAAGTTAGGTGGGTCGACAACATATTCCTGTCATGTGACGCACATGCCGTCACCAGTGTAGTATAGAATATACCAGACGTGTTTTCCTGTGGAGGAATCGGTTGACCTATGACCTTGCGATCAAATGTTTTCGGTTCCGATTGGAGAGGCACGTCCTTTCGTCTACTAATCGCACGGTTTTGCGGTGCGGTCGCAAAACACAGACACTAAACTTATTACAGTGAACAGAGACGTCAATGAACGAACGGACAGATCATAACTTTGCGAAAATAAAGAAAGTAAAATTTTCGGTGGAGGGAAGACTTGAACCAATGACCTCTCGTTCCGCAGCTACTCACGCTAACCACGGGACCACGGCGCTCCTATGTTCAAGATCTGCTTGATATTGTAAATCTTGCACATGGACTACTCAGTTTGTGTATTTTCCTTATTTTATTCATAGTTCCACACAACTGTTTGCTCGATTGATCTGTGTTAAGTTTTTCAAGGCCTATCCACTGTACCACCTTATAACTAAATCTGAGGGGGGTGCGATGGGGAGGTTCCCTTGTGAGAGAAAATCTGGAATACATACATTTCACATAAATTTCCTCAGCATATTATAGTCTTAGGTGGAGATTTCAATTTACCAGATATAGACTGGGACACTCAGTTTTTTAGGACGGGTGGTGGGGACAGAGCATCGAGTGACATTATACTGAGTGCACTATCCGAAAATTACCTCGAACAATTAAACAGAGAACCGACTCGTGGAGATAACATCTGGGACTTACTGATAACAAACAGACCCGAACTTTTCGACTCTGTAAGCGCATAACAGGGAATCAGCGATCATAAGGCCGTTGCAACATCCCTGAATATGGAGGTAAATAGGAATATAAAAAAGGGGAGGAAAGTTTATCTGTTTAGCAAGAGTGATAGGAGGCAGATTTCAGACTACCTATCAGAACGAAAATTTCTCTTCCGACACTGACAATGTTGAGTATTTATGGAAAAAGTTCAAGGCAATCGTAAAATACGTTTTAGGCAGGTATGTGCAGAGTAAAACTGTGAAGTACAGGAAAAACCCACCGTGGTTCAACAACAAAGTTAGGAAACTACTGCGAAGGCAAAGAGAGCTTCACTGCAAATTTAAACGCAGCTAAAACCTCTCAGACAAACAGAAGCTAAACGATGTCAAAGTTAGTGTAAGGAGGGCTATGCGTGAAGCGTTCAGTGAATTCGAAAGTAAAATTCTATGTACCGACTTGACAGAAAATTCTAGGAAGTTCTGGTCCTACGTTAAATCAGTAAGTGGATCGAAACAACATATCCAGAGACTCTGGGATGATAATGGTACTGAAACAGAGGATAACACGTGTAAAGCTGAAATACTAAACACCTTTTTCCAAAGCTGTTTCACAGAATAAGACCGCACTGCAGTTCCTTCTCTAAATCCTGGCACGAAAGAAAAATGGCTGACATCGAAATAAGCGTCCAAGGAATAGAAAAGCAACTGAAATCACTCAACAGAGGAAAGTCCACTGGACCTGAAGGGATACCAATTCGATTCTACACAGAGTACGCGAAAGAACTTGCCCCCCTTCTAACAGCCGTGTACCGCAAGTGTCTAGAGGAATGGAAGGTTCCAAAAGATTGGAAAAGAGCACAGGTAGTCCCAGTCTTCAAGAAGGGTCGTCGAACGGATGCGCAAAACTATAGACCTATATCTCTGACATCGATCTGTTGTAGAATTTAAGAACATGTTTTTCGCTCGAGTATCATGTCATTTCTGGAAACCCAGAATCTACTCTGTATAAATCAACATGGATTCCGGAAGCAGCGATCGTGTGAGACCCAACTCGCTTTATTTGTTCGTGAGACCCAGAAAATATTAGATACAGACTCCCAGGTAGATGCCATTTTCCTTGACTTCCGGAAGGCGTTCGATACAGTTCCGCACTGACGCCTGATGAACAAAGTAAGAGCCTACGGAATATCAGACCAGCTGTGTGGCTGGATTGAAGAGCTTTTAGCAAACAGAACACAGCATGTTGTTCTCAATGGAGAGACGTCTACAGACGTCAAAGTAACCTCTGGTGTGCCACTGGGGAGTTTTATGGGACCATTGCTTTTCACAATATATATAAATGACCTAGTAGATAGTGCCGGAAGTTCCATGCGGCTTTTCGCGGATGATGCTGTAGTATACAGAGAAGTTGCAGCATTAGAAAATTGCAGCGAAATGCAGGAAGATCTGCAGCGGATAGGCACTTGGTGCAGGGAGTGGCAACTGATCCTTAACATAGACAAATGTAATGCATTGCGAATACATAGAAAGAAGGATCCTTTATTGCAACTGATAGCAGTTACTTCTGTAAAATATCTGGGAGTATGCGTACGGAACGATTTGAAGGGGAATGATCATATAAAATAAATTGTTGGTAAGACGGGTGCCAGGTTGAGTTTCATTGGGAGGGTCCTTAGAAAATGTAGTCCATCAACAAAGGAGGTGGCTTACAAAACACTCGTTCGACCTGTACTTGAGTATTGCTCATCAGTGTGGGCTCCGTACCAGGTCGGGTTGACAGAGGAGATAGAGAAGATCCAAAGGAGAGCGGCGCGTTTCGTCACAGGGTTATTTGGTAAGCGTGATAGCGTTATGGAGATGTTTAGCAAACTCAAGTGGCAGACTCTGCAAGAGAGGCGCTCTGCATAGCGGTGTAGCTTGCTGTCCAGGTTTGGAGAGGGTGCATTTCTGGATGAGGTATCGAATATATTGCTACCCCCTACTTATACCTCCCGAGGAGATCACGAATGTAAAATTAGAGAGATTCGACCGCGCTCAGAGGATTTCGGGCAGTCGTTCTTCCCCCGAACCATACGCGACTGGAACAGGAATGGGAGGTAATGACAGTGGCACGTAAAGTGCCCCCCATCACACACCGTTGGGTGGCTTGCGGAGTATAAATGTAGATGTAGATGTAGCGTGGTGATATGAAATAAAAAAAGAAATAAAATCAATAAAGATGGTTCCTCAGGTATTTCTACTCCCAGGCATAAATATATGTTAAGCAAGTATCATAAAAGCAATCCACTCAACTAAATACGCATGTTAATCAATACAAGTAATAATTTCATGAAAGATGGCTGAAGCAAATGCTTTTCGCAACTGATACACTTTTCTTATTCCTTTTTTAACAGTTAATTTTGCTTATGTATGAGGTGATATGCCTAGCTCCCCACCCCCCCCCCCCACCCCCCACCCCAACCCCGACCCTCCCATCGACACACACATACACACACACACACACACACACACACACACACACACACACACACACGTTACCTGTCACAAGTGGAACTCAAAGAAAGTGACGCCGTACCGCGTGCCCTTGCAAGAATGTAACACGAGCCTGCTGTCAACATCGATTAATCATATATTATCGTGGAGATATGGGTGAACAGGAGGAGCGGTACCGCGACCATAGCAATGGTAGGAGGCTAAATTTCACTTATTAACTGAAATTTATTCTCCATTTAGAATATAGCCTACAAACAAATAGAGAAACAAAGAAATGGTTCAAATGGCTCTAAGCACGATGGGAATTGACATCTGAGGTCATCAGACCCCTAGACTTAGAACTATTTAAACCCAACTAACCTAAGGACATCACATACATCCATGCTCGAGGCATGATTCGAACCTGCGACCGTAGCAGCAGCGCCGTTCCGGGCTGAATCGCCTAGAACCGCTCGGCCACAAAGGCCGACGCAGGGAAACAAAAATTAAGCACTGAAATCGGAGGAAAGATAGCACTAATATTCATTACGAAGTCTCTCATGTGATCAGCCACAAATGCTCGAAAATGATAATCAAGTAAGACACTACAGGACTGATAAGAGAGAGAGAGAGAGGATTACTAGCAATGAGAAGAAGCCGTGGGAGCATGTTGACGTGCTTCCCAGCCTGTGAGGCCGTAGCTCCTCGCCGTGTTTTGCAGAGAGCGGCAGGCGGCCGACTTTTAGTTGCATGACTCCCGTAGATCCTTTACGTTTCGCAAACAGGCAATGTCAAGCTCGAGTTTGCAAGTCTCTCACTACTATGAGTGCGGGATACCTTGGCATCAGACTTTCGCCAACATGACGCCTACAACGAGGTCCTCTATGATGGACATACACTATGTGGACGATACGTGTTGATTGCTCCAGGTCAACGATAGAAGTGAGGCTTTGTAACACGCCTGGGTCTTATATCAATGCCAGCCGCTGTGGCTGAGCGGTCGCAGGTTCGAATCCTGCCTCGGGCATGGATGTGTGTAATGTCCTTAGGTTAGTAAGGTTTAAGTAGTTCTAAGTTCTAGGGGACTGATGACCTCAGAAATTAAGTCCCATAGTGCTCAGAGCCATTTGAACCATTTTGAACCCTATATAAATACTGAGTTTCAGCAAGACAACAGGCGACTGTCAATGCTGGCACTATTTTCTATTGCCATTGCAAAAGGCCTTTCCTACAGAAAAGTATGCTCGTCTTACAACCGAGCTGTGATGGAACTTTTCGTATTTGTTAGGTTGCCATTACTTGGCTAATACTAACAGTGAACTACCTACCGGGAAGGTAATCCTGCGCTCCTGGCGCCTCTCTGTTACCGCCATATTGGTGTCTCTCGCTAATATTGCACGCCGAAAGGCACTGCAGTAAAATTAACCTGGCTGAAAATAACACCTGTGTAGGAGGAATGAAGATAAGCAGTTTCCGTTTGACTCTCGTCTCGAGGAACTGATTTGACTGTCAAAATAAATGTGTTATCAGAACTCCACAGCACGCATTAAACAAATAAAAAAAAACACCGTTCGGAAAGGTCTTGAGGTCCCAAATGTACCGACCGGCTGTCGTGTCATCCCCAACCCAGAGACGTCACTGGATGCACACTGCTCTCCCAGCCTTGCCAGTTTTCTTCACCGGTGCCGCAACTTCTCAGTGAAGTAACTCCTTAATTGGCCTTACGAGGGCTGAGTGCGTCCCGCTTGCCATCAGCAGGCCTGGGCGGTGACCCACTGAAGTGATAGCCAAGTCCGATAGCGCTTAACTTCGTTGATATGACGGGAATCGATGTTACCACTGAGGCAAGGCCGTAAGCAGCACCATTATATAATTATGTTACCTGTTGATCTACATAGAGGTTGTTCCCATCCCTACTATACTTTAAGTGACATTTTCAGAGAACAATGGAACGATTTTGGCTTAAGCCTACGTCAAAATATGTTGAAGATTACTACGTGCGCAACGTTCCCGTCAGTAGGCTAACAAACCGAATGATTGGCAATAGATCCACCAAAACTTTTACTTAGTTTAGAACTGGAAGCGGGATCTGAAAGCGAGATCGAATCTGCCGTACCTAATCCTACCACGAACACGGCTAAACGGGATACCGTCTCCTTGCTTTCGGATCCGGCGAGGTTCCTGAAGCAGCGGCGCACAAGCTTTTGCTAGTAGTACACTGCAGTAAATTCGATATTTTAGAAGATGGAGCCTGGCATAGGAACCTTGCAAGACAAACAGCAGTCGCCTGCAGTATTTTGAATCCCGAGGAAGTGGAGGCTTTCACTGGCCGCACTTCTCAGAAGCTCGTCTAACGCCATGCTAAGCGCGCGTGAGCTGTGTTTTTTCTGCGCGGCCAGCTCAGCTGTACGCAGCGTGTTTATTCTGCGTCTCCACGCGTCGTGGTGTCCCTCCGTCCACCACTGCTGTTTTAAGCGCTCGCCCTCCGGAAACAAGTATCTACTATAACGCGTGTAGTCGGGTCCCCACCATGTTCGTAAATATGTACACACAGTAGGCCACAGACCAAATTTCCTTTCCTCTGTTAAACACCTCTTTTATTTAATTCCTTATAACATCCCTCTTCTTTCTGCATTAGCGAGAAGAACTACCCATAATTTTGATTTCAGCAGTGTGAAGAAGCAATTCCTCAGACTCTCTCATGAAGAGGTCCGCTGCTATTGCTGAGCCATCCGTGTGCTCATAACATTTTCGGTTCCACTCGGAAGCACTGGCCTTCGGACGGTACCACACACAGTCACAAATTCGGGGACCACTCGCTGTTGCAAAATGTTTACATTTTCCAACAGTGCCGTCATATCGAACTTTAATGTGGGTGACATGGAATGTTACTTAAACGAGCGCTGAGTGGGCTGTACTATCCACATTTGATGGTGTCTAATTATTATTATTGTTATTATTATAATTATTACTATTCCTTAATTTCATTCATCATGTTAGATGTTTCAGGAAAGTGTGCAACTGTGTCATTCATGATACAAATAACGAAAACTGCAATAGTTACTTATATTTTTATGCTTAGCACAACACGTTTCGGGAATTCATTATCTTTTACAAGTGCATTGTTTACAAAACGTGCTCTGTAGCATGCGTTACAAACAAACAGTGACAGTGATGATTTGCGTATATGTAATATTTTGTGAAATGCAAAAGGCACAATACCCTCTAACTGCAAAAACACTCAAGAGAGGCGGAAAATCACACATGCGAACACCACCAAACATATTCGTGTAAGCAAACGTACAAATACATTTGACAATGAGAATAAATTCTCGAAACGTGTTGTGATAAGCATCAAAACAAAAGTTACTGGAGAAATTTTCATTATTTAAATTATTATTGTTATAACTATTATAACATTTAATGGAAAACATTAAAGTAATTTCACATCCCATGGGAATACATCCGACTAATTGCAGTTTGCTACTCTCAATTAACTTATCATGTACGGTTCGACAATCAACTATCGCCGCCATCCAGTATTCAAAATGGACTGAGGGATAACGAGGTCCATTTTCGCCAATACTGTTCAACTTGGCCGTCAAACAAGTAAGTCGTGAGACTGACCGAATCAGAGAAATGGAGATGGTGGGAGGTGACACAATCCTGGCACCCTGGAGCAAGTTTGCGGTGATACATCCCGATTTCTCCACAAAACGAATAAAATTAGGCTGGTGGCGAACGAGGATAAAACCAAATATCTCGTTCTATCACGCCGCCAAGGACCCTCTCCTTCCATTGTTAATGGGCGTGCATGCCTTTGACCGAGTTCAAGAAAGTAAGTACCTGAGTTCCACACTGACTAATAAGAGTGAAGTGATGAAAGAAGTGCATCAATTAACAATAAAAGTAAATCGCATGTTCTTTAGTCTAAACAATTTATTCAAGTCACAACTGGTATAATAGAAGAGTAAGATCCGGCTGCACATGACACCAGTTCAGCCGTTACTCTTAGATGGTTGTGAAACCTGAGCGACATCAGCAACAACCGAAGAAGAAATCTGTACCTACGCGAGGAAGGTACTTCGTAAGATCTATGGTCCCGTCTACAGTACCATGAAAGGTAAATGGGAACGTAAAACGAAGGAAGAACTATACCTTTGGTTTGAAAAGCCACACATTGACGGAACACTAGACCACAAGAGGCACCACATCCTTCGAGCTGATAGGAAAACGCCCAAGGACGCGATGGAAGGATCGAGTGTTAACAGTCCTTGAAGTATTGGACTCGACAGCTGTGGAAGATGAAGCTGGAGACCGTCAACGATGGACTACTATTTGCAGTAGATATCTTCTCTGTTGTGAGTCAATGACCTTTTTTACTGTGCCTTTTGTAATGTTATTTTATCACTTATTATAGAGTGCTGTTTCTTCTCCTTTTGAAGTGTGGTTATTTTCTCTGTTTTTCTGCTGTAGGCCTTAAAGCCCATTAATGTAATAAATGATGATGGTGATGATTAAAACATGTTATACAATTCGTTTACATCGCTGTTTTTCACATCACTTCAGCGCAACTTTCAAGAAATCGCAATTCAGAGAAATCCATACTCCGAAAAGCATTTGTGCAAACATTTCTTGTGTTGTGGAAGTGTTTTGAGAACTACAATAGCAACAAAGTTTGACAACTTCACAATTTAACTTCATGATTTATTCACTATAAAATAAAGGCGTGAACTCAGTGTAATAAGGATTTCTCTTATCTCTAAAGCTATATACTGTACAGACTTCCTAGGGGGATGGGTGAGCATCGGAAGAGATGCGGCGAATTACAATAGGTTATTATAGAAAATTAAGGATATATCTTAATGGCGGTATCCAGAAAGGAGCTCGCCCTACGTTAAGAGACGAAGGTTGACAGCCTAGGAGAAGGGGCCTAAATAAAGAGAAATAGCGAGAGGGACAGGTGGCCGGTCCTGTTGAGCAGACGCTTAAGGACGACGGCGGGGGTCGTCTGCTGTGACTGAAGTCTGGAAACCAAGAGCGCCTGCTCTGTCTGAGGCTGGACACGAACTGAGCGCAGCAACATTGTTCTCTCCTCCAGAACCTTCCGACAGCCACACACGTCACCGCCTCCCGTGCACGCTAGTGGCTGAACCGATGGTGTGGGTTCGCCAGCAAATTCAGCAGAGGGCTGAACGTTTATTGTGAGCGGCTTGAGCTGGACAGAATTGCTTCGGTCCTTAAAGGCTTGGGTAACTTACTCACTGACTCTGTACAGAACACAGGTCGGCAGACTACGGTTATGCGAGCATGTAAATGGGTGGAATATCAGCCTTGCTGCTACTTTCTTTTTCTTGATGGAACATGTTTCATCTTCTTTCTGGACTTCCGTCGAATTTCTGCGGCTTGTCGGTACAACATGTAGAATCGCGACCAGTTTCAAATTTGTTGTTGGTTTAAGGTATGGTCAGGCTGCGGATGTGCGCCTTCTCCTAGCTGGAATGTTTGGTGCAGCCAGCCAGGCTGCAATCCAGTCTAGTTGGGCTATTGCTCAGAAACGCAACCAAAAAGTACGTGTGTTTAATGAAACGTGGATTTTTAAAAATTTCTTGTCGTTTTTGATGTTCTTACTTTTCACGATACTTTGCCAGGATGAATCAAATATATACGGGATTTTCGTTCCTGAACGTCAACAGTTGGTAGGACCGGATATGCGTTTCTAGCTGTGTTAGGTGAGGCCGTTAGAAGTGGGAAGAGTCGGCCATTGCGTACTTCCAACAGCTTCATCAGTAACTCTTACGATGTCGGAGCAACAGGTGCACCCCTCCACTGCGCATAATTATAAAACTTCATGCTCGTTAAGAAGTTCGAGCAACGGAAATTTTGCAAAGAATGACTTCACAGTTTGACGATCAAACATTTTCAACACGCGTGTGTTTTCCTGGCATAAGGAGTTCAAGGAAGGACGACAACGTGTGGAAAGCAACACGATCGCCGTCCTCGGACCAGCATTACAGCCAAAAACACTTGCGCGGTTCGAGACATTCTTGAAGGCGATCGACGCGCGAGAGTATCAGAAATTGCAGAACAGGAGTATGGGAACTATCAATCCATCATCACAAATGACATTCAGTTCCGATGTATTTTGCTTATTGATATTTTTGCATGTGCACCGCACTATTAATGCTACGTACTACTCGAGCTGTTGAAGTTGATAGATGCATATCGCCGGAAAATACGAACTCGAAGGTCATCCTGATCCACGACAATTTCAGGCCCCAAACGGCATCTCTAACGGTCTCCAGACTATAGGAAATACATTGGACTCAACCAGATCATCCTCCTTGTATCGTGGACCTATCACACACCGATTTCCATTTGAGTACGTAAAGAACCTGTAGCAGGGCACCGATTTGAAGATGGCGAGGGCGTCCAGAAATTCGTGCACAGTTGGCTCCTGATACAACCAGATTCATTCTACAACGCTCCGTTAATAAAACTCCCTTTCCGCAGGGAAATATGTATTTCTGCAGCGGGAAAT
Source organism: Schistocerca nitens (assembly GCF_023898315.1). Lineage (NCBI taxonomy): Eukaryota > Metazoa > Arthropoda > Insecta > Orthoptera > Acrididae > Schistocerca > Schistocerca nitens. The sequence goes on from NC_064618.1 coordinate 653,323,048, forward strand.
TGTGTGCAAATTAAAATTTTAATTGGCTTTTGTTTTTCAATACGTGATTTTTTTTAAATAAAATCCTGTTTACTTTTAATTCACCCTCGCACTCTCCGAACATTTGCTGAAAATTTTCGAAACTGATATATGTAAAACTGTAAGACTTTAGCTGCCATTGTAGGTTAGACTACTTTAGCGAGAGGGAGCGACCAATCAGAACACACTTTAAAGAGCATGATCGTCACATACCGCTCTGACAGCATGATAGATCCGCGTGGCAGAACACAGTACTGCATAAGCAGACATTACGAGGAAACGCGCGCGCTAGCTAAGAAACCACTTACCTTCAAAGTAAAATAAGAGAGCGATGGGGATAGTCGATTCTTGCTACCGTCTCATGTCTAATTTTTGTATCGATCTCTTGTTCGGTTATAGGAAACCAAACGAAGAACACTTTTGGCGACACCGTCTCTGGCGGGACGCTTGAATTTGTGCTCGCAACGGCCTCATTGACTAACTTAAATGCTAATTAACCCGGAAACGCCGCGACGTACCGAATTTTTCTTAACAACTGTTTCTCAGCACTACCTACCCTGCCACAGTCTTACAAACGTTTGAGAGTGTTTCTGACCACCCTGTATAGATAAATTATTGTTTTTAATATGTGACCAATACCGTAATCCTGTGCAATTACTCTTGTCATGTTTTCGGCTCATAAAAAAGAAAAGTTGACTGGTAATGTTAAATTTTAAATAATTCTGTGCATCAGTTTGAATTAAGTTCAGTCTAAAACAAAAGAATTCTGTGTCTTAACTTTTTTTTGCTTAAATAAGAATAATGTAATTCCCTATCTTTCGCATTATTAATGAACTTGTAGTAATGCAGTTGTGAAAGCAAAGTGAAATGTAATGCATTTGACTCGTGCGCGGCTCGTGTTCATGCCTTTATTTTTTGCCATCTTCTCTTACGGAACCGCCGCCTCGTTTTCTTATTTCATTTACTGGCGTCACTAGCTTCCTGCCTTACCTCCCCGTGAGTCGCAGCAGCAGCGCTTATCGATAAATGCACTGTCGTACCATCTCTGGAGCGACCGATAGTATTTCCGGGTCGTCGTGTGTCGGGAGTTCAGTTGTGGACGGACCAGCAGTGAAGTCGGGGACGGAGCGCCAGTGAGGTACGGACAGCCAGTGCTCACCGACCCCTGGCGACACACGTGAACTGTCCGACGGAAGGAGATTGAAGCGGGACGACCGTTGGCTGGTCGTTCGGTTGGTCGTCTCATCGGGCGACGTGTATTTGGTCGCCTACCGCTTGTGGAAACTCTCTGTGTGTCGAATTGTTTCGTCCTTGTTGTTCCACAGTGATTGCTTTTACGATTGTTCGAGTTCTTGTGAAAGTGTGTGATTACGTGGAACTGTGTGCAGCTTCTGTGATTTCCACAGAGCAGATGAATGCTGTCTGCGAACTGGAGTAGGCAGTTGGTCGGTTGCGACAGAGGGAATTGATTAGGTTGTTGGTTGATTCTTCAGCCGTCACTAGGTCGCGTTGCCACCCGATTATTTAGTGTTATGCTTGGCTGCCTGTCTCACCTAAACTGTTGTTAGAGTTTCCTCCCCAGACCGATCATTGGAACACTTCTGAGCACCACTGTTGGTTGTTTGTGATTGTCATTTTATTTGGTCGCAGGTACTGTGCCAGGCCTTCAGCCGTGTATTAATATTGTCTGTTTTATGTTTAGTATATGTCCTTCAGCCGAACTTAATAACAACTTTAAGATTTGGCCTTCAGCCGTGTTTCATTTAAAATTCTTGTTGCTCCGTATTTAGGCCCTCAGTCGTGTTTGTTTCAGAATCTGTCGCTTTAATACGTAAATCCTTTTCTGTAAGGTTTCACTTTAATAATCTCGAATTCTTCAAACGGTCTTCACCCGTATTCTGTAAATGTTTATCTTAAGGTGGTCTTTAATTATTCTTGAGTAATTGTTTGGGCCTCCAGCCGACAAGATGTTATTGTTGTATTGTGGAAAAGCTCATCTTTAAAGCCTCTCTTTTATTATGTAAAAAAAATTTTATTGGGCTCTCAGCCGAATAATTTATTTGAATTTTACTTAATATGGCCTTTAGCCGAAAATTGTAAATGCTTGGCTTCTAAAGAATTTCCTTAGCTGATCTGAAATATTATTTCGGCCTTTAGCCGAGAATATATTGCAGTTTTACTGAAGTAAAGCCTTCAGCCGTTACTCTGAATTCTGGTGTTTTAAAAGAAATCATTTAAACTTATTCTGGAGAAGTTACTTGGGCTCTCAGCCGTGAATTGATCTTTGTTGTTTTAAGGAGAAAACCGTGCATTGGTTCGAGCAATAAAGTTGAGTGTTCTTGTATAACTAACAGTAATTGACCTTGACCCCTTTCCACAATCTGATCCTCTCTGTCCTGCGACAACCAGGATTTCAGCATTTTTCTTTTAGCCTAGGAACAGTGACATGTCCTGTCCTCTGTAACAAAGCAAGTGAAGTAGCAGTAAAACAAGTATTAATTATGAGCAGTACAAAAGATTTCGAAATATTATTTTTTTAAATCACCTTTATGCTTTATAGTTAGCTGTGAGAAATATTGCGGAGCGAATTCTATCACACTGCCCTTTTGTGGTCGGACGTACAAACCAAAGCCGTAGGGAATATAACAATATATATTGCAGAGCTCCTTTATACTAAAATTACGTATTTCTTATTCATTATTTAACAGCGCTGAAGCTACGACGCTGAGTTACTGAACTATGATATTCAGCTTACACATCACGGGGTTGAAACCTTCGCAGCCACCAGTCATTCTTGCACCCATAAGTGTGAAATCAATTAACCATTAAGAATACGCTGATGAGCCAAAACACTATGACCACAGCCCACCGTGAGACAAAATGCCGCCTGATGGTGTTATCAGCACTTGACGCGATACGTAAAGTATATAAACGGAAGTTAGACGTATGAGGCAATCATTCTATCGTCGATAAGGGCCGCAAATGTGATAAATAATTCACATAACCGTCGTTACAGCGTAACGAACTGTCCCCATTCTAACCACAACGGCAGAAATCAGGCACATCATTCGTCACCTCGGAACCCGCTCTGCACTGGGTCCTGAGGGCACCACAGATATCCAGCTGAAGAAACTACCAAGAAAATCTGTGGTGCTGCTGACGAAAATCTGCAATAGCTAGCTGTCTTACAATCAGTTATTTCCCGACGCCTTGGAAGGTTACACGCATCTTGCCGATCCCCAAGCCGGACAAAGGTCTGAGTTCGCCCCACAATCAGAGGCCTATCAGCCTACTTTCAGTTCTCTCAAAAGACTTTGAACGACGTATTCTTCAACGTCTCCGGCAAGCGGTCTACGATCACGATGTCACACGACCTGATCAGATTGCTTTTCAGCCCCAGCTATTGGCGGAATTGCAATTACTTTAGGTAATAAAACACACTGCGGTCAACAATCCAGCATGCAACAACTCATAGAAGGTATCCTTCAGGGGTGTGTCCTGTCACCCTTGCCCTTTGTGCTCCATGTCAACGATTTACCAGTGCTCCCCCCAAGCGGCTCTTGCACAGTTTGTAGGTGATATGGCGATTCTGACCAGCAACCGACGTTTCAATGCAGCAATCTGGCGGCTTCGGACACAAGTCGAAATGACAGAATAATGGGCGATGACCAAACACATCCATCTGAATGTTGAGAAGACTAAAAGTTATAATTTTCACAAAGAGTCGCCCGTTCTAAGTGATTTCCTAACCATAGGAAACGTCGAATTTCCTTGATCGGATTAAGTAAATTACTTAGGCGTGATTATCGACAAGAAACTCCTTTTCAGGTCACACCTTCGCAACAAGAGAACTCATATTCTACGAGTACTGCATCAGTCCCAGCCACTGCTCGCTCACCAGTACATACATGAATACCCTCACCAAACCATGGGCCATTACCAAGGTGCTGCACTGAAAACAGTCACACTTTTTTTTTTTAATCCTCAGTCTTCTAATTACTTCAATGCGACCCGCCACAACTTCCTCTCCTGTGCCGACCTTTTCATGTCAGAGTAGCACTTGCAACCAACGTTCTCAATTATTTGCTGGATATATCCAAATCTCTGTCTTCCTCTGCAGTTTTTACCCTCTATAGCTCCCTCTAGTACCGTAGAAGTTCATCCGTGATGTCTCAACAGATGGCCTACCATCCTGTCCCTTCTTCTTTTCAGTGTTTTCCATATATTCCTTTCCTCGCCGTGTCTGCGGAATACCTCCTCATTCCTTACGTTAACAGTCCACCTAGTTTTCAACATTATTCTATAATACTACATCTCAAATGCTTCGATTCTCTTCTGTTTCGGTTTTCCCATAGTCCATGTCTAACTAGCATAAAATGCTGTGCTCTAAATGTACTTTCTCAGAAATTTCTTTCACAAATTAAGGTCTATGTTTAATTCTAGTAGATTTTCTATTGGTCAGGAATGCCCTTTTAGCCAGTGTTGGGCTGCTTTGGTCCGTCCGTCATGGATTATTATCCTGCCTAGGTAGCAGAATTACTTAACTCCATCAACTACGTGTTCACCGCATATAATGTTACATTTCTGACTGCTTTCATTTCTGCTACGATTTACTTTCAATCCATATTCTTTACTCATTAGACTGTTCATTCCACCCATCAAGTCCTGTAAATCTTCTAGACTTTCACTACGGATAGCAATATCATCAACGAATATTAACATTGATATTACGTAAGTCTGCAGCCTTTCGTGGCCGTTGTCACTGAAATTAAAACCTTCTGGGTTATTAGGCCACGCCGGCCGGTGTGGCCGAACGGTTCTAGGCTCGTCAGTCTGGAACCGCGCGACCGCTACGTTCGCAGGTTCGAATCCTGGATGTGTGTGATGTCCTTAGGTTAGTTAGGTTTAAGTAGTTCTAAGTTCCAGGGAACTGATGACCTCGGATGTTAAGTCCCATAGTGCTCAAAGACATTTGAACCAATATTAGGCCACGTCATATTTCTACTAAAATGATAGATGTTTAGAACCCTCTGCTGGGATCTTCCTCAGGATCTTCTGGTGTCCACTACTGCTAGAACACTGTCAGAGACGATTTTTTTTTCCTTTATTGTAATTTTAATACCTGTACAGCAGCTAGGCTGGCAGCAGCATTCTACGCTGCGCTTCAGCCTTAGAGTAGACAATGAGAAAACATAAAGAATACACATAATAGACATAATGGCGGGTACAAAACAGTAGACACAGAATACAAAAACACGGAGCCTTTCAAACTCGACGAAAAAATCACTGAAACACGTTGGCACGGCGCTCAAACACTGATGATGTCGACGGCACAGGTGAACGTTGGAGTGTGACGGCGAACACTAAACACAAACACAATGGCACACACAAGAAACGGATGGCGATGATATCCGGCGCGTGAATGTCCACGTAACGTGTGCGAGTACGGGGACCTGCCATGAGGGGAAGAAGGGGGAAGGGGAAGGAGAGGGGAGAGAAAAGATGCCAATGGCAGAGGAGATGGGAGGAGGAGTGGAGGTACGGGGGTAGGGGAAGCCCGGGGGAGGAGTGGGGAGAAAGGGAGGAGGGAGGGAAGGAGGAGAGAAGGGAGAGAGGGTGCTCAAAGGAAAAAACAGCGGAAGAGGGAGGGAGGATCAAAGTTGGTAGGCGAGGTAGATGGAGGGGAGGAGGGCATCATCAGGAAGGGGTAGCGGGCCGATGCCACCTTGGGAGAGGGTGTGGAGAGTGGAGATATGGAGAGCAGGTGGGACGTGGAAGTATAGGTGCGGCAGCGGACGGGGGCGGGAGAGGATGGGAGAGACCAGCGGGTGAGGAGGATCGAGTTTGCGGGAGGTGTACAGGATCTGTATCCGTTCGAGGAAAAGGAGGAGGTGGGGGAAGGGAATAACGTCGTACAGGAGCCGCATGGGAGAGGGGAGACAGATGCGATATGCGAGGCAAAGAGCATGGCGTTCTAGGATCTGAAGGGATTTGTAAAAGGTTGGGGGAGCGGAGATTCAGGCAGGGTGGGCGTAGCAAAGGATAGTGTGAATGAGGGATTTATAGGTATGGAGGATGGTGGAGGGGTCAAGACCCTAAGTATGGCCGGAAAGGAGTTTGAGGAGACATAGTTGGAGCGTGCCTTGGCTTGGCTCATCTGGAGGTGGGCGGTCGAGGAGAGGCGATGGTCGAGGGTGACACTAAGGTACTTAAGGGTGAGGGTGAGGGCGATAGGATGGCCATAGATGGTGATGTAGAAACCGAGGAGGCGGAAGGAAAGGGGGGTTTTGCCTACTATGATCTCCTGACAGGATTGACTTTAAGCAACCACTGGTTGCATCAAGCGGTGAACCGGTTAAGGTGGGATTGGAGAAGGTGTTGGGAGCGCTGCAGGGTGGGGGCAAGGGCAAGGAAGGCGGTGTCATCAGCGTACTGGAGAAGGTGGATGGGGGGTGAAGGCGGCGGCATGTCCGCCGTTTACAAGAGGTACAGAGGAGGGGAGAGGACAGAACCATGGGGCACACCGGCGGAGGGGAAAAAGGTGTAGGAATCCGTGTTGTAGATGGTGACGTAGGAAGGACGTTAGGAAAGAAAGGAGCTGATCAGACGGACGTAGTTAATAGGAAGGGTGAAGGTTTGGAGCTTGAAGAGGAGACCGGAATGCCACACACTGTCATAGGCTCGTTCAAGGTCAAGGGAGAGGAAGATAGCGGAACGACAGGAGTTAAGCTGTTCGGAGAGGAGATGAGTGAGGTGAAGGAGAAGGTCATCGGAAGAGAACGGCGGCCGAAAGCCACACTGGGTAATGGGAAGGAGGCAATGCTGGCAGATATGCTGGTGGATGAGTCGGGTGAGGATGGAGTCCAGGACCTTGCTGAAGACCGAGGTAAGGCTGATGGGATGGTAGGAGGAGACAGCGAATGGCGGTTTACCGGGTTTAAGGAACATCAGGATACGGGAGGTTTTCCACAGGTCGGGGTAGTAGCCAGTGGACAGGACTACATTGTAGAGTCTGGCCAGGTTGGAGAGGAAAGAGGCAGGAGTTTCACGAAGGTGGCGATAGGTGACACGATCGTGACCAGCAGCGGTGTTGCATTTCGTACGGAGTGTAGCGATGAGATCCTGTGTAGTGATAGGGGCATTGAGTTCTGTGTGTGCAATGTTGTCCAAGTACTGGAAACCAGGTGCAAGGGGAGGGACAGAGGTGTCAGTTCGATCGCAGACATCTGGGAAGAGGGAGTAATCGAACTGGGGATCGTCAGGGATTGTAAAGACATCGGAGAGGTAGGAGGCAAAGTGATTTGCTTTACTAAGGTTGTCAGGGAAGGGTTGGTTTTTACGAAGGAGAGGTTAGTAAGGGGGGGGGGTTAGATCCAGTAAGGCAGCGCAAGGCTGACCAGTACTTGGACGAGTTTATAGGAAGTGTAGCATTCAAACGGGTGCATGTTTGTCGCCAGTCCCGGCGTTTCTTAGCCGTGAGCAAGTTACAGATGTGTCTCTGGAGTTGCCGGTGGCGTCGTAGTGTGTCCGGGTCATGCGTGCGGAGGAATGCACGGTAGAGACGGCGGGATTCACGGAGGAGGAGGACAGCCTGTGGGGGTAAGGTTGGACGGTGGGCGTGGATGGCGACAGAAGGGACGTGGGCCTCCATGGCCTCAGACAAGGTCTGCTGGAGAAAGGAGGTGGCATGGGTAATATCATCAGGGAGGCGGTAGGGGAAGGGGTAGCCATCGACCTGGGTGGATAGGGTATCCCGGTAGGCATTCCAGTTGGCGTGGGAATAATCATGGACGTACTTCGAGGGATGGTCAGTATGGGGGTCGGGGTGGGGGCGACGACCGTCTGAAATGGTGAGGAGGACAGGGAGATGGTCACTACCAATGGGGTCCAGGACGTCCACCGTTATGAGACCGAGGAGGTTAGGGGAGGAAAGGACGACATCAGGAGTGGACTTGGATTCGGGGCGGGTGTGCTGGGGAATGGGGACGAGGCTGCCTTGGAGGGAGGAGAGGAACCGATGCCACCGCCGTAACTGGGCACCGGAACAACTATGGATGTTGAGGTCGGCGGCGATCATGCAGGAGGAAAAGGTACAGTCAATGTGGGAGAGGAAGTCACAAGGAATAGGGGTGTTCGGGCGGACATAGATGGTAGTGCAGGTAATGGTAAGGCCAGGGATGAAGAGACCAAGGATCAGGTGTTCGGTGGGGTTGGGAAGGATAGGTTGGAGCCGAACTGGAATCTGGCGGTGGTGACCAATGGCAACTCCACCACACACTATCGGGGAAGGATTGTCGGAGTGGTGAAGGAGGTAGGGTGAAGTGTGGAGGGTGTGGTGGGGCTGAAGAAAGGTTTCATTGAGGAGGAAGGCATCCATGTAGTGGGTGGCGAGGGTGTGCATGAAGAGGTTCTTGTTGGCAGGAAGGGAACGAATGTTGCTGAACAGGATACGGTGCTGTCGCGCCATGACAGGGATTAAGACGAGGGTTTCAAGATGGGAGAAGGTGAAATGGGCCTGGTTGTGGGAGTAGTGGCATACATTTTAAGGTGAAAGACGGAACGGGCGGCGAGGGATATCTGCTGGAGGGTGCTGGAAAGGGTGGATATTTTGTAGAAGAATGGTGAGGAACCTGATGATGTCCTCAGCGGGGGGGAGGGGGGGTCGAAGGGAATTACCAGGAGGGGTGGGGGCGTTCAGAGGGTGGACAGGGACAGTGAGTTCAGGGGTGGTCGGAGGAGGTCGGGCTTTACATTTTTGGGAGAACGTGGGACGCGGGAGATTACTGGTATTACAGGAGGGAGGGGACTGAAGGTTAGGGCACTGCCAGAGGAAATGTGCTTGCTTACAATGCGGGCAGGTGGGGGCCTCATGGCACTCAGCTGTTGTGTGTGCGTTGTAGTGCAGACACCTCTGGCAGTGGAGGGATTGAGGAGGGGAACGGGAGGGGTCGACCGTGTATCTTTGGTTGAAGAGAAGAGCACCCTCGTTCAGGAGGCGGTCAATGGAGGGGGCGTCCTCTGAGAAAACCCGCATAAGGCGGGTGGGGCCGGCAGAGTTAAAAATGCGGCGAACTGCCCAGACCTCCAGCGAGGGATGCACCTTGAGCTCCGCCAACACCTCCTCCTCCGTGATCGTCGGACTAAGCTGAGTGATCACGGCGGTGAGGATTGGCAGACGACGTGGGGGTTGGGGATTGCGGGTAGGAGTGTGCTTCGGTGGCTCAGATGGTAGAGCACTTGCCCGCGAAAGGCAGAGGTCCCAAGTTCGAGTCTCGGTCGGGCACACAGTTTTAATCTGCCAGGAAGTTTCATATCAGCGCACACTCCGCTGCAGAGTGAAAATCTCATTCTGGAAACATCCCCCAGGCTGTGGCTAAGCCATGTCTCTGCAGTATCCTTTCTTTCAGGAGTGCTAGTTCTGCAAGGTTTGCGGGAGAGCTTCTGTAAAGTTTGGAAGGTAGGAGACGAGGTACTGGCAGAAGTAAAGCTGTGAGGACCGGGCGTGAGTCGTGCTTTGGTAGCTCAGATGGTAGAGCACTTGCCCGCGAAAGGCAGAGGTCCCAGGTTCGAGTCTCGGTCGGGCACACAGTTTTAATCTGCCAGGAAGTTTCATATCAGCGCACACTCCGCTGCAGAGTGAAAATCTCATTCTGGAAACATCCCCCAGGCTGTGGCTTAGCCATGTCTCGGCAGTATCCTTTCTTTCAGGAGTGCTAGTTCTGCAAGGTTCGCAGGAGAACTTCTGTAAAGTTTGGAAGGTAGGAGACGAGATACTGGCAGAAGTAAAGCTGTGAGGACCGGGCGTGAGTCGTGCTTCGGTAGCTCTGATGGTAGAGCACTTGCCTGCGAAAGGCAAAGGCCCCGAGTTCGAGTCTCGGTCGGGCACACAGTTTTAATCTGCCAGGAAGTTTCATATCAGCGCACACTCCGCTGCAGAGTGAAAATCTCATTCTGGAAACATCACCCAGGCTGTGGCTAAGCCATGTCTCTGCAGTATCCTTTCTTTCAGGAGTGCTAGTTCTGCAAGGTTTGCGGGAGAGCTTCTGTAAAGTTTGGAAGGTAGGAGACGAGGTACTCGCAGAAGTAAAGCTGTGAGGACCGGGCGTGAGTCGTGCTTTGGTAGCTCAGATGGTAGAGCACTTGCCCGCGAAAGGCAGAGGTCCCGAGTTCGAGTCTCGGTCGGGCACACAGTTTTAATCTGCCAGGAAGTTTCATATGAGAGAGGAGGTATTTGTAAGAAGAGGGAGGGGAGGATGAGGAGGAGGCTGAGGGAGCAGGGCCAGGCCGGGAGACATCCATGGCATCCTGGGGGGGGGCGGGGGAAGGAGGATGGGGTGGGGCCTTTTTGGAAGCTGAGGAGGTGGTGGTGCCACTATGGCGTTTGAGGGCAACGGAAGGGTGAGTGGAGACGTGCGGGACAGGAGCAACAGGGAGGTGGCGGGAAATGGCAGGACCCAGTGTGGACGCTGGTGCCGGCGCCGGAGATTGGGATGGCGATGGTGACAGTGACGACGATGACGGTGACGACGGCGATGGCGAAGGCGAGCGTGAGAGCTGGGCATGGGCAGCAGCCCGTCGGGCCGCCACCCTAGTGGGAGCTGCAGTAACAGGCTGGGGGAGTGGGGGGATCAGAGGTGGTGGTGCGGGAGAAGAAGCTGGGGAGGGGGCGACAAAGAGCGAGGGCGGAGGGAGAGTGAGAAGGGGAGGGATGGAATGAGGGGGCGGGCGACTGGGCCCACCATGTAATGGTCGTGGTGGCGGCAGAGGGTGAAGTATAAACTATTGCGGTGGTGGTGGTAGTGGTGGTGGTGGTGGGGGCGGACATGATGACAAGTAGGAATTAAGACAGTACAGGACGAAAACGAGAGAGGAAAACCGGGGACAGACGAAGACGAACGAAGACGGACGAAGACGGGGCCAAAGTCGGACGCTGCTGGCGCTGGCGACAGCTGGCAGGAACGCCGCAGCTGCTGCTGCCGCGGACGGGGCCGCCGCTGCTGCCGCTTCCCAGCTGGACCGCTGCTGCTGCTGGCTGGACCACTGCTGCTACTGGCCAGACCGCTGCTGACTGGCTGGCTGGACCACTGCTGGCTGGCTGGCAGGACCGCTGCTGGCAGGCTGACTGGCTGGAACGCTGCTGGCTGGCTCGCTGGCTGGCTGGACTGCTGCTGCTGGCTGGACTGCTGCTGCTGGCTGGCTGGCAGGCTGGCTGGCTGGCGGGCTGGTTGGCTGGCACCTGCAAACCTAACACTTCGATTAGTGACAAAGCACGAATCGAAGGGCGGTACTCATTTTGAGGTACCGCCGGAGAAGTCAGAGACGAGTGTCGTGTCCTCTTATAAAGGGGAGTTTTCTCGCGTTCATGCTTGAGAAGTGATAGTATTGGTTAAAATTCATATATCTACCATTGGTGGGCCACAGTGATAGGCTAATATTTCCGCTCTGATGCAGAAGAAGGGGCGTTGTTGGCTAATCTCCTGTGGATACCATTGGCGGCCCATCGTCATTGGATAGAAAGACAGTATTCAACACTTACACTGGAGAAGGGTTATTGGTTGAAATTCCTGCTACTGCTATAGCTTGTTCGTCATCATTGGCTAGATTCGAAACGGACAGAGCAAGAGAGGGGGAATATTTACCCAAAATATTATTGTTCGACGAGGAGACTTACAGCGCGTTGTTTATGTCGCTCGCACACCGCGGCCGCGTATTCACTTCCTTGATGGCGGGGAGCCACGATGCCGGAAGCCTGTAGCGTCCTCTCTATTGAAATTACATCATTCTTGGAAATTTCAGCCGCTTCTCGGACCTTCCTTCTATAAATGTTTGTTTCCTTAGCCAGTAAACGTACGTTATTAAAATCGATGTCAGAGCCTCAGTTCTTATTATGTTCCACTACTGCCGATTTTTCATTTTGTTTTAGCCGCATGTGCCGTTCGAGTTCATTAATGTGTTCCTTAACAGTTCTTCCCGTTTCGCCTATATACACTTTGCCGCACCCATATGTCACTTGATAGGCGCCTGCATTGTGGAGGCAATCAGGAGCATCCGTTTTCCACCGGAAAAAATCTTTTATTTTGTTTTGACTAAAGAAAAATGTCTGAATACTACTTTTCTTTGGAATTCTGCTTATGCGGTCAGTGACCCCAGAAACGAAAGGTAACTTAAAGAAGTGAGAAGGCGGTTCCTCGTCATTCTTGTTAGCGTTATAAATATTCATCATTGATATTATTTCACCTTGGGTTTTAATCCCTCTGTTGAACTTTTCTTTCATTTCCGTCATTGCTTCTTCGATGTACTCATAAAGGCTGAAGATAGGGGATGAAAGACTGTAAGGTGTCAGGCAAATCCAACACCTTCCATGAAAACCCTGTCATGATAAGCAAATCCAGTAGTATGTCACATAGCTCCAAATAAATCATGACATTAAATTAACCAAAGTAATACGAGTAACGAGTGAGCAAATGGAATACCACAGACTAACACAAGAATGCCTAAATGCATGTCATACCTTCCCACAGTGAGACGGACGCAGTTCCGAGGGGAGAAACGAGAACAGAAGCCGAGAGCAGAACCGTGTTAAGCTAGAAGGCCCTACGATAAGGGACGGACACCCACGTAGCCAGCTAACCTACAGGACCACCCCCCAGCCCATGTTAAAAGCTAGAGCCCTCCAGAAGAACAGTATAGATCTTACGATAACACTAAAAGGGCCACACCAGCCCCAAGTTTTAGCGTGAGACTTTTCGCGTCTCTGTTACGTTGCAAACGTTAAAAACATTGCCCCACCACGAAAAGTAACCGACAGGACCACCCCCCAGCCCATGTTAAAAGATAGAGCCCTCCAGAAGAACACTATAGATCTTACGAAAACAGTAAAAGGGCCACACCAGCTGCAAGTTTTAGCGTGAGACTTTTTCGCATCTCTGTTACATTGAAAACTTTAAAAACATTGCCCCACCACGAAAAGTATAACGTTTCTCATTGCATAGACAGAATTTTTGTAGGCGGAGCTTAAGGTTAACATTGAGACCCTGATTGGTCAGATGAAAACAGCCAGATACTTTTTTTTAAACCAACTTCGGTAAATTGTAGTAAGGAGAAGTTAGGAGAGAGTTGCTTTGGAGACGGGGAGCTGTACGGAGCTGCGCCGGCCACCGCCCCCTGATGAACACTGACAAGGTAATGAAGGCACGCGATGCCGCATTTTTGAGTGCATAAGGCTTCACTCAGAACTGCAGAAGTCTCTTCTGTTACACCCCCGTTTTGCGAAATACTAGATCGTCAATTAAAGCTCATGGTATTCACATTTGCTACGTAAGTTAAAATCTGAAACGCGATGATTTTTCTGTTATATAATTATTGAGAAGCCACATCAGCCACTGTAATTTACGACAAGTTAGATAAGTAATTAAAGATAATTGAGGGTCACTGTAGACCATTTTGATAGTTTTCTCTTTTGTGAAACTTAATTTAAACCTATATTATAGATGTGATATGGCATAGGTCATCCTTCGATCCATTATAGAACTTGGAAACCCACTCAGGGAATATTCGTTCACATTTTTGTTGAACGCAGTTGGTTTTTATCATCCTGTATTAAAACGTTTCCTTTTATCAATAGTGCAATTTATAAACAATGTTTTGTGAGCAGAATAAAATTTCCAATGGTAAACTTAACTGCTTTTTCGACGATATTTTACCAGCTAATTAAAAATAGGAAAGCCTTGAACCCCTTCCACTAAATTTAGTTAGTATTAAGATTCTTTTACATGGAGTGCAGTGGAGCTGACGCTGAAATCATTAAGTATTTGGTTATATCATCGCTAGTCTCACTGAACTCTTCTGAACTCTACATGTCACGTGTTGTCTGGCGTCTCCTTACTAGCAACAGGTCCCAGGTTCAAACTAGTCAATTCCCTAAAAAACACGCTCAGAGCGTCGTTGCGCGAAAGTGGTAGGGAGACACGACTTAGAACAACAGACATCACGCAGAATGTTAGAAGACCATATCCCTGCCTTACACCCTTCTTAATCCGTGCACTTCTTTCTTGGTCTTCCGTTATTATTTTTCCCTTTTGGTTCTTATACATATTGTATATTACCCGTCTTTCCCTATACCTGAACTCTATTTTTTTCAATATTTCGAACAACTTGCTCCATTTTAAACTGTCGAACGCCTTTTTCAGGTCGACAGATTCTATGAACGTGTTTTAATTTTTTTCAGTCTCGCTTCCATTATCAACCTTAACGTCAGTGCAGCCTCTCTGGTGCCTTTACCTTCCCTAAAACTAAGCTGATACTGAACTTTCCTTCCCATTCTCCTGTATATTATTCTTGTCAACAACTTGGATCCATAAGCTGTTAAGCTGATTGTTCCATAATTCTGCACTTGTCGGCACTTGCAAGCACCTCCCGTTTGGCAGTCCTCTCCCAGAGATCCGAACGGAGGACTAGTCCGGAATCTTTTGCCATTGGAGGGATCAGCATCACATTTTCAATTACAGGCCACATGCCTTGAGGATACGCATTACGTGTCTTTAATGCAATTGTTCCCATTGCCTTCTGCACCCTCGTGCTGCAGATCATTGCTGTTTTTTTTTTTTTTTTTGTCCTTTTTGGTTTCCCTTACAAGGGCAAGAGACTGCCGTGGAGCTCTGTCCGCCCCGCCGCCCTCTATGACAATACCGTTGGCAGACCGACGGTGACATCTTATGCCTGAAGTCTTCGGCCGCCATTACAGACGATTTTTATTCAAAGTTTAAGCGGTGGCGAGGCTCGAAACGGGGATACTGGACGTTTGATTATTAATCAAAGACACTACCGCTGCACCACACGTGAACTTTCTTAGGAGTCAATAAAGAACAAATTACCTTTTCATATAAAAACCAGGAAGTCCAGTCACGCAGTGGTAGCGCTTCTGCAAGAAACATACGCACACAGAAAACACACACCCACAAAACATTGCTACAGCCCCTCGCCTAGGAACCAGCATCTCGAAAATAGCCACGGTGGATGCCTGTTCACGTGCTACTCTTGTGAGTACCTATGGCAAGTGTTTCAAGGACGGTAAAACAAGTGGGTGGCAAGGGGTGGAAAAGAACGTCTCATCACAGGTAAGTCCATGTGCTGCCCTCGTGAGTACCTATGGAAAGTGACTGACCGACGTAAAACAACAAGTAGGCGGCAGGGTGTTGGAAGGTTTGCCTCAGCATAGATCGTGGGTGCTGGAGGCTTGCACGTTCTGTAAAACAGGATAGGCGCCGTCTGTACTACACCAGAGGACGAATATTGGTGCCGGCACAGGTGATTCAGAGGACACCGTTTAGTGCACATTGTTGAACATGGAGAACGTAACAGACAGCCGTTACGTGTCTCCACGATGGCCTGAAGACATCAGTAGTTACGATTGCAGTGAGCATGGGATCATTGAAATTAGACCCTGGATGAACGGAAATGTGTCATCTGTTCGGATGAATCACATTTACTGACACACAAGGCTGAGGATCGTGTCCAGATACGCTGTCCAGGCGAATGGCTATTCGAAATATGCACAGTGTGACGGACGCAGGTCTGCGGAGGCATCACACTTACGATATGGGTGTTCACTTGGGCTTCCATGGGACGTGTGGTAGCAATCGAAGGCAACATGAGAGCTTTGGACTTCATGAATGATATTTCGAACCATCTCCATCCCTGCATGCTTCACACTGATGGAGGTGGCGAATTGGTTAGCACACAAGAGTAATTCGGGAGGATCACGTTTCCTACCCGCGTACGACCATCCTGATTTAGGTTTCACGTGGTGTCTTTAAAACGCTCTAGGCAAATGCTGGGATACTTTTTTTGAGGGATCAAGGCCGATTTCCTTCTCCATCCTTGAAAGCTTCCAACCTCCGTCTCTAATACCTGGTCGTCGTCGGTCCGTTAAACCCTAATCTCCCTTTTTTCATTCCTTCATGCTTGTTCGGTTTCCCTGCGTCGCAGGCATATCCCAACAACATAACTGTGCGTGTCACAGGGTCAGACTCGTGATACAGTAGTTTCAGGAACAAATCTGAACAGAAAATTTTAGAGTGTTTGGAAGAGACATACTGTTTTTATGTGACAAACCTGCCATAGGTACAGCGTTTCCTCGCTGTGGATCCATGCAAGTTTTGTTTCTAGGGATGTACACAGATTGTGTTCAGCCTGCCGTATGATGAATATTGTTTTAGAGAAGTTACTTACCTCTATGAATTTAATTTTGGGTGGGTAAATGTAGTGTTTGGTGTACTAGACGCTGAAAAACACATCATAAGAGTTGGTTGCCTGTTTGGTTGAAGTTGCAGCCATCATTCCTCGAATACCAGGTTGATCTGAACGTGTTGGACAATCACTATCAGCCAGATACTAGTTGTGGATTAATGGAAACAGACGGCGTTTTCAGTATCATCTCTAAAACAGTATACTTCGCACTGTCTCTGAACATAGTGGCACTTTTTCCGAATAAAAAATGTTTCTTTTATCTCCTTTAAATACTCAAAAATTTTTATGGAGTTCTCTACACCCTTTATATATATATATATATATATATATATATATATATATATATATATATATATATATATATATATATATATATATATATATACGGGGCGAACCCTAACTTAGCTGACTAAAGTTCGGAAGTTGCACAGAGACTTTTTTGAGTATTATGCGTGTAATGGACTCGAGGACTTCGTTGGCTCGTACACAGTTTAATTTCCTAATTCCCTTTGTGTACGTATCTGTAATGCACTGAAAACATCCGCAGAAAATTACAGATGGCAACAGCATGCACTGTGTGTCTTGTTCGCTGCCAAACTTGTTCCATTAACTCACGGTACTTGCTGGTGACGACTGTAATACTCACCCCACTCATCTCCCTCAAACTTGTTTTCTGTATCAGTCAGTTCTGTCTTGGCTTTGTTTTTCCGGGATTATTGGTTGTACACCTCTTCCTGTTTCTGAGATCAACATATATATATATATATATATATATATATATATATATATATATATATATATATAGTGTGTGTGTGCAGTGAGTGCAGTGTTATGAAACAATGTGTGTATAATGTGTGCAGTGACTGATAGTAAGATATGAGTGAACAGTGTGGCATTACATTATTTAATAAGTTATTTGTAAAAAAGGTATTGTATACCAGGAGCAAATCTAATGATTGTCTGTAACTAGAAGTCTGTAAATATATGTGTATACGAATTAGTTTGTTTTAAATTGATCTAAATTTGTAAATACTTTGACATGTCCTATATCACTGTAATAAGAGATCTACGGATGAAGAAAGCTATTACTACTACTGCTGCTACTACGTCATCAGTGATATACAGAGGTACCGATAAGTTTGCTGATAGAAAGTTGGTAGATGTGCACTTCATGTTCGGTTTCAGTGAATGCAATGGAAGAGCGGAACAATGGCGCTATAGTGAGCTGTCCCCTTAGCGATGGTTCACATCACTGTAATTTCGCATTTGCATCAGCATTGTTGCATTACTCTGTAATTTGTGTTGTACAATTTAGTGATAGCAGATTACAGTATTTTCCATTACTGTAAAGGTATGTTCATGGAAATGTAGGTAATTACGATAATAAACAGAGTAAATCATAATTACAGTATTACTCTACTCTGTAACAACCAACAGAGGTCAGGCATCCACTATATCGAAATATTCGTAAAATATCTCTGAACAATCTCGGAGAATTTTTTGCGGTTGAGGTCTGGTTCACCCTGTATACAAACTTGCGATATGATCAATAATATTCAACACGGAATACGTATTTCCTCTTCTGTCTCACGAACAATACCGAGATCGCTGCAGTCGTTGTGAACTTTCGGGATGGAATAATGTTCGATGAAGGCAAGTATAAAAAAAAAGTTTTTGAAGTAAGGAACGCGATTATTCACTGTCAAGGGCGAGTTATCAGAGACGGAAGGTAAGAGAAGAAAAAGTATCCGACAGCTATAACGGAGCGCGATGACCACAGGAGAGGTACCACCGTGGTATTTGCTCAGCTGTCACAGTAGACACAAACAGAACCAAGCGATAGCCTGGAGGGCTTTACCACGAGCTTCATATACAGCAACGACAGCGAAAGAGAAACAAGTCGAAGACTGCACCCTGTTATTAAATGGATCTACAGAACTACCAAATGAATGGAAAGCAACCGAATCTGAATCGTAGATTTAAGGACGGTTTGGGTTTAATGTGTGGTCGGTCGCTGGCGAGGTCATAAAAGACAGAAACTGCAAGACAATATAGATATATGAATTTTGATCTTCTTTCACTGCTACACCCGAAAATATTTAACTCAAGGACACTCAATTAAACTGAAGTGTGATATTTTGCTTAGAAAATTGATTAATAATAAGTATGTTCAAAACTTTGTATAACAGTTATAACTATAACAATACTCCGCAAACCATCAAACGTTGTGTGGCGGTGGGTACTTAGTGTCTTAGTGTCGCAGTATCATATCCGCTCTTCATACATCACTTCGCAGCAGATGATACGCTGGATGAAACACTGTTGGTACCCATCGGCATGAGTCTGAATTTCTCTCATTTTACCGTCTTCGTCATAACGCTAGACGTACGTGTGTATAACGATTTTCTGTGTGTTCCCGAGACGAAAGAGAGATGATACCAGATAATATTTTTTAAACATTATGTGCGAAAGTATTTTTGGCTGATACAGAACGAGATTTTCACTCTGCAGCGGAGTGTGCGCTGATATGAAACTTCCTGGCAGATTAAAACCGTGTACGGGACCGAGACTCGAACTCGGGACTTTTGCCTTTCGCGGACCAGTCCTCTATCATATGCGCTACCCATGTTTCATTTTAGGATGATGTTAGATTTAATGTAACTTTTCTCAATTTATAAATATTAAGTGTCAACAAGATGGCACTGAACGTTGGATAGGATCTCATCCACGAAGGAGAAGCCACGATCGCAAAGATGCCTTTTCTGGGAGGCGTTTGGCGGTTAGGACCAATCAAGTAATGGCCTGTTACCCCAGAACACGCTTCTAAGACTTATCCAGTTCTTTGTAGAAGCGCCCATTGAGCGTAGCACACGGGAAGTGGCATCAACGATGACATTATACAGGGTGAGTCACCTAACGTTACCGCTGGATATATTTCGTAAGCCACAACAAATACTGACGAACCGATTCCACAGACCGAACGTGAGGAGAGGGGCTGGTGTAATTATTTAATACAAACCCATCAAAAATGTATGGAAGTATGTTTTTTAACACAAACCTACGTTTTTTTAAATGCAACCACGTTAGTTTTCTTAGCACATCTGAACATATAAACAAATACGTAATCAGTGCCGTTTGTTGCATTGTAAAATGTTAATTACATCCGGAGATATTGTAACCTAAACTTGACGCTTGAAACCTCCGACGTTCAGTTGCGTGTTGTAACAAACACGGGCCACGGTCGGCGAGGAGCATCTGCAGGGACATGTTTACGATAACGACCGTGTTTACGAGTGTGGTTATAGTGCACTGTTGTGATTTGGTCTAGCTGTCGCAGTGTCCGCCTGTAGCGCTTGCTGCTATTTTTATTCTGCGTTCCTCTCCGCACGCAGACCGACTGTAGTACACCGTGTTACCAGACGTCTGTGACAGTGTAGTGTTGTAGGAACTGTGACCATGCTGTATTCGAACTCTGAAAAGGCGGAGATGATACTCATATATGGCGAGTGTCGACGAAATGCAGCTGAAGCCTGCAGGGTGTATGCAGAACGGTACACGGACAGAGAGCATCCAACGTGCCGCACATTGCAAAAAATCTACCGCCAACTGTATGCAACAGGTATGGTCGTAGCACGCAAACGGGTCCGTAACAGGCCCGTCACAGGAGAAGCTGGTGCAGTTGGTGTGTTAGCTGCTGTTGCCATGAACCCACACATGAGTACACGGGACATTGCGACAGCCGGTGGACTGAGTCAAAGTAGTGTCATGTGCATACTGCATCGTCACCGCATTCACCCGTTTCATGTGTCGCTACATCAGCAATTACATGGTGATGACTTTAATCATCGAGTGCAATGCTGTCAATGGGCATTAACAGAGAATGCGTTGCAGTTCTTCCTGTTTACCGATGAAGCGGGTTTCACAAACCACGGGGCAGTGAATGTACGGAACATGCAGTACTGGTCCGTGGACAATCCTCGCTGGCTCAGACAGGTAGAGCGACAGCGACCGTGGACTGTAAATGTATGGTGCTGAATCATTGGTGACCACCTCGTTGGTCCTCACTTCATTGCAGGGGCCGAACCAGCTGCAACATACATCGCGTTTCTACAGAATGATCTGCCAACGTTGCTCGAAAATGTCCCATTGGAAACGCGTCGACGTATGTGGTATCAGCATGATGGTGCACCTGCACTTTCCGCAATTAACACTAGGCTGACCCTTGACAGGATGTTCGACGGGCGTTTCATAGGACGTGGAGGACGCATAAACTGGCCAGCCCGTTCCCCTGATCTTACACCTCTGGATTTCTTTCTGTGGGGTACGTTAAATGAGAATGTGTACCGTGATGTGCCTACAACCCCAGAGGATATGAAACAACGTATTGTGGCAGCCTGCGGCGACATTACACCAGATGTACTGCGGCGTGTACGACATTCATTACGCCAGAGATTGCAATTGTGTGCAGCAAATGATGGCCACCACATTGAACATCTATTGGCCTGACATATCGGGACACACACTATTCCGCTCCGTAATTGAAAACGGAAACCACGTGTGTACTTGTACCTCACCCCTCATGGTAATGTACATGTGCGTCAGTGAAAAAGACCGATAAAAAGGTGTTAGCATGTGGACTTAATGTGCTGTTCCAGTCTCTTCTGTACCTAAGGTCCATCAACGTTCCCTTTGGATCCCTGCGTAATTCGGTGCTCTCCGATACACACGATCGAACAGCGGAGGAGTGGTACTTAAGCGTCAACTTTAGGTTACAATATCTCCGGATGTAATTAACATTTTACAATACAACAAATGGCACTGATTACGTATTTGTTTATATATTCAGATGTGCTAACAAAACTAACGGGATTCCATTTAAAAACCTAGGTTTGCGTTAAAAAACATACTTCCGTGCATTTTTTATGGTTTGTATTAACCAATTACACCAGCCCCTCTCCTCACGTTCGGTCCGTGGAGTCGATCCGTCAGTATTT
Organism: Schistocerca nitens; assembly: GCF_023898315.1. Taxonomy (NCBI): domain Eukaryota; kingdom Metazoa; phylum Arthropoda; class Insecta; order Orthoptera; family Acrididae; genus Schistocerca; species Schistocerca nitens. The sequence goes on from NC_064618.1 coordinate 653,344,308, forward strand.
GATGTGGTTTACGAAATATATCCAGCGGTAATGTTAGGTGGCTCACCCTGTACATATACGGGGCGAACCCTAACTTAGCTGACTAAAGTTCGGAAGTTGCACGGAGACTTTTTTGAGTATTATGCGTGTAATGGACTCGAGGACTTCGTTGGCTCGTACACAGTTAAATTTCCTAACTCCCTTTGTGTACGTATCTGTATTGCACTGAAAACATCCGCAGAAAATTACAGGTGGCAATAGCATGCACTGTGTGTCTTGTTAGCTGCCAAACTTGTTCCGTTAACTCACGGTACTTGCTGGTGTCGACTGTAATACTCACCCCACTAATCTCCCTCAAACTTGTTTTCTGTATCTTGGCTTTGTTTTTCCGGGATTATTGGTTGTACACCTTTTCCTGTTTCTGAGCTCAACACATATATATATATATATATATATATATATATATATATATATATATATATATATATATATATATATATTGTGTGCAGTGAGTGAAGTGTTATGAAACAATGTGTGTATAATGTGTGCAGTGACTGATAGTAAGATATGAGTGAACAGTGTGGCATTACATTATTTAATAAGTTATTTGTAAAAAAGGTATTGTATACCAGGAGCAAATCTAATGATTGTCTGTAACTAGAAGTCTGTAAATATATGTGTATACGAATTAGTTTGTTTTAAATTGATCTAAATTTGTAAATACTTTGACATGTCCTATATCACTGTAATAAGAGATCTACGGATGAAGAAAGCTATTACTACTACTGCTGCTACTACGTCATCAGTGATATACAGAGGTACCGATAAGTTTGCTGATAGAAAGTTGGTAGATGTGCACTTCATGTTCGGTTTCAGTGAATGCAATGGAAGAGCGGAACAATGGCGCTATAGTGAGCTGTCCCCTTAGCGATGGTTCACATCACTGTAATTTCGCATTTGCATCAGCATTGTTGCATTACTCTGTAATTTGTGTTGTACAATTTAGTGATAGCAGATTACAGTATTTTCCATTACTGTAAAGGTATGTTCATGGAAATGTAGGTAATTACGATAATAAACAGAGTAAATCATAATTACAGTATTACTCTACTCTGTAACAACCAACAGAGGTCAGGCATCCACTATATCGAAATATTCGTAAAATATCTCTGAACAATCTCGGAGAATTTTTTGCGGTTGAGGTCTGGTTCACCCTGTATACAAACTTGCGATATGATCAATAATATTCAACACGGAATACGTATTTCCTCTTCTGTCTCACGAACAATACCGAGATCGCTGCAGTCGTTGTGAACTTTCGGGATGGAATAATGTTCGATGAAGGCAAGTATAAAAAAAAAGTTTTTGAAGTAAGGAACGCGATTATTCACTGTCAAGGGCGAGTTATCAGAGACGGAAGGTAAGAGAAGAAAAAGTATCCGACAGCTATAACGGAGCGCGATGACCACAGGAGAGGTACCACCGTGGTATTTGCTCAGCTGTCACAGTAGACACAAACAGAACCAAGCGATAGCCTGGAGGGCTTTACCACGAGCTTCATATACAGCAACGACAGCGAAAGAGAAACAAGTCGAAGACTGCACCCTGTTATTAAATGGATCTACAGAACTACCAAATGAATGGAAAGCAACCGAATCTGAATCGTAGATTTAAGGACGGTTTGGGTTTAATGTGTGGTCGGTCGCTGGCGAGGTCATAAAAGACAGAAACTGCAAGACAATATAGATATATGAATTTTGATCTTCTTTCACTGCTACACCCGAAAATATTTAACTCAAGGACACTCAATTAAACTGAAGTGTGATATTTTGCTTAGAAAATTGATTAATAATAAGTATGTTCAAAACTTTGTATAACAGTTATAACTATAACAATACTCCGCAAACCATCAAACGTTGTGTGGCGGTGGGTACTTAGTGTCTTAGTGTCGCAGTATCATATCCGCTCTTCATACATCACTTCGCAGCAGATGATACGCTGGATGAAACACTGTTGGTACCCATCGGCATGAGTCTGAATTTCTCTCATTTTACCGTCTTCGTCATAACGCTAGACGTACGTGTGTATAACGATTTTCTGTGTGTTCCCGAGACGAAAGAGAGATGATACCAGATAATATTTTTTAAACATTATGTGCGAAAGTATTTTTGGCTGATACAGAACGAGATTTTCACTCTGCAGCGGAGTGTGCGCTGATATGAAACTTCCTGGCAGATTAAAACCGTGTACGGGACCGAGACTCGAACTCGGGACTTTTGCCTTTCGCGGACCAGTCCTCTATCATATGCGCTACCCATGTTTCATTTTAGGATGATGTTAGATTTAATGTAACTTTTCTCAATTTATAAATATTAAGTGTCAACAAGATGGCACTGAACGTTGGATAGGATCTCATCCACGAAGGAGAAGCCACGATCGCAAAGATGCCTTTTCTGGGAGGCGTTTGGCGGTTAGGACCAATCAAGTAATGGCCTGTTACCCCAGAACACGCTTCTAAGACTTATCCAGTTCTTTGTAGAAGCGCCCATTGAGCGTAGCACACGGGAAGTGGCATCAACGATGACATTATACAGGGTGAGTCACCTAACGTTACCGCTGGATATATTTCGTAAGCCACAACAAATACTGACGAACCGATTCCACAGACCGAACGTGAGGAGAGGGGCTGGTGTAATTATTTAATACAAACCCATCAAAAATGTATGGAAGTATGTTTTTTAACACAAACCTACGTTTTTTTAAATGCAACCACGTTAGTTTTCTTAGCACATCTGAACATATAAACAAATACGTAATCAGTGCCGTTTGTTGCATTGTAAAATGTTAATTACATCCGGAGATATTGTAACCTAAACTTGACGCTTGAAACCTCCGACGTTCAGTTGCGTGTTGTAACAAACACGGGCCACGGTCGGCGAGGAGCATCTGCAGGGACATGTTTACGATAACGACCGTGTTTACGAGTGTGGTTATAGTGCACTGTTGTGATTTGGTCTAGCTGTCGCAGTGTCCGCCTGTAGCGCTTGCTGCTATTTTTATTCTGCGTTCCTCTCCGCACGCAGACCGACTGTAGTACACCGTGTTACCAGACGTCTGTGACAGTGTAGTGTTGTAGGAACTGTGACCATGCTGTATTCGAACTCTGAAAAGGCGGAGATGATACTCATATATGGCGAGTGTCGACGAAATGCAGCTGAAGCCTGCAGGGTGTATGCAGAACGGTACACGGACAGAGAGCATCCAACGTGCCGCACATTGCAAAAAATCTACCGCCAACTGTATGCAACAGGTATGGTCGTAGCACGCAAACGGGTCCGTAACAGGCCCGTCACAGGAGAAGCTGGTGCAGTTGGTGTGTTAGCTGCTGTTGCCATGAACCCACACATGAGTACACGGGACATTGCGACAGCCGGTGGACTGAGTCAAAGTAGTGTCATGTGCATACTGCATCGTCACCGCATTCACCCGTTTCATGTGTCGCTACATCAGCAATTACATGGTGATGACTTTAATCATCGAGTGCAATGCTGTCAATGGGCATTAACAGAGAATGCGTTGCAGTTCTTCCTGTTTACCGATGAAGCGGGTTTCACAAACCACGGGGCAGTGAATGTACGGAACATGCAGTACTGGTCCGTGGACAATCCTCGCTGGCTCAGACAGGTAGAGCGACAGCGACCGTGGACTGTAAATGTATGGTGCTGAATCATTGGTGACCACCTCGTTGGTCCTCACTTCATTGCAGGGGCCGAACCAGCTGCAACATACATCGCGTTTCTACAGAATGATCTGCCAACGTTGCTCGAAAATGTCCCATTGGAAACGCGTCGACGTATGTGGTATCAGCATGATGGTGCACCTGCACTTTCCGCAATTAACACTAGGCTGACCCTTGACAGGATGTTCGACGGGCGTTTCATAGGACGTGGAGGACGCATAAACTGGCCAGCCCGTTCCCCTGATCTTACACCTCTGGACTTCTTTCTGTGGGGTACGTTAAATGAGAATGTGTACCGTGATGTGCCTACAACCCCAGAGGATATGAAACAACGTATTGTGGCAGCCTGCGGCGACATTACACCAGATGTACTGCGGCGTGTACGACATTCATTACGCCAGAGATTGCAATTGTGTGCAGCAAATGATGGCCACCACATTGAACATCTATTGGCCTGACATATCGGGACACACACTATTCCGCTCCGTAATTGAAAACGGAAACCACGTGTGTACTTGTACCTCACCCCTCATGGTAATGTACATGTGCGTCAGTGAAAAAGACCGATAAAAAGGTGTTAGCATGTGGACTTAATGTGCTGTTCCAGTCTCTTCTGTACCTAAGGTCCATCAACGTTCCCTTTGGATCCCTGCGTAATTCGGTGCTCTCCGATACACACGATCGAACAGCGGAGGAGTGGTACTTAAGCGTCAACTTTAGGTTACAATATCTCCGGATGTAATTAACATTTTACAATACAACAAATGGCACTGATTACGTATTTGTTTATATATTCAGATGTGCTAACAAAACTAACGGGATTCCATTTAAAAACCTAGGTTTGCGTTAAAAAACATACTTCCGTGCATTTTTTATGGTTTGTATTAACCAATTACACCAGCCCCTCTCCTCACGTTCGGTCCGTGGAGTCGATCCGTCAGTATTTGATGTGGTTTACGAAATATATCCAGCGGTAATGTTAGGTGGCTCACCCTGTACATATACGGGGCGAACCCTAACTTAGCTGACTAAAGTTCGGAAGTTGCACGGAGACTTTTTTGAGTATTATGCGTGTAATGGACTCGAGGACTTCGTTGGCTCGTACACAGTTAAATTTCCTAACTCCCTTTGTGTACGTATCTGTATTGCACTGAAAACATCCGCAGAAAATTACAGGTGGCAATAGCATGCACTGTGTGTCTTGTTAGCTGCCAAACTTGTTCCGTTAACTCACGGTACTTGCTGGTGTCGACTGTAATACTCACCCCACTAATCTCCCTCAAACTTGTTTTCTGTATCTTGGCTTTGTTTTTCCGGGATTATTGGTTGTACACCTTTTCCTGTTTCTGAGCTCAACACATATATATATATATATATATATATATATATATATATATATATATATATATATATATATATATATATATTGTGTGCAGTGAGTGAAGTGTTATGAAACAATGTGTGTATAATGTGTGCAGTGACTGATAGTAAGATATGAGTGAACAGTGTGGCATTACATTATTTAATAAGTTATTTGTAAAAAAGGTATTGTATACCAGGAGCAAATCTAATGATTGTCTGTAACTAGAAGTCTGTAAATATATGTGTATACGAATTAGTTTGTTTTAAATTGATCTAAATTTGTAAATACTTTGACATGTCCTATATCACTGTAATAAGAGATCTACGGATGAAGAAAGCTATTACTACTACTGCTGCTACTACGTCATCAGTGATATACAGAGGTACCGATAAGTTTGCTGATAGAAAGTTGGTAGATGTGCACTTCATGTTCGGTTTCAGTGAATGCAATGGAAGAGCGGAACAATGGCGCTATAGTGAGCTGTCCCCTTAGCGATGGTTCACATCACTGTAATTTCGCATTTGCATCAGCATTGTTGCATTACTCTGTAATTTGTGTTGTACAATTTAGTGATAGCAGATTACAGTATTTTCCATTACTGTAAAGGTATGTTCATGGAAATGTAGGTAATTACGATAATAAACAGAGTAAATCATAATTACAGTATTACTCTACTCTGTAACAACCAACAGAGGTCAGGCATCCACTATATCGAAATATTCGTAAAATATCTCTGAACAATCTCGGAGAATTTTTTGCGGTTGAGGTCTGGTTCACCCTGTATACAAACTTGCGATATGATCAATAATATTCAACACGGAATACGTTTTTCCTCTTCTGTCTCACGAACAATACCGAGATCGCTGCAGTCGTTGTGAACTTTCGGGATGGAATAATGTTCGATGAAGGCAAGTATAAAAAAAAAGTTTTTGAAGTAAGGAACGCGATTATTCACTGTCAAGGGCGAGTTATCAGAGACGGAAGGTAAGAGAAGAAAAAGTATCCGACAGCTATAACGGAGCGCGATGACCACAGGAGAGGTACCACCGTGGTATTTGCTCAGCTGTCACAGCAGACACAAACAGAACCAAGCGATAGCCTGGAGGGCTTTACCACGAGCTTCATATACAGCAACGACAGCGAAAGAGAAACAAGTCGAAGACTGCGCCCTGTTATTAAATGGATCTACAGAACTACCAAATGAATGGAAAGCAACCGAATCTGAATCGTAGATTTAAGGACGGTTTGGGTTTAATGTGTGGTCGGTCGCTGGCGAGGTCATAAAAGACAGAAACTGCAAGACAATATAGATATATGAATTTTGATCTTCTTTCACTGCTACACCCGAAAATATTTAACTCAAGGACACTCAATTAAACTGAAGTGTGATATTTTGCCTAGAAAATTGATTAATAATAAGTATGTTCAAAACTTTGTATAACAGTTATAACTATAACAATACTCCGCAAACCATCAAACGTTGTGTGGCGGTGGGTACTTAGTGTCTTAGTGTCGCAGTATCATATCCGCTCTTCATACATCACTTCGCAGCAGATGATACGCTGGATGAAACACTGTTGGTACCCATCGGCATGAGTCTGAATTTCTCTCATTTTACCGTCTTCGTCATAACGCTAGACGTACGTGTGTATAACGATTTTCTGTGTGTTCCCGAGACGAAAGAGAGATGATACCAGATAATATTTTTTAAACATTATGTGCGAAAGTATTTTTGGCTGATACAGAACGAGATTTTCACTCTGCAGCGGAGTGTGCGCTGATATGAAACTTCCTGGCAGATTAAAACCGTGTACGGGACCGAGACTCGAACTCGGGACTTTTGCCTTTCGCGGACCAGTCCTCTATCATATGCGCTACCCATGTTTCATTTTAGGATGATGTTAGATTTAATGTAACTTTTCTCAATTTATAAATATTAAGTGTCAACAAGATGGCACTGAACGTTGGATAGGATCTCATCCACGAAGGAGAAGCCACGATCGCAAAGATGCCTTTTCTGGGAGGCGTTTGGCGGTTAGGACCAATCAAGTAATGGCCTGTTACCCCAGAACACGCTTCTAAGACTTATCCAGTTCTTTGTAGAAGCGCCCATTGAGCGTAGCACACGGGAAGTGGCATCAACGATGACATTATACAGGGTGAGTCACCTAACGTTACCGCTGGATATATTTCGTAAGCCACAACAAATACTGACGAACCGATTCCACAGACCGAACGTGAGGAGAGGGGCTGGTGTAATTATTTAATACAAACCCATCAAAAATGTATGGAAGTATGTTTTTTAACACAAACCTACGTTTTTTTAAATGCAACCACGTTAGTTTTCTTAGCACATCTGAACATATAAACAAATACGTAATCAGTGCCGTTTGTTGCATTGTAAAATGTTAATTACATCCGGAGATATTGTAACCTAAACTTGACGCTTGAAACCTCCGACGTTCAGTTGCGTGTTGTAACAAACACGGGCCACGGTCGGCGAGCAGCATCTGCAGGGACATGTTTACGATAACGACTGTGTTTACGAGTATGGTTGTAGTGCACTGTTGTGATTTGGTCTAGCTGTCGCAGTGTCCGCCTGTAGCGCTTGCTGCTATTTTTATTCTGCGTTCCTCTCCGCACGCAGACCAACTGTAGTACACCGTGTTACCAGACGTCTGTGATAGTGTAGTGTTGTAGGAACTGTGACCATGCTGTATTCGAACTCTGAAAAGGCGGAGATGATACTCATATATGGCGAGTGTCGACGAAATGCAGCTGAAGCCTGCAGGGTGTATGCAGAATGGTACACGGTCAGAGAGCATCCAACGTGCCGCACATTGTAAAAAATCTACCGCCAACTGTATGCAACAGGTATGGTCGTAGCACGCAAACGGGTCCGTAACAGGCCCGTCACAGGAGAAGCGGGTGCAGTTGGTGTGTTAGCTGCTGTTGCCATGAACCCACACATGAGTACACGGGACATTGCGACAGCCGGTGGACAGAGTCAAAGTAGTGTCATGTGCATACTGCATCGTCACCGCATTCACCCGTTTCATGTGTCGCTACATCAGCAATTACATGGTGATGACTTTAATCATCGAGTGCAATGCTGTCAATGGGCATTAACAGAGAATGCGTTGCAGTTCTTCCTGTTTACCGATGAAGCGGGTTTCACAAACCACGGGGCAGTGAATGTACGGAACATGCAGTACTGGTCCGTGGACAATCCTCGCTGGCTCAGACAGGTAGAGCGACAGCGACCGTGGACTGTAAATGTATGGTGCTGAATCATTGGTGACCACCTCGTTGGTCCTCACTTCATTGCAGGGGCCGAACCAGCTGCAACATACATCGCGTTTCTACAGAATGATCTGCCAACGTTGCTCGAAAATGTCCCATTGGAAACGCGTCGACGTATGTGGTATCAGCATGATGGTGCACCTGCACTTTCCGCAATTAACACTAGGTTGACCCTTGACAGGATGTTCGACGGGCGTTTCATAGGACGTGGAGGACGCATAAACTGGCCAGCCCGTTCCCCTGATCTTACACCTCTGGACTTCTTCTGTGGGGTACGTTAAAGGAGAATGTGTTCCGTGATGTGCCTACAACCCCAGAGGATATGAAACAACGTATTGTGGCAGCCTGCGGCCACATTACACCAGATGTACTGCGGCGTGTACGACATTCATTACGCCAGAGATTGCAATTGTGTGCAGCAAATGATGGTCACCACATTGAACATCTATTGGCCTGACATATCGGGACACACTCTATTCCACTCCGTAATTGAAAACGGAAACCACGTGTGTACGTGTACCTCACCCCTCATGGTAATGTACATGTGCGTCAGTGAAAAATACCAATAAAAAGGCGTTAGCATGTGGACGTAATGTGCTGTTCCAGTCTCTTCTGTACCTAAGGTCCATCACCGTTCCCTTTGGATCCCTGCGTAATTCGGTGCTCTCCGATACACACGATCGAACAGCGGAGGAGTGGTACTCAAGCGTCTACTTTAGGTTACAATACCTCAGGATGTAATTAACATTTTACAATGCAACAAATGGCACTGACTACGTATTTGTTTATATGTTCAGTTGTGCTAACAAAACTAACGGAGTTCCATTTAAATAAACGTAGGTTTGTGTTAAAAAACATACTTCCGTGCATTTTTTATGGTTTGTATTAACCAATTACACTAGCCCCTCTCCTCACGTTCGGTCTGTGGAGTCGATTCGTCTGTATTTGATGTGGTTTACGAAATATATCCAGCGGTAATGTTAGGTGACTCAGCCTGTATATCTCGACTACTTGAATTTCATATTAATATGTGTGAAGGGGCAGCAGCAAGATCAGTGAACAATATAGTAATCAAAAGTCATCACATAGGTCATGAGATTTATAATACCGCTTAACAGTAGGCTGAAATGAAATATTTCACATGTCAGAGATAGTTGCACGCTGCGACATCGTAGGTTTTTGAGTAGTTGACATAGCAATCAACTGCGCCACTAATACGTAGCTTCCTAGCCTAACATTTTGATATTCAGTATCGTAAAAGGAGAGAAACTTGTGTGTCCAAAATTTAATCACAAGAATGCGATTTGTTGATTGAATTAAAAATATTCGGAGGTTAGTGAAGCAACTTCGACAGTAGAACGGCGATACTGCATAGACATCACGCTACTACTCAACACCAGATAAGTAGAACCACCGCAGCATCTCGAACGACTTACACCACTCCAACCAACATTTATTCTGAAAACATCGATCATGTGAAACCCAGCTTGCAGGTTTCTCGCATGACGTGCTGGAAGGCCGCCCACTAAATGCTGTATTTCTCGCTCTCCGAAAGGTGTCTGACTCAGTACCACATGAGTATTTTCAAAAGTATGGTCATATGGGGTATCAACCGAAATGTGTGAATGGACTGAGAACTATTTGGTAAGGAGGACCAGCAAGTTATCTTCGACGGAGAATGATAGACAGATATAGAAGTAACTTCGAGTGGCCCCCAGTGAATTATGTTGGGAACCTTGTTGTTAATATTGTATATTAATGACCGTGTAGACTGTGTCAATAAGAAACTCAGTCTTTTAGTAGATGATTACCTACTATTAAGTAACGTCTCAAAAGCGTGTCATATCTTGATAATATTTCAATGTGAGGCATGATTTGGCAATTTGCTTTAAATGTTCAGAAAAGCACTCTTTTTTCGCTTCACAAAACGTAATGTCCATACAGCTAAAGATTCAGCAAGTAACTGTTGGAATCGGTCAACTCATTCAAATATGTGGGTGTAAAACTTCGTATGGATGTGAAATGGAATGATCACATAGAGTCGCTCATGGGTGAAGCAGATGGTGAACTTTGGTTTGTTGGTAGTATACTAAGGATTAGCAGTGAGTCTACAAAGTTCACTAGTGTCCAAAACTAAAGCAAAAAACCGCTGTTTCCCTGTCCTTGTGTCTAAGTCACTATCTAATCATACAAACTGTCAACAGATGTCCGTATGATCGTGTTCTGCACGGAAGGCGGCATTCCGGTCAACGGACAACCACATCAGAGATGACGTCAGGACACCCACCAAACGGGGTAGTATTTGTGGGCTAGTCCTATATCCAGAATTGCCGTGTACGCAGTCACAGACGGTGCAGTATGATACAGTGGAGACCCATGCCAGATTTCTTGCAGTGGAGAGGCGTAGGAGGAATGGAAGCAGGACAGTCGCAAACTAATGTGGCCCGATGACTTAATGTGAATCGTTCTGTTGTTTCTCGGATGTGGCGATAGTTTGTAGAGACCGAAACTGTATCGCAGAGGCCAGGGCAGGGCCGACCACGTTTGACATAAGAAAGAAAGGACCGTTATTTGGCTGTAAGGGCACGACGGTACCGCCTTAGTACAGCACTGCAACTGGCAGCTGACCTCGCAGCATCCACTAGACGTGTTGTATTGTAGCAGTCGGCGTACAGAAGACTGCGGCAGAATGGATTTTACTGTCAGACACTTGCTGTATGTGTACCTCTAACGCGCCTCCAAAGAAGGCAACGTCTAGAGCGGAGTCGTCAACATGCCACCTGGACGGTCGAATGGTGGACCAATGCTATTTCCACAGATTAGTTCCTAATGGATCTGGAGAGTAATTCTCGGCGGATTCGAATCTGGAGGGAATGTAGAACACGATCTTGGGACCAAAACATTGTGACCGATATCGAGTAGGATGCCTATTGATGTGGGCAGGGATTACAATGGCCACTCGAATAGCTCTTCATGAAACTGTTTGGGTGAATCGGTAAGGTTTAACTACTGTCACATATCGTGACGAGATGTTGGGACCTCGTGCGCGCCTGTTGCAAGTTGCTGCGGGCCCAGACTATATAGATGGACAATAACGCTCGACCACATAGCGTAAGGATGGTTGATGTTTTCTTGGAAAGGGAAGATACTGCATATACGGCGTGGCCTGGTCGCTCTTCCCATTTGAATCCCATGTAGTGTATCTGGGACGCAATGCGGAGACTGGTTGCATCACATCAGCATCCACCAACGGCTCCCCAGGACATGCGAGCAGCACTGCAGGAAGAATAGGCGTTATATGAGAGTGATGACATCATACACTGGATGTTCCGTCGTTGTTGGGCATGTCTTGCTGCCAGAGGTGGTCACACCACATACTGAGCACATTAATCAGTTGTCGGAATCTATGTGCAAATCCGTTAAGTTGGAAAAAACAGAGAACATTTTTTGTACCGTCATACATGTTGCAGTTGTTTACTTTCTGTATTCTATACTTTGTTTCTGCTTTACTATCACCTGTTTATATTGTTTTCTGGCAAAATAGACGCTACCTAGCAACATTTCCCCTAGTTGCATTAGTTTAGGACACCAGTGTAATTAGCTTACAAATCACTGGTGCGATCCTAGAGTATTGCTCAAGTGTGTGGGAACCATACCAAATACACTACTGGCCATTAAAACTGCTACACCACAAAGATGACGTGCTACAGACGCGATACTAAACCGAAAGGAAGAAGATCCTGTGATATGCAAATGATTAGTTTTTCAGAGCATTCACACAACGCTGGCGCCGGTGGCGACACCTACAACGTGCTGCCATGAGGGAAGTTTCCAACCGATTTCTCGTACACAAACAGCAGTTGACCGACGTTGCCTGATGAAACGTTGTTGTGATGCCTGGTGTAAGGAGGAGGATTGCGTACCATCACGTTTCCAACTTTTATAAAGGTCGGATTGTAGCCTATCGCGATTGCGGTTTTTCGTATCGCGACATTGCTGCTCGTGTTGGTCGAAATCCAATGACTGTTAGCAGAATATGAAATCGGTGGGTTCAGGATGGTAATACGGAACGCAGTGCTGGATCCCAACGGCCTCGTATCACTAGCAGTCGAGATGACAGGCATATTATCCGCATGGCTGTAACGGATCGGGCAGCCACGTCTCGATCCCTGAGTCAATAGATGAGGTCGTTTGCAAGGCAACAACCATCTGCACGAAGAGTTCGACTACGTTTGCAGCAGCATGGACTATCAACTCGGAGACCATGGCAGCGATTACCCTTGACGCTGCATCACAGACAGGAGCGCCTGCGATGGTGTACTCAACGACTAGCCTGGGTGCACGAATGGCAAAACGTCATTTTTGCGGATGAATCCAGGTTCTGTTTACAGCATCATGATGGTCGCATCCGTGTTTGGCGACATCGCGTGGAACGCACATTGGAAGCGTGTATTCGTCATCGCTATACTGGCGTGTCACCCGGCGTGATGGTATGGGGTGCCATTGGTTACACGTTTCGATCACCTCTTGTTGGTGTTGATGGCACTTTGAACAATGGACGTTACATTTAAATGTGTTACGACCCGTGGCTGTACCCTTCATTCGATCCCTGCGAAACCCTACATTTCAGCAGGATAATGCACGACCGCATGTCGCAGGTCCTGTACGGGCCTTTCTGGATACAGAAAATGTTCGACTGCTGCACTGACCAGCACGTTCTCCAGACCTCTCACCAACTGAAAACGTCTGATCAATGGTGGTCGATCAACTGGCTCGTCACAATACGCCAGTCACTACTCTTGATGAACTGTGGTTGATGTGTCGGCAGAAGTGCCAACACCGTGTTGTTTGAGGAAGCCGAAATGCACGCTATAAGCTCACGCAGGATGGCGTGAGGTCTGAAACAGGATACTTAATGAATGCTATAAAGAAAAGTACGTAGCTTCTGGAATACTTAACTTTAATCCATAATTGGTGAACATTGGTCTTGTTACTGTACATGCTTCATTAGATACATAGCAAAGGAGAAATGGCGCCTTGCTAGGTCGTAGAATTGACTTAGCTGAAGGCTATACTAACTATCGTCTCGGCAAATAGCGTAATTCTCAGTGAACCTTTCCTAGCAACGTCGGCTGTACAACTGGTGCGAGTGCTAGTAAGTCTCTATAGACCTGCCGTGTGGCGGCGCTCGGTTTGCATTTACTGACAGTGGCGACACGCGGGTCCGTCGTATACTAGCGGACCGCGGCCTATTTAAAAGGCTACCACCTAGCAAGTGCGGTGTCTGGCGGTGACACCACAGTGGTATCGTGTTGAAGCTGTATGGGCAGCTGCACCTGGTCACGCCATCCAAGCTCTGTTTGACTCAATGCCCAGGCGTATCAAGGCCGTTATTACCGCCAGAGGTGGTTATTCTGGGTACTGGTTTCTCAGGATCTATGCACCCAAACTGCGTGAAAATGTAATCACATATCAGTTCTGGTATAATATATTTATCCAATGAATACCCGTATATCATCTGCATTTCTTCTTGTTGTATCAGTTTTAATGGCCAGTAGTGTATATGTGGACGTAGACAAAGAACAAGAATAGAGCACAGTGGTCGAGCAGCTTCGCATAAGCTACACATTTCTGTAGTCAGTACTAAGCAACGATAAAGGTGGTGTAACGAGCAAAGCTACTATACAGGAAGCGAGTGATGAACTGTACTATACCCTGTGGAAATCCGATGGAAGGGATTGGGTTTGGCAAATGCCTGGAGAACGTTACCTGCCATCACGTGTAAAGCCAACAGCGAAGTACAGACGAGATAGAGTTACGATGTGGGAGTGTTTTTCGTGGTTTGGGCTTGAACCCGTTACTGCGCTTAAGAAATCGCTAAATGCGGAAGGATACGAACAAATTTTGCTGCAATGTGTACCACGGACAATATAGGAGAGGAAAAATTTGAGATGTTGCCTGTATCAGCACAATAATGCACCCTGTCATAAAATAGTATCTGCGGACAATAAGGTTCCAGAAATGGACTAGTCTGCCTAGAGTCCCGACCTCAAACCAATGGAACACCTACATGACGAGCCAGAACTTCGCTCCAGGTCCCAGTGTCCAACGTCACTGGCTTCGGCTCTTGAGGAAGAATGGGCTACCATCCCTTATTGGAAGTGTCCCCAACAGAATTCAAGACGCTATAAACCAAAAATGGCTCTGAGCACTATGGGACTTAGCATCTATGGTCATCAGTCCCCTAGAACTTAGAACTACTTAAACCTAACTAACCTAAGGACATCACACGACACCCATTCATCATGAGGCAGAGAAAATCCCTGACCCCGCCGGGAATCGAACCCGGGAACCCGGGCGCGGGAAGCGAGAACGCTACCGCACGACCACGAGCTGCGGACGACTATAAACACGAAGGGTGGACACACCCCATATCAATGCCCAAACACTATTGGCCAGATAGTATATGCACATAATGGATATGTTGGAAAGAGTGAGGAGAAATCTGCGACTATCTGCTGAAGGCGCTTTAGGGTGTGGGAGACTGTTGTCTTTGAGTATCTAAAAGGACACAGTATGACTTAAATCTCTATTTAGTGTGATGAACCGCAGCTTGCTCTAATAGTGGAAAAATGTAGGTTAATGAAGATTAACAGGAAAAACGAGTCCTGTAATATTCGAAAACAGTATCTCTGTAGCGTCCTCCCTGATACAGTCACGTCGATAAAATATACAAGGTGAACATTAATAAAATCGACAAGCAGCAGGGGAGGATTCCTGACTGGAAATGGACCAACAAAGGTCCTACGAACACGTGTCCGGAATGTATCGTTGCCGCGATAGATGGCGATGATGAATGAAACTTCTTCTAACCACGTGCCGTGTGTTCCTTGTGTGTGCCAGATTTTGTGTGATGGACGCAGTGTACTGTAAGCAGCGGGATGATCCGGTATTCACGTCGGGAACAAGCCGAGATGGCGTTTGTGTACGGCCAAGCAAATGTAAACGGTCGAGAGGCAGAAGCCGGTCCTCCAAAGCTGGTGCACGCACACTCCGTCTTTGCACGTTCGTCTGTCTGAAAGGACCCATGATCACACAAACGCCCAAAAGGGGCCTGAAATCAGGTGTGATGTGGTTGATGTCTGTGAGGGTACTTGTTTTGGTATAGCAGTGTTGCCTCTCGACAGTTTCCATTTGCTTGGCCGTTCACGAACACCATCCTGGCTTATTTCCGACATGAATAGCGCAGCTGACGGTACGCTGCATCAATCACACAGCCTGCGACACACAAGGAACACACGGCAAGTGGTCACAAGAACTTTCATTCAACAGCACCATCTAACGTGGCAACGAGGGATTTCACGACACATTCTCATGGGATCTTTTTCCCTCCATTTTCAGTCAGGAATCCGTCCCTGCAGTTTTATTAATGTTCACCCAGTATAGACATCACAAAGCGGCATGAAATGGAACAAGCATGTAAGGCCAGTAGTAGGGAATGGTCGACATCGGTTTATTGGAAGAATTCTAGGAAAGTGTAGCTCATCTATAAAGGAGAGCCCGTATAGAATAGTAGTGTGATACATTTTTTAGTACTGCTCGATGTTAGGGATCACACCAGATCGGAATAAAGGAAGTAATCGAAGCATTTCAGAAGCGTTCTGTTATCGGTAGGTTCGAGCAATACGCGAGTATTGCGGAAATGCTACATGAACTTAAACTTGAATCTCTGGAGCGAAGAAGACGCGAATCTTTACTGTGAAAGATTACCGAACCGGCATTTACAACAAGCTGCAGAACGATTCTGCTACCACCGTGCAAGAACCGAGAAGACAAATTAAAAGAAAATAGAGTTGGTACGGATATAGAAGACGGAACAATAAAACTGGAAGACCAAAAACGAAGTGCTCGAATTAAGTATGGTGTAAGACAGGGATATAGTTTTTCGCCCCTGTTGTTCAATCTACACATCTAAGAAGCAATGACAGAAATAAAAGAACGGTGCTAGAGTAGGATTAAAATTCAAGGTGAAAGAATATCAATGATAGGAATCGCTGACGGCTTTGCAACACTCAGTGAAAGTGTAAAAGAATTACAGGATGTATAGAATGGAATGATCAGTCTATTCAGTACAGAAAGTGGATAGAGAGTAAACCGAAGTAAAAGAAAGTTATGAAATCAGAATTGGGGATCACGCAGTAGACGAAGTTAACGAATTCTACTACCTAGGCAGCAAAATAACCTTTACTGGGCGGAGAAAGTATGAGATAAAAAGCAGACTAGTATTGGCAGGGAAGGCATTCTTGCCAAGAAATATCTACTAGCATCAAACATTGGCCTTGATTTGAGGAAGAAATTTCTGAGAATGTACGTTTGGAGCACAGCACTGTATGGTAGTGAAATATGGACTGCGGGAAGACCGGAAGAGGAAAGATTCGAAGTATTTGAGACGCCGTGCTACAAAAGAATGTTGAAAATAAGGTAGACTGAGAAAGTAAGGAATGAAGACGTTCTCCACACAATCGGCGAGGAAAGGAATATATGGGGAAAAACTGGTAAGAAGAAGGGACAGGATGGTAGGACATTCATTAAAACATCAGAATTAATATTCATGGTACCAGAGGGAGCTGTAGAGGGTAAAAACCGTAGAGGAAGTCAGAGATTGGAATACATCCAGGATATAAATGAGGAAGTAGGATGCAACTGCTATTCTGAAATGGGAAGGTTGGTACAGGAGAGAAATTGGCGGGCAACATAAAACTAGTTAAGAGACTGGTGATTGGAAAAAAAGTGCACTTTTCGCTCATACCATTTTCAGTGGGACAGGAAAGGGAATAACTAACAGTGGTGCAAAGTACACTCTGCCGTGCCTCGTACGGTACCTTGTGGACTATATGGAGAAGTGGGGATTCTCCCTTGAGAAAAGACCAGTTTTCCGCTCCACGCTACATGAAAAATGTTCTCAGTGTTCTTTTTTGTACATGCCACAGAATATAAACACAGCAGAAGCAGACTTAATATCACAATGGACGCAGTGTGGGGTGGGCAGCTGTCCGTTCTCTTTATATCGTGTGTACCAGGGTACCGCATACGAACGCAGTATTTTGCTGTGCACTTATGGCCATTAAGTTGTGAAAAAAGAACTGACATCTCTTTCGAACAGTTACTAACAGAAATAGGTCCCAATACACATTGCGCGTTGGCATTACGTAACGGTCGCCCATGCAGTACATTTTGCCCGATGCATTATTTATTAAGTACAGAGTAGCTGATAGGAAATCTTCGTAACGGGAAGGACGTGTTCCATAAAGCAGTTATGATGCTATTGCTGCAGACAGATTTAGAACTAGCAAGACATCTTTCATACTACACTGACAGCCGACAAATCTATATCATCTTTTGGGCACCTTTAAAATATGTACGAGTTTCAGACCGTAACAGTAAACAGTTTTTCTTCCTTTCTGTGGCCCAGATAAGTTTCTGCAAAGTCTGACAACTTCCGAGTACTTTTAAATGTAAAAATAAGCGCAATATTAATGTGGAGCCCATAGTTTAGAGTGGAACGCAGTGTTGCAGATACGAGAAAAGACTGATGTCGAAGCTGATGATATTTAAGCCTACGTTTAACCAAGCAGAATGAAAATAACTTTGCTGAAGCTCGTGATTATTTTAAACACGAGTAGAGTCCTGTAATGCCTTCAAGGAGTACACATGTAGAAAGCCAGTTTTTCTTTACTTTACAGTACCGTAAATTACAGAAAATAAATAAGAATGGTGGTTACTAAGGTAGTTTAACAGGTGACCCCCAGGTGCGACAACTTCAACAGGCCACGGCACCAAATAAATTCTGAGAATGGAAGCTTTCCTCTGAAGGACATATTATCATCCCCATCATCATCAACAACTGGACGCAGAACTCCTGTAGACTTTTTTATCGTCCTCAATCAAACACGTGCATGTTGCTCCAACATGTTTTCCGACTTTATCAGCCTGCCTTCCACTTAATCACTGTCTCCTTATTAAACCCATCAAAGAACTCCTTTGGTCCATCTGCCTCCAATCCCGGACTAAATATCCTAGTACTTCCGTTTCATGTTCATTTCAACATGTCTCCCACTCCAATCTGTCCCTTGGCTCATTTGGCAGTCTTCCTGTCTCTCCACATATTTCGCAATACACATGCCACCGTTAAGTGCTCAGTAAAGCTCAATTTTCACACAAAAAATTTAAGAACAGCAGCCGTAAGGACAAATTGTTACTACGCAGCGATTGTGAACTTTCCTCTTAAGCAAACGGAAGATTCGGTTTGAAACCTCAATTTAGTTAACGGAAAACACTCTAAACTTTACTCTGGGCTCTAATTGTAGTTTATTTTAAAAAGCATTAATTCTAGCACCTACGTATAATATAGGTTGGACAATCCACAACTCATATGGATAAAGTTATCTTGTCGTTACTTGTCTAAGTTTGTAGGTCAACAGACACTTTCGTTTGATCTTTTGACTTTATAAATTACAAAAAAAAAAAAAAAAAAAAAAAAAAAAATCTTCCCATAATGTTTGTTTATTTGCTTTTTAACAAAGGAAAAGAACAGAGCTGCTTAAATTCATTAAATCAGCGTTCCGCAACCTTTTATTACTCACGGTACATTCAGATGGGCCTGTAATCACGGCACGCCAAAATGTGTCCCCCTAAAGTCGTGTGAATCTTTATATAATTACGAATTATTATGTTATCATGTAATCAATTATTGTTATTTTTATAAAACAGGAATAGACTCATACTTTTATTAACAACTTATTAACTTTAATTCACTGTAGAAAACATATATTCCTAATAGGTATTTTAAAGTAAATAATTCTGCTCATACTTTCAATGCGACAGTTGAGCTTGCTTAACTTCACACAGTTTGCTGTTTCGTGGCGGAATCGTTGCAAAACAAGCTTCATTTCTTCATCGATCGATTTGAGTTGCTCTCTCTCTTCCTTTCTCTCTCTCTCTCTCTCTGGTGGTTTAATTTCAGTCAGTCCAGTCCAGTTCACACAAATACAGTACTAGTTGAAAGTGGTAATACCACATTTACTGGGTATTCACTGCTTATTGACAACCAAAATGTATCCAAAGGCACACCGAATAACTTTGATTTCAATTTTCTGACTGCTTTCAAATCTGTCGTTTCATCTTGTAAGCATAAACCTAAATTGCTCGGAAGATGTTCCGAATCCACGAACGGATCACTTATCCAGTCAAAATCTTTAACATTCTCTCCAAAATATTTTTGTAAACTCTGCTGCAAGAGCGCTAGATGTTCTTAAATTAAGTACACCAACACCTTATCGTATGGGGCGAAAATCGGCAATTGACCCTAAATGACGAAAAGTGTTAGGTTATCCACATGAGTGCTAAAACGGATCCGTTAAACTTCAGTTACATGATAAATCAGTCAAATCTAAAAGCCGTAAATTCTACTAAATACCTAAGAGATACAATGCGAACATCTTAAATTGGAAGGAATACATAGATAATGTTGTGGGGAAGGATAACCAAAGACTGCGTTTTATTGGCAGGACGCTTAACAAATGTAACAGATCTACTAAGGAGACCGCCTCTTTTAGAATACTGTTGAGCGATGTGGGATCCTTACCAGACAGTATTGAAGAAATACATCGAAAAAGTTCAAAGAGGGGCAGCACGTTTTGTATTATCGCGAAATTGGGAGAGAGTGTAACTGAAATGATACAGGATTTGGGATGGACATCATTCGTTGCGGAGGGATCTTCTCACAAAATTCCAATCACCAACTTTCTCCTCCGAATGCGAAAATATTTTGTTGACGCCGACCTACATAGGCAGAATCGATCACTACGATAAAATAAGGGAAATCAGAGCTCGTACGGAAAGATATACAGAAGCTGTTTGTTCTTTCCGCGCGCTATTCGAGATTGGGATAATAGAGAATTGTGGAGGTGTTTCGATGAACCCTCTGCCAGGCACTGCAGGTGATTTGTAGAGTATCCATGTATATGTAGATGTAGATCGTCAGTAACGGGCCAGGCAGTTGGGAACATCTAACACCATCCATTTTCAATTGATCGTATCCACAACTTTAACTTGTTAATAAAGGCTTGAATATTATCCATAGTAGTTAGAATATTTTCGTTTCTACCTTATATTTTTTGTTTGGTTCATTTAAATGTAAGACAATATTTGAAAGATACGCCGGCTTAGATACCCATTTATCATCTGCAAATGAATCCGCAGACCCATGCCCACAATAATCGAAAATACAAGTAGCTCATCTCTTTAACACTCGCTTGAACACCTTGCCGTGAAATTACCATCGTATGTAGCAGAAGTGTAGGGGGTAGTGTGACCCCGTTTCTAGACACAAAACGTTAAAACATCTTATATTCAGGATCAACTATTTGATGAAGTGCACGGCTTTCCGACTTCGTCCATCACGGTTTTCGGGAAAATGTCTAAGACTTAGAAACAGTGGCTTCGGGGTGAACGAGAAAATGGTAGGTTCATACGTTAGTATTTACTTCGCATACTTAATCCTTTCACTGGACCTGTAGTAAAAGTGACTCCTTCTGTACAAACACCAGAAGCAATCCTCCCACAATAAATTACGGACCATATATATTCATACTTCTGTCTCTACGCACCATGTTCACAAGTGTGAGAAACACACGGGTAGAAAACAGCTAGCAGGCAGGAACATGACTTTCCGTAGCCAGAACCACATGGCAGCTAAACATGGAATTGCCGATCGCAATGTGTTTTACGGCCAACCTTTTTTATAGAAAGAAGTGAGCGTTGTCACCAAAATAAGGTAGTGCAAATCATGAGTTTTTAGCGCCAAGTACCACTGGCACGAAGCAGTTAATAAGTTGTTAATAAGAGTATGAGTCTATTCCACCTCCATCGTTGCTAGGAATTAGTTACATATTTTTGCAACAAGTATTAAGCCCTGATTACTAAACACTTGTAGAATCAAAACACTTGTAGAATTTACGATTGCAGTAGGGTATAAAACATTACATTTTGTACTTAAATTGGTATGTAAAATAGTATTGGAGATCTAATAATTGTAATTAACTAATGCATAGCTTATAGATATGACTTCCCTTGAATAAAATGTGTAGTAGCAGTATAACTTTTTCCCCTCTACAGTGTTCTAGGGTTAAAGAGAATAGCAGTGAATAACTTCAACCTAAGATTACGTAGACCATATATGACAATTATAAGCGATGTATGCCTTCCTTCCTTTCTCTCCCTCTTTCAGAAGAGATGGTGATCGCCATTGCAATAGATCAGACGCATTTGCTTTCTTTTACACCATTAGTTGTAATCTGGTGTATACAAGCATTAGTCCACTATTACGTGTAAGTCTGCAGTAATCTTATAAACATGATAGATAAATTAATGTTCAAGGTCGCAAACCAGTGAAATCACGCGAATAAATAAGATTAAAATAAATCAAAGGTAAATATCAAATTCCCTCCAGTATATTGCAAATCTTACTAATCAAATAGCAAGCTTTGTTTCCAAACCTCTATCCCGGAAGAAGTTAACTATTTACATTATTCTAAGTCCCGAAGTGGAGGATATATTCGCAAAGACATTATGACAAATTCCACTAAAAATTATTCTCTTTTGATTTTGTAATTAAGTCCCGAAGTGGAGGATATATCCTCAAAGACATTATGATCAATCTAAAGTTGTGATTCGAATTGCTCGAACAGTCCAAGGGTGTACTGCCGGTTCATAGTGTCCAACGGGCACAATAAGTACTAAATCAAAAGAGAATAATTTTTAGAATAATCGCCAAGTACACCCGTGGACTGTTCGAGCAATTCTTCTGGGTGTACTGCCGGTTCATAGAGTCCAACGGGCACAATATTTCGGCGATCTGAAATGTCGCCATCGTCAGAGAATAAGTTACAGAAGAATTGCTTGAACTATCCACGGTTGTCCTGCTGATTTATAGCGTCCAACGGGCACAACTATTCGGCGATCAGACATGTCGCCATCCTCAGCGCACCTGTCGAGGAGAGTAATTTTTAAAAGAATTGCTCGAATAGTCCAACGGGCACAACATTTCGGCGATCAGACATGTCGCCATCGTCAGGTGCGCTGACGGGTACAATATTTCGGCGATCAGACATGTCGCCTAAGTCAGCGCATCGTCGAAATATTGTGCCCGTCAGCGCACCTGACGATGGCGATATGTCTGATCGCCGAAATGTTGTGCCCGTTGGACTGTTCGAGCAATTCTAAAAATTACTCTCCTCGTCAGGTGCGCTGAGGATGGCGACATGTCTGATCACCGAATAGTTGTGCCCGTTGGACGCTATGAATCAGCAGGACAACCGTGGATAGTTCAAGCAATTCTTCTGTAAGTTATTCTCTTTTGAGATTTAGCACGAGTACGCTGAGGATGGCGACATGTCTGATCGCCGAATAGTTGTGCTCGTTGGACGCTATGAATCAGCAGAACAACCGTGGATCGCCGAATAGATGTGCCCGTTGGACGCTATGAATCAGCAGGACAACCGTGAATAGTTCAAGCAATTCTTCTGTAAGTTATTGTCTTCTGATTTAGTACGAATACTGGCTTGGACATGGTTGATTGCAACTTTGCCTTTGTTTAGCTTGGGGTAATTTTCAACTGCGAGAAAAGCCAAATATGTCTGCCTGCGAGACTACAAGATGAATTTGGCCCCATATAATATTCTAACGAAATGTGTAAACTGATTAAATCCCGAACTTTACTATAGATCTCTTTAATTAAACAAAGTGGTCCCTGTGTGTAAATGATCTGCCTAGTAATGCTGTTTATGAAATGGTGCCAGCGCGTTGACAATTTTCGTAGAAAACTGATCATGAAATGCAAAACTCTTACTTCGTAACGTAATTGCCTTGAAACGCGGTGCTTGCTGCTCTCTGTTCGCCAGCTGAAAATTTCTAACTACAGTAGTTGTGCAATGCTCCAGACAAGAGGTAAACTATTATATGTATCATTTAGTGAGACATTCGTTTAAATAAAAAATGACTTGGATCGAGGGTGTGGACAATACTCTTACGTGAAATACTCTTTTAACAAACTGTTTTTAAATTGACTGATATATTATTACTTGTGCGCAATTCATATTTCAACCCTCATTAACATTGACAAAGGGCAAAATTGATAATAAATTCTTATTCTCACTAATGTTAGACAAATCATTAATAAACATGAAAAAATAGCTTACAGTGAAAATTACTCAATCTAAAATGAAAATTCTAAAGTTCCCTGATACGGATGTCTCGTTCAAGAATGAATTCTTACTACGAAACTGCATTGCCAATCAATTAAAAAAACAATTACCTTCATTTCTCTTCACACTGTTTTGGTTCTGAATCACTAATCAAATTCTTCTTGTCTGTTTCACAGTATTCAAATACAAATCATTTTACTTACACACAGATGCAGTTAACTTTACGCCTACATTGCCACTAGCCCTCCATGCGCCGTCTGTCTCACTACTACTCTAACTTCAGCACTGCCGCGCTCCTCGGCCCCGGTAGCGATAACAAAAACAAGCACATCTTCCAGCGTCACAGCTACTCCGGCCAAAGACTGCGGGCGAATACCAAACGATTCAAGATTGTTGCTTAGCATCTGAGACATCCATACTACGTACAAATTCCAGAAATGCGAATAACAAACTTCCAATAGACCTGTTTCAGTTATTTATTGAGACTGAAGTAAAAGAAATTTACTAAGAAATTTTCTAAGAAAAGAATGTTATAACACACGCGCGCGCACCCTTACACACACACACGCACACACACACACACACACACACACACACATATGCGTCCATTTAT
This sequence comes from Schistocerca nitens, assembly GCF_023898315.1. Lineage (NCBI taxonomy): Eukaryota > Metazoa > Arthropoda > Insecta > Orthoptera > Acrididae > Schistocerca > Schistocerca nitens. Next base: position 653,368,568 of record NC_064618.1, read on the forward strand.
GTAAAGGGTGGTTCAAAAAAGCGCCGGTTTTGATATTTCAAACTAACAAAATACATAAACATGTTCATCTAACCTGCCCATTTCATGTATGAAAAATGTGAGGCATGTGACCTCCTCTACTGCGCTGGCATGTAGGAACTCTGTCCATGAGACTCACAACGACTGCACAGGTTTCGATACCCATTTCTCTGACAACTCCTTCAAGTCATGGATTTTTTTTATTTTCTTATTTGTGGTGTACGCCATTGAATTAAGATGTCCCCCAAAGAAGAAAGCCACAAGGAGTTGTCTTGGTGGACACTGCTTGTCAGCGTTGAGCGAAATGAGGCGATTAGGGAACCGATCATGGAGCAATTGTATTGTTTCGCGGATAGTGTGGCAGGTGGGACCATCCTGCTGACACTACACTATTCAATGTCCATTCCATCCAAATGAGGCCACAAAAACTCCCTTCTCATCGTATGGTATCGGTCTGCATTGACTGCCACAGCTTGTCCTGCCTTACCTTCAAAAACTAATTTCCGATGACGCATCCGCCCCCCCCCCCCCCCCCGCCCTCCACCACCCACCAAAAGCCGCACCGAACGGTCAATCGAGGACGCGTTTCCTTTCTTGGATCATACAAACATTTTCTGATCCACAGTTGCGACAGTTCTGCTTGTTCACAAAACCATGTAAGTGGAAATATGCCTCATAACACGGTAAAATTCTCGACCAACCTTTGGAGCCACTCGTTGGCAGTGTGCACAAGGGAGTCATCATCTTCAAACCTTGATCCACGAAGAGAGCCTTTCAGTTTCCCAATGAGATGACAGTCACATAGAGCCAGGTCAGGACTGTAAGGCAGGTGTTTCAGTGTTGTCCATCAGAGTTTTGTGATCGCTTTCTTGACTGACATGTGGCCGTGCATTGTCGTGCAACAGCAAAACATCCTGCTTTTGCCGATGTGGTCGAACACGACATAGTCGAGCTTGAAGTTTCTTCAGTGTCGTCACATATGCATTAGGATTTGTGGTGGTTCCATGTGGCATGATGTCCACAAGTTAGAGTCCTTCGGAATCGAAAAACACCGTAGCCATAACTTTGCCAGCAGAAGGTGTGGTTTTGAATTTTTTTTTCTTGGGTGAATTTGCATGATGCCACTCCATTGATTGCCTCTTCGTCTCTGGTGAAAAATGATGGAGCCATGTTTCATCACCTGTCACAGTTCTTCCAAGAAATTCATCTCCACCATTCTCGTACTGTTCCAAAAGTTCGCTGCGTACTGTTTTTCTTGTTTCTTCGTGAGCCACTGTCAACATCCTGGGAACCCACCTGGCACATTTTGTTTGCGAAGCTGTCGTCCTCTCAGAAGCCATATAACAAAGTGGTGATCCGTCACTTTCAGCTGCTGCTCAACTGAACTTTACAGGCGTGGTAACGATGATCATACTGGAAAGTTCTCCTTACTGAAGAACAGCTTAAGCCCAATTGTTGGGAACGGTGACGAACTGCTTTCATTGGGCTATCAGCCACACTGTCACGAAGCACGGCAATGTGCCGCCCATTTCGGCCAGAGCGACGATGCCAATGAATTTTAAGTTTACAGTTGAATCCATCTCAGAGAACTTTTTCGTAGGTCTGCGAACTCCTGATTCATTCGGTGCCTCATTACGCCCTGGTATCGCGCGAACTAGCCTGAAAGTTGCTGCATAACTTTCTCCGTTCTGATAAAACGTTTTCACGATTAGCACACGTTGCGTACAAGTGAACTGCTCCTTGGTTAGACACCGAACTTGAAAATTCAAACCGAGTCAAACATAGGACAGTTTCTGCAAATAGAAACCAATCAAAACAATGTCACCGACCGACAAATAGAAACTTACCAGCTATTTCGAAACCGGCGCTCTTTCTGAACCATCCCGTATACAGGGTGATCCACTGATGGTAACCGAGCCAAATATCTCACGAAATAAGCGACAAACGAAACAACTACAAAGAACGAAACTTGTCTAGCTTGAAGGGGGAAACCAGTTGGCCCTATGGTTGGCCCACTAGATGGCGCTGCCATTGGTCAAACGAATATGAACTGCGGTTTTTTTTAAATAGGAACCCCCATTTTTTATTACACATTCGTTTAGTACGTAAAGAAATATGAATGTTTTAGTTGGACCACTTTTTTCGCTTGGTGATAGATGGCGCTGTAATAGTCACAAACATATGGCTCGCAATTTTAGGCGAACAGTTGGTAACAGGTACGTTTCTTAAATTAAAATACAGAGCGTAGGTACGTTAGAACATTTTATTTCGGTTGTTCCAATGTGATACATAAACCTTTGTGAACTTTTCGTTTCTGAGAACGCCGGCCGTTGTTGCCGAGCGGTTCTAGGCGCTTAAGTTCGGAACCGTGCTGCTGCTGCGGTTGCAGGTTCGAATCCTGCCTCGGGCATGGATGTGTGTGATGTCCTTAGGTTAGTTAGGTTTAAGTAGTTCTAAGTCTAGGGGACTGATGACCTCAGATGTTAAGTCCGACAGTGCTTAGAGCCATTTGACCCAATTCTGAGAACGCATGCCGTTACAGCGTGATTACCTGTAAATACCACATTAATGCAATAAATGCTCAAAATGTCCGTCAACCTCAATGCATTTGGCAATATGTGTAACGACATTCCTTTCAACATAGAGTAGTTCGCCTTCCGTACTATTTGCACATGCATTGACATTGCGCTGAAGCTAGTTGTCAAGCGTTGTCGGTGGATCACGATAGCAAATATCCTTCAACTTTCCCCATAGAAAGAAATCCGGGGACATCAGATCCGGTGAACGTGTGGCCCATGGCATGGTGCTTCGACGACCAATCAACCTGTCATGAAATATGCTATTCAATACCGCTGCAACCGCACGCGAGCTATGTGCCGGACATCCATCATGTAGGAAGTACCTCGCTATTCTGTCATGCAGTGAAACATCTTGTAGTTACATCGGTAGAACATTATGTAGGAAATCAGCATACATTGCACCATTCAGATAGCCATCGATAAAATGGGGGCCAATTATCCTTCCTCCCATAATGCCGCACCATACATTAACCCGACAAGGTCGCTGATGTTCCATTTGTCGCAGCCATCCGTTGCCCAACAGTGCATATTATGCAGGTTTACTTTACCGCTGTTGGTGAATGACGCTCCGTCGCTAAATAGAACACGTGCAAAAAATTTGTCATCGTCCCGTAATTTCTCTTGTGCCCAGTGGCAGAACTGTACACGACGTTCAAAGTCGTCGCCATGCAATTCCTGGTGCATAGAAATATGGTACGGGTGCAAAAAAAAGGTTCAAATGGCTCTGAGCACTATGGGACTTAACATCTGAGATCATCAGTCCCCTAGTACTTAGAACTACTTAAATCCAACTAACCGAAGGACATCACACACATCCATGCCCGAGGCAGGATTCGAACCTGCGACCGTAGTGGTCGCGCGGTTCCAGACTGAAGCACCTAGAACCGCTCGGTCACGCCGGCCGGCAGGTACGGGTGCAACCGATGTTGATGTAGCGTTCTCAAGACCAACGTTTCTGAGATTCCCGATTTTCGCACAATTTGTCTGCTACTGATGTGCGGATTAGCTGCGACAGCTACTTGAGCATCATCATGTGTTGCAGGTCGTGGTTGACGTTTCACATGTGACTGAACTCTTCCTGTTTCCTTAAATAGCGTAACTATCCGGCGAACGGTCCGGACACTTGGATGATGTCGTCCAGGATACCGAGCAGCATATATAGAACACGACCGTTGGGAATTTTGATCACAATAGCCATATATCAACACGATATCGATCTTTTCCGCAATTGGTAAACGGTCCATTTTAACACGGGTAATGTATCACGAAGCAAATACCGTCCGCACTGGCGGAATGTTGCGTGATACCACGTACTTATACATTTGCGACTTTTACAGCGCCATCTATCACAAAGCGAAAAAAGTGGTCCAACTAAACCATTCACATTTCTTTACGCACTACACGAATATGTAATAAAATATGGGGGTTCCTATTTTTAAAAAATGCAGTTAATATCTGTTTGACCTATGGCAGTGCCGTCTAGCGGGCCAACCACAGCGCCATCTGGTTTCCCCCTACAAGCTAGACGAGTTTCGCTCTTTGCAATTTTTGCGCTTGATGCTTATTTCGTGAGATATTTGGCCAGGTCACTATCAATGGACCACCCTGTACACGTAGAGATTTATGTATTTACAGTATTCTGTACTTGGAAGTACGGAGAGAGTTCCCAGCAGACGTAACCGCAGTCTCTCTGAACATCTCTTGTTCACTGAAATCTGCATTCATACAGGTCATTCAGTAATAAAAGTGGAATCGTACTGAGATGCTGTGCAGTGGTCTCGTTTACTCCTCGCTAAAGCCGCGCCCCGCGCGTGCGCAGGAAAGCGTATGTGCTCGAGCGCTGCTCCTCTTCGACAAGCGACTCTCGCATCAGCGGAAGGCGAGCGCCGCTGTGTGGGCGACGACAGAGCGTCGTCGTTAAAATGAAGAGATGAGGGCGTGGGAGAGCGAGAGGAAAGAGAGCGTGGGTGGAGGGAGAATTGACACACAGACGGCAAAGGCGAGTAGTCCAATGGCGCCGCCTGGCGCCGAGCGCCCAGCCACTTTGTCGCCGAAAATAACAGAGCAGCAGCGGCGGCGACGCACCGAGCTCCGCCCGCGGTATTACCGATCCTTAATTAAACTGATCCGTCAGTTTTCGTTTGCTGAAAGCAGCCCGAGAGCGAAATGGACGCAAAGCGGCAAAGCGGAACCTCAGCACGCTCTCCGGCTCGTACGTGAGCAAACGAGCGCAACAGTTCACAAACACTCGTCTATGAATCCGGCACACGGTGCTGCCTTTCGAGCTCTGTTATTGTGCTGTTGTGTGATATCGTGGCGTTTCCGTTGTCGCACAAAGCTACTCCGGTGAGCTCCGCTTTACGTCTACACTCTGTGGAGTACTGCGAAGTGTGTGGCAGAGGGTATTTTTTATCTTGCCGTAACTCAACTCCAGCAAGAACAACGATACACTCAAAAAGACAATACTTGAGTAAAATCGACTTAAAGTATTCTCTTATATTCTATTAAACTTACATTGAAATAGTATAAGCGTCCTTTAAATTTCAAGTTTATACAGCAGTAGTATGGATATGTACGAGGGTCACTTCAAAAGAAACGCACTTTTTTTTAAAATCTATCTTTTATTCTACATGTTTGAAAGTTTTACAGTGTTTAGGAACAATATTTTTATTTCTCCACATAATTTCCATCCCTCTCCACTGCCTTACGCCATCTTGGAACCAGCGCCTATATATACGCACGGTAAAATTCTCGACCAACCTGTTAGAGCCACTGTTAGGCAGCGTGCACAAGGGAGTCATCATCTTCAAACCTTGTTCCACGAAGAGAGTCTTTCAGTTTCCCAATGAGATGATAGTCACATGGAGCCAGGTCAGGTGTGTAAGGCGTGTGTGTCAGTTTGGTCCATCCGAGTTTTGTGATCGCTTTCATGGTTTTTGACTGACATGTGGCCGTGCATTGACGTGCAACAGCAAAACATCCTGCTTTTGCCGATGTGGTCGAACACGACTCAGTCGAGCTTGAAGTTTCTTCAGTGTTGTCACATATGCATCAGAATTTATGGTGGTTCCACTTGGCATGATGTCCACAAGCAACAGTCCTTCGGAATCGAAATTCACCGTAGCCATAACTTTTCCAGCAGAAGGTGTGGTTTTGAATTTTTTTTTCTTGGGTGAATTTGCATGATACCACTCCATTGATTGCCTCTTCGTCTCTGGTGAAAAATGATGGAGCCATGTTTCATCACCTGTCACAGTTCTTCCAAGAAATTCATCTCCACCATTCTCGTATTGTTCCAAAAGTTCGCTGCATAGCGTTTTTCTTGTTTCTTTGTGAGCCACTGTCAACATCCTGGGAACCCACCTGGCACAAACCTTTTTTAACGCCAACACTTTCAGTATTCTGCAAACACTTCCTTCCCTATCCCAACGGAGCATGACAATTCGTTCACTGTGATTCGTCTGACAACTGTCACCAATTCGTTAACTCAGTGCACATTGTCTGGAGTGTGTGCAGAACGAGGCCTGCCGCTGCGAGGACAATCCTCAATATTGCCGTGCCCGCTTTCATCACGTAACCTGCTTGCCCACCGACTAAGTGTACTGCGATTGACAGCAGCATCTCCATACAAGTTTTTCAACCTCTTGTGGACGTTTCCCACTGTCTCGTTTTCACAGCACAGGAATTCTATGACAGCACGTTGCTTCTGACGAACATACGAGGGCTATCCACAAAGTACATTGCGTTTTGGAATTAAAAATAAATAAAGTATTGGAAATTATTTTTATTATATACAGATGAAAGCCACACTTCAATACTACTTTTCTACATATTTGGTTCAAATGGTGCAAATGGTTTTAGTGCAATCAAACACTAAGTTAACCGTCGAATTGCCTGAGTTGCCGCAAGTACATCAGGTACAAGTCCCAACTCCAATTGTCCATTAGTAGTGATGGTGTGCATCTTGGTAAGCAAGCAACTATTGACGTACATCATGACTGTGGTGTGCATCTTGGTATGGCGACACCTCATAGAAAACATTGTAGATTGAAGTAACGTGGTTCACTATTCACTTTGTTGTGCTCCGTAACCATGGGATGCACAGGAATTAAGGTACAGGTATAATCATTTTGTCAAAAGGTGCACGGATATGGTTGATACCGTTATTACCAAATGTTAGATCATCTCTTTCCTCTGTGCTCATAAAAATTATTTATTTTACGTTTAAAAGGACAAAATATGTCACCTTGTGTGACTGTAGAAAAAGTTTATAGTTTTAAACAATTACATAAAAAACACATTTTCCATCTGTAGTGAATTCAGCCTACAATACATATTACGTTACGTGACAGTGAATAACATAAACAAATATTTCTGTAAGTGGAATTTAATAGTACATTTAGGCATCAACATTTTAAATAAAATAGACAAGTACCTTTATACAAACTATGTCACTTTCTGTGACTCTAATTAAATTATAATCTGGTGCTCATATAAATAATTACATAAAAACACCGTCATATTACTTCACAGGTTGTGAATTCACAGTTTTTGAAGTATGAAAGTACATTTTGACAAAATATGTCACTTTCTGTGACTTCAGTATGTTCGGTAATGTGTTCGTCAGTTGCGAGTTATATTGTCAGTCAACTATGCATTATGTTTGAGTTGTTGAACACACATCGTCGTTGTTATTTAAGAGAAAACATTTGTATTTTACGTAGAGTGCGAATCGGTATGCTGACATTTAGTGTGATCTGTTTTTCCTATGTATGTATCTGATGTAAAAGATATCATGTTCAATGCAGAAAAAAATTTTCGAATAGCAAAGTACATATACTAAGCAATTTAATGTCGTTTCTCCATCCGCAGTGCTGCGCTGCGCTGTGTCACCTGTTATCGAAATAAACCATTACTAAATTATAATCCTTACATACTAACATCTTCATTCTCCTCTCCCCTTTGTACCTCGTGTCATCTCTCTGCATAGCCTATAATAAAATATTCATTGTTAATAATCATCAGCGGACGGCATGACTTCAACATCTCTCTGCATCTGGAATATCGCGTCAGCGATCGGCATGACCTGTAAAGCATTTAACCACATTTATCCATATTCAATACTTTTAATTAAAACTACGTTTATTTTGGTGAACTATGACAACAATGCTGCATGCACGGGTTAAAGAAAACATCTAATTGCTAGTACTGTATGAAAATTATTTGTACGTGTTACACATTTACATTTAAAGTAGTCCTGTTAATTGCATCACTCACCTTACATAATGTGAAATAAATGTCCTGCGAGAACGCTTCTAAGACTGCTATTAATGTTCAGTGTATATTTATCTGCGGTCGAATCGAGGTGACCTGTTGTGCACGTAAATAACCCACTAGTAGCTCACTGTATTCGGGCTTGCTGGAATGTGTCAAAAAGCTCATTGTTAAACTCTGTCAATATGTATTCGTGTAAGAAGGTTTTTCTATTTTAAGAATTTCGTTATGTTTGACATATGATGGTTTCCTCTAGAATTTTTTGTTCTGAGTGTCTCAATGTGTACTACATTAGCGTGCGGAATATTGCGAATTCTGTTGGGTCCTGCGTATAGAAGTTCAAATTTTTTGCATCGTTTCTTCCCTTTATGTGATAGATAGTGGGTACGAGCTAGTACCTTATCGCCAATCTCGTACTTGCGTAATCTACTTACCCGCTTCTGCTGTCTCTTCCGACGATCTGCAGCTCGTTTAATGTTCGCTAGTGCCATGTCTATTATCTCACAATGACGAAGTCTACGCGTCTTTGGAAAATCAATCATTTCAGTAAGTTTATTCGGTGGGTCTTTATTCGTCAGTATAACAGTTGGTGAGAGCATCGTTGTCTCATTAGGTATTGCAATTATTACTTCCTGAGACTGTGAAATGTAATCGTCCCATGTTGTATGCTTTCTGTGGCATATGTAAATACAGGGTGTTTATTAATGAATATCGGGGTTTTAACGCTTTATAATATTTATTACACTACTCGCCATTAAAATTGCTACACCACGAAGATGGCGTGCTACACACACGAAATTTAACCGACAGGAAGAAGATGCTGTGATATGCAAATGATTAGCTTTTCAGAGCACTCACACAACGTTGGCGCCGGTGGCGACACCTACAACGTGCTGACATTAGGAAAGTTTCCAACCGATTTCTCTTACACAAACAACGGTTGACCGGCGTTGCCTGGTGAAACGTTTTTGTGATGTCTCGTGTAAGGAGGAGAAATGCGTACTATCACGTTTCCGACTTTGATAAAGGTCGTATTGCAGCCTATCGCGATTGCGGTTTATCGTATCGCGACATTGCTACTCGTGTTGGTCGAGATCAAAAGATTGTTAGCAGAATATGGAATCGGTGGGTTCAGGAGGGTAATACGGAACGCCGTACTGGATCCCAACGGCCTCGTATCACTAGCAGTCGAGATGACAGGCATCTTATCCGCATGGCTGTAACGGATCGTGCAACCACGTCTCGATCCCTGAGTCAGCAGAGGGGGACGTTTGCAAGACAACAACCATCATCTGCACGAACAGTTCGACGGCGTTTCCAGCAGCATGGACTATCAGCGCGGAGACCATGGCTGCGGTTACCCTTGACGCTGCATCACAGACAGGAGCGCCTGCGATGGTGTACTCAACGACGAACCTGGGTGCACGAATGGCAAAACGTCATTTTTGCGATGAATCCAGGTTCCGTTTACAGCATCATGATGGTCGCATCCGTGTTTGGCGACATCGCGGTGAACGCACATTGAAAGCGTGTATTCGTCATCGCCATACTTGCGTATCACCCGGCGTGATGGTATGGGGTGCCATTGGTTACACGTCTCGGTCACCTCTTGTTCGTATTGACGGTACTTTGAACAGTGGACGTTACATTTCAGATGTGTTACGACCCGTGGCTTTACCCTTCTTTCTATCCCTGAGAAACCCTACATTTCAGCCGGATAATGCACTACCGCATGTTGTAGGTCCTGGATACAGAAAATGTTCGACTGCTGCCCTGGCTACCATATTCTCCAGATCTCTCACCAACTGAAAACGTCTGGTCAATGGTGGCCGAGCAACTGGCTCGTCACAATACGCCAGTCACTACTCTTGATGAACTTGGTATCGTGTTAAAGCTGCATGGGCAGCTGTACCTTTACACGCCATCCAAGCTCTGTTTGACTCAATGCTCAGGCGTATCAAGGCCGTTATTACTGCCAGAGGTGGTTGTTCCGGGTACTGATTTCTCAGGATCTATGCACCCAAACTGGGAGAAAATGTAATCACATGTCAGTTCTAGTATAATATATTTGTCCAATGAATACCCGTTTATCATCTGCAACTCTTCTTTGTGTATCAATTTTAATGGCCAGTAGTGTATTTGGGGTAACTCACCAAGGTAAGCTATAATATTGTGAGTGCCAAACCGGCTAATAGTAGGCGCGCGAATGTAAATATAAAGTGTGTTACACAGTTTGGTCCTCACAATATTATAGCTTAGCCTGATGAGTTACGGCAAATATGATATCCTACATAGTTTTATGGAATGAAAGTAAGAAACATAAGCCTGATTTTTCGCATTCTTTCATCTCCTGTGATCACTTCGCAAAAAATATATTTACTCGCTGCATCAGGTTCGTTGTAAGCTAATCGCAACTGAATTTGTTTACTAAAATTAACACTGACTACCTCTTTTACTTTCTGGTCGTCGTACACTGCTGAAGCAATACGTAAAGGTCACCTGCTTAAAACCAGTTTCGTTCATATTTGGCACACAATGCAACAACAGTTCTACGCGGCATGAGTTCGACAAGTCACTGCCAGTTCCTGGAGATACGTGACAGCCGATGTTTACGCGTAGATCACGCATTTCCCGCAAATTGCACGGCTTTGGTGAGTGGGCATACGGCTGGCCCCTGATAGCGTACCAGACGGGAGTCAATCGGATTCATATCAGATTCGTTGCAAATAAATCGCCGTCAGCTCCTGGAACTACTGTAGTACGGTCTGACCTTGTGACACGGACAGGTATCCTGCTGGAAGTGGCCAGCGCCGCTGGTAAATACATCAGGCATGAAGAAATGCAAGTGGTTCTTAAAAATGTTCGCATCATACACAGCTGACATGATGCCTTCGATTACTGCCACAAGTCCCAATACTGTCCTCACAGCCTACATCCACTGACAGCATGGGAGTTTTCAGTAGTCTTTCGTCTGTATGATGGCGTATTCAGATACGGTCATTGACCTCATGTAGAAAGAAAGATAATTCACTCGACCAGGTGACTCGTTTTCATCGATCCACAGTCCTGTCTCGATGATCCCGTAACCTCTGCAATCGTAAATTGGCGATGTCGTTGTGTCAATGTGGAATGTGTAGGGTTCATCTGCTATGGAATCTCATATTCAGCAATGGGTGCTGAATGGTTTGCTTCGAAGCCCTCATGCTTGCACGACCACTGTACTCTGTCGTCAGGCCTGCTGTAGATCGCCTCCAACGGTAATTTACCAAGCGGGTAAGCCTCCGACCACCACGTTCCGTGTTGACGAATGGACGACCGACACCTTGTCACCTAGTCGTGGTTTCACCCTCCTTCACCCACTTTCCACGCATGTTCATGACAGTAGCACGGGAACAGCTAATTAGCTTCGCCATATCCGAGATTCTTGTTCACAGTCGTCTTGCTTCAATAAACTGCCCTTCGTCATAGTCGCTTATGTCTGTGGATTTCCCCATTTACTTATACCCTTTTCACACCGGGTCAAGTGCCCGCAATGCCACCAAGTGTGATTTAACCTCGTGTTGGCCAGTGGTCATCATATTCTGGCTCATCAATGTATTTTGTGTCTACTGTTAGTGTAGTTTTCTTGTTGTTTCTAAACAAGAAATACTGTGGGCTATTTCTTTTCCAATTAGTAGCTATTTATCGCTGTAACTGAATCGCATGTGGGGTGTAGTAGAGACAGGAGCAGAGAGCTAAGAGTCTTTTGCAGAACAGTACAGCCCCTGCCTCTCACTGTGTACCCATCAAACTGAGCGCGCCCGCATCCGACCACTCACGGGACGGGCGGTATCGGAAAATCGGCAGAGGGGATCCGCAGGACAGAGCAAACACAGGTGTGACGGCAGGATGGAATAGTGGGCTGTGCTGGTTGGCCGCAGCAGGGGTCACTTGCTACCGCGGATTGGAGGCAAACGCCAGCACATGGACTCTGACCTGCACTGTGTGGGGAGTGGTGTCAGCTGGTCATCTTAAGTGCATCCCAAAAGAATCCTTCATCAAGGCAAACTGAAATGATGGCCCGCTAATTTTTCTTCCCCGATACTTGCTCGTTTCGAGAACCGATGCCGGTCCGATATAGAGCTTGTCCTCTTTAAGGTCTTTCTTAGTGTGATCAGCGGAAGTGTGGGGAATAATTAAAGCCACGTGGGACTGAGGATCGCCTCGAATATGACAACAGCACCACTAAACGGCACTGTACAAATGGTGGACAAAGTTAAATACCTACAAGAATAATTAACAGGTAGTAACAGGGGTGACAAGAGAATAACAGGTTGAAGAAGATAAGATCAGCGATTTGTATGGGCAGAGATATGTGCAAATGTAATGAATATATAGGCGTCTCGATGATTCAATGATCACTAACGAACGAACAAGCAAACGACTCTAGGAAATCTGACTGAGTCAAACGAAACTTTGCCAAGGTTGCACTCTATTTAACACAATTATAATTGGTTCAAATGGCTCTGAGCGCTATGGGACTTAACGTCTGAGGTCATCAGTCCCCTAGAACTTGGAACTACTTAAACCTAACTAACCTAAGGACATCACACACATCCAATGCTGAGGCAGGATTCGAACCTGCGACCGTAGCGGTCGCGCGGTTCCAGACTGAAGCGCCTAGAACCGCTCGGCCACACCGGCCGGCAACACAATTATACACAGATATATACCGGGTGATCAAAAAGTCAGTATAAATTTGAAAACTGAATAAATCACGGAATAATGTAGATAGAGAGGTACAAATTGACACAAATGCTTGGAATGACATGGGGTTTTATTAGAACCAAAAAATACAAACGTTCAAAAAATGTCCGACAGATGGCACTTCATCTGATCAGAATAGCAATAATTAGCGATACAAAGTAAGACAAAGCAAAGATGATGTTCTTTACAGGAAATGCTCAATATGTCCACCATTCCTCAACAATAGCTGTAGTCGAGGAATAATGTTGTGAACAGCACTGTAAAAGGCCGGCCGCAAGATGAGACGCAGGTCCGTGACGTGACGCAGGGTGGCTCACGGTGAGTTTCTGCGAACCACACAGTTGAATGGGGCAGCGCACGTTAGAGCGCAGCGTGACGTGGCGCAGTTCCTGCGCGTGGTGACCCTGCGGAGCGCAGTTTCCTGTACGCAGTTTCCTGCGAGGCTCACGGTGATTCTGGCTGTTCGCGTTCAGCGTTTCGTAGTTCGGAATGGAGGAGAAGCTAATTGAAGCCGTACGTGTTCGCAAAGTACTGTATGATACAAGCCATGAAGATTATTTGAAAACGAAGCTGAAAGCTGAGAAGTGGGAGGAAGTGGCCAAGGAAACGGACATACGAAGTGGTAAGTTGCATTGTAATTCATTGTTAACATTTTACATGAACATAGAGCCCATCACAAAGACTTTTACTACAATTAACATGTACCAAGGTATTGTTTCACAAAATAGAAGGATGACATAAATGTTATGAATTAATTTATATATTTATTTATATATTTGAAACATTATGTCGTAGCACTGTAACTGTATAGATATTCTTAGTTTCTCAGTACTTTCCTTTAAAAACACTTTCCCTTTGCCAAGGAACCATTCCTGTAGTGTTGAAGTATGTAGTGAAGTTCTGTCGAATTGTGAAAGCTTTCTGTGAACATCGTGTTACATTTGATTGTAATAATGGTCGCATTTGATCCTCTGGCATATCTTCCATAGTGTCGTCTCCACATATTTCAGCTTTAGAAGTAATTAAATAGTTGTGCAACACACAAGCTGCTTTGACAACACTGATAACACTTTCTACTTTAATTTCAAATGGTACTCGAAAAACTCGAAAACGCGAAGCAAGTATACCAAAAGCGCACTCTACCGTTTGGCGTGCTCTTGACAGTCTATAGTTGAACACTTTGTTTTCATAATTGTCAGTGACGCTTCGTTTAGGATAAGGCCGCATCAAATGCTCACATAAAGGGAACGCCTCATCTCCTACAAATACGAAAGGGATTGCCTCCTGTATTTGTGGTAGTGCTGCAGGTGACGGAAGCTGTAAAGTGCGTTTCACCATTCTTTTCGCCAAAACGCTTGTGTTGAAAACGCTTCCATCACTGAACCTCCCTTGTGACCCAACATCAACTGTAGTGAATTTATACTCGTAGTCTACGGTAGCCATTAGCACGATGGAGAAAGTGTGTTTATAATTGAAATAGGAGGATCCAGTTTTACGAGGTTTTCTTATTACTACATGTTTCCCATCGATGGCGCCTATACAGTGTGGGAATTGCCATCTTCGTTGGAAACCAGCTGCGATTGATTCCCACTGTTCTTTTGTGGGTTCTGGCATAAATATTGGTTGCATTACTTTCCATACAGCTTGAGATACTTCTGATACGATGTTAGAGACCGTTCGTTCTCCCATTCTGTAGCTGTAAGCAATAGTTCTGTATGTGTTTCCTGTCGCCAAATACCTAGAACGTAAAAGAAAAAAATTAAAAAAGGAATGATAAATTTGTAGCTGTATTTTTTTACGTTTGTAATTAAAAAGTGAATAATTGACATAGCGAAATTCTCATTTGACGCGGTTGTTGCAGGTGTTGAAGCGAAGGCGTTGTGGGAGAAATTGAGACATTCGCTGAGAGATGCTCTCAGAAGACAGCAAAAATCCATGAAAAGTGGGGCACCGGCTGAATCGGTTAAAGAATGGAAATTTCAAAAGCAGATGGGTTTTCTACAACCATATATGGCCAATAAAGCACGAGAGGGGAACCTTATCGAATGCAATGACGATAGTGAAACAACACCACAAACTTTTGCCACTGATAGTCCAACTGATGTAGTCGACGAGGGTGAGGAATCACTGAACATGCAGCAGGGAATCACAAGTGCTCGGGACGATCTTCAGTCACGGGCACTTCCTGAAATTTCACCCCCGCCAGAAGAACCGACATCAGCAAAAAAAATTAAGAAAGACACTATTGCTGGATTACTCAAACGAAGCATTGAACAACATGAAGAACGAAGAAAATCGAGATCAGAGGAAAGAAGAAATCTGTTGGCACAAACGAGTGCTCCAAGTGATCCTCTGTACCACTTCTTCATGTCAATGTACCAGATGACCAGACGCATGCCACCGTCATCTCAGTATGTCGTCAGAAATGACATTTTCCGTGTGGTTACAGAAATGGAGGCCTCGTTGCTGAACATTCCCGTGAGATCTCCACAGTCCAACACAGTTCAGCGGCCATCATCACCGTACAGTAACCAAACCCTCAGTCCATCCTACACTAGTTCAACTCCATCCCAGTCCTTACAATCCAACAGTCCCTCGCTTACAACAGAAGATAATTGTGAGTTTCAACAAAGCAATTTGCTCACATTTATTAATAATTTCTCTGAAAACTGATTTTTAGTAAAAACTTTGCTATTCACATTTGATGTACAGAGTGAATTTATGTGCTATTACAGAACATTTTGGCCATTTCAATATTATTTATGTTTATTCAATAAAGCGTTCATTCAATAAAGTGTTTCGCACATTAATGGCTATACACAAACCAACTCAAATTTTTAATTTTATAGTGCGTTTAAAATTACTTGCGACTTTTGACAGGTCGGCGTTGAGCGAGTGGAGGGGTTGTCGGTCTTAGGAAACATTGTTGCTTCAAAGGATCCGCCACTGTGGCGGCGTGGTCCGCATAACTCACATTGTTACTTCAAAGGAACCGCCGTTGTTGCGGCGTGGTTAGCATCAGCTGGTGTAGC
The DNA here is from genome assembly GCF_023898315.1 of Schistocerca nitens. NCBI lineage: Eukaryota > Metazoa > Arthropoda > Insecta > Orthoptera > Acrididae > Schistocerca > Schistocerca nitens. Next base: position 653,384,217 of record NC_064618.1, read on the forward strand.
GGCAGCACGGGGCGACAAAGAATCCGTCAAACGTCGCAAGTAATTTTAAACGCACTATAGAGATATAGATATAGGTTAATCATAATAGCTTACCTTAAAAACACAGCTAGTTTCTCCTCGGTTCCAATCGGCCTTGTAGCGTTGCATCCCTCTCTGTCAATTTCATTCTTGATGAGACCATGCACTTCTTGGAATTGATCACGATTTAATCTAAAATAGTTCGTGAATTTTTCATCATCAAATTCCTTAGTTAAAGCGAATTCCCCATGACTTAGTCTTCTTTTCATGTATGCACTTTTTTCTGCTTTTTGTTTCATCAAAGCGATGTAACACACTGTTTCGAATTCGAACTCAGAATCGGAATCCGATTCTGAACTTAAATCTATTAACATAGCAGAAGTAGTCGCCATCTCTGCCAGAGCCGAAGTTCCGCAGCAAACTGCGTATTGAAACTGCGATCCAACTTGCGGTGATTGTCGCCGTGACTCACGCCGCCGTGAGAAATTTGGCGTGAGCCACCCTGCGTCACGTCACGGACCTGCGTCTCATCTTGCGGCCGGCTTAAAGCATGTCCGGAGTTATGGTGAGGCATTGGCGTCGGATGTTGTCTTTCAGCTTCCCTAGAGATGTCGGTCGATCACGATACACTTGCGACTTCAGGTAACCCCAAAGCCAATAATTGCACGGATTGACGTCTGGGGACCTGGGAGGCCAAGCATGACGGAAGCGGCGGCTGAGCACACGATCATCACCAAACGACGCACGCAAGAGATCTTTCACGCGTCTAGCAACACTTTGTTGTTGTTGTTTTTTTTTTTTTTGTTCTAATAAAACCCCATGTCATTCCAAGCATGTGTGTCAATTTTTACCTCTCTATATACATTATTCCGTGGTTTATTAAGTTTTCAAATTTATACTGACTTTTTGATCACCCGGCATGTATAGGGAACATAAATAATTTGAGTGGGTCAGAGAGCAAATAACATTCAGTACAAGACCTCCAGATGCGAACATTACATCATCCATGCTGTGCAGACCGTATACAGGATACTTTCCGGAGAAAAAGAAGCAATAGTGCTTGCTGGGAAATTTGGAAAATACATGAGCTATGTAATAAAAAAAACTGGACCTGAGACCACCAAACGTTTCAAGAAACGTATATACAAAGGAAACGTCACAAAATTTGCAAGTATGTGAATCACAAGATATAATACGTCAGCATTCTGAAACTTGTATTTGAAATAATTGGGGTAAGATAAAAAATCATAGTGAAGGAAATATTTATGACTTACTAGAAATCTCAGTAACATTTCCTCAACTTTTCCTAAAAAAAGTCAACATTAAGACTTCGTTTTTCCCCGTCTTCATTCTAGAATGGGACCAAGATTGTGTTACTTTCATAAATGACTTCTAATTCTATGTGTTAACATGGACAACGTTATAAAACACGAAGAAGAAATATTTTCCGTTTCAGAACTAAGAAGGGATTTTACTTGTCATTGTTGTTCTTCCTTCATGTGCATGTACAAGAAGGCTTGTTCAATTCTCTTCTTCAAATAATAGAAGTGCAACTCAGTTCAGACCTACAAAGTACCACAGAGAAACAAGCTTCATTCTTCAGGTGTAAGTAAACTTTGTAAGACGTGTATATTTCTATTGTTTATTGTCAAATCACAATTTATGAAAGATGTTTATATTTTATTAATAGGATTAAGTAGGAATAATTAATATTTGTCATGTGGGAAATAATTGTGGTAGTAGCGAATGTCTGCACCAAAGTATTGTTGACGAGAGAGACCGCAAATTCATATAATTTTAAAAAGGGCGGGAGAAACCGCGTACGGATATATTTTAAGAAAAGAGCGGGAAAGACCGAGCATTGATACAGTTTGTAATGGTAGCAGGGATTGTCTGCACCAGAAAGCATTGTTGGCAGGAGAGACCGCACTTTAGCGTTCGTAGGATGTCAGTAGTAAGCGAGAAGTGAAGCGAGTCGGTAGCAGGCCTGAAGCGAGAGGTTGAGAGGAGCGGTGTGCCTGCCAGCGACTAGCTATGTTTTACAGGAGATCATAAACGGATGTACAGAGACATCAGCTAACTATTATAATAAGAGGAACTAATATTATTGAATTAATTTTTTGAGAAACTCAAAACTACTGAAGGTATGTTTGCGCATTGCTAGTTGTAAGATTATTGTAAAAAGTAAATCCCATTTAAACGTTTTTAAAATCATTTCATTCAGAATATAATTAATTTTTGCCAGCAATATTGCATTTCTAATTATGATCCATCGCAAAAACCATCAACATAAAACTTTGCAAAAATTTTATTGTTGTCAAGAAAAAGTTTAACTATGAATTACGTAATTTCAGTCAAATTAATTATAGAATAACGTGAGCTTTGCTATTAAAGAATAACGTCTGCTTTGCTATTAAAGAATGACGTTTGCTTTGGTAATAAATACAGCCACTTGCTATGAAAGCCCACCAGCAGCTAATAGAGTATAGTAAACCAGAGTAAGTATATTCATGTCGCAATTCGATGTAGCAGTCAGATGGCGATCCAGTAACAGTGAGAAAGGTTAAGGAACAGTTTTGGGTTATTGCAGATAAAGACTGAGGGCCACGACCACGACAAATTCTATGTTTCGTCGAAATAATCAGAAAATCACTTTTAATAAGCATCAATTAAATTTGTATGCGAAGATAGAGAAAGAGAATAAATTTCAAAGGGAAGATTTCATTTGTTATTATTAAGCAAGAGATAGAAATCATAAGGAAAGGTTACATAGGTTATTGTAAAAGGGACGGTTACCAATAACAGAAGAGATATAGAGGAGACGACGGGAAGGTTTCAGTTGGTGACATCCAATCGCTAAGACACTTTAGTGAATCTACCGTGAAAATTAATATACTGACTCTGACCATTGTATGAATAAGCTAGTGTAAGTGGCGCAACACTTATACTAAACTGTATACCTTTAATTCACAGCCCATCGGCAATTCTGTTTCCTCTATTGATTCTGCGTTGAAAAGTGTTTGTTCAGTCTTAAATCCGCTTTGAACAGTGGTATATTTTGTTGCGTGTGTTAATTATAGACAATGTCCCGCAGAATAATTACTCGTTCTCAAAGCGATAAAAGTGTAGAAAATAGTGACGAGAAATTCTTTTCAGGAATAGACAGAAATAATACGTGTGAAAAACGCGGTAGTGAAACATTAGGTGAACAGACATTCGAGAGCAGTGATAATATGGAATCTTTTGACGAACAATCAACTTCAGAAATGTCAACTGATAATGAGACATTAGTGCAAAATAATTTGTTTTTAAATACAACAGACGCTCCACAGCCACAAATTACGCGTAGCAGACATAATAGTTTCAGTAACGAAACCACTATAATGCAGTCAAACAGTGTGAGTCCATTACGTGCCGAAACAGATTCAAACGGTACACAAATACACAATCTGCGTAGCAGATATCACAGTTTTATTGACAAAAATTCCGAAACCACTGAAGAGGTGACACGATTACAATCGTCTGAGGATGTTCAAATGAACACAGATGTACAAAACGTAACAACGAATACAAATACACACAGAAGTCAATCCGAAACGGATCCTATAATGGCATTTTTGCTACAAATGAGACAAGACATGAATGAAAAGTTTAACAGAAGGGCGCAAGAATCAGCAAATCTAAAACACGAAATCAAAGTAGAAATTCAAGCAGTCGCTGAAAAATCAAACTAAGAATTACACGCCAACATTCAAGAAATAACAGATAAAAAGAAGCATTCGCGGTTAGGATACGAGAAACAATGACAGAGAACTTTTGTAAACAATACGCTCACATTGATGAACGTTTTAACAATCACACAGAAAACTGTTTGATACGTCACCGCAAACTTGTGCGATCGCAGGATAAAGAACGAAAAGAACTATTACAAACAATTAATAAACAGCGACAGGACGACAAAAAGAAAGTGTTTGCTCAGGGAAAAACTTACGTGGACAATTACATGCACTCGATTTCGGAAGAAATCGAAACGGTTAAGGAGACAAATATTCAAATACAAGAGAGGATCACGGAAATCCAGTCACACACAATTGAGGCGAAAATTTCTACAGACACTGAAATCCAGAATATTAGGGATAAATTAACAGAAGAAGTTCTGACACTAACTGACAGAATGGAACACACAGAAATCAATCAAAACTCAGAAAATTTGAAAGCGGATTTTAAGAAAGTAACCAAAAGTAATCGTAAATTACGAAACGAATTGACAGAAAAGATCAACGAACTCACTACAAGAATAGACCTGTTAGATACTACCACTGACAGTAAATCAGATGACACTACACCAGTCTCAGTTCAACAGATTTCTAATAGTAAAGATACGCAAATTACAAATCTGCAACAAAAAATCGCAGACCTAGAATCACGTAATAATTTGTTACATTTAAAAATCAATTCTTTACAGCAAAGGATAGCTGACACACAAGAAACAACTGCACACAATCAATTCCAACAGAACACACACCATTACGACATGCCTCAGATGCACAATACATATAATGTCGGTAGACTTCAGAGAGTAAGAGATCTTAACCAGGCAGAAAGACACACAAATTCATATTCACAACATTACGAAAATGATTACACACAAAGACATGACGGTTTCGACCACAAGCATTTCCTTTCAGTGAGAAAGTTTAAAACATTTAAAAACGACAGGACGCAAATACATCCACTGGACTGGATCCAACAATTCAATGCGGCACTCCCACCATCATGGCCAATTCAACATAAGCTAGAATTTATTATTAGTTTTCTTGAAGGGGAACCAGCGAGAAGAATGCGACCACTTGCTAGACAGTTGTTTTTCACTAGAAGCATTCCAGGAAGCATTTCTAGCAGCATATTCGTCAGATACCACACAGAGTAGCATTAAAGATCTGCTAATTAGTCTACCAAATTTCGAGAATTCTACTTTCCCAACAATCACACAATTTTTCGAGTGTATGGTTGAACAAAACCAATACCTCAATGAGCCATACAGTCAATCCGCATGAATACAGTTGTGTATTTCAAAACTCCCCAGATCATTGAAAGTGTCATTATTAACAGGCCAGCAAAAGGACTGCGTGTACGCATTTAGAGACATCCTGCAATTGCTAGAGGTACACCAGGCAGATTATGCGTTTGTTAATAAGAACTTTTCACGAAATAATGCAAACCAGACAAACAATAATAATTTTGAGCAAACACGATTTGGCAATAACAATCATAATAAACGCTTTCGCAGCGAAAATGAAAACTTTAGTCGAAAATACACACAGGGATTCAATGAACAGCAGTATAATAACAATGTACATTACAATTCAAGGCAACAACAAAGCCATCAAAATAACACGACACATATACGACAGGAAATGCCGAACCGGTCAAACTTTCACATGACTCATCGCCAAGAAAATGCGACGGGTGCAAACAATTACATGGGTCAGCCGCAAAATACACAAAACGAACAAAGACAGCCTTTTCAGAGAAACACGTGTGCCTCGCCGCATAACCACAATTATGACGACAGAAGGAGAGAAAACGAACACCGACGGCAAAGGAATTCTACAATGATAATTTTCATATAAATTCAAACAATGCACAACAAACAACACTCTCCAACAGAAAATGAAATGCCAGAACATTTATGACTAGAGATAGCCTGTGATGAATCTCTAAATGACGACACTATGGATAAGGACAGAGAAAAGATAACGATAGAGAACGCCATTACATTCGACGACGTGCGAGACACATTGTTACAAGAAAAACCGATCATGCAGAAAACTATATGCCACCCAATAATCCAGATAAAGTTAAAGTCACAAAATATTTTAGCAATAATTGATTCAGGCTCACCAATGTGCGTAATTAACGAAGACACATTTAACAGATGCAATAGCGATAATGATTATCCAGTATTCCCATTGCACAAAACTAAAGTTAAGGGAGCATTTCCTGGAAAAATCATTGATGTCAAAAGACAGACACAATAAACGTTTGTTTTTGCAGGGCAAACTTTCCACAGCAATTGTTGGATAGTCCCACATTTAACAACTGATATAATATTAGGAATGAATTTTCTCGTACAGTACGACGCAAAGATTGACTTTAAATCGTCATACCTAACATTACAGAAGGAAGACTGTGAAGTGGTAGTGAGATTTAAAAAAAAAGTATCCTCAGAAGAACAAAATATGCACAGGATCGAGATTATTGCAGATTCTAAAGATAACGATTGTTATCTCACGCTATACACGAATACATATAATAATGACATGGCAGAGGAACAGGAGTGTAATGTATTAGAGACAGTTACACGCAAGGTTGGAGACAGCATAGCAAAAGACGACACAGAACGCACAGAATTAGAAAATATTCTTGTGCAACATAAAACAGTTTTTAACAATGTTCCAGGAACGATGACAGGATTTATGTACGAATTTCAAGTGAAACCACACGAGACTTTCAAAGCAAAACACTATCCAATCCCGCATATATACGGGAGTTACGAGCAATGATTGATTAGGGTATAATGGAACCAGCAGCAAGCCAATATATAAATCCATTACACATCGTTGAAAAGAAGGATGGATCACTCCGTTTACTTATAGATTCACGTGAGGTTATAAAATAATCATTACAGAAACTGACGGACCACAGACGTTTGAAGAGTTACTGCAAAAGTTTCATGGTACCTCTATATATACCACCCTCGATCTCAAATCATGATTTGGGCAAATCCAGTTGCATCTAAATTGCCGAAAGTATACGGCATTCCTTTGCTTTGGTGAATGTTACCAATTTTGTAAACTTCCGATTGGACTAACGATTTCGTCTGCAGCCTTTATACGAGGCATGAATACAATTCTCCCACAGGATCTTAAAAACAAAATTACTACATATGCAGATGACATTCTAATCGCAGCAGAAAACTGGGAACAGCACAACCACACCCTTCAACAATTACTGAATACATTCGAGCAAACTGGTATAACTATAAACCTCCGTAAATCTGAATTTGGAAAAGCCTCAATAAAATTTCTAGGTCATATCATTTCACAAACAGACTCCGACAAATTGCAAGCATGGAAAGATATCGACGTGCCAACAGATAAGAAGGAACTTCGGAGCTTTTTCGGCCTTATTAATTATTTTAGAAAATTCATTCATTATAAAGCATTATACACACCCTTGCTATACCAACTCGCAAGTAAAAACACAATTTGGTCATGGAATGAAGCTGAAGCTGAATTCGAGAATTTGAAAGAAGCTTTACTAAGGGCACCTTTGTTATCGCATCCTGACCCAACACAAAACTTTTCCATTGCAACAGATAGTTCAACTAAAGCACTAGGAGTACATATTTTCCAGGAAGTAGAGGAGGACGGTAAGACAATCGTTAAACGTAGTGCGTTTGCAAAGCAGGATACTTTCTCCAGCAGAGCGCAATTACTCTGTAACAGAATTAGAGACGCTATGTGTAGTATGGGTATTTAAGAGATTCCGTCATTATCTATATAGAAGACACACCACAGTATATACCGATCACCGAGCAATCCAGTTTTTATTATCAGGAAAACTTATGCATGATAGATTAAGCCGTTAGAAATTATATCTACAAGAGTTCGACTTTACTTTTGTAAACATTCCAGGCACGCAGAATATTGTTGCCGACGCACTATCGAGATCTATTCAGCATAAACGACTAGAGAAAGAAAATACCTTCTGCTACAACAACCATAGTATTATGTATATCAAACAAGTAGCTTTCGAAAACTTTATATCATCAGCATTGCAGGACATAGAGAGAGAACAGCAGAAAGATGAAACACTAAAAGAGATTTTAACGCTTTGGCGAGAAAAGAGCAACGCAAAAATCAGACATTATTACACTATACATCAAAATATTCTGTTTATTCGCTCGTACCCACACGGCAACAATTGGCTTTTATGCATTCCAGAAGGGATCAGAAACAAATTGATATGGTATACGCACCTAAGCTATGCACATTATGGAGCTAGGACATGCTTTCTAATACTTCGACAAAATTGTCACTTCAACAATATGGAAAAACACATTCGCAAAGTTAAAGCATCCTGCAAGATATGTCAGAAAGATAAATCATCTACAGTATCACATATTCCACCACTGTATCACATCATACCAGGTAAGTTAAGATACATGGCAGCAGTAGATCTTTTCGGTCAAATCCCCAGAACAAGTAAAGGTTATAGTTATATTCTAGTAGCCGTAGAACTGACATCCAAATTTGTAACATTTTCTCCACTAAGGAAAGCAACAGCTAGATCAGTATCAAGAGCACTTGTAAGAGATTTTCTATCAATAGTAGGACATGTACAGAAGGTTATTTCAGATAACGGACCGCAGTTTAGGTCAGACATATGGAAACAAATGTTAGAGAGTAAGAACATAACACCAATTAACATATCAAGATATCACAGTTCTTCTAACCCGGTAGCAAGAATAATGAAAGAGATCGGGAAACTTTGTAGAATTTATTGCCACAGAAAGCATACAACATGGGACGAATACATTTCACAGTTTCAGGAAGTAATAAATGCAATACCTAATGAGTCAACGATGCTCTCACCAACTGTAATACTGACGAATAAAGACCCACCGAATAAACTTACTGAAACGGTTACTTTTCCAAAGAAGTGTAGACCTCGTCATTGTGAGATAATACACATGGCATTAGCGAATATTAAACGAGGTGCAGATCGTCGGAAGAGACAACAGAAGCAGGTAAGTAGATTACGCAGGACCGTACAGAATTCGAAATATTCCGCACGCTAATGTAGTACACATTGAGACACTCAGAAAAAAAATCGAGAGGAAACCATTGTTTGTCTAACATAAAGAAGTTCTTAAAATAGAAAAACCTTCTTACAGGGATACATATAGACAGAGTATAACAATGAGCTTTTTGACACATTCCAGCAAGCCCGAATACAGTGAGCTACTAATGGGTTATTTACGTGCACAACAGGTCACCTCGATTCGACCGCAGATAAATACACTGAACATTAATAGCAGTCTTAGAAGCGTTCTAGCAGGACATTTATTTCACATTATGTAAGGTAAGTGAAGCAAGTAACAGGGCTACTTTAAAAGTAAATGTATAACACGTAAAAATAATTTTCATACAGTAGCAGAAATTAGATGTATTCTTAAACCCGTGCATGCAGCATTGTTGTCATAGTTCACCAAAATAAACGTAGTTTTAATTATAAGTATTGAATATGGATAAATGTGGATAAATGCTTTACAGGTCATGCCGAGAGCTGACGCTTTTTTTCCAAATGCAGAGAGATGTTGAAGTCATGCAGTGCGCTGACGATTATTAACCATGAATATTTTGCTGTATGTAATACAGAGAGATATTGGTGTCATGCCGTGTGCTGATGATTATTAACAATGAATGTTTTATTATTGGCTATGCAGAGAGATGACACGAGGTACAAAGGATAGAGGAGAATGAAGATGTTAGTATGTAAGGAATATAATTTAGTAATGGTTTATTTTGTTAACAGGTGACACAGCGAAGCGCAGCACTACGGATGGAGAAACCACGTTAAATTGCTTAATATATGTACTTTGCTATTCGAAAAAAATTTTTCTGCATTGAACATGATATCTTTTACATCAGATACATACATTGGAAAAACAGATCACACCAAATGTCAGCATACAGATTCGCACTCTACGTAAAATACAAATCTTTTCTCTTAAATAACAATGACTATATGTGCTACACAACTCAAACATAATATATGGTCGACTGACAATGTGATTCGTAACTGACGACCAAATTACCGAATGTACTGAAGTCACAGAAAGTGACATATTTTGTCAAAATGTACTTTCATATTTCACAAAAACAGTGTCTTTATGTAATTATTTATATATGTGCCTGCTAAAGTCACAGAAAGTGACATAGTTTGTATAAAGGTACTTGTCTATTTTATTTAAAATTTTGATGCCTAAATGTACTACTAAATTCCACTTACAGAAATATTTGTTTATGTTATTGACTGTCACGTAATGTAATATGTATTGTAGGCTGAATTCACTTCAAACGGAAAATGGGTTTTTTATGTAATTGTTTAAAACTATAAACTTTTTCTACAGTCACACAAGGTGACATATTTTGTCCTTTTAAACGTAAAATAAGAATACGGTAAAGATAATTTTTTTGAGCACAGAGGAATGAGATGAAGTAAAATTTGGTAATAACGGTATCAACCATATCCGTGAACATTTGACATAATGCTTACACCCGTACCTTAATTCCTGTGCATCCCCATGGTTATGGGGCACAAACAAAGTGAATAGTGACCCGCGTTACTTCAATCTACGATGTTTTCTATGAGGTGTCAGCATACCAAGATGCACACCACAGTCATGTGTACGTCAATAGGTGCTTGCATACCAAGATGCACACCACCACTACTAATCGACAATTGGAGTTGGAACTTGTACCTGATGTAGCGGCGGCAACTCAGGCAATTCGACGGTTAACTTAGTGTTTGGTTACACTAAAACTATGGATCAAAGAGACGAAGGAATCACATGGCGAATCCTGGTGTTGTGCTACGTGAGGGAAAGTAACGGACTTTTGGGTGCATTCACAGACAGTTGCCAGTGCTTTGACCATGCTATCCAATTCATTTTTTTCCCTTCCTTGAATATGGTACTAATAGATGCCAATTTATAATGAAACTTAAACTATGTTCTAATTTTTGCCATCCATTACTATTAGTAATATAAATAACTTTTGGTTACACTAAAACTATGGATCAAAGAGACGAAGGAATCACATGGCGAATCCTGGTGTTGTGCTACGTGAGGGAAAGTAACGGACTTTTGGGTGCATTCACAGACAGTTGCCAGTGCTTTGACCATGCTATCCAATTCCTTTTTTTCCCTTCCTTGAATATGGTACTAATAGATGCCAATTTATAATGAAACTTAAACTATGTTCTAATTTTTGCCATCCATTACTATTAGTAATATAAATAACTTTTACTACCTGATGTACACTTCCAACATACTGACTCATATTATTTGTATATTTTGATGTATACTCTTTTGAATATCCTCTTTGTTAGCCTTAGGAAAACAAATCCTTATGACAGTATATGAATGTGCTTTGTTGAAAGAAATATTCTATCATTAACTTACGTATTACTACACATATTTCTATAATCAAATTTTCTCGTTATGTCAAGTCCAAATGACTTAACGACGTAGGAAAATGTTAAGGAAACCCAGTGGAGGGTTATGTAAGACGTGTATATTTCTAATGTTTATAGTCAGATCACAATTTATGAAAGATGTTCGTATTTTATTAATAGGATTAAATAGGAATAATTAATATTTGTCATGTTGGAAATAATTGTGGTAGCAGGGATGGCTGCACCAAAGTATTGTTGACAAGAGAGACAGCAAATTCATATAATTTTAAAAAGGGCGGGAGAAACCGCGTATGGGTATATTTTAAGAAAAGAGCGGGAGAGACCGAGCATTGATACATTCTGTAATGGTAGAAGGGATTGTCTGCACCAGAAAGCATTGTTGGCAGGAGAGACCGCACTGTAGCGTTCGTAGGATGTCAGTAGTAGGCGAGAAGTGAAGCGAGTCGGTAGCAGGCTGAAGCGAGAGGTTGAGAGGAGCGGTGTGCCTGCCAGCGACTAGCTATGTTTTACAGGAGATCATAAACGGATGTACAGGGACATCAGCTAACTATTATAATAAGAGGAACTAATATTATTGAATGAATTTTTTGAGAAACTCAAGACTACTGAACGTATGTTTGCGCATTGCTAGCTGTAAGATTATTGTAAAAAGTAAGTCCCATTTTAACGTTTGTACAATAATTTCATTCAGATTGTAATTAATTTTTGCCAGCAATATTGCATTTCTAATTATAATCCATCCCAAAAACCATCAACATAAAACTTTGCAAAAATTTTATTGTTGTCAAGAAAAAGTTTAACTATGAATTACGTAATTTCAGTCAAATTAATTATAGAATAACGTCAGCTTTGCTATTGAAGAGTAACGTCCGCTTTGGTAATAAATACAGCACTTATTATGAAAGCCCACCAGCAGCTAATAGAGTATAGTAAAACAGTGTAAGTATATTCATGTCGCTGTTCGATGTAGCAGTCAGATGGCGATCCAGTAACAGTAAAAAAGGTAAGGAACAGTTTTGGGTTATTTCAGATAAAAGACTGAGGGCCACGACCACGACACATTCTGTTTCGTCGAAATAATCAGAAAATCACTTTTAATAAGCATCAATTAAATTTGTATGCGTAAATAGAGAAAGAGAATAAATTTCAAAGGGAAGATTTCATTTGTTACTATTAAGCAAGAGATAGAAATCGTAAGGGAAGGTTTCATAGTTTATTGTAAAAGGGAAGGTGATCACCAACACAAGAGATAAAGAGGAGACGGGAAGGTTTCAACTTACAGCCATTAAACTAACCTGAGATGACAAAACTGATGAGCGTAAGTACGAGCTATGTGGGATGGGTGGAGGGACAATAAAGAAGAGATAAAATACCAGACTACAAATCCAAAGATAATGCGTTTGACCCCCGATCACTCCCAAAATTTTAATCTGTTACTTATGACTTGCCGGCTGTTGTGGCCGAGTGGTTCTAGGCGCTTCAGTCCGGAACCGCGCTGCTGCTAGGTCGCAGGTTCGAATCCTGCCTCGGGCATGGATGTGTGTAATGTCCTTAGGTTAGTTAGATTTAAGTAGTTCTAAGTATAGGGGACTGATGACCTCAGATGTGAAGTCCCATAGTGCTCAGAGCCATTTGAACAATTTGAACTTATGACTTATTTCACACGTATTTATGTTTCTAAATTTGGGAGATGCCGACGTGCATATTGGTTAGGAGTCTGCTTCAAGCTGTGAGTCCATTTATAACTGGCAGAGTAAGTCATTTCAAGGGTCGGAGGAAGTCAACTGCATAACACCGTCAACAGAACCACGCCTACTACAGTACTGCAGTGATCAAGGCTGCCTTCGGGGTGACGACAGGCTTATTTTACTTTTATACAGGTATAGACGCAATATCTGACACTAAAAGGTCATTGTGATGAATACGATGCCTCACGTGGTTGAGAAGATAGTGCGAGGAAGACATGGTCCAGAACACCTAGAGAAAGAAAATAGAAAAATATCGAGGAAACTGATGGGCCCTGAAAGAGGTGGCGGTGAGATATGGACGTGAAAACCTAGAGAGGAACTGCCCTAGATCATAAAGACATATCAAAGAGGAATATGACTGGAAATGATAGGATTTGCCAAACACTTGACTGGGACAAGTATAGGTAGAATTACGAATAAATCAAGAGGAATAACGTGGAGGACAAGAGGAATGGTGGGAACCAACTGGAGTGTACAACACAGAATAGATTGGTCTAAATGAGGTTCAAGGTAAAAGGATGGAAAAACAGGAAATATATGTACACATCAACCAATATGCCAGAGATCAACGACGTAAAAGGATACGGGAAAGGGATAAGGAGACGCCAATAGAGCACACAAGTAAAGAGGATACTGAAGAACCTGGACGAATAGTAGCAGAGAAGAACAGGACACATGAAAGGTTTCTGGAAGGAGACTAAGAAAAGGCAATACAAGAAGGGACTACCCGTGGTCCTATAGATGCTGTAACGAAAGAAGAAGATGGTAATGAAGAAGAAAAAGAAAGCTCAGTTCGCTGTTAACGATAGTGGACGTATACTGTGTTCACAGTTTCTAAGGCTTCCGTTTATTTCTCACTTTGCTGAAAATTACTCCTATCCTTGTTAATGATGGATTGTTTCATTATTTGTATTATTTGATGTTCGGCTGGTGAGGTTCATTAAGCACAATCGACTGAGAAGCCACAACTAGTTTATTATATCATTTGACTAAAGGCATTATAGAATTAAAGTAACAAAATAGATTCCAATAAAACTTCAGCTTTCGTGAACGCTCCAATCTTGAATAAAATCCCCTACTTGCGAGTTACTATTCAATATTCTTGCAACACGCGAGCGTAAAAATTAGTCTAGTACTTCGCTTTCCCTCAAACACCCCCTTCGACTGAGCGTACCCGCCGCCCGCCTACAACTGTAGACTCCACTTGAACGACGGCCTGCTGCCTCACGCTCGAATATAAACCACCGTAAAACTAGTTGTTGAGAACAGAGATGCTTATCTGAGCACTGTTACACCTCACAAAGACCGTATTTGATCTTCTATCGACCAAGACGCAGCAACGACGGTGTCACAACGCCGGAAATGTTTAAATTTTCATCCTTTGATTCCTCAGGCGAATGAAGAATCCGAGGTAACAAAGCCCAAACAAACCCACGACCAAAAACGTCCAAATAGTAAAGATAGACCACAAAATAAAGTTCAATTACAATAACATAGTGGCCCGTCATCACAGAATGTTAACGACCGAAAAGTCTTAAACTATCTTTGTATAAGGGTGAACGCTTCAAGCTATAGCCGTGAAACATCACAGAATATCAGGTAAGCCTTACTAACAATCAAATCTCGTGTAACAGCTAAGAAAGGCACACTAGTAGTAATAACAATCATAATGGTAACCGAATAGTAGAGTTATAATTATCTGTACACTAAAATATACAAGTGCAGCGTAGCCAAGATTTGGTACAACATATTTCAGTAATGTGCAGATAATGGTATCAATGGTAAAGAAAATTTTAACTGAACTCTTTGCTACATGTTACGAAAAATGGGCGCCTCGAGACTGTTTAAAATAGACGTACCACAATCATGCTCCAACACCTGTTTTCGACCTATTTTGCATATCTATCGATATTTGTATGTCAATTTGTAGCGTTGCTTATGTTGCGTATTGTATCTATCATGGAAATTCTTTGACTATGTATAAATGTTTGACTTCTGTGAAGCTTTCGTACGATGTTGTTTAAATTATGCTTGAGGATTTAAATAAGTAATGAAATGATTATTATATAATGTGATGCAAATGACTTGGTCCATAGTTAAGGAACGTAGTGGTGAATGTAGAAGGTGTGGGCAAGTCCCACAGCTACGGAAGTAGCCTGGCGGAGTGGAAAACGTGTGGTTGGCGAGCAAGTGGCAACTCGTCTTTTGTGACAGGTAAGGGGTCTGGGCTAAGCACTGCTGTGGCTAACATCTCGTTAGCACAAGGGGGTAATTGTCCTGGAGTACGAGGCCAGAAGAGCTTAAGGGCAGAATTTATGGGCCTCGGATGATGCATCTGGTGATAACATTATCATGGCTTGACTTATATATAATTATATATAATTCAAAATGGTTCAAATGGCTCTGAGCACTATGGGACTTAACTTCTGAGGTCATCAGCCCCTAGAACTTAGTACTACTTAAACCTAACTAACCTAAGGACATCACACACATCCATGCCCGAGGCAGGATTCGAACCTGCGACCGTAGCGGTCGCACGGTTCCAGACTGTAGCGCCTAGAACCGCTCGGTCGCATCGGCCGGCAAATATAATTCCGACTCCAAGAAGAAATGTAACAGGGCGATGTCAACAGTACTGCTATGATCGCATCGTCACCAGGTTAATAGCTACTGCAAATTACGCCACCAGTACCACCAGCCTTCCACTAAATTCTTTGTATTTGGCACTCTGTAAATGGACCAGGTATTTGTGAAATTTGGTTGATTTTATAATAACAATTGTGGTGTTGCTAAAAACTATATCTTACACCTGTGATTATCCCAAATCACAAACCTGGACAGGAATCCCAACCTAGTGAATTTAATTCCGAGTTTCCTAATTTATTATGAGAAAGTGGTTGAACTTGAATTTAACTTTGTCATTTTCACAGCCAATTATACTTTTGAGTAGGTCAAAACATTGCTTATCAAAGCACATTTGTTATTTAAAGAGTTATAGTTTGTTATGCTTTACTGAATTAATTATTAATGATAAGAATACTTACCATTTCTTTTACATACTGGTGTAGTTTTGTTAATGAGCATGGCTCTTCAAACCATTAAATTTTAAGGCTCCTCATCTAGTAGGCTAGTTAATGAAGCACTGCAAAGGCCCCTTCAAAGGCAGTCGAGTTCGATCTACATTCTGTTTAGTTGCTTCAAACTGCGTTCGAAGTCTCTTAATTCCAGGCGTGAGCTCATAATCACGCCGGAAACTTCTCACATGAATTACCCGAGAACAAATGACACCACCGCCAGTGCACTTTTGTACCCTGTGTATGCGATATTACCTCCGTCTCTATATTTGCAGATCGCTATTCCATGACTTTTGTCACCTCACTGAACTATCTTGTCTCCCTATAATTAAAATTGGCTATTTACAAAGAAGAGAGAAATGTTGAGTTTGATATACGGTGTGAACATTCACATATTCTGTATTGTTAAACAGAGCTTCCCTAATAGCCAAGTTACTACAAAGTTCTTTCTGCCTTTTATGTATAATAAAACAGCAGATATCAACTAAGGGGAACAAACGTTACCGAGATGAGAACTGGCACCATCGTGGACAGAGAGGAGAGCATTCGCCTTATTGAATTGCTGCCCTGCGGATTTAATGGATTCCATCATAAGGCAGAAACATAGAAAATGCAGTCTTGGCTTCCAAGAAGTTAGGGAAGGCATGGTGGGTATGCAAAACAACCGAATTAAGTGGGTTCTCACCCGCTAATAGTGAGGTCCATTGCTGCGACATACCTCCTCCGCTGTTCTGCTCGTCCGTTCTGCAGGTGGTAGGCCTGAGGCGACGGTTAGCAGAGAAATTACATGGGCTATTAATTTGGCCCGACCCTCAAATAACTCGTTCTCTCTCTCTCTCTCTCTTTCTCCGCATAGGGACTTTATATAGCTTCCCTGGCCCTTTATCACTCCACGCTCGTTTGCAAACATAACAAAATTTGGATTTACATGACTGTTATATCATAATGAGGAGAAAGTCACTATTTTAGGACACAGGATAGCATCGTCCTTGAGTTGGTCTGCCTTGGCAGAGAAACTATACCTTCCTCCCTAGCTTTTATTACATACATATTTAACTTAATAAAACATGAAATATGGAGAAATCTTACGTGGTGGATGTTTCTGTGTAATGAATTAGTCCTGTGTTCATGTTTTGCATTATAAATTTAACACATTTTTGCACGCACACACTATGTAAGTGCTGTTTAATCCCCTATAAATTGCCATGTAGCACACACATTTTTATACTTTATGGCGCACATACGCTTAGCATTTGCAAAACGTCGCCCAGCTTCACATCAGTAACAGAAACTATCGTTTCAAAGGTGTTAGAGTAGTAAAGATTTTAAGATTTCGGTGCTGTATATAGTGTATGCGCTCGGTAAGGCCTATCTTTGGTAAAGCGACGAAATTAATTTAAAAATCGAACGGAGAAGTAAAGTTATGTACAACAAACTATAATATGGCTTTTTATTGACTGGCTGTTATTACACAAACAAATATTACATAACACGATAAAATTTTATAAGCGTGAACTATCTAATCAGACCTCATTGTAACAAATCCGAAACCGGTAATGGTTTGAGTTAAATAAACCAGATTTGCTTTTGGATTCTGCTTTAATTATAAAACATTTCTCTGTACTGCAGCCCCGTCTCTCAGCATGTCAGCGTTTCATAAGAGTGCTTCTATAGATAATTTGTGTTAGTAGCCTATGTTCCAAACGTTACATAAACTTAAACTTTGGTAATACACCTGGCAGCAAATTCTGTGTTTGGGATAACGAACCGAATTCCCCTATCAGTTCAACAGCCTTGTTAAATATTTTGACACCAAATACTCTGAATGAGGGGATTCAATTAAACGGGCGCCCTGCGCCATTTCTGAAATCGGATATTCAGCCATGGCGGCGGTCTTATACAGAGCATATGAAATCACCAGAACCAGGGTCGCTTCCTACAACGTATCGACCGCGTGTTCAGCAGTTTGCAGGCCTACCCGGTAAATCTGTTAACGCTGAATCCGCCGTTTGTGTGGCACCACGCGACTCTCGCTCCGATGAATTGAATAACACCCACAAGGGACCCTGGAATGGGGGAGCACATTTGCTTAATTAATTTTACGCAGCTACGTTCTGCACTGCGAACCACTGTTTCATTTCCGAAGTTTTTTTTTCTTTTTTATTCTGTTTCAGCCGTGATCCGGTTAAAAACGTTATTTCACAATCACGACTGCCCCAGATCGGGAAATGACTACGTTACTTCCTTCCTTTGTGCAAGTCAGACAATGCGCTATCAAACTAATTAATGATTTAAATAATAAAACACTGTACTAGCTATGTTATCTCACGCATAGCGGGACGCGTTCTGAGAATTTACTATTATTAAGTGCAAATGTTTACATTGTTATGCGATGTTTGCGCGTGTGTTGTTCTGCCTCTCCTGCCCTGTAGTGGCACTTTTGTGGTTTTACTGCAATCGGGATGTTTTACGGGCTGATGTTGGAGAATAGTATTTTTTGGTCTATCTACAGGGTGTCTATAAATGAATATCGGGGTTTTAACGCTTTATAATATTTATTACATTAAACTTACAGTTATAAATTATACGTCAAATGAAAGAGCAACTCAAACAGTTTTAGCAATGTTCAATGTGAGGTCCATTTGTCACACGGCACACAACAAGTCTATAGCCGGATTCCTCCCAAACGTTGATAAGTGTGTCTTCATTGATTGTAGCAAGAGCTGCTTGAACCCGGTTTCTTAATTCAGGGAGGTCTGCTTCCTTTGGGACTTCATCAAGGATCGTGTGTACGTGCCTCCGCTACCAGCAGACCTCCCTGAATTAAGAAACCGGATTGAAGCAGCTGTTGCTACAATCACTGAATACACACTTATCAAAATTTGGGAAGAACTCTTCTATAGACTTGATGTGTGCCATGTGACAAATGGTGTTCACATTGAACATTTATTAACTGTAAGTTAAATATAATAAATATTAAAAGTGTTAAGACCCCGTTATTCATTTATAAACACCCTGTATTTACACACGCTGTACTTCTTTCATTGGGAAGAAATCCACAAGGGTTGTAAAAGTTCCAGATGCCAAAGTATTATAATACGGTTGCCGTCGCTACGGAAGCAGGTAAAAGTAACGTCGTTCTGTCGCTATTTCAGTGCATTTAGTGAAGCCAAACACGAGCTGCACAACGATAATATCGTCATCAGCAAACATTTACATACTAGTGCGTGTTACTGTCAACGCACATGTAAGGTCCAAACACAGTACACGGCCTGCCGCATTAGCCAGCTGCACTAACACCGCAATTGAACAGCAATAGCTCTCGTGAGGTATTCGACAGTCATGTAAGACGATGAACATCCATTACTCTAAAACGGTTGAGAAGCTCGTCGTACTAGAGCAGCAGTTGTGTCATCTAACTCTGGACTACAACAGTACGAAATGTAAGCAAAATCGATGCTTCCTTAAGAATCGAAAGCAAAGGCAAGACCACCTACAATAAATCAGACCTTAAGGCAGATATCGATAGCTGACAATATGGCGTCAATCGCTGGGGAAACAAACCAGCGTGCTTGTATTTCCATAACGTGTGTGTGTAACACTGTATACGTGACGTTCAAGAGAAGCAAAAGCATTTATTACTAGCTGTTATTTTTGTTATTTGCTGTGAATGTCGTCACAAGTGCTAAGCTAGTATTTATTTTCTAGATTCTGTAGTAAGTTCGGCATAATTTAAAGTGTAAACTACTCTTGCGATGGATCGTAGACTCTGTTGTGTACCAGGATGTATATCCAATTACGGCAAAACATACGATACCTCAACATTTAAGTTTCCCAAAGAAACAGTATTGAGGAACAAATGGATTAAACTAATTCATAGAGATAATTTTGAAGTGAACCATAAAACTGTGGTATGCATTAAGCATTTTGAACCTAAGTTTCTGGGTAGGAAAGACATTTTTCCTGTGGAAAATAGTGAACCAATACGTGTGCCACGAAAAATACCAAAACCAACAAATGATGCAATTCCAACTATCTTTCCTATTCAACTTTCTTATCACACAGTACCAGTTCCTAAGGAAAGGAAGAATCCTGAAGATCGTGTTCAACAGCTACTGGAGCGTGATGAATGTAGTTTCAGTAAGTGGTGCGAAAATGACAATATACCTGACTTTCAGCATTTTAAAAGCGAAGTGCATAAAAGGAATGTTTGTCCATTTACAATTTTAGTAAAGGATGACAACGTATCTTTCATTAAATTAAAGGATGATTCAGTCAGTCATGTGCCATTAGTTTTAGTGTGCTTCAAGATATCAAGTTCCTTGGAAGTAAAAGTGTTTCACAAAAATGTGTGTTTGCCTGCAGAAACCGTGAAATGGATATTACAGTCTGGGGAGGAAGAGAACTTGAAATGTGACAAGTGGACGAAATTTGACAATCTGGTGAGTCACCTAAATGGTTTCACAGATAACTCTACTGGCACCATTGACAAGATTATAATTTTAGTCAATGTTCTCAAACAAGCACTGAAAGCTGGTAGCGATTTTGACGCTGAAATAGCACCTAAAATAGAATTTGTTTTGGAGCAATTACAACTTGAAATAACAAAGCAAAGTAGATATTCTCCTGAGCTTTTGATATGGGCAGCAACCATTTGCTTTTCATTTCCTGGTACCTACCATCACTTGAGAAAAACAAATGTTTCAACATTATCTCATCCTGTCTATTTAAGGCAGTTTCTATGCAAAATGGGTCCAAATAAACGTTATATTGGTCCATCACAGATAGCTTTTTTCAGGGAAAAAAAATAAATTTCTTCAGGAAAGTGACAAGGTAATTTCAGTGATGCTAGATGAAGTTTATGTTAACTCAAAATTCTCTTATAAGGCAGGAAAGATACATGGTGTTTCTGAGAATACTTCAGATACTACAACAGCAAGAACAATGCAGGTTTTCATGGCGTCAACTTTACATTCTGATTATAAAGAAGTAATAGCTCTCTTTCCTGAAAAAATGTTAATTCTGTTACACTACTGAAAATGACAATTGATGTATTAAAGTTAATACATGAGCTTCGATATGATGTATATGCCTGGTAACAGATAACCATAGCACTAATAGGAGAATGTATCAGCTTATGTGTGGTGGCACTATACAGCTGTGTGTTACAAATCCAGTCGCTTCATCCAAATTTCTCTTTCTGCTGTTTGACAATGTGCACTTGCTTAAGTGTATCAGAAATAACTGGTTGAACGGAAAAAAATGAATCCTTCATAATGACAAATACTGAGGATACATTTGCTTTCATCAATACCTTTCTACACAGTGATGAAGGGAATGCTGCGTGTGAATATACTATCAGTGAAGCAAAGTTTTCAGATTTGAGGGCCGTGTTTCATTCTGAGAAAAATAAACTGTTGAAACTTGCCCCAAAGCTAGTTAAGGCTATATATCCAACTTCTATTGAGAGACCGAATGTTACCCTTGCTCTCAATGTTTTTGATTCGAAAAATGGGGCAGCACTAGTAATTTTGAAAAGTCATGGGAATTGAGATTTCTGATGGCACTATTCAGTTTTTAAAATTAATCTTTAAATGGTGGACGGTTTGTAATGTACAGCATCCCATGAAAGGCAGATACATATCAGATGATAATTCTAGCCCAATCACTGGACCTACTGACTCCAAACTTGTGTTTCTTGAAAATTGCAGTGTGAAACCAAAGAACTCCTTTCCAATTTCAGCCAACTGATGTGAGGGATTGAAGTGTCCTTCTTCTATAATGATTTCCTTGTGTTGTAATATTTATAACCTTTTCTAAGTTCTGATTAGCAGCACATATGAACCAGAATTTCTCAAACTTGAAAATTAAAGAGATGCAGTACTTGCCTTAGGAACTGAATTGTGTGAAAATGCCATTAGTAACCTCAGTGATGTGTGCAAATGTGGCATTCCTTTAAATACAATAATCAAGAAAAGTATTAAATTGCTTTCAAATATTTTTATTAATAATTACACAAAACTGTTGAATGAAAAGTGTGTTTCAAAGGAAATTGCTCGAACACTAGTCAAACAAAAAAGAGGGACTGATGAAAACATTGCAGCAAAAATAACAAAAAGCAAAGTGGCCAATATGAGCAGCAAATAAACCCAACAGGTACTCGAAATCAAACCACTTCTAGCATATTACATAATGACAGTGACTAGAATTACCTGCATATTGTTTAATACAAGTTTGAGCTTTAGTTACACTCTTCATTTATTATTCTATGTAACTTCTATTTTGCAAATTATTATTAGTGTCCAAATATGCCATTTACATGTGTTGTGTAGTAGTTGTTTGGATTTGATTTTGAGTTGCATCTCCAAATTTTACTTCGCCATAGTACTTATTAAGTAATTTGTGGCCTTAGTGACAACTTTTTATTTAAGTTTGAATATATAAAAATACATAACAATACGACATCTCTTACGCAATTTAGAATCTACTTTCCATTTATGAAGTGTGTAAATAATTCGTATTAGGGTAGCGCTGAAATACTTGCCCTAAGGCTGTCGCCTTCTTGGTTTCTGTGTTGTGATCTGATGTATTGTAGGTGGTCCTGGCTAAGGGCTTTGTTGTTGGCTATTGGTGTGCAGCGAATGCTGATTGGGTAATGCGCTTCATTCTCCGCTCTGTGCGTGGCGGATACAGTACAAGTCTACGTCTGCAAGTGTATTAGGCGTAATACTATCGACAGTAGTATGACGAAGTAAATTGTACCCTTAAGCATAGGCGTGTCCTCAAGGGGGCATTCCCCCTCCTGTAATCTGCGTACAGTTATTTCATTCATTACAGAATTCCCTCGAATTTTTAGCAGTCGTTGTTTGAGTCTCCACTGAATTGCAGATGCAACATTGCCGAGCACGACGGGAAATACTGAAGCTTTATCGATCATTTTATATCTTGCATTTCTTGGATTATACTCTGTTCACGAGAAATTAGGCAGATTTCTAAGAACGGCTGCAGACAAGATGGATATGAAACTTTACAGAACCGTCCCGAAATAACGTCTTCAATCTTTGCTCTGTCACCTCCTCTTTAAGGCCTTACCGACCAGAAATAAGCTGCTCTAACACTCTGTCTCACGGATTCCGTTGCAAATTCCCATCATACGGGGTGTTCAGAAATTCCCGTTACAAACTTTTAGCACATGGAGTAAGTAGATAATATTCTGAATTGGAAACTACTTCCGGAAACGTACCGATCCAGTTGTACAGCCGTTTGAAAACATGTTTGCTGTGTAAGTATGCAGCCGGGTAGACATAGTGGTATTTGCTTACGTCGGATCAGCTGTTGTCATTTGACGTCTGTCCTACTCTCTGACCTGGTTCGAGCCTCATTCACGTGTATGTTAGTGTTAGAGCAAGTTGGCTGAGTACACGTTTGTAGAATACACGGACATGATCCTTTTGTATGGCCAAAGCTCACGATAGTGGAACAGCTGCTCGTCGCCTTATCAAGACCGTTATCCACAACGTCCGTCTCCATAGCATACCCTTTTCATTGATTGGCGACTCCATGTTGTCTTGTGCACTACGACCAGATAACAGGTATACTTGAAAAAAGAGACAGCATTGGTCGTATATTTTTTACTATTGCAAAATCGATTTTCTGTCACTGAGTGACCATCTTCAGTGCTATATTGTATAACTTAAATTGGGATGCACTGTTGTCACTAAGCTTACGGCAATCACATAGACTCAAATAATGTAGTTTTCAGAAAGCGTTTCGTTCAGCTTGAGTAGTGCCATTCGACAGTGAAAATAAGAAATCATGAATGTAACGTAGTATAGTCATTAACATGAACAGAAGAGGAGTTCTTTAAGCAAACAAAGTGTCGCAAATGGCATCGCAGATTAACAAGTCTGCTTTTTTGTTGACATCCAGCAAGATTTCCTCGGTCAGTCTGTATTTCTTTTAATGCTTCAGTCTGTGTGATTGCCGTAAGCTTAGTGACAACAGTGCATCCCAATTTAAGTTATACAATATAGCACTGAAAATGGTCACTCAGTGACAGAAAATCGATTTTGCAATAGTAAAAAATATACGACCAATGCTGTCTCTTTTTTCAAGTATACCCTTTTCACCACAATTACGCAGCATCTTCGAGAAAGGGAAACCTTCTCCATCAACAGGTATGCCAGTGGTAGTCCAAGGATATGTCGCACACCCGAATCGGAAAAGGCCGTACTGCATGACGTTGGAGAGAGCCCGTCTACGAGTGCACGAGCAATAGCGCGTGTTTCTTTGGTTATTAATGAGTGGAACTGTGAAACAGGCAATGCATTGGATCACGCCTAATAAATTAGTTGTAAAAGTGGTCGCATTACAAACATGTAATTGAAAATATCATCTACTTATACCGCTCTACAAGTTCTAAGAGTTTGTAACGGCCATTTCCGAACGGTCAGGGTGCAGTATACGTGCCAGTCATTCGTCCCTAATTTCCATGAGCACGCCCCTCTCCTTGACGCACAACGGAATGACAACAGTAGCTCACCATTTGTTTGAGAAAAACGGAGACGAGGATGACGTTTATGCAGTCCTAGGCTGCTAAATTTGATCCTACCGGCCAATGGTTTTCAGAGAATTCGTTTCATCTAGTCGTATACTGACCCTGGCTACACTTTACCTAATCAACTCAAATAATGTAGTTTTCAGAAAGCACTTCGTTCAGCTTGAGTAATGCCATTCGACAATGAAAATAAGAAATCATGAATGTAACGTAGTATAGTCATTAACATGAACAGAAGAGGAGTTCTTTAAGCAAACAAAGTGTCGCAAATGGCATCGCAGTTTAACACGTCTGCTTTTTTGTTGACATCCAGCTAGATTTCCTCAGTCAGTCTGTATTTCATTTAATGTTTCAAGTTTTTAATTTCCAGTTTCACCCTAACATTATTGGAATAGGAGTAAATTATTTTTGTGAATATTTCGTAGCTATATTTTATAGCTCGTTGGTTGCTCTGATGTAATAGTATGATAATGTAATTTCAGATCGTTTAGTCAAATAGGTGGTGTCCATATTCCCATAAATAACGTAAAAAGACATACTTCCCATATACTTTTGAAGTATACTTGCCATTTCGGTACCAAAGTAATTTACCTTAAAAGTAATAAGTAGATAACTACCTATCTTTTGAGATACAGTAAGTCATGTGTATTTCCTTTCAGTTTTAGTTCCTGGTGCACGACTCGTTTTCAGATTCACAAAAACAGTTATATCCAAACAGGAAAGTTTTGAAAGTTGCACCCTCTTGAAAAATTTATGCGGACTTCCATGACAAGCCTTACGCGTCGCTGGCTCCTTGGAACTGAGTGCACCTTCTTTCGGCATGGGCAGTCTTGCTCCTACGTTTAATAGTTCATTCGACGATGGAAAATAAGGGAAAATTTTCGCGAAGTTCAAAATTTTGTACAGTCTGTGAATGTATTGCAATTTTGAATCGAATTTTTTTCTCATTTTTCCCAATATAAATACCTTTCCCGCTTCAGATGTCTTCTTTTATAGCGTCTCTAAGAATTACTATTATTATATTGTAATGTGGACACATTTTGCTATTTGTAAGTTATCGATGTGCACGTCAGAAAGAGATCAAGTTACGTTACTGTTACACAATCTTTGGTCTTGTTGTGGGTGAGTCTTTGTTCTGCACAGTCTGATAAGTTCTTAGTTGAAATATGGTAAATGGGGGACGTATTCAATAGTGCTGTGTTGACTCGTGATTATGCCTGTTAGATGAAGAGAAATTTAGTGTAAAGGAAGCAAGAATGAATATGATGTGTGTATTGAAAGATGAAGAAAACATTTTTTTTTAAGAGAAGATGTTTCATGTAAGACTGCAGCACTATCCCGCTAGTTTATCTGAACAATTATTGTCAGCTAGTTAACTTTGTTTATTTGCTCAGATCTGGGAGAAAGATCACCCCAGAATGATCAGACCAGTTATAGTTCAATTCAAATTAGATTCTTGTTAGTCGAGGGTTACTGTATGAATTTAGCTGGATTACGAATTGAGGGTGCATAGTTTTGGTAATACGTAGATCTTTTATAGACTGGGAGGTAAATTTGGGCTACATATCATACAAAAAGACATAGTGGGGAACCTGCATATGTAGAACTTTTCTGCCAGAATAGTTCGTTGGTTCTTTTAATATTATATAGTCAGATAGTGTTGGATTTCCCGAAAACAAAAAAAGCCGCTGTGCTGATTTTAGTAATGTTGTACCTTCTTTACAGGCAATTCATTTTAAAATTTTGTGTTCAGTTTATGATATCTTGTGTCGTGTGACGATCATCGATTACTTTATTACGTAATCAGTTGGCATAATAGTACAGGTTGAAGGTTGATTTCATTCATTGTTGAGTATTTGCGTCCACGACAGTGATTTTTTTTTTTTTTTTTGGTGGTTGTGGCAATTTTTTTCCAAGTACTAGTATTTTATCACGTTTGGCACAGCAGAAAACAATATAAAAATCCGTCGTAGCACTAGAAAACAGAGTGTGTTACAAAATAACGAATCGGTACAGAATGAGATAAACCACCTTGAGCAATTAGCAACTACTAATAGTTTACACGAGACTGACGAAACTACGCGGATCCGCTATTATTAACCAATTTAGCGAACAATAATGAGACAGAACAAACGATGGGTAACGAACACGCCAATTCTGAAGCTGAGTCGGTTGGCGATAAGTCGCCACAGGCTAGCGAAAACTTACGAAAGTCGTGCAAAATTTTACAACTAGTAGAAGGAAGCAGCTCCATATGAAAAATTTGGCCCCTTTGGGTGATTTACAAGGAACACTGGCTCGTGACACTACCGAGCCGATAAATCAGAACATTAAACTCTCACTCTGTTTATCTATACACTGGGCAAAAGCGCATTGATTACATATTCGAGACCACTACCAGACATGTCGCATCGGGTGTTACGTTTAAAATTGTGGTGTACAATTTCTCGTGGAACTGGCTGTAAGGGAAGTAGCGTAACAAACACAATCATAGAAACAGACGGGACAACTGACATCGGCCGTATGACGCACAATTCTCCCGGATGAATGATCATTACCGTGCTAGAAGTAATTTCTGTAGCTCTGACTATGAGCATAATATCAAACATCACAGGACGTACGGTAATGATCATAATTATCACAGCAATCAAAATAATCCTAGACGATACAGTAACTCAGATGGTAATCATGCAAATTCCTATGTGCACAATTGAGGTAGCTCAAATACACAAAATACATGGCACAACAACAGTTATGCAAATAATAACCAACATAGTCATAGTAACCAACATCACAGTTCACAGTGGCAAAATTCTGGAACGACAAGTCCAGCGTGACAGATAGAAACGCCTATTTAAGCAAGTGTCTGGCGCAGTTGTTAGATCGGTTACTGCTGCTACAGTAGCAGGATATCAAGATTTAAGTGAATCTGAACGTGGTGTTATAGTCAGCGCACAAGCAATGGCACACAGCATTTCCGAGGTAGCGATGAAGTGGGGATTTTCCCGTACGACCATTTCACGAGTGTATTGTATCAGGAATACGGTAAAACATCAAATCTCTGACATCGCTGCGACCGGAAAAATACCCTGCAAGAACGGGACCAACAACGACTGAAGAGAATCGTTCAACGTGACAAAGAGCAATCCTTCCCCAAACTGCTGCAGGTTTCAATGCTCGGTCATCAACAAGTGTCAGCGTGCGAACCATTCAACGAAACATTATCCATATGAGCTTTCGGAGCTGAAGGCCCACCCGAGCACCCCTGATGACTGCACGACACATAGCTTAATGCCTCCCCAGGGCCCGTCAGCACCGACATTGGATTGTTGATGTCTGGAAACATGTTGCCTGGTCGATGACCCACGTTTCAAATTGTATCGAGTGGGTGGACGTGTACGGGTGTGGAGTCAACCTCATGAATCAATGGACCCTACCAGTCAGCAGGGGAATGTTGAAAGCTGGTGGAGGCTCTGCAGTGGTGTGGGCCACGTGCAATTGGTTTGATATGGGACCACTGATACATCTAGATACGACTCTGACAGGTGACCGGTAGCTAACCATCTCGTCTGATCACCTGCATCCATTCATGTCCTTTGTGCATTCCGGCAGGACAATGCGATACCCAAAACGTTCAGAATTGCTACTGAGTGGCTCCAGGAACAATCTTCTGAGTTTAAACACCTACGCTAGCCACCAAAATTCCCAGACATGAACATTTTGAGCATATCTGGAGTGAGTTAACAAACATTGACCACTCATAAAAATATATGGCCGAAACAGTCAGCCTACAGGAATTGTGCATTGGGAGTGCTTACTGAAAGTACGCCGTTGAAAAGGTGGTTAACGGAAAATTGGCAATGGGATCTAGTGCACAGTCCTAGCATCTCAACAGAAGAATTTTTGGACTTTGTAGAAAAATTAGAAGGGGCGTTGAAATTTAAAACGCAAAGTGAACAGACAAAGACACTCCTGGAAATTGAAATAAGAACACCGTGAATTCATTTTCCCAGGAAGGGGAAACTTTATTGACACATTCCTGGGGTCAGATACATCACATGATCACACTGACAGAACCACAGGCACATAGACACAGGCAACAGAGCATGCACAATGTCGGCACTAGTACAGTGTATATCCACCTTTCGCAGCAATGCAGGCTGCTATTCTCCCATGGAGACGATCGTAGAGATGCTGGATGTAGTCCTGTGGAACGGCTTGCCATGCCATTTCCACCTGGCGCCTCAGTTGGACCAGCGTTCGTGCTGGACGTGCACACCGCGTGAGACGACGCTTCATCCAGTCCCAAACATGCTCAATGGGGGACAGATCCGGAGATCTTGCTGGCCAGGGTAGTTGACTTACACCTTCTAGAGCACGTTGGGTGGCACGGGATACATGCGGACGTGCATTGTCCTGTTGGAACAGCAAGTTCCCTTGCCGGTCTAGGAATGGTAGAACGATGGGTTCGATGACGGTTTGGATGTACCGTGCACTATTCAGTGTCCCCTCGACGATCACCAGTGGTGTACGGCCAGTGTAGGAGATCGCTCCCCACACCATGATGCCGGGTGTTGGCCCTGTGTGCCTCAGTCGTATGCAGTCCTGATTGTGGCGCTCACTTGCACGGCGCCAAACACACATACGACCATCATTGGCACCAAGGCAGAAGCGACTCTCATCGCTGAAGACGACACGTCTCCATTCGTCCCTCCATTCACGCCTGTCGCGACACCACTGGAGGCGGGCTGCACGATGTTGGGGCGTGAGCGGACGACGGCCTAACGGTGTGCGGGACCGTAGCCCAGCTTCATGGAGACGGTTGCGAATGGTCCTCGCCGATACCCCAGGAGCAACAGTGTCCCTAATTTGCTGGGAAGTGGCGGTGCGGTCCCCTACGGCACTGCGTAGGATCCTACGGTCTTGGCGTGCATCCGTGCGTCGCTGCGGTACGGTCCCAGGTCGACGGGCACGTGCACCTTCCGCCGACCACTGGCGACAACATTGATGTACTTTGGAGACCTCACGCCCCACGTGTTGAGCAATTCGGCGGTACGTCCACCCGGCCTCCCGCATGCCCACTATACGCCCTCGCTCAAAGTCCGTCAACTGCACATACGGTTCACGTCCACGCTGTCGCGGCATGCTACCAGTGTTAAAGACTGCGATGGAGCTCCGTATGCCACGGAAAACTGGCTGACACTGACGGCGGCGGTGCACAAATGCTGCGCAGCTAGCGCCATTCGACGGCCAACACCGCGGTTTCTGGTGTGTCCGCTGTGCCGTGCGTGTGATCATTGCTTGTACAGCCCTCTCGCAGTGCCCGGAGCAAGTATGGTGGGTCTGACATACCGGTGTCAATGTGTTCTTTTGTCCATTTCCAGGAGTGTAGTTTTCAGAGTGGAGATCATACCTACAGTCTGAGTAATTACTATGAAAGGCATCCGGGACGTTATCAATGGAACGCAAACAGCAGTTTTGATAATGGAAACGGTAAAAGGAACACATGCAATGATAAATTTCAAAGGGGTAATGGGTGTGCATGTCAGGATGTGGCTGAGGTGGAAGTGGGGTCTAAAAAAGAACAAGTGTTAATTTTTCAACTCCAGTCGGCAAACTGCCTCCCGTTTATTGAGAAATCATTTACTGATTGACCTAGCCAGGGTACATTATGTGAGTTTAGCGGCCCTAAGGCGCAAACAGATTGAGCCGGGGCTCGAAAAGTGCACGGAGGCAACCGGCCAATGCGTCTGATCTTGTCGGGGGCTTGTCAGTAAAAGAGGGCGATCCACACGCCTCGTTCGCGCAGCTCGGCGCGGTGGGCGCTCACACGTGATCTCCTGGACCTTTCTGATTGGCTGCTGTAGGAGCTCTGCCTAGGCAACTGACGCTTCCCTAAGCGTCACCCCGTCAGCAGAAAGGTTGTTTGTTCGTCGAGCACATGAACAAGCGGTGGGATAGCGGCACATACTGGAAAAATCTGATGTGTCGCCAACCCAGGGCCCGTGCACGGCTTTGTGAAGATCCATTGCCATCCATAGCTCACGCATTTAAGAAAAATTTCCCTTTTCTATTACTGAAAATAAAGGACTCCCGTACTCAATCTGTCAGCACCTGTACATGGGAATAGATAATTTCATGACAGGGACCAACACCAAGAACGTAGAATTCAGGGACCGGCACCTGACAAAATGAACAAGCATAATGGCAAATCGGGAAACTTGGTTTCGCCTCATCTCAGGTCCGGAGATGGCAAAATAAACCGTCGACGAATAGGTTGTGAGTAAACGGAAATGTGATAGGTGTTAATAAATCGCCAGAAAGGCGTCAGAATATTGAAATGAAATTAGTAAGAGCTGAGAATCAAATAGATAAATTTTCAAATAAGACTGTACGTAAAAGGCGCAGTCCTAAGATAATGAAAGATAACGATAAAGGCGATGACGATGATTTAGGACTAAATGGTTTGTTTTAAGAATGTGAGAAAAAAGAGTGTGAATGTTAATAGAATGCAAGATTCTACATACCAAAAGCAGGCTGAGGAAGAGCTGAATTTGGTGGAGTTAGATGGTATAGGAAATTCTAAAGAGGTACTAACCAGTGGTGACGATTATAGTGATAAAGGTGATGATGTTTCAGGTCATGATGTTTCAGGTGATATTGTGACGGCGAAAGTTGTTAAGGAGGTTAATAAGGCGGTGTAGTATTAGTTTCGTCAGCTGTTGGTGAATTTGTTTGTGTATCGGCGGATATTGGTAAATTATTTCTGAAGGAAGGTAGTAATGATGTTTCATATGCTGAAGTTACGAAAGTTGAAGCTGCTGGTATTGATACTCCAGAGGAAGAAATCTGTGTGAACCCGAAATTCTGGATGGATCTGTGGATCTTGAATGTTTGTTTGAGAATGAATGTGGATCTGAATTTGATGTGCAATCTGAAATTAATGTGGTGCAGGAGCGTGTAAGAGAGAAAAAGGTATTATGCTCAGGTTTAAATGAAAACGCAGCGGAATTTAATGATACTGTTGATTCTGAAATTTCACGACGCTTTAGCTATAATTTATGTGATGTAACGGCAGAGGATGGTGAAAGTATAAACGGTTCTTATATTGGTGATTTGTCGACGGAGGTAAATGAGGTTTTGTGTAGCGAGTTGTATGATGTACCAGCGGCTGTTGAAAGTGCTGTTCGTGAAGGTGTTTGTAGTGACATGGAAGTAAAAAGTTTGCTTTATTTCATGATAATGATGTAGTAGCTGCTAATGTCGATAATTTTAAGGGAGAATACAGTAAGTTTGATTCTAATATAGAAAGTAACATTTGGACAGAATGGTATCTTAAGGAGGAATGTGATTTAACTGTAACGGTTTGGCGATGGTACGGTAGAACCTTACGATCGTTATTGCCTCATTCGTGGACTCGAGAGAAGTTTAAGATAGCAAGAGGTCTAGAAGGGAGAAAAAATGAAACTGTGATGAAAGAAGCATTTACTGAGTTATTCTGGGACGAGTACGAAACTGAGAGGTAGCTATTAACTTTTATTTCAGGATTTATTGTAGCTTGTTTGTTATTTCGCCGCATAAGGATTTTTTTTTTTTTTTAGTGAAGTTTAGACGCACATTTGGATGTGAGGAGATGACAGGACTCTATTATTTGGTGAACGGTATCAAGTCAAGAATCAGTGCACAGTATGAATATAAATTAGATTTTTGGGGTATATAGGGGATATTTATGTGTATGTATGTGTTAGGCTTAAGTTTTTGGATGGTTTTGTGTTTGTTGTAATTTCCAAATTATAAGTTATGTTCATGCCAATTTGGGTGCATGGAGTTTGGAGAAATTTGGAAAATGAAAATTAATAATGCGTACCTAGGAAGATAGATGTATGTTTTTCTACTCATCTGAGAATATTTTGGGGGAATAATTTATTGTTGTATGGAGTAACGATCTGTGTACGCAGCTTCACTGTACGGAAATAAATGAGGGATGAGATTTGTTCATATTTGTTGTTAGCTTTGAGTCCAAGCGAATTATTTAAATTAAAAGAAAAAACAATTTCCAGATGAAGTCGATTGGGAATCTGTCACGAGATGCATGTCTCTGGTGGGACTTTAATAACGTGTCAGAATCGTTACGAGCATCATGCAAGTGCTGTAAGTCAGTTACGGTATATTGATACAAAAGTTGAAGCTGTAAGTCAATTGTTTATTGTGTAGTTTAGATCTGTTTGTATGATCTTTTTGTATCGATTCCACTGGGGGAAGCGTTCATTCCAGATCCTGGGTGGTTTCGGAAAGTGTTTGTTTTCTGGTATCTGCACCCAATACGAATTGCAACAGATTTGTTCCCGCAAAACGATGGTGATGGAATGCAGAGCCATAGAGAATTTCGGCAGTGTACTCGGATCCGAATCTGTGGAGCGCCGCTGGAGACCTGTGAATGTGAGCGCAGTGGCGCTGATATTTCTGTGGCATTTCAATAGACAGTCGATTTTGATAAATGTATAATTTTATTTGGAATTTAATTAATATGCTGCATTTCATAATTTATGTTAGACACAAGTTTCTTTAAATTTAAACCATGCTGCATCAACACCTCCACAAATGACTACGCTATTGATCTGGCGCTTAGGATATTTATGTTATTGTATTATGAATTGTGTCTAAAAAGATATAGTACATTTAAATTATCAGTATTTACAGTTAAGCATCAGATCATCATTTCCTCCACACAAAACAGATTGAACGATGACAGCATGGCACCTTATTGAGTCATTAGGTAATAGATTATTTGTTGTAAAGTTTAGTGCATAGTAGTTGCTTTTGTTCTTCACTTATTTATCAGAAAGCACATTGGTGCAACGCTACTGGCCGCGATATCCAAAGTTAAGCAGGAAATTGTATTGGTTTTATGTAAAAGAATTTTGTTAGTTACGTAATGGATATTATTGTTACTTTACTTAGAACGTGAAAGTAGTCAAGCTTTGTTAAAACGTAAAATAATGTAGAATAAGCTGTAACCGATCAGATGGACGGCCTCAGGAAAGGGGACTGCGCTAGTCAGTTGAGCGACGATACTCGGCACGCTGGAAACGCGGCCGGGGACGGACAGAGACAGTTCTGGTCTAGACACAAAACAGTTTGGCTGGAGACACCAAAGGGTAGGGATCGGATTGAGACTCGAAAGAGGACAGTCTGTCTTTAGGTAGCTAGGAAGTTCTGGTCTAGACACAAAACAGTGTGGCTGGAGCCACCAAATGGTAGAGATCGGATTGAGACTCGAAAGAGGACAGTCTGTCTTTAGGTAGCTAGGAAGTTCTGGTCTAGACACAAAACAATCAAAATATCCACGGGTGTGCTGCCGGTCTATAGTGTCCAACGGGCACTATAGACCGGCAGCACACCCGTGGATATTTTGATTATCAAATACGCCGGGAGAAACTCAAGAATAGACACAAAACAGTTTGACTGGAGCCACCAAAGGGTAGAGATCGGATTGAGACTCGAAAGAGGACAGTCTGTCTTTAGGTAGCTAGGAAGTTCTGGTCTAGACACAAAACAGTTTGGCTGGAGCCACCAAAGGGTAAAGATCGGATTGAGACTCGAAAGAGGACGGTCTGTGTTTAGATAGCTAGGAAGTTCTGGTCTACACACAAAACAGTTTGGCTGGAGCCACCAAAGGGTAGAGATCGGATTGAGACTCAAAA
This sequence comes from Schistocerca nitens, assembly GCF_023898315.1. NCBI lineage: Eukaryota > Metazoa > Arthropoda > Insecta > Orthoptera > Acrididae > Schistocerca > Schistocerca nitens. The sequence goes on from NC_064618.1 coordinate 653,418,586, forward strand.
GAGGACAGTCTGTCTTTAGGTAGCTAGGAAGTGAAACTACTTAGAAAATTTCGCGTTATGTGGTATCGTGGGACATAGTCTCTGAGCGGTGAGTAGCCGCTCGCCTGTAGTGAACTCTTAACTTTTCGTGTAAATATCGAGGTGGGGTATTGTGTTTCACGATGAGATTGTGAATGATCTTCCTGTGTCGAATGGACATGCGCTCTAGTGTAACAGTAACTCTAAATACGACCACATTCGCTATGTAGTTTGCTTTCTGAATAAACATTATTCTAAGTAAATCGCAACTGTGTGGCCTACATCATTAATGAGTCGTTAATTTAGTACCCGTATTATTATTACTGTTATTACATGTTACGTTAACTTTGTATTTCACAAACTTGCCGTCAGCCAGACAATTTAACCAAAGGGTCAGAAGTGTCTAATTTAGGGCGTGTAGTGCGATACATGCGGTTCAACCCCCAGACGAGTTTGAGCCAAGACATTTCGACGAAGAGGAACCGATGTGAATCCGAACATCTTTGGGATGTTAGCTCGCACTGGGATGCCTTGCAACGTGCTCTTCACGCGGAGAGAGTTCACACCAGGCACGCGGATGCTCAGGCTCAGAGACTTAACTTCCGCGATACCACACAACACGAAATTTTCTAAGTCGTTTCACTTCCTAGCTACCTAACAACCGACTGTCCGCTTTTGCGTCTCAGTCCGAACTCTTCACTTTGGTGTCTCCAGCCGAATTGTACTCTTTGGTGTCTAGACCAGAACTGTCCCTCTCTGCCCGTCTCCGCCCGCGTTTTCCCGAGCGCCGAACATCTTCGCTCAACTGACTAGCGCAGTCCCCTTTCCTGAAGCCGTCCATCTGATCGGTTACAGCTTATTCTACATTACTTTACATTTAAACATATTTAAATAATCAAAGCTTGACCACTTTCACGTTCTAAATAAAGTAACAATAATATCCATTACATAATAAAGTTTAAATTCTTTTACAAAAAACCAATACAATTTCTTTCATAACTTTGAATATCACGGCCAGTAGCCTTGCACCAATGTGCTTCCTGATACACAAGTAAAGAACAAAAGTAACTATTATGCATTAAACTTTACAACAAATATTCTATTACCTAATGACTCAATAAGGTGTCATGTTGTCATCGTTCAAGGTGTTTTGTTTGGAGGAAATAATGATCTGATGCTTAACAGTAAATACTGATAATTTAAATTTACTATATCTTTGAAACAAATAAAGTTACAGAGTTGAAATTTACAACGTCTGTCATTTTCATGATGCGCTTCTATATGAAATGTCGATCGTTAAGATCGACCAAAGAGTTCAGATTTTAGCATTCAGATCTTTGTTACAAAACTTGTTAATTTCACTTTAACAGTAAATCCTAAACTATTATAGATATGATCAATATTCAAGTTTTATTGGTTTCACCATGAAAATTTGTGGAGGACGGCAGATTAAAATTACTGTGGCTTGATTCCCCGCATTACTACAGAAGTAAACAGTTTTCATAAATGTTTCCCTTCATGGGCAATCTTAAGTCCGCCATATTTAACACTGCTACGTCTCCTCGGGCACAAAAGCCTTCTACTGGGTTTCCCTATGACGTACGGCCTCATCTGTCTCACTCGCACAGTACAGCGCTTAGACCTCAATAGAGAATAGAAGCCTGTGAGTTTCCCCATCTCGTGGTGGATCTGCGCACTTTATGGCATCCAGTCCTGGCCGACAGGGTTTGTCTCACGATTTCTGAAGGCTTACTTTTTCGGCGATATACTTAAATGAGAGCGCAATGCTCGTTAACTCACAGCGGGGACCCAACACGATATTAGCCAGGTGTACCAGTTTCTTTGGCTGTTCAGTTTATTTCTTGTATTACGGCTCACAGCAACAGTTGACATAAACAATGTTATTTAAGCACCTGACAGAGCGACTCCCATCGCATGGTAGGCAACTATAGACAAGAATCGGGCGATATTTGTGACACAGTAAAATTCATTTATTGCGCCATGAATCGAGTGATTTGTGGTCACGACGCGTGTGCTAAACAAACTGCTACGAACTTCGAAACTTCACCTAGAATCCGAATAAGAACGAATGATTTCTAATAAAATTAATATTGGCAGTATTTCATAAACCAGTTCTGAGAGGATACACGGTTGTCACCAATGTGTTGTTCGCCTGAGAAATATATGTTGACTGTATACAGTGATGATATTACATAGACATATAATATTGTCTACTATTTTGATGAAATATACAGGCTGTTAGAAGGGCAATTTTTTTTGTCTAGAAAGAAGAGTAGTAGGCATTTCGATGTAAAAACTTCTTACATCGAAATGCCTACTCAGGATTATTATGAGGTAGTGAAGTTGTGTTTGCTAAAATGAAATATTTACAATTATGGCTATGAGATGTTATTTATGTGGAAATAAGTGAGCGAAAACAGTGCAGGGAATTGTTATTTGAAGTATATATTGACACGAATGCGATTAATATATTTAGACGAATATGATTAATGTAGGAAAAATTTCGTACTGACGAACACTGTAGATACAAGCCGCGGATTCGAGTTATTCTAGAATAGAAAAAAATTACCTCTAAACTTCCCTCATGCTCATACTCATACCCCACTGGTCAAGATTTTTAGTCTGTTGTGCGAGGCACTCCCTCCTACCATTGTGCAAAACTTTGGGACTACACGACTTTTCCCCCTGTTCGACCATTGTTGCACCTTACTGGCTGGGCTAAAATGACCAAGCGCTGCCGGTCAGACACCAGCATGCGAGGAGGGAGATAGTATTGTTCTTTTGCGCCAAACGGCCACGTGGAGTTGAATTGCACCAAAACTGTACGAAAAATGGCTCCGAGCACTATAGGACTTAATATCTGAAGTCATCAGTCCCCTAGAACTTAGAACTATTTAAACGTAACAAACCTAAGGACATCACACACATCCATGCCCGAGGCAGGATTCGAACCTGCGACCGTAGCGGACTGAAGCGCCTAGAACCCCTCGGTCACCACAGCCGGCCCAAAACTGTACGAACAGTTTCAAGATGTAATGAAATATGGACTTTTTTCATCGACTGGAAGAGCAACAGTGAGTAGTTGTTCAGTTTATTCGTGGAGGATGTGTATAACTGCCCGTGAAATTAGTGGACGAAACAGTATCGTCGTTTTTCGTCAGTAGCATCCGTTCTTGAGACCATATTTGAGCAGTATAAAGGCTGCCGTGAACTGCATTAGCGTGAAAGATTAATTTGGATAAGCAGTGCAGCAATGGCAAAATTCACTGAGAAAATGGAATGGATGTAACTATTAATACGGGCGTGATTGGGTCTGATCATTGTTAGGAAGAGTTCGGCTGACAACATAGACAAATGGAGTAAATTGTTATGCACTTTTATCTTTACAAAACAGCATTTTGTCCACTTAAAACTTGAGGAACTTAAACAGTCATCAACTAAGGAGACCCGTTTTCGTATTAGGCAACACGATCAGATTTATTTTACAAGGAAGCATCTTCTCCTTGTTAACTATCTCATCCCCATGTCCGATCGCCGCAGATTAAAATATGCGTGAAGGGAGGTACAGATGTCCACACTTTTGTCTCTGAGGGTGATACCTGTTCTAGTGCCTGTACCATGGTGTCGCCACCTGCCCGTTTGTGCAGACAATGCGCTACAACAAGCGAGCTGTTCCGTATGAAGCCACTCCATTTGGAAAGAGCTCTGCGTGCAATGGCAGCACACAAACGCTCTTTCAGGAACAGCTACATTGGGTTAACACCAGTGACCTTTATACAACCTGGGTGTGGAATCTGTCTGAGCTTTGAGCAGAGAAAAGACGAAAGAACAAATAATTGCTTTGTCTTTATCGTGCATGGACCTTGCAATAAAAGTCGTTAAACACAAGGCGCACTGAGGCAACAGCAATTCCAGGGAACCGCTCAGAAGTACGGAACAATAACAAGAACATTCGACAGTATGAAATCTTGAGGGGCTGAGAGGAAGCAATATAACAGCGCCTGGAATGGCGGCTCATATTGTCACCGCAGCCAGCGGTGAGTAAACTCGTTTCGTTTCCCAATAAAACAAAGGCCCCTTTTGACTGTGCTGTTGCTGAGCACGTTTGCAAAATGGCCGGCGGCCCGTTTGACGCACGCCTGCTCTCCTCTTGTGCCCTGCCTTTACTCTTAAGTGATTCGGTGCCAGGTGAGCGACACGCCCCACACCCTTTGTCGCGGGCACGAAAACTTTCCCCCGGGATCATTAATACGTGTCCTGTGTGCTGCCCCTGTTCTCTCTGGTGATATACTGCCGCCGCTTTTTATCCAGAAGCAGTTGGAGGAACTTTCAACGGCGAAACTTGGTGCGTAGGGCGGGTATGGCGTAGCGTTTAAGTACTTGTGGCGCTGCTGCCTCCTCATTTTGGATGAATTTACGACACGAAACATTCCGAAAGTGCAATCATCTGTTAGAATATGTGTTTACCTTTCAGTTCCTTCCCACCCTATGCCTCTGCGCTTTCGCCTAATCGCTTAACTAACTTAATAAAAACACTAATGCAGCTTTATTTCTGTTGGTCTACTGAAGTATTACAGTGCAAAATGGCTCAGTAAGACGCAAGTAGGTCCATAGATAAATAGATGCGCTTAACAGCACGTTGTACCTCAGAACGAAATTGGGAAGAAAATAAACAAAACATATAAAAGGACTGATAGTTTTAAATCAACGAGTGTGTGCGCCGCACCTGAAGATGTCGGTCAGTTGCACCGATGAAATATTATGTAATTTTCACAACGACATCCGACATCCTGCCCGAGACCCATATTTACGACTAGTTCGCCGGGAAAGCCCCAAGCAACACAATGTTTTCTTGTACTTAACAATCGGAAATTACATCCCCATGTGGTTAAAAGAAGCGTATTCGACGAGTGATAAATAACGTCAGAAAATATCGACAAATGACGTACTGTAGTCATTCGTACGCAACAATGTTAACGTTGAAACTGAAAATCCAAAATCTGAAATAGGAAAGAAAAAATAAAGAGTATTTGACAAATTCCTATTCGTTTCTATGGAAAATAACAAAAACAGCAAAACCTGACAAGAGTGAGTAAAGTTTGATTCAATGTGTTTGGAAAATTATAGATGTGAAGGATGCCCCACCCATCCAAAAAAAAAATTAAAAGAACGAGAAACTTTATGAAGAGGTACCTTATACAGAAATATGTAGAAAATTTCCAGTAGGCAAGGGCTCTAAATTGCACACCTTCACATTTTAAGAGATAGCGCCTGTTCATCTTCGATACAACAGAACAGATCTCTTCTATTGGTACTTGTGGCACTGGTTTCCTTATTTTGGGAGGAGGAAGTATTCACCAGAACAAGAAAACAATGTCTAGTAAACATGGGGTCTAAAATGCATACTTTAAGACATATAGAACTTGTTCATTTTCCTAGTGTGAAACACATTTCTTCTACTGAACAAGCGCTCGTAGCTCTTAAGGTAAGCATTTTAGAGCCCATGTTTACTGGCCTTTTTTTATTGTTCTGGTCCAATCTATCTCGTTCCAAATTACGAAAATCAAAGAGCTGGCAGTAGAAAAGATGTGTTTCATAATATCGAAGATGCACAAGTGCTCATATCTCTTATGGTATGCGCTCTAGTGGCCTTGGTTATTAGACTTTTCTTCTTGTTTTAGTTAAGAAACCTGTCCCTAAAGTTTGTTGGTGCTTTATATGGAACACCCTGTATACAAGGTGAGTCGTATAAAACGTAAGACCCCATTTATTTCTTGAGGAGTTCCAGACATCAAAACTTTTCACAGTTGGTAGTATGCTGAGGGACATGAAATGTTTCATATGAATAATGCTCTGAACTTTGGTATCAACTGAAATTTGGAAACAAGTATGGTTTTCTTTAATGGAACGATGCATTTTTCTTAACTGCATTCAATTCTTCTTTGGGAAGGCAATTACACTGGTTAGTTTTGACATTGAAACCTTTCGCATAGGAGTCCAAGAAATCGATAAACTTGGGACTCAGTGCTGGCAGAGTCGGATATGGCAAAGCAAACGCCGGCCGCGGTGGTCTCGCGGTTCTAGGCGCGCAGTCAGGAACCGTGCGACTGCTACGGTCGCAGGTTCGAATCCTGCCTCGGGCATGGATGTGTGTGATGTCCTTAGGTTAGTTAGGTTTAAGTAGTTCTAAGTTCTAGGGGACTGATGACCACAGCAGTTGAGTCCCATAGTGCTCAGAGCCATTTGAACCGTTTTTTGCAAAGCAAACAACACCAAACAGAGCTCAGATACCAGGTTCCATCGCCATGTGCAGCAAGCCAGCCCTACGCTATTAGGTAAAACCTCATTTTCTACGCGACGTAGATACAGGGTCAGCCTCGGTTTTTTGTTTATGGAACTGTGGTATATGCTAGATAAGCTAGCTTCTGGCTCATCAGATGGAGCTCAGAAAAACTATTTCAAATGTGCATACATTTCCTGGTTTTCGTGGAAACAACTACAGTTTCGTCAATCAGTTTTCTATTACCATTTCCACAGCATTTGTTTGACATTCGCCGTATAAAAGTAGCATGTATAACTTCTCCTTATTTGTGTTCATCACTGCATGCAAGTAATTTTGAGGCAGAAATAACCTGTGGAAAGACAAATATCCTGCTAGTTTTGCAGTGTAGACAAGTAAACAGTCAAAAGGCTTGATACAATGATGCAGCCTGGCATGAGTGTGTTTACGACACAAATAGCCGATTTCTGCAAACTTGCTTTCAGTTTTATAATATTTCTGGGAATCTTTTGCGAAGAGTTTCAGTTTCAAAATTAATAACTATTATATACCTTACCCGTCTTTTCAAGCACTTTTGGATGCCATTAAAAAAGAATATCTGTATAATACTATTTAGAAAGCTCATACTTGCTTATCTGGTACCATACTGGAATCTGTACGTGTCAAGCAAATAACACATCTTACATTGAATTCTGGTTAACTCGATATGTCACATGACATATTTACATGAAAACTGTACCAGCTTTGGTATAGCCAAATTGCAGACAGAGTAATTCACTTCCTCTCTTGCAACAAATCGTCAAGTGTTTGAGCAAGGCAACTCGTGCCACACTCAGACCATTGTGAGAGTCATTATGTGAAGATCTGTTCAAGGGCTCATCTTAACTCGTAAGGAATTAAACTGCAAAGTCTCCCAGTACAGATAATCGCACCGATCAATGACAGTTAACACTTGCGAGTGATTTGGGGACAACATTATATGCGCTGTTCCAGCCAAATAGCATGCGGCATGTTAATTAACTTAGCTAGGAAATAGCTAGGAGTCTCAGCGTCACCGAAGACGTAGGAAAGTATTCAACTGGTGTTTAACAGTCGGGAGAGATTTAGAATAGATTCTGAGGTTCACAGCTAGCGCCGACCGCAGCCACTGCCGCCACCGACAGAAGATAACCGTGCATGCTTGCGCTACGCCAGCAAGTGATATTCAATTGACACTCACAACTGCGGTCGTTTCTGTCTCTCCTAAATTTTATAAATTCAACCATGACCTGTAGTTAAACATATTCGTGATTGTCGGGCTTAATTGAAGCTGGAACGCGAGATATCCGATTTAACGAAAAGAATTGATCAGCCACTGTAGAGTGTTTATAGTCTTAACTTACGGAATTGTTTTAGCTGTGTACTTCTTTTTGATGGCTCTTCACTGACCTCCACCCATTATTTGGTTATCCTCATTGTGCATTTTAGTGTAATTGATATTTCTGGTCGCAATTGTATTCAATTTTTTTGTATTTTTATCGACCCCCAGACATGATCATCAACCATCTTACCATTAAAGAACCATGTAATAGCTAGGAATTTCACTTCAACAGTTGTGAACACACAGTATCAACATTGTACCATCCTGTACGTAATTTTGCTAACATTACTATGCTATGAAGTCATACTTGGAGTGAAAATAAACCTTAAAAACGAAAAGCTAAGAGTTTCATTTTTTGCTAACATTAGTTACGCCTGAACCTGAACACTGATTTCTGTTAGCGATAACGTTTCTTTTACAGAGAGTGAAGTGGAACCAGCATTGAGATCACAGTCTGATTACATCATTGTCTGTACTGCTGCACTCTTCTGAACTCTGCATACCTTGCAGGCCGTAGCTTCAACACCAGATTTGTAAAACACTAACAGAGCATCCTTGCACAGCTGTCGTAGGAAGATAGATCTCATACATGTTAGATACCCTTGCAGCAGAGTGAGTCGCATCTGGTGGCACGTTTGCGTAGCTCGAGACTGGGATGGTCCAATGTGAAGACTGATCGTCTGACCTCACCCATTCACGCTCTGAGTGGACAGGTGGCTGCTCATTCAGCAAGGTCCGAGCAACCACCTGGGAGGAGGGGTTTACTAGTTATCAGGCAGATAATATTCAGGACTCAAAAGAAAGTCAGTCTACACTGGGCATGTCTGCCATGGCGAGCCTCATACAAGGTGTGGAGGCAGCCTTGCCTGCAGCTATCGAGCATGCAGGGTTCAGTCATCTGCCAGTTGCAGCTCACGCCAGCACCAGTGACATCTGTCGCATGGGTTTTGAGGCCATTCTCAATGCATACAGGCGGCTGGCGGAAGGAGTGACGACTGTTCGCCTCACATGTGGGGTGAAAGCAGAGCTCGCGGTTAGCAGCTTTGTTCCTTGTGTTGATTGAGGTCCTTTGTTTGACTCTGTGGCAGTATTGGATTCAGATTTCTAGACCTGCATTTCAGTTTGGGGTTTGTAGAGCTTTCCTTGATAGGTCAAGGATGCACTACACAAAGGATGGAACTACGTGGGTAGCAGAGAACTTGTGGAGTGCACAGCAAGGAATGTCAGACTATATTCAGAGTAAAGACACTTCAACTGCCAGTACTGCCCTCCAGGAATGTTTGAGAGAGGACAAGTTACTCTCTCACCTATTTTTCACACAGAAAATGCTTAAAGATTTTATTGCAACATGATGCACCTTGAGCGAGACTCTAGAAAGTTAACAGCCTGAGCAGATGCTGATGGAGCCTGGTAGGCCGCTAAAATCATGAGATTTTTATGATTCTTAGCTTGTAGAAACGGCTTTTTGGGAGGTGAAATCAATTGGTGGCGATCCCATCCCTTAGTAAAACTTGCTGAACAGGCCCACAGCCATACAGGGCAGACAGGGAAGCCCCTCGTCGTGACAGGGCTCCAGCAGAACAATGCCACAATACCTGCCAGCAGAAGCCTGGGCTGGAGTGACAATCTAAAGGATTGCGTCTACACAGTGGAATCAGTCATGAACTGGGAATTAAGTGCAGATCCACATGCAATGAAATTCACATATTTTTCGTGTTCGCCGATAGAGAAAGCAGGCCAGTGAACCCTCGACCACATCTGTTGTGTAAGAAAACTGCAGCATCTGAGAAACGTCTACAGATAGAATATTTATTACACCTGATAGCTAGGACTAACAAGCTCCATGGCACAGGCGATTTCAATATAGATCTTTGAGATTGTATCTGTTCACTTGTTGCCATGGGAAGAGGCATGATTTCAGAAAAAAGTCATTTCTTCCCCCTCTGCAAAAACTTAAAAAAGCCACTAATTGGCGGTTTCTCTTTTTTTTCAGAGACACAGGTTCCTTAACTGTTGCCCTGGTTCGACGTGAGTTTGTGCTGTGTGTGGAAGCGGAGATTTAGCGCCTCTAGAGCCTTGTGATTGGCTCAAGATGGGGTGAAGGCGTTCATGCACTTTACGGGAAAACGGAATTTTTTTCTGGAGAGGTGTGAAGCATTTGGGTGCAAAACTTTGGTCTGGTAAGCACTTATTGTTGAGGCTCTGGCTTGTATGGTTTGTACTTGGGATGTGTCCTGAGACTGACTTCACTTGGAAGTAGTTTAGACTGGGGAGCCTGTGGTGAAGTTCTCACTGTACCAACAGTGCGGCTTTAAATGTCTCGGACTACTCGTTTGTCGAGAGCACACTTGTTCGTTTTTTTGTTTTACCAGTCTTGACGTTCGGTATCCTTGTGCGCTCTGTCGTATAAGTGAGCCAAACTGGTCCTTTTTATGACCAGTGAACGGGTGTATCACGCAATGAAATCAACCGTGATATCAGAGCTCTGGTAGAGAGTAAATTGCGATCCGTCTGCCTGACCTCTAGTCCGTGAGATTTTTGCATTTCTCTCGTGGCCGCGATCGATTCACATATGCCACCTCCACGTCTCACCTCCATCGCACACATCTCGCCAGCTGCAAGTCATGTGGTCGCACAAAGTAAACAGGGTAACTTACTGCCACTCTGGCATTGTCAGGGTGTACAGATCTCAATCGCCACTTGCTCTCAGATGAACCTATGTACAGAAACTTCAGTAGATTTGATCAATGAAATTCTGCTCATTGTCAGATCAATTGAGCTTGCGTTATCCACATTTTTAGGGCCAGAGTACTTGACTCACTGATCACCTAACTGAACTGTCTTTGGGAACCGGGATCCACCCAGTGAAGTATTAAAGCGTCTCTTAGTTGCTTAGGGAATTCAATCTATAACTTGTTTACCGTAATTTATGTCTGGTTTAAAAAAAAATAAATGTCAGTAGTACACTAAATTTTGCCGACATTCTCAATGGATTAAATAGTCCAAACAAGTTGCTTTCAAGTTCTCATGCTCAAGTTATTCTCAGGACCGAGAGCTGGCTGAAACCTGAATTGGGAAGCTCTGAGGTATTTAGTGAGTCATTGAATGTATATCGGAAAGATGGATTAGGGGTACAGGAGGGGGAGTGTTCACTGCAGCTGATAAAAGTATTGAGTTCGAAGTTGAATGTGACAGTGAAGTTATCTGGTAGTGTATAACAGGTCTAGGAGACCCGAGGTCCCGGGTTCGATCCCCGCCACTGCCTAAATTTTGATAAATAATCAGCATTGGCGGCCGAAGACTTCCGGCATAAGAAGTCAGCCTCATTCTGCCAACGGCCTTATCAAAGAGGGCGGAGGAGCGGATAGAGGTTCAGCCCCTAAGGGCGGAAGAATCAGCAATGATCAACGACATGAGGATGCAGAAGGCATTGGAAACCACTGCATTAAAGACACGTAACGTGTATCCACAGGACATGTGACCTGTAATTGAAGAAGTGTCATGATGATCTCTCCATTGGCAAAAGATTCCGGAATAGTCCCCCATTTGGATCTCAGGGAGGGTACTGCCAAGGGGGAGGTTACCATCAGAAAAAGATTGAATAATCAACGAAAGGATAACGTTCTACGAGTCAGGGCGTGGAATGTCAGAAGCTTGAACGTGGTAGGGAAACTAGAAAATCTGAAAAGGGAAATGCAAAGGCTCAATCTAGATATAGTAGGGGTCAGTGAAGTGAAGTGGAAGGAAGACAAGGATTTCTGGTCAGATGAGTATCGGGTAATATCAACAGCAGCAGAAAATGGTATAACAGGTGTAGGATTCGTTATGAATAGGAAGGTAGGGCAGAGGGTGTGTTACTGTGAGCAGTTCAGTGACCGGGTTGTTCTAATCAGAATCGACAGCAGACCAACACCGACAACGATAGTTCAGTTATACATGCCGACGTCGCAAGCTGAAGATGAACAGATAGAGAAAGTGTATGAGGATGTTGAAAGGGTAACGCAGTATGTAAAGGGGGACGAAAATCTAATAGTCATGGGCGACTGGAATGCAGTTGTAGGGGAAGGAGTAGAAGAAAAGGTTACAGGAAAATATGGGCTTGGGACGAGGAATGAAAGAGGAGAAAGACTAAATGAGTTCTGTAACAAGTTTCAGCTAGTAATAGCGAATACCCTGTTCAAGAATCACAAGAGGAGGAGGTATACTTGGAAAAGGCTGGGAGATACGGGAAGATTTCAATTAGATTACATCATGGTCAGACAGAGATTCCGAAATCAGATACTGGATTGTAAGGCGTACCCAGGAGCAGATGTAGACTCAGATCACAATATAGTAGTGATGAAGAGTAGGCTTAAATTCAAGACATTAGTCAGGAAGAATCAATACGCAAAGAAGTGCGATACGGAAGTACTAAGGAATGATGAGATACGTTTGAAGTTCTCTAACGCTATATATACAGTCAGTTAGACCGTCAGCGAGAGCGCATCGCTAGCTCCTGCTACTACTAAGGCGAGTACACCGTTTGCTTCTTACATATTTTACAAACAGCAGCGACTTATTTTCAGTTATCTGTGTAATTACTAGTTTATTTTTGTAATTTCTTGCGTGTTAGAGTGCTTACTAGGTAGAACCTTTTATTTCAATAACAGTGTTTTTGTACTTATTTGCTGCGCTTAGCTTTTAAATAGTTTTTCTGGGAAAACCTAGCGTAGTTTTCGCGTCTCGTATTTCAGTGAGTGTTTCTTGATTATCAGAGTAGCTCATCAGAAGATTATCTTGGGAATTTGTCACCGTATAGAGTAGGGTAAACATAGTCATGTGTAGGGACTGTGGTTGTTGTGAGCGGACGCAAGGAGAATTGGCCACTCTTCGGGGACAGGTGGAGGCTTTGTCTGTTAGGCTCATCGAGCTCGAGGCGCAGGCGTCGGCTCGTAGTGGCGTTGGGGCAACTGTGGTGAGACCTATGCCTACTTCGGTGGCCTTGGAATCACATGGAACCCCTGATGTCGCTGCGTCTTCCGGCAGTGAGCATCTTACCGGTCAGCCATCACTCCAGGGTGAATGGCGGACAGTGGTGGGCTCGCGCGTGCCTGGCCGAAAGGCGAAGGTGGGATCTGGCCGCGTGGCGGCTGCCTTACCCCTTTCCAACAGGTACGGGGTGCTTCCTAGTGGTGATGACATCGTTTCCGAGCCACCACAGGATGCCTCGCCTGTTGGGCCAGTGGCCGATTCTCCGGCAAGGTCCCGACAGTCACAGAGGGCGGGCCTATTAGTTATAGGGAGCTCCAACGTTAGGCGGGTTATGGAGCCCCTCAGGAAAATAGCGGGTAGGTCGGGGAAGAATGCCAGTGTGCACTCGGTGTGCTTGCCGGGGGGTCTCGTCCGTAATGTGGAGGAGGCCCTTCCGGCAGCTATTGAACGCACTGGGTGTGACCGGCTGCAGATAGTAGCACATGTCGGAACGAATGACGCCTGCCGCTTGGGTTCTGAGGCCATCCTTGGTTCCTTCCGGCGGCTGGCTGATTTGGTGAAGACAACCAGCATCGCACGCGGAGTGCAAGCTGAGCTTAATATCTGCAGCATAGTGCCCAGAGTCGATCGCGGTCCTCTGGTTTGGAGCCGTGTGGAGGGTCTAAACCAGAGGCTCAGACGACTCTGCGACTATAATGGTTGCAAATTCATCGACCTCCGTTATTGGGTGGTGAACTGTAGGGCCCCCCTAGACAGGTCAGGCGTGCACTACACACCGGAAGCAGCTACTAGGGTAGCAGAGTACGTGTGGCGTGCACACGGGGGTTTTTTAGGTTAGAGGGACCCCCCCCCTTGGGCGAAACGATAAAATACCTGACGGCTTACCAGAGAGAACATTATCATCGTTGATAAAGAACGTCCGTCCTCAGAGACCAAAAACAGGAAAAGTTAACGTAATATTGGTAAACTGCAGGAGTATCCAGGGCAAGGTTCCTGAATTAGTATCTCTTATTGAAGGAAATAGTGCGCATATAGTATTAGGAACGGAAAGTTGGTTAAAACCGGAAGTGAACAGTAACGAAATCCTAGACACAGAATGGAATATATACCGCAAGGATAGGATAAACGCCAATGGTGGAGGAGTATTTATAGCAGTAAAGAATTCAATAATATCCAGTGAAGTTATTAGCGAATGCGAATGTGAAATAATCTGGGTTAAGTTAAGTATCAAAGGTGGGTCAGATATGATAGTCGGATGCTTCTATAGGCCACCTGCATCAGCAACCGTAGTAGTTGAGCGCCTCAGAGAGAACCTGCAGAACGTCGTGAAGAAGTTTCGTGATCATACTATTGTAATAGGGGGAGACTTCAATCTACCAGGTATAGAATGGGATAGTCACACAATCAGAACTGGAGCCAGGGACAGAGACTCTTGTGACATTATCCTGACTGCCTTGTCCGAGAATTACTTCGAGCAGATAGTTAGAGAACCAACTCGTGAAGCTAACGTTTTAGACCTCATAGCAACAAATAGACCGGAACTTTTCGACTCCGTGAATGTAGAAGAGGGTATCAGTGATCATAAGTCAGTGGTTGCATCAATGACTACAAGTGTAATAAGAAATGCCAAGAAAGGAAGGAAAATCTATTTGCTTAACAAGAGTGATAGGGCACAAATCGCAGAATATCTGAGTGACCACCATCAAACGTTCATTTCTGAGGAAGAGGATGTGGAACAAAAATGGAAAAAATTCAGAAACATCGTCCAGTACGCCTTAGATAAGTTCGTACCGACTAAGGTCCAAAGCGAGGGGAAAGATCCACCGTGGTATAACAATCATGTACGAAAGGTGCTACGGAAACAAAGAAAGCTTCACCATAGGTTTAAGAGTAGTCGAATCATAGCTGATAAGGAAAAGCTGAACGAAGCGAAAAAGAGCGTAAAGAGAGCAATGAGAGAAGCATTCAACGAATTCGAACATAAAACATTGGCAAACAATCTAAACAAGAACCCTAAAAAGTTTTGGTCATATGTAAAATCGGTAAGCGGATCTAAATCCCCTATTCAGTCACTCGTTGACCACGATGGCACCGAAACAGAGGACGACCGAAGAAAGGCAGAAATACTGAATTCAGTGTTCCGAAACTGTTTCACTGCGGAAAATCGTAACACGGTCCCTGACTTCAGCCGTCGCACGGACGCCAAAATGGAAAATATTGAAATAAACGATATCGGAATTGAAAAACAACTGCTATCACTTAGTAGCGGAAAAGCATCCGGACCAGACGAGATACCCTTAAGATTCTACAGTGATTATGCTAAAGAACTTGCCCCCTTTCTATCAGCAATTTATCGTAGATCTCTGGAAGAACGTAAAGTACCTAGCGACTGGAAGAAAGCACAGGTCGTTCCCATTTTCAAGAAGGGTCATAAATCAGATGCGAATAATTATAGGCCTATTTCACTTACGTCAATCTGTTGTAGAATAATGGAACATGTTTTGTGTTCTCGTATTATGACGTTCTTAGATAATACAAATCTCCTTCATCATAACCAACATGGATTCCGCAAACAGAGATCATGTGAAACCCAGCTCGCCCTATTTGCCCAAGAAATTCACAGTGCCGTAGACACTGGCGAACAGATTGATGCCGTATTCCTGGACTTCAGGAAGGCATTTGATACGGTTCCGCACTTACGTTTAGTGAAAAAAATACGTGCTTACGGAATATCGGACCAGGTTTGTGATTGGATTCAGGATTTCCTAGAAGAAAGAACACAACATGTCATTCTTAACGGTTCAAAATCTGCAGATGTAGAGGTAATTTCGGGAGTACCGCAAGGAAGCGTGATAGGACCTTTATTGTTTACAATATACATAAATGACTTAGTTGACAACATCGGTAGCTCCGTGAGGCTATTTGCAGATGACACGGTTGTCTACAAGAAAGTAGCAACATCAGAAGACTCGTACGTACTCCAGGAAGACCTGCAGAGGATTAATGAATGGTGCGACAGCTGGCAGCTTTCCCTAAACGTAGATAAATGTAATATAATGCGCATACATAGGGGCAGAAATCCATTCCAGTACGATTATGCCATAGGTGGTAAATCATTGGAAGCGGTAACGACCGTAAAATACTTAGGAGTTACTATCCGGAGCGATCTGAAGTGGAATGATCACATAAAACAAATAGTGGGAAAAGCAGGCGCCAGGTTGAGATTCATAGGAAGAATTCTAAGAAAATGTGACTCATCGACGAAAGAAGTAGCTTACAAAACGCTTGTTCGTCCGATTCTTGAGTATTGCTCATCAGTATGGGACCCTTACCAGGTTGGATTAATAGAAGAGATAGACATGATCCAGCGAAAAGCAGCGCGATTCGTCATGGGGACATTTAGTCAGCGCGAGAGCGTTACGGAGATGCTGAACAAGCTCCAGTGGCGGACACTTCAAGAAAGGCGTTACGCAATACGGAGAGGTTTATTATCGAAATTACGAGAGAGCACATTCCGGGAAGAGATGGGCAACATATTACTACCGCCCACATATATCTCGCGTAATGATCACAACGAAAAGATCCGAGAAATTAGAGCAAATACGGAGACTTACAAGCAGTCGTTCTTCCCACGCACAATTCGTGAATGGAACAGGGAAGGGGGGATCAGATAGTGGTACAATAAGTACCCTCCGCCACACACCGTAAGGTGGCTCGCGGAGTATAGATGTAGATGTAGATGTAGATGTAAGGAATAGCGCAGTAAGCAGTACAGTTGAAGAGGAATGGACATCTCTAAAAATGGCCATCACAGAAGTTGGGAAGGAAAACATAGGTACAAAGAAGGTATCTGCGAAGAAACCATGGGTAACAGAAGAAATACTTCAGTTGATTGAGGAAAGGAGGAAGTACAAACATGTTCCGGGAAATTCAGGAATACAGAAGTACAAGTCGCTGAGGAATGAAATAAATAGGAAGTGCAGGGAAGATAAGAAGAAATGGCTGCAGGAAAAATGTGAAGACATCGAAAAAGATATGATTGTCGGAAGGACAGACTCAGCATACAGGAAAGTCAAAACAGCCTTTGGTGACATTAAAAGCAACGGTGGTAACACTAAGAGTGCAACGGGAATTCCACTGTTAAATGCAGAGGAAAGAGCATATAGGTGGAAAGAATACATTGAAAGCCTCTATGAGGGTGAAGATTTGTCTGATGTGATAGAAGAAGAAACAGGAGTCGATTTAGAAGAGATAGGGGATCCAGTATTAGAATCGGAATTTAAAAGAGCTTTGGAGGAGTTACGGTCAAATAAGGCAGAAGGGATAGATAACATTCCATCAGAATTTCTAAAGTCATTGGGGGAAGTGGCAACAAAACGACTATTCACGTTGGTGTGTAGAATATATGAGTCTGGCGACATACCATCAGCCTTTCGGAAAAGCATCATCTACACAATTCCGAAGACGGCAAGAGCTGACAAGTGTGAGAATTATCGCACAATCAGCTTAACAGCTCATGCATCGAAGCTGCTTACAAGAATAATATACAGAAGAATGGAAAAGAAAATTGAGAATGGACTAGGTGACGATCAGTTTGGCTTTAGGAAAAGTAAAGAGACGAGAGAGGCAATTCTGACGTTACGGGTAATAATGGAAGCAAGGCTAAAGAAAAATCAAGACACTTACATAGGATTTGTTGATCTGGAAAAAGCGTTCGACAATATAAAATGGTGCAAGCTGTTCGAGATTCTGAAAAAAGTAGGGGTGAGCTATAGGGAGAGACGGGTCATATACAATATGTACAACAACCAAGAGGGAATAGTAAGAGTGGACGATCAAGAACGAAGTGCTCGTATTAAGAAGGGTGTAAGACAAGGCTGTAGCCTTTCGCCCCTACTCTTCAATCTGTACATCGAGGAAGCAATGATGGAAATAAAAGAAAGGTTCAGGAGTGGAATTAAAATACAAGGTGAAAGGATATCAATGATACGATTCGCTCATGACATTGCTATCCTGAGTGAAAGTGAAGAAGAATTAAATGATCTGCTGAACGGAATGAACAGTCTAATGAGTACACAGTATGGTTTGAGAGTAAATCGGAGAAAGACGAAGGTAATGAGAAGTAGTAGAAATGAGAACAGCGAGAAACTTAACATCAGGATTGATGGTCACGAAGTCAATGAAGTTAAGGAATTCTGCTACCTAGGCAGTAAAATAACCAATGACAGACGGAGCAAGGAGGACATCAAAAGCAGACTCGCTATGGCAAAAAAGATATTTCTGGCCAAGAGAAGTCTACTGATATCAAATACCGGCCTCAATTTCAGGAATAAATTTCTGAGGAAGTACGTCTGGAGTACAGCATTGTATGGTAGTGAAACATGGACTGTGGGAAAACCGGAACAGAAGAGAATCGAAGCATTTGAGATGTGGTGCTATAGACGAATGTTGAAAATTAGGTGGACTGATAAGTTAAGGAATGAGGAGGTTCTACGCAGAATCGGGGAGGAAAGGAATATGTGGAAAACACTGATAAGGAGAAGGGACAGGATGATAGGACATCTGCTAAGACATGAGGGAATGACTTCCATGGTACTAGAGGAAGCTGTAGAGGGCAAAAACTGTAGAGGAAGACAGAGATTGGAATACGTCAGGTAAATAATTGAGGACGTAGGTTGCAAGTGCTACTCTGAGATGAAGAGGTTAGCACAGGAACGGAATTCGTGGCGGGCCGCATCAAACCAGTCAGTAGACTGATGACCAAAAAAAAAAAGGTAAAATCAAGTAAGTTGTTGAATGTTTTTGCTGATAGTGCTGTGACAGTTCTAGAGTCATTCAGATAATGTCCGCGATCCCTAGCACGTAAATACTTAGATCATGCATTCCCGGTTGGAGGTGGCTAACCTACCAAGGATAGATTGGTATGTTTATGGGTTCATTGGAGGAACGCGGACAGACAGTCATGCGAAATACTTTCGAACACTTTTTCTGAGAACTATCTTCAGCAGCTAATTCGACAGCCCACACACAATGCTAATATTTTAGACCTCATTTTGGACCTCATCGGCAACGTCAGTAGGGGAACAGGGAATAGCGATCACGATGTCTTTATAGCAACTATGGTTACGAAAGTTGATGAAACGGTCAAGAAGGCTAGGAGAGTATTTCTGCTGGAAAGAGCAGGCTCTCATTTGTACAGTGAACTGATATCAATTAGTTCCAGTGAGATGGACATAGAGAATTATGGCCAATGTTTAAAGACATTGTAACTCGTGGTCTAAAGATTATGTGCCCAGTAAGTGGTTTAACGACGGATTAGACCCATCATGGGTTAATAAAGAGATTCGGAAACTGCCGACGAAGCAGGGGCTGTTGCACTCCTGGTTCCATAAGAAGGGCAAAATAATGGACTCCCAAAATTACAGACCAATATCCTTAACATCGGTTTGCTACAGAATCCTTGCACGCATTCTCAGTTCCAATAAAGTAAATTTTCTTGAGACTGAGAAACTTGTGCCAACGAATCGGCATGGTTTTAAAAACCATCGCTCGTGCGAAACTCAGCTTTCCCTTTTCTCACATGATATGGTAAGGACGATGGATGATGGACAAGAGGCAGGTTCCATATTTCCAGAAAGTATATGACATGGTGCCCCATTGCAGGCTGTTAAAGAAGGTACGAGCGTATGGAATAGGTTCACAGATATGTGAGTTGCTCAAAGACCTCTTAAGTTACAGAATCCAGTATGTTGACCTCAACGGCGAATGTTCATCAGAGACAAGTGTATCGCCAGTTCCCCAGGAAAGTGTGGTAGAGCTGAGATTATTCTCTATATACATACCGTAAATGATTTGGCGGACGGGGTGGGCAGCAATCTGCAGTCTTTTGCTGATGAAACTGAGGTGTACGGTAAGGTGTCGTCGTTCAGTGACTTCAGGAGGATACAAGATGACTTAGACAAAATTTCTGTATAGTTGGTGTGATGAATGGCAGTTGGCTTTAAATGAGGAAAAATCTAAGTTAGAGCGGATCAGTAGGAGAGACAAACCCATAATGCTCGGATACAGCACTAGTTATGTCCGGATTGACACAGTTATGTCGTTTAAATATCAGCACATAACGCTGCAAAGCGATAAGAAATGGAGTGAGCACCTGAGGGTCGTAGGAGGAAAGACGAATGGTCGACTTCGGTTCAGAGAGGGCATTCTAGGAAAGTGAGGCTGCATATAAGAGGCTGGTGATAACTATTTTTAAGTACTGCTCGAGTGTTTGAAATCCATAGCACGTCAGGTTGAAGGAAGACATCGAAACAGTTCAGAGGCAGACTGCTAGATTTATTACAGGTAGATTCGAACAACAAGCAAGTGTTATGAGTTGCTTCAGGAACTCAAATGGGACTCCATGGAGTGAAGGCGACATTCTTTTTGAGGAACGCTACTGAGAAAATTTAGAGAACTGGCATTTGAAGCTGACTGCAGAACGATTACGTTGCCTTCAACACACATTGTGCGTAAGGACCACTACTATAAGAAACGAGAAATTAGAGCTCATACGGAGGCATATTGACAGTCGTTCTTCCTTCGTTCTATTTACGAGTGGAACAGGAAAGGAAATAACCAGTAGTGGTATGGGGTAACGATATCCACGTGCTGTAAGGTGGGTTGCGGAGTGTAGATGTAGATGTAGATAAAAGGGATGTTGCATCTTACATTACCGAACATATATATATATATTTCGTAAAGTTAAACCTTGGTGATAAAATCTTCTCGGGTTGACAACCGAGTCAATTTCTTTTTCTCCAGCAACGTTTTAGCAAGTTTCTTACTTGCCATCTTCAGGCACGAGCCTGAAGATGGCAAGTAAGAAACTTGCTGAAACGTTGCTGAAGAACAACAAATTGATTCGGCTGTCAACCCGAGAAAATTTTATCCTCGAGATTCGCCGAGAAAGCCTGCATTCTCATATAAGTTAAACCTTGACAAGCATTGGATGAGATTAATGTGGGAAACCACCCAAAACAATCTGAGATTGTTTAGTAAAGTGGACCTTTATAAGTGTATGCCCAGTTTGACACATTATTGTTCAGCGATGCCAATTGGATAGCTGAAATAGTTTTCTACGACTAAAAGAGTAAAGTTGTATGGCATTGTTGGCTGGATGACCACAAAGAGCAGGTTCCACTTTATTCGAAAAGTTTTTCCAATCCTCACTGCACAATGGCACCTTTCCTTCACGAAGTGTAAAAATTGTCCTTTCATGTGTATCTGATAGAGTACGTTTCTGTAATGGGTGCATGTAGTGTGGTGTCATGTTTGTTTTGGATGATGATGACAGAAGGCAGAGGGTGAAACCCGGTCCTGGCCCTGTGCCTACTCCTCTCGAGTAACACCAAGGGGCCATCTGACGGAGGGAACACCATCAGCAGTGACAGATGCCCTTAGTTCGTGACACCCTTGCGGAGTGGTTTGGAATTGATGCCAGGACATTGATAGAGAGACTGGTGATCACTGAAATCACCTCAACGTCCCTCTGTCTCTTTGCGTTACATCTAACAGTACATGGTATACTCTATCAGTATGCCTAGCCATGCCCAACGTTGCTAAACTTCTGTGACTGACGGGAACCACTGTAGGAAAGGAAGGAAGATTAGGAGTTTAACGTCCTGTCAACAAGGAGGTCATTACAGACTGAGCACAAACTTGTTTGGGGAAGGATGGGGAAGGAAACCGGCGTGCCCTTGAGCCATTTAAGGAAATCACACAGAACCTAAATCTGGATGGCTGGTCAGGGATTTTGTATCATCGTCCTCCAAAATATGTCCAATGTGCTAACCACAGCACCACCTACTTCGTTAAAACAAGTACATTAAGCGAGACCAGTTCTCTGGCATTCTTTGACTATCCCTTGCGTTATGTTGCAACCAATGTAGTCTGAGAAGCTCACAGTTCCTGAAGTTCAGATTTTTTAGATCTCGAAATTTCACACTTTTTCGTCTTCTCCTACAGCGTGGAAAATGTTACTTTATCTTTCCCACTGATTCATCTGTGTCCATAGTTGTACAGTATATCAGTACTGTGTTCTTAAAAACGTACTAAATCGTTTTGCAATCGAAAATTGAATGTTGTCTCAGAAAGTCGTAACTAGTCTTATTTATAATTAAGTTCCATGGCAGGAGTAGTGGCTGCATTATGAGAACTGAGGACAGTTGGGGGGCTAGATATATTTCAGTCATGTTTATTTGGTGCTCAGAATAGGCACCGGAATCAGCATGCATGCATGTTGGAATGGTCCCTTCATGGCCCTCAATGAGGACTCTGTGAAGAACGGAAAGAGAATATAGTGGGAACTAGACTTTTGAGCCGAAACATAATGATCAACTTTAAAACCTCCCCTTAGAAAAATTAATGAATTACTGTGCTGGTGAGTCCCTTACGTTATTTGATTTTCAAACAGCTGAGCAGAACTGAACATACTCAGACATTTCACTCTTTACTTATTCTGATCAACACTAAACTGACACACAATATTTTTAGCGCAACGCAATCTGACTTCCAATAATCCCTACAAAAGAATGGCCCTGACTAACAATAACCTATACCTTTCATGAATCATTTATCTCACAAAAATCTTCGTTACTCGAAGTACTACAATACAACGAGCGCCAATACTTCGAGCTAAATAAAAGATTCTAACTACTGAAGGCACTAACTACTGATAGGCATAGTTAGCAAATGAAAGATTTTGATAGAGAACAAACAATGTATTTACCTTAATAGTGTTCAAAAGTCATTTTATATATATATATATATATATATATATATATATATATATATATATATATATATATCAGTTCATGACATCCAGTCCTACAAATTTACTCTCTCTGATGGACACACATCCAGGTCATCCGCTCTCAAAACTCCGCCATCTCACTCCCCACATCCACCACTGTTGGCGGCTCACCTCCAACTGCGCAACACTACGAACTGTTCACATCCAACTGCCCAACACTACAATAGCGAATATTCCAACAATGCCAACCAGCCACAGACTGCATACAGCACAGTCAGTGATTTTCATACAGAGCGCTAGGTGGCGTTACCAATATAAAAAACTAAACAGCCTACTTACATAGCCCCATGCTGCCCACAAAAAATTTTACAAATTGTTTTGGGCAGTGGCCAATAATTATTTGATAAAAGTTTTCGTAATTACAATAACAAAGGCATCAAATGCACACACTTGTCGATACAGTGTTGGTCAGAAGCAAAAATTGTTCTCATCAAGACACTCCTGATCGTTCATCACAGTTGTAATTACAGCTTTTTTTTTTCTCAGAGTCTGAGCAGTAAAAGAAAATGCACACGGAAGTGGTGGATTTCCATGCAGTCTTGAAGAAGTCGCTACGGTCGCAGGTTCGAATCCTGCCTCGGGCATGGATGTGTGTGATGTCCTCAGGTTAGTTAGGTTAAGGGGATACGGAATCACCTATCCCCGCAATGTTAATATATGCCTACTATAGGGAACATTTTCTCACAAACTACTGGAGACAGAGAGGTAAAAATTTTACTGTATGTGCATTCATATGTTACAACAATACTGAAACAACAGTTTATTGTCAAAGTATTTTCTTACAGAGATATTGTACATTTATTTTTAAGTAAATTTTTTCCATCGCTTTTCACTAGACTATCACCCCTAAGTCTTTTGTAAATCAAGTAATTAAGAAATCGTTGTTTTAGTATGTAATAGGGACCTATGTCACTACGTCATAAAAATTTCAGACTTCTAGGTTGACCAGTACCTGAGATAATGTTCCTAGATGAAGTAAAAAGTAAACTTACGGGAAACGGAGAAAGAAGATTAAAACATTCCTGATCCGTAGCTAATACCCCCTTCACAGTCTTCATAATCATCTTCAAGTCTTCTTTTGGCACCCCTCTGCACCTGTCTTGCTTTTTTCACTAATGTCTTGATTATATTATCAGCATGCCTTAGTCTGTGCTGATCTAAAAAGAACATAGCACGTACCGTACGGGAACCAACACACATACCCAACTTTTGAAGGACCTGGCATTTAGTTATATTTCCAAGATTGAAGGTTGCCACAGCATCATACACACCAAAATGTAGTGTATTAATTCCGACAAACACTGTTTTTGGGAGACGATGCCATATCACACTATTCAAGCACTCGTTGGGGTTCTGCGTTTTTCCGTGAAGACATTTCATCAGAAGACTTCTGTCAGCCAGATCTCTGAAAATGGGCTTTATTTCTGCCATGATGGCTGATGGTAGACTGTGGTGGTGAATGTATTTCTCTCCTGTTGTTAGTCCCCTATTGTATTTACACCAGCTGTTTTCACCTTTGGGGCACAAACCATGTTGTGGATGCTCATCCGTGGATGCGGTGTGGAAATATAAAGCCCATATAGCTCTCCTCATTTCTTCAAGATTGCCTGTATTTTGCCTGATTGCAAGGCCATAGCAGTTCTGAATGTGGTCTATTATGGAATCAGTCAATCTTCCTCTGCCATCCAAGGTTTTCCCATCATCTAGTTTTTTCCCTTTCATAACTGATTTTAACCTTCTCAGCCTGGCACCCATTCTCTTCTGCACATGTCCTATACATTCAAGTTTGCTTATATTTACACTGTTCCCATATGGTTTGCTTTCCAAAACTTCTTTGAATGCTTTAGAGTCACCATCTCCCAGATATTTGACATAGCGAACATTATACCACTGTGAAGAGCGCAATACCCGATCTCACAAATATATAAAAATAAAATAGTTATAATTGTAGTAGAGCTATGTATGATACGTCATTTTAAAGAGGAAACATGGCAGAATATAATACGCCAATAAAAAAAAATTAGATTTTTTAACCCAAAATCCGATTCCGTATCCCCTTAACTAGTTCTAAGTTCTAGGGGACTAGTGACCTCAGAAGTTGAGTACCATAGTGCTCAGAGCCATTTGAACCATTTTGAAGAAGTAGTGTAGTCTTTCCAACGGAAAGACAATGCTGTCTCTTGACATGCAGGCAGGTAATGGGCCACAACAGAGCAAACCCACAATAGAGTCAGTCAAAGTTTTGAAGAATATTGGTAGGTAGGTTATCACAGAGCAGACCCACTGTAGTCCTGGTAGAGATTATGGTATTGGTGGGCCACCACAGGTGCAGACCCACTGCAGGCCTTGTAGAAATAATGGTATTGGAGGGCCATCAAAGATGCAGACCCACTGTAGTTCTTGTAGAGACGGCTAGCAACCATCTGTTTCGACTGTGCATGTGCACAATCACCATCAAAGAGTCTTGCGGACAATATAGCAAGTCGATAAACCACCACTTGTGCACTCACAAAGTTTTTGGAATTGTCCTTAGAACCACCAATGCTGTTACCTAGTCCCTTGCTGAATTCTTAACACACGTGCAAACACTAACAGTCCCAACTTCTCACATATTGTGCATATACTGTGACCAACAGAAATGTGTGCAGTGAAATGAATGCTTACAAGCTACTTAATCTGATGAACTTGTGTCAATTACAATTTTATAACATGAGAATACAATTACAAAGGTACAGAAAACATCATTAAAACATAATAATACAGATAACATTTGTAGTAATAAAGGCTTTACAAAAGAATAGAAATAAACATATACATCAGTGTTACAGGAATTATGACATAAGTAAATAAATAAAATACTGAGAATAGTTTTTGATACATTAATTTCACACATGAGCATTAAAACAGAACAGAATAAATAATGTCTAAAGATCTTTACAAAGTAAATAACAAAGTATTAATGCAAATTATATTTGAGGATAACAATATTCTTCATCATAGTGAATGTAGCTTAGTATTAGAAAAATTCTACAACATAAATCTTATTAGCTAAACACATAAAGACAGAAAAAACACAAATACACAAGGGTACACAAACACATAGCGGAATAACACAAAAGGAAATAACAGGGTTCGTTTTCAGTGTAACATTTGGTACTGCAGTCCAACCCAAAACTTCATTCCATAGATCTTTCCTCTTATTTCAACATTTGCTCCTGAAAAAAAAATCCTATCCAACCCTGTTGTCCCTAAACTCTACTGTTTTGTTCATATCCTCTTTCAAAATAAATATTTCTCATTGTACAATACTCATTTTTGCCCAAATCTTTTTCATATAACTTCTCAATGCATTCTTTCCCTATGCTTCATAGTTAGTTTCTTATGTGGTCTACCCCCGTCTTAAGCTAACTTAAATCTACTGAGCTCAGATGCATATACTAAGGGACGAGGCAATGTAGCAGCACAAAACTATTAACACAAACAGCAAAGACAAAAAATGCAAATTGGCAAAGCTGGCAGCAATAAATATAAATTAGCAAAGCAAATGCAACATTACAACTAATACATGCCAATGTGCAGCAACAAGAAAAATAAATCAGTAGTAAAACTGTAAAATTCAGTAGAACTATGCCTGGCAAACAGCAGCAGCAAATGCAGTAACTTATATCTAAACATGAAAAAAATAGTACACTAAAGACAACAGTGCAGATAAGGGAAACGTCTATTCACATCTTAGTGTCTATGCCATTAAAATGGTGCACCACAACTTATTCTACATAAAAATTACCAAGTACTTGACAAGAAAATTATGTATGCAGTTACTGTTATTAGTCCCTTCTTGTAGGTCTTTCCTTTCCAAGTGCTCCTTTTTTGAAGAACATGGATCATAAAATTATTATTTAACGGATCTGTTGACAGAAAGTGCTCACATTAGCAAATGCATTTTATTTTATTTTATAAAACCGATGCTGCAACACAGCTGGAAACCAGATATCAAATGAAATAAGCAACTATGTACAGCAAAGCATAAAAACATCATTCAATAGGCATGTGGCAATTCATAAGTCAGTAGAAATTCTTTCAACTCTCGTAGAAAGACACTTGTCATAATCAGGTGTGCAGATGTAAGAATATTTCTCATCGATTCATAAGCATTTCAGTAAGCAGCACAAAGTACGAGCCCCACAGTATAATCATATGTTTCCAAGTAATAGCGTGTCATATTTGCGATGATTTCTACAAAGGCATGTGAATAGTCAGGTTAATGGCCTCTTTTTTCTCCACCTAATGGCTTTGTTTCCAGGCAACTGGCTCAGCTGGGCACCTACGGTGCATTATGTCAAAGTCACTTAGCTTTCTTACCAAAATATTTACGACAGCAGTCTCTGCTACAGTGACAGTTTGATACCAACAAAATTTAACAGGCCGAAAAATTACAGTAGAAATGTGTATAAAGGAAATCTCATGAATAGCAGTGGTGTGATACATTCACACATGTACTCATGTTTCATAACTCTTAAAGTACGATTCATGGTTTCCAACATACTTTTTCACAAATCAGAGTCCCTAACCACTACTCATTATTCCTTACCTTATTACACATATACATACTTGTCGACACTTCTTCAATATTTCATCATAATAAATACGTAGCACAACCAAATTTCTCATGTAGCATCAGCTTATTGATCATAAACATACCTCAACAGCATAAAGCGCATCGTCGTCGTAATAATAACATCATAACACCTCAGTCAAATCTCAAAAATGTCATAACTTCTGCAATAATTTCAAAACCCCAAAAAAATTCTCTGCTCATTTCAGTAGTGTCACCTACCTCAAACGTACTTTAAGAATCATGATCCCATACCAAATACATCATTCAAAGCTCTCTTAGTATCACAATGGTTCCGAAAAAAATATGAACAGTTCACAAAGTACAGACAAAATACAATTACATAGGTGTGAAGTTATCCAACTGTATAATTGCGTAAACATGTGTCACTGACATAGTAAAAAAAAAATTGTCTCTCTCAGTTAAATGACCAGATAGCTGTGTAATTCTGTGTTACAGAAATATGGTACCGATGTGTAAAGTTGTATAAGCAAATACCATATTAGCTAGGGCTCCTAGCGCTTGCCCCACACTTAGTACACAAAGTAGGCGTGTACCCCATGAGCATTAATGTAATTATACCCTCAGGTGTTACAGATTACAGCAATTGAATGAAATGTATCACGGAAAACCTTTGTATCTTTGTAATTCAAAAATCTAAAAATAAATGTTTTAAGTACAAAATTAATCACTCAAATACGTGTACTGTAGCCCTAAACTGTGCGTTTTGTTGTAAGATAATCTCTGTCATTATTTAAGGGTAAAAAATGTGCCAAGTATCGTAATTTTCGTCGTCCGTAATCAAAGTTCTGTAGAAGTCAATATACTCTCGTAATAAACAAAAGCGAAATGCTATGCGTATAGATATCGTAGTTATTACGTAGATTACCGTGATCAAGAAAGTACTATACTGTAACTTATTGTTGTGCTACGAAAAAGGCTGTCTCATTGTAGCTATACCACAAAAGTTGCTACTGAAACATGTTTTACTTTCCAGAAGAATTTAGAAAAACTGTGCAGATATGAAACAGATACAACGCAATAGCAATAATATAAATTGTGTCACTCATTAGTAGCGTCGTGATATAATCGTGTATCTGTCAAATAAACTGACCACTGTGTCATCTTGTATCTCTCAGAAAGTACTTTAAATCCAGAATGTATTTTCAAGTAAATCAAAATGTTGCATTAAAATCTCATTAGCAGTACTGGTATATATTCGAAGTATGTGAGCCTTATAGTCATTACATAATCCTACAACTAACAGGCAAGAATGTACACTCACAATAACACTGTGTCGTCTGTTCACTATAACAATGCATTTGTAATTACTGTCTAAATATGTTCCTTAGGTTCTAGACTGGATAGATAACTTCAAAACATTGTTGCATATTAACAGCTTCTAAGTGTGATAAAGCGTACTAGTAACGTGGAGTGAAAAATTTTATGGCAGAGACTAAGTTAAAAAGCAGATTATCTCTCTTTACACTTCCTAGTACGCAGAGTTTCAACTTCAAAGCAATTATCATGTTGTATACGTCGGTAAGGAATGCTAAAATTTTTCTCAAGGTTAGCGTCTATGTTATTTTTCTCTGAGCCAGCCGACGCACGTGGCTGCCTGCAGTGCGTGTCAGTGTGTCTTTGTTGGCGCGCGTCGTTATTAGGATTAGGAGACCTAACTTCTAGAAATTGTCGAGAGGGCCCTGCCCTTTTTGAATCCTGCCAGTTCTGATGACATTCAGGTCTGTCGTTATGCCGGTAGTTTCCGTAGTTTCTTTTTTGTCGGTCATGTGGTGGAGAATTTCTCCCAGAATCGTAACTGCGCGGTGGACCGTTGTGTCTGAAGTTATTCTGTCTCCCTTGATAATAATTACTTTGGTTCCCATATTGTCTGTTTCTATGGTTATCTCTGTCATATTCATTACTACGGAAGTGCGATCTTTGTCTGTAACTATTATTCTGCCAAAGGTTGTCATACGGGTGGTGTCTGTTTCGGTCATGATTTGCGTTCTAAGAATAGCCTTGTCGTGTCCAGTTATTATTTCTGTCATCGCGGAATTGTGACGGATGTGACCTGTAACTGTTGTGTTCCTGTTTTCGCGTCAGTCAGTGTCAATTTCCAATCCTTGTAACAGTCCCGGAAAAGATTCAATGTCGTCTTTGCAACGTCCTGCCAAAATACTATGTCGTAAATGTTCAAGCAATTTGATCAAGCAAATGTGGTTGAGTTCTGAGGGACTATATGGGTTTGACAGATACTGATTCTTATGCAACATGTCTTCAAAATATTTCACAAGACTGGAAAATTCAGATTGCTCGAAATGTTTCATCATTATGATGCTATGTTTTACTCGGTCGTGTGTAGCTTGAGACCAATATGCTGAGAGGAAGGCATGATAAAATTCTCCTTCACTGTGACAATCGTGAATGACTGATCGCATTCTTACAGTTGGTTCATTTTCTAAATAACCACACGTAAATTCTAACTTGTGCTCCAATGACCAGTTGGGAGGAAAACAATGAGAAAATTGATGAAGCCATGCTTGTGGATGAATGTCGTTACCAGAATTCTTAAATGTTTTGAATTTACGTGTAGTAATGAACAGCTTACAGTCAAAATCATCATGTCGGCGAGTCACATGTAGGTCACTGTTACTTCGTTTCGGAGGTTCCATCTCAAAATTCGGTGTACCTTGCCAATTTCTTTCATAATTTCCGAAATGCCCTGTGTTATTATTTTGTGGCTGTTCCGTATTTCTATGTCCCTCTTCCCGTATTGGAGTGCGAGTGTCCTCTGAAGTATGTAATTCTTGTATTACTTGTGTCAACTGATTTTGTACTTCCCGGATTACTCTTTTGTACCGTGTATTGATTTACTTTCTCCCATAGTGAATTGATTTCCTCAGTGTGTTTTTCTGAACCAAGTTTCAGAGTGTCCATTTGTATTGAAAAAGTGTCTACTGTGTCCTTTAAGTTTTCCTGAGTTTTTGCAAGTTGCTTAACCGAATCGGTAGGTCCAACTGAATCAACTTTAGCTTGCAAGGTGTCGTGATTTTCATGAACAATAGTTTGCAGTTCCTCTATGGCTGCTTCGTGATTCGGTAATGCATTTTCATGACGCGAAAAAATAGGTTGGAAATGCTCACAAATTTGTGTTTTTACGTCATTACAGACTTTTTAACATTTCGATCGATTTTAAGTAACTCAGCAGTTAAACCTTCACGTGTTTGTTCAAGTGTGGTGTCTAACTTTAGAAGCTGTTGCTGTGTTTGTCTCTGGTGTTGTTCTATTGTGTCTAAATTTTGAAGATTTTGTTCCATTGTGTCTAACTTTTGAAGCTTTTGTCCCATTTGTTGCATTAATTGTAATAACAGTGCACTGGTTTCTGAAACATGTTCCCCAGCGCTATTCGGCAGTGCATTTGAACCGGCAATATTCGCATTTTGAAAAGCAGAAAATGTATCTCGACTTATTTGAGAAAACAGTGAGGACACAAAACTTGAATCTACAGTACTTGCAAGATTGTGTCCTGTCAGTTCGGAATCTTGAGGCGAGCTGTTGCAAACCGATCAATGCTTCCCTGTTCACTAACTGGTTCACTGTCTACACGATTTTTATTGCCTGATCCATTCCTCTATGCACAATTACCAAATTACTATGTAGAACATTAATTAATTCATTACACGGTGGAGCTAACACACAGCTTTCGTCTTCACTGTCATTTCTCAGTTTACTTTGGAGCCTAGTATTACGTTTTTCACACGCCATTATTGTCACAATATTCCACACAATAACACAGAAAAGCACAATTTGAAAAGAAAAAACAAGAAAACACATTAGCATAGCACTGAAAATAACATCTCGTTAATTGCTAATGCAGATGTGAATTACTAGGTGCAAATCTACATGCATGCATGCATGCCACAACTGTTTTACTGTACAACAATGAAAGAATAAAACTACAAAGGAAATTCTCTCTATAATTACGCACTAGCAATAAACAATAGCTACACTAATTACACAAATTACAAGAAAAAATCATAAGATTCCAGTGAGGTATCCTCGGCTAAGGGTCGACATATGAAACCTCCCCTTAGAAAAATTAATGAATTACTGTCCTGGTAAACCCATTACGTTATTTGATTTTCAAACAGCAGAACTGAACATACCCAGACATTTCACTCTTTACTTATTCTGATCAACACTAAACTGACACAATATTTTTAGCGCAACGCAATCAGACATTCAATAATCCCTACAAAAGAATGGCCCTGAGTAATAATAACCTATACCTTTCACGAATCATTTACCTCACAAAAATCTTCGTTACTCGAAGTACTACAATACATCGAGCGCCAATACTGCCAGCTAAATAAAAGATTCTAACTACTGAAGGCACTAACTACTGACAGGCATAGTTAGCAAATGATAGAGAAGAAACAATGTATTTACCTTAATAGTGTTCAAAAGTCATTATATATATATATATATATATATATATATATATATATATATATATATATATATATAAGTTCATGACATCCAGTCTTACAAAGTTACTCTCTCTAATGGACACACATCCAGATCATCCGCTCTCAAAACTCCGCCATCTCACTCCCCACATCCACCTCTGCTGGCGGCTCACCTCCAATCGCACAACGCTACGCGCTGTTCACATCCAACTGCCCAACACTACAATAGCGAATATTGCATCAATGCCAACCAACCACAGACTGCACACATCACAGCCAGTGATTTTCATACAGGACGCTACGTGGCGTTACCAGTATAAAAACCTAAACTGCCTACTTACAACTTTTAGTAGTGAACTAGAATACACAACTGAATATTTGATTTCCTGAATGTCAGCGGTGAAGCTGCGAAACTGTGAACATATAAACTGCGTCAGAAAGTGACCAGGACATTGTCGGAGACCCAGTGAGAGAAGCCAAAATCGTCGTAAGCCAGACAGAGAGTTCTAGTAGTAAGCAACAAGAAGGATCAAGAGAATACACAAGTCGATGTCATAGGTCTGATACGGCATGGATTAGTTCCATACAGAGTGTATTGACTTTCATGCGGTGTGCAGCCAGCTTTTGCACTCTTGTCTCTAGGTGAGAACGTCGATAACGCAGCCGCTTGGTGCGCCTCTTGTTACTCGGGCATAAACTGTATTGCTGTAAGTCACAGTCACTATTGGTATTGATTGTATCGCGTGGCAGTGATACAAGACCCCGCATACTAGGCCACCTTTCTAGCGCAATGCACAAGTGATCCTCAATGGCATGGATTCTACAAGTCCTTCAAGCGATTATGGATGTGTTTACCATCAGATGTCTACTGGTTCAAATTGTTCAAATGGCTCTGAGCACTATGGGACTTAACATCTCAAGTCATCAGTCCCTTAGAATGTAGAACTACTTAAACCTAACTAACCTAAGGACATCACACACATCCATGCCCGAGGCAGGATTCGAACCTGCTACCGTAGCGGTCGCGCGGTTTCAGACTGTAGCGCCTAGAACCGCTCGGCCACTCAGGCCGGCAGATGTCTACTCACCAGCCACGTAATTACTGTAAATTATGGGTCTGTAATACGTGGGCACGGAACTGGAGCCCAATAGACTCCCAGATGTGTTCCATCCAGCTGACTTCAGACGAAGTTGGTGGCGTCATATTGTTATTGTGCTCATCAAATCAATGTAACCCCGATTCTGGCCGTGTGACAAGGACAGTTATTCTGCTGGAAGGTGCCATCGCCGTTGTACAAACATCAACCAAGAAGGGATACTACAGAAATGTTGTGGTGGCCTACAGTTGTCATGGTGCCTTCGATTAATACACGGGTCCTGTGGAAACAGTAATTCCTGTTTTGTAACATATGTTGTTTTCTAAATTTTATGTTTACAAGCGCTCAGCAGGTAGTAGCAGTACGCTTAGGTGGCAAAAGTCATGTTATAGCACCATACAGATATACAGATGGCTGTAGTATCGCTTACAAAAAGTATAAAAGGGAAGTGCACTGGTGGAGCCCTCATTTATATTCAAGTCATTCATGTGAAATGGTCTGTGACGTGACTGTGGCCGTACGACGGGAATTAACAGATTTTGAACATGGAATGGTAGTTGGAGTTAGATACGTGGGACTTTCCATTTCTGAAATCGTTGGGGAATTCAGTATTCCGAGATCCATAAGGTCAGGAGTGTGCTGAGGATACCATATTTCAGGCTTTACCTCTCACCACAGACAATGCAGTGGCCGAAGGACTTCGCTTAACGACCAGGAACAGCGGCATTTGCGTAGAGTTGTCAGTGGTGACAGAAAAGCAACTCTGCGTGAAATAACAGCAGAAATCAGTGTGAGGCGTACAAAGAACATATCCGCTAAGACAGTGTGGCTAAATTTGGTGTTAATTAGCTGAGGCAGCAGACCACCGACGTGAATACCTTTGCTAACAAAACGACATCGCCTGTTAGCGGCTCTCCTGGGCTCCTAGCCGTATCATTTTGAACCTAATCGACTGGAAAACAGTGACCTGGTCAGATCATTCCCGATTTGAGTTCGTAAGAGCTGATGGTAGCGTGCGAGTGGCGAAAGCCGTGGCAAAGTAAACAAAGTTCCTGCAAACAAGGATGAAAGATACAGCGATGGTTTCCCTGGGAAGGAAATAGATGGGAAATGAAGGGGTTTTTGTTTTTGTGACTGCAAACAAAACCATAACTGTGACAAATAAAATGCCGGTGAGGATTTACATATGCATGAAAAGAGATGATACAACGATTTTGACAGGGAGAACCTTGATAAGAGTTCAAATTTTCGTGTAACACATGATGTAATGATCATACAGAAAAGTATGGATAAAGGAAAAGGAATAAAGAAAGAGAATAAAGACACTTAACAGTTTAGTTTGAAGGTTAAGCTGGTGTTATTGACACAGTAGTGGTCACTAGAATCAGGCAGAGGATCTTGCCCGCCCAGTTAGCAGTTCCGTCTAACGCACGGCCTTCCGGACTGGGAAGGAGCGCCTGGTCCCTGGTACGAATCCGCTCAGCGGACGTGTGTCGAGGTCCGGTGAGCCGGATAGTCTGTGGATGGTTTTTAGGATGTTTTCCATCTGCCTCGGCGAATGCGGGCTTGTTCCCCTTATTGCGCCTCATCTACACTATGTCAGCGACTGCTGCGCAAACAAGTTCTCCTCGTACGCGTACACCACCATTACTGTACCACGCAAACATAGGGGCTACACTCGTCTAGTGTGAGACGATCCCGTGGGGAGGGGCGGGGGGGGGGGGGGGGGCGTGTCCACCGGCGGACGAACCCCGCAGTAACCCTGAAAGAGTGGTTCGGTGTGGGTCGGCGGATGGGTGAAATGGACTGCGGTTGTTCCCCTTATTGCGCCTCATCTACACTATGTCAGCGACTGCTGCGCAATCAAGTTCTCCTCGTACGCGTACACCACCATTACTGTACCACGCAAACATAGGGGCTACACTCGTCTAGTGTGAGACGATCCCGTGGGGAGGGGCGGGGGGGGGGGGGGGGGAGGGGCGTGTCCACCGGCGGACGAACCCCGCAGTAACCCTGAAAGAGTGGTTCGGTGTGGGTCGGCGGATGGGTGAAATGGACTGCGGTAGTTGTCGTAGGGTTGTGGATACTGCGGCTGCGGCTGCGGCGGGGACGGAGCCTCTCCGTCGTTTCTAGGCCCCCAGTTAACATACAATACAATAAATAGGAAGATCTAACGAGCAAATTATAGGCAAAGAGAGTGCACCAGTTTTACCAGTGTAGAGATTTGAGACTATAGGTGCCATTAGAACAAATACACAAGTATTGGCAGAAATGAGGAATAAAAAGAAAGTAGTGGGAATTACTGATGTGATGGTACCAGATAGATGTATCAGTTTTATTATAGGAAAGGATGTGAAGGCATACCACACTGACTTCAACAATCCTCTTGCGTTAGCAAGACTGGTCGGAGAACCTATTGGAGATCATCTGAACTCGGTGAGGCTGTTAGTGCAAGAAAACATGTCCGTCGTATCTCGCTGTAGATACCTGAAATACACCGACCTGCGTCCTTCAGATGATTATGTCCCCTCTGCACAGCAGAAGGAATTATCATAAACTCGTTCGACTCAGGATCTGGATGAATGACTGTAACACTGTAGAATGATTTGAGGTCTGAGAAGAGTTAGTGGTCAAATAATAGTGCACACATTCACTGAAGGAATGCAATTTTTAATTCCAGTAATTTGCTTTGTGGTGGTTTACAAAAGACATTCACACAATAACTTATCATCCATCTGCCCCGTATGCAGACTGCAATGGGCTTATATTCGCATATTGAACAAAACAATGACAGTACGTTTAAAAAACCTCCGCCGTCGCTTCCCGACTGCCGCTCTGTTACCTTGACACAGGAT
The DNA here is from genome assembly GCF_023898315.1 of Schistocerca nitens. Lineage (NCBI taxonomy): Eukaryota > Metazoa > Arthropoda > Insecta > Orthoptera > Acrididae > Schistocerca > Schistocerca nitens. The sequence goes on from NC_064618.1 coordinate 653,454,128, forward strand.
AGGAAAGTGCTTCCTCCTGTTTCGGGCCAATCAGAGCGCTCCGTTGGGTTTTCTAAAAATATGTTGCCTTCTTACGTGGCTGATGTAGCGACACCTTATCGGGGACGCTATGCAGGACACACATTGTCGACCCATTTTATTTACCCTCTCTCTCACAAAATCCAGTGGGAACATATTGTCCACTATTGCGTAATCTTAGGTGTTGTCCAGTGTGTACCCCCTATTAACACTATCACTATATGAGGTCGTGAATTTTGAGAAGGGCAGTATGACGGTTAACGTAAATGACACAGGAAATTATACATAATTTGAAAATATTAAGGATCCTTGCAAAGTGCGAAATCGACGGTACGTGACGATGACGAGTGAATGTTTTCGATACAGGCCCAGTAAAGATTAAGTTACCTCACAAAGGGAAAAGAGTAGTCAGCATTTTATTGAAACAAGACTGTAAAGTATTAGAGTAAAAGTTAAAGTAAAGGAAATGAAAATAATTAACAAAGTAGGAAAATAACGAAAAAAAATTGTTTTCGAAATACCTGAAGAGTTCTCAAATAGCACAAACATGGAGAACATTGACGAGAAGTATACAATGTTATTGACATGATGAAAGTAATTTACAATGCTGTAAAAGGAGGGTTAAGGAATTTCCTTTCAAAGCAACTGAACGTATTTTTCAAATGTACAAGATTAATGAAAAATGAGGAAAAGTTATTCGTATTAAAGACAAGGTAAGGACATATGATGAGCATTTTGAAGAGTACTGTATTCTGAGCACGGTAACATCAGAAATCCAGTAGAATTGTCATAGTCTGCGTCCCACTCGGCAAAAGAGATATGTAACGTTGTTGACGTTAAAAATTACCGCAGTAATGAATAGAAGGCCGTTTCGCTATGACTAGCATGAGTACCAGGTACCGAAAGGAGCACCTATTTTTTGAAAAAATGTTTAAAGAACGAAGTATTATATAGAGTTAAATGTGTATCGCAGAATGGGACGATATTACTGGCAAGACACTGCTAATGTTAAGAAATAGTGTATAATGTGGATTATCAAATGTTTGTCAACGTCTACGCAAGCGGACATTCGGGCAGTCCTCTGCTAATGGTCTCTCTACAGGTGGTATTCAGATGTCAAGGCCCACATGCAAAGGAATGCTAAGTGACGTAACCATGAACATGTCACTCTACGAGGTATTTGTAAACAGAAACTGTAAATAGTACAAGTAGTAATGTTGAATGATGTATGTCAACATACATTCTAAGTATGACCTATTGTTAACGGGTTCTGCTTTGTTATGAAACAGTTCAACTGAAGAGTATGATTTAATGTCTAAATGGAGGAGAATCATAAATTAATTATTTGGGAAGCTTAAATAAAATTTTGTGACACTTGGGAAGAAAATAATACACAATCAGTATCGAAAGTGTAAAAGTATATTAGTATGTGGCGTCTAAAATATATTTCCTTGTTACTTGTAACTATGATACATGGAATCAGGGGAAATCTGAAGCCATGACAACAAGATGACAGGAACTTAAAGCTAAAACCAGAGCACGAGTAGGGCCTAAGTAAAGAAAAAGACGTGGCTGGAAATTGCATTATGATGGTTGCCAATGATAAAGCAAAATGGACCTACAGCTCCTGGGATCGACAGATTCGATAAACGACTGAAACATAGGTTTCAAAAAAAATAATATCGGAGTGGCGTGTGAAATAAAAGATCGACCGTCGAGTCGTTAGTGCTTGTTAGGTGTTGTGGTGGACGACCAGATGCTGTTATACAGTAAAAGGAGAATAAATATCCTGTGTGTAGTGTTCCAGAATATCTCGAGCTATGATCAGTTACTAATAAAGTCATTTGTTTTTATATTTGTGTTTACACTGATAAGCCAGAACATTATGACCACTGCCCACCGCGACATTTGATGCCGCCTGATGACGCTGAGGGCACGTGACACAGTAACAGAAGTACGTAAGCGGAACAGACACGGACGCGGGATCACCCTAGCGAAGATGTGGGCTGTAAATGGGGAGACAGGTTGATATAAGTGACGAAGGGCAGATTATTAGTGCGCAACTCTGTGAGCGAGTATGTCGAAAATACCGAATCTGGTCGAATGTTCACATGCTGCTGTCGTGATAATAAATGGAAATCTGAAATTCAAGAAGAGATTCTATTTCAATATACTCCTTTAACTTTTGGCATACACTAAAAAAACTTGTTTCTCTTCACATGAATGACCACATTTGTGTCATTTGTCCGTAAATACAGTGTATGGGCCACGTCACTGCGTGCCTAGCTTGCGACTTCTGCCGCTTCTAACGCTTTCATCGTACAACAGACGTTGGTTACCCGGTTTAAACTTGTCCCAATAAAGCATTGTGGTCTGACTATACTCATTTCACAGGAAGTGTAAGGTGGTCGTGTCATTTGGTTTCTGCTTGTCATCGATGTACACGTCAGAGAGAGAGAGCAAATTACGTTACTGCTAAACGATCTTTTGACTCGTCGTGGCACAGTCTTTGCCTCTGCGCAGTCTGATACATTCTTAGTTGAAGTGTGGTAGGTGATGGACGTATCTGGTAGTGCTGTGTGGACTTATGATTGTATCTGTTAAATTAAGGAAGGACAGCAAATATGGATATGATGTATGCAATGATAGGTGAAAGGAATATAAATTTTGAATAATATGATTTTTCTTGAAGAGAAGAAATTACAGGTAAAACTGCATCTCTGCGCACCTAGTTTGTCGGAGTGATTATGGTCCGCTAGTTAACTTGCTCAGAGCTGAGACAAAGACCACCCCACTTCCCTGAGTCATGCTTTAACATACTAACTGATTAAGCTGTCTGAGTTTTTATAGAAATTCTCTGTTAACAATGTACCCTTTTTAAATCATTGTTCGCTTTGTTAAATGTAATATTGTTCAGACCAATTTTGTGTGAAGATCACGTGAAGTTTAGCTCTATCTTTTTGAATACAAATTTCATTCTAAATCGTTGTCTTGGAATATCATCTCGTAGGAATGGCTACTCTACTCGCCCCACGGTTTATCATTATGCATTATCACATACAACAATTTTAATATGTATTTAGAAACAGAAATCTAGCATAGCCACTGCCCCTTGCTGTTTGCTGTTGTGCTTTCTAGAAAGCTGCAACAGTGTTGTCAAAATACGAGGTAAGTGGGAACTTTATGACCAGCTAATTGATTTACTTTCATTTCATACAAATACAAGCTGCATTCAGATCAGTTACAGCTCACTTCAAATTAAGTTGTGTTTAACCAAAGGTTAACTTACGAGTTTAAGTTGAATAACAGTTGTGGGGGCATAGTTCTGGTAATACGTAGACTTTTATGGAGTGGGAAGTAAAGATGGGCTAAATTTCAGACAGAAACAAATATAGTGGGAAGGTTACAAAACTAATAAGCAGGTCATCAACAAATACAATAATTTTTGCAACAAAGTGTTACCTAATTCAAAATGTAAAGTTCACATGGGCATTGATACTGACATAGAAACCAAAAGGTAACACTCTAAATTGACAATATTGCCCTTCAAACAAAAAGGCTACATGGTCGTTATTCAGGCTGGAGTGACACGTGAAAGTAACCAGTATGCCATCGATATTACTGGTGAGTCGTGCTTGGGTAGCTCAGCTGGTAGAGCACTTGCCCGCGAAAGGCAAAGGTCCCGAGTTCGAGTCTCGGTCCGGCACACAGTTTGAATCTGCCAGGAAGTTTCATATCAGCGCACACTCCGCTGTAGATTGAGAATTTCATTTTAGAAACATCCCCTAGGCTGTGGCTAAGCCATGTCTCCGCAATATCCTTTCTTCCAGGAGTGCTAGTTCTGCAAGGTTCGCAGGAGAGCTTCTGTGAAGTTCGGAAGGTAGGAGACGAGGTACTGGCGGAATTAAAGGTGTGAGGACGGGGCGTGAGTCGTGCTTGGGTAGCTCAGTTGGTAGAGCACTTGCCCGCGAAAGGCAAAGGTCCAGAGTTCGAGTCTCGGTCCGGCACACAATTTTAATCTTCCAGGAAGTTTGATATTACTGGTATTTCGCACCTTTAAATTAGCTAGCATCTCTTCCATAGGAAGGGTCTGCCTCTTTCCGTTCCTATTATTCGTTTTAGTGATCTAGCAACGAAAACTAAGCAAAACTCCCCATTAAATTTTTAAAGTACTAACAGACGAATAATACATTTACTTTGTTTTCTTTCTACTATTTATTCTTCCAAAATTTTCTCAATTTCTAGACTTGCAAAAAGCTTTAAGGAAATGGATGGAAGATACGATTTTTTAAGAAATGGGTTGTTGTCATTAATCTTAAGTTTACACTCATACCTGTTTATGTGGCCAGGCATATCTGAAAAAATTTCCTTGTACTGGTTCAATAACTTCAGTAAATCAGCCCGTCCTTCCTGTGACAACATTATTTTCAGTTACTTTACTAGCTGTTTTGAAGTCACATAATAATGCTATTGCATTATCATTTTCTACAACTTCTTTCTTGTTAGACGATTATAGTTGCATATAAATGAACTTCCTCATCCACTCTGTTATCACTGAGCAAGATGGCGCAACAGATAGCACACTGGACTCGCTGCTGGGATTCCCCTAAGTCGCTTAAGGCAAATGTCGGGATGGTTCCTGTGGCAAGGAAATAGCCGATTTCCTACCTCTTGCTGTCGTATCTGAACTTGTGCTCTGTCTCTAATGATCTCTTTGTCAATTGGACGTTAAACTCCTACCTCCCTTTTCCTTTCTTACTCTGTTACCACCTGCTTCAGTATTTACATACAGGGCATTAATGAGCTGCCTCGGGACCCGACTGATTAAGTCTACTTTTGAAAGTCTAGTATTGCACCTTGTTCAGTCAACGAATGTATCCCTAATAAGACACTAATGTTCATTTTGAGAGCTACTAAGAAACTACCAGTTTTCCTCTACACCATCTTATACCCACTGTACAGACTCCAGCAACTGGTAAACAGGACACTTCATTTTTTCTGTTTTTGCTTCACTTTTTATCTACGACACATACATCGCTACCACAATTTGCTATTAAGACTCTCCAGACCTGCAACAGCTTTCACTGTATTACCAGAATACCACACAATTGCAGCAGTGATTCAACCATTAACACGATTAGCTGCGTCGCTCTTTGTTAGTGTAAAATTCAGAACAAAAGCAGAGAAGCGAGTCTTCTTGGCGTTGTAGCTATCAAAGGCACCTCGGGATTCTCTCCGTGTGAGGCAACTCTGGGCATCTGTGAGCTGCAGCGCGTGATCTGCGCATGCACAGTACTGCGCTGACGTCACTTTGGGTGTGGCGCTCGCGCGACACTCGAGCTTTACTCAGAATCGTGAGCATTTTATTTGCGGCCGGAAGTTGATAAGGCCGAAGGCTGTATGTGTCATGAATCTGGAAAGTCGTCGTGCAGCTGCGGGTGCAACAGCACTGTACAGCGAAAGGTCATGATGTCACGTTATAGGAGGGGACTTAAGGGCTCTCGGGCGACCGTGTTTAAGGCCATTGATGATATAGAAGTTACTACGAGTAGTAAAGTCGGAGCACAAGTGATTCAGCAAGGCCCATCCGTGCTTTGCGGGTTTGTTCTGAATTTTACATTACGAAAGATGATGCAGTTAATCATGTGAGAATATTGGATCACTGCTGCAGTTGTGCTATATCTCAGTGATACAGTAAAAGCCGTTTTAGGTCTGGAGAGTTTTAATAGTGTGATTGCTTATCGCACATTTCAAGTGAACGAGGTGTACAACCTGGAGAACTTTGTGAATTCTTCTGTGAATACTTGGTTTAACATCACCCTGTGTTTTAAAAAAGTCTTGCTACAATTCATGTCTTAGCAATCTTCTACTACTACTACTATTACGTGATCAGGCCCAGTGGACCGCACGCATCTACAAGTTTCCTTCTCCACTGTATTCTGTCCATTGCTGCTATCCGCCATCCTTTCACATATATTGACAAATGGTTTAAATCTTAATGGAGTCCATCCCTCCAACGCTTCTTGGGTCTCCCTGGCGGCCTATTTCCTGTAGGTGTGAAATCCAGGAGCTTCCGAGGCCATCTGTGATCCTCCATCCGGGCCACATGGCCGGCCCACTGCATTCGTTTGGATTGAAAGTAGCATTCCCAATGACTTGGACCCATTGAGTGCCCTTCCTGGTCTGTCAGTGTGGCCACTACCGTGAGGCATCCTGTGTTCCCGTATTCTCTAAAATAACAGTTCCTATCAGATACCCATTCCAGGAAGTATCCAGTAACCTATGGAGTTTTCCACTTTTTCTTCTATTGCCGTTATTGTTGTTTAATTGGCAGTTCTTACGATTTCTTATGTCTCCTTCCCTTCTATTTTCATCTGTTCGCCTTTTATGATTATTACTAATGTACCTCAAACATTGATCTTCCTGGGTTTTATTTTGGATATTCAATTGCTACAAATAATTTAATACAGTATTATCTTACCCCTTTCCATTATCTTACTCCTTGCGAACCATTTTCTCTCTGACATAGGCAAACACATATCTAATTGCTACCTTTATTAGTTGTCCATAGGTAATTGGTTCATCTAAAAAACTACAGTTTGGTAAGGTGGCATTCGAAATATTTCCTACAACTATCCCAAATTGTATTTTGTGGCCTCCAGGTATGCAGTTCTAAGGTAAATTTTTGCTGCTCACCCTCAGACCAGTCCCTTTCTTTAAACTACCTGCTGAACGCTTACAATTTAGAAAATCCTTAGCATCTAAAATCCCCCATTTGTGGCCTTACCTTCCAAATATCTGATCACAAATTTTATTCTCTTCTTACAGTCCCACGATGCAGGTAAAGTATCCTGAAACGACAGCACGAAATTTTTTGAATGGATAGTACCCTCAGGTATGAACGCTGGGAAACAATTAACTAAGTGATTGTACTTTCCATGTCGAATGCTCCCAATCAATCTTTGACAGCAGCAACAGGAATTCATTGAGGTTATCTAGTAGAATTTCCATCTATGACTTTTTGCTCTGTATTGAGTTTTGCACTTATGGATTTTTCTACTGAATAAACCTTGGTATTTATTGTAACGTCCCCTCAATAATTTTAAAAGTCAATAATAGTGAAATTGTAACCTCGCAGCAAGAATATGAAAGTCAATGTTAAGTGAAATGTTGTCTTCCCACAAAACTGAATAATAAAAATGAGCCAAGCGTAACCTCCTTGCAAAATTAAAGAATAATAATGGCCCAAATGTAAACTCCCCACAAAATATCGTTAAGGGATGAAGATTGATCACAAACCCACACAATAATATTAATTAAATAATGAACCGTGAATTGAATGTAACATCTCAACACAAATAATTAAACCTGATAAATCTTATAAGGGCAGCAACGCTGACCTACGGCCCTGTGAAATAATTAAATCTGATAAATTCTTACCTCAGTAACACTGCATCTATATCTGCTCTTATTTTTCGGCACAGCTCTGTGCAATGCTGGCGTATATTTAATTTTGATTCTTGGAGGAAATGCAAAGGAAATATTCTTTAAATTGAAATGAATGCTTTCTCTTCAAAGGAGTGGAAAAATTCTTTAAATTGAAATGATTATTTTTCTTTAAAAACTTACTTTACAGAAAAATTATTATTGGGGAATTTTTTGAACAAATTAATTACAATTACCATACATTATTAGCTGAGCGCAATGCTGCTTCATTATCTTCTACATTAATACACATCGTCCACCACAATCCTGACCAGACTCGTGGGCAGAGCACACCGCGGACGCGTGCCGACTCCCCACACACAACTGTATCCGACTTCTACTACAGACATAGTGCAACTCCCAACTGTTCCTGCCGACTCGCTACACGCAACTGAACTCTCGCGCAGTCAAGCGCAGACTAGCAACGATAAATAACTCTCTGGTCAGAGATTCTGTCATGCCTCGCCATCGCTGGTAATGAATACATATGGAGAGTTATGTATCTCAGGTGACCCTCATATCATGAAATATTGTTGCTAGTTCCCTACTTCAAGTCGGCTACTATTTTATAATCTACTTCAACTTGCTTTTTAAGAGATTTATGTTCATTTTCTCCTTACGTATTTCCTGTTTTGAAACAGAACAGCTGTATGTTTTTAAGTTAAGTCAAACCTTATTTCCTCTATGGATAGGAGGAATGCCTCGCTAGACACGTCCATATTATCTGTATCATCCCCAGTGCAGGGCAGTTGGTTATGAGCAGAACGAGGTGAGTGGGTGGTGGAGATGATTGGGAGCCCAGGAAAATCCACAGAGAGGCAAGCTGCAAATGTAAAACAATCTTTATTGACGCATCTGCACTGCTTCATAGATTGGATCAGTGGCCTGTGGTCGCTGCATTCTGCATGCCCTGCGATGCTGACGCAAATACTTCACCGTGTGCCAGCGGCCTTGTTAAGTAAGGCAGCCACTTGGTTCCCGCACCAGTGACATGTTCTCAGTGATGGCGTACCTTCTACAGCCAAAGGCGACACCTTGCTATGCCACTTCTTTACCTTATTTGTAAATCTGAGGAAGTTATGTTTGTACTGGGTTGCTTTTACAAGAAACAGTGAACATATTGGTGCTCTTCTTTAGGTATCTTGGTTGACTATTGGGTGAGGAGCACTGAATGTTAATGAAATATCTTGCGATTGTACACGTTGAGGGAGGGGGTGGGGAACAGAAGAAGAGGAAAAAGAGACATACTTATTTTACCAAATAATTTTTTTTTTCTTATAAAGTTTCTCCTTTCAGTTGCAAGAGGGGAATATTTATCTTTCCTAATGTTGAAAGGTGGCTACACTGAGCCACAGCGACAGAGATCGCTAGAGAGCATTGTTCCGCCGCCTCCACGGGAGTGATTATTGGGATGTCGTAGTGGCAGTGCTTGTCCAGGACTCGTAGTAGTCAGTTGGTGTTCAGATGTGCTAGTAGGGAGTGCTTGCTGAGATGTGATACTGAAAGGTTCTTGTTCAGATGTGGTAATAGCGAGGCGGTGTGGAGATATATTGTAATTATGAGAGTGATTTTGGTCAATATATGAAGGTAACGAAACTTGATTTATTTTTCATTATTTCCATGTTTTAAATAATGTGTCATTACAGGTTCAGTCAACAAAGCATCTGGCTTGGGTTCTTGGATTAGAGTGTAATTGTGGTTCTCTTGAGTAATTATGGTATTTGTATTTTCTTTAATTAATTCAGTATAATGTTATTTAAAAATTGTTGTGTTGTTGAAGAAGAACCGTGCCAGATGCGTACGTTGAGTCACACTCCCACACACAGAACAGTTACTCTTGTGCTTGTTGTTGCGTTGGTTTTATAGTTGCTGGGGACTTAATTAATTAATTGTGTTAATGAAAATTTCCATTTCATTCCTTGTTGTTGTTCTAAGCAGTCAGATAGCGTAATAATAACAGTCAGGGCCAACCGTTTACGAGACTTCGTAACCGGACAGACAGCTGCTAAAGCAAGAAATCAAAATCATTTTCATTACATTTAATTAAGCCCCCATGCACGTGGCGTCCACTGCTTCGGATCGTCCCTTGGAATTCTTCTGATTGTAGAAATAGTAGACAGTAGGATTGTTGTAGTAATTTGTAGTTAGTAATTGTAGTCTATATTGCATGTGTAGATTTGGTAATTAGCATTCTTCTAATGGTATTTTTCAAAATTTAATTTTTATTGCCTTGTATACGCGTTTGACAATTTAATGCAATTATTTCAATTGTTCGTTAATCGTGTTTGAGGGAAGCATTTCGTGTGAAGGGTATTGTTGGAGATAAAGAGTCATTGTGTGTAATTTTCATATGGTGACGAGTTTTGTATATTTTGTAAATGATTACGCGATCAATGAAAAAGGCAAAAATGATGAATAGTGAGAATGACGAAATTGTTGACATGGCGAACTCGCCAACACAGGAGAACAGTATGTTGAATAATGAAGTGGAAATCAATTTAATAAGTCGGGAAAGTAGTCCGGAACCATTTCAAAATTTTTCTCAATCAGAAAATTCACAGAATACGAGATTAACGATAGAAAATTCTGGAATAGCATCAAACACAGATAGCTTTACAGCTATGACGAATGAAACTGGTTTTGCGGGAAATGTTAGGGGCGAAAGGAATTGCGAACAAGCTAATATGGAGCAGTTGATGGGTGCAATATTAAATTTGGGATCACAAATAGGAACAATTAAAACACAGATGGGAACAATGGAAACACGGTTAGACTCACTGGGATCACAGTTACGATCTGAATTAAAAACAGATAGGGGAACAATGGAAACACGGTTAGACTCACTGGGATCACAGTTGGGATCACAAATAGGCACAATTAAAACAGAGATGGAAACAATGGAAACACGGTTAGATTCACGAATAGGGACATGTTTCAAAAATATGAAAGATGAATTAAAGAAAGAAATCAGAGAAGAAGTACAACCGATTTTGAATGCTCACAATAATAGATTAATTGCAGTAGAGATTAGACAAAGGGAACAGGATAGAGAACAGGAGGAAAGAGATCGCGTGATAGTACAAAAATTTTCAGAATTAAATTTACAACGTGCACACGATAAGGAAGAAATATTTGAGAGAATCGAGGAATCCGTACCAAATGACAGATTAAATAACCTAACACAACAATATGAACAGTTAACTACCAAATGTGTCAATACTGAAACCCGAGTCGCGACACTTACGGAAGACGTAAGTAAACAGAAAGAAAAAATAGGTGACTTATCGGAAAGAGTTGAGGAGATTTCAGATAAATTGACAAATCTTAGTTTACATGGGGACAGAGATTCGGATGACACAGCTCCATTACCATTTGCAGAAACCGAAGAGTACCAGAACATAAATAAACATGTTGACAATCAGGGAAAATTTAATGAACGCGTTAAAAGGGAATTTGAGGCATTAAAAAAGCAAGTCAAACAAATTGAAGGCGAGATCGTAGGAAGAGACGGCAAAAGAAATTTAGAATCACAGATACCAGAGGGGTTTGAAGAAGATAATTTGTTTCATTTACGGGACGCAACAAGAGAGCGCCAGGCGCGCGAACTTGACAATAATCGACATTCAAACTGGGACAGACGCGGTAGGTCTTTGTCGCCACGAGGCGAAAACTTTGACTATAAACACTTTTTGACTGTTCGGAAATTTAAGATCTTCCGCGATTATGAGAATGACATACATCCATGTTCATGGTTAGATCAATTTACGTACGTACTTCCGCCAAATTTGCCACTAAGTCACAAACTGAAATTTATGTGCAGCTATTAAAGTCCTCAGGGGATTCACTACACTAAGTGAATATGTGCAGTAGCGAACACAGGGCCCCGAGCTGTAGTGGTGCTATTTCCCTTTTAGTTTTCTGCACCGCTGCCTACTTTTTTACTATTCTTTGCATCTATAAAAACAACTCTTCTACTATCCATCTATCTAGGCAGTAGGTAAAGATTAACCGTATATGACGATTGTACCCAAAAGTGACTTCGAAAATAACCCTTTCGACTTACTATATTTTCTGCAGCATTCATTCGTAATTTAAATGAAATTTTACCTGTTTATCTTCGTGACAATATTACTTCATATGTTGACGACATTCTTATTGCTAAACGTTCTTGGAATGAGCATAACAAAATTTTGGAGTCATTATTAAGTATTTTTGCAAGAGTTGGCATTACAGTGAACTTGGAAAAATCTGAATTTGGTCGATCTCAGGCGAAATTTCTCGGTCACATTATTTCTACAGAAGGTATTCTTCCTGATCCAGAGAAACTAGACGCTATTCGTAATTACGCTGTTCCTACCACAAAACGTGAGGTTCGTAGTTTACAAAATTTTTGTGGAATGATATACTTTTAAAAAAAATTTTGTGGAATGACATACTTGTGAGAAACTAACAGCTACATGTAAACACGCAGAGAATACAAGGATACCGCGCTGTGTTTTGGCAGCGGCACATACTCAAAGCAACAGTCAGTCTGCGCGCCGCACAAGGCAGTCGTTGACCGCAAACAATTACCTTCCTACGTCACGCGCCTACAGCTGATCGAGCGCTCAGTGCGAATGCACTGACAGACGTAAACAAATACACAGTCTAATTTCTCCGACTAAATTCTGTATAAAGCTATAAGGACTTCATAAATTATGTTATTAACGTTCAGTATTTTTCAGGATACGGTTGTATAAAGTATTTAAGACCTTCAGGTAAATTCTGTGCGTGTCCGACGTTAAGACGACTTGCTTTGGAGAAAATTTTCAGGAAGAAGGTCATTTCGAAGATGAAACTAATAAACTAAAAAGGGTAACTATTAATTGAGTTTATTTTTCAGGTAACATAATTCCACTTAGGTACGTACTTTAGACGTAATTTGCTGCTTGCGATTACGTGATTCATACTTTGTGCTAAATTTCATGTTCTATGAATTTACTTGTGAAGCGACCTGCTTGTGTACATTTGCTGATTTTGACAATTATTGATTAATGAACAGTGTTATTACTTGTGTATATTATGCATCGCTTGGCTGCTATGCTTTTTCACTGATGTCATATTTTTTAATTATGTATCTGCTGTGCTTATTTATTTAAATTATAATTGTCACCTGATTAATTGTGCTGATGTGGTTAGATATGTAAGTTATACTTTGTGATTTATCTGCTTGCGCCTTCATGTGTACTTATTAAGATTACATATGAACATTTATTTGCTTATGTCGATGTGATGCTAATGATCTGTTTATTGTGTAAGGCATGTTTGCTGCTGTGAGTATGGATTGCATATTTACACGTTTCTGTTTTGTTGTCATAACTACTCTTCAATTTAGAATATAGAAATGCTGATATACTGTGTACGTACATAGAGTTTAGGTCACACTATTGTATTAATTATAGATTGTTCGCTTGGCAGAGCCTCGTTGTAAGAATTGTGCTGCATCCACTTGTTGACATTCTGTTCTCTACTGGTATATTTACTCGCTATTGCATGTTTTGCTTACGCTCAGTGCCTTATATTTTTAAGATAAGAAAATGAACTGCTATACTTCGTTGAACGACATTAGTACAAGAAAGTCATAGAAGTCACATGAGCTGAGGTTTTATGGAATCTGTATAAATTTATGCTAATAGGAAAGAAGCTAACGACATGACAGACCAAAACTAGGTTTAGACCATTGACAGTATTACACTGCATTTTCGTGAGCAATTGAAATAGGAAGTGACACTTGACACAAAAAATACTCCACATGTTTGCTTCTGCTATGATTCTTGAAGTGGTGTACACACTGTGAAATATGATGATCATTCACACTCCGTAATCGTACTTAATTACTGAGAGTTAATCGAACTGAAGTCTGTTAGAGGTCATGTATGCATTTCTTTTATTTAATGATGGACAAGGAACCAAAATGTATCTTATAATTTATAATGAGTAGAAAATTTGGGTCAGATGGAATACACAGAGGTTGTGTGTGGACAATGTGTCTTCGGATTGTATGGGATGCTGAATTGAAGTTGCACTAGGATTTTATCTGTACTTGTTCGAGGAGACTGACTAGAGGAAAGAGTTGTTATGGAAGTGAAATGATATTGGCAATAAGGTTTATATGTATCGACGTATTATTGAGGTATTGAGAGTATGTGAAGTAGATGATTATTGGAGTTTTCGTGGACAAGAGGTAAGGTAAATGATATTGATGATCGACGTATTGAAGAGGCATTAGTGATGTATTGAGATTAAGTTGATGATTATTCGAGTTTTGGTGGATAAGAGGTAAAGTAAATGAGGAGCATATTGTTTTTGTTGGTTTATATGGAACAAGGAGGATGAAGATGGCAGACTAGAACACTCAAGTAGAAGGAAGATTGTCTATACACACACTTTGTTAAATCACTAAGCAGTATATACTTTTTTTTTTGAGAGAGGAAGCATTTGCATATCTTGGTACACTGACAGTTGTTCAGCAACCGTACATTTTGATCTGGCTTGGCAAACATTGGTCTTGACATGATGACTATGACGTTGACTTAACTATTATTGACTGTTATACATTGCTGCCACTACTACTTGATACACAGGATGAACATAAAATTTTGACAGAATTGCATTTACACAGTTAACACTATTCAATTACACAGTAGCACTAATGTGGATGAAAGATGAGTGAGTGTGTTTTGTGTGTTTTCCTTTTATAATCCCAGAGAAGCGATCCCAACCTATCTCCTAAATATTATTTCACTTGTTTGTTGTGGCTTGCACTGACACCCATAAATATTATAGGTTAACTGTATTTGTGTATTGTAATAGTTAATAGGACAATTATCTGATATCATTTGTGTGTTTATTATGATTTGTATGTTTAGTGTAAGAGCATTGATTATATTTTGTTAAAGAAATTGTATGTGCATTCAAACTATTGTTCATGACTGAACTGTCTCAGTAGTTATGGTGAATAGTATGGACTGTTACTTGCACTTTTTCTACATGATTGGTGCCACAAGGACATGTTTAATTTCTGCTGATGAACTGTGTGATCAGTGATTGTAAAAAAAATTATGGACTGTTACTTGTACCTTTTCTACAATATTGGTGCCACTAGGACATGTTTAATTTCTGCTTATAAACTCTGATGAACAGTGTGATCAGTGACAGTGTATTTTATTGAACTGCTTCTGCTGAGAAATGTGACTTGTTGCTGTGTGTACCTGCTCAACATTGCTGGGTACCACTGATTGACTGTTTCTACTGAAAAGATGTCACCTGTTGCTGTGTGCACCTGATCAACATTTCTGGTGCCACTAATGGACTGGTTCTACTGAAATGGTGTTACTTGTTGATGTCTGCAGCTGCTCAACATTGCTGGGTGCCACTGATGGATTGCTTCCACTGAAATGAAGTCACCTGTTGCTGTGTGCACCTGATCAACATTGCTGGTGCCACTAATGGACTGCTTCTACTGAAATGGTGTTACTTGTTGGTGTCTGCACCTGCTCAACATTGCTTGGTGCCACTGATGGATCGCTTCTACTGAAATGAAGTCACCTGTTACTGTGTGCACCTGATCAACATTGCTGGTGCCACTAATGGACTGCTTCTACTGAAATGGTGTTACTTGTTGGTGTCTGCACCTATTCAACATTACTGGGTGCCACTGATGGACTGTTTCTACTAAAAAAATGTCACTTGTTGGTTTTGCACCTGTTGACCATTGCTGGGTGCTACTGCTGGAACTGTCAACTGCTTATTCTTGGGCTATGGAAAGCGTTTATGTGAATATTTGTATAAACTGATTTTTTGTGTATTACTGTTTGTGAAAAGCTATGAGACTCTTACCTGCACATATTCGTCATTGCTGACGCTATTGATTGAACTGTTTAACCACATAATACTTGTGTAAACTTATGTAAAGTCACATGTATGAAAGAATTTGTATTGCTTACTGTATTCTATATAATAGGTTATTGAAAGGTCAGTGCAAAGCCAAAATTTTATCTAGTTATATGATATTTACGTATTAATATTATCTTTTATTTTTGTCTGTATTTTTTGACGAATTTGGTGGTATTTTCACCACCAATGCTGGCAAAAATACCATCAAATTCTAGCCGTGGAGGAAGGGCATATGAAAGGTGGCTACACTGAGCCACAGCGACAGAGATCGCTAGAGAGCATTGTTCCGCCGCCTCCTCGGGAGTGATTATTGGGATGTCGTAGTGGCAGTGCTTGTCCAGGACTCGTAGTAGTCAGTTGGTGTTCAGATGTGCTAGTAGGGAGTGCTTGCTGAGATGTGATACTGAAAGGTTCTTGTTCAGATGTGGTAATAGCGAGGCGGTGTGGAGATATATTGTAATTATGAGAGTGATTTTGGTCAATATATGAAGGTAACGAAACTTGATTTATTTTTCATTATTTCCATGTTTTAAATAATGTGTCATTACAGGTTCAGTCAACAAAGCATCTGGCTTGGGTTCTTGGATTAGAGTGTAATTGTGGTTCTCTTGAGTAATTATGGTATTTGTATTTTCTTTAATTAATTCAGTATAATGTTATTTAAAAATTGTTGTGTTGTTGAAGAAGAACCGTGCCAGATGCGTACGTTGAGTCACACTCCCACACACAGAACAGTTACTCTTGTGCTTGTTGTTGCGTTGGTTTTATAGTTGCTGGGGACTTAATTAATTAATTGTGTTAATGAAAATTTCCATTTCATTCCTTGTTGTTGTTCTAAGCAGTCAGATAGCGTAATAATAACAGTCAGGGCCAACCGTTTACGAGACTTCGTAAACGGACAGACAGCTACTAAAGCAAAAATTTAAAATTATTTTCATTTCATTTAATTAAGCCCCCATGCAATGTGCATGTTTAAAAAAGTTTAAACTCAGCAGTATTTTCGATATATGAAGCTATTTTGTTTCCTTTTTAGAATTCCTTTCGTTGAAAACGACTGTAATCTAATGACTGGCAACAGTTGGACATTTACACATGTAAATTAGTTCACATTTCCAGTGACGATGTCAAACGAAAATAAATAAATAAATAAAAGAAACGAGTTAATTTTATGGGGGTTGGGGTAAGTTTCGACAACAATATGGATCAAGTAAATATAATTACTTGAATGTAAAATTTCCGAAGCTTGCAATGGGACAAAGCATCTTCTCATATTGATCTACGTTTGTTTCGACAGGATTCAGTAATACAGAACTATGATCTTCATTTGTAGCTTGCGATAGTAAGAAAATCTTTCATCTAAATAAAACTGCAGAATCCAAAACACTACCAAACAGTTTGTTCAAAAATAAGAGATTTATAGTGATAAGCACGCCCAGGCGTTTCTGCCTGCAACAGACCTGGCGTTCGCCGTGCCTAGCTGGCGTGACGTCACCAATAAGCGCCGAGGCCTTCCTTTGAGATCGCTTCCCACGCCCGGGTTCCCGGGTTCGATTCCCGGCGGGGTCAGGGATTTTTTCTGCCTTGTGTTGACTGGGTGTTGTGTGATGTCGTTAGGTTAGTTAGGTTTAAGTAGTTCTAAGTTCTAGGGGACTGATGACCAAAGATGTTAAGTCCCATAGTGCTCAGAGCCATTTGAACCATTTGAACCTTCCTTTGAGTCGGTGTTGGTGTGACCCACTGTGGTTCAAATGGCTCTGAGCACTATGCGATTTAACTTCTAAGGTCATCAGTCGCCTAGAACTTAGAACTAATTAAACCTAACTAACCTAAGGACATCACATACATGCATGCCCGAGGCAGGATTCGAACCCGCGACCGTAGCGGTCGCTCCGTTCCAGACTGTAGCGCCTAGAACCGCACGGCCACTCCGGCCGGCGTGTGACCCACTGACCCCTGCCCAGGAGTGAGCTGTGCTGCTGGGGATGACCGGGAACGACCAACTGCGCCGAGGCACAAACTCCAGGGAGGAACTTGGTGTGTAGAGCTGTTGCTCTGTCGTGGCCTCTAACAGGTGGTTAGTATATGTGGCGTCCTCGTCTGGCCGAATCCTGTCGTCCTGGTAGGGCCGCGAGACAGAATATTTCCATTACAAAAATGTCCAGTACCTTCAGTCGGAAGAGGTGTGCTTGTTCTGCATATACGCCACTACCAGTCACCTGTCTTAAAACACCACTGCCAGTGTTTGTGAGGAAGTCTGCCCAGCCCCTTCTTGCACTAATCTGTGCAGAATAGCTGAGTTCGCTGCTTCAGCAAGCTAACCCTTTCTCACAACACTGCGTTGCCCTTTTTCAATTATCACAGTGACAACATCCCACGCTCACCTGGTGTCTGCGCTGCTGCAATACACCGCTCAGGCTTGCTCTAATACGCCCATGTACTTCTTATCCAACGGTTTTACTGTTATTTTCTAGGTCCCGAAACAAATTAACTTTTAAACTGGACAAGTAGTCAGTTCTTTCTGTAATTGGTCCTTCTCCATTAGAGATTCATGAATGCTTGCTTCTGAGCACCATTAGTCTCGAGGTGAGTACTTAGACCGGCCATTTGTTCGGGTATCGTTAGATTTATTGTCTGGTTATCGTATTTCTCTAAATCCTTTCTTATCTCTCTTTTTGTTCCTTTCCACTTCGTCTTATAATTCTTCAAGCATTTGTACTGCATCTACGTCCATTATATTATACTAGCTTTAATACGACATTCCTTGCTGAATCGTATAATTATTTTTGAATTGTTTCGTGCCTTTGTTACTAATCCATACAGTCAAATAATTGTTTCCACTACTCACTCACACATTTTCTAATAATAGGAGACCCTAGTGCAATGTACAGGACGGGCGTATGGGCAGGCGGTGGGCGTTATGATATGAATAGGGTAATTTTTAGATACAGGCCATTTATTAGCGAGAGTATGTTGAAAGGGGTTACAAAGGCCTAGGGAGGTGAGGGTGAGCCAGAGCGTAGAGTTCAGCGAGACATAGTTCGCGAAGCTAACGAAAGTGGTTGTCTCCCAAAACTAAGTCAACAGTGCCGCAGCACCGGGAGAAGCGGGAGATGTCCACTGCTACAGGACGCACATCCGACTCGCGGGAGAGCAAGAATACAAGAGAGCGGGCCCGGCGACGGGCGGCCGGGTATATTCGACGCACCGCGCAGCTTCCTCCGCCCTGATTGGTCAGCACCGAGCAAACCGTGCGGGTGGCATGGAATTTTCCAGAGCGTCGCCTGCTAAGCGACGCCTGGGGCGGCGTTACCCCGTAAACACATGAGAGAGGCGCGTGGCCAAGGTGACCTTCCTCGGTGCTGACTTCGTGTTGCTAGACCATGGGACGAAAGAATTTACAGGCAGCTAACACTGCCTGCCGTGGCTTGGCCATAATGGAAAAATGAAGTTACCGTTTGAAAGTTCATATAATAAAGTAAATTCTCCCAATGTCTGGCTCATCCTTTACAGAAATTTGACTGTTGTATTGAAAACCGGGTTTTTCTAATCAGTATGTTGTCCCGACATAAACAGCAGCAACGGGTTCGACCCCTCTCTCATCGTGGCAGAGCTCCGCTCGATGACAGCTGGCGGAGGTTACTACAGGCCAGAGCTCGCCCGTCATCGGTTCAGGTGCCTGCGCGGATGCTAGAAGGCGGGTGCTGCTAATTCATCTAATTTTCTGGTAGCGGTCACTTCACGATACGTATCTATGAGGAAGAAGGGCACTGACTGTCCCTTCCAGGAACGCACTCTCTCGGTATTTCAATAAGAAAACTCTCCGTGATACTCAACACCTCTCCTGTAGTGTCTGCCACTGGACTTGATTAAGCATCTCCGTAACACCTTCGCTCCGACTGATCGATCCCGTGACGTAACGATCGGGTTTTTGCTTGGATATTCTCTATCTCTTCCGTTAATTGAATCATATAACGGTTCAAACCTAATAAATAATATACAGAGACTTGTAGAAAAAGTGTTTATTAAGACACTTTCAAGGACAAATTGCATTTCCAACACATTCTACCACTGAACGTCGGCCTTGAATTCGATGTTCCTACAGTCTGTTTTGCGGAGACGTTTCACTTCAGGACGCCCAGCATGTTTACTCCTAAGTATTTTACGGCAGTTACTGTTTCCTGAGATTTGTTATTAATGAAATAGTAGTGGAATAAGTTGCCTCTTTATGCGCAATACGTTACATTTACTCACGACATGGTCAACTACCAATCCTTGCAACGATCATAATCCTACGCAGATCTTCCTGAAATTCTTTAGAGTCTTCTGGTGTATCTTCCTTCCTATAAACAACTATATAATCTGGGAACAACTTCACGTAGCTTCTGACGTTATCTGATAGATCATTTATATAAACTGGCGGGAAAAAATCTTAACACAAAGAAGAAGTTGTGCGACATTAACGGACGTTGGTAGGCGTGTTTCTACGTCTGAAATATTATGTGTAGTCAAATTTCGCGCCACTATGAGATGCAAATCAGGATTGCCTCTCAGACTAGACGTTATGAATTGATGTTAGCCAAGAATGCCTTTAAGGCGACAAAGACGCAATTATCAACAGCACACTGAATTTGAACGAGATCGCCTAGTAGGGCTACGAGAAGCTGGATGGTCCTTGTGCGATACTGCAGAAAGACTTGGCAGGAATATACCCACTATTCATGATTGATGGCAGCGGTGGTCACGGGAATGTACGGATGTAACAAGTCCAGTCTCCGTACGGCCACGTGGCACTACCAAGAGGGAAGACCAACGTGTGTGGAGTCGTGTCGTACTGAATCTGCAGCAGCAGTTGGCAACACAGTGACACAACGAACTGTTGCAAATGGGTTACTTCAAGGGCAACTCCGTCCCAGACGCCCTGCAGCGTGCATTCCACTGACCCTAAGCCACCGCCACTTGCGACTTCAGTGGTGTGATGGAGGGCGGGTTAGAGATCTGTTGCGTTTTCTGATAAAAGCTGGTTCTGCCTCGGTGCCAGTGACGGTCATGTGTTGGTTAGGAGGAGGCCAGTTGAGGACCTGCAACCAACATATCTGCACGGTACACACACTGGACCTGCATCTGGAGTTATGATCTGAGGTGCGATTTCGTATGACAGAAGGAGCGGTCTCGTGGTTATGCCACGCATCCTGACTGCAAATCTGGTGATTTGACATGTTGCACTGCCACTTTCCAGGAGGATACTGCTCGCCCACATACCACTGTTGTAACCTGACATGCTCTACGGGGTGTTGATATGTTGCCTTGACCTGCTCGATCACCAGATCTGTCTCCAATCGAGCACGTATGGGACGTCATCGAATGACAACTCCGGCGTCATCCACAAAGAGCATTAACCATTCCGGTATTGACCGACCAAGTGGAACAGGCATGAAACTCCATCGCACAAACTGACGTCCGGCACCTGTACAGCAAACGTTTGCATGCTTGTGCTCAACATTCTGGAGGTTACACCGCCATTATTGTACCAGTATTTCACATTTGCTCGCGCTTACCTCAACGTGTGATCTTGCAAGGTGCATCACTTAAATATGTTACCTAGACAAATGCGTTTCCGAAATTTCATTCCTCTACATTAATTGTTTTATGGTATTTGCGATCTTTTTCCGTTAGTGTATATATTGTTAAAAGTCCTTAATACTTTTCCTTGATGTAGTCCTGAAATCTCATTTTGCAGATGGTGTATAGCAGCAACCAGCCACTCATTGGTTTTATGCAACTTTATTGAAAAAGTACCGCTACCGGTTTCGAACTAGTATAATTTATTACAGGAGGAATGCACGATTTAGTCGAAACACATGTTACATTGGTTTACTGGTGAGTTGCTCTAGGGTAAAGAACAATTCACAATTATAGAAGTGTGACAATGATGGCTGCGCTACAGACTAGGGCTATAATGCAACAAATGTGACATTTACTCCTGGGACACCTGTTTTTGCAGTTTTTCTGCAACAAATCATATTGATTTGACGTTCGTATTTTCGTATACCCTAGCAGTAATGTGAATTTCATTCTATTCCGAAAAACTGTGAAGATAAATGTTCCAGGCGGACATTTCACGCAAGTTGTATTCTAATATAAATCTATAATGGAGCCATCGATGTTAAGCATTTGTAACTGCGAATTATTGGTTATCCTAGGACAACTCAGCCTTAGAAAAAGGTAACATGCATTTTCGCGAAAGAATGAATCTCACCTGATGATAAATTGTTATCAGTTCTCAACTGGCAGCGGTACTTTTTCAGTAAAGTAACATCAACCAATGTGTGGCTGGTTGCTGCTGAACACCAGCAACAACTAGTATCACTTAACAACCGTGGTCTCAAACCACATTTTTATTTAACAAAATTGCATCTTTACTTCTCTTCGTGCGATTATTGAAGTAAATTTCTTCACTGCTTTCTAGGTATACTGGTAGCGTTAGTAGAATAATACGTTATCTTTCATCCTGTACCCGACCAATGTGAGAAGGACTTCATAACCGGTTTTCGAGCAATAATTTAATCACATGCCGGCCTTTCAGAGTTGGTACCGGGTATTGATGCGCCTGAAAGTTATTAGGAAGGAAGCACAGTTTTTTACCGTTGAGACAGCATTTTTGACGCAGTGCTTCGTGTTCCCAAATTCCGCAAGAAACGTCGCCTAACATTTCCAGAGCGACTGCAGGGTCTCGCGGCAGAAGTTCCTTGTGGCGTTTCGGCCGCCGCGCCATCTTCGTGAAATATGGAGCCGCGCTGAAATGTTAACCGCCTTTCTCCCCCTCCTTGCCCGCCCCTCTTCAAATTCAGCTAGAACGGCAAAGGGCATACGTAAGCGTGCAGCACCACAGGGAAGTGCAGGAGGGCGAAGTGGCGCAAATAACGCTGCCGTAATTGTCAGGCGAATGTATGGAGCCCTGCGGAATCCTCATATACTGCATTACGGCAAAATTTATTCTGTCTAGAAACTCGCTCTCGTTGATTCATGCATCGTTTCTGTACCAATCAGGAAGGCATGTCCACCGTTCTCGTTATAACTGACTTCAAAATGAAGACAGTTGGCGAAAAGGAGGAACTTTGTTATTCGTATAAATCTGCGCTTTTCGTGGGCAGCTCTACGCTACCACGTGGCCAATTCGAGAACTGTCTCACAGTCCAAATAAAAGTTGCAATTCTGTGGTAATTTTTAAACAATTTTAGAGGGGTTTAAGAAATATAGCCTGCTGAAAAATTTTAAAAAGCGCTAACGAAGCTTTTAGTCCTAATCTCACTAATTTTAGCAAAACAACCTGCATTTTATAGAAGACGGACGTATAAGAAATAAATTTACTTCGAAAACATAGACTAATGCAAGAGCTTCATCATTTATCAACACAATCACATGAATTAAAAATTAAGGCACACAGAGTTAATGTTTCACAATAATTTTTATTTTACTTGTAGCTGCTTTCCAGGCCACCATTAGACAACATCAGACTGAAGAGACAGACCACACATCATCAGCGAAGGCTTCTAACTGTACAAACGCTGTAATTTCCAAAGATATCTGACGGTTAAAAGATAATGCATCTGTAAGAAAAAAAAAACGCGAAGTGTCTCAATTGTACATGCATAAAAAGCATGTGCTGAATGTTTTAGACTCTAAATGTCGGAATATAGAAAACTAAACCCACTGACTGACTGATATTAACATATTGCATTACGCTATTTACACAGATATTAGTTAAAGACTTTTACCTACACACAGAGTGAAAAATATCATAATCATACTTAAATACACACAAAGAAGGAATAAAAAAATAATCCTTCCGTTCCATTGCACTCGAAAATTAATAGCATATGAATATAAAGGCTAAAATAATTCACCAAATGTGTACTAGCAGACTACTATGTTGTATGTACACAAATTTACACTAGCTTTTGGCACTGGGAATATTATTGCCCACATTCTTTTCAACAGTAAAGAGAAGATTCCACCTGCAGAAAAGATTGCAATGTATAGCACTGATTGCAGTTTGTGTGTCAAATCATATGTACACCAATTTATGTTCTGTTTTTGACTTAAGCAAATAGGGCACCACATGATGGACGAAAGCATGAAACATCTAGTGCTCTTCCACATAAATAATAAGAAAAGTTTGAATTATTAATGTTACGTGACTGGTTGCGGGCGTAAGCGCACAGGTTCATTTCTGACACAGCCACCGGCAAACAAGGGCCGATATGGGTCATAGTGTTGATGATGATGATGATGTTAGTTTTGTGGGATGCTCAACAGTGTGGTCATCAGAGCCCGTACAAGTTCCAATCTTTCCATTTCCAGTCTCGCCACTATCCGAAGGATGATGAGATGATGAGGACAACACAAACACCCAGTCCCGGGGGATCAGAAGATCCCTGGTCATAGCGTTACTCATCCAGCGAACGTGTACACCTGTGTTAAGCAGTGCTCATCCAGAGCTGTTTTACCTCCCCGGCAGACTGCTTCGTTGCGTATACATTCAGTGCAACGCACGGAGACTTAGCGGTGTGAGACTTGCAGCATTCACATGGAACGACATTGACCCTGTATTGTTAATTTGTGTGAACACAGCGTCCGTAGTTACTTAATAGGTTTTAAGAGTATTTAAAGCTCTTCTACGCAGTTACTAAAAATACGTATTTATATTGACAGACGCGTTTCGTTTCATTGATATAAAACAGTCTGAAAACAGTTCGTAAGAGAAGATGTTGTCCTGTGGTCTTACTTTCTGTATTTTATGTCTGATTTTCACCTTACATCAGGAAACGTCGTCTGCTTGCAGTTTTTGAGACATTCATTTGGCACTGTTATTTTTGATCTAATTTCTCGATGGTTTGCAGCGCCATACGTTTTTTGGCGATAAATACGACAGGGTATAGCACCACTACTGTTCCTTTGCATACTTCCAGGGCTAAAAGTTTATCTCTGCGCTTTTTCGTGAGTGGTGTTGAAACACGTATGTTGTGCGGCAGCGATGCTGAGGCATTGTAGAATCTCTGACCAGAGCAGTTGCGCTCGAAGCGCAGTGCAGTACAGTTGTATCTCGGTAGCAGTCGCGTAATGTAGTGTGTCGCGAGCAGTCGCGTAAAGTAGTCTGTTGGTAGCTGTCGCGGAGAGTAGTATGTCTGTAGCAGTTGCGTCGGCGGGCGTCGGCACAGCGATGGTCAAGATTCAGGACAAGGTATAATTTTATTAAATAAATGTTTATGCAGCTTTGCGCTTATCAGATAATGTAAGGTCCACTCATTGTAATTTAACTTTCAAAAATCGCCCCCAATAATAATTTGGATTTAAAAACAAATTTACAAACAATCATTCAAATTCCCTCCATTTCTCTTTAACAAAATTTTTTTTAAAAAAAAAAAAAAAAAAAAAGGCCAATTGCAATATTTTTCCTCCAAGCCGCAGCCAACAATAAGAGCAGAATTTTGACATGCAGTTTTAATAAGGTAAGAAATTTATTCTGAATTCGCACAGGGCAAAGACCGACATTTCGGTTAAATTGATTTTTGAGTATCACTGTAGTTTCATTGTCATGCGATTCTCGTTCATTATTTTATGGGAACTTGCACTTGAGTCAGATAGCGAGCTTTTATTTAATTGTCTTTGCCATTAATATTCTTGTGGGAGTTCATACTTAGCTGTGCCCCCATTTCTATTAAGTATTGTCCTTTTAAAATTTTTGTGGGGAGTTTACACTTAGCTGTGGCTCCATTACTAATAAATATAGTCCTTTTAAAATTTCTGTGGGGAGGTTACACTTAGCTGTGGCTCCATTACTAATAAATATAGTTATATTTTTAAGAATTTGTTGTGGGGAGGTTACACTTGGCGACACCCGGTCCAGGATCGTATTTCGTTGAGAATTTTTTGAAAAACAGTCAGATATCTGCTCTTATTGCTTAAATATAATTAGAATTTGGCGCAACGCTTTTACTAATCTTGTGACTTTCTTACTACAGGTCAACGGCAATTCGTTGCTCTGTTGTATTTGTGTGTTGCTTTTGTATTGTACTTATTTGTTTTGTGATTTATTGTGACTATTGTAAAAATGCCGCGAAAGACTATTAATAGTACGTCGCGAGGTGTAGTGAACGAATTTACCGACTTAAACAACGTGACCGATAGTACTAGTGACACGCAGTGTAATGATGACAATCCTGCGTTCACCGACAATCAATGCGTTCCAATCACTAATGACGACTTTTACCTTAATGATGAACAAGAGAACTCAATTGTCTCCTCTGTTAATTTGACGACAATTGATGACGCGGGGCGTTCTGTTGGAATGAGCGCTGCCCAGCTTAACACACCCGGTTTGGAAAATTCAAATAACGTACAGACAAATTTCTCTAATGAAAATGAGCAGGATACACAAAGTACGCCGGTTTTATTTAATTCCGAAATAATGTCTGACAGTGTACATCCGTCTGATAAACCTTTTTGTAAATTACAGAATGACCAAGTGGTCACACAAAGCGCGACAATTGCAGGTACGTCATTAAACAGTACGGAGAATAGAGTAGGTAATGTTACTGAGGATCAAATTATGGCATTTATGCTACAAATGTTTAAACAACTTAATGACAAACTTGATGAACAGAACAAACGACTTGAAGAAGAGAATAAACGATTTAGAGAACGGAACAAACAATTTTCTGAAAGTATTAAACTGACGAACGGTAAACAAGACGACCTTAACGAACAGAACAAACAAGTTAGTGAACAGAGTACAGCTGTTACCGTGCAATATCAGGACACTAAAGAACAATTACGTGTGGATACTAAGGCTTGTGCTAATAACAGTAATGAAGAAGTTGGCACTGTTGCACAAGAATTAAGTAGTACACGTGTAGGCACAACAGAATCACATAAAGACGAGATTAATGCAGTCACTGAACAATGCCCTAAAAACGCAGTACAGATAAGCGACGAGTTTAATTTAGTGTCAGTGGAAGTTTCACACACTCTGAATACGGAAGTCAATAATAAAAGTGAACGTCAGAACAACCAAATTGACAAAAGTATTAAAGTAACAGAATTAACAACTATTTCAGTCACCAATACGTCACAGAATCTGCCACGTTGCGAGCATTTGTCCGAGTCACGCAGCGCGTATAATGTGAGCAATTTACAGAGACTACGCGACTTAAAATCCGAAAAGGTACGCGACTTAAAACCTGAAAAGATACGCAATTTGAAATCCGAAATGACACAGACAAACAGATTCACACACAAAACTGAACGTGTTCTCAAATTCAGTGGCGAGAACGTAGATTACGAGCAATTTTTATCCGTAAGAAAGTGTAAGGAATTTAATAATGACAGAGCACAGATACACGATTTGCACTGTATAAGACAATTTACGTTTGTATTTTCACCGTTATTGCCTGTAATGCGGAAGCTGGCTCTGAACTGGATACGACAATTTGCTACTGTATTTTCATCAGCATTGCCTGTAATGAAGAAACAACAATTAGCATTGAGACAGCAATTTATTTCTGAATTTTTACCGACATTGCCTGTAACACAAAAGCTGAAATTTATTTGTAGCGCGTAATAGACCTCAGGGGATTCATTACGCTTTAATGAATATGTGCCGTAGCGAGCATAGGGCCCCGAGCTGTAGTAGTGCTGTTTCATCTTTAGTTTTCTGCACTGCTGCCTTCTCTTCTACTATCCTTTATATCTATCAAAACAGCTCTTTAACTATTGCTCTTGCTAGTATTAAGAAATAGGTAAAGAAAACCCGATAAGACAAAATTTTACCGAATGTGACAATTTTCAGTAGGCACTCCCGTAATGACAACTAACAACGTAATTTTAATAACAGATAAAATAGTAATCATCAATGTGTGTAAAATTTTTGGCAACAGGAACCACATTTTGGTAACAATAGATGTTTTTCACTATAACAGCATGAAAGTTAGCCGCTTAGCATACCTAACCAACAATACAGTCTACAAGGTCAACCAAGTTTTAATGTTTCGCCGCGTGCACGTGTAGTCCCTGATACAACAAATAGTAACACACAGCAGCGAAGAAATAACTTCGTACAGACAACACACTATTTCGACTCGTATCGCAATGCGCCGTATAGAAGTGACTATCATGAGAGACGTAAAATTAATGAGCACAATTTTCAGCGTACATTTCATTACAGTCGATCTTTTCAGCAGCAAGAATGTCAGCAACAACATATAATCATGAATGAAACAGACAATAGGTGTCATCTATAGCGTAACATGTCAGTAAGAAATAACAGAGCAGTTTAAATAGTCAAAATACCACAACATCGTCCCGTAAATAACAGCACGTATGATAGAATTTAACCGGATACAGCACAGATTGCATATTCCAGTAACGTAAGCAATACTTATTGACACGCAGAATTTTGTTCACGAGAATGTTATTTGAAATATGCTTTGTTGAATGCACCACTTTTATCGCACCCAGATCTTACCAGAAATTTTTCCATTGCCACCGACAGTTCCAACACAGCTTTAGGCGTACATATTTTTCAGGAAATTGAAGAAGATGGCTCAATAGTAATTAAAAACATCGCATTTGCAAGCCGCATTTTGTCACCTGCTGAACGAAATTATTCCGTTACTGAACTAGAAACATTATGTGTTGTATGGGCTTTTACGAGATTTCGGCACTTTCTTTATGGCAGACATACCACCGTTTACACAGATCACAGAGCTATACAATTTTTACTTTCAGCTAAATTTACTCACGACAGATTAAGCAGATGGAAACTATATTTACAGGAATTTAATTTTACGATTGTTCACATTCCCGGCACACAAAATGTTATAGCAGACGCACTTTCTCGTTCTCTCAGCAACAATCAGCAAGACGTAGCAACCAACTTCTGCAAAGCAAATTTCAGCGTCATGTACATTCAACAAGTTGCATTTGAAAATTTTATTTCATCGTCATTACAGGACATAGCACGAGAGCAAAGCAAAGACAATGTGTGGAAAGAAATTAAACACCTTTGGCAAGATAAGAATAATGTTACGATTAGAAACCACTACACTGTACGCAATGACATTCTGTTTCGCCGCTCTCATCTAGACAGTAACAATTGGTTATTATGCATTCCTGACGAACTGGTTAACAAATTAATCTGGTACACTCATTTAAGCTACGCACATTATGGAGCAAGAAAATGTTTTCTGATACTGAGACAGAACTGTTATTTTGCCAACATGGAAAAACGTATACGACGAGTTTTAGCGTCATGTAAAATTTGCCAGAAAGCTAAGTCTGACACCACTTCACACATTCCTCCATTATATCCCATTATACCTGTTAAATTAAGACATATGGCCGCAGTAGACATTTTTGGTCCAATTCCGAGAACTAACAGAGGTTTTTGCTACATCTTTGTCGCTGTTGAACTCACTTCAAAATTTGTTACCTTCACTCCGTTACGTAAAGCTACTGCTAAAACTGTTTCGAAAGCATTTGTAAAGCATTTCTTATTTTATGTAGGGCATGTGATGAAAGTAATTTCTGACAATGGATCACAATTTCGTTCTGCTATATGGACACGCATGTTACGAGCTAGAAACATTTCTCCGATTTATATATGCAAGTACCACGCCTCTTCGAACCCTTGTGAACGACTAATGAAAGAAATTGGTAAACTGTGTAGGATATACTGCCACAAAAGACATGTTAATTGGGACACACAGATACACTCATTCCAAGATGTAATTAATTCCATTCCAAATGAATCCACTATGCTACCTCCGTCTGTTATACTGAAAAACGTTGAACCACCAAACAAAATCAAAGAATTAGTAACATTTCCTACATCTCGTCGATTACGACACCACGAAATAATTGACATTGCGCTGAACAACATCAAACGTGCCGCAGAGCGCCGGAGAAGACAGCAAAAACAGGTTTGTAGACATCGAGACTTTCACGTTGGACAGAAGATATTAGTACGTACACACTATTTATCCAGCAAATTAAAAGGTAAGTGCAGTAAATTTGAACTTCTATACGCAGGTCCATATCGGATTCGCAGCATTCCTCACCCCAATGTTGTACACGTCGAAACTCTGAGAACCAGAAAATCGAAAGGCAACCATCATGTGTCAAACATTAAACCCTTTATCGAATGAAACCACTTTACGATGTAACATGCTATGAGGCCGTTTACACATTTTATGACCACTTATGCAATTATATTCACATGACTAATTACTGATGATTATCGTATTTTTTCTTGGCAAGTGCCCGGCAAGGTAAGGTTAGCAGGTCGCTCTTCTTGTCGTTACACATCAGACCGTGCATATTTTCCAGATGAACTTACACATTTTGTGACCACTTATGCAATTATATTTATGTGACTACCTATTGATGATTATCGTATTTTTTCTTGGCAAGTGCCCGGCAAGGTAAGGTTAGCAGGTCGCTCTTCTTGTCGTTACACACAAGACCGTGCATATTTTCCAGATGAACTTACGCATTTTATGAATAATTATGTAATCCTCTGTAATGACGCATTAATTTTATCAAATTCTCTCTCCATTGAAGTCTTCAATTAACAAGCTGAGCACAACGAATGTCACATTTTGTCTTTCTTATGTATGTACGATGTTTTCGTGTTTTGTTTATATGCATTGTGAACTAGTTGAGGTATAACACACACCATTTGACTTTGACTTTTTGCCCCATGATATCTCAACATCGTGACTGTTTTACATTTTCCTTTTTTGCTGCTGCATTATGATATTGTCTGTACACTTTTTGCCTTTAAACACTGTCTATGCCTTTGACATATTACGTTTTCTGTCATGTTATGCTGTATGCTTAATTTTGTCACCATTAACCAGTCATTATTTAATGGGTATCTGATTTAAATGCAAGACATTAATCTTTGTTCATCAATTTCAGAAATAAATGATGCGTACAGGAAATGAATTAAACAGAAGTGGGAATTTCACCTATGGAATAAACGAAAGAAGATGCAATAAGCTAATGAGGACGAGTAAATGGATCAGAATTAACAAGCATTAACCAGAATATATTATACACATCGCAGAATAGCAGTCTTAACTAATTTTTTCTTTCAGAATACAAAGCGATTGATGCAAGCTGTCAGACAGAACTACACATTTTAGTTTTAAGTGATGAAATATGCTAGGGATTAGGAATAGCTGTGTGATGAATAATGAAATGATTTTTGCAGATGATAATGAATGCTGATAATGAACAATGATGAAGAATATGGTACTATGAATAATGAAGTTTTTGTTTACAGGTGATGATAATGATGGAGTTATGATGATATGAATAATGAAGTTTTTCTTTACAGATGAGGATAATGTTGAAGTTATGTATTTATGCTATGTAGTTATTTAAGTATTTGTTGCAGTTTACTTTGACAGCAGGTGTTATATTGCGTAGTAGGATGACTGAAGGTTTTGGAAAGGACAGCTATGGAACACATTTTTTATACACATTTCACTACCTGTTAATTCGAAGTTCACTACTTTTCAGCATAGTCTGCGTTTCTTCTTTCAGCTCAATAATCCATTTTGTATTTTTCTTTCAGGAGAAGCTTTTTATGATACTTACTAAACTTGTTACCTATTATACCTGTTCTAGTACTTGCATTTTTTTTACCCACTTGTGTCTATCATTTATAAATGCGATAACCTTGCTACAGCTGACTCATGACGAATGACGTTACACAATCTTTTCATTTATAGGAACAACCTAGAAGCAATTTTTTCTCTTATTTCTTCTTGCTTTCCCTTATAATTACCCAAAGCAATGCATTGCTAGCAGAAAAAACAAAATGTATTAACAGTCCCAGATAATGTCACTAGTTTATGATAATTCTGAATAACACTGATCAGCTCTGAATAGTATGTCACTTGAATAATGACTTCTTAATGATACCAAAACATAATTGCCACTATCTATTGTAATGAGAGTACTTATTATGCCCATGCTTATTAATGCTACTAATGTTTTGTACTATTCAGTACTTGCTGGCCACTGAGTGCCCATAATTAATGTAACTTATAATGCCCATGCTTATTAATGCTACTAATGTTTTGTACTATTCAATACTTGCTGGCCACTGAGTGCCCATAATTAATGTAACTTATAATGCCCATGCTTATTAATGCTACTAATGTTTTGTACTATTCAATACTTGCTGGCCACTGAGTGCCCATAATTAATGTAACTTATAATGCCCATGCTTATTAATGCTACTAATGTTTTGTACTATTCAATACTTGCTGGCCACTGAGTGCCCATAATTAATGTAACTTATAATGCCCATGCTTATTAATGCTATGACTGTAATTAACTGATTTTTCTAATAATGATTTCTTAATGATATGAATAATACTGAATGATGAATAATGTTTTATACTATTCAATACTTGCTGGCCACTGAGTGCCCATAATTAATGTAATTACTTATTATGCCCATGATTATTAAGGCTATGACTGTAATTAACTGATTTCTAATAATGATTTCTTAATGATATGAAGAATACTGAATGATGAATAATGTTTTATACTATTCAATACTTGCTGGCCACTGAGTGCCCATAATTAATGTAATTACTTATTATGCCCATGATTATTAAGGCTATGACTGTAATTAACTGATTTCTAATAATGATTTCTTAATGATATGAATAATACTGAATGATGACTAATGTTTAATACTATTCAATACTTGCTGGCCACTGAGTGCCTATAATTAAGACTTTTTATGAACATGTTCTGTAATATTAAAATACATGGTACAGAAATGTTCAATGACTAGAGTATGGATACCGCAAACTACTTATGTAATCACTAATCAAGACTTGTGTGTTAGTCAATGTCCTTCACCTTCTGACCTAACTACCTGAAATTATTGTAACATCCATTTGTCTTGTCCATCCTCATTATCATGGAGCACTATATTTGGTTTTTGCACTAATTCTACGTTGGTGTGCCGCCTCTTAAAAGCGTGGTGTTGACACGACATGCTGTCCACCACTGTAGGCGAAGAAACTACTTATGTAATCACTAATCAAGACTTTGTTATGGAGCACTGTGTGCCGCCTCTTAAGAACGTGGTGTTGACACGACATGCTGTCCACCACCGTAAGCGATGAAGACGTTATTATGGTCCCACTGTTTGGTGTACCTGGTATACTGCCAAATGATAGTATGGAATACTACTACGACGTTTCACTGTCTTGATACGCTGATAAATACTTCTGGGAACGGAACTGCAGATTGTATCACTTAGTTGTGATTCTGTGGAAAGATATGGACTTTCAGTGCAGCTATGTGCAAACTAAAGTGCTACAACCATGATGCAATCCTTTCCTTTCCTATCCTAATAGTGAAAATCATTTTTTACTAACACCATTTATGTTCATGGCCTATACATTTTTTCTCGATTTGTTGAACTCCAGTGCGAGTACACTTGTGTCACTTGTCGACATGATTTTTGCCATTTGTTGTCAAAATACTAAAGACATTTTCGATTTGTTTTGAAGTGCAGTATGTGT
Organism: Schistocerca nitens; assembly: GCF_023898315.1. NCBI lineage: Eukaryota > Metazoa > Arthropoda > Insecta > Orthoptera > Acrididae > Schistocerca > Schistocerca nitens. The sequence continues at coordinate 653,487,181 of NC_064618.1, forward strand.
GCACTCTTGTCATCTCTATTGTATATACTTTTTGTGATTTGATGATTATTTATCCTTGTGTTTATTTGTTATGAAAATGTTCAAAAGCTTTTCAGTGCATGTGCACTTATGTGAATATGTTTTCAACTGAACTCCAGTGCCTCTGCACTCTTCCCAATTTACGATATGATTTGTGTTCATTCTGTATACCTTTTATGATTTATGTCACTTGTTACTCATTGTATATACATTTCGTTTTTTTTTACTGATATGTTCTCCACTGCAGTGCATGTGCACTCATGACACTTGTCAACATGATTTTTTTTTTTTTTGCCTGTTATGAAACTGCTAAAGAATTTTAGTGTGTGTACACTTTGTTATCTGTCAAATAATTTGTATATACATCTTTCCTGATTTGTTTTGTACTTATATTTTGTCTTGTCTGTAATGTTTTGTAATTGGTGCATGCGCACAACATTTAATTCATGTATTACATCCAAATATTTTGTAAATGTTCATTAATTAAAGGAAAAATTTGTTACGATGGCAAGTCCAAATGACTCACCATCGCTGCCAAATTTTTTGCCCCCCAGTGGAGGGTTATGAAACACGTATGTTGTGCGGCAGCGATGCTGAGGCATTGTAGAATCTCTGACCAGAGCAGTTGCGCTCGAAGCGCAGTGCAGTACAGTTGTATCTCGGTAGCAGTCGCGTAATGTAGTGTGTCGCGAGCAGTCGCGTAAAGTAGTCTGTTGGTAGCTGTCGCGGAGAGTAGTATGTCTGTAGCAGTTGCGTCGGCGGGCGTCGGCACAGCGATGGTCAAGATTCAGGACAAGGTATAATTTTATTAAATAAATGTTTATGCAGCTTTGCGCTTATCAGATAATGTAAGGTCCACTCATTGTAATTTAACTTTCAAAAATCGCCCCCAATAATAATTTGGATTTAAAAACAAATTTACAAACAATCATTCAAATTCCCTCCATTTCTCTTTAACAAAATTTTTTTTAAAAAAAAAAAAAAAAAAAAAGGCCAATTGCAATATTTTTCCTCCAAGCCGCAGCCAACAATAAGAGCAGAATTTTGACATGCAGTTTTAATAAGGTAAGAAATTTATTCTGAATTCGCACAGGGCAAAGACCGACATTTCGGTTAAATTGATTTTTGAGTATCACTGTAGTTTCATTGTCATGCGATTCTCGTTCATTATTTTATGGGAACTTGCACTTGAGTCAGATAGCGAGCTTTTATTTAATTGTCTTTGCCATTAATATTCTTGTGGGAGTTCATACTTAGCTGTGCCCCCATTTCTATTAAGTATTGTCCTTTTAAAATTTTTGTGGGGAGGTTACAGTGTTTCCAACTTAAAGCCTAGTACTGGTTTTCACTTCACCGAAACAGTTCTTTGCATCTTTGGTTTGTCATATTTATGTTGCATCGTTTTATTTGTAGTAATATGTATTTGGTTAACATGAAACTAAAATGGAGGAGTAGTGTGAGAATGGAATTTAGAGTATATAGAGGGAGGGAAGAGGGAAAGATGAGTAAACGGTGAGAACAGTGAATGGAAAGTGGGGCTACGGCGAGTGAGCTGACAATGCAATGCTTAAAACGGAAATGACGTTGACGTGGCGTGGGGGGGAAGGGTCAAGAGTATATATATATATATATATATATATATATATATATATATATATATATATATATCGGGGCGGTTAGTAGACCGGCAACCGAGCGCCTCCCCAGGTGGCGGATAGGGGAATGCCTCCTAGATATAGGTGGTACCGAGGAAATGAAATACTCGGGGCGGACCAAAACTACTAGTAGCGTCTGTTCCCACAGTGGGCGGCTACAAAAGGCGTCTGCTCCACATGTCAGTGGCGGCCTCAACCAACCTCCTGATCTGGAAAGTCAGGTTGTAGTCGGCAGCATGCCATACATCCAACTACTAAACATCATGATGGTACAACGAGAAAAATCTCACTACCCCGGGCCCCAGTCAATAGACTGGGATCGTCGTGAGCATCGGATTCCGGGGGCTCACGGACATCATGAGAAGAATCGGAGCTTCTCAAACTCCCTCAAGACCAAACGCAAACACTACATCGGCACACTCAACGTGAACACACTGATGAAGACAGGAAAGATGAAACAACTGACAGACACTCTCGAGAAATTTCAAATCAAAATATGTGCACTGCAAGAAACACGATTCACAGACGAAGACCATTTCAACACGGAGAATTTCAGAATATACAAAGGAAAACCATCGAGACAACTGAAAAACCTAAGGCTTTTTGGCACAGGATTTGCAGTACACAGGTCCATCACGGACAGCATAATCGACTTTTCGTCACCAAACGAAAGAATCAGCACCATCACAGTGAAATCAGCCAATAAATCCTACACAATAATCAACGCACATGCACCGACTAATGACTGCAACAGGAAAAATCCGGACGAAATTAATGACTTCTGGACGACAATGGAAGAAACTATAAGAAAAATTCCTGCGCATAGAGTCAAAATAATACTGGGAGACTTCAACGCCAAACTCGGAAAAGAAAAGATATACAGACATATCACAGGAAAACATACTCCACACAAGGACACCAACAAAAACGGAAAACATCTGATAGACTTTTGCAAAAGCCACGACCTCGCCATTATGTCAACAAAATTCAAGAAACCAACACGAAAACTTACCACATGGAAATTCCCCAGCGGAAAGCAAGAACTACAAATCGACCACGTAATAGTGCAGAAAGACTCACAAAAAGAAATTTTGAACATAGACACCCGTAAAGGCTACTTCGACTCAGACCACCACCTACTACAGATCAGGATTCGCCTTTTGCCCAAGAAAAAGCTCCAGATGAACACAATTGTTAGACCAGATCCAGAATACGTTACTTTAAACCAGACACAAATATTAAACAAAATTAAAATGGAGAAAACGACAGACTGGACACAACTTTCACGAAGAATCCGAGAGGCCATGAAACTAGCACAAGCACCACGAACACGGAAACACCGTTGGTGGAACCACACATGTGACCAAGCTATTGACCAACGAATCAGTGCATGGAAAAAATTTAGTTGCCATAAATCCCAAGAGAATTGGATGAACTTCTTGAAAACACAGAAGTAATCAAGCAAAATCATTCGCAGTGAAAAACGACAGTATGACAAACGGCGACTGACAGAGATCGAATCGGACTTCATGAAGAACAATACAAGAAACTTCTACAGAACGTTCAGAGAAAATATGACTGGATATCAACCACCCAACTTGTGCTTCAGAAGACCGGATGGAACCCTAGAAACCAATACCAAAAACAATTGTGACATTCTGGCAAAGTACTTTGAAAAACTGCTCAACACGGACCCCCCATGAAAGAAATGATGACAGAAACGAGCACATACAATCCAGATAGTGAACCTCCAACTCTAGAAGAAGTTAAAAAAATAATAAAGTCACTCAAGAATCGTAGAGCACCAGGAGAAGATGGCATCATCGCGGAAATCTGGAAGTTACAAGACCCAGAACTCACCAAAGACATCCACAGGATCTTGGAAGACATCTGGAAGACCATCAAAATTCCTGACGACTGGAAAACTGCCCTGATACACCCACTACACAAAAAAGGTGACAAGACTAACCCGAACAACTACAGAGGAATATCCCTACTACCGGTCACATACAAGATCCTCTCTAAAGCTTTACTGAACAGACTAGAATGCCAAACCGACCACTTGATTGGGGAATACCAAGCAGGCTTCCGTAAAGGGCGGTCTTGTGCGGAACAAATTTGGAACCTGAAAATGATTTTACAACACAAACAGAACCTGATCATTACCTTTGTTGACTTCAAAAAGGCGTACGACTCTATCGACCGGAAAACTCTCTTCAAAATTCTAGCAGAATACAAAGTAGACAACAAAACACGGGCTATCATAGAGCAAACTTTAACCAACATGACCTCCAAAGTAAAGTTCTGTGGGGAACTATCAGAGCCCTTTGAAATTCGCACAGGTGTCCGACAAGGCGATGGCCTCTCACCTCTCCTTTTCAATCTGGTGTTAGATAAGGTCATAAAAGAATGGGAAACGTCACAACAGAGGATAACCTTAGGAAACCTACAGATTAAATGCCTGGCTTTTGCAGACGATTTGGCGATTGTCACGAAAGGTATAAAGGAAACAAAAGACGCTATTGAAAAACTGCACGAAATCGCTGCCAAAACTGGACTACAGATCTCTTACGAAAAGACACAGTTTATGAGCACAAAGAAACTCTCATCTCTGAACACAAAGTATGGCACGATTTACAAAACGGCAAACTTCAAATACCTTGGTGAAACACTACAAATGAGTGGACATAACAGAGACTCAAACGAAGAAAGAAAGACTAAACTGGAAAAGGCATACAAAGTAGTGTGGAATCATTACAACAAGAAGTCTATCTCACAAAAAGCCAAATTACGCCATTACGACACGGTGGTGCTCCCCGAGGCACTATATGCAGCAGAGACCACACTAATCCTAGGGCATACACGTATCAGACAATTAGAAAAAGTAGAACGGAAAATACTTAGGAAAATATTTGGCGCAACTAACAACAATGGAATATGGATCAAGAGGAACTGTACAAACATACGGAGACAATCAAAGAAAAGATTAGAAAACGCAGACTACAATTCTATGGACACCTATACAGAATGCCATCACACAGGCTGGCGAAACAGATCTTTGACTGGGTAACCACTAGAAACAACAAATGGGTGGCAGAGGTAGAAAACGACCTGAACCAGCTCAACATAACAGCAGACACAATAAACGACAGAATAAAGTTCAGAAACATCATTAAGAAAAGTAAACTACATGAGATACAATGCGACAAACGAACAGGCATAAAATGGACCGAAGAACGCAAGCAAGATCACAGCCAGAAGATGAAAGAAATATGGGCAACCAAAAAGGCAATCAAGATGAAGCCGAAGACACAAAGCCGACAAGAAGCATGGACAGAGGACCGGAAACAGAAACACAGCGAGCGAATGAGGGAAGTTTGGGCAGCAAGGAAGGCAGCAAAAGGAACTAGCCATGTAGTTTAGTCCAAATGCGCTCTTTAAGGGCAAAACACCAATAATATATATATATATATATATATATATATATATATATATATATATATATATATATATATATATATATATATATATTGCATCACCTTGATTCTGGAACCTGTATAGAAAATTGGACTAGAGATCAACATAAACATCATTTCCGCCCTTTTCATGGCCCATGAAAACCACACATGCATCTTGTACCACCATACAGCAAAGACCTTCAGAGATGGTGGTACAGTTTGCACTGTACACACCGGTACCTCTAATACCCAGTAGCACGTCCTCTTGCATTGATGCATGCCTGTATTCGTCGTGGCATACTATCCAGAAGTTCATCAAGGCACTGTTGGTCCAGATTGTTCCACTCATCAATGGTGATTCAGCGTAGATCCATCAGAGTGGTTGGGTCACGTCGTCCATAAACAGACCTTTTCAATCTACCCCAGGCATGTTCTATAGGGTTCATGTCCGGAGAACATGCTGGCCACTCTAGTTGAGCGATGTCGTTATCCTGAAGGAAGTCATTCATAAGATCTGCAAGACGGTGGCGCAAATTGTCGTCCATCAAGTCGAATGCCTCGCCAATATGCTGCCAATATGGTTGCACTATTGGTCGGAAGATGACATTCACGTCTCGTACAGCCACCAGCAGTGTACGTCTGCCCCACATAATGCCACCCCAAAACAGCAGGGAACCTCCACCTTGCTGCACTCACTGGAGAATGTGTCTAAAGCGTTCAGACTGACCGGGTTGCCTCCAAACACGTCTCCGAAGATTGTCTGGTTGAAGGCATATGCGACACTCATCAGTGAAGGGAACGTAATGCCATTCCTGAACGGTCCATTCGGCATATTGTTGCGGCCATCTGTACCGCGCTGCATGATGTCGTAGTTGCAAAGATGGGAGTGAAGTTGGGCATCGTGCAGCCTATTGAGCACCGTTTGAGTCGTAACACGACGTCCTGTGGCTGCATGAAAAGCATTATTCAACATGGTGGCGTTGCTGACAGTGTTCCTTCGAGCCGTTATCCGCAGGTAGTGCTCATTCACTGCAGTAGTACCCCCTGAGCGGCCTGAGGGAGGCATGTCATCGACAGTTTCTCTCTCTGTATCTCCTCCACGTCCGAACAACATTGCTTTGGTTCACTCTGAGACGCCTGGACACTTCCATTGTTGAGAGCCCTTCCTGGCACAAAGTAACAATGCGGACGCGATCTAACCGCGGTATTGACCGTATAGGGCATGACTGAACTACAGACAACATGAGCCTTGCACCTCCTTCCTGGTGGAATGACTGGAACTGATCGGCTGTCGTACCCCCTCCATCTAATAGGCGCTGCTTATGCATGGTTGTTTACGTCTTTCGGCTGGTTTAGTGACATCTCTGAACAGTCAAGTGTCTGTGATACAATATCCACAGTCAACGTCTATCTTCAGGAGTCCTGGGAACCAGGGTGATGCCAAACTTAACTTGATATATATATATGTGTGTGTGTGTGTGTGTGTGTGTGTGTGTGTGTGAGAGAGAGAGAGAGAGAGAGAGAGAGGAGGGAAGATTTTTGTACAGAGTCTGTTTCCCAATATTTATCTGGTCCTTCAATAGCTGTTTATTGCATAGTAGTGTTTTGATTGTGTGGAAGTTAGTTTGAAAAGGAAGCAAGTGTCTGTTTCTACTGATATTTATGATGTGTATGAGTTTCTGTCATGCTTGGCCTATGATATTCCTGTTTAAGGTGAAGGAGTGATTTTTACTGTACTTCCATACCCTGATGTGCTAATGTCCTGCAAGTCATCCCAATCTTCAGCACGACCTTTTCAGGAGAGCCTGCTCATGGCGCTCAGTTCTGTGCTCTCCTTTACTCTCTCGTCTCTACCCATTCAGTCTAAAGACTGATTTCTGGCTGCTGTTCTAAATGGACTATCAGCTGCAAGTATATTCTCCTCCACATACCTACTGCAACCTGATGCTACACATCAACATCTATAATCTACAAGCCATCTTATAGCGTCTAGCTGATGGTTCTTTATGCACCACTATTATTCCCCCTTCCCACCACTGTTCTGGGAGCGAATAAAATGCGGGTAGAACCGTTGTTGGTACACCTCTGTGTGGGATAGAATTTCTCTAACTTTATCTTCATGATCTTTTTGCGAGACACTTGTACCAGGAAGCAATATATCGGTTGACTCTATCATGAACATACACTCTAGGAACTTTAAAAGTAAACTACACACAGATGCACAGTGCTTCTCTTGTAGCAGCTGGAATTGGATCATCTCCACGATGGTTTCACTTACTAAACGAAGCTATGACGAAATGCGCAGCTCTTTTTTTATAGTTGAAACATGGGACTTATGAAAAGGCAGGATTCTGTGTGGACGGGGCCTTATTGAGTTACCGTCGGTGGCTCAGATTTCTTTTTAAACTCACATACACTTTATTTGGAACCAATTGCAAATGAGCTTGAGAATAAGGAACAGTTATCATATTTGACACAATTGTAAGTAGACTGTTTAGTTTTTTTATTGGTAACGCCACGTAGCGCTCTTTATGGAAATCACTGGCTATACTGTGTGCAGTCTGTGGCTGGTTTGCATTGTTGTAATATTCGCCATTGTAGTGTTGGGGAGTTGGCTGTGAACAGCGCATAGCGTAAAGCGTTGCGCAGTTGGAGGTGAGCCGCCAGCAGTGGTGGATATGGGGAGAGAGATGGCGGAGTTTTGAAATTTGTAAGACTGGATTATATGAACTGCTATATATATTATGACTATTAAGGTAAATACATTGTTTGTTCTCTATTAAAATCTTTAATTTGCTAACTATGCCTATCAGTAGTTAGTGCCTTCTATAGTTTGAATCTTTTATTTAGCTGGCAGTAGTGGCGCTCGCTGTATTGCAGTAGTTCGAGTAACGAAGATTTTTGTGAGGTAAGTGATTTGTGAATGGTATAGGTTAATGTTAGTCAGGGCCATTCTTTTGTATGGATTTTTTAAAGTCAGATTGCGTTGCGCTAAAAATATTGTGTGTCAGTTTAAGCACAGTCAAGTATAATTTTTCAAAAGGGGACGTTTCATAAGTCGACCCTTAGCCGAGGATACCTCACTGGAATCTTCTGACTTTTTCCTTGTAGTTTGTGTAATTAGCGTAGCCTTTGTTTATTGCTAGCGCGTAATCATAGAGAGAATTTCCTTTGTAATTGTAGTTTTTCATTGTTGTACAGTAAAACAGTTGTAACATGCATGTAGATTTGCACCAAGTATTTCGCAGCTGCGCTTGCTATTAAGTAGACTATTTCCATTGCTATGTTAATGTGTTATCTTATTTTGCTCTTCAAATTGTGGTTTTCTGTGTTATCGTGTGAAATATTGTACTATTATGGCGTGTGAAAAACGTAATACTAGGCTCCAAAGTAAACTGAGAAATGACAGTGAAGGCGAAAGCAGTGTGTTAGCGCCACCGTGTAATGAATTAACTAATGTTCAACATAGTAATTTGGTAATTGTGCATAGGGAAATGGAGCGGGCGGCAAACAATGGCGTAGGCAGTGAAACAATTAGTGAACAAAATCTCAGTAAAACTTAAAGGACACAGTACATACTCTGAAACTTGGTTCAGAAAAACACACTGAGGAAATAAGTACACTATCGGAGAAAGTAGCCGAACTTTCGGATCAGTTCACTAACTTATCTACAAAGGTAGATGATGATCTCAATGACACAAGACCTGTACTCATCACTGACACAGAAGAGTATGAACAAATTAAGAAATTCAAACAAAATCAGAATCAAATTAATACGCAACACAGAAGAGAAATCCGGGAAGTACAAGATCAGTTGGCACAAGTAATACAAAAATTACATATTTCAGAGGACACTCGCGCTCCAACACGGGAAGAGGGACTTAGAAATACGGAACAACCGCAAAATAATAACACAGGACACTTCGGAAATTATGAAAGAAATTGACAAGGCACACCGAATTTTGAGATGGAACCGCCGACACGACGTAACAATGACCGACATGCGACTCGCCGACATGATGATTTTGACTATAAGCTGTTCATTACTACACGTAAATTCAAAACATTTAAGAATTCTGGCAACGACATTCATCCACAAGCATGGCTCCATCAATTCTCTCATTGTTTTCCTCCCAACTGGTCGTTAGAACACAGATTAGAATTTATGTGTGGCTACTTAGAGAATGAACCAGCTGTAAGAATGCGATCGGTCATTCACGATTGTCACAGTGAAGGAGAATTTCATCATGCCTTCCTCTCAGCATATTGGTCTCAAGCTACACAAGACCAAGTAAAACATAGCATCATAATGATGAAACATTTCGAACAATCTGAATTTTCCAGTCTTGTGAAATATTTTGAAGACATGTTGCACATGAATCAGTACCTGTCAAACCCATACAGCCCCTCAGAACTCATCCGCATTTGCTTAATCAAATTACCTGAACATTTACGACATATTATTTTGGCAGGACGTTGCAAAGACGACATTGAAGCTTTTCAGGGACTCTTACAAGAATTAGAAATTGACACTGACAATCGCGGAACGCGAAAACAGGAACACAACAATTACAGGTCACATCCGTCGCAATTCCGCGATGAAAGAAATAATAACTGGACACGACAAGGCTATTCTCACAACACAAAGCGTGACCAAAACAGACACCACCCGTATGACATCCATTGGCTGAGTAGTAACAATTACAGGGAAAGATCACCTCTCTCCGGTAATGACTATCACAGAGACAATCAGAGAAACAGACAATATGGGAACCAAAATAAATATTGTCAAGGGAGACAGAATAACTTTAGACGCAATGGTCCAGCGCGCAGTTACGATTCAGGGAGAAATTCTCCACCACGTGACCGACAAGAAAGAAACTATGGAATCTACCGACATGACGACAGACGATATGATCGTAACAACAGACCTGAATTGCTTCAGAACTGGCGGGATTTAAACAGGGCAGGGCCCTCTCGACAAGGTGAATTTGTAGAAGTTAGGTCTCCAAACTCCAATAACGACGCGCGCCAACAAAGAGACAATAGGCAATGACTCATACCGCTGGCAGCCACAAAACGTACGTATGAAACTAACGACGCAGCTGCCGTAGCTAGTAATTACGTAAAAATGGAAGACATTAGGGACATCTTACTCCAAGAACACGACGTAAAACATAACAACATTGCATATCCTGTGATTCACATTACAGTAAATGACGTAAAATTTACGGTAGTACTTGACTCTGGCAGTCCCATTTCAGTAATTAGTGAAACAGCCTTTAGCAAATGCAACAAATCGAACGATTGCCCCACACTTCCGTTACGTAAGATTAAATTACAAGGTGCAATCTTGGGAAAAAGTGTAGATGTACGCCAACAAACCAACTTAGAATTCTTTTGTCAACGCCACAGCTTCTCTATGAATTTTCTTATTGTTCCATTATTGTCGACGGAAATTATACTGGGAGTAGACTTTTTGAACGAATACAAAGCAATCTTAAACTTTCACGATGCTGAAATAAGTTTAGAAAAAGAAGGTAAGTCAGTAGCTTTGAAATTTGAAGATTGGCTCTCAAACCATGACGAAGAAATTAATCGGCTTTACCTCCTGTTAGACAACAGGAATTTTCGACGGAACTTGACACTAACAATCACTCTGCAAGTACTGACAGGGATGATATCGACGGCGCATTTGATACTAATGAGTTAATTCAGAATAAAATTCAAACAATTGAGAATTGTAATGACACTGATAGGCAGGACCTTTTTTAGATTTTACAAGCACATTCCACAGTTTTTACTCACAAAACAGGAACAATCAAGGGATTTCAATACCAATTTCGTGTTCGTGAGCATACTAAATTTTGTGTTAGACCATACGTAATTCCGTCGCATTATAGGGACCGTGTTAGAACAGAAATACAATCTATGCTTGACGAGGGCATTATTGAGCCTGCAGTAAGCTCATACAAAAATCCATTACATGTTGTTGAGAAGAAAAATGGATCGATCAGGCTTGTCTTAGATTCGAGACAAATCAATACTATCATCATTCCTGAAACAGACAGGCCGCAAACGTTGGAAGAACTTCTTCAAAATTTTAATGGTGTAAAAGTGTTGTCGTCCATTGATCTCAGATCCAGCTTTTATCAGATCGAACTTCATCCAGAATGTAGAAAATACACAGCTTTCCTTTGTTTCGGCGTTTGTTATCAGTTTCGGAAACTTCCTTTTGGTTTGAACATTTCTTCGGCAGCATTCATTCGCGGGCTAATTTCCATATTACCTGACTCCTTAAAACGTCACATCACCTTATATGTGGACGACATTCTAATAGCAGAAGCTTCATGGGAACAACATAATCGCATCCTCAACAGTTTGTCACGTATTTTTGCAGAATCTGGAATTACAGTTAACTTGGAAAAGTCAGAATTCGGTAGGTCAAAGGTGAGGTTTTTGGGACATATTATTTCTTCTGAAGGCATTCAGCCGGATCCTGAAGAGATAGAAGCAATCAGAGCCATTCCAGTTCCATCCACAAAAAAACAAGTCCGCAGTTTTCTAGGTCTCGTAAATTTTTACCGTCGTTTTCTGAATATGCAAATTCTAGTTGCACCAAAACTTTGTTCTCTCACTGGAAAAAATACTATTTGGAACTGGGGCGAACAAGCACAGTTGGAATTCAATTCTTTGAAAGAATCGCTACTTAATGCGCCAATACTAGCTCATCCAGATCTGTCACAAGATTTCTGCCATAGCACGGATTCTTCTGCAGTTGGTCTTGGTGCCCATTTATTTCCAGAAGCCACAGAAAATGACACTACTGTTCAGAAAACCATTGCTTTTGCTAGCCGAGTGCTAACAAAATCTGAAAAAAATTATTCCGTTACTGAATTAGAAGCTTTAGCCATCGTTTGGGCATTTAACAAATTCCGTTTCTTTCTTTCTGGTAAGCACGTAAAAGTATACAGTGATCATCGAGCATTACAATTTCTTATGTCTTCAAAATTAAATCATGACAGGTTAAAACGTTGGGCATTGTTTCTGCAAGAATTCCACTTCACAATAGTCTACATTCCCGGCTAGGACAACATTGTTGCGGACGCACTGTCACGCGCACCGGCTGGGCTTGAGAAAAGTAACACAGAAGGCAACCTCGAGAAAAATTTCAGTATTCCTTACATTCAGAAAGTCGCCTTTGAAAACTTCATCACCACATCTTTAAAGGACATTGCTCATGAACAAGATAAAGATCCGATTTGGAAAGACATCAAAAGTAAATGGCATGAAAAGCCGCACACTCAGATTCGGCATTATTATCTGGTTAGAAACAACATTCTCTTCAAACGCTGCACTGTTGATGACAAGCTATGGGTACTTTGCATTCCTGACGATTTTGTTAATAAGCTCATTTGGTACATTCATTTCAGCTATGCACATTTTGGTCCACGAAAATCTTATCATATTCTTCGGACGACTTGTTATTTTAACAATATGGAAAAGAGAATTCGAAGAGTCTTGTCTATTTGTAAACTTTGTCAAAAGGCGAAACCATCTACTATCTCACATCGTGCTCCGTTGTTTCCTATTATTCCTTCTAAATTAAAAGAATTTGCTGCTGTTGATCTCTTGGGACCCCTTGTCAGAACATCGAATGGATTTTCTTCGTACGTTCTAGTCGCTGTTGAACTTACTTCAAAATTTGTTTCTTTCAGTCCGTTACGTAAAGCCACTGGACGGTCTGTATCCAACGCCTTTATTAAAAATTTCTTACGTGAAGTTGGCCACGTTGCTAAAGTCATTTCAGATAACGGACCGCAATTCAGATCTGCTGTTTGGTCACGCATACTTCGGAATCATAAAATCAAACCTGTTTTTATTTCATTGTACTCACCACATTGTAACCCATCTGAAAGGATTATGAAAGAAATCAATAAGCTTTGCAGACTTTATTGTCACAGAAAGCATCAGCATTGGGACAGATATTTACACTTATTTCAAAATGTGCTGAATGAAATGCCTCATGATTCCACTGCTTTACCACCTACTCTTGTACCGAAGAATGAAGAATCACCGAACAGAATCAGAGAGCTTGTACCTTTCCCGAATACACGTAAACTTCGACACAATGACATAATTGACTTCGCTATTAAAAATATAAAATCTGCAGCAGACAAAAGGAGAAAACTACACGGTAAAGCAAATGCAAAGAAATTATACATTGGTCAGTAAGTTCTCATTAAAGCTCATTCATTATCACATCAGAAGAAACACTTGAGTCACAAATTCTTTCTAGTTTACAATGGACCTTACAGAATCCGACGTATACCACATGATAATTGCGTTGAAGTTGAAACTCTGCGTACTAGGAAGAGTAAAGGATTGCACCACATTTCACATGTAAAACCGTTTATTGAAAGATAATCTGCTTTTTAACTTTGTCTTTGCCATATAACTTTTCACTTTACATTACTAGTATGCTTGTCAGACTTAGAATCTGTTAACATGCAACAATGTTTGAAGTTAAATATCCAGTCAAGAACCAAGAGAACTTATTGAAACAGAAATTACGAATGCATTGTTATAGTGAACAGACGTCACAGTGCTATTGTGTGTGTACATTCTTGCTTGTTAGTTACACGATTACGTAATGACTATAAGGCTTACATACTTAGAACATATATTGGTACTGCTAATGAGATTTTAATGCAACATTTTGGTTTACTTGAAAATACATTCTGGATTTAAAGTACATTCTGTGAGATACCAGACGACACAGTGGTTAGTTTTTGTGACAACTACACGGTTTTATCACGACGCTACTAATGAGTGACAATTTACAATGTTGCTTTTGCGGTGTTTCTGTTTTATATCTGCACAGTTTTTCTGCATTATTCTGGAAAGTAAAAATGTTTTAGTAGTACCTTTTGTGGTATAGCAACAATGAGACAGCCTTTTTCGTGGCACAACAATACGTTACTGTACAGTACTTTCTTCATCACGCCAATAAGCATAATAACTACGATATCTATACGCAAAGCATTTGACTTTTGTTTATCATGAGGTAAGTATATTGACTTCTGCAGAACTTAGCTTTCGGAGGACGATAACTACAACAGTTCCACAGAGATTATGATGCAACAAGATGCACAGTTTAGCGCTACAGTACGCGTATTTGAGTGATTAATTTTATACTTAAAACATTTATTTTTAAAGATTTTTGGATTACAAAGAAAGTTTTCCGTGATACATTTCATTCCATTGCTGTAATCTGTAACACCTGAGGGTATAATTACATTAATCCTCAGGGGGGGTACACACTTACTTTGTGTACCATGTGTGTGGCAAGCACAAGGAGCCCTAGCTAATATGGTATTTGCTTATAAAACTTTACACATCGGTACCATATTTCTCCAACACAGAATTACACAGCTATCTCATCATTTAACTGAGAGACAAACATTTTTTTACTACATCAGTGACACATGTTTACGCAATTACACAGTTGGGTAACTTCACATTTATGAAATTCTATTTTGCATGTACTTTGTGAACTCTTCATACTTTTTCAGAATCATTGTGATACTATGAGAGCTTTGAATGATGTATTTGGTATGGGTCATGATATTTAAAGTACGTTTGAGGTGGATGACACTATTTAAATGAGGAGATAATTTTTTTTAGGTTTCGAAATTATTGCAGAAAGCTACGACGTTTTTGAGATTTGACTGAGGTGTTATGATGTTATTTTTACGACGATGATGTGTATTATGTTGCTGATGTGTGTTTATGATCAATAAGCTGATGCTATATGAGGAATTTGATTATGCTACGTATTTGTTATGATGAAGTATTGAAGAAGTGTCGACATGAATATGTATATGTGTAATAAGGTAAGGAATAATGAGTAGTGTTAGGGACTCTGGTTTGTGAAAAAGGTTGTTGGAAACCAAGAATAGTACCTTAAGAGTTATGAAATGTATGTAAATGCGTGAATGTATCACAATGCCGGCAAAAAGTTTTTGGACGCTGTTATATTTATAGGATTTTGTTTCTACACATTCGTGACGCAAATTCTTGACCTCTGAAATTTTTTTTATATGAGACTGTCACTATAGGGCAAACTGCTGCCGTAAATATTTCGGTAAGGAAGCTAAGTGACCCAGGTGGCGCCCAGGTGTGCCAGTCACCTAGAGAAAAAGCCATTAGTGTGTGCCTTTCAGAGGCACAGGTGGAAAAAAAAGGAGGCCATTATCCTCGCTATTGACATTTCTTTGCAGAAAGCATTGCAAATACGACACGCTCATTACTTGGAAAGATACTTACATCTGCACACCTGATTATGACAAGTGTCTTTCTACGAGAGTTGAGAGAATTTCAACTAACTTATGAAATGTCACATGACTATTGAATGATATTTTTATGCTTTGGTTCGCGTAATTGCTTATTTCATTTGATATCTGGTTTCCAGCTATGTTGCAGCACTGGTTTTATAAAATAAAATTAAATGCATTTGCTAATGTGAACACTTTCTGTCAACAGATCTATTAAATAATTATTTTATGACCCACATTCTTCGAAAAAGGAGCTCTTGGAATGGAAAGAACAATAAGAAGGGACTAATAACAGTAACTGCATATATAATTTTCTTTTCAAGTACTTGGTAATTTCTTTTGTAGAAATAGTTGTGGTGCACCACTTTAATTACATAGACATTAAGATGTAATTATACATTTCTTTTATCTGCATTGTTGTCTTTAGTGTACTATTTTTTCTGCTTGAGCTTTGTCATGCTTAGGTATAAGTTATAGCATTTACTGCTGCTGTTTGCCAGGCATAGTGCTACTAAATTTCACTTTGTATTACTCTGTTAAGCCAGTTTTACTACGGATTTATTTTTGTTTGCTGCGCATTGCCTTATATTAGTTGTAATATTGCATTTGCTTTGATAATTTATGCTGCTTGCTTTGCCATTTGTATTTTTTTATCATTGCTGTTTGTGTTAATTGTTTTGTGCTGCTGCATTGCCTCGTTCCTTAGTTTAGCATCTGAGCTCAGTAGATTTAAGTTAGCTTAAGATGGGGTAGGCTATATGAGAGAACGAGTTGTGATGAATTGGAAGAAATGCATTGAGAAGCTATAAGAAAATGGTTTGGCCAAAAAAGTATTTTGAAAGAGGATATGAGCAAAAAAAGTAGGGTTTAGGGACAACAGGTTTAGGTAGGATTTTCTATGAAATAAATGATGAGGTAAGATAATGGAAAATAAATAATGAGGTAAGAAATATGTGAACATATAAATACAGAAAGTATGCTTGGTTAGGATTTTTTTGGTGGAAACAAATGTTGAAATAAGACGAAAGATCTATGGAATGAAGTTTTTAGGTTGGACTGCAGTACCAAATGTTATACTGAAAACAAACCCTGCCCTTTCCTCTTGTGTTATTCTGCTATGTGTTTGTGTACTCTTGTATATTTGTGTTTTCCTGTCTTTATGTGTTTAGCTGATATGAGTTATGTTGTGGAATTTTTCTAATAATATGTTATTTTCTTTGTAAAGGTGTTTAGACATTATTTATTCTGTTTTGTTTTAATGCTCATGTGTGAAGTTGGTCTTTCAAAAGTTATTCTGATATTTTATGTATTTACTTATGTCATAATTCCTGTAACACTGATCTACATGTTTATATCTATTCTTTTGTAAAGTCTGTGTTACCACAAATGTTATCTGTATTGTTATGTTCTTTAATGATGTATTTTGTACCATTGTTATTGTATTCTTATGTTATAAAATTGTAATTGACACCAGTTCATCAAATTAAGTAACTTGTAAGTTACATTTCACTGCACACATTTCTCTTGGTCATAGTATATGGACAATATGTGACAAGTAGGGACTGTTAGTGTTTGCACGTGTGTTAATAATTCAGCAAGGGACTGGATAACAGCATTTCTGGTTCTAAGGACATTTCAAACAAATTTTTTATGAATGGACATGTGGTGGTTTATGGACTTGCTATATTCTCCGCAAGGGATTGTGCACCTGCACAGTCGCAACAGATGGCTGCTGGCCGTCTCTACAAGGACTACAGTGAATCTGCATCTTTGATGGCCCACCAGTATCATTATTTCTACAAGGACTACAGTGGGTCTGCACGTTTGATGGCCCACCAATACCGTAATCTCTACCAGGACTACAGTGGGTCTACTCTGTGATGACCTATCTACCAGTATTCTTCAAAACTTCGACTGACTCTGTGGTGGATTTGCTCTGTTGTGGACCTTCCGTTGGAAGGACTACTTCTTCAAGACTGCATGGAAATCCACTACTTCCGTATGCATTTTCTTTTACTGCTCAGCCTTTGAGAAAAACACTGCAATTTTACTGTGATGAATGATCAGGACTGTCTTTAAGGTCTGTGAGAAAATTTTAGCTGTTGACCAACATTGTATCAATAAGTGTGTGCATTTGATATCTTTGTTATTGTAATTATGAAAAATTTTATCAAATCATTATTGGCCATTGCCCAAAACAATTTGTAAAATTTTTTGTGGGGAGCATTGGGGCTATGTAAGTAGATTGTTTAGTTTTTTTATTGGTAACGCCATGTAGCCCTCTTTATGAAAATCACTGGCTGTACTGTGTGCAGTCTGTGGCTGGTTTGCATTGTTGCAATATTCGCCATTGTAGTGTTGGGCAGTTGGCTGTGAACAGCGCATACTGTTGCACAGTTAGATGTGAGCCGCCAGCAGTGGTGGATGTGGGGAGAGAGATGGCAGAGTTTTGAAATTTGTAAGACTGGATGTCATGAACTGCTATATATATTATGACTATTAAGGTAAATACATTGTTTGTTCTCTATTAAAATCTTTCATTTGCTAAGAATGCGTATCAGTAGTTAGTGCTTTCTGTAGTTTGAATCTTTTATTTAGCTGGCAGTAGTGGCGCTCGATGTATTGCAGTCGTTCGAGTAACGAAGATTTTTGTGAGGTAAGTGATTTGTGAAAGGTATAGGTTAATGTTAGTCAGGGCCATTCTTTTGTAGGGATGTTTTTAAAGTCAGATTGCGTTGCACTAAAAATATTGTGTGTCAGTTTAAGCACAGTCAAGTATAATTTTTCAAAAGGGGACGTTTCACAATGTCTAATAAAAAATTCTTAAACAAGTTGCACTCACGGCTGAAGGACTTAGTGATCAGAAATTCAAATTATTTGTAGGCTGAAGGCCCCAACAGTAATAACTCAAATAACCATTTAATGACTGAAGGCCTGGATAGCAGATTATTAAGAACAGTTAAACTTCTGAAAGAAACACTAAAAAAATTAAAAAAACACAATCATCCAATTTTCACTGTTAAAAGACAATATCTAATTAAAAATTCTTTAGAAAAATTGCATTCACAGCTGAAAGCCTTATTGACAAGAGATTCAAATTACTTGTCGGCTGAAGGTCCCAATAGTAATAACTCAAAACTAAAATATTGAGCCGGCCGCGGTGGTCTCGCGGTTCTAGGCGCGCAGTCCGGAACCATGCGACCGCTCGGTCGCAGGTTCGAATCCTGCCTCGGGCATGGATGTGTGTGATGTCCTTAGGTTAGTTAGGTTTAAGTAGTTCTAAGTTCTAGGGGACTGATGACCACAGCAGTTGAGTCCCATAGTGCTCAGAGCCATTTGAACCATTAAAATATTAAAACAAAAAACAACCATCGCAATCTGGTCAAACCGAGAGAGAAAAGGACCTCACGTAGTGCTCCAAGGATCAGCCTGGGAAGGTCGCTCAACTTCGTAACCGATGGACAGGCAGCCAAGCGTTGTATTCACTTAACTGGATGGCAACTCAAACTAGTTACAATTTAAATGCGGACTAACACTTTTGCAAAATCTACCTAACAGCTGGTAACCAACACAATGATAGAATAACCCAGGTAAGGTGGAACCGGCGGACAGCACTGCGTCTTCAGAATCTGGTGTTTAGAACATCCAGAAGCAGTAGGAACCACTACGACCAAGGTAGTCCAAAAGAACAAAATATCCGAACCATAAACAAGGAGGCTGTCGAACTACATGCCTTACCGGACAGCAGCGGCAAGGCGAGGAAAGGTACACTGCCGTGAAACTACGCTAACCTCCAGTGCAGGTAACTGGGGCATTAGTGGCCACTAGGCAGAAAAATACCACTGTTGAACTTCATCAATAAACACAAGGAATTCAATGATTAATAATAAGAAGTGTAGGATGGCTAATTAATTTCGCCAGCTCCAAACGCTTGACTCGTTGCTCTTCATCTCAGGGACCCTGCAAGCAACAATGCAAGAACAAACGGCGTGATCTCAAAATAGTGGAGGTTTCATTACTGGTTAATGTTCACTCAACTCATACGTCCTGGGTCTGGTGGACAATGAGGTAGTGGCCTTTGCAACTGTAGCCCCTTGATCCGGCAGTGCCTGCATGCCACCATCTGCCTCGGTATGTCCTCGGGCTGCAGGTCCTCACTGCTGCCCGTCCCAACCGAACTGCCGATACACCCGACCGGAAGAAACACTTGAGTTCCTTCCAAAGATAGTACAACGGTACTAGATGTCTATATCATTTATCAATCGCCGGCTGGTGTGGCTGAGCGGTTCTAGGCACTTCAGTCTGGAACCACGCGACCGCTACGGTCGCTGGCTCAAATCCTGCCTCGGACATGGATGTGGGTGATGTTCTTAGGTTAGTTAGGTTTAAGTAGTTCTAAGTTCTAGGGGACTGATGACCTCAGATGTTAAGTCCCATAGTGCTCAGAGCCATTTGAACCAATTTATGAATCCTAGGTACTGACTGAATTGCAATATTCAGCTACAAATAGAAGAAGAGCTTTCAGCTGTCTCCTTTGGGTGGGTTTTTCTAGAGGATTCTACATAACATATATATGAGTACTCTGCAGTTTACGCTCAAGTGCCTGGCAGAGGGTTCATCTGTTACACTGTCTCTCCTGTTTGGCGTTAACACAAAACGAGCTGCCCTTCTTTGAACTTTCTAGATGTCGTGGGTCATTCCCATTTGGTAAGGGATCCACACCGCAAGGAAGTGCTCTAACAGAGGACCAGCATGCGTGATTTAGGCAGTCTCTTTAGTAAATTTGTTGTATCTTCAAAGTGTACTGTCAATAAAACGCAGTCTTTGGTTCACCTTCCCCACCACATTATCTATGTGATCGTTACGATTTCAGTAGTTCGTAATTGTTATTCACTGGTATTTAGTTGAATTGACAGCTTTTAGCATTATATGATTTATTGTGTAACCGAAATTTAACGGATTTCTTTTGGTATTCATGAAGATTATCTCACACTTTTGTCTTATTTAGAGTAAATTGCGACTTTTCGTAGCAAGCAGATAACTTGTATAAATCATTTTGCAGTTGGTTTTGATCTTCTGATGACTTTACTAGACTGTAAATGACAATATCGTCTCCAAACGAACATAGCTGCTCAGATTGTCTACTAAATCATTTATATAGATTATAAAACAGCAGGGGAACCCCAGGTATCACTTTGTAACACGCCCGGGGGTACAATTGGGTGGGGGCCCTTAAACTGGTTGTCGTTTCGACCATGCGCCCTGTCCACACCACGTAGCTGATACTCCCGTGGCGGTCGTACTGTTCTGCTCCACACTGCTGCTGGCTTGCCTGAAATTATCTGTCTAAATATGCAAGCGGGTTTAGGGGAGCCATTCTACGTGAAGCACAACACTGCCCTACGTTTGTTATGGACATCTACATTCTGAGACGATAAGAAATCACAGGTTGCACTGTTTACATTCTAAGTCATAAGTTTTGATGCCAACTTCTAGATGATTATCTGTCCACAATATCACTCTGACGAGCGTAGTCGTAACCTGAGAAGGCGCGGATGATTGTTGATGATGCGGAAGCCGAATAATCGAACGAAAAGCTCATACGCTCGCCACGCATACACAGATTTCTTTTAGTACCAGTCCTCCTTGACACTAGCAATGATGTAACACTAATTATAGAGTTAATTATTCAGTTCTCAGTTCTCATTTGTACGAGTGTGCGCGTAACCGTAGCGACGCGGCTGATTGTTGATGATGTGGAAACTCGATGACCGAACGCACTTTCTCACTCTCACTTCAAAACACTGGCACGTAATTGCACTCTTTTGGGTAACTAATTTATACTGATTCCATTAGTTCATTCTGGGAGACCGAACATGGCGCCGTTGATTGATACTGTACAGTACGACACGCAACGAGAGGATACACAAATACGTTATCGGCGGCACTGCTCATTTTTTAATTATCTTGATGCACTTTCTTCTGAATCATTTGCATATTTTATGACTTTACTGTAATAGCACTTGTAGCAACACTTCAACTTCCATACTAACAATGCCTCTCATATGCAGAGCTACCCACAACACAACATAACAGTTCCATGCCCTGTGCTCGACTCTGCAAAATGCGGCTGTCTGCAAAGATACTCTGCAACCAAGCCAGCGATATGACAGTACTCTTACAACTTGTTTTGCTTGATGAATTTCCGTCCATTAGTAAGAACTATGACCTTTGTGCCAGGAAATCACGTATCCAATAGCTCAATTGATATCTATAAATATGGACTCAATCTGAGATCTCCTGTCGGCAACACTCATTACTTCGTAATAACAAAGAGCATGTTTTTTCATAAGAACGATGTATTCTGAACTATGCTCACTGTCTGTCAGTTGATTGTTTTCTTCAAGGTAATTCATGATGATCGAACACGGTATATATTCCAAATTCCCACTGAAAACCGACGTCAGTGAAATATGTCTGTAATTCAACGGCTTACTCCTATTTCTTTTGTTGAGTATTGCGTGACCTGTGCAACTTCCCAGTCATTAGGCACTGATCTTGGTCCAACGAGCGGTTGTATATGATTGCTAAGTATGAATCTATTATATCAACACACTCGAAAAGGAACGAAATTGGTATACAGTCTGGGCCAGAGGATTTTCTCTATTAAGCGTGTGGGGGTACTGGTGTGTAGTATCTGTAAGTGGTTGTTCTTTGGAGGGCGACAATGCCCGGTGGCGCAGAGAGTCGCAAGCAGTGTTGCCAATTTAGCGACTTTGTCGCTAGAAATGGCGACTTTTGCCTTCGTCTTAGCGACAAAAAAAACTTTTTAGCGACAAAAATTATTTAGCAACTTATCTGGCGACTTTTGGAGTACTGACGACTTTTGAAGTACAAATCAAAACTAGTTTGGGCCAGTATTTTCATTAACAAGACTAAGATTTTAACAATAGAATGGGTACTACACTGACTTTGTTCTACATTTACTAAATTAAATTAAGTTCTTAGCAGATCATGTAGCATTGTTCAGCATTTAGTAAACCTGAATGTGGGAACTGCCTACAGAGTAAGAAAACCTTGACTATAGAACAATTCATTACTCACTAGCCTGTTATCGTCGATAGCGTATCGATCTATATTTCATTAACTTTTGAACTCCCTTTATTTTTCGAATTGACAGAAAACATATATAATACATTTCTGTCCAGCAACCTCTAATTTTTCGAAATGTTAACTCGCAGTCAAATTATTACCACATGCACAGTGGTAACGCAAGAACAGTTCGGTGGGGGTATCTCAGACATTTTTACGTTTTAAGCAATGAACAATAGGACTGATATCGAGTTACCGAGTGAGTAGACTGTTTCATGACCTCTAGTTCGCCTGAGTTTTAATGTATTTTCAGTGATTATAAATTGGTGAAACTTATGTTGTGGTGGCTTACATAATGGATTTACCGCAGAGGAAGAAGCAGTAAGCTCAAAAATATCGGGATGCGTGGGAAACATAACCTGAATTCAATGGGTGGCTGAAACCAGTCGTTGGAGACTTATCCAAAGCAAGATGTCAAGTATGTGTAACAGAGTTTTATGCTAAATTGTGTGGTATTAGAAAGCATTCGAAAACTATTAAGCAAAAACAAAAAATTGATTTTAAAAAAAAAGACAAACCATCTTACCTGTGAAAATTGTTCCGAAAACTACAGTTAGAATAGCAAGCAGAGTGGAAGGCGCCCTTTCTTTATTTATTGCTGAACATTGTTCTATTTTAGCTGTACATCATTTATAAATACTGTGCAAGAAGGTGTTTTCCGGTGATGAGGGCGCTAAAAACATGCAATTACATCGTACAATGTGCACTAACATTATAACTGAAAGTTTTGGCTCCATATTTTACACAATCATTGGTTGAAGATATAGGTAACCAAAAATACAGTGTACTAATAGATGAATCCACAGATGTATCATTATCTAAAATGCTAGGTATCGTTATACAGTACTATAGTGTAAACAACCAAACCATTAGATCAGCATTTCTCAAACTCGCTGTAGTAGAAACTGTAGGTGCAAGAAATCTGGCTGCTGTTCTTGTGAACTCTTTGAAAGATCTCAAACTTCCAGTCGCTACTATGGTAGGAATTGGCACAGTTAATGCTTCTGCAAATGGTTGGAATAAACAATGGGCTTTTCGAACAACTCAAGAGAGAATATGGTGTGAAGCAATTGGTATTGATCCGTTGCATTTGTCATTCTCCTCAGCTTGCAGTTTCGCACGCCTCAGTGAATGCCATACCTAGAAACATAGAGTTTCTTGTACGGTACACCTACAATTGGTTCTCCATTTCACCCAAAAGACAAGAGGAATATAAAGGTTTATGAGACAATAAATTGTGGAAAATAGCCACTAAAAATTTTGAAGGTCTGTGCAACACGTTGGCTTTCAATTGAACCAGCAGTACGAAGAATTCTGGAGCAGTGGGAAGAACTAAAGCTACATTTTTCACTTGCCATGGTTCAAGACAATTGTTACACTGCAGATCTTTTGTACAAGATGTATTGTGACGACTCAAATCATCTTTACAAGTTTTACCTTAAACATGCTTTAAAAGACGTACAAATAGCAATAAAAGCTTTTGAAGGAGAAGACAATGACCCCACTAAATAACTAGATACACTTGTATTTCTCATGCAGTCACTCGGACAAAACATAGTTTTTCCAACTGTTGATTTGTTGACAACACCAGTTCCATGCGAATGTATGTACGCAAATCCGAACCTTGGCTTTATGTTTGAACAGAAATTGTCTGAGTCAAGTTTGTCTGAAAAAATAAAGTTTATTTGAAGAAGAGATGCATTCAGTTTAGTCTGAAACTCATAAAAGAAATTCAAAAAAGACTGACAAGTAACGTTACGATCCTGGAAAAAATGTCAAAGCTGAATGTTGAAGAAACACTGAAAGTGAATAAAAATAATGCTTTAGCGAATGTAGTCAAAGAATTGGGTTTTAGTGGCGATTTCATAGACGGTATGCTGTAAGAACGGCATAATATCAACTTCATTAGTTGGAATAACACTGTTAGCACTGTTAGATTTTGGAGTGAGGTTTTGCAGTATAAAAATGCCGCAGGGGAGAGTCCTTTTTCTTTGATTTCACAGCTAGCAATGACTGTTCTATGCCTACCGCATTCAATGCAAAAGTGGAAAGAATATTCAATCCTATGAACATTATAAAAACTAAACAACGTAACAGATTATCGTTAAAGACAATTAATGCTTTTATCATATTGAGAGAGCAGCTGAAGAAACAAAGACTGTGCATCTTTAGACACACCGTCAGACGTATTGGAGCTTATTGGAACGAACTAAAGTTACTATTTCGCGACAAAACCAGTCGAACTGCAACATCATCTTTTGAGCGACGTTCAACCCTCTTCATCAACTACAGTTCTCTCAGAGCATGAAACAAAAGAGTTATTCGATCTTCTGACTGACGACGATGAATAGCTCACATACCGGTATGTATATATTTTGTAACCTAATTTGAGTTCTTGCTTTCTTTTGTTACAAATATAGTTGTATATTTCTAGTATATTTGACTACTGTGATTGAAACAACAATTTATGTGTTACGTCAATTATGATAACATGTGTAGTTAAATGATAACGTATTTATATATGTATGTTGTTGCAAGCGATGCGTCATTTAATCAAGACAATATAGCAATTATGTATGAGAGAACTTTTATTAATATTTTATAACCCCCTCCCTCCCCCTCCCTCCCACTGGCTTATTGCACCATTCACAGCACTAAATTTTAAGTACTCCCCTAGGAAAATCAGTTTTAGCGACTTTCTAGCGACTTTTGATATTGAATCTAGCGACTCGGGTTTTTTAGAGTTGGCAACACTGGTCGCAAGCAGAGGCAGTTGTTGAGAGGCTGTGGAAGGTGTAGATGCGTGAGCCAAAGGCAGTTGCGTAGCGAAGGATTTATCTCTACGTTTAATAGTAGTGGCACACAGTTTGAATAATAGTGTGTTTACGTTTGTGCAGTGTGATAAAGGAAATAAATTAAATTTTACCAGTTCTCAATGTGTCTCCATCAGTTAAAGTGCGCGTCATTTATGTTGGCGGCCGAGTTTAGGTTCGTTCTGCGCATCTGACGCCACAAAACAGTCAGCCAATGAACAGAGAACGACATTGCCAGATCTCGACTGCAGTGCAGAGCACGGACGAGTGTCTCCAGTTTTAGAAACGTTCAGTCATAAATAAAGTAATAGAACAAAAGCAATGTCTTGATAACAGACTATCTTTTATAGAAAGTTTGGAAAAAGCATTCTTTATATCGCTTTTTCGCAATAAAGAACAGCGGTAATTGTTTATTTCCTATTGTACTTCGACAAAGCATGAGTAATTCATAGTCATACCAATAGTGTTTGTCAGTATTTTGCATGACATGTTAGAGTCCTCATGGAGTTACATTGCCAGACAAGCTGTGTTAGCGTAACGATTAAGGTGTTGGGCTACTAAGCGAAAGGCTGTGAACTCAAACCTTGTGCGGTGCATAATATTTTCTTTATTTAAGAACAATATCGAAGTGTCTTACTTCACGAATTTTATTCGTTTGAATGCAGTTTTTTGAAATTTCTAGTGCTTTGTCGCTTCATTAATCCTTTCCCTGTTGCAGACACGTGCTCCCCGCATTCCGCGCTGTGCGCGATTTTGTCATCACTGCACTGCTCGCCTGTGCAGACACATGGTGTTCCCACTGCTTTGATACACTTATCATTCAATTTCACAAAAACTATTTGGTCCAAAAATTTGATTTTTACACATCTTCTTGACTGATACCTTCCCCCCATAAATGACTAAATATTGTTTCGATGTTCAACGCAGTTATTGTGCACCATTAAATCTAGTAAACCACTGCACGAAATGGTTTGCAGGGGTAAAAGTCCATAGCGTATACTTTCCGTATGGTCGATTTTAGTTGCCACAATGTTGAGAATGAAATGTGGACAAGATACCTAAATTTCATATAATATTTACTGTATAACAATATCTCATTTAATTTAAGTAGGAATGCAGGGAGCACGTCTTTGTAGCAGCGCAAGGTTTAATGCGGACGTGGTGGCTTTACTTCAACAACTGCGCGCTCCCCCCTAAACGTAAGCTTGCGAACTATGCTATACTATGGCGCTGCTTCTCTTGACGCGTGCGTTGTGTGCAATCTCCCGCGTCTGGGCGGGCATGCGCGAGCCGCCAACATAAAAGAATTGAATTATAGTACCACACCATTGCATTTAACAATGAACGAAGTCTCGATATACACGGTCAACTTCAACAAGAGGATTGTAACATAATAATAATTAATTAACCCATATAATCTCCAAGACGCAGGAAGCTTATAAGCGGTTTACGCTACTTTGCTACACCGAGGATGTCTACTCCTAAATTATTTATATTGGCAGCAGTTAGCGTTCTGGAATATTTACTTCGTCTTCCTTGGTGGAGGAATGTCAGAGAACTGTTTAGTAATTCTGCTGTAATGGCACAACAATCGGTAACATTACCGTTGCTATTACACAGTGGAGGTACTGATTATATCTTCCCGCTGATGTACTTCACAAGCAACCAGAATTTCTTTGGATTTTCTGACAGATTTCGAGATCGAGTTTCATTGTGGAACTATTAGTCATCTCCAATTGAAGTTATTGCTAAATTTCGAGCTTCTGTAAAACTTGGTCAATTTTGGGGATTTTGCGTTCTTTTAAGTTTGGCATGCTTTGTTTGTTGCTTCTGCAACAATGTTTTGACCTGTTTTGTGTACCATGGGGGAGGTTAGTTCCAGCTCTTATTAATTCATTTGGTATAAATCTCTCTATTGCAGTCGATACTATTTCTTTGAATTTAATTCTTATGCTTCTTAGTCCGGCATCCATTTGAAGCTGTTCACGGCATTCAGGTGTTGACCTCCTTGTACAGTATTCATCTCCCACGTCCCTCCATTAATAAATATGCTCTGGCTTTGTGCCTCATGAAGTGTCGTGTCTACCTGTCCTTCTTTAAGGTCTAGTTCTATCAAAACCCACTTTCTACCCCATTCCGTACAGTACCGCTTTCTTCCTTATCCGATTGTTTATCCATCTATTCATCAACGTTTATCTATGACTCCGCATCTCAAAATCTATTGTTCTCTATTCGTCTCTACTGTTAGTGGTCCCGTTTCTTTTACTGTTATGAACTGTTACACTGCAGACAATACAGTACCTTCAGAAAAGAGTTCCTAACAGTAAAGTTTATATTGCACCATCTGACAAACCTGACATTGCCTGGTTATTCATACTGCCAATTTTCTGTTTAGAAACGAAATCTCAATTTCACTCCTGGTAGACTCGGTGTGATGTGATGCCAGACAGTTTCTGTACGCTGAGCGAAGCTGCTTCGCATGTCTGCAACCTAATTTTGTAAACGTCTCTACTCCAACGCCCCTTCGTAGCTCTAGAGACGATTACCGTATACGTCTACAGCAGTTTGCGCTTCGAAGTTGAAAGCTATTAAAGGCACTGCCGGGTGACAAGGATTTCCTTAAGCTGACTTCACTGTAGGAGTGTCTTCTTAGTAAAGAATAAATGTATCAAAACTTTATGCATCATGCATCTCAGTGCTTATGAAGTTATCTCTCATGATCTATGTCACACAACGATGTATTTTGTTGGTATATTCAGCGACATGTATGGATCCTGTCTGCAAAATGTTTTGCGAACAGAGTTAATAGCAAAGAAGCTATACACTGGAACGTCGTGCACAATGCTGCAGATTTTCACGCACATCAATGTTTACGACGTCATATCTTCTGAACTGTTATAGATAGGTGGTTCTTACCCCTCCCCAGCGACTGTTAGCTGAGAGTAAGGGATATGCGTACCAAATCAGATGTGGAACACACACAGACACATACACACACACACACACACACACACACACACACACACACACACACACACACAAACTCATATATATATATTTTATAATATGTATGGATGACAACGTATTTCGTATTCCAGAAAATCCTTTATTGGCTGTTTTCTTTACTTTTGTCCTCTTCAGTTATTTCGCAGATATTCACTTCATGCAAGTCGTCAGCTTCGGTAAAAATTGCGCTTTTCTATTGATTAATTCCCTCTGGGTCGACGAAGGGCTACACCTTGAAGGAGAATAGCGGAAAAAGCTTATCAGCTACATACAGCTTACTATCTCTGGGTCGAAAATTGTGGATCGGATGAGCATGCATCGTGATACGTGTTGGTATAACTTGATTTTAATGACCTGATGGATAAACAGGTTACGAAGAAAAACAAATTACAGCATTATCGGCATGCAGTGAATTCCTGATTTTGCTAACAGTGGAAAAGTATTTCATCTGCTGTTGTATGTGTGGATTTTGCTTCAGTGAGGCATCACGTAACTATACACTGTTTCGTGTCAATATGCAGAACTCAGTATGTGCAGAATTTCGTTTTAGTTACGTAATCGCTGTGAGCCACCTGTAAAGCGAAACAGGGTAGTATTCTGACAAAAGAAACCAACTGAAACATCACACACCCGTACGCACACAGGGAATTCCAGACGCGAACTGCAGCTCCAGTGCTTCGTGTATTGCGCAGTGGGTGGTGTGACACTTTACGCCAACCCGGAACAAATGCGATATACTCTGATAATTCCTACAAAATAGATCGCTTTCTGGGATTATGTATTGTGAATTGGAGGCTTCCACTCTGATGAAGATCTCCCTGTCGCAGCAAAAGGCTAATAAGAGTGACGTGGTAGGACTGTTGCTTGGGTTCTGGGGCAGCACACACACAAAGAAAGTAACACAGGAAAGTGAGTAGTAAAACGTATTATCAGCTTTGGTAACGCTGGTTACAGCAACTGTAGAATGCAGTTTTCACCTATCAGTCCTGCGTTGACTACAGTTCATGAACACAAACTAAATAATGTTCTCTGAACTAAAGTCAGAAGAAAACTAATCTTCTGTCTCGACGTATTATTCGAAGAGCTGTTCCAAACTAACAGTACACAAGTAGGGTAACAGACTTCTTGCTGGCACAGTCTGCATGTCAGATTTATCCAAACTGGTGGCTCTTCTTAGGAGGTCTCCCCACCTTCTCTCCCTGGGATGTGGATGTGAAAATGGCATTATTAAATTGATACACAAATTAATTAAATTGATAAGCAATTTAATTAAATTCATTATGCAAATTGATTAAATTCAAATTAGCGGAAGTTAAAAATTATGGGAATTTCAAAAAATGGCGGGAAATTAATAACGGTGGGAACTTCTAATTTTGGAGCGCTAGTTCACAAAACAACCACCAGGGGCACGGTGGGACTCCCCCTCTCCCCTCCCACACTTCCCCATTGAATTGGTGGGAAAAAGACAGTTTGTGTTGAGCTACAAAAGAGGAAGGTGCAGTCTTTATTTATTTATGTATTTATTTTGGCGGAAATGTGTTCGTGGTGGGGAACGGTAATTCTGTGCTGTAGAGGAAGGTGTAACGCCGGAAATGCATATCCTCCTATTTCCATCTATTGTACTATAATGTTTTTTCCTTATTTTGCTATCTGAAGGTATGACATTTCTGTGTCTTTGTATATTGTAATTGTTTTACTATATATATATATATATATATATATACATATACATATATATATATATATATATATATATATATATATATATATATATATATGTATATGCATTTATGTCGATTTATAATTGGTTTGTTTTGTAAATATTATTTGTATTTTTACGCTGGGTCTGGCCTAGGGAAAACTATGCTATCGAACGATTACATCGATAGGTCGTGTGGAGAACCAAAGTGTTTAGGATCTTTGGTAGTGTTAACTCTGCCGCATGGAGCGCGGGCAGAGAGAGTCTGGCTGTAGTAGGGCGGTGGAGTAGGTGTGTTGTGTGACGCTGCCGCGAGTTGCCGCGCTTTCGGGGTTTGGCAGCATGTAATTGCGCTCGACTTGCTATGATAGTTTCTGACACGGTGTCGCGGACGGGAAGCATTAGCTGGCGCACATCAAGAGCCTGTTTCGCCTGGTGACCGTGTCGAGAAGGCGCGCCAACATCCAGCTTCTGCAGCAGCGAAGGCCGACAATGAGTGACTGTCGCCACCTCCTCGATCGACGACTTCAAACCTTCAATCAACCAACAAGACTGGAAGCACATAAAGTTTTAGTACTGTATGGCAGATCTCAGCTTTTCGAACTGTTCAATTTGCCTCACAAAATTACAGCAAAGTAGCATGAACCTTTGTTGCCCATTGTCCTAATTGCATTACCAAGCATGGTCGCTTCCTTTTCCGGAATGAAGTCCACCCCTGGTAGCTGAGTGGTCAGCGCGACAGACTGTCAATCCAAAGGGCCGGGGTTCGATTCCCGGCTGGGTCGGAGATTTTCTCCGCTCAGGGACTGGGTGTTGTGTTGTCCTAATCATCATCATTTCATCCCCATCGACGCGCAAGTCGCCGAAGTGGCGTCAGATCGAAAGACTTGCACCAGGCGAACGGTCTACCTGATGGGAGGCCCTCGTCACCCGACATTTCATTTCATTTCCGGAATGAACCCGAGTGTCGTTGAAATACAATGTCCAGCATTAAAGTAATATCATTCCATTTCACTGCTTTAATTTCAAGGTTCAGGTAAAGTATTCAAAGTTGGCTACAATATTTAGATTAGACAAGCAAAAATTAAGAGTGCGAGTTTTGTTAGCATATTTTAGCTTACCAGTGACTGCAGCTCAGCTTGGTACGTACTAAATTTTACTATTGTTAATGGTTCCGAATCATTTAATTCAAGTTCAAAGTTAAATCTTTTATTTCCAAATTGCATAGATTCAAGGAGCTTTTGAAATGATTGTTGAGGTAGCCCAAGACTAACCTTACTTTATTGGATTTCGTAGTGCTTCAGAAACAAAGTTCACTATTAATTTCAGTCACTAAATTAACTTTCAATTTTCCGGTTTTATTAATTCTTTTGCTACATTAACTCAGAGTTTAGCGAAATTTATTACTTCTGACAAACATTCAGTTTTCACACAACACGTGTCAACCTTAAGTTGACACGCTTTTAGTGCTAATTATATGTGCAATAACCTTTCTTTTTCAGTTATTATAGTAGTTGTCCATAGCACTGGCGACTGAAATTTTCCCCAAATCTCAAATATCTAATTAACGCCAATTAATTGTTAACATAACGACCGCACATTTACTTTCTTTTAATTTTACCCTTTTCTCAAAATTAATTTCCACCTATTTCATTTACATTTTTCCTTTCATTTAGATGTAACCCTTTCCTCCCTCTTTACCAACAAATTAACTTCAGTGACGGTTGCTTTTCCCAAATTTCCATTAGCTGCACACGGTTTAATGTTTCACTGTCATTAAGGTCGATAAGTGAGGGGGAGGCTACAAAGGTAGGATACTTAATTTATTTATTTAATCATAGCTCAATTGGGCTACCTCCAGTAACCCAAATAGGAGACGTGTGTGCTCGCCTCGATGTGCAGGGACCGACTGAACTAGCTCACACTACGCACACCAGAGAGCGCTGTTGACCTCCATCACCCCTTCCCACACTCCTGTGGTGTCACCCATCCCTCACCACCATCCATCCCCTGAAAATGGTGGGAAGCAGAGTTTGTCCAGCTGCTAGACAGGATGGTTAGATTAGTGTGCTTTATTTATTTTTCGTAGGAGACTGGAGTAAAGATGGTTTCTAATTACACATGTGCACCTTAGGAGGAGAGAGACATAATTCTCAAATAACGATATGTTACGATGCTTGTGCACACCAGCCTTCGTTCTAAAGGAAGACGAAACAAAGAAATAGTTGCCAGTATCGCTCTGTCGATTTTCACATTAAAACTATACGTGTGTGAGTAGGCTGTTTCTGTTTTCTTATTGGCAACGTTACGTAGCGCTCTGTATGAAAATCACTGGCTGTGCTGTGTGCAGTCTGTGGCTAGTTTGCATTGTTGTCGGCCATTGTAGTGTTGGGCTGCTGGATGTTAACAGCGCATAGCGTTGCGCAGTTGGAGGTGAGCCGCCAGCAGTGGTGGATGTGGGGAGAGAGATGGCGGAGTTTTGAAATTTGTAATACTGGATATCATGAACTGCTATGTATATTATCATTTTTCAACACTATTAAGGTAAATACATTGGTTGTTCTCTATCAAAATCTTTCATTTGCTAAATATGCCTATCAGTAGTTAATGCCTTCAGTAGTTTGAATCTTTTACTTAGCTGGCAGTAGTGGCGCTCGCTGTATTGCAGTAGCTTGAGTAGCGAAGATTTTTGTGAGGTACGTGATTTGTGAAAGGTATAGTTTAAAGTTAGTCAGGGCCATTCTTTTGTAGGGATTATTGAAAGGCAGATTGCGTTGCGCTAACAAAATATTGTGTGTCAGTTTAAGCACAGTCAGGTATAATTTTTCTAAGGGGACGTTTCATATGGCGACCCTGTCAGGATACCTCACTGGAATCTTCCGATTTTTTCTTGTAGTTTGTGTAATTAGTGTAGCTTTTGTTTATTGCTAGTGCATAATTGTACAGATAATCTCCTTTGCAGTTGCGGTCTTTCATTGTTGTACAGTAAAGTAGTTGTGGCATGCATGTAGATTTGCACCAAGTATTTCGCAGCTGTGCTTGCAATTAACTAGATATTATTTTCAGTGCTATGTTAATGTGTTTTCTTATTTTAACTCTTCAAATTGTGCTTTTCTGTGTTATCATGTGAAATATTGTGACAATAATGGCGTGTGAAAAACGTTACACTAGGCTCCAAAGTAAACTGAGAAATAATAGTGACGATGAGCGTAGCTTACCAGCACCACTGTGTAATGAATTAACAGACATTAAAAGTAGTAATTTGGTAATTGTGCAAAGGGAAATTGAGCGGGCGGCAAATAATGGCCTAGACAGTGAAACAATTAGTGAACAGGGAAGCATTATCGATCGATCGGTCGGCAACAGCTCGCCTCAGGAATCCGAAATGACAGGACACAGTCTTGCAATTACTGTAGATTCAGGTTTTGGGGCCTCACCGTTTTCTCAAATAAGTCAAAACACATTTTCTGCTTGTCAAAATGTGAATGCTACCGGTGCAAATGCACTGCCGAAATGCATAGAGGAACAGATTCCAGACACTAATACATTATTACTGCAATTAATGCAGCAAATGAAACAAAATCAGAGACAAACACAGCAACAGTTACACGCAATGGAACAAAATCTTCAAAAGTTAGACACAATGGAACAACACCAGAGACAAACACAGCAACAGTTAGACGCAATGGAACAAAATCTTCACACCACGCTTGAACAAACACGTGAAGATTTAACTACTGAGTTACATAAAATCGAATCGAAATGTCCAAAAGTCTGTAACGACGTAAAAACACAAATTTGTGAGCATTTTCAACCTATTTTTTTTGTGGCATGAAAATGCATTACAGAATCACGAAGCAGCCATAAAAGAACTGCAAACCATTGTTCGTGAAAATCATGAGACCTTGTGGCCTAAAATTGACTCAGTTGCATCTACCGATTCGGTTATGCAACTTGCAAAAACTCAAGAAAAACTTAAAGGACACAGTAGATTCGATTTCAACACAACTGGACACTCTGAAACTTGGTTCAGAAAAACACAATGAGGAAATGTGTTCACTATCGGAGAAAGTAGCCGAACTTTTGGATCAGTTCACCAACTTATCTACGAAGGTAGATGATAATCTGAATGACACAAAACCGGTAGTCTTTAATGACACAGAAGAGTGCGAACAAATTAGGAAATTCAAACAAAATCAGAATCAAATTAATACGCAACACCAAAGAGAAATCCGGGAAGTACAAGATCAGCTGACACAGGTAATACAAGAATTACGTATTTCAGAGGACATTCGCGCCCCAATACGGGAAGAGGGACATAGAAATACGGAACAGCCACAAAATAATAACACAGCGCATTTCGGAAATTATGTAAGAAATTGGCAAGGTGCGCCGAATTTTGAAATGGAACCGCCGAAACGATGTAACAATGACCGATATGCGACTCACCAACATCATGGTTTTGACTAGAAGCTGTTCATTACTGCACGTAAATTCAAATCATTTAAGAATTCCGGCAACGACATTCATCCACAAGTGTGGCTCCATCAATTCTCTCATTGTTTTCCTCCCAACTGGTCATTAGGGCACAGATTAGAATTTATGTGTGGCTATTTAGAGAATGACCCAGCTGTAAGAATGTGATCGGTCATTCACGATTGTCACAGTGAAGGAGAATTTTACCGTGCCTTCCTCTCAGCATATTGGTCTCAAACTACACAAGACCGCGTAAAACATAGCATCATAATGATGAAACAGTTCGAACAATCTGAATTTTCCAGTCTTGTGAAATATTTTGAAGACATGTTGCACAAGAATCAGTACCTGTCAAACCCATACAGCCCCTCAGAACTCATCCGCATTTGCTTAATCAAATTACCTGGACATTTACGACATATTATTTTGGTAGGACGTTGCAAAGACGACATTGAAGCTTTTCAGGGACTCTTACAAGAATTAGAAATTGACACAGACAGTCGCGGGATGCGAAAACAGGAAAACAATCACTACAGGTCACATCCGTCACAATACCGTGACGACAGAAATAATAACTGGACACGACAAGGCTATTCTTACAACGCAAATCGTGAACAAAACAGACACCACCCATATGACAACCACTGGCAGAGTAACAATAGTTACAGAGAAAGATCGCATTTCCGTAGTAATGAATATGACAGAGATTACCTTAGAAACAGACAATATGGGAACCAAAACAATTATTATCAATGGAGACAGAATAACTTCAGACGCAACAGTTCAGCACGCAGTTACGATTCAGGGAGAAATTCTCCACCACGTGACCGACAAGAAAGAAACTATGGAATCTACCGACATGACGACAGACAATATGATCGTAATGACAGACCTGAATTGCATCAGAACTGGCGGGATTCAAACAGAGCAGAGCCCTCTCGACAAGGTGAATTTGTAGAAGTTAGGTCTCCAAATCCCAATAACGACGCCCGCCAACAAAGACACAATAGACAATGACTCACGCCGCAGGCAGCCACCTGTGCAGGCTGGCTCAGAGAAAAATAACACAGACGCTAACCTTGAGAAAAGATTTAGCATTCCTTTCTGACGTATACCACATGATAATTGCGTTGAAGTTGAAACTCTGCGTACTAGGAAGAGTAAAGGTTTACAGCACATTTCACATGTAAAACCGTTTATTGAAAGATAATCCGTTGTTTTTACTTAGTCTTTGCCATAAAACTTTTCACTTCATGCTACTAGTACAATTTGTCACTCTGAGAAACTGTTAACATGCAACTGTGTTTTAAAGTTATTTATCCAGTCTAGAACTTGGGCAACTTATTTAAACAGAAATTAATAATGCATTCTTATAGTGAACAGATGACACAGCGTTATTGTGTGTGTACATTCTTGCTTGTTAGTGGCACGATTATGTAACGACCATAAGGCTCACATACTTAAAACATATACTGGTACTCCTAATGAGATTTTAATGCAACATTTTGGTTTACTTGAAAATACATTCTGGATTTAAAGTACTTTCTGTGAGATACCAGATGACACAGTGGTTAGTTTATGTGACAGCCACACGATTTTATCACGACGCTACTAATGAGTGACAATTTACAAAGTTGCTTTTGTGGTGTTTCTGTTTTATATCTGCACAGTTTTTCTGAATTATTCTGGAAAGTGAAATATGTTTTAGTGGTAACTTTTGGGGTATAGCTACAATGAGACAGCCTTTTCCGTAGCACCACAATACGTTACATCACTGTACTTTCTTCATCACTGCAATAAGTGTAATAACTAAGATATCTATACGCAAAGTATTTCACTTTTGTTTATCATGAGGTAAGTACATTGGCTTCTGCAGAACTTAGCTTTCGGAGGACAATAACTACGACACTTCCACAGAGATTGTGTTACAGCAAGACGCACATATAGCGCTACAGGACACGTATTTGAGTGATTAATTTTGTACTTAAATCATTTATTTTTAAAGATATTTGAAGTACAATGATACAAAGGTTTTCCGTGATACATTTCATTCCATTGCTGTAATCTGTAACACCTGAGGGTATAATTACATTAATCCTCAGGGGGGTACACGCCTACTTTGTGTACCACGTGTGTGGCAAGCACAATGAGCTCTAGCTAATATGGTATTTGCTTATACAACTTTACACATCGGTACCATATTTCTCTAACACAGAATTACGCAGCTATCTGATCATTTAACTGAGAGAGACAAACATTTTTTTTCTACGTCAGTGACAGATGTTTACGCAATTACACAGCTGGATAACTTCACACTTATGAAATTTTATTTTGTGTGTACTGTGTGAACCCTTCATAATTTTCAGAACCATTGTGATACTATTAGAGCTTTGAATGATGTATTTGGTATGGGATCGTGATTTTTAAAGTACGTTTGAGGTGGATGAAACTTTTGACATGAGCAGAGAATTTTTTTTAGGTTTTTAAATTATTGGAGGAAGCTACGACGATTTTGAGAGTTGACTGAGGTTTTATGATGTTATTATTACGATGACTATGTGTATTTTGCTGTTGAGGTATGTTTATGATCAATAAGCTGATGTTCCATGAGGAATTTGATTATGCTACGTATTTGTTACGATGAAATATTGAAGAAGTGTCGACGAATATGTATATGCGTAATAAGGTAAGGAATAATGAGTAGTGGTTAGGGGCTCTGGTTTGTGAAAAGGATGATGGAAACCAAGAATCGTACTTCAAGAGTTATGAAATGTGTATAAATGTGTGAATGTATCACAATGCCAGCGAAAATGTTTTGGACACTGTTATATTCATAGGATTTCGTTTCTACACATTTGCAACGCAAATTCTCGACCTGTGAAATTTTTTATATGAGACTGCCACTGTAGCGGAAACTGCTGTCGTAAATATTTCCGTAAGAAAGTTAAGTGACCACCTGCACGTAATGCATCATGGGCACCCAGCTGTGTCAGACGCCTGGAGAAAAAGCCATTAGTGTGTGACTTTTCAGAGCCACAGGTAGAAAAAAAAAGGGAGGCCATTATCCTCGCTATTGACATTCCTTTGTAGAAAGCATCGCAAATACGACATGCTGAAACTTGAAAACATATGATTATACTGTGGAGCTCTTAATTTATGATATTTACTAAAATGCCTAATGAAACGATGAGAAACATTTCACGACTATTGTCTTGCTAGTTGAGAGAAATGCCATATGGCTTGCTTTATGTATTTATTTACTCAATTTGTTTAATATCTAGTTTCTAGCTGCGCTGCAGCATTGGTTAAAATAAAATTTATAGATGTACTAACATAAATATTTTCTGTCTACAGATCGAGTAAATAATAATTTTTTTCAAAAAAATGAGGGAGCACAAAAAGACATTTACCTTCACAGGAACTGCATTCATAATTTTCTTTTCAAGTACTTGGTAATTTATTTTGTAGAATAAGTTGTGGTGCACCACTTTAATGACATAGATATTAAGATGTGAATAGACATTTCCCTTATCTGCATTGTTGTCTTTACTGTAATATTTTTCTGCTTGAGCTTTGTCACGCTTAGATATAATTTATTGCATTTGCTTCTGCTGTTTGCCAGGCATAGTACTACTAAATTTCACTTTACATTACTCTGTCAAGCCAGTTTTACTACTGATTTATTTTTCTTGTTTGCTGCTCATTGCGTAATATTAGTTGTAATATTGCTGCTTGCTTGGCCAATTTGAATATTTTGTCATTGCTGTTTGTGTTAATTGTTTTGTACTGCTGCATTGCCTCGTCCCTTAGTTTAGCATCTGAGCTCAGTAGATTTAAGTTAGCTTAAGAGAGGGTAGACTATATAAGGGAATGAGTTGCGATGAATTGGAAGAAATGCATTGAGAAGTTATACGAAAAAAGTACAGAAAGCAGGTATAGATTGGACCTTTTGGGAATAATGAAGAACGAAGGGAGATCTCCGAGAAGTAAAGAAAGTTTTGTTTGCAAAATACTGCAGTAAAAGAAACCCTGTCCTTTCCTTGTGTTATCCCACTATGTGTTTGTATTCCATGTGTATTTGTGTTTTTCCTGTCTTTATGTGTTTAGCTGATGTTGTTATGTTGTAGAATTTTTCTAATACTATGTTATTTACTTTTTAAAGATGAGTTTTGTTTGCAAAATACTGCTGTAAAAGAAACCCTGTCCTTTCCTTGTGTTATCCAACTATGTGTTTGTATTCCCTTGTGTATTTGTGTTTTTCCTGTCTTTATGTGTTTAGCTGATGTTGTTATGTTGTAGAATTTTTCTAATACTATGTTATTTACTTTGTAAAGATGTTTAAACATTATTTACTCTGTTCTGTTTTAAAGCTCATGTGTGAAGTTGATGTTTCGAAAGTTATTCTGATCTTTTATGTATGTACTCATGTCATAATTCCTGTAACACTGATGTATATGTTATTTCGATTCTTTTGTAAAGCCTGCACTACAAATGTTATCTGTATTGTTATGTTCTTTAATGATGTATTTTGTACCATTGTTATTGTATTCTTATGTTATAAAATTGTAATTGACACCAGTTCATCACATTATTAACTTGTAAGTTACATTTCACTGCACACGTTTCTGTTGGTCATAGTATATGGACAATATGTGACAAGTAGGGACTGTTAGTGTTTGCACGTGTGTTAATAATTCAGCAAGGGACTGGATGACAGCATTGCTGGTTCTAAGGACAATTCCAAAAACTTTGTGAGTGCACAAGTGGTGGTTATGGACTTGCTACATTATCCGCAAGACTCTTCAATGGTGATTGTGCACCTGCACAGTCACAACAGATGGCTGCTGGCCATCTCTACAAGGACTACAGTGGGTCTGCATCTTTGATGACCCACCAATACCATTATTTCTACAAGGACTACAGTGGGCCTACACCTTTACTGACTCACCAGTACCATTATTTCTACAAGGACTGCAGTGGGTCTGCACCTCTGGAGGCCCACCAATACCGTAATCTCTACCAGGACTACAGTGGGTCTGCTCTGTGATGACCTACCTACCAATACTCTTCAAAATTTCGACTGACTCTGCTGTGGGTTTGCTCTGTTGTGGACCAATACCTGTCTGCATGTCAAGAGTCAGCATTATCTTTCTGTTGGAAGGACATCACCACTTCAAGACTACATGGAAATCCACTACTTACGTGTGCATTTTCTTTTACTGCTCAGACTTTGAGAGAAACGCTGCAATTTTACTGTGATGAATGATCAGTACTGTCTTTATGGACTGTGCGAAAATTTTAGCTTTTGACCAACATTGTATCAATAAGTGTGTGCATTTGATTTCTTTGTTATTGTAATTATGAAAAATTTTATCAAATCATTATTGGCCACTGCCCAAAACAATTTGTAACCTTTTTTGTGGGGAGCATGGGGGCTATGTAAGTAGGCTGTTTATGTTTTCTTATTGGCAACGTTACGTAGCGCTCTGTATGAAAATCACTGGCTGTGCTGTGTGCAGTCTGTGGCTAGTTTACATTGTTGTCGGCCATTGTAGTGTTGGGCTGCTGGATGTTAACAGCGCGTAGCGTTGCGCAGTTGGAGGTGAGCCGCCAGCAGTGGTGGATGTGGGGAGAGAGATGACGGAGTTTTGAAATTTGTAATACTGGATATCATGAACTGCTATGTATATTATCATTTTTCAACACTATTAAGGTAAATACATTGTTTGTTCTCTATCAAAATCTTTCATTTGCTAACTATGCCTATCAGTAGTTAGTGCCTTCAGTAGTTTGAATATTTTATTTAGCTGGCAGTAGTGGCGCTCGCTGTATTGCAGTAGCTTAAGTAGCGAAGATTTTTGTGAGGTAAGTGATTTGTGAAAGGTATAGTTTAATGTTAGTCAGGGCCATTCTTTTGTAGGGATTATTGAAAGTCAGATTGCGTTGCGCTAACAAAATATTGTGTGTCAGTTTAAGAACAGTCAGGTATAGTTTTTCTAAGGGGACGTTTCACGTGGTTCTATAAATCTTCGTTGTAAGTGCAGTTTCGAGGTACAGTATTGATTCCTATGATTCATTAAAGAACTACATTCTTCCACTATCGGCTACAAATGCTGTACTGCACGCAGGTTGTGATCATGTTAATCGCGGGTTAACCACTCGGTGGGAAGCGCAGGATTGTGCCGCCAGAAAACTGGACGCCACATGGTGTAAGGTCGTAATAAAATCATCCATGTTACCGAATTTTTATAATGTGATGACAGTTCCACAGAGTTGAAAGTGATGGAGAATTATACTTGACGGAGAATGAGCATGTACAAGGGATGCTGTGCTCTGTGAGGAATCTCTCAAAATGCAGTGCCAGCTTGAGCATTAGAGTGAAATCGTAAGATATGTACAAAATCTTACAAGTAATACTATGGCTTTCTAGCAGAAGAAACGGTATCTGCGACTTTGTATCATGTCTTTCCGTTCAGCCATGCACTTGTGTTGGAGATTTCTTTTTAATGAATACCATCCCAACTGTCGAATCATATCCATGGTGTTCTTATTTCGAAACTATCTGCCCTTCTTTGAGCTTTTTTCGAGCCTATCTGCTAGAGATCTCATCAGTCTCTTTCAGCACTTGTAACTGTTCCTCACTCTTTGACCCATCCTCCCTGCAACATTGTCTATGTGATCGTTCCAATTTAATTTACACACAGACCAGACGTCGGGGTGCACTACATCTAACACCTTCTGCGTCTAGTGGA
The DNA here is from genome assembly GCF_023898315.1 of Schistocerca nitens. Lineage (NCBI taxonomy): Eukaryota > Metazoa > Arthropoda > Insecta > Orthoptera > Acrididae > Schistocerca > Schistocerca nitens. The sequence continues at coordinate 653,528,547 of NC_064618.1, forward strand.
GGAACAGAGCGAGCTGACTTAATGCGACTGGATCATGTGTTAACCACTCGAAGGAAATGAGAGCATGTTGTCATAGATCTGCCAATCGTGTAAATGATGTAATACCACCGTTAAACAGTCCTGTCTCCCACAACAACACGAGGCAGTAGTAGAAGATAATGTGAGCACTTACGGTGGTGTTTCTTATTGTTGAATTTGGAAGACTTCGCTTCACACGGAAACTGATAGAAGGACTAGGAGTTTGCTGCTGCTCCCAGTATTGTGGGCGTTTATAAACTACAGCTACTGCCGTTCGAAGGAGGTGGCCTCTCCATTGTCCAAGAGTCCCACGTCAAACTGCACCCACATTTAACAGGACACAGTATCACAGAACGGCTACATAGTGGGGGTGGGGGGCTTGGAGGTTACGTTCTGATCACCTGTACATAGCATTCTGTTGGCACCTAAACCATTTGCAAAGAGGTCAAGAGTACAGGGACTGGAATCGCACGTATTTTCATGTAACAAATCTGAAGACGTCTGCTTTATTCACCCAACACGATCTAGATGCATGTTTCTGTTTCAGGAATGTAGTGGAAAATGAAGAAGAACTATATCTTATTGGAATATGGTTGAACTATTTTTGCCTTTCGGTGAAAACACTATACTGTTAACCTTATAACACTACCGGCTACTATTAAATTAGCAATATCCCGATAATGTTACTCCTGTGGAAGGATCCTTTTTTGTTGTGATCGTTCGTAACAGAAAGGTATCGGACTATTTTTGTTTCTCTATAGATTTCTGTAGAAAGGAAGCAGTAGCAGAACAACCGGGAATCGAAGTAAATTGTGAAAACGTATAAGGAAATGGTCATCAGCCTACTAACCAAAATTGCACCAAGTACTGTCATGGTTAATAAAGGAAGTTAGTAATTGGGATTTACTTGAAACTGAAATTCTCTTTTGCTGATGAGGTAGAAGACAACAGCACAGTTTATCACTTAATGTGCCATTGATTTGACATGAGGAGTATTAATACGTTTAGGCAACAACTGGCTCTCAATAACACTTATTATCTGTGCATCACAGTAGGAAGAAAATGTTCAAATGTTTGTGAATTCCTAAGGGACGAAACTGCTGAGCTCATCGGTCCCTAGACTTATGCACTACTTAAACTAACTTAAACTAACTTACGCTAAGAACATGCCTGAGGGAGGAATCGAACCTCCAGCGGGAGTGGATACACAATCCGTGACATGGCGCCTTAGACCACGCGGCCACTTTGCGTGGCACAGTAAGAAGCTAACGATCATTACAGGTAAATGGTTACTAAATCGGAACACTACTAATTTCGACAAGAGGTTCTTTTGTCAGTTTAGTTATGGAAATTACAACCATTGAAGTACTTACCAAGTAATTGTATCTTTTGTACTTATTACTATTTGTATTCTCTAAGAACATTCACTTACTTATACTAATTAGACCAGAAGGGACATGTGATACCTGAATCTAGTATAGTTTAAATAGATGTAACCACTCCCAATTTGTGGCAGGCGGAAGACTGGTTCTTCCACCACGACAACGCACCAGCACACACAGCCATCTCTGTTAGACAGTTTCGGGTAAAAATGCCATTGCTCCGCTGTCCCGCGCACCTTACTCGCCTAAGATGGCTCCGTGCGACTTTTTCCGATTTCCGCGCATCAAAATGGGCTTGAAAGGACACAGGTTTGACAAAACTGAAGAAGACAAGAAAAAAACGAGGAAGGAGCTGTCACCCATTTCTAAAGATGAGTACAAAAATTGATTCGAACAGCAGAAACACCGGTTGGACAAATGCGTTAGTCATAATGGAGAGTATGTTGAGTGGACAAGGTTGTTTTGTTTCGTAAACGTTTTGAAAATATATACTTTTAAAAAATAATTCAGGTTCTTTTGGGTACCCCACAGGCTTGTGCTGTTTCACTCAAGCGATGTCTCCCGATTCTGTATACCCGTTATTTTACACAGCGTGCATACAGTACTGGTTAGTGCTCTTTGCAGTTACGAGAGCCGATCACTGCACGTGAGAATCGCGGTAAATGTGATATTGTCTGACTTTTTAGGAACAAGTATCTATGGTGGAATTTTCTAATACTCAGAGAAAATTTTGTGGCGGAATTCAGCACACAGCTGATGTTGTGTGTGTGTGTGTGTGTGTGTGTGTGTGTGTGTGTCCATGAAATAAGCACAGATACAACATGGTTTTTGTCCTCCTATAAACGTACAACTATCAAAAACACACAGCCACGACGATAATAAGAAAATCAGTCATAACTCCAGCCGATTTTCAGTTTGAGAGCGTTCAAAGTTGGTGTCTGTCAATAAATTCTAGTGCACGTAGCCGTTACACATATTTGAGACGATACCTCGTGATGACTGGGTGTTGTGTGATGTCTTTAGGTTAGTTAGGTTTAGGTAGTTCTAAGTTCTAGGGGACTGATGACCATAGATGTTAAGTTCCATAGTGCTCAGAGCCATTTTGTAGTGCTACAACGATGAAAATTAATATTACGATGATGTCAAACCTTATTTCCATGATTTAAAGAAGTATTCATGATATTAAATATGTAATTATAATTTTTTATTATTTTCATTTTTGTGCTCAGTATATCAAAGACTTTCTAGTGCACGGAATAAATTAACATTGTTTGTACTACGAAACTATATATGATTGTTAAGGGTTAAGCATGTAATAATTCGATGTAAGACATTTTGTTGAGTCTGAATTTTGTTCTCCTACTGGTCGGTAGAGAAGGAAAAGTTCCTTAATCGATGTGAAGGTATAAAGGCTGTAAAAAGGAGAGAGAGAGAAGGTAAATACAAGTTATTCAAAACAAATAACTCCTAACTGCAACGTCTTGTGATTTCCTATAACTAAAAATTGCAAGGTCTGATCTGAGCCTGTCCTGAATAACAGCGAAGAACATTTGGCTGGCTCTGAGCACTATGGGGGACAACATCTTAGGTCATAAGTCCCCTAGAACTTAGAACTACTTAAACCTAACTAACCGAAGGACATCACACACACCCATGCCCGAGGCAGGACTCGAACCTACGACCGTAGCAGCCCCGCGGTTCCGGACTGCAGCGCCAGAACCGCACGGCCACCGCGGCCGGCGCGAAGAACATTTATGTTATCATATATTTTCTTCGTTTGATCACGGTTGGGATTCGCACATTTCTTTTTGTTACGCGACGTGTTACGAATATTTTCATTATACGCGCAAAAGTGCACACAGCTTTAATCGAGCCTGCGTCTTCCGGAAACGATAACTTTTAATCAGTACAATTACGCGAATACCGTCTAAATCGCAACCGTGATCGCAAAAGTGTTTCCTGGACTAAATAACTCTTATAAAATGTGTATTTTCCAAAGCGAGCAGCATTGCACTATCGCTGACTCGCAACAATCGAAAGAGTAAACGAAAGCGTTGCTTAAAAAAATTGCCACCTTTTAATAATTATTATTATCCTATTAAATAAATAAATAGCAATTCAGTGGCTATCCAATCAATAAACAGAGGGGGCAATTCAATTTGAACCATTTTTTGAGACGATACGCGTCTTTCGTATACAGGTAAAAACACACAGTCCTTTTTCCGTTCGATGGCAAGCTGCCACTAAATATGCGCTTATTGGTACATGGGAGCAAGTCGTTTTCATAAACTTGTAAGATTACCAATAGAGGGTTCTTATCTGTTGTAGTTCCGTAAGCGTTTTGACAAGATCAACTGCTCTCACATCACGAGACAGAGGCCGTGTTTCTTACTGACAAAATGTGGAAGATGGAAACCTGATGAGTCTGGATCGTTTCCAAAGGAGATGAGCTCCGGATTTAGTCACACGTTCCGTTTTCAAGGAGACATCATTTGACTGTTTACAATAGTTGGGTGACTCAGTGAAACTTCTGCTGTCATAGTATGGATGTCTCCAAAGAGACACCAAAAGATTATCCTGGAACAGAATGATCGCTAGTCTCTCACCATAATAATTTCAGGGTGATCCATCCACGAAGAATGCGATGTTCACCGCTTCGCTGTGGTGAGTGATTCAGGACCAGCACCAGTTATTGTGGAGAGAGAGGGGAACACGCGTTAGAATGTTCACGGTGTTGTGCATACTTTTGAGCAGTGAGAATATTCTCAATGATGCCGTGTGTTTAGCAAATGGCTTTTTGCATACAGATCGCTGAGGTATTGCTCGCACTCTGGAAAGTGAAGACTTTTTTGGAACAAGGATTGGTCTGCTTGTTCACAGGAAGTCGGAAGGCAGCGTTTCTTGTTGACAACAGGGCACACAACCCTGAGATGTGCACTGACAGCTCCACATCACATGGTGTAAGGTCAACTGTGAGCGAAAGCAGAGAAGACGAGCATTGGAACAAGTTGGATTCTGGTTGACTCTGCATTGCTGCCAGTCACTCAACCATCACTTCTTCCTATTAACTGGCACCAAGTTTAAATTTTGGCGTTAAATATAGGTCTACTTGCACATCTCTACTAAGCTAAGAAAATGCAGCGAAAGAAAGGAGACTTGTACTAACCTCAGCTACCTCCTCCTCCCAAGGATTCGTGGGAAATGGACTTGGACATAAGCCTTTATTTAAACAATTTCCAGCAGTATGGCCATCCGATGTGTTCACCACGTGATCCGGACTCCAACTGACTAAGTACACATCGCCACCACCAAAGGGCGCTCTCATCTGTGACATAATCCAAGATGGCGGCAAAAAATGCGTTCACCATGGGGTCTGCACCTAGTACACAGTACCGGCACCAGAGGGCACTACCATTACGTCAGGTGATGACACAAGTACCGTTATCCAAGATGGAGCCATACAATGTGTTCACCAAGAGCTCCAGACTCCAACTGACTTAGTATACAGCGCCACCACCAGAGGGCGCTCTCATCTGTGACATAATCCAAGATGGCGGCATACATTTTGTTCACAAAGAGCTCCAGACTCCAACTGACTAAGCACACGGTACTGGCACCAGAGGGCACTGTCGTCAGTGATGTCATCTGATGACACGACTACCATTATTCAAGATGGTGGCATACATTATGCTCACCACAAGGCCTAGTACATATTGACACCCTTAGAGACGCTACCATATACTTGGAATGAATTTTCTCGAATGCCACGCCCACCTGGACTTGGAGGGAAATAGTTAGTCTCCACTGCAATCCTCAACTGTCTGCCACATCCCCTTACCAACCCATGTTGTCAGGCTAACGTATACTAACACGCACTAACACATATTAACGTGTGCTAAAGTGTCCTAACGTGCAGTAACATGTACTCACATGCACAATGCGTGACGTCATCCAAGGTGGTGGGGAGAAATGGCAGGAAAACAACTCTGCCTATGATGGACATAAGTTTTTATTTTGCAAGCAATGACTCCACCACGAGATCTAGACTCCAACTGACCTTGTACACATTACTGTCACCACAGTGTACTGTCATCCCTCCTGTGACCTAATCCCAGATGGTGGTCTATAGAGGCAAAATGGCGCGAAAACCACTCAGGCTGGGGGGAATAAGGAAGGAGTACACTCTGTTTATTTTGAAACATTTTATTTAGGTATGGAGTATATCTATCACACTGTGAAACATCCCCTTTGAAAGTTAAGAATGACTGTGCTGGTAAACTACGGCGTTAGTTGATATTCAGACAGCTGAGCAAAACTGAACGTACTCAGATATTACTCTCTTTACTTATTCTGATCATCAGCAAACTGACACAAAATTTTTAGCACAATGCACTCCGACTTTCAATAATCCCTACAAAAGAATGGCCCTGACTAACAATAACCTATGCCTTTCATGAAACACTTACCTCACAAAAATCTTCGTTACTCCAACTACTGCAATACAGAGAGCGCCAATACAGCCAGCTAAATAAAAGATTCTAGCTACTGACAGGCATAGTTAGCAAATAAAAGATTTTGATAGAGAACAAACAATGTATTTACTTTAATAATGTTCAAAAGTCATCATATATATATATTTATCGATTCATGACATCCATCTTTACAAATTTCCTTTTTCTGGCGGACACACATCCAGATCGTCTGCTTCAAACTCTCAAAACTCTGGCATCTCTCTCTCCACATCCACCACTGCTGGCGGCTCACATCCAACTACCCCACGCTATGCACTGTTCTCATCCAACTGCCCAACACTACGCACTGTTCACATCCAACTGCCCATCACTACACAAGCGAATATTCCAACAATGAGTCCAACCATCCACAGACTGCACACAGCACAGTCAGCGATTTTCATACAGAGCACTACGTGGCGTTACCAAGATGAAAACCTAAACAGCCTACTTACAACTGTCACAAAACGCTCGCCCTGATGTGCTTGGGGTCTCAATACACAGTCTGCAGACACGCAAACAACTCCTAATGTACCAAAATAATTTCAGTACAGACATGCAGAATCCTCCTAAATAATGCAGTACAGTGTTGTGTAGACACACTCAGTACTCCTAAACTGTCCAAATAACGCATAGCACAGCCTACAGACATGCTTGCAAAATAATGCAATCAACTTGCACAAGCACCGTCCGCCACACCCTGTCCACTAGAGCGCGCAGGAGGTTAGCAGCAACCCCCGCCAAGTGACATGGCCATCAGCTGTCAAATCACACACAGACGACCGTTAAGGTCCCGCACACATGAGGCGGTGGCGCCCCTTTCATACTTGACACCAGAGAAATTCCTATCAAAATACGTGTTCACTTAGACACTGGTTCTGTTGCGACTGGCCACGGACGCACACACTGTCACAGTCATGAGCCGCTGCCGGATGCATGTGAAAGTTGCATCTATTTCCAGGCATACAGCCAATGTTATACTGATGTCACAGAACTCCAAGGCTCAGCCCCCACATGTGAGACACCTCCGAGCAGCACGTGTCTTTACCATTGGTGGCAGAATAGCACTGGCTGCTTCCACTATAATGGAAAATACGAGCTGTATTCAGCTGTTTGTACCTGCCCCAGCGAGAGTGACACCTCGCCGTGAAATATCCCCATGGCGACTCGCAATCTAAAAGGTTCTCAGTCTTATACTCATGTCACATGACTATGTAAAAATCAAGAACTGAGTCGACCTCGCACAAATTGTATAGTGTCCCAGAAATAGTTAACGCTCGCTTTCTTGTTGTCTCAGCTTGCATGCACGAAAATTCTTGCCCTAACAGAACCTGTTTACGAAAATAGCACAGAATAACGTCGAATGCACTCTTTCCAGCGCTCCTAACGTGGTACCCACTCCATCACGTGTTACCCTTCCTACTCTCGCAAATGTTCTCAACGCTATGTAGAAACTCCTATATCCCAGTACAAAGGATGTGGATGAATCAAGCATTATGATTGGCTCTTATCAAATTTTCCCGCCGAATTACTGTTGTCGTCGGTATCGAAGCACCATCCACCTTTTCTTTCCTTCTGCAGGCGGGACTCTCAGAGGTAAAATTATTTTGCACAGATCAAATGTCTCTGAGCACTAAGGGACTGAACATCTGAGGTCATCAGTCCTTTGCACAGATCGCTAAAGTGCATTGACAGTTAAACTCGAAAAGTTGTCTATAGATCATCAAATACATACCAAACTCACAAGGATATTGGAAGCCAGGAACATATCTAACAGTGTAACTGCAATTAAATATTACGATTGCTGCTACTGTCTGACACTAATGGACGTACAGGTAATGTATCCTCTTGACGGCTGTGCTTCTGGAACGAATCTCAGTATCTATAGCGCACATAATTTGCCATGTAAAAAATCTCTTGCAGTTATCGATGTGTTGAATCTATACGTACCTCACGATAGGACACACAGTCATCCTCTCTAGTCATGCCACAACATAAACCGCAGTAACTTTACAATGCTATACATACATATTTTACACAGCATAAGCCACAGTAACTTTACAATGCAATATATACACATTTTACACAAACAGAGCAGTTATCTTTTATATCCATACAGCACCCAAAAAACTTATTGTATACCTACACTCAAACCAGCTATATGTCACGATGCTCCTCAGTCCCAGGAAAGCATCGTCTGCCTTTTATTTCTCCCTATAGACGAGACTTTCAGCGGCAATAAACTATTTTACACTGATCGCCATATTGCAGCGTGAACTAAACCTCGCAAAGTGCTATACATATTGTCAAATACGGAAAGACTCTTACTCAATTAGACTGCTCTCTCACTGATGACAGGAGCTTGAATGAAAGAACACAAGTATTTTGGCATGGTTTAAGATAATATTATACCATTTTCGCAGTACTTCTCCATATGAAGCACACAGAAGTAGCCTCCCAATCGCTCACGCAACATAATTCCGAAGATATAGACTGGAAATTATTTCTCTACAAAACCAAAAGTTTAGCTAGGTGGAGCATGCTCTAGACCACTGAGTAACTAGAAACAAACAGATGAAAAATGATATTTATCTCGCTGATGTAACAGATTCCAAATCATCCCTATAATTTACAAGCCAACTAAGGTCTTTCCCATGTCTAGAGAACAGGCAAACATGTCTTCCACATGCCAGATGCACACACCACAATCGATCTTCCCTCAACTAAATAAAGGTGCGAAATGTGCAGAAGCAGTCAACCAAACAATTTACATGGTAGGGAATAACGGTCCTGCGCAAACGCACCTCCAGACACAGTTTTCTCAAATCTCCACTTGATCACGAAAGCCGCCCGTCTTACGATCGTGGTCTCAATTGAACGTCATTCGACAATGAGCGAAGTATCGAAAATGCACCCTGCTGTTGGCGCTGGTTCTGGAAATATAAATATCACTACCTTTCTGACGACTCGATATACTCTTCCCTTTGCTATCACAGTACTCCAAGTCAAATCGATACCCTCCTTACGACCGGACGTAGTCATTTCCTTTACATAAACACATACATTATAAACCTGATGCTCAAATACAGACCTGTCACGCATCCCCTACTACCAGTTATAATACTTAGCTGATTGCCCACGACACGAAGTAATACTGAGACCAAATTAGCCAGGGGAGGACACGTCTCTTAAGCTTTTTCGTACAAGTCCTACCACCGAGTCCTAGAAAGAGAGACATAATCGACCACATGTTAAAAAACTCGATCGCAATAACTACTGTATGTTAATGTCACAAGCGGTCTTGGTTCTACAGGTGCACACAAGTTGTTGTTTTTGTTGTGGCCTTCAGCCCTGAGACTGGTTTGATGCAGCTCTCCATGCTACTCTATCCTGTGCAAGCTTCTTCATCTCCCAATACCTACTGCAACCTACATCCTTCTGAATCTGCTTAGTGTATTCATCTCTTGGTCTCCCTCTATGATTTTTACCCACCACTTTGCCCTCCAATATTAAATTGGTGATCCCTTGATGCCTCAGAACATGTCCTACCAACCGATTCCTTCTTCTAGTCAAGTTGTGCCAGAATCTCCTCTTCTCCCCAATTCTATCCAATACCTAGTCATTAGTTATGTTATCTACCCATCTAATCTTCAGCATTCTTCTGTAGCACTACATTTCGAAAGCTTCTATTCTCTTCTTGTCTAAACTATTTATCGTCCATGTTTCACTTCCATACATGGCTACACTCCATACAAATACTTTCAGACACGACTTCCTGACACTTAAATCTATACTCGATGTTAACAAATTTCTCTTCTTCAGAAACGCTTTCCTTGCCGTTGCCAGTCTACATTTTATATCCTCTCTACTTCGACCATCATCAGTTATTTTGCTCCCCAAATAGCAAAACTCCTTTATTACTTTGTCTCTTTTCCTAATCTAATTCCCTCAGCATCACCCGACTTAATTCGACTACATTCCATTATCCTCGTTTTGCTTTTGTTGATGTTCATCTTATATCCTCCTTTCAAGACACTGTCCATTCCGTTCAACTGCTCTTCCAATTCTTTGCTGTCTCTGACAGAGTTACTGTGGTGTCACAGCCAGACACCACAAGTGCTAGGTGGTAGCTTAAATCGGCCGCGGTCCTGTAGTACATGTCGGACCCGCGTGTCGCCACTGTGTGATCGCAAACCTAGCGCTACCACAAGGCAGGTCTCGAGAGACTGACTCGAACTCAGCCCAGTTGTACGGACGACAGAGCTAGCGACTAGACGTACGAAGCCTTTCTCTCTCATTAGCCGAGAGACAGAATAGCCTTCAGCTAAGTTAATGGCTACGAACTAGCAAGGCGCCATTAGCCTTACAGTGATTGTAATTAAAGTCTCCTTTGTGCGATGTACCACAATGAGTTATTAAAGATAAGTATTTTACCAGCTACGTACTTTTCTTCATAGCATTAATTACGTATCCTGTTCCAGTACTTCACGCCCGTCTGCGTTAGTCTAGCGTGCATTAAGCCACCTCTATCTACAAGGTGTTGGCCCAGCTGCCGACACATCATTACAATATCATCGGCGAACCTTACAGTTTTTATTTCTTCTCCATGGATTTTAATACCTACTCCGAATTGATCTTTTGTTTCCTTTACTGCTTGCTCGATATACAGATTGAATAACATCGGGGCCGGCCGAAGTGGCCGTGCGGTTAAAGGCGCTGCAGTCTGGAACCGCAAGACCGCTACGGTCGCAGGTTCGAATCCTGCCTCGGGCATGGATGTTTGTGATGTCCTTAGGTTAGTTAGGTTTAACTAGTTCTAAGTTCTAGGGGACTAATGACCTCAGAAGTTGAGTCCCATAGTGCTCAGAGCCATTTGAACCATTTGAATAACATCGGGGAGAGGCTACAACCCTGTCTTACTGCCTTCCCAATCACTGCTTCCCTTTCATGTCCTCGACTCTTATAACTGCCATCTGGTTTCTGTAAAAACTGTAAATAGCCTTTCGCTCCCTGTATTTTACCCCTGCCACCTTCAGAATTTGAAAGAGAGTATTCCAGTCAACATTGTCAAAAGCTTTCTCTAACTCTACAAATGCTAGAAACGTAGGTTTGCCTTTCCTTAATCTTTCTTCTAAGATAAGTCGTAAGGTCAGTATTGCCTCACGTGTTCCAACATTTCTACGGAATCCAAACTGATCTTCCCCGAGGTCGGCTTCTACCAGTTTTTCCATTCGTCCGCAAAGAATTCGCGTTAGTGTTTTGTGAGCATAGTGTTTTTCTTTACATATGTGCTGTTTACAGAGTTCGTGACGGAATGACTCGTAATTTTCGCATGTCGGACGCTGCTGCTATGCTTTTATCTGTTTCCTTGTAGAGAAACCGGGAAGAGGGATGTATGTCCTGTGCTTGAAATATATTTCTTACATTGGAATATTAACAGCGCTACATTCCACACGTCTGATAGGTTGGAAATGCAAGCTATCTAACATTATAGCCGGTTTTAAGTGCAGAACGCTGTAGCCTTAGGAGTGCCTGTGTTTATGTTCTCTCTTACCAGTACCTTCCAGGTACCGATCCTAGACCCTAGAACAAAACTTTTACAGTTGATAGCTTGGTTGATTTACGTAAAAATGCGTCGAACTCCATCCGTCTGGAGATCCATCACGTATAAAAGTCATCTGTTTCTTGTTCTTCTTAACCGTCCGCTATTACATCATGACACTTTGAAATCTATACATCAATATGGAGTGCTAACGTCCTCGACATGGGCGCATCTCGAGAAATCTTGTGCACTTGGATTGGTGAGGACTCGGAATGCTCTGTTCATTCACGAGACGTAGAGTGTAGCGGTATACTTCTGATCGGTTGCAGATTAATTCGCTAACGGTGCTGCAGGGCGGGTAGGTCAATGACAGTGTGAGGAGGGTCTTCCACTCTCTAATTTTACCCTAAGAGAGAGAGAATGCTCTGTGATTCCCATACGCAGGGAGGTAAATGGTAAATTAAAACGCTATGCTCGATGTGATAGAAATATGTGGAGCACTATCTGGTATATTTTGATGATTTATGTGTCCAAGAATTAACACTGAATGAACATACTGCAAAGTCGTCTATTCATGTTCGCAATGACACTCGCAAAGTGGAGAAAGGGTGGTTTAGCTAAGATACTGAATTTAAGGAAACATGCTGTCACATCATTAGCCGGTGTTGAAATTACTGTAAAATTGCTAAAATTGTTCACACTATCAACAGTGATGCTTATTATTAGAGTACATCGATGGTGTCTTTTTCCATCCCATCTGTGCTCTGGCACGCTCTTGGTTACCACGTAATGATTGAATGATATCGGTTGTTTGAGTTGAGGAAAGAGTTTTGGTGGATGGACACTACCTTCTGTGGTGGATAGCACCGAAACACTGATAGCGTACATGAGTGCAACATGTTGGATCAGTCGAAAGGGAACACAGAGCCATCAGCTATTCCGTCAGTGGGAGAGACGAGTCTAAATGTAGAGCTCGTGAATCACCTTCACACTGTAGTCTGTAAACCGACGCCAACGCCGTAAAACTCTTCCAGTTTGCTTATGTTGTAAGTGTCTTTAAATAATAAGCGTATGTGTGGCGTATTATAATATCTACTGTAGGAATATGATTTACACCGTGCACCGTGTAGTTTCCTATGAAAGGCCGTGGATCTGCTTTCTTAATGTCATTTTAGAACTTGGCACAGGCCTCGAAGTCGTGGCAGAAAAACTAAATCTTTGGCATTGTACAAAAGCGTGTTAGAAAGCAGTGTTTCAAACAACTAAACAGGACCAGAGGGAGGGTCTTATGCGATTTAGTATAGTCTGTGAGATACGATCATTCGACTAGAGTATAGGTGATCAAACTTTAAAGTGGCCTCTGAATTGCCTGTGTATTTAATAGGATCGTGCCACACAGGTGGTAGTAGCAGCAGTTTGATGTGTGAATTCGGTGTGGGTCTGGGTATACCATTAGGAATGCTTGGAAGGCTGCATACCTCGCTATTCTGGGGAAGCATTGAAAAATCTCTTTCTCCACACTGGAATACATTGCAGCTATGCGTCATTGTGCGAGCAATGGCACCTAGGTGACTTCTATATCAGATGAAGTTAATGGAACTTCTATAGTTCTTAATTTTTCTCTGTTTTGGGGTAGAAAATAACGATGATAGCATGTTGGGGGTGATAGATTTGAATGGACGCGGATCTGTAGTACTTGTATTAGTTTGGGAAGGTAGCAACATGCACGCATTTCCATCGAATGGTTAAAACATGCTCCTGTCGCACTAACTCAGCTCACTCTGTTTCAACACGGGTTGCGGAAGGTGGTGGGTATGGTTTTCTCCGACTTCTGCTCGGTTCCGACTTAAAATAGAACGATCACATATGAAAGGGGCGACACCGCCTAATGTGTGCGGGATCTTAAAGGGCGTCTGTGTGTTGTTTGACAGCTGAAATATGGAGACCGGTCCATTTATTTCCGACATCCCAAGAGCAGTATACTGCAGTCAGTTCTCGATTCTGATTGGCTAGAAGACCTATATGTTAAAACATTTCGTGCAAATGGCGGGATCGAGACATCGCGAGGGGATGAGACGTCTAGCGGGCTGAGGTAATGTTTTCGTGGAAGCTAGCTGGACTCTTTCATGTTACATTAAGCGTGTCAATTCTTCCTGCTCTGGCATATGCCGACTATCGTGCAAGAACCTACGTAACATAAATAAAAGACGTGAGGGCTTTTTAATTGCATTTTGCCCTTTATCCCTCGATATATGTGTGATAACGACGATTTGGTGGGAGGGTTTTGCTACTGGAAAGCTACGGCAGACCGTACGAAATGACACCCTGTTGGTGTGAATGTGGACATAATGATAACCACACTAATTCTCAGGAATGCATTTGTGTTCGAGTGTGGTCAGTGTTCCGACATGTGGGAGGAAAGTGATGTGGGTGAGAAGTGAGCAGGAAAGGAGGTATAGATTCCCCGATTTTTATGTTTAAAAATGCGATTTCAACGCATGTCCAGCCGTAGAGGTACGAAAGATTTTACTTGGAAAATTATGTCGAGCCATGGGGAGGATACATATTTAGGTAGGATATTCATACTTCCAGAGTCACAGTCGTCGTGAAGAGGTATTTCAGATACTTCGCTCATTGTTGAATGTCGTATAGGTACGGAACGAGGGTTCCCTTGCTTTCAGCTACCTAGTTTTGTACCTATTTGGGACAAATCGTTACAAGTCTCTCTGTCTTTGTCACCTCAGTCCTGCAAGTCCGAAAGTTCCAGAAACCTCTTGCTCGACGACGAGGTATACTGCCGTTCTACACATTTTCAGACTTTATTTCGTTCAGAGAACATCGATTGTGATGTGTTATTTGCATCGAGATGATGAAACACCGGTGGGAGATACATTTACTGGCTCTCTAGACGTGAGAAACACATCCTATTACGAGTATTAAGACCTTAACTGACTTTGTAAAGTTCAATAATAATTCGGAATCCGTTAGATCACTGTCATCGGGCGGCATTCTTTAAAAATACGAATGGAACTACCAGTTTCCTCTATGTTCGAGTTTTCACATAAAAATCTTCGCAGACGAGATAAGTTTTATTTACTCAGTGACTTGCAGCACGTCTCACGTAATGACCTCCATACGGTATTGGCTTTCTTCAGATATAGTTCCAACTTGTTATCTTCTGAATTATATTGTGCAGGCAATCGGTAGCATACTGTTGGGTGGTTGATATCGAGAACAGTCGCGTAAATGGAATGATATTCCGGCAAACCATGTGAAAATACATGAAATTGTGGAAATTTTCGCAGGATAGTCTGTTATTGTCTACTTCAGTCGCCCTTTTCAACTGTCCTCAGATTCATGGATGTCTTTGAAGAATGGAGCGTTTCCTGGAAGTACCATTCTTTGTCGGTGGGAGCAGTCGTTCACCAGTATTTTCTAGGAAGACCTTTGAAATCGCCGCCTCTCTTAAGGTGAGACGGTTCCTGTTTAAAATGTCCCTGTGTCGGCAAGTCAGAGTCCTGGTGTTTCTCCACTGCTGCTGTAAGGATGCCTTCGAAGCAACTTTGTTTGGCTGTGCTCGCCATTATTCTTTGTAGGGGACCTTTGAAACCACCACTGCCATAGGGGTGACGCGGTTCCGAAGACTACCGCCATAATAGTTGCCGATATTCACTTGCGATCAAAGGAAACCGCCGGCATAATAGAGCTTCGTTATTACACAAAAGCAAACTGCCGCTCCTCACTTTCCACCGCTTGGCAGCGCTAGATGCCGCTGGCGTGCTCAGACTGTTAACACTCGCCGGGGCGGGCGCATCGTTATGGTGACGAGGGAATTTCTTTCGACAGCTACGTGACGTTGTTACAGTGTATGTTGCATAATGGTTCGTTGTTTACGAGAGAGGGATGGCGGGTGGTGGTTTTTCATTTTAATTTCGATGTTTTTCTCCGAGGGCTGTAAAGCATTTACCACGATCTGTGTGTGTGCCCGCCGGAGTGTATGTGTATTTGAAGCATCTACGCTGTTTGGTTTCGAGTGGTGTTCAGCTGTTGGATTATAAGATTTTTTTTCCGACAGCAGTGAGGTATTTACCATGATCTGCGTCTGTATGCCTGTGTGTGTGTGTGTGTGTGTGTGTGTGTGTGTGTGTGTGTATGTGTGCGTGTGTTTGAAGCATCAAGGCTGTTTCGTTTCGAGTGGTGTTCAGTCGTTGAATTATATGATTTTTTTGTTAAATTGATGATTCTTTCAATTACTGTTCTTCTAGTTGGTCTGTTGGGGTTTCTTTTCTCAGTAGACAAGCCAGGGAAATTCTCTGGTGCTTCTGTTGCTGAAACTGTGACTGCTGACGTTTATCTGGCTGAGATTTCTTCCAAGTTAGAGTGACAGTAGGACTGTTTCCAGTCAATTGTTATCCCTTCCTTTCATGTCAAGTACTCTGAACGATGTATGAGTATGTTGGTATGTGTGAAATTATGAATATGTCCCACCTCCAGCAGCTATTCATATATAGATTGCCAGGAGGCAACTCTTCCTGTATTTCTGTGATAGTTTGCTGTCCAATCATTTTATGCTAAGTGACTTGAATGATATATGACTGCAAGGGGTGTGATACAGTACTGCAAATGAATGAACTGAGTGCGACAATTCTGATAGTGAATTTCTGGCGAGCACACACAGAGCGTTTCCCACCAATCTGTAGCACTGTCATTGCGTAATTAGGACATGCAATAATACTTGCACCAACAGCTGAGCTTTTTTTCCTCAGCAGCGCAGCTGTAGAACAGTTTCGAGCAGTATTGCTGCCTGCGTCACACAAGCGATCGGTGAAAAGTGAGGGCGGGAGCGGTAGAAAATGGAAGTGGGGGTGGTAGAAAGTGGGAGTGAGGTGATGGTGGAATGTGGGGGGGATTGTAGAACGGTTTCAAATCATGGAGGTGGCTGTATTGTGAACTAGGGCAGTCTGGCGGAAAGTTGGGGCAGGGGGTCGCGGAAAATTGGGCCGGGCGTCGGCGGAGTGTGGAGGTAACTGTAGGACAATTCAGCAGCAGGATAACACCAACGAGAACACGTTTCCCGCCAAAATAAATAAATAAATACTGTACCTTTCTCTCCAGCAGCTCAGCACAGTCTATTTCCCACTAATTCGCAAATGATGAAGTGGGGGAGGAAAGAGAGGGGGGGAGTTCGACAGAGCCCTCTGGTTGTGGGATTGTGACTTAGGACTCCAAAATTTGAAATTCCCGCCATTTTTAATTTCCCGCCATTTTTGACATTCCGCCAATTTTTAATATCCCATCATTTTTAATTTAATTAATTTGCATAATTATTTCAATTAATTTGCATATCAAATTAACTGCGATATTACAATGTCTACACTCCAGGGAGAGGACGTGTGGGGACAACGCCATCTTGGATAAATTTGGCAACAATGCAGACTGTGCCAGCACGGAGTCTGTTATCCTACTTACACAGTTAAATTTCTAGGCCGCGGTCTCTCTCCATAAACAATAATTCTATTCCCCATTCTTTTTCTGCAGAAGCCTAACCACTATCTATCTATGGGCCACTGTTTCTGTCTCACTCGACGATCCTTAAGACTTGAAGACACGGGGAACGTTCTGCAGGAACTCCCTAGCAAGACTCCGGACTGACATGCAACTGACAACTTCTGCTCTGCACGGTTACTTACGTGCACATCTCTCTTCCTGGTGGCCCTGCCGCTCCAGGGGGCGTGCTTCTCGCGTGCTGCGTGATTGGTTTGCACGTAGCGATGTTGCTGCTGCGGATGGACGTCCACGGTACTTGTGTTACCAACTGTCGCAAATTCTTCTTATGTGGTATCTCAGCACACCACACTATGTATTGACGTCAGCTGTTTCCGACACATGAAAATTTATACTGGGCCGGGATGGAACCCGGATTTCCTGCTTTTCACAAGCGTTTGCCTTAACCACTTCAAATATCAAGGACACCTGTAGAACCGATCCAGTCTTCCATACACACAACCTTCATTCTCACACAGTTCGTGATCGCACAGGGACACAAATATTATATCGTCATTTTAGCCTTTGCCCCCCCCCCCTTTCGTTTTCCTCTCCTCCACCCTTTTTTCCCCTCATCTGTCCACGTTCCCCCCCCCCCCCCCTCCCATCTGCCCATGACTGTGGTGTGTACTCTTCGTGTTGACTGTTGGTGCACTTTTTCCAGTGATTGTTAAGTATTGTGCGTCTTTTCCGAAATGTTGCGAACGGACATCATACTGTCGCTGGGTGTGATTTTTGTATCTTTTGCGAACAGAAATCAGACTGTCGCCGTGTTTTTTTTATTGTCTGTCTACTATTTTACCTGTCTGCTTCTTGTGTATTTTATTAACATCGGCCACCCTCTGTTTTATGTTTTAACTTTCCACAATTTTCCGCCGTTTTACAGTTTAAGTCACCGTTTTATCGCCTGGTTTTATTGTTTCTTATCTTCGTATGTTTTATAAATTCTGTAGGCTGAAGAGCAGTGTACTAAGCTGCTCCCAGCCCGCCTCCCTCGGCGGGAATCGAAATTCAATAACGGAAAAAATTTAGCCTAACCATAGATGGTTACAACGTCTGTGTTAATACAGTGTCTGTATCTTCACAACGCAATGGCCTTTAGATATGCAGACGTATCTGTAAAAACGATCGTTGTCACTGACGACTACAGCTGTGGTAAACATTACGAAATACTGTAGTTTGACATTATGCTACTATGAGTTGACATCAGCTGTTTGCGACACATGAACATTTGTGCCAGTCCGGGACTCGAACCCGAATTTTCCGTTTATCGCGAGTGGTCGTTTTAACCACTTCGAGTCTCGATCCGGTACAGAAGTTCATGGATCGCAAACAACCGACGCCAGTGTATGGTCCCAAACGCCGAACTACAGTATTTCGTGATGTTTACCACAGCTGTAATCGTCAGTTACGGCGTTTGTTTTTTCAGACATGCTCTCATATGTGAAGGAAATTGTATTTAGAAGATACATAGTACAAACACAGACATTGTAACCAATCAATGATGTACTACTCGACCACGATATTATTGTACTTGACTTCCCGTGGCCGACCAGCCGGTGAGGCCGAGCGGTTCCAGGCGCTTCAGTCTGGAAAATCGCGACCGCTACGGTCGCAAACTAGAATCCTGCCTCGGGCATGGATGTGTGTGACGTCCTTAGGTTAGTTAGGTTTAAGTAGTTCTAAGTTCTAGGGGACTGATGACCTCAGATGTTAAGTCCCATAGTGCTCAGAGTCATTTGAACCATTTTCCCGTGGCCGCTTTCAGAAATAGTACACAGTATACAATAAACAAGTATAGTGGTGACCAACGAAACCGCATAGTATCAAGTGGTTCAGTGTGCCCTTGTGAAAATCACGACAAAAACGGTAAGCCAACCGAAGCGCCGTCGCTCCTAGGATCAATAATATTGTGGTCGACTGATACACTGATAAACGAAAGTATTATGACAACTACCTATAGCGAAATTGAATGTCGTCTTGTGGCGTAGAGGAAACGTGACACGTTAAGGATAGTATTAAAGGCCTCCCACAGTTCATAAAATACTGAAAACGTTCAAATATTGGTAACCGGATCTTCGGTGGGCCGAAGTTTCCGGATTTTTTCCTAGCCTTGAGCTTCCTACTAAAGAAAACAATGCTTATTACTCTCTAACTTTCACTGAATGCCAAGTCTGTACCGTCACATAAACATCCATTGAATTTCGCCCTGTGTTTTATCACACAAAAATCGCGTAACAGAAATTTAAAGATCGGACTTCAGATCGACCGATCAGGGAATGATCTTAACTAAATGCTTTCCAGTGTCTTTTTCTTACAAAATAAATGAGGTTAATGGAAATGAGCGTTTGGCGTCATTGGCCGGGAGGCCCCTTATGGGACAGGTGCGGCCGCCTTGGTGCAGGTCTTATTATATTCGACGCCACATTGGGCGACCTGCGCGCCGGATGGGGATGAAATATGATGAAGACAACACAACACTCAGTCCCTGAGCGGAGGACATCCCCGACCCAGCAGGGAATCGAATCCGGGCCCGTAGGACGGCAATCTGTCATGATGATCACTTTTTTTCATTTTGTTCGATATAGTTCGTTGCGTTTGGTCTGGACGGACGTCACAAGACATCCGTTCAAGCTGATCGTGGATTCCTCGAGTCAGTTTTTTTATTACAGAGCGCGCACAGCCCTCTGAGCGAACACGCTGAGCTACCGTGCCGGCGTCCACTCAGCTATCGGGGCGGACAATGAGGTTAATAATGGCAGGAGATGGAAGAGCTTGCTGGTATGCACATTGCGGAACGTTTAATGAACCTAGTTGAGTCCACATTGGCATTTATTCACAAAAAGGAGCGTATTCCTCAACATTTAATAGGTACCAAATCCTTATACTATGTTTCCTTAAAGAGAAACTGTTTTTCATCACATTAATCGACACTATTCAGCGAGGATTAGGTTAGCTAAGGAATGCAACATGAATGCTCGTGTGCTCACACTGAAAGATTTAAACATTTAGACAATAACGGAAGTGAAAACTCACCATTTCTTAGTAAATGTTGAGCCGTCGCCACAAAAATGCGTACGAACCTCTGCTTCTCTATGACAACTCAAGGCTTCACGCCACCCGCACCCGAGAGCAACTCATGAAACGTGATTGGACTGACTTCCTCAACCACCCTACAGCCCTGATCTCACGCCTTTCGACTTCCATCTGTTTGGCCCAATGAAGGATGCACTATGTGGGAACCAGTATGTGGATGATGGGGTGGTTATTGGTACAGCAAGCCTTTGACTCCGACATCGACCAGTCCTGTTGTGCAATGCGAGCATAAAGGCCTTGCCAGTAAGGTGACGTAAGGCCGTCGCATTGAACGGAGATTATGATGAACGGTGGAGTTTAGCCACAAGGGTGGGGAATAATATGGTGTATTGGAAAACTGAATAAAAACAACTTGCTTTCAGAAAAAAACCTGTTGTATTACTTATTGACCGCTCCTTGTAGATCTGATAGTATTCTAATTTTGCTCAAAGTTTTCTGATTTATTTGCAACCAGCCGTAACACTTGACGAATCGAATACATACATCCAGTTCTCATTTTCCTATTAACAGCAATATTTATTGGAAGAAAGAAAGGAAAAGAAGGTTGGATAATTAAGGTTTAATGTCCTCTCGACGACTAGGTCATTAGAGACGGAGGACAAGCTCCAACTGGAGGAAGGACGAGGAAGTCGGCCGTGTCCATTTCATATGAACCATACTGGCATTCACTTTGACCTATTTTGGGGACCCGCGGATACCTTAAATCTGAACGATTGGACGGGAATTTGAACGGTCATTCTCCTGAATATGGACGTCTCCATTGTCTTAACAATTCCACCACTTACCTCGATTAGAAGACAGGACAACTGTGAGTTCATGGTGCTGTAATACGCGTTGTAGATGACTGCTTCATTTCACGTACGAATGGCAACTGCTACGTTGCACCGGCCGTGTTCCATCATTTTGATTACATTACGTATCAAAGTGGTTGTGTTATTGCAGACGACGGATTGGATGACGTTTGGTTTGTGGGGCGCCCAACTGCGCGGTCATCAGCGCCTGTACAGTGTCCCAATCTTTACACAGTCCAATTTTAGGCACGTTCACAAATGATGATTATGAAATGATGGGGTTAACAGTTTGTGTTGCCAGTTTGGTAACACAACAGTTTGTGTTACCCAGTCCCCGGGCAGAGAAAATCCCCAACCCGGCCGGGAATCGATCCCGGGACCCCTTAATGCAGAGGTAGCAACGCTAGGCACTTTCCTTTTTTTTTTTAATTCTCTGCATTTTTGTTCGGTATTGTTCGTTGCGCTTGGTCTGGGCAGACGTCACATGGCATCCGTTCACGTTGATCGTTGATTCCTTTACACAGTTTTATTATTACAGAGGGCAACCAGCCCTCTGACCAAACACGCTGAGGAACCATGCCGGCAACCACTAGACCACGAGCTGCGGATTGACGACGGACTGTATCAAGCTCCCTCGGTGCGTGCAATGGAATCGAAGTAAAAAGTTGTAATTTAATTAATTAATGTAGGGGGATAAAACCTTAATTGCCTCACTAATATACATCACAGGAATATTTTCATGCCAGAAAACATTTCAAAAATTTTGTGTTGTCATGTAACGTAAACGGACACTAAGTGTGATGTGGTGCGTGCACGTAGTAGTTTCAGAGCGATGCAGAAGGCATTGTACCTCGAAAGCATAAAGAGAAGACAGTTGGGAAAAAGACGCTGAAGTCATATTCAAAAGCGATATAAAGTTCCTCAGCTTCTTAAAATGAAAATAATTTTTTTTGAAATGCTTTTGTGTTTTGCGAAGGAAAACAAAACTAATGGAGCAACTATGTTATTTAAATTGTTATTCATGCAAATTCAGGGTTTCTAAAAACGTCCTTTCTGAGGAATAAACTTAAGTAACTGCATTAATATAAAAGTTGAAAATACAAAGAAAATCTTCATATCAAGTTGATCCTCCAGTCCCATTGTTTCACAGAATGTAGCGATGTTACACATTAGAAATTTCGTTGACGTCAACGACATCTTGACATCAACCACCCATCTTCTTTAGCCGTGTTATTTCTGCTCGCCTTCAGAGAGTGGAATTGGTTCTTCGTACATCCTCTGAAAAACCATTCTGCTTAATTTTGTCTCATTTGGCATATTTTTTGATAGCTGTGTTATCGTTTGTCTTGTAAGTCTCGCCTTCTTGTTAACATCCGAATTATAGCATTTGAGATTTTCTTGCCTGTTTACCTGTAACAATTTTTGCTACATGCGTAAGTACCTTTTGTTAAATAGTGTCTTCTTTCCACTACGTCCGAATAATAGTAACTTCCTAACATGCGGAAGTTGTTCACTCAATTTGGTTGTTGTGCCGTTCAGTGCGAAGTACGGTTTCGTGTAACTCTATCCTGTGCAAGTTTCTATATCTCTGCAGAACTGCTGCAGCCTACATACATTTCAACTAGCTTATTGTAGTCAAACCATGGTCTTTCACTACTATTTTAATCCCCATTCTTCCTTCCATTACTAAATTAACTATTTCTTGATGTCTCAGGATGTCCCCTATTAATCGAGATTTTCTTTTTGTCAAATTGTGTTGTTACACACTTTTCTCCCACACTCGATTCAGTAGCCCTTTATTGGTTATCCGATTTAACCGTCCAACCTTCTGTAATAACAAATTTCAAAAGTCGCTACTGATGTCTTGTTCGCGAAAGAGCTCCTTCAGATCAAACATATATATATATATATATATATATATATATATATATATATATATATATATATATTGCTGCCTATATTCTGGTCTCTGTTCCTTGTGTGCCACTAGCCTCTCAGAAAGAAATGTATCATTTACATAGATTTTTCTTTTTCTTTCTTGTCTTTTGTTTTCGTTACGTTACTAATAAGTGAGCACGTGAATGACTCCCACATCCTTCTTCCATCTTTCAACGTTGATGCATTACTTTCACATATGTAGATTGCTCGTGGTGTTCCGTTCCGCAGCCAATCGTTTACGAGAGATTACTCCAATGGGCTTCTTTTGTGGGTGCGTGTGAAAATGGCTGGTTCAAATGGCTCTGAGCACTATGCGACTTAACTTCTGAGGTCATCAGTCGCCTAGAACATAGAATTAATTAAACCTAACTAACCTAAAGACATCACACACATCCATGCCCGAGGCAGGATTCGAACCTGCGGCCGTAGCGGTCGCTCGGTTCCAGAGTGTAGCGCCTAGAGCAGCACGGCCACTGCGGCCGGCGGTGCGTGTTAAGATCGTAGTTTCCCAGACAGAGGTCGATAATCACATTTCGTATGGAAACGGTTCTTAGGAATGTTGCAGCTGCGAAGTAATATGCCAAACTCTTGGGATTCTTGAACGTGTAAGACAGTCTATGGTGCAACACTGTACACTCTGTCGCGATCACGATCATTGACATTTTGAGCGACATCTGTATGGGAGCAGCTCTGCATTTGCTATGCTATTCACTGTCGGAACAGACCGAACGCGCTGTGATCAAAGTGTCCTCATTCTGTCTGAGAGTTCGTTCCACTATTGTGTATTTTGCGTTGTATGTTAAGGAGATTGCAAAGAACACATTCTTTCACTGTTTTTCAGGCATTTCCACAGATGCAAAAGCAATTGGTGTAAGAAAGGATTAAAACAAAGTTAAGTAACTACCTTGTAAACACACCCAAAGACCACGGGTCCCTTCAACTAAAATACACAAAAAATATTTCTCAGTTTTGTTAGGAGGGCTGTAGTTCATCCTGTAGCAGTGTATGAAAGTGTAACGCACGTGATAATGAGGTATACAAAATACACTACTGGCCATTAAAATTAGTACACCAAGAAGATGACGTGCTACAGATGTGAAATTTAACCAACAGGAAGAAGATGCTGTGATATGCAAATGATTAGCTTTTCAGAGCATTCACACAAGGTTGGCGCCGGTGGCGACACCTACAGTGTGCTGACATGAGGAAAGTTTCTAACCGATTTCTCATACACAAACAGCAGTTGACCGGCGTTGCCTCGTGAAACGTTGTTGTGATGCCTCGTGTAAGGAGGAGAAATGCGTACCATCACGTTTCCGACTTTGATAAAGGTCGGATTATAGTCTATCGCGATTGCGGTTTATCGTATAGCGACATTGTTGCTCGCGTTGGTCGAGATCCAATGACTGTTACCAGAATATGGAATCGGTGGGTTCAGGAGGCTAATACGGAACGCCGTGCTGGATCCCAACGACCTCGTATCACTAGCAGTCGAGATGACAGGCATCTTATCCGCATAGCTGTAACGGATCGTGCAGCCACGTCTCGATCCCTGAGTCAACAGCTGAGGACGTTTGGAAGACAACAACCATCTGCACGAACAGTTCGACGACGTTTGTAGCAGCATAGACTATCAGCTCGGAGACCATGGCTGCGGTTACCCTTGACGCTGCATCACAGACAGGAGGGCCTGCGATGGTGTACTCAACGACGAACCTGGGTGCACGAATGGCAAAACGTCATTTTTTCGGATGAATCCAGGTTCTGTTTACAGCATCATGATGGTCGCATCCGTGTTTGTCGACATCCCGGTAACGCACATTGGAAGCGTGTGTTCGTCATCGCCATACTGGCGTATCACCCTGCGTGATGGTATGGGGTGCCATTGGTTACACGTCTCGGTCCCCTCTTGTTCGAATTGACAGCACCTTGAGGTGGTTGTTACATTTCAGATGTGTTACGACCCGTGGCTCTACTCTTCATTCGATCTCTGCGAAACCCTACATTTCAGCACGACCGCATGTTGCAGTTCCTGTACGGGCCTTTCTGGATACAGAAAATGTTCGACTGCTGCCCTGTCCGGCACATTCTCCAGATCTCTCACCAATTGAAAACGTCTGGTCAATGGTAGCAGCGCAACTGGCTCGTCACAAGACGCCAGTTACTACTCTTGATGAGCTGTGGTATCGTGTTGAAGCTGCGTGGGCAGCTGTACCTGTACACGCCATCCAAGCTCTGTTTGACTCAATACCCAGGCGTATCAAGGCCGTTATTACGGCCAGAGGTGGTTGTTCTGGTTACTGATTTCTCAGGATCTATGTACTCAAATTGCGTGAGAATGTAATCACTTGTCAGTTCTAGTATAATATATTTGTCCAATGAATACCCGTTTATCATCTGCATTTCTTCTTGGTGTAGCAATTTTAATGGCCAGTAGTGTACTTAATCTATACGTAAAATGATGGAAAAAAATCGCAGCACCAAGAAGGATGTGCGACATAAGCGAAAGTTGGTAGGCGTGTTTCTACAACTCAACGATTATGTCTATTCAACTTTTGCTCCAATTGCATAAGAGTGGCACTATCGGGATGAAAATCAGGTTTGCTTTAATTACGCGCTGTAACGGTCGTGAACTTTAGTTACCTTTGAGGTTGAAAGTGGTGAATTAATGTTAGTCTAGAATGCCTTTAAGGTGGCATAGACGTCATTGTCAACAACACCTCACCGAGTTTGAACGAGGTCGTGTAATAGGGCTACGTGAAGGTGAATGTTTCTTCTGCGATACTGCAGAAAGATTTGGCAGGAATGAATCCACTGTACATGACTGCTGGCAGCGGTGGTCACGAGAATGTACAGTCGCAGGAAGATCGGGCTCCGGTCTTTCTCAAGGCACTACCAAAAGGGAAGACCATTGTTTTCCGCGTATGGCTCCGGCACATTGTACTGCATCCACAGCAGCAATTGTATCTGCAGTTGGCATCACAGTGACAATGAACTGCTACAAATCGGTTACTTTAAGGACAGCTCCAAGCCAGACGCCCTGCAGCGTACATCCCACTGTCCCCAAACCAGCACCAATCACGATTTCAATGATGTTAAGCGAGAGCTCACTGCGGGGCAGGATAGAGGTCTGCTGTGCTGTTTGATGGAAGCTAGTTCTGTCTCGGTGCCAGAGATGGCCGTGTATGGCTAGAAGAAGGCCAACTGAGGCCCTACAACCAACCTGTCTGCATGATAGACACACTGGACTTACACCTGGTATTAAGGTCTGGGGCGCGATTTCGCTCTTGGTTAGCCCACGCACCCTGACTGCAAAGCTGTATGTCAGTCTGGTGATTCGACCTGTTGTGCTTCCATTTATGAACAGCATTCCAGGTGCTGTTTTCCAACAGGATAACACCGCTGTTGTAAACCAAGATGTCGACAAGTTGCCCTGGCCTGGATAATACCGCTGTTGTAAACCAAGATGTCGACATGTTGCCTTGGCCTGCTCGATCATCAGGTCTGTCCCTAATCGAGCACATATGGAACATCATAGGATGATAACTCCATCACCATCCACCAACAGCATTCACCGACCCTGGACTGACCGACCAAGTGCAACAGACATATACTATGTGATCAAAAGTACCGGACACCTGGCTGGAGTCCGTGGTGGCCTCTATCGGTAATGCTATAATTCAGTATGGCGTTGGCCCACCCTTAACCTTGATGACAACTTCCACTCTCGCAGGCATATGTTCAATCAGGTGCTGGAAGGTTTCTTGGGGAATGGCAGCCCGTTTACACGGACTGCTGCACTGAGGAAAGGTATCTATGTCGGTCGGTAACGCCTGGCACGGAGTTGGCGTTCCAAAACATCCCAAAGGTGTTCTACAGGATTCAGATCAGGACTCGGTGTAGGCCAGCCATTAAAGGGGTGTTATTGTCTTGTAACCACTCCGCCACAGGCCATGCATTATGAACAGGTGCTCTAGCATGTTGAAAGATACAATCGCCATCCCCTAATTGCTCTTGAGCAGTGGGAAGCAAGAAGGTGCTTATTACATCAATGTAGGCCTGTTCTGTGATAGTACCACGCAAAACAAGGGGTGCAAGCCTCCTCCATGAAAATTTTACTGTTGGCACGACACACGCTCGCTGATTATGTTCACCAGGTATTCACCATACCCACACTCTGCCATCGGATCGCCACATTCTGTACCGTGATTAGTCACTCCCCACAACGTTTTTCCACTGTTCAGTCGTCCGATGTTTACGCTCCTTACATCAAGCGAGGCGTCGTTTGGCATTTAGCGGCCTGATGTATGACTTATGAGCACCCGCTCGAACATGAAATCCAAGTTTTATCGCCTCCCGCCTAACTGGCACAGTACTTGCAGTGGATCCTGATTTCTTGTTTGATGGTCTGGATAGATGTCTGCCTAATACACATTACGACCCTCTTCAATTGTCGGCGGTCTCTGTCAGCCAGCAGACGAAGTTGGCATGTACGCATTTGTGCTGTACGTGTCCCTTCACGTTTCCACTTCACTATCACATATGAAACAGTAGACCTAGGGATGCTTAGGAGTGTGGAAATCCTCCCGTACAGACGTATGACGCAAGTGACATCCAATCACCTGACCAGGTTCGAAGTGCGTGAGTTCCGCGGAGCGTCCCATTCTGTTCTCTCACGATGTCTAACGACTACTGGCAGTAGGTGGCAGCACAATGCACCTAATATGAAAAAATGTTTTAGGGAGTGTCCCACAAAATGACACCCAGCACTTGTACAAAACAATGAACACACGTTTGCATGCTTGAATTCAACATTCTGGCGGTTACACCGATTATTAATATATCAGAATTTCACATTTTCAATGGCTTATCTCGCTCTTACCTTGACCTGTGATCTTGTAACGTCAATCACTTAAATACGTGTCCTAGACTAATGTATTTCAGAAATTTAATTACTCTACGTTAATTGTTTTCGATTTTTTCCGCCAGTGTACACTGATAAGCCAAAACATCATGACCACTGCCCTCCGCGACACTAGTTGGCGCATGGTGGCGTGTTGAGGATGTGACGCGGTAACAAAAGTGTGTAAGTGGAACAGACACGGGCAAGGGATCACCCTAACGAAAATATGAGCTGCAAATTGGGAAATCTATTGAGATTAGGGACTGTGACAAAGGGCAGATTATTATTACGTAGAGCCTGTGAACAAGTATCTCGGAAACGGTGAAGATGGTCGAATGTTCACGTGCTATTGTCACGAGCAACTATGGAAAGAGGTAGAATGACAGTGAAATTACCACTATGGACTGAAATGTTGGACGTCCATAGCTCTTCACAGAACGCGGGGTTCGGAGGTTTGTCTGCTTCCCAAAGTACGATAGATGGTGACCTGTGGCATTTCTCCCGAAAGAGCTCAGTGCTGGTGCACAAATAACTGTTTCAGAGCACACCTTTTCATCGTACATTGTTGAACACGGAGTTTCGCAGCAGACCACACCAACGTGTTCACATGTGACCCAACGACATCGTCAATTACGATTTTAGTGTGCGCAGGACCTTTTGGATTTGACCACCGATCAATGGAAACATGTTGGCTCTTTGGGTGAGTCACATTTTTGCTACACCAGTCGCTGGTCGTCTCCACAAACGCCGTCATCGAGGGGAACGGCGGCTCAAACCTGCAGAGGCTACGGATGCAGGTTGGTGGGAGCAATATTATGCTGTGGGCGATACACTACCGCGCTGCATGGGACCTGTGGTAGTAATCGAAGACAAGCTGATAGCTGCGAACCATCTGCATCTCTTCATGCCTGATATCTTCCTGACGACGATGTCATCTTCCAGCAGTATAATAGGCCGTGTCTCGGAGCCAGACTCGTGCTACAAACGTTTGACGAGCATTATGGTGAAGTAAGTCCTGTGGAACCCATCTGCGTCGTTATCGGGCCCGTTATTTACGCGCATTACATGACATGTGAATAGACCTCTAATGCCACAGTCCTCCACAATCTACCAACAAACCGTCATATCCCTGGTAGGCAGAAATAGTGATTTATTTCGTTCCAAAGACGGAAAAACAAACTATTAAGCAGGTGGTTATAATGTTTTGGCTCATCAGTGTATATCTAGTAGTTGATTGCACGTGTACCTTTTTATGAATACTAGTTTCAGTGTCAGTCATCTTCAGATCTGTTATTGGCAATATAAAAATAAAACTACAACTAAGAACTGGATTATAACAAACAGAAAAATCCACAGGTCACATTTCTTACCCTCTACGAGAACTGCAAATACCATGTCCAAGCATACCACTTCTTCCCGCCACTCGATACAACATGTATCCTGTCGTAGGTCTGTAAAGCATGTACACCCTACAATTTATAAGTGATGTAGATAGATGGCATTGGTTTCTTTGTATGTGTGTGATAATACACTACTGGCCATTAAAACTGCTACACCAAGAAGAAATTCAGATGATAAACGGGTATTCATTGGACACATATATTATACCAGAACTGAAATGTGATTACATTTTCACGCAATTTGGGTGCATAGATCCTGAGAAATCAGTACCCAGAACAACCACCTCTGGCCGTAATAACGGCCTCGATACGCCTGGGCATTGAGTCAAACAGAGCTTGAATGGCGTGTACAGGTACAGCTGCCCATGCAGCTTCAACACAATACCACAGTTCATCAAGAGTAGTGACTGGCGTATTGTGACAAGCTAGTTGCTCGTCCACCATTCACAAGACGTTTTCAATTGGTGAGAGATCTGGAGAATGTGCCGGCCAGGGCAGCAGTCGAACATTTTCTGCATCCAGAAAGGCCCGAACAGGACCTGCAACATGCAGTCGTGCATTATCCTGCTGAAATGTAGGGTTTCGCAGGAATCGAATGAAGGGTAGAGCTACGGGTCGTAACACATCTAAAATGTAACGTCCACTGTTCCAAGTACCGTCAATGCGAACAAGAGGTGACCGAGACGTGTAACCAATGGCACCCCATACCATCACGCCGGGTGATACGCCTGTATGGCGATGACGAACACACGCTTCCAATGTGGGTTCACCGCGATGTCGCCAAACACGGATGCGACCATCATGATGCTATAAACAGAACTTTGATTCATCCGAAAATATGACGTTTTGCCATTCGTGCACCCAGGTTCGTCGTTGAGTACACCATCGCAGCCGCTCATGTCTGTGATGTAGCGTCAAGGGTAACCGCAGCCATGGTCTCCGAGCTGATAGTCCTTGCTGCTGCAAACGTCGTCGAACTGTTAGTGCAGATGGTTGTTGTCTTGCAAACATCCCCACCTGTTAACTCAGCGATCGAGACGTGGCTGCACGATCCGTTACAGCCATGCGGATAAGGTGCCTGTCTTCTCGACTGCTAGTGGTACGAGGTCGTTGGGATCCAGCACGGCGTTCCGTATTAGCCTCCTGAACCTACCGATTTCATATTCTGGTAACAGTCATTGGATCTAGACCAACGCGAGCAGCAATGTCGCGATACGATAAACCGCAGTCGCGATTGGCTACAATCCGACCTTTATCAAAGTCGGAAACGTGATGGTACGCATTTCTCCTCCTTACACGAGGCATCACAACAACGTTTCACCAGGCAACGCCGATCAACTGCTGTTTTTGTATGAGAAATCGGTTGGAAACTTTCCTCATGTCAGCACGTTGTAGGTGTCGCCACCGGCGCCAACCTTGTGTGAATGCTGTGAAAAGCTAATCTTCTTCTTGTCGGTTAAATTTCGCGTCTGTAGCTCGTAATCTTCGTGGTGTAGCAATTTTAATGGCCAGTAGTGTATATAGGGAAATAGATGGCGAGCTTCATAATGTTTGGTGTATTCAGTAACAGACGTTTAAAATAAGGAATTTAAAAAGCACATGAGTTGACACTGAAAATGTTCTGACTGTTCATGTAGGCTTTTCGATTACAAACAAAGTAAAAATTAATGTAAAGCACGAGTAAAATAGTTAAAAATATGCCTCTAAACTTGTTATTCCAACACCAGTTGAAACAAGCTCTATGATGCAATATTAATTCAACTAACTACAATTACAGAGATTTCCTTTATCGTGTATTATTAACTATTGTTTTTGTAGTGTTCGTTCATACTACATCATGAGTGCAGTCTTGTGGTGACTGAGAAGCTTGTTGTATGATTATACAGGCTGTTAGGAGTGTAAGTGTAGATATTTTTATTGTTGACTGACAACAGTGTACTGAACAACATGACATCAGTATTTCCTCCATTTTCAGCCTAATGACTATAGCTATTACGAGTAGTATGTTTTTAGGTTGGTTAGTACCTCCAAGTACATGTGGCAAGTGCAAGCCATTAATGCGGTATTTTTCCCTGTGTAGCAGGTCGGGTGTTGAAGTTTGGATGCATGGACTCAAAAAAGTTAGTCTATACTGACAGATGTTGTCCACTTAGTGGTACAGTTACGATCGTGCTGTAAATTTCCGGCAGTAAATGACGTGACGTGTATGTGGGAAGACTGTTAGACATAGAGTAATATCAACTAACGCTCTGAAGTGGGTACATTTTAAGGTACCAATTATGACAATATCTGCACTTAATACCCCTAACACCCTGTATAAAGATACCCATTACATCCGTCTGCAGCACATATAAATTGTCTCCCATACATGCTGTACAGATAACGCTAATAGATGACATAATTTATGTTTAACAGTTGGACGAATTGGTATTTCTGGACACGGAACCTGCATTTGTCTTAGAGGCTTATATAAACATGAACTGTATTTGTTCTGTTTGTTGTAATGTAGTTGTTAATTGTAGTTTTGTTTTTTATATTTGCTGTAATTAGTCTGAAGACGACTAACTCCAAAACTGGTAATTATTATAAAGTTTATATGTGATCAATCACTGAGAACAGTTACAGTGCAAGAGCCATCATCATCACAGGTTCTCAGATTGGCGTTACATGGGCATATGAAACTAAATCGTCCAACGCTTGAATCAAAGAAGGGATGAACGATTCGTAATGGATTTATTTGCTTAGTGTAGAAGTGTCAGAGAAATACTTAATATAGTGCAATGGGTGACAATACAAGAAAGACGTTCTGTAGTGAGGAGAACTGTACTCAAAAATTTCCAATACGTAATGTTACAAAACGAGCCGAACTTCCCCATATCGAGTAATGACCACGACTGAGAAGTATCGACTGCCTTTCTTGCTGCGCACCATCTGCGCACTCAGAACTACTTAAACCTAACTAACCTAAGGACATCAAACACATCCATGCCCGAGGCAGGATTCGAACCTGCGACCGCAGCGGTCGCGCGGTTCCAGACTGAAGAGCCTAGAACCACTCGGCCGCATCGGCCGGCGCAGCTGACATTCAGCTAGATATTAGCTGAAGCGCCGTTAAGCTCCATATAGCTCCAACCATGCACGTGCATATCGCTATATTCCAAGACTAGGGATGACTACATGTTTTCCTGCATAACGAGAAACAAAAGGAGAGTTTCCGCTGGAAAAATCAGCAAAGGCTTAATTAGTTTTCATAGGAATTTCAGAAGACGAGAGAAACCATGCAGACGACAGCTCATCGCAGCTAAGGTAAATACCGTGAGCAGAGGCGTAAACTTGTTGGATCAAATGGCTCTGAGCACTGTGGGACTTAACTTCTGAGGTGATCAGTCCCCTAGAACTTAGAACTACTTAAACCTAACTAACCTAAGGAATTCCCACACATCCATGCCCCAGGCAGAATTCGAACCTGCGACCGTAGCGGTCACGTGGTTCCAGACTGAAGCGCCTAGAACCGCACGGCCTCACCGGCCGGCTAAACTTGTTGGTTTACCAGCTTGCGTCCACTGTAAACTCGAGCGACCTTGGGTAGTCTTTTGGTCAACTTGTCAGAAACTAACCATCTTCTGTAGACTTGATTGTCGTACTAAATAGTACCGAACTTTCAACCGGAATCGGATGATTTGTCGTATTACTGGCCAACATCATGATATCGTAAGAATAATTTTGTAAAGAAACTTCTAGTTAAAATTTACTATTGTTGTGTTTATGATTATTTCACTTTTTGAGGACGAGATGCGTTCGTTTCACAACTGTCGTAACATTGTCACATTGTAAATTGTGTAAATTCATGAATATCTATGATAATATTGCAACATTAAACCAAAAAATAATTACAGTTTACACAGTTGTTTTCCGACGTCAAAACCATACATAATTACACATCGAATGTCATGTAAAAAGCAGCACTCGTAAATAGCGAGTCATAATGCATCAAACGTTCTGGGAATTGAGAAAAATCAATTACCAAAATTACCGTAAAAACCTATCCCAACAGATCGCAACAGGAGACAGTGGCAGCAACGATCACAGATTAACCAGCTTAGAGGCAGTTTTATCTCCCTGTCCTCACTGTAGGTAGGGATCCATGCCCGTTCTATCCTGTTGCTAATGGTCCATAAAGAGATCCATCTGGTGGCAATAATATACTGTTTCCAGTCTCTTGGAATCAGTCGCAGTTTGACAAAAGACTCAAAAACAGGACACTTCCTGCAAGCTGTTAAACATACTCGTATTTAAGGTTTTTTAACATGGCTGTCAATCAGCGACTGTTGTATAATACAAAATTTTGAAAAACACAGCCTCAGTCGCGAACACAATTATTTTTGTAACATAGGTTTCGGTGTCACAACGGACACCTTCTTCGGACAAAATTAAAACTAAATGTTACAGCATAACGTACCATAAAATACGAAAGCTGCGATCATACCTGACAGCCTCAGATAGTCGGAATTAAAATAAAATGCAACAGAGGTGCAAGCTACTAGGGGCTGCCATGTGTCCTCTGCTACAGTCAACACAAAACTGAAACATCCTGTGACTCGTGCGCCACGGCAGCTTCGAGACAATACCGCCATCTGGTAGCTAATTGGTGAAACAAGCTATTTTGTAAACATCTGTGGTAACTGCAGAGAGGGAAATAAACAAACACCTGAACGGTGTACATGAAGTAATTACAATAGCGGGATACTGCATGATGTAAAATACAATTAATGAATGACTGGCTGTAGTACAAAAATTCCAGAATAAATGCATAAGAAAGACATATACGAAATAATCCATTAAATGACATTACTGCTTGCTAATAGATGTTATAAAAACCAAAAACAGTTTTTTTTTTAAATTTACGTATATGAGGCATAAAAAGTAGAAAGAAAAGGTATCTCTGAATCTGCAAGAAGTAGTTGATACATCAAAGTGTTAGATCTCGTCAAGCAGCGCAACTGCACCTGCTCGTTGAGAAAAAGTCCGTCATTCGAAAGTAAATGCTTGAAAACTTCCAACAACTCTAAAATATCAAGTTTACGCCCTTTTCTTCAATATGCAAAATTTCCAACTTCTCAACCCCTTTAGGAGAGTGCCCTGGGATTAACAGGTGATCTGAAAAAGAACCGTTTTTCCTCAGAAAATGTTCTTTACAGTGAATTCAAAGGGCACGTGTGTGTGTGTGTGTGAGTGTGTGTAAAGTTCTGTCGCCTTTGCAGGAAAGAATACCATAACCAGCAGGCTATCACTCACAACAGATCCTTGTGTTACGGCGGCAAGTAATAGAAATCCGGGTGTCCCGTCTCCAAGAGGCCAAGAGCACTATCTCCTCATATTAGAGATGTACATGATCACCGTTCCGATGTTGACCATCCCCGGAAGGTGCCGTTCACAAGATGCACACAGTAGTAGAAATAAAAACAGGTACTATATCTTAATGCTAAAAAAACAAATGTTATGGGCATAGTCTCCAGCATTGACGAACGCCTCCAAACAGCTGTATGAAGATGATGACCTCTACGTTTAACCAAGTGTTCCACAGTGACAAGTAGCATATATCCAATGCTCCGTCACGGTTCCCTCCATCTCAAACAAGTGGTGTTCATCAATCATTATGTGGTAATCAAAGTGCACTAGTGGACAGATGGGATGGAAAAGACACTGTCAGTATGAGACAATGTACTGAAATAAACATTGCAGTTGATAGTGCAATTAATTTTAAGATTTGATCAGTTTTTCCGTAATTTCAACGCCAGCCAATGACACAGCAGAATGCTTCCAATTTATATATCATCCTTAAACCACCCCTCCACTACTCTGCGAGTACTATATACTAGACTGCGAATGTAGATAGATGACTGTGCAGTACGTCCATTCGGTCATATACACCAAAGTACACCAGACAGCATCCTGTACCAATGCACTTATACACTACTGGCCATTAAAATTGCTACACTAAGAAGAAATGCAGCTGATAAACGGGTATTCATTGGACAAATATATTATGCTAGAACTGACTTACCACGCAATTTGGGTGCATACATCCTGAGAAATCAGTACCCAGAACAACCACCTCTGGCCGCAGTAACGGTCTTGATACGCCTGGGCATTGAGTCAAACAGAGCTTGGATGGCGTGTACAGGTACAGCTGCCCAATCAGCTTCAACACGATACCACAGTTCATCAAGAGTAGTTACTGGCGTATTGCGACGAGCCAGTTGCGCTGCCACCATTGACCAGACGTTTTCAATTGGTGAGAGATCTGGAGAATATGCTGGCAAGGGCAGCAGTCGAACATTTTCTGTACAGGACCAGCAACATGCGGTCGTGCATTATCCTGCTGAAATGTAGGGTTTCGCAGGGATCGAATGAAGGGTAGAGCCACGGGTCGTAACACATCTGAAATGTAACGTCCACTGTTCAAAGTGCTGTCAATGAGAACAAGAGGTGACCGAGACGTGTAACCAATGGCACCACATACCATCACGCCAGTAGATACGCTGGTATGGCGACGACGAATACACGCTTACAATGTGCGTTCACCGCGATGTCGCAAACACGGATGCGATCATCATGATGCTGTAAACAGAACCTGGATTCACTCGACAAAAGGACGTTTTGCCATTCGTGCACCCAGGTTCGTCGTTGAGTACACCATCGCAGTCTTTGGGTGAAATGGCTCTGAGCACTATGGGACTTAACATCTGAGGTCATCAGTCACCTAGAACTTAGAACTACTTAAACCTAACTAATCTAAGGACAGCACACACATCCATGCCTGAGGCAGGATTCGAACCTGCGACCGTCGCAGGCTCTTCTGTCTGTGATGCAGCGTCAAGGGTAACCGCAGCCATGGTCTCCGAGCTGATAGTCCATGCTGCTGCAAAGGTCGTCGAACTGTTCGTACAGATGGTTGTTGTCTTGCAAACGTCCCCATCTGTTAACTCAGGGATCGAGACGTGGCTGCACGATCCGTTATAGCCAGGCGGATAAGATGCCTGTCATCTCGACTGCTAGTGGTACGAGGCCGTTGGTATCCAGCACGGCGTTCCGTATTACCCTCCTGAACCCACCGATTCCATATTCTGCTAAGAGACATTGCATCTCGACCAACAATGTCGCGATACGATAAACCGCAATCGCGATAGGCTACAATCCGATCTTTATCAAAGTCGGAAACTTGATGGAACGCATTTCTCCTTACACGAGGCATCACAACAACGTTTCACCAGGCAACGCCGGTCAACTGCTGTTTGTGTATGAGAAATCGGTTGGAAACTTTCCTCATGTCAGCACGTTGTAGGTGTCGCCACCGGCGCCAACCTTGTGTGAATGCTCTGAAAAGCTGATCATTTGCATATCACAGCATGTTCTACCTGTAGGTTAAATTTCGCGTCTGTAGCGCGTCATCTTCGTGGTGTAGCAATTTTAATGGCCAATAGTGTATTATCTACGTACTTCCAGCACACCGAGTATAGTGCGGAATTTACGATTATGACTGGCCATCTTTCCCTGTGTGTATGGGAGTCAGTATTCTCACATTCGTAGTATAAAGTCAGGAATTGAAAGATCTCCCCACACTATCCTTGCCCAATTCTCCCTGCAACACAGTTGCTGATTTAATTTGCAACTGACCAAAAGTAGGATGGTACTATATCCACGACATTCCATGTCTCATGAAAGAACAGAGCAAGATAAGTCTGTAACTTCTATTCAGCGAAGACTACTCCACACCAGTCTTACTCACGGCACCAATACATACACATGGTCTTCCACATGCATGCGTATGAGGAGGTTATCACCTCTTATCGGTGTATAGTAGACATCAGAGTATTGTGGTTATACAACAGACGGTTAAGAAGAAACATGTGGTTTACGCGCGATGGAGCTCCATACAGACAGAATTTAAAGGTTTTACATAAATCAGCTCTGTTATTAATTCTAATATATTTTTCTAGTTTCTGGGGTCAGTACCAAGAAATTATTGGTACGAGAGGAATGATCATAGAACATAAACACATGAACTCCTAAGGCTACATGTTTCTGCACTTAGATACGCTGCAATGCTAAAGCCATATGGTTTCTGAAGTATTTTTCGTACAGAATGCAGCGCCCTCTTATCACGCTAATGCAGGACATATATGTCCAACATCTGACATACATCCAGCCTATAAGTTTTCTATCCCACTTACTACGGTGACAAACTTTAAGATGATAAAACTATTTCCTTCTACACTATTCTGGGGTCCTAAGAAATGACCGAACTGTTCCTCACTATGAAAGTATTGTTGGTGTATATCCACTGGTCGAACTGCATATAAACCAAACAGAACAAACTCGGAAGACTGCTGATCCGTCTCTTAGGATTTTATACATCTTTATTCAGCCGGAAGCATATGTACGTTTCTCATGTCAGTCATACTTATCAGTAGTAGTAGCGGTTATGATGGATACCACCATGCCTCACTAGGACATAGAGCGAGAAAAACGACATGAATATTTTCATTAGATGATACGTTGAGTTACCACTCACGTCCTGCTGCATGGAAATGCACATGAAGAAACAGCGACTTCTTATGAGGGAGTGAACACCACAACCAGTTGCCAACGGAGATGTAGCAGTCTTAGTGTTGATTACAGTAGCATCACCATGGCCTGGTAGCCTTCCTCTTGCACACATAAGTCATGGTCTGATGTTGCGTGGTTTCGCTCATGTGTAGGATAATATTGCAATTTCGTCTTAAAACCACGTCCTCGCAGTATTACGGCAGATATATGAGGCATCAGACCATCTCCTACAGAACACACTAGGGCATGGCTTAAATCTGCTAAACACACTGATTTTATCTCCTCATTGCCGGCCTGGGTGGCCGAGCGGTTCTAGGCGCTACAGTTTGGAACCGCGCGACCACTACGGTCGCAGGTTCGAATCCTGCCTCGGGCACGGATGTGTGTTGTCCTTAGGTTAGTTAGATTTAAGTAGTTCTAAGTTCTAGGGGACTGATGACCTCAAAAGTTAAGTCCCATAGTGCTCAGAGCCATTTGAACCATTTATCTCTTCATTACTTATGGTGTACCATTGTTTGTAAGAACCAGTCCTAATTCGGTAATAACTATATTCGACTGTATATGTGAGAACACTGTCATCGATTGTGATACACATGTTTCGCCTGCTTTAACATAGCGCTTCTGTGTACTACTTATATCGTCTTTGTTGAAGTATGTGTTGACGGAAACCCATATAGTTTACAGTGGGAAGGGGGGGGGGGGAGTTAAAACTGAATGCAGCCAGAGCATAATTCTTAAGCTTTTGTCGGTCTTGAGTGTCCAGGTACCACCAGCGCACCTTAGTTCCACGCATTTAATGGTATTTTTTTTCTAATTTTGTCAATTTACGTAACTTTACTAGCTTTTCGTGATTTTACATATTTCATCGCATTTGCCTCAATTTTACGTAATTCCAATTAATTTGCCGTAATTATACAAGGTTTTCCTCGATTTTTACCGATTCTATGTCATTTTTCATATTTTTGTATAGTTTTTTACATGTCTACGGTCATATTGCTGACATACCCATGCGTTGTTTGATTTTATACGAGGATATTTGCGTGTGTTATGCACCAGCCTACTAAAAAATCATAAGAATTCCCCTCTTCCTGAAGATCTACATGCGTGCATTTTGGATAGCATGATCATGAAAAGTATAGTAACAATCGCTTCGTACCTAGATGAGGCTTAGTGTCTGGTGCAGGTGATGGACATATCACACTGGAAAAAATTCCGTGTACTGCTACGACACATCAGAGGCTTGTCTGCAGACTCATGTAGTGATGCATTTGATGGAAAGTCAAAGTCTGAAAACAGTGCTACATGTTCCAGAATGATATTTTCACTCTGCAGCGGAGAGTACGCTGATATGAAACTTCCTGACAGATTAAAACTGTGTGTCGGACCGAGACTCGAACTCGGGACCTTTGCTTTTCGCGGGCAGAACTAGCACTCCTGGAAGAAAGGATACTGTGGTGACATGGCTTAGCCTTGGGGATGTTTCCAGAATGAAATTTTCACTCTGCAGCGGAGTGTGCGCTGTTGTGAAATTTCATGACAGATGAAAATTGTGCGCCGGACCGAGACTCGAACTCGGGACCACTCATCGTGTAGGGATCTGCAACAGACATGTGTACAGAGTTGATTTCTGTTGCTGCTCGGTTATTTATCCCATAAGTATATGCTCTTATTACTTACCAAATGAGCTTCGCTACTTCTGTTTACACCTAACTCTGAAACGTTCCCACAACCCTGTCAGGATATCCACAAACTGTATATTTCAGGTAATTTTTTTTTTACCCTGGTAATAAGTTATTCGTTAGTTGCCAGTGTGTCGACTGCACTAAGCATCCTGGACAGTAAGAGTTTCCCTTCTTTCTACCTACAGAGCACGTCTCCCCAGCTGTGTAATTTATAGACGAACAGTTAGCAAGTTATGCCTTAGAATCGCAACTGTACGCTGTTGATATCTCTACACATATACACGTAGAAACTCTGTGTGCATATTACCAATCGCGAAGTCTGGATTTCACCCACTTGCACGTTATTTTTGACAGTGCTACAGTTCTGCCAACAGCGAAATACGCTTCGCCAAACAGCTCTGTGGGGGCGGGGGGGGGGGGTGTAAGCAGATTTAAGTTATTTCTGCTAAAGAGCATAACCTCTTCGATGCAATTTATATTATCAAAATTTTCTAACAAGATTGTATAACAACAACCCAAGGCATCGTGCTGCGCCTGTCACGGCCCCTTTTACACTCTTGATGACGGCACATGATCGTCCCAGTTCTGCTATTTTGTGTGCTACAAGTCCGTCGGATGGAGGGAGACAGTCCTTCTTGAAAATTATGTACGGGATAGAACAGCACATTAGTCGAACTGTACAGTACAGCACTGTACTCGAATGCACCGTCTCTCACAATCATTCTGCAGAGGAAGTGCCTTTGCTCTTTTTTCAGCATATCTATATGTACGCATGTGTCGCGACTGGCTCCCATAAACTGACCCGATTTCATCAGAAAACGCACTAGATCTCCACCCAGCATTCCAATAAGCTCTCGCCTGACAGCACTAAAGTCGCGAAAGGTGGTGGAGTCAGTGGAATGCACTCTACAGGGCGTCTGGCTCGGGACTATTCTTGAAGTAACCAATTTGTAATAGTTCGTCGTGTCACTATGGTGGAAATTGCTGCACAAATTGCTGCTGCAGATGCAGTTCAATGCGCCAGAGCCACACGTCGAAGACGTTGGTCTTCTGTCTTAGTTGTCCCACGTGGTCGTCCACAGCCTGGTCTTCTTGCGACTGTACATTCTCGTGACCACCGCTCCTGGCAATCATGTGCAGTGCCTACATTCATACCTTCTGCGATATCGCAGATGAAACATTCAGTTTCTTGTTGCCCTATTAACGATCTCGCTCAAAATCAGTGTGTGTTCATAATGTCACCTTAAAGGCCTTCTTGACTAACATCAACTCACCACTTTCAATCTGAAAGGTAACTAATGCTCACGACCGTTACAGCGAATGTTTAAAGCAAACCCGATTTGCACCCTCATAGTGGCGCTACTAGCACCATTCTTATGCGACTGGGCCGAAATTTGAATAGAAATCGTCTATCAGTTATAGAAACACACCTACTTTTGATTATGTCAGACAACTCCTTTCCAGGGTTGCAACTTTACCCCATCCCTGTATGCTAAAGCCCTATTTGTGCATTACACATCCTGTCAGTATGGGTCAAATCAGTACGGGGATGTTCGTACAGCCCCCTGTTAGCAGGTATTTCTAGGACAATGACGAGGCTATTTTCGAGATGGCACGTTACCTAAATAGCCAAAATACTGACTTCTACAAAAGCTGAACGTGTAGAGGAGAACTAACACTAATCCCATCATCAAATGTCAAGGTCGCAGACAGGTTTTTTTGATATGATAATTTAAACTTTATGACTGTAGGCTGACGCAGCTTTGGTCTGTATATCTGATCCTTAATCTGAGGTGGGACGAGTGGTCAGGAGACATTTGTATCAGTAACCCAGACCGCGCAGCCATTAATAGCGGCTGGTGACAGTTTGTGGGGCGACCGCTAGCTCCGCAGCGCAGGTGGCGTGCTGTGGCCCCGGTAGACCACCACGCCACCCCATGCGACGCCATACCTCCATGGTGGCGCTGCGAGACCCCGTTGTCGGCGATTTATTTCGCTGGCCAAGCAAAGTGGGGTAATTGCGCGAGATAATTGAGGCGGCGGGAGGCCGGATTCCGCAATTTACTGCAGATTGTGCCGCCCCCACCGCCCCCGTCGCCGCCCCCGCTTGCCTGGCTGCCAAGTGCCGAGCAGAGCGAGGGCTAACTTTTTATATTAGCCGCAACAAGAATCCCACCAGCCTTACTCCTCTCCTTTGAGCTTGGCATTTGCCACCACTTCCTCCGCAGCCGCTGTTGTCGCTGTTTTTATTTACCTCTCTGCTCCTACTCAACTCGACAACTGAAAACTTGAGCTTCCTCGCACTCCGCCTCTTGTTCCACTGTTTCCTGTCGGAATTGCTCAGATTTGCAGTGCAGCCGCCTTACCTTACTGTTCCCACTATGCAGCACTCCCTTTACATCTACATCTATATAGTATAAAAGCGAAAAAATACTCCTCTCGGAGCATAAAAAAATTCGAATATGTTGCCGTTTATTAAATGACAGACTGAAAAGTGGAGTACCAACGGCTTCATTCTTCTTTCCTCAGAACGTTTACTAATTTTCCGAAAAATTTTGGCATGCGAATATATTCGCACTTTTTTTAACGTGAAGTTCTCTTCAAATTCTCGAAAGTCCACTAACTATAACTCTCACTAGTCCATCCCTTTAAATCGCTCACATCTACTCATTCGCAGTTTCCCTTTCTCACTCACTTACTGAGCCCAACTCATTGTCATTACCTCTTCGTGTGTTTCTGACCCTGTCTTCTGTCTCACAGCCTTCTTTCTGTCCTACTACTACTACTGTCTCCTATTACTGTCTTGTCTTCCTCTTGCTCTGTCTTACTGCTACTATGTCATTCATTCATCGCCACTGTCACTATCTCTTCCTCTTTTTCATTGTCATGGAATGTCTCTTACTATCAATGGCTCTTACCCACTTCCACTATCTCCTTCTCTTTCTTTCTCTCCCACTGGCACTGTTGTTTCACTCTTTTCCTAGCACTGTTCTGTCATTGTCAGCTATGTTCCACTGCCAATGTTTCCCTCTTTTTCTCATACTGCCATTGGATCCTTCGCGCTTCCTATAACACAACCACTGTCCAATATCTTCCAGTATTTATTTCTCTCAGCATAAAAAAGCGCGAATATATTCACATGCCAAAATTTTTGGGAAAATTTTTAAAGGTGCTGAGGAACTTAAAATAAGGCAGCTGGTACCCCCTTTATCATTCAGAGTCTTTTAAATAATCAGGAAAGTACCCGCATTTTTTGTGCTACTATAGGAGCATATTCCGGTGGGTCCTTTCGTTTTCCTGTTGGGGAAGGACATGTAGCTCATATGAAAAAAAGTATTGGTCAGTAAAATCTTGGTAGTTTAATTGTATGAAATTGAAATGATGCATAACAAATTGCACACCTCAGACTGGATTTTGTATTCAAAAAATATTTACATCTGCTTCAGTACTACAACATGGGGCTATCAGGTTATAACGGAGATAATTCAGCACATTTCTCCTTGCTACTTCGCTTTATAAACTACGTTTCCATCTCAAACTGGTTTTTACATGTGCATTTTGTGTGTACAAATAGCGTAACTTTGAACCTCTGTATTTCGGAAACGGATAAAGATACGGAAAAAAAATTTGAGGGATCTCAGAAATACCTCGTAAAAATTACAGTGATTTACAGAACCGTCAGCCGGCCAGAGTGGCCGTGCGGTTCTAGGCGCTACAGTCTGGAGCCGAGCGACCGCTACGGTCGCAGGTTCGACTCCTGCCTCGGGCATGGATGTGTGTGATGTCCTTAGGTTCGTTAGGTTTAATTAGTTCTAAGTTCTAGGCGACTGATGACCTCAGAAGTTAAGTCGCATAGAGCTTAGAGCCATTTGAACCATTTTTTTGAACAGAACCGTCTTGCAATCCTCGGCTGGGTTTTTGTTCGCTGGTGACTGCGAAATTGTAGCAAAAATACCATTTTTAGAGGTTTT
The DNA here is from genome assembly GCF_023898315.1 of Schistocerca nitens. NCBI lineage: Eukaryota > Metazoa > Arthropoda > Insecta > Orthoptera > Acrididae > Schistocerca > Schistocerca nitens. The sequence goes on from NC_064618.1 coordinate 653,571,935, forward strand.
CTGAGGAACCGATGGTGCCTCCCTAAACCTCATCAGGCCCACCGTAGACCTTATCAAGTGCAAAAGAAACCAATCGCCCTCATCCATTTGCCTGAGCAGGGGTAAATGTGTACTATTTTTACTTTGAACCTGTACTGCAGGATACTGACGCTAAGGCGATACTTTCGTTGGGTATAAAAATGATCCATAGCCTAAGTGCTATCAAAAAGTTGACCCTACCTCTTTATCACCAACAGAACACTAGGTATGAGCGCGGAAAATTCTCTTTTTATGGGCGGCGTTCCGGAACAAACTAGGCACACATGCTGTCGCATGCATGCCGATATGCCTAACAATGTACCTTGCGGTATGTGCCGGAGGGAACTTCTCCCAACCCTTCGCTGTTTCATTCGCTAATGACGCGTGGGAGGAATGATTCCGTATTAGCATTAATTTCTCGGATTTCCTCGTTGTGATTATTTCTCTACACGTATGCATGGGGAGGTAATATGTTACCCGGTTCTTCCCAGAGCGTAGTCTCGCGTAATTTTAATAAATCCCTCCGTAATGCATGACGCCTGCCTTACAGTGACTGCCGCTAGAGTTTATTGAACATATCCGTAAGGCTTACACTCTGTCTAAACGATCCCTTGACGAAACACGCCACTCTTCATTGGATCTTCCCTACTTCTACTACATATTAATCCAATGAGGTGGGTGTTCCTAATTGATGCATAATGCTCGAGAGTCGGCCGATCAGGTGTTTTGTAAGCCACATCTTTGGTGGAAGAACTATATTTCATTAAGATTCTTCCAATGGATTTCAGCCTGGCATTTACTTTCCCTACCATTAGCTTCAAGTGGTCATTCCATTTCAGGTCGCTGTTGATGGTTACTCCCACATATTTTACGGCTGTTACTGTACTGATTTGCCAACAAAAGTACAATAGTAGAGTAGTGGACTTTTTTGGCTGTTTTGCACAGTACATTACATTTGATTGCGTTCAGGATTAACCGTCAGTCCATACACCAGTCAACGATTCTCTGCGTGTCTCTTTGCTATTTACTACAGGTTTGTAGAATTGCCAACTTCTTAAAGACAAACGCATCATATACGAACAGCCTCATGGAGCTTCCGAAATTATCAATTACATAATTTATTATATTATTTATATATGCTGTAAACAGTAACATTCCTTTTGCTCCTCCTTGTGATATGTCTAGTGATTTTGTTCCGTCAAGAGCGACGTGCAAGGAGTTCTGAATTCAGTCACAAATCTGACCCGATACTCTTGAAACGAGTAATTTCTTTTCACTCCACGACAGTTTGGAACTATATCAGATACCTTCCTGAAGTGAGGGGTGTGCATCTGTGCACGTGTCCTAAGTCCTGTCTTGAAAACAGGAACAACTTAGGTATCCATCACTTCGTCGCTCAGGCAACTTTGATAAACTACTGCTAAAGGAGGGGAGAGAAGGAGGGGGGGGCAATTTCTTTCTCATAATCTCTCTATAGTATCATAGGTATTTCATTCGATCGACATGCTGTTACAGTGACTGTAGCTCCTTTATTAATCCGCAATCACTTATCCCAATTTCGTTGTTCGTGATGACTGAAAGGAGAAACATTATATTTATTCTTCAGTAGTGAAACAGTCTTAGATGACCAAATTTAACATAAGGGGCAATCAAGAAGTTTCCGTTTCAGGCCGTTGGTGCAGCATACATACAAAGTAGCGCGACTCCAGTGCGGGGTATATAAGCACCGGCATGTAGGCAAAGGATTGAACCCACGGTTGCCCCTCCTCTCTTCATCCCGCCGCTTCCCCAGCTGCCCCATGCTCTCCCCTCCTTTTCCATCCTCTCTGACCTTTCCCTCGGCAGGTCCCACCTGGTAGTTTTATTGGCTCTGAGCACTATGGGACTTAACATCTATGGTCATCAGTCCCCTAGAACTTAGAACTACTTAAACCTAACTAACCTAAGGACAGCACACAACACCCAGCCATCACGAGGCAGAGAAAATCCCTGACCCCGCCGGGAATCGAACCCGGGAACCCGGGCGTGGGAAGGTAGTTTTATTCTTCGTCGTGTGTGCTCCAAGTGGGTTTTAAGTGTGTTGTTTCGGAGTGTTATTAATACTGCGGCCAACTTTAACCTGTGCATGCGCATTCAGTGTCTTCTCTGTGTTGTAAGAATCGCCAACTGTGTTTTTAACTTTCTGGTGACTTTTTTAACTGTCCGCCATGAACGTCTACATGTCAGTGTATTTTTACCTCCATTTTCTCCCCTTACTCTGTTTTATGTTTCCCTGTTTTATCTCCTTATGTATGTATCATTTTATTCTTGTTTTAGTCGTCGTGTCACTCGGCTGAAGAGCGGCGGATTGTGCCGCTGACAGCCTTCCCCTGCCCATATGGGGCAGGGGAATGAAATCACAATAAAGAAAAAGAAAAAAAAGGCAAAGGATTTGTGTTTCCAGCGAGCGCGCAGGAATTGCGGAAACGTGAACTTCGGCGGCTTGATTACCAAATGCATCCACAAGGACCAACGTGCTGTTATTCTTTTCCTGGTTGCCGAAGCACAAACAAGGTAGACATCCACCGGAGAGTGAAGAACTAGTATGGGGTAGTATGTCTCTCGAAAACCACCGTTTTGGAGTGGCACTGCAAGTTCCATGCAGGACGGGATTCGACTCGCACGTCCCCATATCGCAATGTCGTGAGGCAGAAGCTACGTCAACTAAAGTGGGTGACACTCGAGCGCCCGCTCTGTTCAAATGGCTCTGAGCACTATGGGACTCAACTGCTGTGGTCATCAGTCCCCGAGAACTTAGAACTACTTAAACCTAACTAACCTAAGGACATCACATACATCCATGCCCGAGGCAGGATTCGAACCTGCGACCGTAGCAGTCGCACGGTTCCGGACTGCGCGCCTAGAACCGCGAGACCACCGCGGCCGGCCGCCCGCTCTGTGGTGTTGGTCTCTCTCCATCATGTCTTCAGCCCGTCAAAAAGGGTCTTGAAGGGTCGACGATTCCCGCCGGATGGGGATGCGCAGCGGGCAGTAACGGACTTCTTCACACACAGGACACAGTGCTTTACCAAGTGGGTATCTTCAGCCTGGCGCGTTGTTGGGCTGATTCCTTCAGTGCTCACGGCGATTTTGCATGCTTAGCACACCGATTCTTGGCTGTACGGCCTTTGAACGAAAACTTTTTCTTCGCCCGTTATATTCGCCCTTTTTTGTCAATAATCTTCCGTTTCTGTGCCAATATAGTCATTAAGCGAATGAACAAAAGATTCGATCTGCTTATTGACTTTACACAAAACTAAAACTTCCTAGGGTTTGTAATGAGACCGGTTGCCAAAATTTTACTTTCATATTCAGTGAACGCTTCCTTTATTGCTCTCCTTATGTTCATTTTCGCTTTGTTGAGACTTCGTTTCTAAGTTAGGCTTTGAGGACGCTTAAATCTCTGATGAAGCTCTCTTTGCCTTCGCTTTCTAGCACTGTTGTTAAATCATGGTGGGTCTTTCCCATCCCTTAAAAACTTGCCTGGTACATACGTACATGTCTAAGGCGTATCGAACAATGCTTCTGAATTTTAACCAATTGTGGTCCACATCTTTGCGCTCAAAACTGAATATCCGATGTTCACTGCTCAAATACTCTATCTGTCGTGTCATGGTAAATCTCTGCCAGGCACTGGTTATTGCTCCATGCGGTCAGTGCCTGCTATACGCGTACAACAAGAAGACTCGCGGCGAGGTGGCTTACAACAGTTGAATCGATAGCAATATAATACCGTTAATATAATTATTATTTCCTTTCCAGTCGTTTCAACTGTAGATAGCGGACAACAATGTCTTTAACGGGTTTAATATCTCAATTAATAAGCTTAATTTGAACTCAGTTACACAGTTCATTACAGCGATCGCTGCCTCAAAGTATTGCTTCTGTTTTTGTTGACGCAGATACGTATGATTAATGCAGCTACATGGACTGCAGTAAAGCGTTGAAATAAACAAATCTAACATATTGATCCTTATTATTTTTGATGTCCTCTTGCATTTGCGAATGGTACCTGGGAAGAATGAATACCAGCAAGCCACTGTATAAGCACTAGTTTCGCAGATTTTTTCATTGTGGTCATTTCGCGAGACGTATGAAGCAAATTGTTGTCTGAATCATCTTGGTCACGAAACCGCACCCAAACGTGCCGTCCTTTGTTGTACTTTCTTTACTATCTCTGTTGATCCTTTTTGATAAAGGTCCCGCTGACGCCCAGTGATCGATAATCAGGACTTCTTCTGTGAAGGAATCGCACAGTCTTACGGTTCTTTCATTGAGTCACAGCCCGGAATCTGTTTTTCCTACAACTAGTCTCAAGACACTTACGTGCTTTAGGCGAACACTACCGTATATTCTACTGTTATTACTAATTCCAATGATTTATTGCCGTTAGTGTAATCTAGTCGTAATGGGTACTTCTGACAATTTTTGGACAAAGTGTTACATTTACTAATGCTTAGAGTGTATTGCCATTCGCTGCACAAAACACATCTGGAGCTCTACCTGCATTTCGGTAAAATTTTGTAGAGCTGAACTTTCCTACACATAAAAGTATCACCACGATCAGCCTCACGGAAATTCTAAGGTTATCTCACTGGCTGACAAAAAAAGAGAAGTTCCCAAAAGCGAGGAGGAAACGACATGAAATTCACAGACTGAAAGGGTATGTGATGTTGTTTCAGTGATTATACAATCAAGTCAATTTTGGAAATAACTTGGCAGTATGATCCCACTTGTCAGTATGAAGCTGTACACCCTCTAGCCTAGATGCAAGCACAGACTGGTTAAGGAGGTTGTCATAAAACCTCTGGTCCACAACAGTAGTAGAACAGGGTATGTTCTACTCCACTCTCCATAGTTGCCAAAGTTATTCAAGATGGTGGATCCCAGATGGCGATGATAGATATTGAAGCATCGCAATGATGTCATGGTGGGAAGTTAAAATTTTGGTGGGAAGATAGGTCAATTTGGCTACCTCTATTAAGCTACCCCTTCCCCTCCACCCTCCCCTCCCCTCCCCCTGAAAATGGCGGAAAGGTCAAATTCCATCAGGACAATGCAACACACCTCTAATACCTACACGCACCTAAGAAAATGTTGGTAAACTAGGTCACTTGGGCTACCTCCATTAATCTAAGCCATCCGAGCGCGACCTCTTCCTAGGAATTGGCTGGGACAGGACTCAGCCTGTGCTGGGCTGTTGGATAGGATGGACGTAAGTCTTTATTTTACATGCAGTGTTTATTTAAACAATTTGTGGCAGTAGCTCCATCCAGTGTGTTTACCATGAGGTCTGGAGTCCATCTGGCCTAGTATGTAGTAGTGCCACCAGAGGGCACTGTCATCCCTCTCATGATGTAATCATGTACTGATGTGCAGAGACGCAAAAGACTCCTAAATTGTCAAAATAATGCATGTAAAAGGCTCCGGAAACACAATTGCTAATCGTCAACTGTCGAAATCATGCACAGCACAGCCTGCACATCTGTTCACAAAATAATGCAACAGACACAAAAACATCTCGTAAATTGTCCAAAGATTATGCGTGTGTAACACTATGCAAACACGCTCACAACGATTAAACAGCCGAAAATAATGCAGTGCACAAATACTCATTGCACATAACAAATTCTTTCGAACTATCATCAACTGTGATGTATCAGTGAATTGCTCCCTTACAGAATTCCAAGGCGCGCACGCCAGTCCCATACACGAGTTGCCTCTGGGCCACGTGCACATGTTTAGCGTTGCTGACGTGATACCTCTCTACCTATGGATACTGACGTCACATTTCGCGCTATAGAAATCTGTTCCAATGCTTCCCAGAATAGTACAAGGTTCATTGTTCCTAGTGATGCTAATGGGACATGCGAGACACTTCAAGCTACATACGTGCTTACCCAGCCACCACATGTACCTGCCGGTCCAGCGTAGACCTAATTGCCAAGCAAGAGATGTCTGCATAGCTACTCACCTACGCAGGTGCAGTTAAAATGTTTGCTGATGTCTCACGGTCTATGTAAATAACAGCCAAGCCCTCCTCTGGACGCGCTATAGAAATCTTCTGCAATGCTTTCAGAAACTGTTAACAAAAATCGTACAGAATAACAGTTAATGCATTCTTCCTGCTGCTCCTAACAGAGAAGCCTGTCCATCACATATCAGCCCCTCAAGAAAATCGTAAAGTGTCCCAGAAATTGTTAACAGTCGCTTTCGTAGTTGTTTTCGTGATGTCTCAGCTTTTCTGCATGGATATTCTTGCCCTAAAAGAAACTGTTTACGAAAATAGCCCAGAATAACGCCGATTGCATTCTTCTTGATGGTCCTGACGTCGCACCCCCCGTCTATCACGTGTTACACTTCCTAGAAATCGTTACGTTCTCCTTTCACAAATATCTCAGAAACGATAAATGTTCTCACCACTAAGTAGAGGCGCGTATGACCCAGCACACAGGATGTCTTGTGAAGGAATGTATCATTCTGATTGGCTCTTATTGAATTTACCCACCAAACTGCTGCTGCTACCACTGTGGAAGCACTGTCCGCCATTTTCTTTCTGCAGACGAGACTTTCAGTAGCAAAACTATTTTGTACAGATCGCCATATTGAAATGACAGTTAGACCCAGAAAAGTGTCCTACATATCGTCAAATATAGAAATACTCTTGCTCAATTACATTGCTATGCCACTGAGGACAGAAGCTTGAATATTAGAGCGTGAAACCGATTTCCAACCCAGCAGTATATCACAGGATACTGTGTCGATGTAATTAACATACAATTCGCATCCTGCACCTTACAAAATCGCCCCTTTTGCATCATGCATATAGCTATCGACTGATCGACTGCCAGACACTCACAAATATACCACGAAGACAGGCAGCATAAGCACTAGATATTTTCCCACAGCTGATGGTCACAGGTCATCAGCTTCCAAACAAGTGACTAGAGTGCCATCAGCAGTCTGAAGTCACTCTCTGAACTGTTGCACAAAGACAGGCTCGTTTCCCCTCAGCACACAGGTGTCACCGTTTCTGGTCCTGACCTGCTTGTTTTCTACACCAATCTCCAGACACTGGGATTTCACAAACATATGTAATTTCACATGGTTTGCCAGAATATCATGCCATTTTCGCGATATTTCTCGATATCAAGCACACAGCAATATCGCTCGCACAGTATAATACCAAAGATGTAAACTGGAAATTATTTCTCTAGAAATCCGAAACTTTAGCGAGATGGATCGTGCTGTAAATCACTGAGTAACTAGAAATGTAACCCGTCTGCAAAGACCTTTACGTGAAACATCGAAAAAAATAGAGGAAACTGATATTTCTACTTGCGAATACCGATGTCGGTGATATAACAGATTCCAAATCATCCTTATAATTTACAAAGTCAACTAAGGTGTTTCTCATGTCTAGAGAACCAGCAAATGTGTTCTCCACCCGTCTTTCACCTGCTAGAAGCACTCAACACACACCTCAGTCGATGTTCTCTCAACCAAATAAAGACAGGAAATGTGTCAAAGCAGTCAGACAGTTTACACAGGAGGGAATAATGTTCCAGCGCAAACACATGTCCATATTGAATCGTCTCAAATTTCCACCGATCACGAAAGTTTTCCAACACATACTAAGTATTAGTTCACTATTCGGCCGTCTAGAGTATGGCATGGTTAAGTCAGCTGCATTCCTGAATCCCAACAGGCCTTTCCATTCAGATGGCACCTGCTGTTAAAGGGAAACATGAATTATTCCCACCACAAGCCACTGCCGGCGCGCCACACACCCTTAGACATAATCATCCTTGGAACACAGTCACATGTATATTTGGTCGCTATAGTTACAGTTAAATGTTACGATTGTTGTCTCAGTTGAACAACATTCGACAATGAGCGAAGTATCTGAAATACACCCTGCTGACGGCTGTGGCTCTGGAAATAGAAATATATATACCATTCTTATGACTTGACATACTATTCACTTTGCTATCACAGTATTCCACGTCAAATCCATACCTTCCTTACGATTCGACATAGACATTTCATTTGCACATGTCAGAGCATGAACACATACTTCATAAACCTTATGCTCAAGGTGAACCTATCACGTATCCCCTACTATTAAGTATAATACTTGGCCAATAACTGATTGCTGGCGATACGAAATAATATTGACCAAAAGTCAGCGATGGGTGGACAGGTCTCATAAGTTTTTCTTGTTATTGGTTCTACTGTGTCTTAGAAAGAGAGATGTAAACGTCTTACAAACCGCTATATGTTAAAAAACACGATCGCAACAACTAATGTATGTTACTGTCACAAGTGGTCTTGGTTGTACAGGTGCATACAAGTATCCGTGTTAAAAGCTATACTAGCTTTATAAATCAGGGTATGGCATTACCTCCAAATGAAGTGGTTTTTCCAGACAAATACTGTGACACTGAATATAGGCGGTGATCGTCAAAGTGTATTTAATCAGACCAACAGTGCGGTTACACGTCACCGACGGTGCAACCTCGTAATAAAATCTCCCAATTTAGACAGTGATTTGGCTAAGGAATGTGGTATGAAACCGGTATTTGCAACTCACTCACGCCGCCGCTAGATATTTCTCCAGTATTTGTAATGCACTCTGTCTCGATGCCACATCAGACGTTCAGTGATATATCGACTGGGTTATAGGCGATGGTTTATTGAGAAGGATCACGAACAGTAGATGGTGTGCTGATTGAGGTCGAAAGAAATGTACACTAGCTTTCCAGATCTCCAGTGCTACGATTTCCGGTAGAAATGATGTCTATGATTTAGAATCAAGTCTTTCCATTCAGCCACATACCTGCTTTGTATCCAATGGAGAATTCCTTTAATGATTACAGCCACTAGTGAATCATATTTCTGACACTCTCATATCTCGAAACGAGTCACCTTTTTGGAACCTATCTGCTGCAGTAAAAATTTAGATAGTCACTATACCTCTTGCAACTGCTGCCATTTCTGCAGCTTTGCGCATGTGATCGTTCCAATTTAGGTCGGAAGCAAGCAGAGGTCGGAGAGAGCTGTATCCACCACCTTCTGCAACCCATGTGGAAACAGATTGACCAGATTTAATGCGAAAGTACCATTCAGTGGAAATGGGAACAAGCTGTCATAGCTCCACCAACTGTGTACAATGTGTAAGGTCAGCGCCAAACGAAGCCTACTGGTGCAACACAAGGTAGTTTAAAAGACAGTATGGGAACTGAGAGAAGGACGTGGATTTTGCTACTGCATTGTGGAGTGGCCCCAAACTTCATACAGATACTGCAGTCCAAAGCAGATCCGCGTCCCTCAGGTCCCGTTCACAACTATCACCCCAACATGTTATCTTAGTTATTCTGTACCATCCTACAGAGAAAAATCATAACTATAAAAGTTACACTAACTTCATCTGATAGAGAACTCCACAAGATTTGTACTGCATCTCTCTCCTTCCATTTATCGAAAACAAATACCGTCTGCATGCCAACATTGAGCACATGTGACTATCCTATTAAATATATAGGTATTGATCCATTGCACAGACCAGTGTATAGTTGCATCGCCTGTACTGTAGGAGGATGACCGTACCCCACAAACTATACAATAAGTCGCAAGAGACGCTCCCTGTGACCCTGTGTCGTTTAAAACATTGCTTTTTCTCCTGTAACACGCTTTGTACACTGCCACAAATTTTGTTTTTCCGCCACGACTTCGAGGTCTATGTCAGGTTCTAAACTGGCATTAACAGGTTCTGATCCATTGCTTCTCACAGAAAACTAGAATTCGCAAGGTGTAAATCATGTGGTTACTGCTGCGACCACAACATACCACACACACACTGAATGTTTTTTAAATAAAAGACAGTTACAAATTAAGGAAACTGCAAGAGTTTGGCCGCGTTGTGGAGCGTTTACAATCTGCTGTCGTAAGGTGATTGACGACCTATACATTTAAACTCATCTGTCACAGTGACGGAATAGCTGATGGCTGTGCGTTCTGTTTTGACTGATTCCTCATATTACAATCATGTACACGATCACTGTTTCAGTGCTAGCAATCCCCAGAAGTTGTTATCCCTCCACCAAAACTCTTTCTCCATCTCAAACAAGCGATGTCAGTCAATCATTACGTGGTGACCAACAGCACACCAGTAGACAGATGGGGTGGAAAAGACACCGTCCATGTACTGTAATAATAAGCATCACAGTTGATAGTGCGAACAATTTTAGTAATTTTACTGTAATTTCGACACTGACTAATGATGTGACAGCATGTTATCTAGTTTCCTTATAATCACTAAACCATCCCTTCCCTACTTTGCGAGTATCACTGCGAATGTAGACAGATGACTGTGGAGTACGTCCATTCATTGTTAATTCACGAACATATACATCATCAAGGTATACCAGAGAGCGCTCTACGTATTTATAGCACCTTGAGCATAGTGCATAATTTACGTTCTATCTCTGTGCAGATGGGTGTCACAGAGCATTCTTGCAGTGTTAGGATAAAATTATAGACTGAAAGACTCCCTCGCACTGTCTTTGACCAACCTGCCCTGCAGCACCATTACCAATTTAATTTTGCAGCTGACGAGAAGTAGACCACTGCATTCCGCGTCTCGTGAATGAACGGAGCCTGCCGAGTCTTCGTCCATCTAAGTGCACAAGATTTCTCCAGATGTGCCCATGCCGAGGAGGTTAGCACCCCTTATCGGTATATAGTAGTAGATTTGAAAGTGCAGTGATGTATTAGTAGACGGTTAAGAAGAACAAGAAACGGGTGGTTTTTATGCATGACAGAGCTCCAGACGGATGGAGTTCGTAGCACTTTACGTAAATCAACTACACCATCAATTTTAAAGCATTGTTCTAGTGTCCAGGGTCAGTACCAGGAGGGTACTGGTAAGATGAAACATAAACAAATGCACAGTTCTGCACTTCAAACAGGCTATAATGTTAGATCGCTTCAGTTTCCGACCTATCAGTCATGTGGAATTCAGCACTGTTAACATTCCAGTGTAAGAAATATATTTCCAGCGTATGACATACATCCTTCCTGCAGATTTCTCTACGATAAACTATGGTAACACACTGTAAAATGAAAAAACTACTTCCTTAACATATCTATTCTGTGTGATGCATGCACAACGTAGCTTTCCAGAGATTATAGAGTCCACCATTCACATCTGATCATGATTTACAAATTATACTATTCTGGCATCATATGTTCGTTAGTAACTGAGAATACCTCTTACAAGGAAACAGATAAACACATAGCAGCAGTGTCTGACATGTGAAATTACTCATCATGCCACCACTAACTCTGTAAACTGGACATCCGTCAGGCAGATGTATACACGGGGATTTCAATGTCTCACAAACACCTATCACTAACTTAGAATCATCTTAGTTATGAAAATGAACTGTCGATTTTATACCCAAGATGCGACAAGAGAATGGAGTACATCGCATAAATTTTCTTTCGTTAAGAAGAATGTGTCCAAACAGGATGGTCACGTTTTATCTCACAGGAGATGACGGAGAGGTTTGGAATTAACGATCGCAAGTAGTTCTGTTCTACAATAGACTGTTCTACAGTCAAATACAGAACACGTGGTTGTACAGGAGTCGAACGCAAGCTGTGTCATGTGACTGATGCATCCTGACAGAACAGCAGAAAAAATGGTCAAATGACCTGCGCCAACATCTCCCTCGCTCTCTGGAATGCATCATCAGTCTGCCATTAAATCGTACCTCGTTACAGCTCCATCTCAATCGTTCACCCCGTCCACTCTCTGTTATCTTTTAATGCAGATGCATGCAAGTTTAGAGGCAGATGGTTCTCTGCTTTCCTAAAGCGTATCAAATACAGCGGTCAACTCGAACTCGCGTGCATCACTGTTACCTCAATAGACGTAAAGTAGAATGCTGCCTTGACGGAAAGAAAAGTAACTGTTTCCCTGGTTCCTTTCGTTTCCATGTCGACGTTTTCTCGGATTCTTCTTGCTGTCGCATACTTCTTCCTATGTACAAGAATTGTTCTGCGCCAACCAGAAGACAAGCAATTACTTCCTCAGTTTGCCAGCATTTCAGCATATTTTCCCTCAATTTATACGTATTTTCCGTCGTTTTCCGCAATTCTGTTGACTTTTTATGTCACTTCTACCCATGCGATCATGACATAACCTCTCTTTCCATGTCCTAAAACAACTTGTAAATGTAGTACAGTTGCCAACACCTAGAGCAATTCACTATTTTTCTGACCGAGAGACATAGTATAGCATTGTACTCGATTGCATCCAGTCGCCTCCACGCACATAAAATAAAGACTTACATCTATCGTATCCAGCAGCCCAGGACAGGCTGTCTTTTCACAGCCAATTCCTAGGAAAAGGTGGCGGTCGGATGACTTACGTTAGTGGCAGTAGCCCAAGTGATCTAGTGTCCCGCCGGCTGCGGTGGCCGAAAGGTTCTAGGCGCTTCAGTCCGGAACCACACGACTACTACGGTCGCAGGTTCGAATCCTGCCTTGGGCATGGATGTGTGTGATGTCCTTAGTTAGGTTTAAGTAGTTCTAAGTTCTAGGTGACTGATGACCTCAGATGTTAAGTCCCATAGTGCCCAGAGCCATTTGAACCATTTTTGAACCTATTTTCCCCCATTTTCTTGTGTTAGTGGAGGTAACCATGATGTGTTGCATTGTCCTGACGGAATTTAAATTTCTGCTATTTTATGGGGGAGGGGAGGGGATTAGGTTAGTGTAGGTAGTCCAGTTGACCTATCTTCCCGCCAAAATTTGAGCTTCCCACCACGATGTCATTGCGACATTGCAATATCTATCGCCGCCATATTGGATCCGCTATCTTGAGTAAATTTGGCAACAATGGAGAGTGGTGTAGAACATACTCTGTTCTACTACTCACAACTATTGAAACTGTTTCTTGATATCAAAATTTGAGCTTCCCACCACAATGTCATTGCGACATTGCAATATCTATCACCGCCATATTGGATCCTCTATCTTGAGTAAATTTGGCAACAATGGAGAGTGGTGTAGAACATACTCTGTTCTACTACTCACAACTATTGTAACTGTTTCTTGATATGAAAGGAGGGCTGGGTGTGGGTGGCTTTTCTCGGCTGAAGATGGATGGAATGCTGCAGAAGGAGGTCCCTGTGAGGTTACGACAATTTCTTCACTAATTCTTCGACAGACATGCAGATTCACACTCACCTCTGGCGTGGTTTGGCGTTCTCTCCTAATATTCTGGTGTTGTAGCAGCAGGCGAGGTAGATGTAGTGAGAGGTTAACGCATGTTGGTCAGGTGGTGTACTCGGCATGTTGTGCTGTGTCCACATCAGCAACCATTACCACTTGTGGCCCTCTGTGAAACCATGGATGGCTGCATCAATAGGCATTGCTCTATGTCGTAGTGTTGCCCAGAGGCTAACTCAGATCTTTTGGATGGAGAGCAGCAGAGCGTGACTGGTAGACTCTGGCAATGATGAATGGTCTCATAGAGGTGGCAGCAAGACATAGGCAGTCAGACAATGGAGAGTGCGCTGGTGGCAGTGATGATGGTGACATGGCTGTAGTGAAGACTCCAGCGCCGAGGTCGACACAGTCTGGGCACAGTTACGTTCCACAGCCGATCGAATGATAACACGCTGGTTCGGTTGAGTTTAAATGTTGCTGCTCTCTGCTGACTTCTTGGTAGTGCCTGTGTATGTATGTCACACTTAACGATTTGGAATAGAGGCAATGACCAGCTCTCATAAACTGCAGCAGGTTGGGCTTTAATACCTCCTGCAGAATGAAGCAGCGACAGTACTTGATGACAGAAGGGCAGTTGGTTCCACTAATCCCACAGTTCAGTGACCACCACCAGCTGACACTGGCTGTGGTCTGAGTACTGCTCTGGCTTTGCCCTCTGTTCCAAGTACTGCTATACCTTTAATCGCTTTCAATATCCTGGATACTAACACTCAGACAAAATTGATAACCAAGCTGGTCTCACATACGTTGTACTGCAGACGAATGCAAGGATCTAGTAGTAGCTGACCGTCAAGCAAAAGGTTTATAGAGACATGTGTCATCCATGGACGAGCATTGTTCTGTTGACAAACGACACAACGATACTGCTGCACGAAAGGAGACACTTGAGGATTCAGGATGTTTGTGATACACAGTTGTACCATACGAATTCCCACAACCACTCTCATCTATGACCTGAGGTCATACCCACTGGTTCCCCACACCGTGACCTTATGAATAACAACGCTGAGCCTCTGCAAGAGCCGGCTGCTGTGGCCGAGCGGTTGTAGGCGCTTCAGTCCGGAACCGCGCTGCTGCTATGGTCGCAGGTTGGAATCCTGCCTCGGGCATGGATGTGTGTGATGCCCTTAGGTTAGTTAGGTTTAAGTAGTTCTATGTCTAGGACTGATGACCTCAGATGTTAAGTCCCATAGTGCTTAGAGCCATTTGAACCATTTGAACCTCTGCAAGATATTGGAATAATGGGACTTATACCCATGTAACCACCATACTCACTGATGATGGTCATCCAAGGTAGAGCAGAACAGCAATTCACTGCTGAGCACAGTGCAGTGTCATTCATCAGCAGTCTATGATACCCACATTTCTGTTGAGATGTTAACTGCTTTTTATACGAGTCTTGGTAATTCCCTAGTCTGGCTGCTGCTTGTCTCCAAATAATGGTGCACTGTGACCCAGAATGTTGCAGGGAGCCATTGCTTGTCCTCGGATGACAGGCGCAGATGTGAAAGTGTCGCAGTGTGTTTGGTGCACAATGCAGTGATCTTTCCTTGTAACAGAGATATGGTTGACCAGAATCCTAGGCGAAGAGTATGCTTGACCTCAGTTTTCATGCACTCCTAATCGAGCCACTGCCACCCTAAAATATCCCACACATTTGCGTATTACTCGATTCGAGCAGCCGCCCAGATAGAGACCAACAGTGGGGCACCTTTCAAACTCTGTCAATTGCTGACAGTGCCGTTTCGTGCGAGTACGCGGCATTTCCATGTACTTCACAGAGATCACTCAGTATATGATGCTGTTGAAGCCTCTTATATGCCCTACCAGGGCTAGAAACAACACTTAACACTAACAACACTAATGCGCTATGATGGCCGTTTTACCCCTCACAGAGAATTGTAACTCCAATTATTTACATACCTACCGATGGTGCTCACGTATACAAATTTACATTGACATTCGCCCATGTCTTCCGATTGCTTCACTTCTTTTCTCAGGCAATGTACACCGCGGACAGCAACACCGGTGTTATTCGTCGTTGTTGTACATCAGAAGTTAGTTTCACATCTGACAACGTTTTCTTTCCCCCTTTTTTGTTGAGTTTCCGACTGGTGTGATGCGGCCTGCAACGAATTCCTCTCTTATACCAATAATTTCATCTCAAAGTAGCAGTTGCACCCAGTGTCGCAATTATTTCTTGGATGTATTCCACTTTCTTTCTTTTCCTACAGTGTTTACCTTCTAAAGCTCCCTCAAATACCATGGAAGAAATTCCTTGATGTTTTAACAAATGCTTTACCATCCTGTCACTTCTTCTTCTCAATCAGGGACGGTGGCAAGAGGGGGGGGGGGGGGGGGAGCTATAGCGCCTCCCCCAAAATGGAGTATCATATTACACTGGATAAATTCACTTCAGAAATCAGCGAATATATTACTTCAACAGATTCAATCATTATTTTATAATTATGTAGCAATATAGGTTGTAAAGTATTTGAAATACCTTTTAAAAAAAAGAATAAGAGTGGCAAATAGCTTACTGTCTATTCCAGTAAATATAATTTAACTTAAAATAGGCGTCTTATTATTTATTAATATACATTGGATATATATTAATGTACGAGTACCACTTACAATAATCAAGAGAGCTAAATATGCCGGGTATCCCTACAAACACTTAAATTGCTGTCCCCAGACAAAAACTTCGAAATCGCCGGACATCTGGGTCAAATCGTATTATTTTCCCGGGCACACACATTCTGTAGACACGTTTTTAGCCTGAACTCCAAAACAGTTACCAAAAACTACTTTAAGCAACACCAAATTTTACCAGTTTGTCGGTGGAGAACCCCAGCTCTCCTTTTGTTAAGTGATATTCCATTACCCCCCCCCCTCCCCTCTTGAACGACTTCTAGAACTGCCCCGTTTCTCAATGTCTTCCACATATCATCTCTTCGTAGATTCTGCGGAGTACTTCCTCATTTATTATCATTTCATCTGATTTTTAATATCCTTCTGTAGCACCACATCTCAGACGGACTGATTCAGTTGTTTTCCGATTTGCCCAAAGTCCATGATTCACTTCCATACAGTGCTGTGCTCTGAACGTACAATCTCATAAATTTCTCCCTCACATTAAGGCCGAAATTTGGTATTGGTAGACTTCTTTTGGCCGAGAATACCCTTTTTGTCTGTGCTAGTTGGCTCAAATGGCTCTGAGCACTATGCGATTTAACTTCTGAGGTCATCAGTCGCCTAGAACTTAGAACTAATTAAACCTAACTAACCTAAGGACATCACACACATCCATGTCCGAGGCAGGATTCGAACCTGCGACCGTAGCGGTCGCTCGGTTCCAGACTGTAGCGCCTAGAACCGCACGGCCACTCCGTCCGGCTCTGTGCTAGTCTCTTTGTATGTCCTCATTGCTTCGTTCGTCATATATTCCCTCCCCCCCCCCCTAAATAATTCCTCCCAAGTTGTGATGTTAAGTTTATAGCTAACCTTGTTTCTCCTATTGTTCGCTACTTCTGTATTTCTCCAATTTACTCTCATTCCATATAACGAATCCTTCAGTTCTTTCTCGGTTTCAATAAGGATAGTAAAGTCAATAGGGAATGTTATCATAAATATATTTTCCGCCGAATTTCAATGCCATTCCAGAGCTTTTGTCTTGTTTCCATCGTCGTTTCTTCAAGTTGTAGATTGAACTTTAGGGTGACTTTATAACGCTAAAAACGACGTGTTTCAATATGAATTTCAGTCAATGTGGAATCAAACCGTATAGCTGGACCGATACCTTTTAAGGTTACAATTTGTTCGTTAAGGAACGGTTAGTGTACTGGTGACTTAAACGAACTGTTTTTCATGCCATCTATCCAAAAGTGAAAATTATGCTGAGAAGTACTGTAGTGAAATATGTGCTACAGAAATGAAGAGAAATCCAGTTACAGACGGAGAACAATATATTGAAATGTGCTCCGATTCTTTAATTAAAATAACTTTTATTTTAAATAACGACGCACAGCCTTGGTAGGGACGCGTTGCGTGAGGCGCCTTAAAATGATACATGTAAAATGTTTGCGCGATCTGTTGAAAAGCCAAACATCTCAGGGTATCTTTGATGAACTTAAGCATAAGAAATTGTTATTATTCATGGGTGTTGCGTGGCGAAATATTGTTGTCTCTTAAATTATTTATTATTATTTACCTCAAAATATTGTCTTTGAAATGGTAATCGATCACCGTGAAGAGACCTATTTGAATCACTGAACTGATAGTCCACAAATTACGATAAATTCTACAAATGCCTGAAAGTTACTTATACATACATATAGGGCCTGTCAAAGGGAAATTATTGATATACTCTCAGGCGTTTAATATTGTGAGTGAAAATATTGAAAGAAATGTTACGGCCAGTAATGACGGCCAACAATGTCTTTTATTTGCGCTATCTTTCTCTGCTGGTATAATCATTGAAAATTAGAAAATCTACTGCTTCCTGCATGGGGAAGGAATGTCTACTTAAATGATACAGTGGTAACTCTTTCTGTAAAATATTTTATCTCAATGGCACACCTTTGGGACATTCCAAAACAAGAGAACCTTAATAGTGAATTCTTTGTCCTTGTACAATGATTAACAAATAAAATCTTTTCATTCTAATTACACAAAACAAAAAGTTTCTTTATTATTATGCAGTTTCTAAGCCGATCTTATCGACATTTTTCTTAAACAAATTGTAGTTCCTTTTTACTTTACGCACGCCTCTATCAAAGTTTTTGCATGTAATCAAAAATATTTCAGTAAATGTTCAGTTTATTTAATGGCATCACGAGGTGTCGGTAGTTTAGGAAATGTAATAAACGCCGATCGGATGTTAAGCAAGACAGCATCAAGCTGGACGCCGTTGTCCGTGGCCCTTTGGATCTCAGGTGAGGACGGAAGACTGATTCTCCACTGATAACATTTCTATGAAATCTGAATATAAAATCGCTTTCGCTTATTACCGATCATCCACCAGGACGGATTCTTCAGAGGTGTTGTTCTTTCAGAGCGCGGCACTTGGCTTGTGCTGCTATGACGACCATCTCCCAAGCCTCCCGTGCCGTTTAAGCTGGTTTTACATGAGGGATTTTCTTATTTCCATCGACTGTTTTCAGCGGGTGAATCTACTGCTGCGAACCCGGCCTTTTATTCCTATACAAAGTCTCGCCTGTCGCGAGTGGCCATTTTCGTTTACATGTCAGCGACAAAATTGGGTGTGTTGTAAGAGCTGTCTGCTCTACTGTTTGGCACGTGAACGGCGAAAGTGAGGTTAAGGGAGCAACCTTTTTTACGAAAAATTGGAAATATAGGGGGAGTATGTAGGAACAGGCACTGATAATGACCAAAGCAAAATTCATAATGTATGTTCTTCACAAAGGCTGTATGTTAATAGGAAAAGTGTCGTCCAAACATTTAAAAACATACATTTAGTTCCTCGAAAAAATATATACTTACTAACACATTAAAGGATATTTAGAAGGGAGTAAATAGCACCTTTTTACATTGTTCTTTGTGTCTTGTTTTCTGATAGAGAGCATTGAAAACCGAAAAGATCAAAACCGTCTAGCGAGAAACATAATTTTCATTTAAAATCGTTTATAGTTTTTTCTTGTTTAAGCTTGGTATAGAATTTTCTTTGTCCCTGTACTGTAAAACGAAAATACCTTTTTGCTTTCAGATATTTTGTTTTTCTTGTAAATATAATATGTAGAAATACCATTCTCGCATGCAACCTTTTCAATCTGTCAAAAAACAAAGCAAACAACAACATAAAGTCTTATGTGCGGTTCTCCCTGAGGCAATATGACTCGCAATACAATGCACGATGCGACTTGAGATACGACTCAGAAGCTACTCACATTGGTGGAGCGTGTAGGAACACAGCTGTAGCGACTCAACTTGTTCACATTGAGACCATCGATGTAACACCAATCCAATTCTCGGTCGTTTCGCCTATTACAACATGGAGTGTAGGTTGCTCCATGCAATTGTGTCGTCCAACACACAGGGAGCGAAATTTCCAGTCATGGAAATTTTAAATCCTCTCATGTTTCTCAGTAGAGGAAGTAATGCTACATCCGTCACTGTAGTTAATTTTTCAGTCAAACTTTTACTTTTAACATTAGAAATTTAAAACCGCTGTTTTGGGATTCACGCGTGTTCTCCGCTACGCAATCTTTCGCTTCTGGTTTTGAGAAAAAAAAACATTTTTTGGAACTTAGAGAGACACCACACATTGATAATGAATTACTTTTCTTTTCTCTATTGCTCACGGTTTTGTGATATCACAGCCCATATTCTGAAAAGTTTTGAAGTAAAAGATGTATTCTCTGGCCTTTTCCGTTTGGTGCACTTTAGGTCATACAGTGCTGTGTACAAAATGTAGCTAACATATCAGAATTGCTTTTAACGCTGAAGGATAGCCATACCTCCTTCCCGTCTCGATTAAGTACCTGAGATATTTGGAAGCTGTCCACGACAATGCTGGCAACAACATACCACACACACGAGGCTACTGCTACCTGCTGTGTCTTGTTGTTTGTTGTACTGCCGTTGGACTTGAGTGTCGTACGGATAATCAATGCATGTCGTGTTCTGTATTTCAACGTGTCATATGCGTATTGTATCGCGTCGGTGAGAACCACGCGTAAAAGGCGCAAAGCACGAAATGCACTACATTACTAGGGATTATTACATGGTGATATTAGCAGAGAACGCCACAACCCCTATTTCTCTGCAAGAGCAGTCTACAGATACTCAAGAATTAAGAACACTAAACTCGGCATTGTCAATTGGTCACTGACATCTCTGAGCGCTTCTAGCTAACACACACGTAGCTAAGTGACACGCATCTACATCCAGCAGTCAGTTGCGGCCAGATAGTAGCTCGTCTGAAACGGGTTTTAGAAAGGGAGGTCAGCACTCTTCTCATAGCTGCTTCTATTGGACAGGCCAGCATGCTTCCATTGGCCATAGAGACAAACTCTTTGCGCAGCGGACTAAAACCGCAACTCCCGTGTTTGTCATAAATAAAGCTGTTATATCTTATTGGTCGTAAGTTAAATTCTAGCCCAGCACAGCAAGAACTCACACCCACTAAATGTAGTTCCAAACCTGTTTGTGTATTGGGTATTTTGATGTTATTCTAGTATGAATGATACACTGAAAGATATATTTCATGGCAGGTAAATGATTGGGTTGGGCTTTTGATAGTTGTAACCAGCAAGCGACAGCTCAAACACTGTCCTATTACAACTAGTATTTAAAATTCATCGCTGAGCCTTTGAGCTATGCAGTTACATTAATACCTCGGCATCCTCCCCAGAATTTCTAAGTATCCAAAAGGAGTAGACAGGCGGCTATGTGCCTCCCAGAAAAGTACGTCCAACCGCGTCTCCACTGTACCGTTGCCAAGACCAAAAGAAGACTCCCCTTTCCACCGAATTCAAAACGCAGCTCCTCCTGCGCTATGCTAACCCACAATATGTCAACGCTCTTGCTCCTCCAACTTACACTGCTTCCCTCCTAGCCCATACAATCATCACTGATGCCTGACATTGGATTTTTAATCTGCGCAAATTGAACAGTCGGAAATAACTCCTACAAAACTGACACTAAAAGTACGTATAATATATCAGTTTGCCCTTTTGGTATGGCGCTAATAAAACAGTATTATTCTGCACCATATCCTACATAAACACTAAATTAGGATAATTAGGGTTAACACATATTCACAAGAACGTGGAAATAAAAGGATCAATAATTTAATGAAAAGCTGTGTTAACTAAGTACTGCGGTGTGATATTATTTATGTGCCAATATGCTTTGTGATTATTATTATTTCAGGGGTTGATACGATAATCCAGAATATTGTTCCTTCAGTTGATCTTCCTTCCCGAATGCTGTCCAAATACTTTTTGGTAAATATGACGTCTGATTTAGTTCAGCAGTAATACATTTGAATATATAGTTGATTAATCATATAAAAATGAATAATAACTTATAAAACAACTGGCATACAACATTACTTCAATTTTACATGAAGAAGCGTGAAAGTATTTATAAAATATTACTTGTAGTTTTTTCATATCTCTACAGGAATTTTGTTGATTTCGTAATAACGTCACATAAAGTTGTTCAGACAGTTAAGTGCACGATAGAACGTATAGAGACCTATTTGTCACACAGAAATCAGTTTTATTAACCAGGAACCCACGTGAATGGGGAAACCTTTTCCGTTCGCTGCTTTTCTGTTTATCTGTCGCCCTTCGAACAGTCATTTCGAAAAGCACGTAGCATCTCAACATACATCGATAAGCTCAGCCACTAAACCTCACGTGCTAAAACTCAGACGCGATCACTTTATACACGTGAATCTGACGTTTAATTGTGCATCCGTTCTATACATGACGCAGCAGATGCAGCCTAGTCCACAGTGGATGCAGCCACATGTCGTACATGCACCATTATGGCCAAGTCCGAGGCACGAGGCTGCAGTGTAAACTGAACGTCCCCTTATAAGCCTGCCAGGGGCTACCTTCCAACAACGCCTGCAGCCTTGGCCTCATTTTGGCGAGGAAGAGAGAGCTCGTGTTTCTACAGGTGTGCCATGTCCAGCTAAAGCCACTAGCTGAGCATAAAATCCCATACAGATATCAAATTGGAGCGCCGTTCATTCCTGCATTTCACCTGCTGATCCAAACAGTCGTAGATATTTTGTATGGGCTTAAGGATAATTAACCAGGCTACTCAAGGTACGAATGGGGGCGTCAGTGTTCGCCAACCAGAAACGTATGAGTGCAGCCCTGTGAACATGGCATTCTCGTTATAAAGAAGTAAAGAAAAGGGAAGAAGGATGGAAGATTAAAGAGTAACGTCCCATCAGCAGCTCGGTGGGTAGAGGCAGAGCACAAGTTTGGATTACGAAAGGATAGGGAAGGAAGTCAGCCCTTTTCAAAGGAACCGTCCTGATGTTTTCTGTGAAGCGGTTTAGGGAAATCGCAGATAACCTGAACCTGTGTGGCTGGACAGGAATTTGAACTGTCATCCGCCTGAAGGTGAGTCTAGTGTGAAGGTAAGAGGCACCCCTGAGACCCCAGTAATGTTTAAATGAAGATTCTGGTTAGCAACACAGTAACATTGTTGACTGGCACCAAGCCATGGTGCACCAAAAACATCACAGTCCCATACACTGCAGTAAAAAGACCCACATTAGGCTTTCAATGCTCTCAATACCTTTTATTATTTGAAACCAGGAAAAATCTAATTGAGAGGCACCATGCTGTATCGCTATAGTCAGCTACTGTCTAGTTTCTGCGTCATCTGGTCCACTGCACACATTCAGTTTTATGTGCCGCAGTGAGTAATGACCTTTTACCAGATACGCTGCTCCAGATGTCCACTACATATATTCCCCTGTCCAATGGTTGGTGAGAAATTATTTTCACTGATAGAAGCAATTCCTGTTAGGTTTGAAATAAACTGTCAACGACGAGGTATCACATTCGTACTCAGTCCCTGTCGATTGGTAAGTTTTTATGGCCGCAGTTCTTTCACGGTGTTATATGGCTGAAAATGGTGCACCACTCCTTGCATGTACATTGGAGGGTCCATATTCATGGATCTACAAATAAAGCATATTCTTTCATTGGGAATTCAAGTGCATCTCTAAAGATGACAGCTCCATTCTGACATTTTGTCAGTTCTCCACGAGTAGGTAGATAGTATGACATTGGGTGTGTTCTGAATTGTTGCCAGATTCACCCCTTCCCCCTCCTGTAATGTCATGCATGTTTACCAGATTCCTGACAAAGGCCAATTGCCCTATGTATAAAAATTTGGTAGGAAATTCAAAAATAGCCCAGTTGCTCTATATGATTTTTCTCCAATCCTATGAAGTCACTGTGGCAGTAAGGCTATTGTCCCAAGTATAAATTGGTTCAAAATTCAAATATCTCAGATGGTGCTCTGTCATGCTTATGGGAGTAGGTCACTTGTGCTAAGTACAGAATTCAAGATTGTGGACTTGGAAAAGTAGTGCAGGACTGTGACGACAGAATCCAAGACAGCCAATGTGGCTGCATTATTGCCAGATTCCTGGGTTTTCCATCTGTAACAAAAGATGTTTGTTCCCCCAAACATCGTAGCTTGTGGTTCTGAAAGAAAGAGTAAGGTCACCTGCCTCCGCCTGTATCACTTCTAGGACGAAAGCTGTTTGTTTCCGTGCAGGTCCAAACCTGTCTGTTAGACAAAGGATGCCAGTCTGAGCCTAAATGTTCTTCACCTTACAGGTAGGAAGCCTATCAGCAACATGAAAAAACATGTAACATGTTGCCCTAATCTATCACTTACTCAGATGTATATGGCTATTTTGAGCAGTATAGAATTCCTGACATTACTTACATACTCCGCCTCTTAACTCCATTTCCTTTAAGTTTAGATCTTTCCATCTGCATTGCGTTTATATCTTTAACACCACACCAGACGTAGGACCACAGCCCCACAGGCCGCCCCTGGGCCATCCATGTAATGTTTACCAACAGCATGCACTGTCCGTGTGCCTCTGTGCTAACATGCTAAGGGGTAGATGGGACCACCACCAGTAGCATTTGGAGAGAACCACCAGACCGTCAGCCTCCAAATCACGAGGGTCACTGGGCTGTGTAAGATCACAGTAGACATGCAGGTCTGGCACAGCACCAACTAGGTTGCAGGGAATCTGACCACCATCTGCCAATGACAGATTTGTGCAAGGAGATGTATACTACAAATTCGGCTGTCCAGCATGAAGTGTGATTTTCACCAGTGGTATGTTGTTTGCAATGATGGTATAGTCACAACCCAGTGTGATCTGAGGTAGATGGGAAACATGAAAAATGCAAGAAGCGCACATGTACTTTAAGCAATATTGTGAAATGAGATGGGAATTCAACATTCACATAGGTTAAAATGGCCTATAATCCACACATACATTCTATAGGAAAACTCAAAAATCAAGAGATACACATTCGTCCTCCTGGATATAGACTTGTGCAGTGGCTCAGGCGTTCAGGTAGTATGCTTGCAGAATTCGCCACGGAAAGTTCTATGTTTGGGGAGGGTGAAAGCTATGATTGAACATATGATCATATCCTGCCACTACCAGTTCGATCCAGTACCTATCAATATATATACACTAACCATGCATCATCAACCACATTTGAGAAGCATAAACGTTTACACTTATTTTCTTGTTGAATCGTAACATTGTAAATATAGATGATGGAAATACAACTACATTTTATCAGAGTTTTGTTCCGTAACAATCTTGTGTCTGGCATTTCAGCATGAAAAGTAGTCACTAGCTCTAGAGGCAGGATCCAGATCCTTATGTAGGAAGAGAAGTGAAACAAACTGGTCCAGTTCTGCATGCCTCCACAATAGTGTAGCTAACCTGCAAACATTTCACAGACAGTAGCAAGATGCAGGTTTACAGTCGCTCGGCCGCTGGCAACCGCTTATGGCTCATGCCCCTGGTACAGGCGACAGGTCCATGGAACTACCAAGCTATTACTGGCCACTTGGCGGAAGTGGTTGGGCATGGAGTGATAATTTTATTTCATATCAGTGTGGAAGACACACACAGTATAGTGCATACGTACAACAGAAGTGTAAAGTCATTCTCCATGTGTGGCCTTATGCTTTTAGAGATGAATATTGTACCGAAAACACCGATTTTTGCGTTGAAAACAGCGAATATAGAGCCGAAATCAATACATTTGTACATAAAGAAGTGTAAAGTCCTCTCCAGTCGTAGTCTTACGCTTTTAAAACGAATTTTCTACCAACAACACCGAGTTTTGCGTTGAAAACAGCAAATAAAGTACCAAAGTAAACGAAATTAGTACCCAATCTTAAAGACAACATGCTCATTGCTAGGGACTCGTCAATTCAATTATAAATATGACATGATATTCTGTACTTTGCTCATATAGTGCCATCTAGGAACCAATCAAAAGTCGAGAACACGAACTTCCAGTGTACACTTGCCAACATCATCGAAGAGAGGTTTAAGATATGTCCGCCATAGATTGAGTCTCTCCACAGCAATACATATTGCAGCACAAAAGCCGCGCAGGTTCACGGCACTTGGATGCTTCTAAGTTACTTGACAGAGAAAACCTAATGCATGAAGGCACAAAATCATTCTACCATTGCTCTACCAGTGAGTGGAATAGGAAAGGGAACATCTAGCAGTGATTTAAGATATACCACGCAATGTGTTATACGAAGTCTTACAGAAAATACATAATCACTTTTCTAAGGTGAGGTGAAAATCTTTAGCTTGGAAAAATTATAAATGTTTTAGCCTGAGCAGAGGACATCTAACATCTCGAGCGTATTTCCTATGGTATCTTATTCTGTGGTTTAACATCATGTTGATCCGTCAGCCTCTGACCTCAATATCATCGTAAGGCAGATAAACATAGGTACTTTATGGATCAACCTCGTATGAGTAAATCTGTGGTATTGTCTCCGGCATACCTCCGTCGAGAGATATATTTAGTTTTCGAAGAGAATCACTAACAAATTTACGCTTTGGTTCCTCGACAAGTGCACCAAATAGCACTAGATTCGTTGATGATGTATCTTTCAAATCTCTGTAGGTCTTGAGGACGGCACTTCGTCTCAGCTGCATAGGTTTTGTTTAAAAATTCTTTGAATTTAACCTTTTCTATAGAGAACTACTAGCACTTCATAGCTCGTTACCATCTATACTTATAAAAACCGACCATTATCAGTACCATTTCACTAACCAAAGTGGGGAAAGCGAGCTCCTTGGTGGAAATAGACAAATGCAAAGCACCAGCGTTTGACGCTCGAACTTAAAAATTACGCTACACTAACGTGGTGAACAAGAACAGAACAGAACACCAGATCTCCACAATCTCTCTTTCTTACAATAGCTTCCAATCAAATGGCTAGAGAAATGTACGTCTGGAGTTGACAGAACTTCACTACTTGCTGTCACAGAATGGCTACAGCTATGAACCTGAAATACTCGTTTTATATAGAAGATGTGACATGGAAGTGGTGCACTTCACACATCATCTCACGTGCACTAACATCTAGATAGGATGCGACTTCGTTTTCAATTCTGCGTCAAAAATAAGGAATTTTACTTTGAAATTGGTTTTTCAGCGGTTTGTATCTAACTTAAAGCAGTTACGGTCCGCATAGTCGGTGTTGTAAGATTTCATTTTGTAGCTTAGCAGAAGAAGCGTTAAACTCTTGTAGTTACAGATATTGCAACTAGTTTTAATGATGCGGAGTAGGCCTTTTGATTTTAACTGTGAATGCCCCACATTTGAATGTATTGTATATAAACGACTGACATAGACATCAAACATTTCCAAGGGATTTATAAGTCATTCATGATTACTTTTAATGGTCTTTATGCAGAAAAATATGCAATAATAGTTCACAGAGAAATGCGGTCGGAGAGACGAATTTCGTAGAGTACAAGTGCCTTCTGTAGCAGCACTGTCATTCCATAGATTCAAACAGTAGATCCACTGGAGAATTCAGTAAGGCAGATCTGCACATTAGATTCGAACATGTTTCTGTCTAGTTGTAGTAGATTCATAACTATGGATTCTCAGCCAGCTATACCACTGTGATCACACACTCTTTTGATGGGTGGTGGTATTATTCTTTAAGTAACATGAGTTTCGTTGTAGTTATGCCTTGGTGTGATGGAATCATGGCAATGCAGATTAGATTAGATTTAATTTCATTTCAATTGATCCGCAGTGAGTAGGTCCGCTAGGATGTATAACATGTCAGAAAAACAATAATACATGACAAATATTTACAACTGAAACAAATGAGCTAATATACCTTCCACAGGTCCCAAGTCAAATGAATGTCATTTCTTTAATGAACACTATATGAAAGAATCATTTTACAAACACTAATGCACTGAAATCAGTTAGTTCTACTGAGAAGTTCATCAAGGGAGTAGAAGGAGTTGGCCACCAATACATCCTTAGGCTGCTCTTAAACTGAATTTCATTGGTTGTTACGCTTTTTATGGCTGCTGATATGTTATTGAAAATGTGTGTTCCTGAATAATGCAAACCTTTTTATACAAGAGTAAGTGACTTTAAATCCTTGTGAAAATTATTCTTATTTCTAGTATTGATTCCATGAATTAAGCTGTTGGTTTGAAAATAATTTATTTTTAATGACAAATTTCATGAAGTAATAAATATATTGGAAGCAGTAGTTAGTATCCCTAGTTCCCTAAACAGGCTTCTGCAGGATGTTCTTAAGTTCACACCAGATATAACTCTTACTGCACGTTTTTGTACCTGGAAAACTTTAGCTTGGCTTGATGAATGATCCCAAAAGATAATCCCATATGACACTATGGAATGAAAGTAAGCATAGTATGCCAGCTTTTTCATTTTTATATCCCCTTGGTCTGGCACAATTCGCATTGCAAATAGAGATTTGTTAAGACGCTTCAGTAGTTCTGTGGTGTGCTCCTCCCAGTTGAATTTATTATCAAGCTTTACTCCCAAGAATTTAACACTTTCCACTTCTTCTATCTGCTTGTCATCGTTTGTTAGGCTTATACTCGTGGGGCACCCCTCACAAGTTCTGAACTGCATGTAGTGTGTTTTTTCAAAGTTTATTGACAAAGAATTGGCTAGGAAACAGTGATGAGTATTCACAAATATTTTAGTAGACGATCTTTCTAAAACTACACATGATTTGCTATTTCTTGTAATGTTTGTATCATTGGCAAACAAAACGAACTTGGCATCTGGTAACGTTACTGACGAAAGGTCATTGATATATACAAGGAAAAGTAAGGGCCCTAAAATGGAACCTTGTGGGACCCCACATGTAACTAGTTCACAGTTGGATGATGCCTGATAGCTTAATACATGTCTCTTTCGTAATAACTCCCTTTGTTTCCTACCAGAGGTATAATATTTGAACCATTTTGCAGAAATTCCTGTTACACCACAATATTCTAAATTACTTAAAAGGATATTGTGATTAACAGAGTCAAATGCCTTTGACAATTCACAAAATATAACAGATGCCTACAATTTTTTTGTCTAATGAATTAAGCACATTTTCACTGTAAGTGTAGATAGCCTACTCAATATCAGAACCCTTAAGAAATCTGAACTGCGACTTTGACAGTATGGCGTTTGAGATAAGATAGTTATAAAGCTGTTTGTACAATACTTTTTCTAAAATTTTTGAGAATGCTGGCAAAAGTGAAACTGGATGGAAATTTGATGCTATTTCTTTATCTCCCTTCTTAAACAGTGGCATAACTTCAGCATATTTCAACCATTCAGGAAATATTCCACTGATAAACGATTGGTTACACAAATTGCTTAATATGTTACTTAACTCAGAATCATATTCTTTAATTAACTTTGTTGGTATCTCATCATACCCACTAGATGTTTTTGATTTTAAAGATTTTATGATGGACATTATTTCTGCTGGGGTAGTGAGGGTCAAACTCATATTATGGAAGTTACTTGAAATGTCTGGTCTGAGGTATTCCATAGCCGCATCTACAGAACCTGACATCTTTTCAGTAACAGTTATAAAATGTTTGTTAAAAAGTTCTACAACACTATACACATGTTATCAATGTACCATTTACTCTTAATGCTATTTGTCCATCTTCATGTCTGGTTCTACTGGTCTCCTCCTTCACTATATACCATATTGTCTTTATTTTGTTATCTGACATGACTATCTTTTCCTTGTAATATATTTGCTTTCATGTTCATATTACAGTCTTTAATATTTTGCAGTATTTCTTGTAATGTGCTATAGCATCAACAACAGAACTGTTTCGGATTGACAGATGCAGTTTTCTTTTTATTTTACAAGATACCCCTATTCCTTCAGTAATCCATGGCTGCTTTGTAGACTTTGCTCTAACGTTGGTTGGTTTTGGGGCAAAACAGTGCTCATATAAGGTTGTTATTGTTGTTGTCTTCAATCCTGAGATTGGTTTGATGCAGCTCTCCATGCTACTCTATCCTGTGCAAGCTTCTTCATCTCCCAGTACTTACTGCAACCTACATCCTTCTGAATCTGCTTAGTGTATTCATCTCTTGGTCTCCATCTACGATTTTTATCCCCCACGCTGCCCTCCAATGCTAAATTTGTGATCCCTTGGTGCCTCAGAACATGTCCTACCAACCAGTCCCTTCTTCTTGTCAAGTTGTGCCACAAACTCCTCTTCTCCCCAATTCTATTCAATACCACCTCATTAGTTATGTGATCTACCCATCTAATCTTCACCATTCTTCTGTAACACCACATTTCGAAAGCTTCTATTCTCTTCTTGTCCAAACTATTTATCATCCATGTTTTGCTTACATACAAATACTTTCAGAAACGACTTCCTGACACTTAAATCTATACTCGATGTTAACAAATTTCTCTTCTTCAGAAACGCTTTCCTTGCCATTGCCAGTCTACATTTTATATGCGCTCTACTTCGACCATCATCAGTTATTTTGCTCCCCAAATAGCAAAACTCCTTTAATACTTTAAGTGTCTCATTTCCTAATCTAATTGCCTCAGCATCACCTGACTTAATTCGACTACATTCCACTATCCTCGTTTTGCTTTTGTTGATATTCATCTTATGCCCTCCTTTCAAGACACTGTACATTCCGTTCAACTGCTCTTCCAAGTCCTTTGCTGTCTCTGAAAGAATTACAGTGTCATCGGGGAACCTCAACGTTTTTACTTCTTCTCCATGAATTTCAATACCTACTCCGAATTTTTCTTTTGTTTCCTTTACTGCTTGCTCAATATACAGATTGAATGACATCAGGGAGAGGCTACAACCCTGTCTCACTCCTTTCCCAACCACTGCTTCCCTTTCATGCCCCTCGACTCTTATAACTGCCATCTGGTTTCTGTACAAATTGTAAATAGCCTTTCGCTCCCTGTATTTTACCCCTGCCACCTTTAGAATTTGAAAGAGAGTATTCCAGTCAACATTGTCAAAAGCTTTCTCTAAGTCCACAAATGCTAGAAATGTAGGTTTGCCTTTCTTTAATCTATTTTCTAAGATAAGTCGTAAGGTCAGTATTGCCTCACGTGTTCCAACATTTCTACGGAATCCAAACTGATCTTCCCCAAGGTCGGCTTCTACCAGTTTTTCCATGCGTCAGTAAAGAATTCGCGTTAGTATTTTGCAGCTGTGACTTATTAAACTGATAGTTCGGTAATTTTCACATCTGTCAACACCTGATTTCTTTGGGATTGGAATTATTATATTCTTCTTGAAGTCTGAGGGTATTTCGCCTGTCTCATACATCTTGCTCACCAGATGGTAGTGTTTTGTCAGGACTGGCTCTCCCAAGGCTGTCAGTAGTTCCAATGGAATGTTGTCTACTCCCGGGGCCTTTTTTCGACTGAGGTCTTTCAGTGCTCTGTCAAACTCTTCACACAGTATTGTATCTCCCATTTCATCTTCATTTACACCCTCTTCCATTTCCATAATATTGTCCTCAAGTACATCGCCCTTGTATAGACCCTCTATATACTCCTTCCACCTTTCTGCTTTCCCTTCTTTGCTTAGAACTGGGTTTCCATCTGAGCTCTTGATATTCATACAAGTTGCTCTGTTTTCTACAAAGGTCTCTTTAATTTTCCTGTAGGAGGCATCTATCTTAACCCTAGTGAGATAAGCCTCTACATCCTTACATTTGTCCTCTAGCCATCCCTGCTTAGCCATTTTTCACTTCCTGTCGATCTCATTTTTGAGATGTTTGTGTTCCCTTTTGCCTGCTTCAAATACTGCGTTTTCATATTTTCTCCTTTCATCAATTAAATTCAATATATCTTCTGTTACCCAAGGATTTCTATTAGCCTTCGTCTTTTTTCCTACTTGATCCCCTGCTGCCTTCACTACTTCATCCCTCAGAGCTACCCATTCTTCTTCTACTGTATTTCTTTCCCCCATTCCTGTTAATTGTTCCCTTATGCTCTCCCTGAAACTCTGTACAACCTCTGGTTTAGTCAGTTTATCCAGGTCCCTTCTCCTTAAATTCCCGCCTTTTTTGCAGTTTCTTCAATTTTAATCTACAGTTCACAACCAATAGATTGTGGTCAGAG
Source organism: Schistocerca nitens (assembly GCF_023898315.1). Taxonomy (NCBI): domain Eukaryota; kingdom Metazoa; phylum Arthropoda; class Insecta; order Orthoptera; family Acrididae; genus Schistocerca; species Schistocerca nitens. Next base: position 653,603,495 of record NC_064618.1, read on the forward strand.
TCCACATCTGCCCCTGGAAATGTCTTACAATTTAAAACCTGGTTCCTAAATCTCTGTTTTACCATTATATAATCTATCTGATACCTTCTAGTATCTCCGGGATTCTTCCATGTATACAATCTTCTTTTATGATTCTTGAACCAAGTGTTAGCTGTGATTAAGTTATGCTCTGTGTAAAATTCTACCAGACGGCTTCCTCTTTCATTTCTCTCCCCCAATCCATATTCACCCACTCTGTTTCCTTCTCTCCCTTTTCCTACTGACGAATTCCAGTCACCCATGACTATTAAATTTTCGTCTCCCTTCACTACCTGAATAATTTCTTTTATCTGATCATACATTTCATCAATTTCTTCATCATCTACAGAGCTAGTTGGCGTATAAACTTGTACTACTGTAGTAGGCATGGGCTTCGTGTTTATCTTGGCCACAACAATGTGTTCACTATGCTGTTTGTAGTAGCTTACCCGTACTCCTATTTTTTATTCATTATTAAATCTACTCCTCCATTACCCCTATTTGATTTTGTATTTATAACCCTGTATTCACCTGACCAAAGGTCTTGTTCCTCCTGCCACCGAACTTCACTAATTCCCACTATATCTAACTTCAACATGTCCATTTCCCTTTTTAAATTTTCTAACCTACCTGCCCGATTAAGGGATCTGACATTCCACGCTAGGATCCGTAGAACGCCAGTTTTCTTTCTCCTGATAACGACGTCCTCTTGAGTAGTCCCCGCCTGGAGATCCGAATGGGGGACTATTTTACCTCCAGAATATTTTACCCAAGAGGACGCCATCATCATTTAACCATACAGTAAAGCTGCATGCCCTCGGGAAAAATTACGGCTGTAGTTTCCCCTTGCTTTCAGCCGTTCACAGTTCCAGCACAGCAAGGCCGCTTTGGTTAGTGTTGCAAAGCCAGATCAGTCAATTATCCAGACTGTTGCCCCTGCAACTACTGAAAAGGCTTCTGCCCCTCTTCAGGAACCACACGTTTGTCTGGCCTCTCAACCGATACCCCTCCATTGTGGTTGCACCCACGGTACGGCCATCTGTATCGCTGGGGCACGCAAGCCTCCCCACCAACGGAAAGGTCCATGGTTCATGGGGGAAGCAAATAAGGTAAGCACTTTATTATCAAAAGTGTTCTATTTTTCATTCATTCCACCAGTCCAGTGAATGTCTCTGAGGAGTGTCCTAAAATAATCAACTTTTTGCTTATTGATTACCCTCTTGAGCTCAGATGTAACAGATTTTATATCCTGTTCAGTATTAACATTTAGCAGAAGGAACTACATGTCATGGTCTGATAGGCCATTGACTGTTGGTTTTTTATATAATTTTGTTCATTGTACTTTTCTATAAAGATATTATCAATGGCTTTTTGTAAGTAATTGGCTTCCCTAGTGGGGAACTTTACAGAGGTAATTAAGTTGAAAGATACTGTTACCAACTCAAATAAGTTTTTATTGCGAGAGTCTTTAAGCAAATCTACACTGAAATCACCAGCAACCACTGTTTCTTTGTTTTTGATTGTTAAATGGGCCAGCACAGCTTCAAGGTGATTTATGAACAGGTTAAAGTTGCATGCAGGTGCTCGATATACACTTAACATTATGAAGGATTTTTTGTGAAATTCTACTTCTGTTGCACATGCTTCCATATCTTAGTCAAGGCAAAATTTATGAATGTCTATGTTCTTAAATTTATGACAGTTCCTGATGAATGTGGAAACTCCTCCTTGCTCCATTTCCGCTCTACGAAAGTGAGATGCTAACCTAAACTCTGTAAAACTTAAAAGTTCTATACCAGTGGTCACATGATGTTCAGAGAGGCAGATTATGTCAGCTGGGATTGAGGACTCTAGCTCATCAATGCAGATAATTAATTCATTAATTTTATTTCCCAGTCCTCGAATATTTTGATGCAACAAAGATAGCTGACATTTCATATTGACTGAGTTTAAATTGGGTAGAGTTGAAATATCTGCTGATTGTTGAAAATTCTTAACGAATAGCTGTTTATGCTGATGTAATAAGATAGAATTATGTTTTTTTGGTTTCTTTCTCACACTGAAGGTTTGTCTCAGTCCTAACCTTTCTTAAAATTTGGTTTCTTTCTGTCCTCCCTACCCTAAAAATGGGTCTCTTCTGAACTCTATAACCACTGGTATTTTATGACTTATGACAGTGCCTCCCCCCTATAACTTTCCTGCTATTTTCCCAGCCAGTTTACCCTTCCCTTTCCTGTTGAGGTGAAGGCCATGCCTAGTATAATCCCACCTACTGCGAGAATCAACAGGAACCACACCAATGTGTGACCCTGCACCCAACATAAGCAGCCATTCCAACTCCAAATTAACTCTCTTGACAGAAGAGTTCAAATGAGGCCAGTCATGGCGTCCAAGAACAGATACAAACTCAACATTAGTATGCTTCGATGCTGATACAATCTTTGCCAGGTCACACTCTATACAGTACCCAGGATCTCTGTCAATACTATTACCTGGCCCACCCACTATAACCACGGTGTCCTTTTCCTATAAACAGAAAGTGTCTAATGCCCAGATGGCAATGTCGTTTTAGTTGAGTCCTCACATAAATTTTGTGTTTTATATTATGTATAAGACGTCTAACACTTCTAGTTGTCTAAGTGGTGGTACATGAGGGATCTCAATATGTCAGAGATATGTGTAACACGCACATAACCGATTGATGGGTTATTGGAACGTTGTTAGCAATCATATATACTCCCATGGGTTTTCTAAATCGTTTTCCAATGAATTCTTGCATCATTCCTCCAACACATGTGCAGGAGGTCTTTCTGCTGGTCACAGTAGAAGGTGTCTGAGATGTGATGTGAAGGGTGTGTGTGTGTGTGTGTGTGTGTGTGTGTGTGTGTGTGTGTGTGTGTGTGTGTGTGTGTGTCTGTGTGGTCTTTGGGAAATCCTTCAAGCCTGCATACATTGAAGTATATTGGATTGTAGAGAAATATTTCTAATAATCGTCAAACTTAGAGTTATTCAAAGTCATGAGAAGTTTGATTGTTATGAAGGTAGCTGTGAAGCATTTCGGATGAAGCTTGGACTTCGAGTATCCTATGAGAAGTGGGAATATGGTGGGAAATGGAACAATTTGTGCACTGCCCAGTCGAGATGGCGTTCCACTTCACCCCATACATCTATGAGTTTCAGCAAAAATTGTAAGAAAATTCTGTAAACAAGATGACAAACCTTAATGTAGTAAGTATGGTAAGTTTCCAAGATAGAGACCCTGAGGGAACAGGAGAAGTCTGCATGGTTGTAAGTTTAGTATTGAAGATGGTATTCCAAAATGCTGATACATGACATCATCAGTGCTGTCAAAATCAAAGAGGTCGATCTAAGAGTGCTGTCATAATCCAAGAAGGCGATCTAAGATGGTGGACCTGGGGATATGGGTGCACGCTGCAACGTTGTCATTCCAAAACAGTTCAGCCATTTTCTGTGGCACTGCAGGCACGTACCCCCAACACTCATTTCAGTGTCCGAGCTTACTAGCCATCAAGCAGTTCCGCCATTTGTGCTCTGTAGGTCTTAGTCTCATCAGAAATCTGCCACCTTCAAACAGAAAAACTGGCACATTCAGGCAATAGTAAGTAATAATCCATTTCTCTCTCCCATTGTTCAATACTCGTTGTGTGTATGCGTGTATTCTTTATGATTTTATTTTATTTTTCCCTCAGCACAACGGCTCCCTTACATATCTCTGAGGAGCATCACTAGAAATCAAGTCGATTCCATGATGCACTACGTGATGTATCAGAACAGGACAGAGAACTGTTTCCAGACTTCTAGTTCCAAACATATCCAACATACACACTGACTGTCGAGCCACGAGCATTTCGTAGTGCACCTAAACATCGGCGCAGATATCAATTCAGTATGCAGCAGTGTTTGCAGGTTTCGAGTTTGCACTATCACCAATGTCTGCACCACCCATTGAGCCACTACCGTGGTTTAACGTAGCTATGAAAGTGGTGTTATTCGCTGCTACATACAATTTGAATGTAAGTAATCGCATAGTTGTAGGAATTTCCTCAAACCATGAGTTAAACATATTGGTAATTTTTGAAAATCTACGGTTTAGTGACATGAAAGTAATGCTCTCAGAATATGAATGGTCCCGTATCGATTATGTCAGAATTCGACGCAAATAACTGCAACATGCAACACTCAAACGCTCACGGTGTTATTAGATTGTCGTACAGTGTATGTTGTGGACTGTCCAAGATTAGGGAAAATATACAACAATGAGAATACCACACAGTCCATTCACTTTCAGGAATCTACGTTGAAAATCTTGATTCGTGCTAGTTTAGCCACCCAGAGTGCTGTGTATGAGCTTGTCAAATGGTGACGACTTGTATATGGATTTTTAAGAAATTTTTGGCTTGTGCTTACAAAGCTTACACATCAGAACACTTCAGAGGAAGTCTTTCCTACGAATTTAGAACTGTGTGGTGCTTCAGTACACAGTTTATATGATGCAACTGCATCACTGCCTGACGTTGCTAGAGAATTAGCTGCATATTTACATTTGTATGGGTGTCCTACTATGCTAAACCAAACTTTAAAAAGTGGCAACAAATGAGTGTCTATCCATCTAAACTGTGTTTCATTTCATCGGAAACCTCCAGTGTGCTGAATAAAACATATAGTTAATCTTACTAAAGTACGAATGAAACTAAAATTCTTTACATGTCCATTAACATGGATAAAGAAGTTGTAGAGGAGTACCTCACAAGTAGGACCTGGAAACACTACCTATGCGCAGAAGCATGCAGAAGAGCCATAGCTCAAGTTTAAGCAAATAGTCGTCCATGTACAGGATACATATGTATCTAGTAAACAGTTCTTGATATGAGAGGTCACAACTTTATAGTCCAGTTATTGCTATATATAGTCCAGTTATTGCTATATCAAGGATACCTAACACCTTTTACTTAAGATAAAACTTAATAGTTCAGCTGTTGCAATGTCAGAGAGAGACTTCACAGTATATGCATTTTCACTTGTTGTGATGAAGTTAGAGAGAAACTTAGCAGTTCATTCATTTTCATCTGTTGTTGGACATAGTAGCTCATTATTAGAAGATTAAAATGTGTTGGAAACATGGTTGCTTAAAATTTAAAGTACTAACAGGTGAATTTTGGAGATATCTGGGGGAGGGAGAGAGAGAGGCTTTCCCCCCCCCCTTACACTTCCTTACATGTACCACCCTTATGGATGGGATGGAACCACGTGTTGCCCAGTTAGAATAGTATTGCAAGGTGCTGTAAATGCAAACAGTGCCTAGACTAATGCACAGGGTAGTATGACATGGTATCTGGCACACCACCTAGATTATGTGATGTGTGGTGCACATCTCAGGATACAGTAACTCGACAATGTTGTTCTTGGTGCAGAAAGCCGCGTGTATTACCCAAACACAGTAGCATGTGTGGCGCAGACTGGCACAGAGTACCCAAAATATGAAATGTATGAGGTTGTACCCATATCTGATACAGAAATGGCAGTGAATGAGGTGGCACTCGTAAGGAGGTGTCATTACAATTAGTGGATTCATAGCCAAACCACTTGATATGATAGGGGGAATGGGAGGGGGAAATATGGCAATAATGCATAGCACATCCAAACTGGTGTTTTCTGCCAACTTCCAAGTTGGCCCATATTACAGTGCAGGTTACAAAACAACTGACGGGCACATAAACAGCACTACACTACCATGACTTATGTTAGTGGTGGAGAGTCATACATTGATGTAGCGTAGATACATGAAGGTGGAAGTAAGTGGCGAACATAAAACAAACAAGAACCTAGATCCCCCTAGCCAGAGAATAAACCATACCTCTGCCTCACAGGACTGGCAGCCAGCACCCTAGTTTTTACTGCTGCAAAAGCATAACTGACATATTGCCACAAACAGTCGACTCCTTCTGGTGTCATAGGAGTCATACTCCGACAAGCGATGGACTAGGACCAGTCTCTTCATTTGTTTAAAAATTAAAATAGAAAATAATGAGCAATGAACAACTCAAAACTAAACTGAATGGGATCCGTTCCGATGTGATCCTGCTCCTTAGGCAGCACTACCGTTGCTGCAGTACTCCCCTCCCCTCCCCAATCCTCTGTAAAAGAACGCTTCTGCAATCCTGTGTACTCAGACTTAGCAAAATCCTATAACGATCTAAGTAGGTTTAATTTTAGCGGTGTAATACTAAAAAATATTGTTTAAATAACTAAATTAATGAAAAATATTGCAAATAATAAATTAAATTATAACTGTAGCAATAAATGACATTTTTTAAAAAAATTAAAGATAAAACAAAAGCAATATCTTATTGTCTGTGGTAACTACTGTACATCGATTTTACTACGATGCCTAATAAAGAACAAATTTTATTTGTACCTAATACATTATTAATAGTACATATATAACAAACGAGAAACAAAAGAAAAATCTTTAATTAGGGGCTGAGAAAATATTCACTTCCAGGAATTCTCTTTTTATTATACATTAAAACTTGCTCAAAACGGAATCGCCTGGGACTAAAATAATTTTCCAAATTGGACAAGTTTCCGGATTACACAAAACTCACTGGTCTAGGAATCATGCAGAAAAGTACAGTAAAAATTTTTGATTATGCATATACTGTATTTACGTACCTTCACTCCAACACAGTAGACGTTCATTATATTGGACAATAGAACTCTTGACTATTACGCTAATTGATGAATAATGCGGCATTTCTATATTTTTATTCGTACTTTAAATTCATGTATTACTGTATGTACTTCAGTATCATTCTGTGTTTATTTGCTTTACATGTCATTTTTTTCGTCACATATCAAGGAGGGAAACTTGTTTTAATTTCCTCTTGAAAATTGTTTTAAGGCAATTTTTCGCACCATACAATATTTCCAACAAGTTGGGAGAATTTGTGTGTGCAGCAAATTGCATATCATCGTTTATGCATTCAATGGCTTCTTCAGGCATATTAATGTTTCTATGGACATCATTTTGCTCCTCTTCTTCTTCATCCTCTGTGTTGCGGAAGTGAAAGTGGAGTGAGTTGACAGAAAGTCATCACTTCGAATGTAATCATCTGCACTATATGAAATGTTTCGCATTTACATTAATTCAGCAATTGCTGCTGCATTTTCTTGAACTTCGATGGCCACACAAGCGTCTTGTTCTTGAACCCCATACTCTGCTTTGTTGAAGCATTTGCTGACAGTTTCGGGTTTTATTTCCTTTACTGCCAAGCCTATCCTATTTACTGCATCCAGGACAGAAACTGACCGTGTATAAATAACCCCCTGGTCCATGGGTTGTGTGAGGCTGGTTGAACCTCGAGGGAACCAAGCCAATTTCAAATTTGATAACATTACTTTCGGGTGGCAGGTTGCATTGGCTAGGAAAAGGAGAAATTGGCAATTTCCTTTTTTCATTTTGGCATTGAAAGAGTCCAGCCTTTTTATTGCTTCGCCATGTGACTGGAAGCTTACTGACATCTGTATTTTTAAACAACGCTGTTTTGCCAACTTTCCAATCATCAGAGGCTTCTCCAGTTCACCTAACATGTTTCACGCAGAACTACAATGAGTCTTTCCTTGGAAATTGTACTGCTGGTGAACTTTCCACCTCGAATTGCTAGCCATTTTGAAGGCAGCGTGCGATAAAACAGTCCCGTTTCATCGGCACTGAACACATCTTTCGTATCATAATTCATAATTATGTTGAACAGTATTGTCTTCCATTCTGTTGCTACACTTTCATGCACATGCTTAGCTTCCTCACACTTAATTCAACAAGATGTTGTACTTAGCTTTGAAACTGTCCAGCCATCCTGCGGTTGCCTTAAACTCCGTAATTCCAAGATCTTTAGCGACTTTCAGAGCCTCACTCTGCAACATGGTCCAGATAAAGATGAGATTTTTGCCCACGCACTTACGAACCGTTCCCACACTATTTCTTCAGTAGCGGTGTTCTTCGGCTTTCTTTTCATCTGCCCCTTTGCTTTCATCCACTCGTCCCGGATTTATTTACTTATTTATTTACACGTCAAGTTCCGTAGGACCAAATTGAGGAGCTACTCTCCAAGGACATGGAACGTGTCAGTACATGAAATTGCAACATAAAAGTAATAACACATAAAAATAAATGTTCATGAATCTGAAAAAAGTCAGTCCATAAGTTTAAGTAAACGCTATCAGTAATACAATAAGAATCAGCTTAATTTTTCAAGGAACTCCTCGACAGAATAGAAGGAGTGACGCATGAGGAAACTCTTCAGTTTCGATTTGAAAGCGCTTGGATTACTGCTAAGATTTATGAATTCTAGTGGCAGCTTATTGAAAATGGATGCAGCAGTATACTGCACACCTTTTTGCACTATAGTTAAGGAAGTCCGATCCAAATGCAGGTTTGATTTCTGCCGAGTATTAACAGAGTGAAAGCTGCTTATTCTTGGGAATAAACTAATATTGGTAACAAGAAACTGCAGTAAGGAATATACATATTGAGAGGCCAATTTCAAAATACCCAGACTCGTGAACAGAGGTCAAAAAGAGGTTCGTGAACTCACACCACCTATTGCCCGAACCGCCCGTTTCTGAGCCAAAAATATCCTTGTAGAATGCGAAGAGTTACTCCAAAATATAACACCATACGAAATAAACGAACGAAAATAAGCAAAGTAGACTAATTTTCTTGTCGAAGTATCACTAACTTCTGATACCGTTCGAATTGTAAAAATGGAACTATTAAGTCTTTGAACAAGATCCTGAACGTGGGCTTTCCACGACAGCTTACTATCTGAAACTTCCTGGCAGATTAAAACTGTGTGCCGGACCGAGACTCGAACTCGGGACCTTTGCCTTTTGCGGGCAAGTGCACTTCAGACTCGAACTCGGGACCTTTGCCTTTCGCGGGCAAAGGTCCCGAGTTCGAGTCTCGGTCCGGCACACAGTTTTAATCTGCCAGGAAGTTTCATATCAGCGTACATTCCGCTGTAGATTGAAAATTTCATTCTAGCTTACTATCTATCTGAACACCTAGAAATTTGAACTGTTCAGTTTCACTAATCATATGCCTGTTCTGTGAAATTAAAACGTTAGGTTTTGTTAGGAACTGTAAAAACTTAGTCATACTGTGATTTAACGTTAGTTTATTTTCTACAAGCCATGAACTGAGGTCACGTACAGAACTATTTGAAACCGAGCCAGTGTTGCACACAACATCCTTTACTACTAAGCTGGTGTCATCAGCAAACACATATATTTTAGAGTTACCTGTAATACTAGAGGGCATATCATTTATATAAATAAGGAAAAGGAGTGGCCCCAGCACTGATCCCTGGGGCACCCCCTACTTGACAGTACCCCAATCAGATCCCACATCACAGCCGTTATCAACATTGTGAATAATGACATTTTGCTGCCTGTTGCTAAATTAAGAGGTGAACAAATTGTGAGCTACTCCCTGTATTCCGTAATGGTCGAACTTCTGGAGCAATATTTTGTGATCAACATAATCAAATGCCTTAGTTAAATCAAAAAAATACGCCAAGCGTTCGAAACATTTTGTTTAGCCCATCCAGAGAAAAGAGAATATAGCATTTTCAGTTGTTCAAAAATGGTTCAAATGGCTCTGAGCACTATGGGACTTAACTTCTAAGGTCATCAGTCCCCCAGACCTTAGAACAACTTAAACCTAACTAACCTAAGGACATCACACACATCCATGCCCGAGGCAGGATTCGAACCTGCGACCGTAGCGGTCGCACGGTTCCAGACTGGAGCGCCTAGAACCGCTCGGCCACCCCGGCCGGCCATTTTCAGCTGTTAAACGAGTTCTAAAGGCGAACTGTACATTTGATAGCAAATCATATGATATAAAATGATGAATTATCCTTACATACATACCCTTGTCAATAACTTTTGCAAACACTGATGGCATAGAAATAGGTCAAAAATATCTACAATAATGCCTTTCTCCCTTTTTATAAAGTGGATTTACAACTGAGTACTTTAACCGCTCAGGAAACTGACCATTCCTAAAGGAAAAATTGGAAATACGGCTTAATACAGGGCTAACATGTGCAGCACAGTACTTTAATATTTTGCTAAATACTCCATCATAACCATGAGAGTCCTTAGTCTTTCGTGATTTAATTATTGGCTCAATATCCCTCTTGTCTGTATTACAGAGGAGTATTTCAGACATCAATCTTGGAAAGGCATTTGCCAAGAAAGTTGTATGATTTCCTGTAGAATCTAAATTTTTATTTCATTCGCCAGCAACGCTCAGGAAATGATTGCTAAATATCGTACATAATGTGATTTATCAGTAACAGAAATATTTTTACTGTGAACTGACTTTATATCGTCCACCTTTTGCTGCTGAGCAGACACTTCCTTCACAACTGACCATGTGGTTTTAATTTTATCCTGTGAATTAGCTATTCTATTTGCGTACCACATACTCTTTGCCTTCCTAATAACATTTTTAAACACCTTACAATACTGTTTGTAATGGGCTACTGTAGCTTGATTGTGACTACTTCTAACATTTTGATATAATTCCCACTTTGTTCTACATGATATCCCCAGCCCACTAGTCAGCCACCCGGGCTCCCTATTACTGCTAGTACCCCGTTTGCATTGGATCATATGACTTTAATAGATCTACCAACATCCTTTTTCTTGCACAATCATACGCAAAATTAATATTGAAGTCACCACATATAACTAGTTTCTGATACTTCCTACAAAGTGAATCAAGAACCCTTTCTAGTTTGAGCAGAAATGCTCTGAAGTCGAAGTTAGGGGACCTATAAACAACAACAATTAGAAGTTTATTTTCACTGAATTCAACTAAGGCTGCACAACATTCAAATATCTCTTCAGTGCAGTGTCCTGATACGTCTATGGACTCAAATGGAATACCGTTCTTTACGTACAGAGCCACTCCCCCACCCTGCAAGGAACTCCTTGAGAAACAGCCAGCTAATGTGTAGCCTGGTAAAGGAAGCCTCTGAATTTCAAATTATTTAAGTGGTGCTCTGATATACCAATAATTTCAGAGTCGACATCTATAAGCAGTTCACTAACTTTATCTCTAATACCTCTTAATATTTTGATGAAATATGCTAATTCCTTCTCTACTTGGAAACATTACATCCTCTGAAGGTGAGCCCTCAGTTAGGGGGACTTCCTTTAAGCAGGTATACCTATCAGCTGACTTCAATCTAAACAAAGTGCAGCTCTAACACCAACTACTACAGGAATTTTTCCATGAGTGACACCACCACCACCACCACCCACTACACTGTCACCCATAAGCTTAGCCAGCCTCCCCTTCCCATACCTATTGAGATGAAGGCCATGCCTAGTGAAACCCGATCTACTGATAGACCCAACTGGAACCTCTGAGATGTGACCCAAGCCCTCTGCCATCAGTGCCCTCCCCAGCCCCACGTTAACGCGCCTAACAGCCGCATTAAGGTGAGGCTGATCATGACACTGAAACAGTTGCACGAAATGCACTTTAGTGCCACCAGTTTAAGTAGCTATCTTAACCAAGTCACCACCTGCATCATATTCCCCGTCCCTATCGAGACTGTTCACTGCTCCACCCACTATCACTACCTGATCCTCCTTTGTAAAATAACTCCCCTATGCTTTCAGTCACCAGAGCTAACTCTACACTAGGATTCACAATGCTTGTGACCTACTACTCACTCCCCAACACTTCCTGCAACTGCTGGCCCAAACCTATACCGTGGGAACTACCTAACAGCAGAACCTTCTTTCTGCTAGACTTTGCAGCTAACCTAGGCCTCCTAATTGCTGAGGACTGCTGCAAGTTCCCTACATCTACAGCTACACGAGGCTCCTCTCCATTCAACTCTGACAGTTGGTCATATCTATTGCATGTATGCAAAGTAAAACTGTCTGAATACCTCCTCTTCCTAGCTGCCTTCTTGCCAACTGCCAGTTCCCATTCCCCACCACCTTTCACCCTCCTCAACCTATCTAGTTCCTCCTTTGAGCATTGTAACTGCACCTGAAGGGCACAGATCTTATGCTCCTGCTGCTCTGACAACTTATTTCTACTACAGATTCTGCATTCCCAGGAGAGGATCTCACTAAAATGACCACTGGCTTTCCCACAGCATTCCCCCCAAATGAAAATACGTTGAACAAATCCCACACCGTAACCCACTACTCACAAACCTACGACAGTGCCCATACTTCTCACTCATGGTAAAATTTTACAGTTACTGAAAAAAGCTATACGTCTACGTTACCAAAGTTCAGTTACACTAGTAGAACTGTTTAAGAACTAACAATCATGGTCTCGAAATTCTCTGCCTACTAAGAAAGCAACCAATTGTATTAATACTACTACACCACAGCTAATACCAATATCAACTAAACTTCACAAAATTATTATCTAAAACCAAAATATTCAAATGGCCACTGTAACACTAAGCGAAGTTAAAAACTGAATGAAAATTTTACTGAAATGTTTCGCTGGAAACACTAATAAACGTCAGTTGAAAGCAAGCTCGAAATTTACTAAACGACTTCAACGCACAGAATACTCTTAAAACACAGCCAGAGAACGATTACAAAAGTTTATTAGGTCGTTATTTCGCCACAAACAGCAAGCAACACCGCTGAAATCTACTAAATTTAATAACTATATTACAGAGCTCAAATAAGTTTGTCAGTACGTAGCTTTGTAAGCGCTACAGCTGCAGTGTTTCTTAAAGTCCGATAAATTTGTGTTTTACCGCATTTGAAAAGCAACATAATTTCGTGCGCAAAGAGTTCGTCTTGTTCACTCGCCTCGATTACATTAATCTTTTCGTTAAGTATTAATGATACATACCGTTTGTTCGACATCATGTTACTGTATCTCTTAAAGTGCTACTAGTCAACTGAAACTGGCAGAAAATAATGACCTTGCCGGGTAAAACCATTGTTTAACGGAACAGTACCCCACCTCTTTCACTGCGCGCATTGTAGCAGAGTGTTGGTAGATGCGCAACAATGTTCTTGCGTGCGCCGGCGTGCGTCAATAATGAGGAAAACGAGAAAGCCGACAAGAAGAGCGCTGACAAACGAACCGTTTCCTTTGATGTACTGTACCGGCACTGAGCGTAACTTATTCGTTGTTGCACAGAGCGGCGCGGTTTTAGGTCCACAACAGCAGCGATGCGGTGCGCTAGACCTCTTTTCTTGGTTTTTCGCCGCTTAACAGATATGTTATAAGTAACGGCCTTGTAGAGTCATGAATAACTAATGAACTATAATACAGTAGTACTGTATAGTCGCGTTTCCGCATTGTACACTGAATTAATAAGTATGTTCTAAGATTTCCTTTCGTTAGGCACATTCCGATTTATACAAAAAATCAGCATATAAAAGTGCACTGAATGCGTCGGGACTGAAATACTTGTACGGTTTGGACATATTTCCGAATTATACACGTGCCGATATGAGCAAGTTTTACTGTAATTTTACTTTGCATTTCCAAGCTTTGAGTGCAACAAACGCATTCGTCATATCTTGAAGTCCAGTTTAGCTGCTGTGTCATATTCTATCCACAAGATAGCTAAATGACATTCTGCTTTCACTGATACTCGACCTTCATATAGATCTGCATTTAAATGACTATTATGCAATTGAGACTTAAGTGGGTGGCAGAGTGTGCATCGCACGATTTTCCGACTATTTCGCTACCGTTTAATTCTCGAACTCTTAAATATTTCAGTGCGAGCTCTGATTTCTTTTACTTTATCACATGGATCATTTCTCCCATTGTAGATGAGAGTCAAGAAAATATATTCGCAATCGGAGGGGAAAGTTTGTGATTGAAATTTCTGAGGAGATCTCGCCGCAACCAAAAACAGCTATTTTAAAATAATTGTCATCCCAACTAACGCATCATATACGTGATACTCTCTCCCAGACCTTAAATACTTATCATTTTTTAATTTGCTGAAACTACGTTCGCAAAATTCTGCCTTCACTGGCATTGTCATAATTTTCTTCAGATCTGTTTCGATGTCTCGATTTGCATCCTTTAATCCATAGTTTGAAAACTCCTCATCAATATCTAAAATGAAAGCCGTGTCAATACTCTTCATCAGCTGTTTTAAGTTGAACTTGAATGCATCTGTTTCCATAACTAGCTCCACTGTATCAATATCTCTGCTGTAGTTGGCACTAAAGTCAGCTTTCATTTGAGGAATATAATAGTAGGAAATCAAAGGCAGATGAAATGATGTAAATATGTTAGATTTATGTTCCATTTCACTTACTACTTTCATAAATATTTTGAAGCACTGTTGTTCGAACCATTTCTTGGTACAGATTGAATATATCTCCCATTAAACCATTTCTCCACTCAGTCTCTACATATTCCCCAATCTTTTAACAGCATGACTACTTTGAAGGGATGTAGAAACATAAACAATTTAGGGGTTTGTCTGCGTTTTTCTGCGTTCCTTCTTTCCGCAGGTATTTAATTATTTTCGCTAAATCCGACGGCAATGTCGATGCTACATGATAATAGCTAATATACAAGGAAGGCCTGTTTCCACTGGTAACACGAAACCAGGTCAGTGAGAAATGCATCTAATTACTTGTGGCGGATCATATGTTTGGGTGGGGGTATCATCATAGGTTAACAGAGTGTAGTTATTTGTATGCACAACGACTAACAACTCTTGTAACATTGTTAATCAGATGCAAAAGGCTTATCCTTGAATTCTTTTTGTTTACCAATCGGAATTTGAAAGAAGTGAAAGTACTGGCTGAAGGGGCAAGTACTCCACCTAATCAAGTATTTCCGGGCACCCTCATGTAATGAGGAATTGATCAGTAGATGTACCAAAAGGTGGACCCGCCATTATAAAAGGAGGCAGACAGTATTGTGTAGTAGTAGAGAAAACGACTTCGGACTTGGATTAGTCACTGGATGTCACCTTAGTAACAAACCCATCAGGTACATTCCAATGCTTCTAAAGCTGTCCAAGTCGATAGCTGGTGATGTGACTGTGAAGTGAAAACGCGAAGGAACAATCAGACCTAAAGCAAGATCAGGCAAACCTCACGTATTGAAGGACTGGGACCATCAATCATTGCGGAGGGTGGTTGTCACAGCGTACAGAATTCCTCGTGAGTTCCGAAGGGCTATCAGCGCTCCAGATACCACAATTACTGTGCGTAGAGAGTCTAAAGGTGGGGTAAATTAGCCACACTTTTCTGCAGTAATTGCTATGCGATACCAGAGAGGTGTAAAGATTGGCACTACTGGACAGTGGCTGATTGGAAACGAATGATTTGTAGCGACGAACTAGGCTATACCCTGTGGCAGTCTGATGGAAGAGTTTGGGTATGGCAAATGTCTGGAGAACGTTTCTGCCATCACGTGTACTGGGAACAAAAAAAAGGCTCTGAGCACTATGGGACTTAACATCTATGCTCATCAGTCCTCTAGAACTTAGAACTACTTAAACCTAACTAACCTAAGGACAGCACACAACACCCAGTCATCACGAGACAGAGAAAATCCCTGACCCCGCCGGGAATCGAACCCGGGAACCCGGGCGTGGGAAGCGAGAACGCTACCGCACGACCACGAGCTGCGGACGTACTGGGAACAATGAAGTATGTATGAAGTAGTGTTACAGCATGGAGGCGATCTTTGTGGCTACGAACATTCTAAATGCGGGAAGATGTGAACACATTGCTGGAAATTTTGTACTAAGTGCAGCTGAGGAACGGTTCAGAGACGATGACTAGTCGGATCAGCATGATATTACACTCTGTCATAAAGCATCGTCTGTGAGGCAATGGTTTTAGACAATAACGTATCTGAAATGAAGTGACCTATTCAGAGTCCCGACGTCAACCGAATGGAACACTTCTGGGATGAGTTTGAAGGTCGAATTCGCTCTGGGCCTTCTTTTTTTCGTCTCTTGAGGAAGAATGGACTGCCATTCTACCACAGACATTCAAACTCCTCATTGAGAAAGTCCGTAGCAGAGTGCAATTCGTCATAAAGGCGAAGGGTAGACCCAACCCATGTTAATGTCCACTGTTAGGTATCCAGATACTTTCAATCAGTTAGTATTAATTGTGTAGTCTTTGATATGCTGCATAACGTACCTAAGTATCAGCAAGAACTCCATTGTTGAACAGTGCTGTTTTTTCACCATACCCTTGGTACTGCCCTGAGCGGGATACTCAAAGTATTTGGCTACTGTCCAGGAACACAGCCCCCCCCCCCCCCATAAAGCGGCACTAGACTGTCAGTGTTATTGCTCAGTATTTCCGGATGCGCAATAATGTTGAACATGTTTGGGTTAGACGGAAGAGTTGTGCTGTAGTCCTAAACAGATCAAACGTTTTGAAATATTTTGCCGTCTGTGGGGAGCATCGACAATATCCTTGCCAGTAGCTCACGAACTTCATTGAAGTACTGTGTCTGGGCTACTTTGTATTCGTTTTGTAACTAACAACTAAAAAAGAGTTTCAAACAACAAGAATTAGAGTGCATCCAGATGTATGTACCACTGACAGCTTGCCGAATTTTGGAGCAGAGGAATATAAAGGTAGAAAAATTAAGAGTGATTCCTATGAGTTTTGCTTAGTTAATATTGAGAGCAGCACCCTACAGCTACGAAGAAAGTTCGTTTTTATTTAATAAATATTCAAGAGACACAAAGAAACTACAACAATTTGTAAGAGGTCCGAGCAGATGTAATTTCGATGTATTGCTCATGCGCTGCCTGCGATATGCAAGGTATAAGAGAATCTCTGACCAGAGAGCAGTGTTGACTGCAGTAGGAACTGTGTAGCTGTAGCAGTAAGTTGTTGATAGTGAGCAGTCTGCTCTGGTCTAGTCTGGTGTATCGTGCTGGCTGGGCCGGTCGCGGTGCAGCGATGTCGGAGCCTGAGGATTATTGTATAAGGTAAAAAGCAGCCTCGCGCATATGTAGTAATGTTATCACAAGTCCCATGTAAATGTTTTAAAAATCTCCTAATAATAATCTTTCTCATAAAAAAATAACTTTTAACAACCATTCATTTCAATTTAAAGAATTTACTAATTTCTCCAATCCATGATCATCCCGATTATTACAAAAGACAAATCAGTTGTTTCCTTTCATAAATGACAAATCTATCGGCCAGCATTGCACACGGCTGTGCCAGAAAAATTTATTGTAAGAGCAGATATATATGCGTTATCCGGCGACTTCATTGAGGTAAGAAGTTTGCTTTTTTTTTTATTCAGAATGATCTTTCAGGGCCATGACGTAGCACTGCTGACGTCCAAAATTTACCAGGTAAAATTCACAGTCAATTATTGAAAAATCATAAGTGAGCGACAATTTAATTGAGAGGTTAGATACATTGTATTATTACCAGGTTATTGAATTTATTTTTTTGTTGGGACGTTACACTGAATGTGAACGACATAATTATAATTTTTACTGTTGAGAGGTTTAGGAATTTTTCTGTTCTGAGGTTACACTAACTGTGAATGAATTTTGTGGGGAGGTTAAATGAGGAAGAATTTTGTGGGGAGGTTACAAATTGGCTGCTGGTGGGCATTTATAGAAATCAGAGGGCTAAATTGGAAATTTATGCCGGGTCAGGATTCGAAACCGGATCTGCTACTTACCAGGCAGACGCTCTGCCCACTTTCTCTTTTTTCTGGGCTAGGACTTGAACCTGAATATTCCGCTTGGGGATAGCGACCACAAGGTGGCGTAGCTCGATCGAGGAACCTTCCTGGCTCCCAAAAGTAGGGATGGGGGCAAAGTGGGCTGGTGCCGCAACCTGGGACCTGGCCACTAAGAACCAAGGAAAGCGTAGGGAACGTGAAATAGAAGTACTATGAACATAAATGGTTTGTTTATTTGTTTCCTTTTTTTATTTGATATATAACATTACTAACCACCCAGAATAGGAGGAAACCGACGTCTCGAGGAGGAGAGGAAGCAAGATGTCATACTCAGTGAGACCACGTGTGAAATCGATTCCTTAGCATCAGATAGTATCAGCTACACGTAAAGGAGCAGCGTTGTCCGCAGAAAGCCCTGCATCTATAGACATGGCGCTCGATTTGCAGACATTAAGGAAGCTACCAGAAGCTTCGCCGTAGATGTGAAGTGTGAACCCAGCACCACTACGAAGAACGATGACGTTATCGTCTGCATAAGAAGTGCATCTGAATACACAGCCACCGAGAGACATCCCAGACAGGCGTTGATGAGGCCGCAGAGCAACGGTTCAATGGCGAAAGCATACAACAATGCAGAGAGTAGGCAGTCTTGGTGCGTCGATCGACGGATCGAGATGGAAGTAGTGAGACTGCCCTTGTAGAGTACATGGTACGTAGCTCCACGAAGGAATCGCATTACGACGTCAACGGTAGTATCAAGGTATCCCAAACTGCAGAGCACCCCTTCCAGATATTCGTGATTGCACCAATAGAATGACTGAAATCCAGAGCTGCCAAAAGTCCAGCATACGACGACCGTGAGCAAGACCGATTATGTCCCAACAGTGACAGAGGGCAGTGCGGATGTCATTGACATCTCGCAAAGAAGTTTTCAGGAGAAACCACGTATCAGGCTATGTGTTTAAGCCGTGCAGTCAACAGCCGGGTAAAGGCCTTCGTGTCGCTGTTGAGCAATATCAGGGGGAGTTAATCGCATATCCGTAAGGTACCCCAACGTTTGTAAATGGGAATGAGGAAACCGTCCAGGAAACACTCTGGGATCGGCATGAGAGGTGACATAAGGTCCCGACAAATTTCCGTCCACACTGGCCCCAGTATGGGATAAAATGTCCGATAAAACTCTAGTGTGAGCCCCTCAAGGCCGGGCGACCTGTTTGTAGAGCCCACCTGGATAGCATCATGGGTTTTATCCTCTTTGACGTTAGCAAGTAGATCCATTGTTACACCTCCAGGAGCCGAGCCAAAGGAGAGTCTGGAAACCGCCATAATATTGACAGAATAGTAACGTTGTTCAGTTTGTGGTGTACACGAATGGTATTGACATTGACCATCCAGGAGACAGACTTCTAACCGGTCCAGTTCAATGGAACACTATGAGAGATGCGTCCACAGGTAGCGTCAGTCACAAAAATGGAGGCAACTGCATCAGATTCAATGGGAGAAGGTCAGTGTCTGGAGGTGGACGCTGAGTGGAGACAGAGACAGGGGAAAGACGTCGCATCATCAGGTGCATCAGAGGACAGCGAATCATCAGTAGCAGAGTCGTCATCCTGTGCACACATCCGATGGAGGCAGTCATCAGAAGGGGTATGGCGTTGTCTCTTGCGTTTCCTTGCCAACCATTGTTGCCTAACGTGTTGTTCCATGTTGGACAGCGGGCAGCTGTGGTTCGACACGTGGTCAGACAACAGAAAATCAGAGGTTGGTACAGCTCCATGATCAACAACAAGGGGGTCTGGACGGACGGCTTGAGTCGGCTGACGGCCATCGTCTGTTGTTACTGCCTCTGGCGGCAGTATAGGAGAGACTGGCTACACATCAATCGCGTTGCCGAGAGGAGTCGATGTCAGTGCCAACTGGTTCAGAGTGAGTGCAATAGGCAGCACCGCTGCGGACACACAATGAGTGCTGCAGGGAGAGAGATGTTTCTGATTGAAGTCTGAACCAGTGTATGTCAGTGACATTCAGAACGGATATGACCTTCGTGGCACAACCGGAGCAAGTGAGCGACTGGCCATAGCACATGATGACACCTCAGCAGTAGGCATTAATTACCGAAGGTACATGCTTCCTCTGTTCAGTTTCTATCTGATTGACACAGCTGAAGACACAGTATGTTTCGAACAACATCCGCATTTCACCAATGTGACTGACGATGTGACAGTGGTCATCCCAACTGTGTGGATTAACTAGCACGTGAATGTCTGTAATTGCTTTGTGTCTTAATTCATAGTGGCTGCTGGATCAAAATGGCATCCATTCTTTAGGGCATGTCTGGAACAAAAGGCACCACATATACATAATTAAGGTGAGGACAGCTGATGATCTCTTCAGTGTGTCTGTTCTTTCGGACATGTCCAAAAGCAGGCATGTCCAGTAGTGTACAAAACATTAAACTATCAACGCATTGTAGATGTTACTGCCAAATATAGATGTTGGCTTGTGGTGGAGGAATGTAGGACGTGGATGGGAACTGTCAGGATGCACCGTATTAAGACTCGGCCATGATCTTCAAATGTTTTATTATTCCCAGCTACAGTGCAACGTTCCTCTCTGTCTATGTCACAGGGTCCTGCGATGCTGAGAAAGCCACTTCACTGTCTGCAATCAGCTTGGTGCGGAAGAGCTACCTCAGCAACCCGAGCAATGTACTGCAGTATGCCGGCCGTGTGCAGCTGCGGAGTTTTGACGACATCAGGATGCACCAGCAGCCGACTCGCCGACTCAGCGGCCTTCATCCCCGTCCCTCACTGGGAGCTGCAGGGCGGCCCGCTGCATGCTTCTTCGCCGTCGTGGTTAAGATTGCGGGCGACACAAGCGCCTGTGATCCGACAGTCAAATCTGCTGCTCTCGCCTCGGGCTGCCTCCAGCGAGTGTTGGGAGCCAACAAGACTGCCCACGGTAGCGAGCCTTCGAGTGGCCCGCCGCTGGCTGGCTACAGACCTCGGGTTGGCCTCAGAGGGTCGAACCAGCGACCCGCCATGGACCGGAACGCTGGCGCCCCATCTGCTGCTGCGTGTAGCCGGTGGTGTGACACACCCCACTGTCCAGGAGAGTTGCCACACTTGAATGCCCTTCGTTAGAAAACCGGCACCTATTTATACGTGGCTGTGCGCCTCCTTTTTGCTAATGTGGTGCTCTAAGCCATATACTCATAACACCTAGATTGCTCCAGTGGTCCCCTTCCACCTGTAACTTGCACCATACAAACTGCTGCATTTACTCTTTTCATTCTACTTCGCAACGGCTGGTCACCGTAACTTACTGTCAACAGGCCTGCGCCTGGCTGTAACTTATGCACTCAGAAACATTGCACCGAATCTAACTTTCCTATCTTAAATGATGGTGCCGCTGCAGCATAAAAAGTTCTAATGATATATTATCTCGTTCAATCTAAATTCTCTCAACAAGTTTTTGTGAATGAAGTTTTAACACTGCTTTTACCGATTTTTCATCTACTTGTTTTTATTCTGTTTGCAACGAAGGAGAACATCTACCAGTGCAGCACCGTCTTCATCGTCCAACATTTCATATGAGACTAAATACTGTAGACATTTATTGAACGGTCTTGAGTGAACTTCAAGTACATTGCACAATATTAGGATAGAGTAGTTATGTCCATCTGAGGGCCCGCTCAAAACTGCCACATTAAAGTGTCCTCACAATAGTAGTTTCACACGATGTACAGAGCTCAAAAGTGACCTAAGTCAGGGGATTAATCTTAGATCGGTGAGCTTATCATCGTATGTGATTGTACTCGACCTGTCATGCTTTATATTCTGTGGGAAGGAGATTCCACTGAGGTAATAACGAACGTGGATGGACACATAACAAAATTGTGATGTCCTTGTTTCGCTTCGATGAACGGAATATAGTGATACGTCACACTACTCCCCTTCTGTGCGTCTTCGTCGATAAGTCACTGAACTCTTTCTTACTTATCGATCATATTTAGTACAGCCTCACAAAATAATGTGCTTCTAGAAAGCAGTAGTGAAGGTCATGTTGAAAGTCATCTTGCTTATTGTAGTATTAATGGCAAAAACAAAAAATTCATTCGAGAAGCACGTTTCATGGGTAGAGAATATGCAAAGGTTATGACGTCTTGCCATTTTACTTCACACGCCTAATAATTTTGAACTGACTTCCCTCGTTCCTGGTCCACAACTTGACTCAGCTGTAACAATGTCTCAGAATTTACTGTCTTAGGCAAAGCGACCATAACTGTCGAGGCTTTCGTGGCTACTTATTGATTTATTGCTTATTGGCTTGCGGCTGCAAGCGTTGTCACCTGTTATGAATTGTGAGCCTCTGGCTGCTGGTGAGACGTCAGGAACATAATTAAAAAACTTCGACAGAATATCACAGGATGGAAGTCAATGGGCAATACACCAGTCAAAAGCGTTGTCTCCAATCTAATTACAATTTTCTTGTAATATCAGGTTTTTTTCCAAAGAAGTAAACTATAATTGAAGGACAGAATTCACAAATAAATGACAGTTTGCTACAGACGAAGCGTCTAGTGCAGTGAAGAAATAAATGATACATAGCCACTGCACTGTCCCTAAGAAACGCCTGTGTTCCAGGAATGTCGATCATACGAAACGCAGCGATATCATCACACGTTATGTATCTTCGGAGCCATGGACAGAGCAATCCATACATATTCGTTATGTTTAGATTATAGAAAAGCTTTTGATTCAGTAGTACCAGCATGTTTGCGACTCGATCCAGGATTCCGAGATATTTACAGACACTGAACTAATATCTGGTTATCTCAGAGGAGTGTGACTCGACAGTTCCGAGATGAGACCGAAGTTTCTTGCAATGACATCCTTGTAATAATACAGGGTCAGAACTCCACCAACAGACTTTCAGAGATAGTAGTATGGACCAAAATAAGAAAAACTACTGCGGTAAACAAGCGCAAAATGCGTACCTGAAGAGCTATGACCACTTGCTCATCTTGGCTACTGTGAGGCACATCTCTTCTACTGACCAAATGTTGTCAGCTCTTATGATATAAATTTTAGAGCCCATGTTAACTGGACATTTTTTCTTGTTTCTGTCCAAATTATCTCCATTCAGAAAGTGGAAAGCAAAGAGATTGCAATAGAAGAGACGTGTGTCATACGAGTACTCACAGCTCTTAAGGTATGCATTTTTGAGCCCATGTTTTCTAAACTTTTTTATCAAAGTTTGTCAGTGGAGTTCTGGTTCAAGCTCTCTATTCTCGGTAAATCTGTAGGATAGAAGACGGGTCTAAACGCTGTGAAATTCATCTAATAGCTTACGTTCCTGTGAGAAAGATAGCTGCACCAATGCCAACACTGACACCATCTCTGACAGCCTAATGTGATGATGGCGTACACTGACCAATCACAAGACATCAATGGACTATAAATAGTCACCACTACAGCAACCGCAGTAGTTAGCTGTTCCTCATGAAGTTGATGGAGGACAGCTCAAGATTTCACCCTGACGTGGCATGATAAGTAAACCGAAAATTTTATATACCAGGGTCTTTCTTGGTCGTGTAGTGCATTAATGTGTTGTAATCTCTTGTTTTTGTTGGCTATGCAAGTGTGTATAAGGAGCCGACTCACCTAGCCGCGCAGTGTAACGCACTGCTTCCCGAGCGGAAAGGGGTGCCAGTCCCCAGCACGAATCCGCCCAGCAGGTTGGTGTCGAGGTCCGGTGTGCCAGCCAGCCTGTGGATAGTTTTTAAGGCGGTTTTCCATCTGCCTCGGGGAATGCGGACTTGTTCCCCTTATTCCGCCTCAGTTACAATGTGTCGGCGATTGCTGTGCAAACACTATCTCCAGGTACGTGTACACTATCATTACTCTACCACACAAACATTTGGGGCTACAGTCGTCTGGTATGAGTCGTTCCCAGAGGGTCTTCTGGGGGCCGAACCGCACAATAACCCTGGGTTCGGTGTGGAGCGGCGGTGGGGTAAGTGGACTGCTGTAGCCTGTTGTAGGGTTGTGAACCATGAGGGCTACGCCGGGGACGAAGCCCCTCCATCGATTTTAGGTCTCTGGTTCAATACACACAATACACGCGATGCATAAGGAACCTTTATCTCTGAAAATTTCGGCAAACTGTCATCAGCCTGGAGCTAGGACTGGCAGTGAGCTCTTAAATGTAGACAAATGCAAAGTCGTGCACTCTGTAAAACGTTCATATGTGATGTCCTTCCACTACCAGAGTAATTAATCACAACAAGAGTCAACCATGTCTATAAGTTTTTGAAAGTAACAATATGTAGAGTACGATACAGAACGACCACAGAGTCCCTTTTGCAGATAATGCAAGTGAAAGGCGACTGCATACTGCAAACTGAAAAATTGTCATTTGCCTAAAAAAAGACATTTCATGCAAAGTAATTTTATAGTGTGTATGTGTGTATTAAACCGAGGACCTAGAAACAATGGAGAGGCTTCACCCCACCAAAGCCCTCAGTGGTTCACAACCCCACAACAGGTCACAGCAGTCCACCCACCCCACCGCCGCCCCACACCGAACCAAGGTATTGTGCAGTTGGACCCCCAGTGGACCACCCCCCTCCCCTCCCCCCGCCCCCAGGGAACTTCTCATTCCAGACGAGTGTAACCCAAATGTTTGTATGGTACAGTAAGTACGGTGTACACATATGTGCAGACAGTGTTTGCACAGCAATGGCCGACATAGTGTAACTGAGGCAGAATAAGGGGAACCAGCCCGCATTCGCCGGGGCAGATGGAAAACTGCCTTAAAAACCATCCAGAGGCTGGCCGTCACACCGGACCTCGACAATAATCTGCTGGGGGGCTCGTGGGGCGGAGGGGGGGGGGGGGGGGCGGCTGGCCTTCTCGCTCGGGTAGCAGCGCGTTAGACTGCACGGCTAGCTCGGCGGGCAATTTTATACTTGACCACTGCTCAAGTTTATAGGATCCATCTGTAAATAACAGCTTGCACAGAATCGTAGAAGCAGTCGTTCTTAACGTGTTCCGTCAGTGTATGCAATGGTAAAAATCGTTAATAGATAATGTACGTTTTATCGTGTTTTCTTATGATCTCATTTTACTACGTATTATTGTCCATACCGATTTTCCAGAATTTTCTAGTTTAGAGTTTCATTTATTTCCGCGCACTATAAAAAAAGCTAAAATGGGCTTCCCAGTTCTCGATCTGCCCCGTAGCCTCTTCTGAATCACAGTTTACACTGTATGTAAGTTTCAGGATGTAAGTGTGTTGGTAACTGTGCAAACATGGAAGAGGTTAGGTGGAATTTGTCGACGTCCTACAGTTCCCGGAAGATAAATATTATCTTATACCGGGCCATAAATTTTTCCGGCTCTCTGCTCTTTACAAGTAGCTACAGATTCTTGTTAGGTAATTTACTCGAATAATTTACTCCATATGACGAAACAATGTCTGAAATCTCCATTCATTACTCTCTTTTGCAGCGTCCACGTTTTTCTTATATGTGCGCATTGCCCTGTGAACACTCACAAAGCCACAACGCACAATACTTGTGAAATGCCACAGCACTGATGATGACAAAATTGAAGATACTCTTCGTGGCATATCGATGACACATCAATGATTTTTTTTTCCTTATGTCGGTGAGTGCTGCGCACTTAGATTATACATGTCACTACATGAAAACCAACATTATAGTTGCATACGAGTAGCTGGCGACTTAAGGTGTAAACAAAAATTTTCTCTTGGGCCTGCACAGTGTAAATGTCTTATAATGATATAACAAAAAACTGTAATGTAACAGAATGCTGCTATAATTGGTCATTGCTAGACGTTTTACATTAGCAATAGGCCTATTTCGGCGTCGTCCCCATCTTCAGGTTATTTGCAACCAAATACGCTTTATTATAACTAACTACAATATTGTTTTATTGTGTGCTAGTACTTACTTCCATATTGCATAGGGACACCGTCGCTATCTTATAAACTTATTGCCGCATAGAGCGTTTCCAGTGGCAGCCAAATTTTAAATATTCAACTTAATTATTTCTATTATTTGCTGTTCAAAAATGTAAGCCAGGTCTTTTATCGTTTATACTGGGTGATCGGAAATTCCCGTTACAAAATTCAAGGACATGTAGACAGTGTTGTTGTTGTGGTCTTCAGTCCTGAGACTGGTTTGATGCAGCTTTCCATGCTACTCTATCCTGTGCAAGCCTCTTCATCTCCCAGTACCTACTGCAGCCTACATCCTTCTGAATCTGCTTAGTGTATTCGTCTCTTGGTCTCCCTCTATGATTTTTACCCTCCACGCTGCCCTCCAATGCTAAATTTGTGATCCCTTGATACCTCAGAACATTTCCCACCAACCGGCCCCTTCTTCTTGTCAAGTTGTGCCACAAACTCCTCTTCTCCCCAATTCTATTCAGTACCTCCTCGTTAGTTATGTGATCTACCCATCTAATCTTCAGCATTCTTCTTTAGCGCCACATTTCGAAAGCTTCTATTCTCTTCTTGTCTAAACTATTTATCGTCCACGCTTCACTTCCATACATGGCTACACTCCATACAAATACTTTCAGAAACGACTTCCTGACACTTAAATCTATACTCGATGTTAACAAATTTCTCTTCTTCAGAAACGCTTCCTTGCCACTGCCAGTCTACATTTTATATCCTCCCTACTACGACCATCTTCAGTTATTTTGCTCCCCAAATGGCAAAACTCCTTTACTACTTTAAGTGTCTCATTTCCTAATCTAATTCCCTCAGCATCACCCGATTTAATTCGACTACATTCCATTATCCTCGTTTAGCTTTTGTTGATATTCATCTTATACCCTCCTTTCAAGATACTGTCCATTCCGTTCAACTGCTCTTCCAAGTCCTTTGCTGTCTCTGAAAGAATTACAGTGTCATCGGGGAACCTCAACGTTTTTACTTCTTCTCCATGAATTTCAATACCTACTCCGAATTTTTCTTTTGTTTCCTTTACTGCTTGCTCAATATACAGATTGAATGACATCAGGGAGAGGCTACAACCCTGTCTCACTCCTTTCCCAACCACTGCTTCCCTTTCATGCCCCTCGACTCTTATAACTGCCATCTGGTTTCTGTACAAATTGTAAATAGCCTTTCGCTCCCTGTATTTTACCCCTGCCACCTTTAGAATTTGAAAGAGAGTATTCCAGTCAATATTGTCAAAAGCTTTCTCTAAATGCTAGAAACGTAGGTTTGCCTTTCCTTAACCTTTCTTCTAAGATAAGTCGTAGGGTCAGTATTGCCTCACGTGTTCCAACATTCCTACGGAATCCAAACTGATCTTTCCCGAGGTCGGCTTCTATCACTTTTTCCATTCGTCTGTAAAGAATTCGTGTTAGTATTTTGCAGCTGTGACTTATTAAACTTATAGTCCTGTAATTTTCACATCTGTCAACACCTGCTTTCTTTGGAATTGGAATGATTATATTCTTCTTGAAGTCTGAGGGTATTTCGCCTGTCTCATACATCTTGCTCACCAGATGGTAGAGTTTTGTCAGGACTGGCTCTTCCAAGGCTGTCAGTAGTTCTAATGGAATGTTGTCTACTCTGGGGGCCTTGTTTCAACTCAGGTCTTTCAGTGCTCTGTCAAACTCTTCACGCAGTATCATATCTCCCATTTCATCTTCATCTACATCCTCTTCCATTTCCATAATATTGTCCTCAAGTACATTGCCCTTGTATAGACCCTCCATATACCCCTTCCACCTTTCTGCTTTCCTTTCTTTACTTAGAACTGGGTTTCCATCAAAGCTCTTGATATTCATGCAAGTGGTTCTCCTTTCTCCAAAGATCTCTTTAATTTTCCTGTAGGCAGTATCTATCTATCCCCTAGTGAGATAAGCCTCTACATCCTTACATTTGTCCTCTAGCCATCCCTGCTTAGCCATTTTGCACTTCCTGTCGATATCATTTTTGAGACGTTTGATTCCTTTTTGCCGGCTTCATTTACTGAATTTTTATATTTTCTCCTTTCATCAATTAAATTCAAAATTCCTTCTGTTACCCAAGGGTTTCTACTAGCCCTCGTCTTTTTACCTATTTGATCCTCTGCTGCCTTCACTATTTCATCCCTCAAAGCTACCCATACTTCTTCTACTGTATTTCTTTCCCCCATTCCTGTCAATTGTTCCCGTATGCTCTCCCTGAAACTCTGTACAACTTCTGGTTCTTTCAGGTTATTCAGGTCCCAACTCCTTAAATTCCCACCTTTTTGCAGTTTCTTCAGTTTTAGTCTACATTTCACAACCAATAGATTGTGGTCAGAGTCCACATCTGCCCTTTAAATGTCTTACAATTTAAAACCTGGTTCCTAAATCTCTGTCTTACCATTATAGAACCTATCTGATACCTTTTAGTATCTCCAGGGTTCTTCCATGTATACAACCTTCTTTCACGATTCTTGAACCAAGTGTTAGCTATGATTAAGTTATGCTCTGCGCAAAATTCTACCAGATGGCTTCCTCTTTCATTTCTTAGTCCCAATCCATATTCACCTACTATGTTTCCTTCTCTTCCTTTTCCTCCTCTCAAATTCCAGTCACCCATGATTATTAAATTTTCGTCTCCCTTCACTACCTGCATAATTTCCTTTATCTCCTCATACATTGCATCAATTTCTTCGTCATCTGCAGAGCTAGTTGGCATATAAACTTGTACTACTGTAGTAGACGTGGGCTTTGTGTCTATCTTGGCCACAATAATGCGTTCACTATGCTGTTTGTAGTAGCTCTGAGCACTATGTGATTTAACTTCTGAGGTCATCAATCGCCTATAACTTAGAACTAATTAAACCTAACTAACCTAAGGACATCACACACATCCTTGCCCGAGGCAGGATTCGAACCTGCGACCGTAGCGGTCGCTAGGTTCCAGACTGTTGCGCCTAGAACCGCACGACCAATCCGGCCGGCCATCCTGTACATACTGTTGTGATTTTGAGAAGTACGATTCACAAAGCTAATTCTCGTTTCACAAGAGTTCCCGCAAACGTGACGTCATTTTGACGTCATGCGTCGTATCGACGACCTCATGATCGGCTATCGTCTTTGTGACAAGGGAAAGTATGAATGTTATTGCTCCTCGATTCACTCGCAGCAGTTGAAGCTGTCGTCTTTGGTTCCTGCCAGATCACATACTTAGAAATCGCCACACATTCGAAAATGAAGCCGAATATTTGTGTTAAGACAGAATATGAGTTTTATTGCAGCTCATTTTAGTCGCAGCATTTAAAGCTGCACTCTTAGATTCCTGCCTAACCACACACTCGGAAATCATTACACGTTCGTAAATAAACAGCGAAATATTTGTCACAAGGAAGAATATGAATTTTATACTCGCTTGTTTCAGTCGCAGCAATTTAATCTGTCCTCGTAGGTTCCTGCCTAACAACACAACCGGAAATTGCTAAATATTTCTTTCATCCTACGTTTTCAAATCAGGCGGAACGTAAACAACATCGAATATTGCAGAACATATTTGTATTACATTCGTAAGAAATTCTCAGAATGTGTTAACAGTGCTAACGTGAAAAAAGATATTGAATGTGATGGAACGCGAACCCACGAGTTTCGATTTCAGAATCTACGACCTTAACCAGTAAACTATAAATCCCGTGATGTTTGTCTCCTATCTTTGTTATGATATTCTCTCTTGACAGCTTGTATCGTTTATGTGTTATTAAGTGACATTTAATGATAACGGTGAGGTGCTTGTGATAAATTTTCAGTGTTCGCTTACCTGGTAACGGCACACTGATACAACAAGTGTGTTTCATGCGTATTTGTAAATTACTGAACACAATAACTCACTCCTGAGAAAGTACTCTTATATTAAAGCAATATTAACGCAAACACTTGCCACCCGAAAACACACGTACATGCGTATTTTAACACAATGATTAATAGAGAAATAATCTACCTTCAGAATACGTAGCCACACAAAAAGAAATGGCAGTCCTTACTTACGTAGCTCAACAAAATAACTTTGATCCAGGCATACTGAGGAAACTATACTACACCATGAACCTAAATCTAATAAGATTCATAGCGACATAAAACAGAAGTTCAAATACATACCGCAAACTTACATAAGACAAACACCCACGAACCGAACACATTGCTAAAGGATATAGCAGCTAAATTCGGGTACAGTACCACACACCAGATAAAGCAAAACTACCACTACAAACACAACTGGACATACATAAAATAAGTTGTAAAAGCTGCGATAAATTCTGTACAGGACAGAAAGACTGAAACTTTGAAATTAGGTGCAGAGATTACACAAGAATTAGCGACACAAACCAGTCCACGTTCTTCAACTACTTAAAAACAGAAAATCCTGAAGATGCCCACCTAAAAAACGTGATGAAAATCTTACATATAACACCAAAGGCGTTTAAAATGAACGTTTTGGAAGAAATCAAAACTTTTATACACTCACGGACAGACGTCCTTGATCAGTTGTAATTCTCAGTGGAACTCCAAACCGGGCAATCCAACCACGAAAAAATGTTTGAGCTATAGTTTCTGCAGTGATGTCCTTCATTGAAAATGCCTCAGGCCACCTAGTAAATCTGTCAATCACCGTGAGGCAATAACTGTAGCCTTCCGATGTCGAAAGTGGGCCGATGATGTCAACATGCACATGGTCAAAACTCTGATTTGGTGGAAGAAATGTGCCTAATGGTGCCCTGACGTGCTGTGTGATTTTGTTCCTCTGGCACGCCAAGCATTGCTTCACAAATGTTTTACAGTCTGTGTGCGTACATGGCCATACAAATTTTTGTTTGACCAATCTGAGTGTGGCTCTTACTCCTGGGTGTGACATATTGTGCATTGATGCAATTGCCTGTGTTCTGAATTGCTGTGGCACAAATGGACGTATCTTTCCTCTTCCTACGTCACAGTACAACTCAATGCTTGCTTCAGGAAATGTCACTAGCTGTAGTTTCAATCCTTTCTCTTTCTTGTAATAGATCACGCAACTCAATATCACATTGTTGCGCATGCGCGAGGGCGTCGTAATCAATGGCCTTTGTCACTGCTTCCACCTGTGCGATGTCATCTGCTACTGTAGACACTGCTTATATGCGAGAAAGTGCATCAAATGGAACATTTAGCTTCCCTTCCACATACACAATGCTGGTCGTGAACTGGTTGATATAATCTAAGTGTCGCAGCTGCCTGGGCGATGCTTTCTCTGGCTTTACCTTAAAGGCATAGGTAAGCGGTTTATGATCTGTGTAAATCGTGAACTGTCGCCCTTCTAATGCGTGTCTGAATTTTTTTACTGCCGCATAAGCGGCGTACAGCTCACAGTCATATGTTGCCAACGTTGCTGAGATGGTGACAACTTATGACTATAGAATGCAATGGGCTGCCATAACTGATCAATATGGTTCAAATGGCTCTGAGCACTATGGGACTTAACTTCTAAGGTCATCAGTCCCCTAGAACTTAGAACTACTTAAACCTAACTAACCTAAGGACATCACACACATCCATGCCCGAGGCAGGATTCGAACCTGCGACCGTAGCGGTCACGCGGTTCCAGACTGTAGCGCCTTTAACCGCTTGGCCACCCCGGCCGGCAACTGATCAATTTGTTGCTGAAGTACGGCACCAATGGCAGTGGACGAAGCATCAACCACGAGAGCGAGTGGAGCATGCGCGACCAGGTGTACTAATTGTGCGGCCTCTGCTATAGCTTTTTTTATAGCGTGAAACGCAGTGTCCGCCTCGATAGTCCAGTGCACCCTGTGGTTAGGTTTAGGTGCGCCTTTAAGTAATTCATTCAGTGGTGCAGTTATCAGTGTATGATTGCGAATCAAGCGTTGGTAGAAATTCACTACTCCAATGAATCGTCGTAATTCTCAGTGCTCGGGTATTTGTTTATGGCCTCTACTTTACTGTGTGGCGGTCGAATACCCTGTGCATTCACCAAATATCCTATAAAATTGACCTCTTTCTCACCAAAAACACACTTGGCAGGATTAATTACTAGTCCATGTGTGCGTAGGCGGTCAAACACTTGTGCCAAATGCTGTAAGTGCTCCTCTTCCGATGCAGACATCACCAATAAATCATCTATATACACATAGCAAAAATCTAAATCTCTTGTAACCTCATCCATAAAACGTTGGAAGGTCTGGGCGGCATTACATAGTCCGAATGGCATTCGGATGAATTGAAATAGACCGAATGGTGTTGTCACCGCTGTTTTAGGAATGTCTTCTGCAGCTATAGGGATCTGATAGTATGTTCTAATTTTGGAGTCATTGGCGGCGAATAGATAACAGTCGTCGCAGCTCCGGCGTGATAGGCGGTTTGCTGGATATACGGACACTTCTGCGCCTGTATCGACGAGAACCTGTAGTTTTGTTTCGCGGTCAGTCACAAATGGTTCAAATGGCTCTGAGCACTACGGGACTCAACTGCTGTGGTCATAAGTCCCCTAGAACTTAGAACTACTTAAACCTAACTAACCTAAGGATATCACACACATCCATGCCCGAGGCAGGATTCGAACCTGCGACCGTAGCAGTCGCACGGTTCCAGACTGCGCGCCTAGAACCGCGAGACCACCGCGGCCGGCTCAGTCACAAAAAGTCGGCGAGTGTTTGCACTGTAAGTTATCGCTGCTATGGTATCTGCTTCATGTTTCTACTTGCAAGGTGGCGTACACTTTCGTGCAACATTACCATATGTCTTGTGGTACCAGCATAAGTTCTGCAGTGATGGTGATCGATTGCGACTTCGTGACCGTCGGCTGCGTGGCCGTTGGCGGTTGTGCGTTGTTTGTAATGCAGCTACCTGTGCGGTCAACTCTGCTAGTTGTGATTGTAGGGAGACTAGCGTCACTGTGGGCGAATTTTCTTGTTGTGGCGTTAATGTCGAGACACTTGATGTGGGATGCATTTCAATTAACCTGTCGGCCGTTTGTGCCAGTGAGTTTAAATCGCCTGCACATACCGTGAGAACTTTTTGAGTATCTGACGGCAACCGAGACAACCATATATTTCGTAGCACATCATCAGTTACAATGTTACTTGCCAGTATGCGCAAACGTCGTAAGAGTTGTGATGGAGTGCGATCTCCGAGTTCTTCAGTGCGCAGTAGCTTCTCTAGCCGTTTTGCCTCTGATTGTGACGAACGCGTTTTTAATGGATGCATAACGATCGGTATCCGGTGGTGCGGCTAGGATATCTTGTACTTCTGCTGCTAGATCTTCTGTAAGTGCTGCAACCACATAGCTGAACTTAGTGTAGTCCGCCGATATTTGTGCGAGGACGAACTGGCTGTCTAACTGGACAAACCATGAAAGGTGGCTACACTGAGCCACAGCGCCAGAGATCGCGCTAGAGAGTATTGTTCCGCCGCCTCCACTGGGAGTGATTATTGAGATGTCGTAGTAGTCAGTGCTTTGGGAGAACTCGTGGTAGTCAGTGCTGAGATGTCGTAGTGAGGAGTGTTTGTTGAGATGAGCTAGTAGGCACTGCTTGCTGAGATGTGATACTGAAAAGTTCTTGTTGAGATGTGATAGTAGCGAGTCGGTGTGGAGAGATTGTAATGTCTAGAGTGCTTTTCATCAATATAAATTAAGGTAACAAACTACTTTTCTTTTCTTTCTCATTATTTCAATGTCCTGAATAATGCGTCATTACAGGTTCAGTCAACAAAGCATCTGGCTTGTGTTCTTGTATTAGAGTGTAATTCTGGTTTTCTTGGGTAATTATGGTATTTCTATTTTCTTTAATTAATTCAGTATAAATGATATTTAAAATTTCTTGTGTTGTTGAAGAAGAACCGTGCCAGATGCGTACGTTGAGTCATACTTCCATACACAGAACAGTTACACTTGTGCTTTGGTTTCGTAGGTTTTATAGTTGCTGGGGACTTAATTAATTAATTGTGTTAATGAAAATTTCCATTTCATTCTTTGTTGTTGTTCTATGCAGTCAGATTGCGTAATAATACTAGTCAGGGCCAACCGTTACGAGACTTCGTAACCGAACAGACAGATACTGAAGCAAAAAATTAAAATTATTTGCATTTTATTTTAATTAAGCCCCCATGCACGTGGCGACCGCTGCTTCAGATCGTCCCTTGGAATCTTCTGACTGTAAAAATAGTAGACAGTAGTATTGTTGTAGTAATTTGTAGTTTAGTAATTGTAGTCAATTTTGCATGTGTAGATTTGGTAATTGTTATTCTTCTAATGGTATTTTTTTCTCAGAATTTGATGTGTTGTCTTGTATACGCGTTTGACGATTTAGTGCAATTATTTCAATTGTTCGTTAATCGTGTTTGAGGGAAACATTTCGAGTGAATGGTATTGTTGATGATAAAGAGTCATTGTGTGTAATTTTCGTACAGTGACGAGTTTTGTATGTTTTGTAAATGATTACGCGATCAATGAAAAAGGCAAAAATGATGAATAGTGAGAATGACGAAATTGTTAACATGGCGAACTCGCCAACAGGGGAAAACAGTATGATGGATAATGAAGTGGAAAACAATTTAATAAGTCGGGAAAATAGTCCGGAACCATTTCAAAATTTTTCACAATCAAAAAATTTTCAGAATCCGAGATTAACGACAGAAGATTCTGGAATAGTATCGAACTCAGATAGCTTTACAGCTATGCAGAAGGAAGTTAGTTTTGCGGGAAATGTTAGGGGCGAAAAGAATTTCGAACCGGGTAATATGGAGCAGTTGATGGGTGCTGTATTACATTTGGGATCACATATGGGAAATTTGGGATCACAAATAGGAACAATTAAAACTGAGATGGGAACTTTGAGATCTGAATTAAAAACAGAGATGGGAACTTTAGGATCTGAATTAAGAACTGATATGGGAACAATGGAAACACGGTTAGACTCACTGGGATCACAGTTGGGGTCACAAATAGGAACAATTAAAACAGAGATGGAAACAATGGAAACACGGTTAGATTCACGAATAGGGACATGTTTCAAAAACATGAAAGATGAATTAAAGAAAGAAATTAGAGAAGAAGTACAACCGATTTTGAATTCTCACAATAATAGATTAATTGCAGTAGAGATTAGACAAAGGGAACAAGGTAGAGAACAGGAAGAAAGAGATCGCGTGATAGTACAAAAATTTTCAGAGTTAAATTTACAACGTGCACACGATAAGGAAGAAATATTTGAGAGAATCGAGGAATCCGTACCAAATGACAGAATAAATAACCTAACACAACAATATGAACAGTTAACTACCAAATGTGTTAATACTGAAACCCGAGTCGCGACACTTACGGAAGACGTCAATAAACAGAAAGAAAAAATAGGTGACTTATCGGAAAGAGTTGAGGAGATTTCAGATAAATTGACAAATCTTAGTTTACATGGGGACAGAGAGTCGGATGATACAGCTCCATTACCATTTGCAGAAACCGAAGAGTACCAGAACATAAATAAGCATGTTGAAAATCAGGGAAAATTTAATGAACGTGTTAAAAGGGAAGTTGAGGCATTACGAAAGCAAGTCAAACAAATTGAAGGGGAAATTGTAGGAAAAGACAGCAAAAGAAATTTGGAATCACAGATAGCAGAGGGGTTTGAAGAAAATAATTTGTTTCATTTACGGGATGCAACAAGAGAGCGCCAGGCGCGCGAACTTGACAATAATCGACATTCAAACTGGGACAGACGCGGTAGGTCTTTGTCGCCACGAGGCGAAAACTTTGACTATAAACACTTTTTGACTGTTCGGAAATTTAAGATCTTCCGCAATTCTAAAAATGACATACATCCATGTGCATGGTTAGATCAATTT
This sequence comes from Schistocerca nitens, assembly GCF_023898315.1. NCBI lineage: Eukaryota > Metazoa > Arthropoda > Insecta > Orthoptera > Acrididae > Schistocerca > Schistocerca nitens. The sequence continues at coordinate 653,639,129 of NC_064618.1, forward strand.
ATGTATGCACTCCCACCAAATTGGCCACTAAGTCACAAACTGGAATTTATGTGTGGATATTTAGAAAACGAACCGGCGACGCGTATGCGCGCACTCATTAGAGATTGTAATAATCTGAATGATTTTTATCATGCATTTCTATCGGCATATTGGTCCGAAAACACACAAGACAGAGTCAAACATAGTCTGATTATGCAGCGTAATTTTAAACAGTTTGAGTTCCGCACACCGGCAGAATACTTTGAAGACATGATTCGAAAGAATCAGTTCCTGTCCAACCCTTATAGCCCGACTGAATTAATTCGCATTTGTTTAACTAAGCTGCCACAATCCATACGACAAATTGCTTTAGCCGGAAGATGTAAAGACGACATTGAGACTTTTAAGACTTTGTGAAAGATTGCTTTATGAATTTGGTATGCTGAGATCGGATGCTAATAGTAGAATAAAAGCGGGTTACAAGCCGTGAGCTGTCTTGGGAGGTTAACCGTGAGTTTACTGGGCCACTGTTTCAGCAGGTAACTAGTCTAAGTTTACCATATTACCAATCAGTCTATCATTGATTATAATCTTTTACAGTCATACAACAACCGGTAATATATCTATATAAAAGGAGAATTTAAATAAAAAGAAAGAAATCAGTTTATATTTGCAAATTTATTTTAAAGATTGTTCATTGAAATTTCAGCATATTATACGTGAGTTATAACTGAGCTGGTGCCTTATTTACGATTGTGAGACTGTGAGATTGGAATATTACGGAACACATAAAATATGGAGTCAAGATTGGGAGACTGGATACAACACTGCATTCATAAAACAACACACAAAGAACATTGAAACGCATGCAAGAGAAAGTTAATCACTACAAACAGATTCAGAGATTACTTTCATAGCACAATCCTGTCCGTCTTGTAATTACCCTTCACGTGGTCAACTTGGTTTACAGAAAGCGTATAACTCCGCAATAATTTAGATAATAAAAATAAATTAGATCAAAAAGCAAATTACAAAATAAAAACCTCGAACTGGTTACTAACGTCTTACTACTAACCTGATGGGTCAAACAGTTATATAAGCACGTGGTACTGGTCTCACAAAGTACACGCCACGTGGGTTGAACATAAAGAAAAGTTGGTATATTCAAAATCTTTTCAAGACGATACGTTATAATCACACAAGCATTTGCATTTAAGATTGATCTTACTTAGAGTTACTGACCAACACGTGGTTCCACTTTACTCACAAAGTAGTAACAAAGCAACTACCGCCAAATAATCTGAACTGGACACGAGAATCACACTCCGCTGCAATTAAAGATAACCTTAGCCATTTTAAAGCTAACCCGAAATAAAATGATTAAATTCTCAGTTAAGCTGAACTTAACAAATCCATTGTCCTATGGACTTAACAGACACGCGCTTAGCCGGAGATCTTACCACTTCAGACGCTCGCTACCGCCAGACTGCTACTGCTGGACTGCCCTGCGCTACCACTGGACTCCAACTTCTTACTCTCCAGCTGCCAGACTCCCACTGAACTACCCAGCGTGCTCCTGAGAGTCGCTCACAAAGACAAACGGAAGGCGCCAGAGGGGCAGCTTCCTATACCAACATGACAGGGGACGGACCGGACCATACTAAGAATGGAAACCTCTCTGCTTTTAGGAACCGTAGCTACCTGTTTCAACGTTGGTCCTACTGTTCTCTAGCAGACAGCCTTGTCTGCTACCCTCAAGCATGCAGCTACAAACACATTTGATCATTCATCCTCTCACACAGAAGGGAAGGGGGATGACAGTATCTTATCATACACAGTATATAAAAGAAAGCGGATGTAGGTTCCGTATGAGACTGTGTGACATGAATTACATATAAGAATTACATATAAACTGTGCTTTAAAGTGTAGTAGTGTGAGAGATCGTTCATGTTTACGTGTAAAAGTAACACGTTCCACTACTCAGTCTCCTCCCAGATAGTCAGAAACGCCACAGTAAATTTAGAAGAGGAATTTATTCCTTAAAAGACAACAAATTTGAGAAATTAAACATGAAAGGAATCCAACAGAGACCTTTCATAACCCCAACGCTCCGGGAAAAGACTGTGCAGGGAATTTTCTGGCCATGCTAGGACATTCCCAAGCAGGCTTCTCACACCCTACTTAAACCAAAAGTGTAAAGAAAAAAGGCAAAAGGTCACCAGCTACTTGCTAAAACACAATAATTTCAAACATCTTTACAATCTACCAATTTCAAAGAGAGAAAAAAAAAAACACACAATCTGTGACACCTATTTAAAAGGTCGTGTAGACCTAAATCGGTCAGCAAGTAAAAACAATGGTTTCTGTGTCATTGATATGAAAACAATTTCTGGTTGTTACCCTTATGGAGTTCACCAGTATTTGCTCATTGCAAGAGCCAACTGATCACAGGCAAATTTATGACTGTTTATTAACAAGCAAAATTTATGAAAATAGCAAAGGTGCCACAGCAATTAAAAAAAAGAACATGAAATAACATCAGTCTTATAAAGTAGAACATTACAATGCACAATTCGCAAAAGCAAAAAAATCGACAAAAAAAAACATGTTTTACTAAGTGGTTATCGCAAAAAAATTCTATATCTTATAAAACTAATAATCTGTAGGATTAACCTAACTATGTGGCACTAATTTAATCACTCTACAATATTTCAGTTAGTTAGCAAACAATGAGCACTGTGTCATTATACTGAAAGTACAATAATTGTGTGATTGTTACCCTTACGGGGTTCCTCACAATAAATATGCCCCATGCAAAGGCTAATCGATCACAGCCCAATGAGAATGAATAGCAATCTGACTGATAAAGGAAGCAGTGCCACAGTAATGAATTTATGAAACAAAATATCACAAATCTAATACCTAACACAAGAACAAACATTGATCAATAAAACAGTACAATAGTCAACATCTAAAACAAAACACCAATAAATAAAACACCTGCAAAATACAATAGTCAAAGTTTAAAAAAATATAGAACACCTGCAAAATACAAGAGTCAGAGTTTAATAAACACCAATAAATCGAGTCCCTGCAAAACACACGAGTCAAAGTTTCTGTGACAGAAACACACGTATATGCATTAAACTAAGAACCGTATAATCACTGTTCACTTATACACTCACTAGTTCCACTGTTCCGTGGCACAATATAAGGGGAGGGGGAGGGGGTTCGTCGCCGCAGCTGTCAGTAGGGATTTTTGTCCATCTGTTGCGTGCGATCCCGCCGTCTCTACCCTCTCATGAAGTTTCTCTTGTGTCACGTACATCTCGATTTTGTTCCATGTTTGTATTGTCAAATTCGTGTGGTATCCTCTATTGACATGCCAGGTTGATATTCCTGGGCAAGGATGACACTTCAATGGCTCTTCTTCGTGTCACCCTTAGCGACCAGAGAACATCTAACCATGAATTACTGTCGCTTGACAGTAGGCATCCGTCAGGAAATGTCGATAGGCGTCGTTGACGTCTGCAAGTTTCTTTGGACAGTACCTGTCAAAAGGCTCCACGCCCTTTGTGTTGTTACACCGCAGCCGTCTCGTCACGGTCGCGTGCGTGAGGTGCGTTGCCAGGAGATGGATTTCCGCGCGGTGGACCGCTCGCCCATCTCAGGTCATTCCCTTCAGCTAGGGTCGCGCAGGCGGCCGCCCATTAGCTGCAGGTATACGGGAAAGTGTTTGCGGCGTAGGGTCTTTTGTTGTCGGCCGCGCTCCCGAAGTGGCCTGGCTGACAGCGTGTCCCGCTGGGAAACCCGCCAGTTTACAACTAGCTGGCTGCTCCCGCTGTCTCTTAAGAGTTTTGCCGGTTCGCTTTCACGTTCTCAACTGCATTCACAGAAATTTTTTTATCATCCTTATGTGATTACACAATGTCATACATAATACCACTTAGTATTGTCTTTCACAATTTTTAAGAACAAAGTTATATGAATCGACAATATAAAATTAAAAGTTAAATGACTTGACAATATAAAAAATAAAAGTGAAATGACTTTACAATGTAAAAATAAAAATTAAATGAACTGACAACATAATATTTAAATCCACATCACTAATGTGGTTCACTTGTATTTTAATAAATCAAATGCCACTTATTAATCCACTAAAATGAATTATGCCTTGCGCAAGTATAGGTTAGGAGAGCATGGGGTTCACATGTTATTTACACACACACATGCACACCTGTTGTCTATTCTACAAACTAACTACCCATAAACATGCATTACTCAAAATTCTACTTCTATCCACTAATAATTAATCCCACAAGCCACTTCAATGCTACTTCAACAAAGTGTTTACACCACTACAGAAATGTTCTAATTCGCCCTCTTCTTGACGCTCGCGGCATACGTCTTGTCACATGATAAATGGAGAACTTTCCTTAAACTTTACACAGTAAAAAGAACAATGGTTATTTACACGCAAAAACATTTATACCAGTTTGCACACCTGAAAAGAGACTCGCAATTATACATTTATCATACTCATATATTCACACATAAAACAGTAAGAAAATTTCACCTAAAATTACGTTATTACAAGAATTAATCACACAGATGGCTCTGAGAAGGTTAAATTATTTGCATTATACAGGTTATATTACATTCTCTTACCCATTTTGCTTCGATTTCGTTCCTTCTTTACGTTACCTTTCGCCTTCAAATCAGTTATTTGTCCTGTGGTGGTTATTCTGGATTCATTTCTCATGAATGGCAAAATTGTGGTCACCTCTATTCTGTAAAACAGTATCATCTTAACATATTGAACTTACAACAGACACAAAAGATCCGAATCCTCCTGTAGTTTAAATGACAAATATTTTGCTTCATCCTTATTACCTTAAACCAAGCTTTCCTTCGTTCCCATAATCAAAATTATTTAATCATCCTCTACCTTCAAGAGGGAAACTTCCTCAGTACAAACCATATAAGCTGCAGTGCATCCCGCACCAGCGAAAACAGTAGGCTGTAATGCTCACAGCATCAGCAAAATCACATAAACGTCGCTTTTCTAGGACAAGTATTCACGCAGAATAATTTTTCGGGCTTTGGCTCAACATCAATCAAGATTACAAAAAGGATCCATATTTCCGTTCCATTCTCCATTTGCTGAAAAACTGCTCGTATTTGACTACCACAATAATATTTCAGGACCACGTAAATTACACAAACCACAATTCTTCTTTCACCTTGAAGGGAATCAATATACTACTTACGAAATCCACAGACAGCACTTTACGTACTCAGCTATAAAGAACAAAAAAGACATATATCATCAATATTAACATATCATCGCATATTGGGAAGCCAATGGTTAAACAATCGTATTATCGCATCCTGTTTTCAAGATTCCAAACTTACTCATTCCTTTCTCAGAGTTCTCCTATCTTAAAATATTCATACAGCACGCATACTATAGTAAGAGATCCTCATTTATACTGACAGATATAGAATAGTAATAGGTAGATAGTAGCACTGAAAGCAGAAAATTGGAAACACGGCTGCTAACAGCTGGGGACCTGGGTTTGCCAGACCCATAATATCCACAGATCGGATATTCCCCTGAGTTCTTGCAATTTCAACAACGATCTTGCTTCTCTCAGGAGCAACTCTTTTCAATTGACACAAAAAAAGCATTTCACTTGTTCACAAGGAAACCTTTTATCTTTATCATTATTTTTACTAACATATTATTCAAAATTCATACGCCACAAATTTAAACTAATCAATTCTTTCTCCTCTCTATAAATCCTATGTACTCATTTGCCATGTCGCTCATTTGTTCCGATTGGCGCCTTCTGGGCTGATCATTTGTCATTGCCGGTTTCGTTCATTCCCATTTGTTGTATTATGTCTGGGGTTGGCCGGCCGAATTTCGACATCATGTGGGGCTCCGCCTACAATTCTACTCCCACCGTGTTCATCGTAGTAACGATGCTGGTTGCCGTACCTGTTGCGTTCACGATTCTGTCCACGTCCTCGATCATTTCTGTTGCTCCACCTGTGTTCGCGACTGTTACCCCAGTTTCTATACGGCCTGTCCCGATTATTGTTTCGTTCGCGTCGCGACGACCATTCACGCCGTTGATTAGTAATATGGCCACGACTGCGATCGCGCTGCTGTGCCCCGTAATAACTTTGTGCCTGATTAGGCGGACATTCTGGTGTATTGTATTCCAACTCTTGGAGAAGCGTTTTAAACGTTTCCACGTCCTCTTTGCATCGTCCCGCAAGAATGACGTGCCGCAAGTGCATCGGCAATTTGGTGATGCATATCCTAATTAGTTCCGCAGGTCCGTATGGGTCGTATAAAAATTGATTTGCCTGCAGCATGTGGTCGAATAGGCGTGCAGGGCTGCCGAAACCAGACTGGTTCAAATTTGGCAGCATAATTATGCCATGTTTGACCCTATCTTGTGCCGCTTCCGACCAATAGGCGGAGAGAAAGGCTTGTCGAAACTCCCGAGTGGAGTTGCAGTGACGCGCTGCCGACCTCATACGACTCGCCGGTTCGCCTTCCAAATAGCCACACATATACTCTATTTTATGTGAACTTGCCCAGTCGGGAGGAAGACAGAACTCAAATTGCTCGAGCCATGCTCGTGGATGTATGCCTTTTTGAGAATTTCGGAATATCTCAAATTTTCTTACCGTAAGGAAATGTTTGAAATCAAATCCCCGCATTTCCTCCTGGCGAGGCCCTTGAATGTTTCTATTTGTCTCATGTCTGCCCCTTAAATTACATTCTTCCCTGTCGTCACAATCTCCCTCGTGGCCGGAGTCCCTCTCTGCACTGTTCGTACGGCTATTTTTATTGCTATTGGCGAGTTCGGAATCACACGCCATGCGGTTTTCCAGATGCGCCACGCGTTCTTGTAAATCGCCTGTTACAGCTTTGTGCTGTCTGTTTACTTCAAACTGTCCCTTCTGGAATTTAAGAAGCGAACGCACTTCTTCGGTCTCTGCGGCCGCTACCTGTGTGATATTGTTCTCGCTTTCCGTCAGCTTCATTGTGCCTACAATGTCCGCTAATGCCGCGATCTTCTCATCTATTTGTCTCTTGTCCTCCGCCCCAGTCTGCTTCAATTGTTCGACCTGCAGTTCCAACGCGTGGATCGCTAAACTGTTGTCCGCTATTGTGTTGCTAACGGCCGTGGGACAATGCGTTTCAGCCACTTGGACCCTCGAGAGTACCTGCTGACGATCTCTTTGGCATTGTTCTCTCAGCTCTTGGAAATTCCTAAGTAGCCGTTCTTCGCTTTCTTTAGATTCGGCCTCGCCACACCGCTTGCTCTGTTCTAGGGCTTGCAGACGGTCGTCGATTTGTTCAAATGTACGGCCTAATTCTTTCATAATATCGCTTTTTATTTCACTTGCCAGATTGTTTATTCTTTGTGAGATATCATCGGACACTCTCTGCATCGACTTGTCGACTTTATTTGTCTGCTGGATTAGTTTTTTGTCTATTTGTTCGCCTAGCTCTCGGATCGATTTCTCAGATTTTTCTGATTTCTGTGTCATTTGTTCGCCTAGCTCGCGGATCGATTTTTCGGATGATTCTTTTTGTTCTCGGAACAATTCTTTATTTTGTTGCAATAAGGCTTTCATGAGTTCCGCCAAATCAATTTGGTTAGTTGGAGGCGAATTAATTTCTGGCTCTGATGTGAGCCCGTTCGTGCTGTTTTGCATTCCGTCTGAAGTATTCCTCATTGAATTTTCGGAACCGCCCGACGCGTTAATATTGGAAATCAAATTATCCCCTTGGTCCATGTTGCTTAAGTTGTCGGAGCGCTTACTTTTAGCTTGGTTACGTGTCAGCATTAGTGCAATTTACACCCAGTACGCAACACACTAATCACAATAAATGTGTCCCCCAAAAATTACGACAGTCACACGAAAGATACCCAACCTAGTACGCACTTTTTCATACGCAAAACAAATTTTTATCTTTGTTCGAAACAGTGGAATTTACAAGCGAAGAAAAAAAAAAACACACATATATAGAACAAACAAATATAGAAAACAAAACAAGACAAACAACACAACGCCGCTCAACAACGCCGTGAATCTTTTGAACGTCTGCTCAGAAACAACGCAAAAGTTGTTTGAGCGCTGTAGGGAAAAAAAATTAAGATTATACAACGCTTGCAATCTAACGTCTCAGAGATTCCAGAGTCTAGCGGAATCACAGAACAGGGTCGCCATGTGAAAGATTGTAACTCTAATTTGCTTTGCTGAATAGCGTAAGATTGTGACTTGAATTTGATATGCTGAAATCGAGTGCTAATTACACCATGAAAGCGGTTACAAGCCGTGAGCTGTCTTGGGAGGTTAACCGTGAGTTTACTGGGCCACTGTTTCAGCAGGTAACTAGTCTAAGTTTACCATATTACCAATCAGTCTATCATTGATTATAATCTTTTACAGTCATACAACAACCGGTAATATATCTATATAAAAGGAGAATTTAAATAAAAAGAAAGAAATCAGTTTATATTTGCAAATTTATTTTAAAGATTGTTCATTGAAATTTCAGCATATTATACGTGAGTTATAACTGAGCTGGTGCCTTATTTACGATTGTGAGACTGTGAGATTGGAATATTACGGAACACATAAAATATGGAGTCAAGATTGGGAGACTGGATACAACACTGCATTCATAAAACAACACACAAAGAACATTGAAACGCATGCAAGAGAAAGTTAATCACTACAAACAGATTCAGAGATTACTTTCATAGCACAATCCTGTCCGTCTTGTAATTACCCTTCACGTGGTCAACTTGGTTTACAGAAAGCGTATAACTCCGCAATAATTTAGATAATAAAAATAAATTAGATCAAAAAGCAAATTACAAAATAAAAACCTCGAACTGGTTACTAACGTCTTACTACTAACCTGATGGGTCAAACAGTTATATAAGCACGTGGTACTGGTCTCACAAAGTACACGCCACGTGGGTTGAACATAAAGAAAAGTTGGTATATTCAAAATCTTTTCAAGACGATACGTTATAATCACACAAGCATTTGCATTTAAGATTGATCTTACTTAGAGTTACTGACCAACACGTGGTTCCACTTTACTCACAAAGTAGTAACAAAGCAACTACCGCCAAATAATCTGAACTGGACACGAGAATCACACTCCGCTGCAATTAAAGATAACCTTAGCCATTTTAAAGCTAACCCGAAATAAAATGATTAAATTCTCAGTTAAGCTGAACTTAACAAATCCATTGTCCTATGGACTTAACAGACACGCGCTTAGCCGGAGATCTTACCACTTCAGACGCTCGCTACCGCCAGACTGCTACTGCTGGACTGCCCTGCGCTACCACTGGACTCCAACTTCTTACTCTCCAGCTGCCAGACTCCCACTGAACTACCCAGCGTGCTCCTGAGAGTCGCTCACAAAGACAAACGGAAGGCGCCAGAGGGGCAGCTTCCTATACCAACATGACAGGGGACGGACCGGACCATACTAAGAATGGAAACCTCTCTGCTTTTAGGAACCGTAGCTACCTGTTTCAACGTTGGTCCTACTGTTCTCTAGCAGACAGCCTTGTCTGCTACCCTCAAGCATGCAGCTACAAACACATTTGATCATTCATCCTCTCACACAGAAGGGAAGGGGGATGACAGTATCTTATCATACACAGTATATAAAAGAAAGCGGATGTAGGTTCCGTATGAGACTGTGTGACATGAATTACATATAAGAATTACATATAAACTGTGCTTTAAAGTGTAGTAGTGTGAGAGATCGTTCATGTTTACGTGTAAAAGTAACACGTTCCACTACTCAGTCTCCTCCCAGATAGTCAGAAACGCCACAGTAAATTTAGAAGAGGAATTTATTCCTTAAAAGACAACAAATTTGAGAAATTAAACATGAAAGGAATCCAACAGAGACCTTTCATTTGTTACAAGAACTTGAGTATGACAACGACGACGGGACTTCTTGTAACTTTTTCAGTAACAGTAATTACAATAGATTTTCAGAGAAAAGGGATAGTGATCGGAACGGGCGTTATATGGGTAATTTTGAGAATGACAGACGTAACAGACAGGACAATAGATACCAGCCTTATGACAATAACAGACGTTCTAACAGAAATTACACAGACAATTATAATAACGGTAATTCTTACCGGAATGATCAATCATACGGAAACAGTAATCGGTATCATCAAGACAGAAATTATTCATACAATAATAGAAACTCTTACTACAGAAATAACAAGGGTAGTAGGTCTAACAATAATTTCAGAAGTGACAGTCGAAATTATACAAGAAGTAGTTATGCAGACAGACAGGAAAACAGAAATTTTAATAACAGACACGACCAAGAATTTGCATCTAACAGACAGGAAGGACCTAATTGGCATCCTCCGCGTGACAGAAATTCAGAGAGACAAGTGGAAATAGTAGAAATTGATCCGCGAAATGACGGGAATAATCAAAGACGTGACGCAAACAATCGACCATGACTTGCAGCTTCGGCTTCTGGCAGCAATATAGACGGTTCAGAAAGTAATGACACTACAACTTTACACTACGTACGCCTGGAAGATATGAGAGACATTTTGCTAGGCGAAAAGGAAAATAATGTAGACGCATTTTTACATCCTGTTATTGAAGTATGTTTGGGTATGAATAAGTTCACTGCAGTTTTAGATTCTGGGAGCCCATTGAACGTCATTAGTGAATCAGTTTTTCGTATATGTGAAAGAACTATTGCCTGTCCTGTGTTACCTATTTCTAAAACTACAATTCGAGGAGCGATTTCTGGAAAAGGTGTGGAAGTTAAACAACAGACCAACCTAAATTTCATTTGTCAAGGATACGAATTGTCTGCTAATTTTACTATTGTTCCATTACTCAGTACACAGATTATATTAGGTATGGAGTTTCTTAACACACATAAGGCAATTTTGAACTTTAAAGAAGGAAGTGTGAATTTGACTGTTGCCGGAATGCCGAAATGTTTGAAATTTTTCGAGTGTTTAGCAAGATCTGAATCAGATACAAAATGTTTAAGGTTTCTTACTTCTGATGTTTTCGTTGAGCATTATGACGACAGTGTGTTTATTCATGACAATGACAATAGATACAGGGACGCGATGGAGGATATAATTAATAGCGAAGAATTAATTAATGAAAAGGTTAAAAAAGCTGAAGTGCCAGATGACGTTGCAAGAGAAGAGCTGCACCATATTTTGACTTCACATGCTACAGTGTTTAGTCATCACACAGGAACTATACAAGGCTTACAATATTTATTTAAAGTAAAAGAACGCACACCATTTCGCGGGAAAACGTACGCTATTCCTTTGGCTTACAGAGACAAGGTTAAGAATGAACTTCAATACATGTTAGATCAGGGCATTATTGAGCCTGCAGTCAGTCCTTATACTAGCCCATTACACGTTGTTCTTAAAAAGGATGGGTCAATTCGTTTGGTTCTGGATTCCAGACAGATAAATAATATCATCATTCCTGAAACTGACCGCCCACAAAATTTAGATGAACTTCTTCAACATTTCCATGGAATTAAAGTTTTATCCACGATTGATATGCGCGCAAGTTTTTGGCAAATAGAACTCCACCCTGATTGTAGAAAATACACTGCCTTTTTAGCCTTTGGTAACTGTTACCAGTTTCGGAAATTACCGTTTGGACTTACTGTATCTTCAGCAGCATTCATTCGTAGCTTAAATGAAATTTTACCTGTTTATCTTCGTGACAATATTACTTCATATGTTGATGATATTCTTATTGCTAAACATTCTTGGAGTGAGCACAACAAAATTTTGGATTCATTATTAAGTATTTTTGCAAGAGTTGGCATTACTGTGAACTTGGAGAAATCTGAATTTGGTCGTTCTCAGGTGAAATTTCTCGGTCACATTATTTCTACAGAAGGTATTCTTCCTGATCCAGAGAAATTAGACGCTATTCGTAATTATGCTGTACCTACCACAAAACGTGATGTTCGTAGTTTCCTTGGTGTCTGTAATTTTCTTAGACGCTTTGTTAGATTGGACAATTTGGCCACACCTCGCTTATGTGAACTATCTGGAAAGAAATCTAATTGGTGTTGGGATGAGGAAGCTCAGTCAGAATTTGAACAACTTCGTGATGCTTTAGTTGCTGCTCCACTTCTTTCACATCCGGATCTATCTAAAGATTTTTGTTTGGCGACGGACTCATCATACAAAGGCCTAGGTGCACACTTATTTCAAGAGATAGAAGAAGACGGCGTTGTAGTGCAGAAGACTATTGCATTTGGAAGTCGTGTTCTCTCTAAATCCGAAAAGAATTATTCGATTACGGAACTTGAAGCTTTGGCTGTTGTTTGGGCTTTCACAAAATTTCGCACATTTTTGTTCGGTAGACATACTAAGGTTTACACCGATCATCGAGCTTTGGAATTTCTTATGTCGACAAAATTAACTCATGGCAGATTGTCACGATGGGCGTTGTACCTACAGGAATTTGATTTTAGTATTGTTTACATACAGGGATCTTCAAATATTGTTGCTGATGCTTTATCACGTGCACCTATGGGTTTGAAACAAAGTGCTGAAGAGGACTGCAAGGGAAACAATTATTGTCTGATGTACATTCAAGGTGTTGCGTTTGAGAACTTTATTTCGTCTTCGCTCCAGGACATCGCTAAGGAGCAAAATAAGGATCCAATCTGGAAGGACATTAAGGACAAGTGGAGGAGAAAGGAAAGCGTAGCGATTAGACAGCATTATTTAGTCCGCAATGACATTCTTTTCAAACGAAAATCGGTCGACAACTCTGTTTGGTTAGTTTGTATTCCTGATGAGTGGGTCAATAAATTGATTTGGTACACACATTTCAGTTATGCGCACTTTGGTCCCAGAAAATGCTTTCATAAATTACGAGAAAATTGCTACTTCAGTAATATGGAAAAACGTATTCGATCTGTTCTTGCCAAATGCATATTATGTCAACAGGCTAAGCCGCCAACTGTTTCTCACAGAGCACCGTTGTTTCCTATCATTCCAGCGAAATTAAAGGACATGGCTGCAGTCGATTTGTTCGGTCCAGTGGTTCGTTCTACTAATGGTTTTGCGTACATTTTCGTAGCAGTGGAATTGACATCAAAATATGTGTGTTTTACACCTTTACGCAAAGCAACAGCTCGTTCAGTATCTAATGCTTTCATCAAACATTTTCTTAAAGAAGTAGGTCATGTTGATAAGGTTATATCAGATAATGGATCACAGTTTCGCTCTAAAATTTGGCTTCGTACTCTACGGCGTCGTAAGATTAAACCAATTTTTATTTCACTTTTTCACCCTCAATCTAATGCTTCAGAGAGATGGATGAAGGAAATCAATAAATTGTGCCGTCTTTATTGTCATCAGAATCACAGAACATGGGATCAGTATCTTCATATTTTTCAAAACATTCTGAATGAACTTCCTAACGACTCAACTTCTTTACCACCTCTATTGATATTAAAAAATAAAGTACCAACAAATCGCATTTCTGAAATCGTTCCTTTTCCGCCTTCACGGAAACTGCGGCATTCTGAAGTTGTCAACCTGGCTCTACAAAATATTGCATCTGCGGCTGCTAGATGAGAGAAATCAGCTAAACGTCCTGGTCGTTTAAAAATTTTGTCAGTTGGTCAAAAGGTGTTAATTAAGTCTCATCGTTTGTCTCATAAAGGAAAAGGCTTATGTCGCAAATTTTTTTCTGCTTTATAACGGTCCATATAGAATCCGCAAAATTATCCATGATAACACTGTTGAAGTAGAAACTCTTAAATCTCGACGCTCTAAGGGAATACATCATATATCGAACGTTAAAATTTTTGTGGAATGACATATTTTTGAGACATCAACAGTTATACGTAAACATGCGGAGAGTACAAGGATACCGCGCCGTGTTCCGGCGGCGGCAGATACTCAAAGCAACAGTGAAGTCTGCGCGCCGCACAAGGCAGTCGTTGACCGCAAACAATCACTTCCTACGTCACGCGCCTACAGCTGATCGAGCGCTCAGTGCGAATGCACTGACAGACGTAAACAAATACACAGTCTAATTTCTCGGATTAAATTCAGTATAAAGCTATGGTGACTTTATAAATTATGTTATTAACGTTCAGTATTTTTCAGGATACGGTTGTGTAAAATATTTAAGACCTTCAGGTAAATTCTGTGCGTGTCCGACGTTAAGACGACTTGCTTTGGAGAAAATTTCAGGAAGAATGTAATTTCGAAGCAAAAAGTAATAAACTAAAAAGGGTAACTATTAATTGAGTTTATTTTTCAGGTAACATATTTCCACTTAGGTACGTACTTTAGACGTAATTTGCTGCTTGCGATTACGTGATTCATACTTTGTGCTAAATTTCATGTTCTATGAATTTACTTGTGAAGCGACGTGCTTGTGTACATTTGCTGATTTTGACAATTATTGATTAATGAACAGGCTTGTTATTTGTATATATTATGCATCGCTTGGCTGCACTGCTCTTTTACTGATGTCATATTTTTTTTATTATGTGCCTGCTGTGCTTATTTATTTAAATTGTAATTGACAACTGATTAATTGTGCTGACTGTGGTTATGTATGTAAGATATACTTTGTGATTTATCTGCTTGCGCCTTCATATTTACTTATTAAGGTTATGTATGAACATTTATTTGCTTATGCTGATATGATGCTAATGACCTGCTTATTATGTTAGATAACATATTTGCTGCCTTGCGTATGGATTGCATATTTACACATTTCTGTTTTGTTGTCATAACTACTCTTTAATTTAGAATATAGAAATGCTGATATACTGTGTACGAACATAGAGTTTAGGTTACACAGTGGTATTAATTATAGATTGTTTGCTTGGCAGAGCCTCGTTGTAGGGATTGTGCTGCATCCACTTGTTGACATTCTGTTCTCTACTGGTATATTTACTCGCTATTGCATGTTTTGCTTACGCTCAGTGCTTTATATTTTTAAGATAAGAAAATGAACTGCTATAATTCGACGAACGACATTAGTACGAGAAACTTCATAGAAGTCACATGAGCTGGAGGTTTTATGGAAGCTGTATAAATTTATGCTAATAGGAAGGAAGATAACGACATGACATACCAACACTAGGTTTAGACCATTGACAGTTATTACACTGCATTTTTCGTGAGTAATTGAAATAGGAAGTGACACTTGACACAAGAAATACTCCACATGTTTGCTTCTGCCATGATTCTTGAAGTGGTGTACACACTGTGAAATATTATGATCATCCACACTCCGTGATCGTAATTAATTACTGAGAGTTATTCGAACTAAGTCTGGTAGAGGTCATGTACGCATTTCTTTTATTTAATGATGGACAAGGTAAACAAAATGTATCTTATAATTTATAATGAGTAGCAGATTTGGATCAGATGGATTACACGAGAGGTTGTGTGTTGACATTGTGTCTTCGGATTGTATGAGATGATGAATTGAGGTTTGCATTAGGATTTTGTCTGTACTTGTTCGAGGAGACTGACTAGAGGAAAGAGTTGTTATGAAAGTGAAATGATATTGGTGCTGAGGTTTATATATATCGACGTATTGAAGAGGTATGATTGAGGTATTGAGATTATGTGAAGTTGATGATTATTGGAGTTTTCGTGGACAAGAGGTAACGTAAATGATATTGATGATCGACGTATTGAAGAGGTATTATTGAAGTATTGAGATTATGTGATGCTGATGATTATTGGAGTTTTGGTGGATAAGAGGTGAAGTAAGTGAGGAGCATATTTTTTTCGTTGGTCTATATGGAACAAGGAGGATAAAGATGGCAGACTAGAACACTCAAGTAGCAGGAAGATTGTCTACACACACACTTTGTTAAATCACTAAGCAGTATATACTTTTTTTTTTTGGAGAGAGGAAGTAATTGCATATCTTGGCTCACTGACAGTTGTTCAGCAACCGTACAATTTGATCTGGCTTGGCAAACATTGGTCTTGACATGATGACTATGACGTTGACTAACTATTATTGACTGTTATACATTGCTTGCACTACTACTTGATACACATGATGAACATAAAATTTTGACAGAATTGCATTTACACAGTTAACACTATTCAGTTACACAGTAGCACTAATGTGGATGAAAGATGAGTGAGTGTGTTTTGTGTGTTTTCCTTTTATAATCCCAGAGAAGTGATCCCAACCTATCTCCTAAATATTATTTTACTTGTTTGTTGTGGCTTGCACTGACACCCATAAATATTATAGGTTTACTGGTATTTGTGTATTGTAATAGTTAATAGGACAATTATCTGATATCATTTGTGTGTTTGTTATGATTTGTATGTTTAGTGTAAAAGCATTGTATGTGTATTCAAACTATTGTTCATGCCTGAACTGTCTGATTAGTGATGGTGCTTCACTTTTCAACATGATGTGTGACATTTAGTCATGTTTAATTTCTGCTGATGAACAGTGTGATTAGTGAAAGTGAATATTATGGACTGCGGTCTGCACCTGTTCAACAATGCTGGTGCCACTAATGGAACTGCTTATACTGAAATGGTGTTACTTGTTGGTGTCTGCACCTATTCAACATTGCTGGTGCCACTAATGGAACTGCTTATACTGAAATGGTGTTACTTGTTGGTGTCTGCACCTATTCAACATTACTGGGTGCCACTGATGGACTGCTTCTACTGAAAAGATGTCACCTGTATATATCTGCACCTGTTCAACATTGCTGGTGCCACTGATGGAACTGCTTATACTGAAACGGTGTTACTTGTTGATGACTGCACCTGCTCAACATTGCTGGGTGCCACTGATGGACTGCTTCTACCGAAATGATGTCACTTGTTGGTGTCGGCACCTGCTCAACATTGCTGGGTGCCACTGGTGGACTGCTTCTACTGAAAAGATGTCACCTGTTGCTGTGTGCACCTGCTCAACATTGCTGGTGCAACTAATGGAACTGCTTATACTGAAATGGTGTTACTTGTTGGTGTCTGCACCTATTCAACATTACTGGGTGCCACTGATGGACTGTTTCTACTGAAAAAATGTCACTTGTTGGTTTTTGCACCTGTTGACCATTGCTGGGTGCTACTGATGGAACTGTCAACTGCTTATTCTTGAGCTATGGAAAGCGTTTATGTGAATATTTGTATAAACTGATTTTTTTGTGTATTACTGTTTGTGAAAAGTTATGAGACTCTTACCTGCACATATTCGTCATTGCTGACGCTATTGATTGAACTGTTTAACCACATAATACTTGTGTAAACTGTTATGTAAAGTCACATGTATGAAGGAATTTGTATTGCTTACTGTATTTTATATATTAGGTTATTGAAAGGCCAGTGCAAAGCCAAAATCTTATCTAGTTATATGATATTTACGACTTAATATTGTCTTTTATTTTTGTCTGTATTTTTTTTGACGAATTTGGTGGTATTTTCACCACCAATGCTGGCAAAAATACCATCAAATTCTAGCCTGTGGAGGAAGGGCATATGAAAGGTGGCTACACTGAGCCACAGCGCCAGAGATCGCGCTAGAGAGTATTGTTCCGCCGCCTCCACTGGGAGTGATTATTGAGATGTCGTAGTAGTCAGTGCTTTGGGAGAACTCGTGGTAGTCAGTGCTGAGATGTCGTAGTGAGGAGTGTTTGTTGAGATGAGCTAGTAGGCACTGCTTGCTGAGATGTGATACTGAAAAGTTCTTGTTGAGATGTGATAGTAGCGAGTCGGTGTGGAGAGATTGTAATGTCTAGAGTGCTTTTCATCAATATAAATTAAGGTAACAAACTACTTTTCTTTTCTTTCTCATTATTTCAATGTCCTGAATAATGCGTCATTACAGGTTCAGTCAACAAAGCATCTGGCTTGTGTTCTTGTATTAGAGTGTAATTCTGGTTTTCTTGAGTAATTATGGTATTTCTATTTTCTTTAATTAATTCAGTATAAATGATATTTAAAATTTCTTGTGTTGTTGAAGAAGAACCGTGCCAGATGCGTACGTTGAGTCATACTTCCACACACAGAACAGTTACACTTGTGCTTTGGTTTCGTAGGTTTTATAGTTGCTGACGACTTAATTAATTAATTGTGTTAATGAAAATTTCCATTTCATTCTTTGATGTTGTTCTATGCAGTCAGATTGCGTAATAATACTAGTCAGGGCCAACCGTTACGAGACTTCGTAACCGAACAGACAGCTACTGAAGCAAAAAATTAAAATTATTTGCATTCTATTTTAATTAAACCCCCATGCAACCACAATAGAGTATTATGTAACCAGAATGGTGGAGGTTTTATCGTCACCCTCTTAATTGCGCTGCTGGCTTCAGGTTGAATTGAGACTGGCGAATCGGTCATTATCGTGCTGAAACGAGCGCGACGCGGCTGGCGCGGAAGTTACAAACGTGAACTTTGCGGAACTTCGTTAAACGCTGAATCCGACGCGGATGTTGACGTAGTTCGTCGAGGTCACCAATTGTGGGTGTTGGAGAAAACGTCCGCAGCTCGTGGTCGTGCGGTAGCGTTCTCGCTTCCCACGCCCGGGTTCGATTCCCGGCGGGGTCAGGGATTTTCTCTGCCTCGTGATGACTGGGTGTTGTGTGATGTCCTTAGGTTAGTTAGGTTTAAGTAGTTCTACGTTCTAGGGGACTGATGACCCTAGATGTTAAGTCCGTTAGTGCACAGAGCCATTTTTGTTGGAGAAAACAATTCCTTTATTCCCACATATATTTAGCAATAACTTAACACTACACACATGAATGAATTGTGTAGACATGAACAGCATGGAATAACTAACAAAAGCTAAGCCAAAGAATAACTATATCACTGCACGTAAATTAACACTTCACGGAATGTTTATGAAGCACAATACACTTGTAGGGATCGATTGTCAGAAATAGGTCACTACAAAACGAACAATCAGGCCTAAGACATAAAAATTTTCTAGATAACTTTATTGAAATCATACAGCTCAATTCGGGTTATATAATAATAATAACAATAATAATAATAATAAAAACACGGATCTATACACACTATAAAAGCATAAGAAAGATTGTTATACCACGCCACAGATAATTACGATACACAGACAAACGAATAAACAAATTGTAACCAAACAGCGTCGTTGTATTAGCTGTCAAAACCACAACAGTGATGAAAGACCTAGATTACAGAGATTACACAAGCAATTAATAGGGATAATTAAGTTAAATACTTAAAAATTTGCGTGCAGTTGGAAACGCGCAATGCTGCAATAATATTATAAGACAGCGACGGCGCCACAATGCAATATGGGAGGAAATACTAACACACAATAAAACAAAATGGCTATTACTCATAATGTTACAAGTTTTAACAAAGGGTATTTGATTGCAGAAGTCTGAGCATGGCGACAATGCTGAAATAGGTTCGCTGCTAATGTATAACGTCTACCAATTAACATTTATAGCAGCATTCTAGTACATTACCGCTTTTTATTACGTCATTAAGGTGTATATGCCGATGCGCATCATTACCGATCTGATGTGATAGTTCTCTTGTTTCAGAATATTTAGTCGGTACAAATGTTATGAATTCACCGTTAATGGGCATTATAAATTTATTTCATTGAATCACCTCCGAATTTATGAGATGTAAATTACATGTCTGATTTTTTGCTACCTACGGTACGAATTTTGTAACTTCTAATATCATTAACAATAGTTCCGCTAAGATTATTCTACTAATTAAGTACGAAAGATTGTTTCCAATCTTGTTTGAAAATAAAAACTTTTTAAGATGACTGACTAAACAAAGCTGTGTATTAAACAGTTATTGCACGAATATTTTGACACAGAAATCCTTGGCGTCGAAAGAAAATTAATGCCAGGAATGTACAGTTTGTTACACACAGGTTTCAGTAGCTTACATATACAGAATGAGATTTTCACTCTGCAGCGGAGTGTGCGCTGATATGAAACCTCCTGGCAGATTGAAACTCTGTGCCCGACCGAGACTCGAACTCGGGACCTTTCCTTTCGCGGGCAAGTGCTCTACCATCTGAGCTACCAAAGCACGACTCACGCCCGGTCTCACAGCTTTACTTCTGCCAGTATCTCGTCTCCTACCTTCCAAACTTTACAGAAGCTCTCCTGCGAACCTTGCAGAACTAGCACTCCTGAAAGAAAGAATACTGCGGAGACATGGCTTAGCCACAGCCTGGGAGATTTTCACTCTGCAGCGGAGTGTGCGCTGATATGAAACTTCGTGGCAGATTAAAACTGTGTGCCCGACCGAGACTCGAACTCGGGACCTTTGCCTTTCGCGGGCAAGTGCTCTACCATCTGAGCCACCAAAGAACGACTCACGCCCGGTCTCACAGCTTTACTTCTGCCAGTATCTCGTCTCCTACCTTCCAAACTTTACAGAAGCTCTCCTGCGAACCTTGCAGAACTAGCACTCCTGAAAGAAAGGATACTGCGGAGACATGGCTTAGCCACAGCCTGGGGAATGTTTCCAGAATGAGATTTTCACTCTGCAGCGGAGTGTGCGCTGATATGAAACTTCCTGGCAGATTAAAACTGTGTGCCCGACCGAGACTCGAACTCGGGATCTTTGCCTTTCGCGGGCAAGTGCTCTACCATCTGAGCTACCAAAGCACGACTCACGCCCGGTCTCACAGCTTTACTTCTGCCAGTATCTCGTCTCCTACCTACTCGGTCGGGCACACAGTTTTAATCTGCCGGGAAGTTTCATACCAGCGCACACTCCGCTGCAGAGTGAAAATCTCATTCTGGAAACATCCCCCAGGCTGTGGCTAAGCCATGTCTCCGCAGTATCCTTTCTTTCAGGAGTGCTAGTTCTGCAAGGTTCGCAGGAGAGCTTCTGTAAAGTTTGGAAGGTAGGAGACGAGATATTGGCGGAAGTAAAGCTGTGAGACCGGGCGTGAGCCGTGATTCGGTAGCTCAGATGGTAGAGCACTTTCCCGCGAAGGGCAAAGGTCCTGAGTTCGAGTCTCGGTCGGGCACACAGTTTCAATCTGCCAGGAAGTTACATATACACTTTGCTTCCATGATGTCTGCTTTACAATAGCTTCTGTTAACAGAACATTAACTTTCAGGATACGAAGAGAAAAATCTTAAGTAATTGAACGTGGTGTCTGGTATTTTATTTGAGATTCTGTGCAGGTAACTATGATTTAGATTTGTCCTCATATTCAAAACTCGGTGAATGGCCACGATTTTAAGGCGAGTAAATGTTAATATTACCTGGCTCACTACAGCAGCTTTGTTAATGTTTTCTGAACCTTTCTGCTCCTTGTCTTAACATAATTTTACCATTTCTACCAACTTACTGACAGTCAGAAAACGAAGACGTCTATTTTGTGTAAAACTAGAAAAAATGGGTTTAGCGGATGCTGTTTCTCGTAACAAAGTAAATAATCCGATGATCCACATTACTGAAAAGAATGTCAACTGAAGGAAATGTAATTTTTGTGTTTTTTACGGATATATACAGAAAGAGCTGCAATTATAATCTTCAATACTTCATTACACTTGCGACCTAACAGGCAATAAAGCGTGTCCTTGCAGCACCAATGCTGTTGAAACTATGTGTTCCCGCTGTTTGTTGTTTAGAAGGGCGATCACACGTGGTCGCACTCGGTTCCACTGAAGTTCAAAGACTCTGCTTCAAACATCTGTGATTATTAAAATACAGGAAGCGAGTAATCAGTAACTGTGGCACACGAGAATTTACACTCTGTTTAACTGGCACTGTACTGCGGCTAGTATCGGCTGTCCACTGGACACAGCGGGCTCGTGAGAGCCTAATCCACCATCAGGTTGCGCGAAAGTAAACTGCAGTCTTTTTACTGGCCTTCATACTGTTTCTGCACGGGATTCATATACTAACTACTGAAACTGGCAAAGTCAGGGTTAGAGGATGTCCAGATGCCTTTACCATCGTCGTCAACCCCCTGCCCTCCCACCCCTCTTTCGCAGGACGAAATTTGAGTACCCCATCTGTCTGCGTTTCGTGTTATCTCATGTGAAAGTCTGCACATATTTTCTACATGTCTGCGAATCGTGTAACTAAGGCGAGGTGTGGGTACCAGCCCATTGCTCACCTCTGAGGATGTGGGAAACCGCTTAAGAAGCACATCTAGGCTAGCTGACATTACGGCCCTCGTTGTTAAACCAAGGCAGGTTTCTATCCAGGGCTGGCGCGCGACCCAGAATCGTGGAAGCAGTGTCCTAGCCCGCGTGGCTTGCCAGGTGTTCAGTTCTAACAAGGGAAGGCCACACCGTTCGAATCACGGATTTACTTCAGACTATGTACACTTTTAATAGTTCACTACTAGACATCTTGGACTTCTTGGACATATCTGGACAATAAATTAAACTTCAATGAACACTAATCACTGATAAAGAATTGACAGTAATGCATAAATTAGCTAAACTTAACACGACCCAATTTAGACTTCCACTACAGACTGTGCGGATCTATCGCCTAGCACCCTTTCAGTCAACAGTTTGTTTTGCTGCGAGCACCTGGGCACACCAGCTCATACTGACCATATACAAATATCATTGTAAGGCGCGGACAAAGCAGCATGCTCATAAGAATATCCGGAGCCTTTAGAACAACATCCATAGATGCACTGTGTGTGGCCATGAGTGTGTGCCCCATTGACATCGCTATTCGTCAGGCAAAATGCAAGATATAACAGGATGCAGCATAACAAACAGAAGATAGCTTAACATATGGGGGACTAAGACATGGCAGGAGGAATGACATCAGTTAGACAGGGGAGGACGTGTCTACTCGTTTCTCCCTAATATACGAGAACGCATAAGACTAAAATACACTGACCCCACAAGAGGAATGACCCGTTTCTTGACGGGATATGGCCCATATGCTGCCCGTCTCCATCGCGTAGGTCTAGAAGAAACTGACACATGTGAATGTGGTGAATATGACACGGCTGAACATGTAGTCCTCCACTGCAACACATTGGCATACCTTAGACCGAATGTAGAATTACAAGATCTAAGAAACACAATAAGAGATAAAAACAAATGGTACATCCTGAACAGACAAGCAGATGACGTACCTCAAACCATTCATGAAGCTTACAGACAAAATAGACCACAATCAAGAACACCTCGAAACGCAAAACATGCACGGCAACAAAACGTGTAGCACGAAACAGACACAGACGCTTGCACTGAATCCGATGCAACAACAGATACAGAAAGTGAACGTGACATTTAATTATTAATTTAAATATCCATACAAGGGCAAAAGACAAATGTATATATAACAGAACCTAACAGGAGAACAAATAAAATAGTATAAAAAACCGTGTAGCTAACATCAGGATTAATTCACAAAACAATTAATGAAGCAAAACTATTATGTAAAGCAAATGACATCAGTTGTAAACCAAATAACCAAATACTTGTAATGCTGTTTCAGTGACGACAGGCTCGAAGTTTACCCAGGCCATTGTCGCTTAAACAGCTACGATTTCAGGAACAAATTTTCTCTTTCACTAACTTTCCTCATGCCTTTCTTTACTATTTGTATTCTCTTTAAACGTTATTTATTTATGTTTTCCAATCTTCCTATTTTATTTTATAGTCTGTATTTATATTTACAAAGAACTAAAAAAATGTAATTGTCAACACACTGTCACAGCAGTAATTGTATTAGTCGAATTGTAATAATACTGCCCACAAACTGTTATATAGATAGTTTGCTAATAGTAGTTGAAGTTACTAATATATATTGGTGAAATAACGCAGAAATTCTTGACAGTGTTACTTGGCTTTTTTGGTTTAACTGCATCCACCAAACACAATCAAATTAGCACTCGCACAAAAACTCACAAAATAATTCCAGAAACCAACACGAAGTAGTCAAATACAGAAACTAAGAATAATCAGGGAACCAAAGGGGTTCCGTGCGCAGTCATACTCCGCTGGGCTGGAACGTCTCTGCTTTTATTGCGCCCACTCGAAATCACTGTCGTTCTCCACACAGCCTCCCTGTTGAAAGTTCGGAGCACCCGGGACGTATGGGTACTTGAAGCGAACCCGCCGACCTGCTCGTGGTGTGTCTATGTGGTACATGCTCGGGCGATGTCTGCTGACTGGACAGTGGAGGCACAGGAGAAACTGTTTCCTCCGATATCCTTGGTGCTGGCTTGTTTGCTGGGTGAGGTTCTTCGTTACTATCAGCAGGCATGTTAGCTGGCTTGACTCTTTCTGCTGTCACCACTGTTGACTTCCCACTGTAGGAGATTTCCATCGTATGCTTGTTTCGGCGCAAAACTTCGTAAAGCCCCGAATACGGTTGTTGCAAATGGTGGTTTGACGACGTCTGTTCTCAACATAATGTGGGCACAACTGCTCAAGTCTTTGTGCATGAGAGTTGGTTGACGTCCATGCCTAGTGTCTGTTATTCTGCCCAGACGAGACACTCGTCGTAACTGCGCTATGAACGTAGGTGATGTATCAAATTCTTCTGTCGTAGGACTCCTGTCTTCAATGAAGTCCGCTGGGACGTGGATATTCTGGCCATACACCATTTCGGTGGCAGACATGCCTAAATCAGGCTGGTAAGCAGTGCGCAAACCAAGTAATATCAAAGGCAGAGCCTGTGTCCATTTATCCTCATGACACATAAGAGCTGTTTTTAAAGTCCGATGCCATCTTTCAACCATACCGTTTCTCTTGGGATGATAACTGGTAGTTTTGTGGTGGTTCATTTCACACAGCTTGACTAACAGTTGAAGTAAAGTTGACTCAAACTGTCTCCCTCTATCCGTGGTTACATGTACAGGATATCCAAAGCGCGCTATCCACACGCCCATAAAGGTATTTGATGTCGTTTCTGCTGAAATGTCCGCTATCGGAACGGCTTCCGCCAAACGGGTATATCGATCAATTACCGTAAGAAGGTAGCGGAAACCATCTGAGGACGGTAATGGTCCCACCAAGTCAAGATGGACATGAGCGAATCTTTCGCAACTGTCAGGAAAAATTCCTAACGGAGGATGGGCGTGACGACCCACTTTGCTTCTTTGGCACGCCAAACTTTCTTGTGCCCATCTCCTGCATTCTTTGCTTAACCCGGGCCATATGAAACGCCCTGTCACCAGGCGGACCGTGCTCCTGATGCCAGGGTGGGCCACATTGTAAACACTATGAAATACTCGTCTGCTGTAGTCTGTTGGCACAAATGGGCGCTTTCTACCTGTAGAGACGTCGTACCAAACATTGAGACTCGAGTTCGGTAATCTAATTTGCGCTAGATGGAGACACGTATTCTAGTTCAAGAGCAAATGCTGCAACTCTGCACCCTTCTCTTGTGCCTCTGCCAACTCGTGATAGTCAATGGTTTTGGATGTGCCATTTATTTGGGAAAGATAATCTGGTGCAAAACTGTCTGCCCCTGCTATATGCCGTATGTCGGTTGTGAACTGAGCTATTAATTCAACCTGTCTGGGTTGCCTCGGAGAACTGTTTGCCTCGCTGTTTGAAAACAAACGTTAAGTGGTCTGTGAAAACGGTGAAGTCTTTGGCCTATACTGACGTTCTGAAATATTTGATTGCCTCAAAAACCGCCAGCAACTCACGATCATATACACTCCAATTTCTTTACGGCGCATTTAATTTTTCGGAAAAAAATGCCAAAGGCTGCCACGCAAAAGTAACATATTGTTGCAGGACTGCACCTTTAGCTGCCTATCATGCATCGACAACAATTGCCAAAGGTGCGGCCGGATCAGGGTGTGCTAGGAGCGCTGCGTCAACTACACTATGTTTCACTGCCTCGAACGAGCGTTGCATTTCCATACACCACTGAATTCTGCGTTGGTACCTGCGAGTGCTGTTGTCAACCGCTCCTGTTTCTGCGCCGTCCCTGTTAAGGCCGCCTGTAGAAGTTTACCATTCCTGAAAATCTTCGTAATTCTTGGTATGTGGTCGGGGGTGATACTTGCTGTAACGCTTGCACCTTCTCCGGCGTTGGAGAAATTCCTGCTGCCGTAACTAAATATCCTAATAAAGTCGCTTCGTTTTGTCCTAGGACATACTTCTTGCAATTAATGGTCACACCATAATCACTGAGACGTTGAAAAGCCTGCGTCAGATGATCATTATGCCCGGCTGTAGTTTTTGAAAATACTAGAATGTCGTCCGCATCTCGAGGTCGTGTGGTAGCGTTCTCGCTTCCCGCGCCCGGGTTCCTGGGTCCGATTCCCGGCGGGGTCAGGGATTTTCTCTGCGTCGCGATGACTGGGTGTTGTGTGATGTCCTTAGGTTAGTTAGGTTTAAGTAGTTCTAAGTTCTAGGGGACTGATGACCATAGATGTTAAGTCCCATAGTGCTCAGAGCCATTTTTGAACTAGAATGTCGTCAATGTAAGCAAAACAAAAATGCAGGTCACGCAAAACCTCGTCAATAAATCTTTTCCATGTCTGGGCTGCATTTTTAAGTCCAAAAGGCTTAAATATGTGTTCGAAAAGGCCAAATGGGGTAGTTATAGCCGTCTTTGGGACGTCTTCCGCCGCCACTGGAATTTCCATATAAGCCCTCGCACAATCCACTACACTGAACACATGTGATCCCGCTAGCAAATTGTTAAGCTCCTGTAAATTCGGAACCGGGTACTTATCTGGTATTGTCCTTGCGTTTAGTGCCCGGAAATCACCACAAGGTCTCCACGTTTTATGTGTCTTGGGAACTAAAAGCAACGGCGAAGCCCACGTGCTGTTAGACTGACGGATCATGTTTTCCTCCAACAATTTCTCAAATTCTTGTTTTGACATTACGAGGCGGTCAGGAGGTAATTTCCGTGGCCGTGCAGACACTGGTGGACCTGGTGTGGTTTAGATGAAATGTTGCGTGTTATGTTTCACGTCTTTCTCCTCGTATTGTGGTGTATCAATCTCGGGAAAGTGTTGAAACAGCTGCGTAAACTCATTTGTGACGCATGCTTCTCGCACCTGTTTCATGGGATAAGATGCCTGTGTGCCTCTTGTACTGCAACCGGAAGTATTGTCGATTAGACAGCCATTCCTTACATCAGGCTGCAAGCTGAAATTCGCGAGGAAGTCTGCTCCTATTATTGGTTCTGTTACATCAGCTACAATAAACTGCCACTGACATCTCTTCCCCAGTCCGAAATTTAACGGTAGAGTTATTTCACCAAATGTCTTAATCATCGTGTTGTTTTGCTGCAGAAAACTGTAAGGGGATGGGTTTCACACGAACACATAACATCTTGTGCGGGTATAAGGAAGCATCCGACCCTGTCTCTATGAGACCACGAAAGTTTGTCTGCCACAAAGAATCTGTGTGAGAATGAATTGTTTTGTTGGCGCTGTAAATAACTCCCACAGCCGGTCGTGCCTGATGCCGGCCGCTCGAGAAGTTTGGGTAATTGCAAGGTGGTGAGCATCGTGTTGCACGTTCACCAAAACGCTCGTGATACCAACAAAATTGACTTCGATGTGGGCTCGGACTGTGGCTCCCAGCTGGTGACTGAGAAAACGTTTCCCGTCGTCTCTGGATTTTTTCCTCTTTATCGTCAACTTCCATTTGCTCATGCTGCACTGTTAACGTGTCTACTTGGCATGACAGTTGCTGTACTGCATTTGACAACTGTTGCAACTCGTTCTGTATATCTGTATGGTACTTTCGCTGTGTTGTTGCGGCCTTCTCTGTTGACGCTGTTGTATAATGTCGTGGAAGCTCTGTGATTGGAGGTAGCGGAAGTGAAATTGTTTCCTGTACTCAGTCAGCCATCTCTGCCAGCTTATCTATATTCGATTCCATGCGTGAATGTACGATGGTTTGTACAAATACCGGTAGGCTTCTTGCCGACAGCACTTGCAGCATTGAGTCTGGCATTTCTGTGTCCGCTGCGTGGCTTCTCAGGCGTCGGAAAAATTGCGAAGGCGTCTTGTCTCCCATCTCTTCATGATGCAATAAATGTAGGATTTGTTGCTCAACTGACTTCGACACGCGTTTTAACGCTGACTTCAGGTGTTGGTAACAGTTTACAGATGGTGGGCTGACAATTATATCTTCCACCACAGATGTGTAATTTTGGCCCAGGTGTTTGGAGTTGATTGAACTCCGCTGCTTTCATCTTTCTGCCGTCCAATTTCTGTACGTGATCGAGTCCCTTCCATTCTTGTGGTCACTTTCTCTTGTGAGCTAATTTTCATGTTCGTAATATCGGAATCACCACTGAAGTTACTAATATATATTGCTGAAATAACGCAGAACTTCTTGAGAGTGTTACTTGGCTTTTATTGTTTGACTGCATCCACGAAACACAATCAAATTATCAATCGCACTAAAACTCACAAAGTAATTCCATAAATCAACACGAAGTAGTCAAATACAAAAACTAAAAATAATCAAGGAACCAAAGGGGTTCCGTGCGCAGTCATCCGCTGAACTGGAACGTTTCTGCTTTTAGCTGTCGTTCGCCACATAGTAAATAAATAAGTAAGTAAAGTGCATTATGACAGCATGATGCACAAGTAGTAAGGCGTACTATCCAAGCGATTTCGAGACAATCGTATGTGAAGCTTTACGCGTCGATGATGTACCGGTGCATTGCGACTTCCAGCACGCGCTCGCTGCGGTTCTGTGGTTAGCTATCTAGCTCCGTAATCACTGGATAGCTGGAATGAGTTGTGCTACTTTTTTTAAAATTTATATCTTTTCAACACTAGTCATATTATTTCAATTCTATTACATTTGAAAGCTAATAAAAAAGAAGAGACACGTGAATTTGAACGAATTTTTACGTTACTTGCCTGTTTACTAATGTTTACCATTACAACAAATATCATGCGTCATCAATTCCTATAGGCAAGTTAAAAACTTTATTAAGTGCATTGAAACGTGTTCACATTTGATTGAGAACGAACGAGGAAATGCTTCTCGCGAAGATACTATTAAAATATATACCAACGTACATTGCCAATTTTGAGCACCGATATTTAGGAAAATGTTGCGTTAGGGATGGTTTGCATTAGAATTGTTGGAAGAAAGAGAATTTTTTCGAAATGTCAGCGAGTTTAGTTTCTTCTTAGAATCTCTGAAGGTTCCTAGTGCATGCGGGAAAATTCCATTCATTCGATGTCGCAGATGTCGTTTTAATTGATTTGTTTCGTGTCTCTATGAAAAATATCATCCTACAACTTGTAATGTCGAAAGCACATCCGACTATTAATCGTGCATGATCCTCATATTGTGGCATAATATAGCTCACTATATTACTTAATAAAATTATTTAAACCTTAATTAATCGATATTTGTCTCTGGCTTTCCACGTCTGTCTCTCGTCCATGAACCCTGTGTCTGCAGATCGAAGTGCACAGGTGCAAAGCAGTTCTGAGTACCTTACACTATTGGAGATATAAAAGATTTCGCAAATCAAGAAAGGCATACATTTTCAGGAAAAATTTATCCGTTTGGGCGTTTAATTGTCGACAGTTACAAATGTAATATTTATTGCTATAATAAGAGATGGCAAACAACGAAATAACATTGGAAATTCAATAAAAGTTTAAGGGGCTCCGGAAAGGCTCAAAATCATGAAAAGTTCAATTTTTACTTTTTTGCGTTTTCGGAATCTGCAGACTATTACCTTTTAATAGATATATAATTTATTCAATTCCGAAGACTACAACTATTTTTAATTTTTTTTGAAATGTGTTCCACATGGGCGTGACCCACTGTGGCGCTGTTAAACTGCTGTCAAATTGTGTTATTATTAACGTCCGTATTCATCAGGTACATTTTAGTGATGTGAGATAAAGTATGTGTTGTGGCTAACCTGTGATCGTGCAATATATATCGCTGGTGTGATTGTCGATTGTTTCATGTTTATTTACTCTGTCGTTATCTCGAAAATATTCGTAATTAATTCTGTTTCTTGAGTCTCTGTTTTGTTGAAGTATAATAATGAGTAAAAGTAATATTATTAGAAATCCTCTGAAGGCTTTTAAGAAAAGGAGAAATGTTGGAAAGCCAAAGGTATGTGTTATTACTGTAAACAATAAAGACGATGAAAATCCCCAACATAGCTTGTGTCCCAAAGAAGAAGACAGTTGGTGTAAATATAACAAAGGATTGCTAACTGGTGAAGTGTACACTCATAAGCATAGTCTGCCTCATGCAATAATGGAGGTGATAAAACGTATTTTCAGAGACTTAGCAGCACCTGAACTGTTGAAAAAGTGTATTCACGGAAAAACTCAAAACCGCAATGAAAGTGTAAATAGTGTTATATGGTCGAGAATCCCCAAGACTGTATTTGTTGGAATAGAAACACTTCACTTTGGTGTGTATGATGCTGTTGCGACTTTCAATAATGGCAACATTGTAAGGTGCAAGGTATTTAGAAATATGGGAATGAAGATAGGTTCTAACATGGTACGAGCGATGCTTGCTTTAGACAAAGAACGCCTTCGGGCTGCAGACAGGGCTGTAAAGAGTCTAGAAATACAAGCAAGAGTAAACAGGAGGAGGAACAAGAGGAAGCTGGAGGAGGAGTTTGCAGAGGATGAAGATAATCCATCCTATGGACCTGGAATACACTAAAAAGTTAATCCAATCTTTGTCGCTCGATTCCCAAAACTTTTATTTTCTCATACTAATTACATGTTTTCTAAGTATCTTCCAAACATATGTGTTTCAAACTTTCAGTAAATGTTACACAGTACCTTCTGCATAATTTAACACGGCCTTTTTCCAAAAAACTGCATATTTTTGAATATATAAATAAAAAATTGCAAAAAATGTTGTGAATTTTCATTACAATTGAAAAAAATCATCTTTAATAACTGAACTAAAATTTTGTAAAATCCCTGTGTTAAGTTGTAGCCCATATTCCAAAAAATAATCTGTAAAAAGTTCAACTTCCTACCTCAAATTCTTTGTGAGGAAAGATGTAATTTATAAGCGTTATTTTAACATTGCAAGTATAGGGCGTTCCGGAGCCCCTTAAGCCAATACACGTATCTTTTCATCATATTACCTTTCAAACTTAATATATATGAAATAATTTGACTAGTGTTAAGAAAGTATTAATATATTAAAAAAAGATGAGGATCCGATCCAGCGATCCATTGTACGGAGCCTGAACGCTAACCACATGACCGCCGTCATCTCGTTACTGTGTTGCAACGCACTCGTACATCATTGAGCGTAAAACTTCTCTCGCGATTTTCTCGGAATCGCCTGAATAGTACGCCTTATTACTTGCACATTACGTTGTCCTAACGGACAACTAAAAGCGTACAAATTTTGAAGTACATCCATGGGCCGAACATCGTGGCCGGCCCTTGTAAGTTGCACGCTCTTTTCCAACTAGGTCCGCAGACTTCAGCACTGTGAGCTAAGATAAATCTTTAAAGATCGGTGGCACTGCACGAAAATTGTACTAACAAGTCCGACGCAATGTGCCACACGAGTAGTGCAGAGTACCGTGCCGCTATACACAGATTTTTAATTAGTCTGAAATCTGCGCGTCTGCACCCAATTCTTTAATGTTTAACACTGTGACGTTCTAGCGGCGCAGAGTAAGTCTCGGTAACCTCCACTTAACTTCCCGACTCTCATAACACTTGAGTTCCACTCACGTAAGTGCTGATTCACACGGTGTCGCTCTCTCTGCGCCAAGTTCCTATACACCTCCGTCCCGGTCTGCCTCCAAATCCCACACATTTAAGATCCAAATACCGAAAAATATGCATAAAAACTGTGTCTTATAGTGTGAATTAAAACCACTGGCGCTGCAGCATTCCACTTTCTAAGTCGCATCCACCGTCAATGAACATGACAGTGTTTCCATTTATTGTTCGGCATCATTAGTCATGAAATTTCTCTTATCATAAGTTACTGTGATTTCGTTAATTTAATTGATATCACTAAAAGGAAGCACAATTTCCCAAAGAATTTTCCTTGTTCTCTCCAGTGGTGACGCTCATTTGTCCCAACTTCGTGGTTCTTTCTGAATATTCAAATGAATTGTGCCTAAGATTTAAAATCTAATTAGTTCTACGACATTGGCATCACCAGTTGTTTGATACATACGCAGAGACGTGATATTAGTTTTCTCTGAGGTAGTCTATAATGTTTTGTTGAGATTTGTTGTTAATTTACTCTGAAATCAATTACTTCACTATAGTTGCAACTATGTCAAGTAATACCCTTGAATTTTGTTTGTTGGCCAAACTTTACATTTATTATTCACTGCCGCTTGAAGTGCGTCATCGAACGACATCTTGTGAGACCTTATTTTCTCCCGGCTTATACGTGATGTAATTCAGACGAATTCCCTCTAATCGACATAAAAAATCCGCCGAGCTCTTAATGTGGTGCTCGCACCGACGTACTTTAGGGCTCCACAGATTAGCAAGATGTTTTGCTACACGATATTCGGAGCAACGATGTTACTCACAAATGGACGAAGAGGAACACCCTCCTTGTTGACCTTACAGAGGCGATAACCAACTTTTCTTCAGGGTACTTCGGGACATGCCGTTTATAGGAAGCCTTCTCACACTGACTTGTATCTGCAGGCTGACAGCTGTCGCCATCCGGCTCAACGTGAAGGGGTACTTCGTACCTTGGATCACATGGCCCGTGTCATCTCGGACCCTGAGAGTTTGTCAGCTGAGTTGGCACATCTCGAAGTCAACCTTCGTCCAAATGGCTATAGTGAAAGACAGATTAGACGTGTGTTGCGCTGTCGACCAACTGTGCATCA
The DNA here is from genome assembly GCF_023898315.1 of Schistocerca nitens. NCBI lineage: Eukaryota > Metazoa > Arthropoda > Insecta > Orthoptera > Acrididae > Schistocerca > Schistocerca nitens. The sequence goes on from NC_064618.1 coordinate 653,671,997, forward strand.
GGGAGTGATGATAATACCGAGATGGCACCAATGTCTATATAGCCTTTTTGTCTTACGCAGGGAGCATTTCGAACAGGAAATGTAATGTGAAGTGTGCATTTCGGCCACCATCTAAGACCAGGGTCCTTCTATGTACCGTAAAGGATGACCACTTGCGTAAGGTGGGTGTCTACCGTATACCTTGCAGTTGTGATATATCGTATATTTGGCAGACTATCAGGATGGGATTACTGAGCATAAGCGGCAAACAGTTCTACAGCGGCCGAACAAATCCGTCATTGCAGAACATTGTTTAGGCACTGGACAACACGGAGATTGTGGCGTGCACTTCCAGCTATTGGGATAGTGTTATTAAGGAAGCTGTTGAAATTAAATTAGCAAGTAACTTTATGAACAGAGAAGGTGATTTTTTGTTTAAATTCTGCAGGGAATCCCGCTCTCTCAATTGCCAAAAAATTATGGGGTGTGAGTTTTTGCTACCTCACCTATTGATTATTAATTGCACTGTCGATAACTTCTGACGTCGGGCATCTTTGGTTTGTGAAGGCGCTAGTGTTTACGGTGTGTGTGTATGAGAGAGAGAGAGAGAGAGTGTGTGTGTGTGTGTGTGTGTGTGTTACCTTTACGGATTTTTTCTTAACGACCAAGGGCAGCGGCGTTTGCAATAGAGTTGTCAGTGCAAACAAACAGCAGTGTATGAAATAACCGCAGAAATCAATGTGGGACCTATGTCCAACGTATTTTTAGCACAGTGGGGCGAAATGTTGCGTTAATGCACTACGGCGGCAGATGACTGACGCGACTAACTTTGCTAACAGCGCGACTTCGCCTGCAGCGCCTCTCCTGGGCTCGTGACAGTATCGGTTCGACCTAGACGACTGGAAAACCGTAGCCTGGTCTGATGAATCCCGATTTCAGTTGGCAATAGTTGATGGTAAGGTCTGAGTGCGGCGCAGACCCCACGAAAGTTGTCAAAGAGGCCCTGTGAAAGTTGTTGGTGACCCCATAATGGTGTGAGCTGTGGCCACATGGGATGGACTGAGTCATCTGATCCATCTGCACCGATCAGTGCTACGTTCGGCCCCTTGATATGGTTTACAAACATTCATGGACTTCATGTTCCGAAACGACAGTGTCATGTCACCAGGCCATAATCGGTCGCGAGTGGTTCGACGAACATTCTGAACAATTAGAGCGAATGATTTGGCCACTCAAATAGCCCAACATGAATCCCATCGAACATTTATGGGACATAATCGAGACGTCAGTTGATGCACAACATACTGCACCGGCAGCACTTTCGCAATTATTGAAGGCTGTAGAGGCACCATGGCTCAGTATGTCTGCAGGGGACTTCCAGCGATTTGTGTCCATGCCATGTCGAGTTGCCGCATACGCCGAGCAAAAGAGGGTCCGACAAGATATTACGAAGTATCCCATGACGTTTGTCCCCTCAGTGTATAGTGACTGATAGTATCAATAAACATAGACCTACACATGTATTTGTTGTTTGATACACCTGTTCTTATAAAACCTTACTGCATTCACGTTTGTCTCTAGTGAAACTGGACTAAGCAGCATGCCTTCTGTGATTTGAAGGTACTGATGACTTCACTGACTTCAATGGATCTAGCTCTTTCAGTTTTCTGTACTGAGGAGGCTGAGTCCACTAAGTCTGCCTTGAGTTATAGAATTCCGCTGATAGTTCTTTATAAATCTGAACTTCGAAAATGTACCTGTCCTGGGAATTCACTGGATAAATATCCGAATATTCATTTTGAAGATTTGCTGCTGCGTCGTCTCTGGTTGTCAGAAGAAAAATTTAGAGATTTTGGGAAAATAATTTTAAAAAAATGGTTTACATTATGCGTACCCTCAAATCTGCTTCACAACTGGGCTATAGTAATGTATAAAGAGCCGCTAAAAGCCATGATTCTGAAATATGTATTTCGATCTACTAGCCGTTCTACCTGATGCAGTTTATCTAAATGTCTGATGGCTTTTCTAATTGTTTTATTTTCAAATTGTAGTGAAATACGCTATTTCTTTGTCATAGATATAGATGATGACACTGCTGCTTTAAAACTGTATCGATAGCAATATGTATTGTGAGCTACATTTTGAACAAGAGAACACGCTTTATCAAGCTCTACATTTTCCAACTACTAGAGATGCTAAAATAGTGCATTCTAGGATCTTTGATTGCTTCACTATCTGAAAGCTGAATCCAAATTTCTTTTATTGGCCTTTCAAAGCTACACCTTGGTCTCTTTTTTTCCTCCTCTTAGATGTCGTTGTTATAAAGGCAGTCAAATGAGAAAGATACGAATATAAAAAGATAAGTCAACTGTTCATTACGTCAAAAGTAATAGTCATAATTATTAATATCTTCATTCCAGTGTGAGACATGATGGCCAGTGCCTTATCGGAAAAATGTTTGCCGTTGCCTACGGAATCATGACTGTATCCAGGCGTGCACCTCTTCGTCCTAAGCAAACCATGGTCAAGATTGTCTCTCTTCATGGCACTAAAAATATGGAACTCGTATGGGAAGAGATAGGGACTCTATGGAGAATGTGTAAGGGTTTCCCAGAGAAACTTCTGCAGCATAGTCTAAACAACCTTCGCAGCATGTGGGCCCACTGGCAAGCCGTTACACATGCTCCACACAATCCCGATCTCTCCCCATGCGATTTAAATGTTTATAGAGCCCTGAGGAAACTTATTCGTGGCTGCCAATTTGCTTCGGAAGGACCCCTGGGAACAATTATGGTTCCGCAGGCTATTTACAAACCTTTTTCCAAGAAGGCGCTGGCCGCCTTGTCTCACAGTGGGCTAAAGGTATTAAAAGTTGTGGCGATTACTTCAGAACTAATTAACAGTTTATTTACCTTTTTCCAACTGTCTCGTTTTCATTTGATTGCCTCTGTTATATCGTTGTCTTGCCACTTCGCAGAGGACAAAATCTTTAACAAATATCTTTGTGAAATGAATTTGCTACGTTGGGTGGGTAAAAAATGAAAGTAAGACACTACTTAATTAACTAGCTCATGAACATACACCACAGGAATCTCTTAAGCCACAAACTGCTGTGGCACACAAGGATGCACGGACATTATATGAAGAAGCAAATTAGTTTGACATTTTTAAATTACGGGAAAAATAGCTACTTTTATTTTGAACAACAAGCATATTTTCTTCTGTTTGAAAACCCAATTTAATCAGTTCATTAAAAACAGTAATTTGATATTAAAAGTACTGGCATTCTATGAGGGTCACCATTCAAACCAGAGTCTTCATTGCTTCAAATTAAAATTGCACCACCGTGAAGGCATTTTAAGGCGCCTGTACTCTGATTAAATTATGTTTTATATATTCTTTGAAAATGTGTTAATATTTTAGTTTGTTAGTATTATGTTAATTAAAGGTGGCTATTATTATTTCTGTGAAATTGTCTATATCTGGTGTAATACTGCTCCAACTGATAAAACAGTAAAAACAATCCAGCAACGCCTTGGGAATTCTAAGCCAAGTACGACAGATATATTTCACACACGTTAAAACACAACCAAATGCTGCTGCAGTTATTTGACATAGGTTTAACAATTCTACAAATAAAATTCATCTCACACATTAACTTTTTGTATTTTTTCATCAGTACAGTAAAATACATTACATAACATTATGGACTTGGATAAGTACTGCACTTAATAAAGCTTCGGAAGACAACCAGAGAGATTGAAGATGGGAGACGAACACTTATCAGTAGATTGACATCGTTTATTTTTCAAACACATAATAATTGTCTTTGTTTTTTAAACTACTATTTATGTAATTGTTCACATAAATAACTCTTTATGAATTTCATAGTAACACGAGTTTTTCTCATAGTTTTTCTGCGTCTCACTTCACTTGCAAAAAATATTATTTCTTTGTATTGGTATAGGGACTGTATACGGACCCCTGGAATGCTAATGGCACACCTTTTCAATTATTTTTATTTGCATTCCACCAGCGCACCTATACCACAGTACACTCGTCATTGTTCGACTAGTGGACATAGTTATGGCTCAGTTTTCACGTTATCAGTTTACGGTCATTTAAGTTCATTTTTTTCATTCGTTTAAGGTCTTGCTTTTCAGAGGTTTCCATTATGATTATCTCTGCTAGTCGACACATTTATTGCAGCTTCATCTTACGTGCTAGATTTATGGACACAAATATTTTTCACTTGCTTGGGACAATATACACTGATCACCCACAACATTATGACCACCAACCTACTTTCAATACAAACCCAGCCAGGCGATAGCAACTTCACCTAGCGAGGAATGACTGCTAGATATACACACGGTGCATGTAGTATCAGTGAGCATGCTGCCCGTGTGTAGAGTGGGGAAGGAGCTCGATGTATCTGAGTTTGACGAACGGCAGTTTTTGATAGCCCAGAGGCTTGGCACGAGCATTTCGGAAAGTGCACGACTTGTCGGGTAATCGAGTGAGTGTCTTCAACACGTGGCGAAACCAAGGTGAAACCACGTCAAGACGTCGTGGGGTCGGACGTCGTAGGCTGGGAGGACTAGGAAGAGAGGACAGGCGGCGAACTGTGGCGGAATTGACGTCAGACTTTAATGTTGGGCAGAGTACAACGTGTATCTGAACACACAGTGCACCGAACATTCCCAACAATGGACCTCCGCAGTCGACGACCCAATCATGTGCCAATGTTAACACCATGACTTCGGGAACTATGACTGATGATGATCATCGGTGCTGGATATTGGCGCATTGGTAGACCGTTGCAAAGTCTGATGAATCCAGAAACCTTCTTCATCATGCCACTGGGAGGACGCAAATCCGTGCCGGCCGCTGGTGGCCGAGCGGTTCTGGCGCTACACTCTGGAACCGCGCGACCGCTACGGTCGCAGGTTCGAATCCTGCCTCGGGCATGGATGTGTGTGTTGTCCTTAGGTTAGTTCGGTTTAAGTAGTTCTAAGTTCTAGGGGACTTATGACCTCAGCAGTTGAGTCCCATAGTGCTCAGAGCCATTTGAACCATTTTTGACGCAAATCCGTCGTCTTCTGGGGTAACAGTTCCTCGAAGTCTGTACTGCAGTGCCGCATTATGCACTGGCAAACATTCACGTGGGCATCCATGCGTCCAGTGTAGCTCATGCAAGGCACTGTGATGCGGGCCACGTACATCCCTTCACGACGATCATGTTTCCCGACGGTAGGGCCATTTTTCAGCAAGATAATGCACCATGTCCTATGTCTAGGAGTGGTTCGAGGAACATATTTGCGAGTTCCAGTTTATGTGCTGGTCTTCCCAACTCGCCAGGTCGAAACCCGATCCAACACGTCTCGGATGCGACTGAAAGTGGCGTCAGAGCTCTTCGCCCCCTCCCCAGAATTTACGGCAACTGGGTGACTTGTGTGTGCAGATGTGGTGCCAACTCCCTCCAGCGACCTACCAATGCGCCATTTGTTCCAAGCCTTGACGCGTCGCCGCTGTTATCCATGCTGAAGGTGATATACCGACTATTAGGTAGGTAGTCACAATGTTTTGGCTGGTCAGTGTATTGCTGTATGGCTCCTCCATTCGGGTGAAGGTCAATGGGAAACCCAAGACACTACGACGGAGCCCACCTGTGGCTGTACTACTTTCCATTCTATGTTTTACGTTGATTTATGTTGAGAATTTACGAAATACATCTTTTATATGAAGTATGCATTGAAAACATATTGGTACTGTGCGCATATAAATATTGTATATAGAATCAGTCTAGTTGTGAAGTGTTACTAGTTTTATGGTTTATGTTTGGTTTCAACGCACTTTGTACTTTTCGTTATATATAAATGATTTCTGATAGTTTGGGTAAAAAAAATTACAATAAAATTTGACGTTTACGAGGAGTCTTCTCCGTCGTATGAAGCTTCCTCGACGTGGCCACTGAGTTGAGTGCGTACTACAGCTGGCGTGAAGTATGCCAGGCCGGAACATGGCACTGAACCCAGGACTCTCAGCTGTTGTCTGCTTGGCTGCTGGCGTAGATGTCTCGTGTTGCATCGTCTCGTTCACGCCTTTTAATATTCTGCTTATGCTGGACAACTCTTGTCAGATGCATGCCTGAAATAAACGCAGAATATAGCATTACCTTCTGTACTAGCTCTAACGTTAACGCTATGGGCAAAACGCATCATGGTTAGTTACAGTTGTCTAACATGGTTGTCTTGGGTGCCACGGGTTCGTAAGTCTTGAATACTGACATTCTATAATAAGTTTATCTCACAGCTCTTGTTAGTACTTTTGCTCTTCACGTATAAACAAACAAACGAACAGTTCATACACAAGCAGGCACTTATTTAGCGTCCTTCTACTATAATCCGTTCATCGTAAGAATAAACCTGATACAAACAAACACAAACGCGGTGATTGGTCAGAAGCCGTAGCACACGTACACTGGTGTTGTTGCGCTCTTGGAAGTAGGTCCTACTTATGTATTAGATATCTTATTACCAAGTTACGTTAAAAGAAACTGTAAGATATTCAAATGTATTAACAGCCATCAACGGTTTTACTACTCACTCATTAGCTACGTAGTTTTTATTTCAAAAATCGTGCACAGTCACAGCCCCTCTGCAGCGTTGTGCTCTGATGGTGGCGTTGTTAATGGGCAGTTTGAAAATGGCTAAGGCTGCTTTCTGTTCCGTAGTGAAACACGCGGGTGGATCACGGTTAAAAAGAGTCGAGAAATAGACAGTTCTTAATGTTTTTCATAAATTAACGGAGATAATCGGCTTTGAATTTTTCCTGGCGTTGCATAAAATGCATTTCACGAACAGCTTTACTCCGATCACGTAGAGCACTCGGTAGTGTAATAGACAGAATATGAACTACTCGCGGTTTACCATGTGGTGGTTCAAAAACCCGCCCAGTATTTCTTTTTACTCGTTCAATTTGAAATACCTAAATCTCGTAATTATAAAACTGACCATTTTATGAATAATGATCGTCTTCTTGTTTCTAATTACATATTGGACGCGAAATTTGTTTCCATTTCAAATACAAATTCTTGATTATCGATGTTTTATGAAAGACGGTCCATAAAAGTTGTTTAATTAAGGAATTTAATTTTTAAACGTAAAAACAGAAAACCAAATCTTCTTTATTTGGACTATGTCCATCGTTTTATACCTCAGAGGTAGATAAGTATCGTAGAAATATGAAAAATAATCATTTTCACAGCATCAAGCACATCATACAAATGCTGCACTTTTACATTTGACACTGTACCATTACAATATGAACCCAACAGAACTGATCTGGAGCCAAGCTGCGGCATTTGATCCGAGAAGTAACAAGACTGTTCAGCTGCCAGACGTACATGAACTAACGCACGCAGCTTTTTCAAACGTCACTACCGAACGCTGACTGGATATAGAAAGGTCGTCATGAAAGAAGAAGAGAAAATGCTGCGCCTGATTGGCTTTGTGGATTCTGTTGTTGATAGGCTCGCTAACAACGTAGCAGGTGACACTATCAGAACTGCAATGTATTTCTCTGCTTCGCATAAGGAAGGTGCTAAGAGATCACCAGACGACTGACTGTAAGTAATACCTTCAGTGGCTTCAATATTTAACTATACGGTGAAATCCTTCAATACTCTCTTACGTAACATACAGCTTAATCAGAAAAATTATCCTGTGGTTCAGTCAGGAATTTTCATCATTCTTGTTTTTAATTACAATAGTACGTTAGATAAAAACTATAACGTGATGTGGTTTTCGTCTAGTCGTCTAAGGAGCGTATTGTGGGAGATTTGCAGTGTATTATTTCATTCTGCTTAAAAATTATATGACATCGAAGCTTTATTACTACTCTGCTCGTCTCTTTTTACGTGTGAACTGCAGCTGGCCACGTCACTGCAGGCTAGCTGTACCAGCTGACTGGCCAGTTAAATGCACAGGTAAAGCTGTTGTCTCATATTATCGCTAAGTCAATGTGCGCGTAACGCACACCACAAAAAATACCCTCATTATCGTACTTGACAGTACTCGAGAAAGCTTGGCTGCAGCCCCACGTGAAACGGAAATCCAATAAGGTTCCAGGAAATGCGATCTCCTGAAAGAGATCATGTTTACTCCAGTGACTGTTAAACTTTTTATTTCCTCTATTGCAATTTCGGCCTTAGTCCATTTTCAAGTGCAGTAGTTTGGGTTTAAGCCATGTCTACTTTGTACAACCTCACACATTTATATGTCGTTATCATTTGCTGTGATATACATTCGTAACGCTGCTAAGTAGTGCGAGCACCCACGTCCATACCGTAAAACAGCACAGTCTGTACATACATAAGTTCGTTCCACCATCACTAGTAACTTTTTAAGTTGCTATGTCACGTAGATGTAGCTGTAGATGTAGATTTAATCAAGTATTTTTGCCAACTTATCGAGGATAAATTGACGTCACCACCGACTGTAATTGTAAGAGTTGGGTATTTTTTTGGAATTTTCTTTGAACCTTCAGCAACTGTATCATCTGAGTCGGAAAGCTGATAAAAGTATCCCGTTATTATTTTATTCCAGTTGCCAGGAACGATCTCTACCCACACTAACTCACAGGAGCTACTTCAATTTCGCGACAAGATAAATTACTTCTAACAGAACCGAACCCACCACCGTCAACTGTGTTTAGCCTATCCTTTCTGAACACTGTTAGATCCTTCGCATAAATTCGGCTGAGCTTATCTCCGGCTTTAAACACCTTTCAGTGCCTATAAAGATTTGAGAATCAGTGGTTTCTATTAGCGCTTGGAGCTCTGGTGTTGCTGGATCTGCGTTCTTCTTGTGTTTGACCTACATCTTTTGAGTTCGAAGCCCTTTTTGTGTTTCCCCGAGACCCTCTCATCTAAAAAACCGCCCAGTCCATGCCATACAGCCCCTGATACCCATGTGGCTGCCTACTGCGTGTAGTGGACTCTTATTTAGTGGAACCCGAAACCCAACCATCTTATTGCGAAAGTCGAGGAATCTGCAGCCTACATGGTTGCAGAACCGTCTTGAGCCTCTGATTCAGACCCTCCACTGTGTACCAGAGGTCTGCAGTCGGTCCTGTCGACTATGCTGCAAATGGTGAGCTGTGCTTTCATCTCGAAAGCGAGACTGGCATCTTTCACCACTACTGATAGCCGCTCGAAACCAGAGAGAATCTCTTCCGATCTAAAGCGACAAAAATCATTGGTACCGGCGTGAGGCACCACCTGCAGTTGGCTGCACCCTATGCACTTCATGGCATCCGGAAGAACCCGTTCCACGTCTGGAATGGTTCCAGCCGGTATGAACACGGAGTGCACATAGACTTTCTTCCCCTTCTTGGCAGCCGTATTCCTAAGGAGCCACATAACGCGCCTAAAATTGGATTTCGCACCTATCAATAATCCCACCCTCTGTGACTGCCCAGATCTTGCAAGCTGAGAGGCTTTCTCTGAAACAGGACAGCGACTTCATCTGGCTGAGATCAGCTTTTTCCTCTAGTTGGAATAATCGCAATCCCGAACCGTACGAGGACGCATCCGTTGTCAAACAAAAGTCGTTTGACATATTCAGATGGCACAGGACGTTTGATTTCAAGAACGCCTGTTTAATTGTTTCACATGCGTGTTAGCTTTCCGCTGACCAAACCAAAGGCACATCCTTGCGTAATAGACTCAATAATACCTGTTGAGTATCTGGTCCGCCATGAAACGACGGAAGAAGGATACTAACCCTATAATATCCTTTAACTGTTATTTAGTCCTTGACTGTGGGAATTCCTCAATTGCTTGCATCTATTTTTGGATCAGGTATTATCCTCAGAAATTTCATTTGTTCTCTCCAAAACTTCGATTTTTCGAAGTTGACGAATTTTCGCAGAACTCTGTCAAGCATGGTGATATGCTCTTCCCAAGTCTGGGTCGCTGTTAGTATGTCGTTGACATACAGAACGATGCTGTCCAAGAGTTCTAAGCCTAAAACTGCGTCTAATGCAGTAATGAACACGCCTGCGCTCACATTGAGCCCAAAGGGAAGCACACGAAACTGGTAGCTTCTTATGCAAGAAGGTCTGCGGGATCTGTCAGTACTAAGATTTGCAGTCGGTTGGTATTAAATACTTTACACTGAAGAATTTTAAGATTTGTTCCTTTAGATTTTCTCGTCTGGAACATACTGGTAATATGGTTTTACTGATATCCGTGGCATCTAGAACTAATCTGATTTTTCCTCCAGATTTTGCACAATAAACAGCGAACTCCTGTAAGACGAAAGAGACGGCTCGATAATTCCCCATTCTATAATGTTTCTTACCTCTTTAGTAACAGGTTCCTTTACGAGGTGCCGGGGCTAGTAGTGTATTTATCACTAAATTCTACTAGAATCCACATGTGTAAATCATGCTCTAAGCCCCCCCTATTCTAACTCCGACTTTTGCTGTTGCACAAGGATAAAACAAATACGCGAACTGACTCTAATCAACCCTGCTAGTGGAGTAGAAGAGAGTTTGGCACCTGCAATAATTTAATTTGATAAATAAGTTAAATAAACAAAGGTTTCATTAGCATAGTGAGGAATGATAGGGTTGCTCTATTGATTAACAGAAAGAAAGTTCTGTCCAAAATAACAATATGATTTATTAAGATTAAACGCAGAATAGTAAAAGAGATACAGGAAATATTTATAAAACATCAAATTGGCTAAAATTGGAGATTCATACAAACACTATAAAGGTGAAGCTGTCCCTAACTTAGATCGTGAGGTTTAAGACGTAGTGGTATGTGGAGCCAATTCCTTTCCACTCAAATCTCAAGAGAGACACACAGCTAACCCAATAGTAATTGCTGCTACTCGAAACTGAACAAAGTTAGAAAAGGATGAACAGGCGCGCTCTGCTGAGCTCTGATTATCACCTAGGAAAATCCCTATCTGCCGGTGCTGCGGACGTACATTACCAACAGTCTTCTTATCTCCCAGAACACGATCTGGCGTACCGCAGGCGAGGGCTGGTTGCTCCGACGTCCTCGTCCGAAAGGCGACTGCCGACTACCCAGAGCACCCGCACAGGCCGAACACCGAACACCGAACATTCCCGCCCCCACGACAGTGGCCGTGGTTACGTTCCAATCAGCAACTCGAAAACCGGCGGAAATTCCACTCCATTGCCGGAGCACTACCATTCCACCAATGGAGATTCTTGGCGCCAATTTCTGTGCTGATTTTGCAGAAAGTGCGGGAATTTTCCCGCCACAACTGCGTGGGTACACAAGTCATTCCCACGCCTCGCTGGTAGCCCGCCAGAAAGTGTTTTCGCAAAGTTTCTCTGAAGTAACGGAACCTCTAGCCCAGCCGCTACTTCACACCCCAGCGGGCGTGTCTCTTGACAATGTCGGCGTCTGAAAAGCATTCACTCGACTGCCTCACACACGTCGGCTTAACTCTCTCCAGTTCCACAGAGCCCGCCTGTCACCGGCCCACCCGGGTGACGAGAGACGCTGCGTGGGAAGTACGCGTGTTAAGGAAAAGCAACCCTCCACCGCATGCAACTAGAGAGGAGAATCGTAAGATAGAAATATGAGAGGGGGCTCATGCCACCTCTCATTGCCCCTACGCCATTTTAGATTGTAATTGGTGAGCGGTTGGCTCACTTAGGAGCAAGGTAGTGAGTCAATCGCCCAAGAACAATCTTACAAAGTGACTCCACATACCGCACTCTATAAAAAAGATCATTGCAACTGAAAAATGCAACTCATAGAGGGAGGATTATTTATGATGTAGCCAACTTCACCTTCTTAATATGGAACACTAACACTCACATCACACATCCATACCCAGGGAGCCCCTTCCAAACACCGATTCACGCAGACATTCACGCTCTAAACATGGCCCGGGCACCTGAGCCAAATATGGAGCAGTTTATTCTTTACAATCAGAGTTGGAGTGCTCCGCAATTAAATGCCCAAGATGTTACAACAATTTTAATCATTAAACTAACCTGACCTCACTCACACATGATAATATTTAAGTTAACAATCTCTTTGTGAGTTTTCAGAATCTAGTTACAACCTCCGATTCATTCTGTCTCCCTGCAGCAAGAATAACCTTTACAAAATGTTCCCTGAACTGATGGTCCATTCACAATGACAGTGGTGGTATCTGCTTCAGTTTATGGGGACTTCAGTCACACTGTTAGCATACACACAACAATAAACACAAAATACAAAAAAAACATGATGTGGAGAACAATACAGTAATCTGTAATAAGAATTACAGTGTAAAACACAAACGCATACAAGGTATGACATACATTACCAAAACAACATAAGAGAAAGAAATTTAAGAAAAAAAAACAAGGTTCATGGGGCATCAAATTGTGCGTGCACATTGCACAAAGTTCACGACTGTGCTGAGAATGAGGCACTAAATCACATTGTTGGAAATATCCGTGGCACTTCACTGATTCCACTGTACTGACATCACATAAGGCTAAACGTCGGTTGTAGTTGCTACGTTGTGGCAACAGCAATAGGGAGTTCTGGAGTGTCTGCAGTACGCTGTTGAGATTGTAGTCAGACCCACGCATATGATCACGGCCGTATGGTAGGAAGACACAGTGATAGGCTCTCCTCACGTCGATTAATTGTCTCTGAGGTCTACTCGTTGGGATACATCACTAGTCTAGGTCTCTTCTCTCGCTGGACAGAACTTTATGTTTCCCAATATTGCAGTTCGACGAGGGATGATGGCACGTGGAGTGACTCCACAAGTGTGTGAGGTCATCCATACAGGATCGAACTAGGAGCGACTATTGTTAAAAACTGCTCTCTAATAGAGAGGAGAAGTAAGACATGAGACCATACATTTGTTAGTGTGGCATGATACTGCTTTGTGTATGCAAATCGGCCAATGCTAGTGAGTTGTAAAAACCCAAACAGGTGAGTATAGAGCGTCCCTTTCTGTCCTGAGGCACATGAGGCGCAGGTTCTGACACGATATGTGATCTTCTTCGTGTACTCACGACAACGTGGTCTGCCGCAGGGAATCCCTCCAAGCGGCTGCCGCGTCCGGAGAGCTAGCAGGCTGTCGCGTGTCAGGGTCAACGGCCAGCCCCACTTTCGCTTGTGGCGGGGCAAGGGTCCCGTGTAATCCCTCAGGTAGGCAGCCGGATGACTGTCAGCGTGTAGGACGGGACGCTCGCCCTCTAGCAGGTAGCCGAAGACCTCTTGTTTTTGCGCTGGCTGGCCTCTGCATTGCCACGTTCCTCGTCATCTGTACAATTCTTACAAAAGTCTTATGCCTAACTTTTTCCCATGACCTTCTATGTTATAATAAATTTACCTAATGAAACATTGATGGTCTGTCATTTCAGACACTCTTATTTTACTTTTATAGTTATTAATCTATGGCAATCATTATAACATCTAATCTAGACATGGAAATAATTTATTTTGATATACGTGTAGAGACCGATCTCAGTAAGTACATGGTGTGTGATAACTGATGCTTTGTAATGGATGAACAACTAAATGTGCGGGCCCGCACTAATATTACTATTAATTATATAGATCGACAGTAGACATGCTTCAAGAATTAACTACCATATCCCAACGATCTACATTCTACGTCTTTTAATTAAATTATGTTGTTATGCAGGTCTAAGTTTTACTGTGCTATAAAGAACATGCAACTACGCTACTTTCGCTCGCCCGTCGTCCCTCCATCTCGGGTCTGTGGTTTGGTGACCTGAAAAATAGCAACTCAACAGGCGCGCGCCACACTTGTGGTAGAAAACCCCCACAATATTAATCTAGTTATTGTTAAATCCTACAGTTTAACTTATCCTAGTATCGTACTTTCCCTTTTATTTATTTATTTATTTATTTTATTTTATTTATTTATTTATTTATTTATTTATTTTTTATTAACCTTATACAATACCCTTACATAGTTCCTGTTACGCTGAGATGTCTTGCTGCTCGCCGCTATTGACGACAGTGATGTGCGCGCCGTACGACATGACCTCCGAGTTTTCATTACGCCTCACTGAAACTCCGGAGACTGGGTTAGCCATGGCTATACACGACAATAAATTTATAGTTGCAACTTCCTTCTCTATGTGAAGCGGTTTTCGCGATCGAAGTACACCTTTCCAGAAGCAATGTAATATGACCAAGCCAGGACTGGTTCCTGTTGAGGATTCAGACACCCAACACACGCCAGCTACACAGTATGTCACGAATATCCAAGTACAATTCCTTGGTGATTCATCTGTGACAAAAACGAGCAGCACGCTAAATCCCCAGCCAGCACATTAGCATGGTAGGCTTTTATGCCCTCATTTCTCTCGTCTAGGGCACCATTAGAGTCAAATGCTCACAGGTTCACCCCGACTTGCAAGACAACGATACCGGCGCAGCTCTGCAAAAACTATACTGCCCATATTCACCCTCGAAATCGCGCAATATACCACAATCGTGCAGTGCACTGACGCGTGCCTGCAAGCATTGGTATGAACGTCTCACGAACTGGTTGTGGCCGCTATGGAGCGTATCACGACCTCTCAGAACGCTTCTAAGAGCACGTTCTTGTATGCGCCCGTTTGTGCGACGTCTCGTCACTCATCCTTATCCCTTAACATGGACACCAGATAGGAAAGGACAAAAACATTGCTCATGAAAAGGTAGTGTCTCCTACTCCATCGACATTGGAGATCGCAAACATAAACAAAAAGAGGATAGCAGCAGTAAATTCTTATGCAAGACAACGCAGCGTGTTAACACTTTAGCAATCTTAATCTATTAATGCAACGGTTATTGTTCCCCGAAAAAAGGTTCATATCTTTGCCTATTCTACTATGTACATTTCTTACACTACTACTATTCTACGAACTCCTTTATGTGAGAGAAGTGGTGGAGTCCTATGGACTAGCGTCAATCCCTTCTTAGACTCCCCCTCCTCTGACGTGCATTAGGATTTGGAGGTCTAATTTCAATCTCCTGGCTCTCCTGTTGTCCTTGATTTCGCTCCCTCCAATTACGGTCGCTTTGCCGTTCGTCATTCCTCCTGTCCCAGATTGCTTGTCTGGATTGACCCTGTTCCCTGACGTTCTGGTTTCCGTGTCTCTGGTTTCCATAACCTTGAATAGCGTAACCTTGATCTCGGTAACCCTGGTTTCCTAACTGACCAGTGCGATTATGCGATCTGTTGTCGTCTTCCCTTGCTGGCCCGTGGTATTTGTTATTTTGCGCCTTCTTCCTGTCCTTTGCGTCTTGTTTATCGAAGACTACTTGGAGTTCGCGCAGTAGACTCTTGAATGCATCTATGTCAGATCCACACTTCCCGACAAGTGTCTGTTGATACCTAACTGGCAATTTCGAAAAGCAAAATTTAATAATTTCTCCGTTGCTGTATGGACTATCTAAAAACTGATTCTTCTTGAGTAAATCATCAAAAAATTTGGTTGCGCTCTTATGCCCGGACACTTCCAGTTCAGGACAAAATATTATTTCCTCTTTAATCCTGTCTTGCGTTTCCTTTGACCAGTAGGTCCGCAGGAATGCACCAACAAATTCCTGATAAGTCCGACACGTCGCTGCCACGCCCCGCATCTTTTCCGCGGCTTGGCCTTCGATGTGTCCACACATGAATTCTAATTTGGCCTGGGTTGGCCATGACGACGGTAATGAATTAGTAAATTGCATCACCCAGCTCTTCGGATGCATCGACCCTCCATTATCTTTGAACTTCTGGAATTTGAGTATCGACAGGAAGTGATTGTGATCAAAATTCTGTCCGATCCTCGCACTGGTGTTGTCAGACGTTTCCGATACTTGCACGTCTGCGGAGTGTCCTGATCTATCTTGCTGATAACTGTGATGTGCTACGTCTGTATCACAGTGGAAGTGGCATTCAGCATTCACTCTTCTAAGTGGGCTGCAATTATTGGAGCTATTACTCGCTGTTTCTGCGTGTGCATTGTTTGTTCCGCACGCTGTCACTGGGCTAGAGCACGGCGGGCTTTTCCTCGGAGACACAATCCTGTGTGCTCCATCATTGGTATCCGAACGCGCAGTGCTCGTGTGCCCATTTCGCTCTAGTTTTGCTATCCGACTCTCTACTTCTTTCATTCGTTTCGTGATGTTCGTAACCGCAATATTACCTTGAGTCTTTAAGGCCGCTAGGGATTTCGAGTGGACTTGTGTCGCACGTCGCAAGCGCCCTGCGAGTTTAAGAGTTACTCTTGCGATTTTCATTGCCCCTGTTGCTGCAGTTTTGGCTAGGCCTGCTACTTTTTGTGCTACCATTGACATTTGTTTTGCTTCTCCACATTCTTTCTTTATTGTTAATAATTCCCCACGAATTTCCCCTATATGCGAAATTATAGTCTGAGTGTCCTTCTTACGCTGTTTCTCATCTTCTTCTTTCATGGATCGTAGGAAGCTCAGTATTGGGTTTACGTCATCTTTTTGATCCTCTTCAAACGTGGGAGATGTAACTCTGGACACCTGGGCGCTAGAGCTCTGACGTGGCCGAGCTAGCCCCTGTCTGCTCTCGTTCGTTTGATTATAAATTTCTGCTACCGTCTCGACCTGTGTGCCTGTCTCTGTTTCATCCTCTACTTCACTATCATAATCACGGCCGCAACGCTGCTCTGAGATCGCGTCCAAATCACCTTCCTCATCAATGACCCTGGCGTCCTGCCCTGCTAAAAATGTGCCCATGTCATCTCCGAACCTATTCCCGTCAGTAAGCTGCCCCTTATCCATTATGCTATCCTCTTTTGTTTTAGCTGCGCTCGATAATAGTCGTGCCTTACTTCTCGTTATCATTCATGAAAAACAAATTTATCTAAAATGCACAATAAAATTAATCTACTCCATATATTTTTACACATAAACATAAAATTTCAACAACGCCGCTCCAACGCTGTAATTATACGCACGATTTGTTGTGGTACAGAAACCGCACACAAATTCGACAAAGTGTGAAGTGGTACGGACACCACATCAAAGAAACATATAAAACAATGAACAAACAAACAAATATATACGCTGAAAACAAAAACAGTAAACATGCGCCGCTACTTAAAAACTAAACGCGGAACTACCAGAAAAAACTTGGGTATTAATCATTAAAAAAAATAGAGAGAAAAAAAATTGAATGTTCCTACTAAGAATCCTGTTTGTTTATCAGAGATTCACAGGAAAGATCCGAGGCCAAGGGTCGCCATATTATACGAGGTGCCGGGGCTAGTAGTGTATTTATCACTAAATTCTACTAGAATCCACATGTGTAAATCATGCTCTAAGCCCCCCCTATTCTAACTCCGACTTTTGCTGTTGCACAAGGATAAAACAAATACGCGAACTGACTCTAATCAACCCTGCTAGTGGAGTAGAAGAGAGTTTGGCACCTGCAATAATTTAATTTGATAAATAAGTTAAATAAACAAAGGTTTCATTAGCATAGTGAGGAATGATAGGGTTGCTCTATTGATTAACAGAAAGAAAGTTCTGTCCAAAATAACAATATGATTTATTAAGATTAAACGCAGAATAGTAAAAGAGATACAGGAAATATTTATAAAACATCAAATTGGCTAAAATTGGAGATTCATACAAACACTATAAAGGTGAAGTTGTCCCTAACTTAGATCGTGAGGTTTAAGACGTAGTGGTATGTGGAGCCAATTCCTTTCCACTCAAATCTCAAGAGAGACACACAGCTAACCCAATAGTAATTGCTGCTACTCGAAACTGAACAAAGTTAGAAAAGGATGAACAGGCGCGCTCTGCTGAGCTCTGATTATCACCTAGGAAAATCCCTATCTGCCGGTGCTGCGGACGTACATTACCAACAGTCTTCTTATCTCCCAGAACACGATCTGGCGTACCGCAGGCGAGGGCTGGTTGCTCCGACGTCCTCGTCCGAAAGGCGACTGCCGACTACCCAGAGCACCCGCACAGGCCGAACACCGAACACCGAACATTCCCGCCCCCACGACAGTGGCCGTGGTTACGTTCCAATCAGCAACTCGAAAACCGGCGGAAATTCCACTCCATTGCCGGAGCACTACCATTCCACCAATGGAGATTCTTGGCGCCAATTTCTGTGCTGATTTTGCAGAAAGTGCGGGAATTTTCCCGCCACAACTGCGTGGGTACACAAGTCATTCCCACGCCTCGCTGGTAGCCCGCCAGAAAGTGTTTTCGCAAAGTTTCTCTGAAGTAACGGAACCTCTAGCCCAGCCGCTACTTCACACCCCAGCGGGCGTGTCTCTTGACAATGTCGGCGTCTGAAAAGCATTCACTCGACTGCCTCACACACGTCGGCTTAACTCTCTCCAGTTCCACAGAGCCCGCCTGTCACCGGCCCACCCGGGTGACGAGAGACGCTGCGTGGGAAGTACGCGTGTTAAGGAAAAGCAACCCTCCACCGCATGCAACTAGAGAGGAGAATCGTAAGATAGAAATATGAGAGGGGGCTCATGCCACCTCTCACCTTTATGGTTCATGGGACGGAGTATGTGGCGCGGCAAAATGTATCGTGTGGTATTATCTCAATATGATACATGTACCCCTAGATAATGCCGGGTTTCTCTGAAAATACATCTAAATATTTAGTCAACCACTGATTCAGCTCTGATGCTGGCCAGTGAGCAGATTCACCGATTCTTTTATCTTGGAGGAAATCGATTCAGTTCTACCAGGAATATCTTCTTCCTTCGTATCAATGTAATAGAATACACCATTTCATAAGTCATTGCTAATTTTCAATATTTGTGGCCCCCTACAGTTACCCTAATACTATGACAGTATGTGCCATGCACCTCTTTCGTCTTTACCATTGCCAGTGAAACTATCCTACCTTCATTCAAAAAGGTGAGTTCACCATTTGAGAGGTCAATATTTGCTTTCCTCTTGCGGAGAAACTCGCAGCTAAGTACACAGGCCACCACCACACGTCTAACAACGAGAAAGGTGCATAATATTGCTTCCTCTCCGATTAAAACCTCCACCTGTACCTGATGCTTAATGGTTTGTGACTGAGCGCCAATAGCACCTGTCACCTTGCAGTTTTTTACTGGCAATGTTGGTAACTTACAGGCCTGACTTATACTGTTGAAAAATACTAGAGTCATTACATTAACCGAAGCGCTCGTACCTATTATCAGATTCACTATTATTGCACAAATACAGCGTGTTTCAAAAATGACCGGTATATTTGAAACGGGAATAAAAACTAAACGAGCAGCGATAGAAATACACCGTTTGTTGCAATATGCTTGGGACAACAGTACATTTTCAGGCGGACAAACTTTCGAAATTACAGTAGTTACAATTTTCAACAAAAGATGGCGCTGCAAGTGATGTGAAAAATATAGAAGACAACGCAGTCTGTGGGTGCGCCATTCTGTACGTCGTCTTTCTGCTGTAAGCGTGTGCTGTTCACAACGTGCAAGTGTGCTGTAGACAACATGGTTTATTCCTTAGAACAGAGGATTTTTTTGGTGTTGGAATTCCACCGCCTAGAACACAGTGTTGTTGCAACAAGACGAAGTTTTCAACGGAGGTTTAATGTAACCAAAGGACCGAAAAGCGATACAATAAAGGATCTGTTTGAAAAATTTCAACGGACTGGGAACGTGACGGATGAACGTGCTGGAAAGGTAGGGCGACCGCGTACGGCAACCACAGAGGGCAACGCGCAGCTAGTGCAGCAGGTGATCCAACAGCGGCCTCGGGTTTCCGTTCGCCGTGTTGCAGCTGCGGTCCAAATGACGCCAACGTCCACGTATCGTCTCATGCGCCAGAGTTTACACCTCTATCCATACAAAATTCAAACGCGGCAACCCCTCACCGCCGCTACCATTGCTGCACGAGAGACATTCGCTAACGATATAGTGCACAGGATTGATGACGACGATATGCATGTGGGCAGCATTTGGTTTACTGACGAAGCTTATTTTTACCTGGACGGCTTCGTCAATAAACAGAACTGGCGCATATGGGGAACCGAAAAGCCCCATGTTGCAGTCCCATCGTCCCTGCATCCTCAAAAAGTACTGGTCTGGGCCGACATTTCTTCCAAAGGAATCATTGGCCCATTTTTCAGATCCGAAACGATTACTGCATCACGCTATCTGGACATTCTTCGTGAATTTGTGGCGGTACAAACTGCCTTAGACGACACTGCGAACACCTCGTGGTTTATGCAAGATGGTGCCCGGCCACATCGCACGGCCGACGTCTTTAATTTCCTGAATGAATATTTCGATGATCGTGTGATTGCTTTGGGCTATCCGAAACACACAGGAGGCGGCGTGGATTGGCTTCCCTATTCGCCAGACATGAACCCCTGTGACTTCTTTCTGTGGGGACACTTGAAAGACCAGGTGTACCACCAGAATCCAGAAACAATTGAACAGCTGAAGCAGTACATCTCATCTGCATGTGAAGCCACTCCGCCAGACACGTTGTCAAAGGTTTCGGGTAATTTCATTCAGAGACTACGCCATATTATTGCTACGCATGGTGGATATGTGGAAAATATCGTACTATAGAGTTTCCCAGACCGCAGCGCCATCTGTTGTTGAAAATTGTAACTACTGTAATTTCGAAAGTTTGTCTGCCTGAAAATGTACTGTTGTCCCAAGCATATTGCAACAAACGGTGTATTTCTATCGCTGCTCGTTTAGTTTTTATTGCCGTTTCAAATATACCGGTCATATTTGAAACACCCTGTACTTGCTTCGACCACGACTTGTACTAATACAGTGTCTTCCTGTGGGCGAAAACGAGATTCGTGTAATAGCTCTTGTTGCAATTCGATACCTACGTTGTATCTTAACATTCCACTACTCTTTCCTACAACATCAATGTTGCTCGCACTCAGTTTCACGGCTAACAGCGGAGAGCTTACTGTGACCGAATCTAGTTTGACGATTGGGACGCTCCGGGACGGATACTGTCCGTCATGTCTACGATTCTCACACTCTGGTTAGTGTTTTGCCGTTGTGGTGCCCTAGGGTTTAGCCCTTGTGCAGGATTATCGCAAACATTATTATACGTATTGGTACTATTCGGGGGCGGTCCCTGATTCTGATGCCGATTTTCGGGATAGCCACCTTGTCCAGAATTTCGAATATTTCTCTACTACCCTTTACTATTTTGCGATGAGTTTAATAATCTATCCTCACGCTCACGTTTCCTGTTAAAATTCGGATGAGCATTTCCGTTCTGTGGCCTTCCGTTATTATAACTGTGTTCATTTTTTCTTCCATTGGTATTATTATTGTAATTTGGTGAATGGTTCTGCTTACCACGCTTGCGCAGAGTTGAATTACCATGATCGCCAAACTGCTTTATATCTTCTTGTAGTAGATCAGTAGAAGCTAACATTGACATGAAATATTCCATGACATGTTCCGCTGCTTTAATAAGGTTTTCTTTGATGTTTTCGATAGCCGCGCTTTGAGTAACCGAACCACATCGCGATTTGAGATAGTGTTGTGTGAGTTATTTGTATACCTCTCGGAATATTTTCTCAGTGTACCCTGTTTGTGGTCAAACATCTCTGGTCTGTAAACTTGTTTCCGCCACCGTTCGTGAGTGTAAGAAGACCAAAATTTCGTTAAAAAATGCTTTTTAGAATTCCTCCTGTGTATTGCAAGCTTCCGTAATTTACGTTGCCCGGAATGCTTCTTCGTCTTGGATATGAGAGATGATAAATTGTGTCTTCTGTCCCCTTGGCCGGCCGCGGTGGCCGAGCGGTTCTTCTACGGTTGAGGGTTCGAATGCTGCCTCGGGCATGGATGTGTGTGGTGTCCTTAGGTTAATTAGATTTAAGTAGTTCTAAGTTCTAGGGGACTGATGACCTCCGATGTTAAGTCCCATAGTGCTCAGAGCCATTTGAACCATTTGTCCCCTTGCCCACACACATGGCAGTATATTCTTAAATCCTCTTATGAATACGTCAGGAGGAATCATTTCTTTCAATCCTTATAGCGTTGAAATTAGCTGTGCTTTTTTAAGGCTTTCCGTAGTAATATGTTCGATGTTGTAGGCACCGCCCCACAACTGGTATTTGTTGTCTCCCAATCGTGCTGTGGTTACTTGCGTTACAAACGCAGAACTGATCATAAGTGCAAGAAATACTAAGCGCACTGCCGTCCATATTTCCTCAGTGCACATTATTGTTTCTTTCTTGTCTGTTGCCATTTATTTCTTACTCTTTTTCATACACTCAGTCGGTATTATTATTCCAAGATGGTACGCTAGATTTTACTTTATTCACTAATCAGCTAGGCTAAGGTGTATATCATCATCATCATCATCATCATTTAAGACTGATTATGCCTTTCAGCGTTCAGTCTGGAGCATAGTCCCCCTTATAAAATTCCTCCATGATCCCCTATTCAGTGCTAGCATTGGTGCCTCTTCTGATGTTAAGCCTATTACTTCAAAATTACTACCTTCTCCTTGGTCTACCCCGACTCCTCCCACCCTCTACTGCTGAACCCATGAGTCTCTTGGGTAACCTTGCTTCTCCCATGCGTGTAACATGACCCCACTATCTAAGCCTGTTCGCCCTGACTGCTACATCTATAGAGTTCATTCCCAGTTTTTCTTTGATTTCCTCATTGTGGACACCCTCCTGCCATTGTTCCCATCTACTAGTACCTGCGATCATCCTAGCTACTTTCATATCTGTAACCTCAACCTTATTGATAAGGTAACCTGAATCCACCCAGCTTTCGCTCCCAAACAACAAAGTTGGTCGAAAGATTAAACGGTGCACAGATAACTTAGTCTTGGTACTGACTTCCTTCTTGCAGAAGAGAGTAGATCGTAGCTGAGCACTCTCTGCATTAGCTTTGCTACACCTCGCTTCCAGTTCTTTCACTGTGTTGCCATCCTGTGAGAATATGCATCCTAAGTACTTGAAACTGTCCACCTGTTCTAACTTTGTTCCTCCTATTTGGCACTCAATCCGTTTATATCTCTTTCCCACTGACATTACTTTCGCTTTGGAGATGCTAATCTTCATACCATAGTCCTTACATGTCTGATCTAGCTCTGAAATATTACTTTGCAAACTTTCAATCGAATCTGCCATCACAACTAAGTCATCCGCATATGCGAGACTGCTTATTTTGTGTTCACATATCTTAATCTCACCCAGCCATTGTTTTCAACATATGATCCATAAATAATATGAACAACAGTGGAGACAGGTTGCAGCCTTGTCTTACCCCTGAAACTACTCTGAACCATGAACTCAATTTACCGTCAACTCTAACTGCTGCCTGACTATCTATGTAAAGACCTTTAATTGCTTGCAAAAGTTTGCCTCCTATTCCATAACCTCGTAGAACAGACAATAACTTCCTCCTAGGAACCTGGTCATATGCCTTTTCTAGATCTATAAAGCATAGATACAGTTCCCTGTTCCACTGTTAACACTTTTCCAGTATTTGCCGTAAGCTAAAGATCTGGTCCTGACAACCTCTAAGAGGCCTAAACCCACACTGAATTTCATCCAATTGGTCCTCAACTAATACTTTCACTTTCCTTTCAACAATACCTGAGAAGATTTTACCCACAACGCTGATTAAAGAGATACCTCTGTAGTTGTTAGAATCTTTTCTGTTTCCATGTTTAAAGATTAGTGTGATTACTGCTTTCGTCCAGTCTGATGGAACCTGTCCCGACTCCCACGCCATTTCAATTATCCTGTGTAGCCATTTAAGACCTGACATTCCACTGTATTTGATGAGTTCCGACTTAATTTCATCCACCCCATCCGCTTTATTGAACTGAAGTCTATTGACCATTTTCTCCACTTCCTCAAATGTGATCCTATTTCCATCATCATTCCTATCCCATTGTACATCGAAATCTGAAACATTACTGATCGCATTTGCACCTACATTAAGCAACTCTTCAAAATATTCCCTCCATCTGCCCAAGGCATCAACAGGATTCACCAGCAGTTTTCCTGACCTGTCCAAAATACTTGTCATTTCCTTCTTACCTCCCTTTCGAAGACTGCTAATTACACTCCAGATTGGTTTTCCAGCAGCTTGACCCAAAGTCTCCAACCTGTTTCCAAAGTCTCCCCAAGATTTCTTCTTGGATACTGCAATTTTCTGTATGGCTTTGTTTCTTTCTTCAACATAACTTTCTCTGTCTACCTGAGTTCTAGTATTTAGCCATTTTTGATAGGCCTTCTTTTTCCTTTTACAGGCTGCCTTGACTGTGTCATTCCACCAAGCTGTTTGCTTCATCCTACCTTTACACACTACTGTTCCAAGACATTCTTTAGCCACTTCTAGTACTGTGTCCCTGTACCTTGTCCATTCCTTTTCCAATGACTGTAACTGACTACATTCAACTAACTGGTACCTTTCTGAGATCACTGTTATGTACTTGTGCCTGATTTCCTTATCCTTAAGTTTCTCCACTCTTATCCTGCTACATATGGACCTGACCTCCTGATCTTTCGGCCTCACAATACCAATTTCACTGCAGATTAAATAGTGATCAGTGTCATCAAAGAATCCCCTGAATACGCGTGTGTCCCTCACAGCTTTCCTGAATTCCTGACCTGTTATTATATAGTCAATGACAGATCTGGTTCCCCTGCCTTCCCAAGTATACCGGTGAATGTTCTTATGTTTAAAAAAGGAGTTTGTGATTACTAAGCCCACACTGGTACAGAAATCCAAGAGTTGTTTCCCGTTCCTGTTGGCTTCCATATCCTCTCCAAATTTACCCATAACCTTTCATACCCTTCTGTTCGAATTCCAATCAAGGCATTAAAATCACCCATGAGCAGAACACTGTCCTTCTCCTTTACTCTAACAACCACATCACTGAGTGCGTCATAAAAACTATCCATCTTATCTTGATCTGTCCCTTCACAATGCGAATATACTGACACAATCCTAATTTTCTTGCTAGACACTGTCAGATCTATCTACATCAGTCGTTCGTTTACATACCTTATTGCAACTACGCTGGGTTCCATTTCTCTCCTGATGTAAAGCCCTACACCCCATTGTGCTATTCCTGCTTTGACTCCTGACAGGTAGACCTGCATTCTCCCACTTCCTCTTCTTTCTCACCCCTTACCCGAATGTCACTAACACCTAAAACGTCCAACCCCATCTTACTTGCAGCCTCTGCCAGCTCTACCTTCTTCCCAGAGTAGCCCCCATTGATATTAATAGCTCCTCATCTCGTTACCATTCGTTTGCCGAGTCGTATCTTAGGAGTCCCTGGTTTGTCAGTTAGAGGTGGGACTCCGTCACCTCCAAAGGCCCGAGGCATTTTGCTCTGATTGTTGCCAGCATCATATTTAAAGTACCAGGGAAGCAGGTTGCTAGCCTTACTCGCCCCGGGTCCCATTGAGTTTTACCCCTAACGGTTGAGGTACTAACCGGTGGATTTGGTACTCTTTGCCGTCTGAGCACAAAGGTGACCACGAGTCAGAATCTGTCCAAAGTAACTGGTATCCCGACTGTCAGCACCACTTACTTGGCCACTCATACGTTGCCCATGGTTCATGAACTAGACAATGACAACACGAACCCACACCATGAACCACCTTTTAATTCAGTTCTACATCTACATCTGCATGATTACCCTGCTATCCACAATAAAGTGCCTGGCAGAGTGTTCAATGAACCACCTTCATGCTGTCTCTCTAACGTTCCACTCTCGAACGGCGCGTGGGAAAACTAGCACTTAATTTTTTCTGTGCGAACCCTGATTTCTCTTATTTTATCGTGATGATCATTTCTCCCTATGTAGGTGGGTGCCAACAGAATGTTTTCGTAATCGGAGGAGAAAACTGGTGATTGAAATTTCATGTGAAGGTCCCGTCGCAACGAAAATCGCCTTATGGCCACTCCAATTCACGCATCATGTCTGTGGCACTATCTCCCCCATTTCTCGATAATACAAAACGAGCTGCCCTTCTTTTTTTATTTTTCGATGTCATCCGTCAGTCCCACAAGATGCGGATCCCACACCGCACAGCAATACTCCAGAATAGGGCGGACAAGCGTGGTGTAAGCAGTCTCTTTAGTAGAACTGTTGTACCCCCTAAGTGTTCTGCCGATGAATAGCAGTCTTTGGTTTGCTCTATCCACAACATTATCTATGTGATCGTTCCAATTTAGGTTATTTGCAGTTGTAATTCCTAAGTATTTAGTTGAATTTACAGCCTTCAGATTTGTGTGACATATCGCGTAATCGAAATTTAGCAGATTTGTTTAGTGCTCATGTAAATAGCTTCACACTTTTCTTTATTAAGTGTCAATTACTACTTTTCGCATCATATAGATATCCTATCTAAATCATTTTTCAATTCGTTTTGGTCATCTGATGACGCTACAAGACGGTAAATGACAGCATCATCTGCAAACAATTCAATAGAGCTGCTCAGATTGTCTCCTATGTCGCTAATATAGATCAGGAACAACAGAGGGCCTACAACACTCCCTTGGGGAACACCGGATATTACTTCTGTTTTACTCGATGACTTTCCGTCTGTTACTACGAACTGTGACCTTTCTTACAAGAAATCACGAATCCAGCCTCACAACTTTGGCGATATTCCTTAGGCAAGCAGTTTGGTTAGAAAAACGGTGTAGAAAAATATGGAATCAATTTGACATCCCCGGTCGGAAGCACTCATTACTTCAAGAGTATAAAGAGCTAGTTGTGTTTCAAAAGAACGATGTTTTCAGAATCCGTGCTATGTGTCAATAAATCGTTTTCTTCGACGTAATTTATAATGTTCGAACACAGTATGTTACAAAACCCAACTATAAATCGACGTTAGTGTTGTGGGCCTGTAATTCAGCGCATTACTCTTATTTTCCTTTTTGGGTACTGGTGTGACTTGAGCAATTTTCCAGTCTTTAGGTACGGAACTTAATGTGAGTGAGCGGTTATATATAATAGCCAAATATGGAGCTATTGAATCAGCTACTCTGAAAGGAACTGACTGGTATACAATCTGGACCGGAGGCCTTGCCTTTATTGATTTAAGCTGCTTTGCTACGCCAAGGATACCTACTTCTATGTTCCTCATCTTGGCAGTTGTTCTTGACTGGAAGTCAGGAATATTTACTTCGTCTTTTTTGGTGAACGAGTTTCGGAAAACCTTGTTTAATAAATCCGCTTGAGTGGCATTTCATCAGTGACTTCACCGTTGTTACCGCGCAGTGAAGGTACTGATTGGGTCTTGCCACTGGTATGCTTTATGTACGACCAGAATCTGTTTGGGTTTTCTGCCAGATTCCGAGACAGAGCTTCGTTAAAAGCATCTCGCATTGAAGAACGCGCTATATTTCTAACATCTGCAAAACTTTGCCAGTCTAGGGGATTTTGTGTTATTTTAAATGTGGAATGATTTTTTTCGTTGCTTCTGCAACTGCGATCTGACCTGTTTTGTGCACTGTGGGGGATCAGTACCATCATCTATTAATTTATGTGGTATATCTCTCTCAATTGCTGTCGGTACTATCTCTTTGAAATCATTCCACATCTTGTCTACGCTTAAGTGATAAGATCGGAAGGAGTGGATACTGTCTCTTAAAAAGGCGTTAAGAACATTTTTATTAGCTTTTTTAAATAGATGTACTTTGCGTTTCTTTGTGATGCTTGTAGATGTTCCGGTATTTAGCCTAGCGGCAACTGCCTTGTGGTCGCTAATCCCCGTATTCGTCATGATACTCCATATTTGTCCAGGATTATTTGTTGCTAAGAGTTCAAGCAAGCTTTCGCAACCATTTACGCTACGTGTGGGGTCATGATCTAATAGTTCAAAATAATTTTCTGAGAACGCATGCAGTACAATTTCGGATGACGTTTTATGCCTGCAGGCGGCTTTAAACGTATAATTTTTACAACATTTAAGTCACCACCAACTATAATGGTATGAGTGGGGTACCTATTTGAAGTGAGACTCAAGTTTTCTTTGAATTGTTCAGCAACTATATCTTCTGAGTCGGGGGGTCAGTAAAACGATCCAATTAAAAGTTTAGTCCGATTGTCAGGTATGAGCACTACCCATACTATTTCGCAGGAACTATCTACTTCCATTACACTACATGGTAAACTACTTCTAACAGCAATAAATACTCCACCACCAACTGTATTTAATCTATCCTTTCTGGACACTGTTAGGTCATTTGAATAAATTTCGACTGAATTTATTTCTGAAACGATAGTTAAATCAAGGCCCTAAGTGGCTGACAGGCGTTGATATACATCAACGGGGACAGTTTAAAATGTGTACCCCAGCCGGGACTCGATGGTCCTAAACTAAAAATTAAATGGCCTTCGCCATATTGCTACGACGAATAAAAAGTAAAACGTTGCCGACAGGCCGCGCGTTGTTCGCTAAAACGGCCGACAACTCAGACGGCAAACGCAAACGAGAACGTAAGTGGTTAAAAAAAGGGCATTCCGTCAGGAAATGGCGGACCGTCAAAGGCTGAGCGCAATGAGTACAAAGTGGTGGGGGAGCACCACTTAACAAAAAGACTGCCCGATATGCAACCTCGCTAAAAAGATCTCATCACGGCGAGAGGGTAGAGAGGAGGTCGTCCAAGCCGCTGGAAGAGGCTTAATAACCCGGAGCTTGTTTCCATGAAGGGAGGACCAGTGGTGATGCCAAAGCGATACTACCTGCCGACAGACGGCAACACAGAGGTCATCGGAGGGAATGTAAGAACTATCGGGCTGAGGTACGAAGACTACAGCCTTGACAGCATCGTCAACGGCCTTTTTCCCTGTCAGGCCGACGTGACCAGGAACCCACATAAACATCACAGTCGCTCCATCAAGAGAGAGCACTAAGGGATGAACGGTGTACAGTACACAGAAGCTTTGAAGGGCACTGAGAGAGTCTGAGCGGATGACTCAGTTGAAAAGCCTGTGTCACCTGATGTACCGCGTGGCGTGATAAAAGACGAAGAGCTCTGCTCTAAATACTGAGTTGTGTTCCGGAAGCCGATACCGAAGAACGTCGATGTCAATAACGAAACCACACCCGACATCATGGTCAGTCCGAGAGCCATCAGTTTACATAAAGGTACTATCGCGAAGTTCCGTGCAAAGATCGTGAAACTGAAGGCGATAGAGTGAGGCTGGAATAGTGTTCTTAGGCACCGAAAGAAGGCCAACGGGTACGCGAGTCGCGGCACGAAGCCAATGTGGTGAAGGGTTTAAACCCATCGGGAAAGTTGCAGGTAGCGTGAAAGTAAGCTGCCGGAGCAAGAGACGAAAGCGAACTCCAGGAAGTAACAGAGACGAGGAATGTGCCCCATCCTGGCAAACAAAGGAGTCATCGAAGAAGGAGGCGTAGAATGGGTGGCCACGGATGGCAGACAAACGGCATGCATAGCTGCTGAGGAGAAAGTAACGCCGGTAGGACAGCGGTAGTTCGGCAGCTTCTGCATACAGACTGTCAACTGGGCTAGTGTAAAAGGCGCCAGTGGCCAAACGGATGCACGGTAGTGGATGGTATTGAGATGCCGTAAGAGGGACGTTCGTGCAGATGCATAAACTAAACACCCATAATCTACTTTCGAACGGATAAGGGACCGGTACAAACGGATGAAGATGGTTCGATCTGCTGCCCAAAAAGTACCACTGAGGACATGTCCGACACTTGGGGACCGCATACAGTGGGCTGCCAGGTAAGACACATGAGAGGACCGAGAAAGGCTCCTATCGAGTATGAGCCCCAGTAATTTGTTTCAACGAACGGAAGAATAATAGGCCCAAGATGTAAAGACGATGGAGGAAACAAATTTTGCAACCAGGAATTCATAAAAAAACGGTTTTGTCAGTGGAAAATCGAAAGCCATTTTCGATGCACCATGAGTAAAGAAGATAGAAACATCGCTGAAGACTCAGCTCAATGAGACAAGTCCGTGGAGAAGTGCAATAGATAGCGGAACTGCCTGGTAGGAGACAGGCTATTATAAGATTAATGGCGATTGCAAAGTGGACGACCCTCAGTACGGAACCGTGAAGCCGCCATACCAGCTGGGCACGAATCATACGTTCCATCATCTTGCAAACACAGCTGGTGAGAAAAATGGGGCAGTAGCTAGAAGGAAGGTGTTTGTGTTTTCCGGGCGTAGGAATGGATATGACAGTGGATTCACGCCAGCGTCTCGAAACGTGCTTTCTGTCCAGATGCGGTTGTAAGTATGAAGCAGAAAGTGCTTGCCCCCAGGGGAAAGGTTTTGCAACATCTGAATTTAGACGGTGTCAGGCCCTGCAGTGAGGAGGATCGGGATGGAGTGAGAGCATGATCTAGCTTTCTCCTAGTAGAGACGACATTGTAGTACTCATGATTCTGAGAAGAGAAGGGTATCGCCCGAGGCTCCTCCACTCGTTTCCGACGGAGGAGGGCAGGGTGACAGTGGGAGGAGCTCGAAATCTCCGCAAAATGGCAACCCAAGGTGTTGGAGATAACAATAGCACCTACTATGACATCGTCTGCTAGTGTCAGGCTGGAGAATGGGGAATGGATCTTGGCCCCAGAGAGCTGTTAAAAGAACTAGTGAATGAAATCCAGCTAGCTTTTTTGCTGTGCCGAGGAATGTGACGGCACTGTGCACGTAACTGTTTATAATGAACGCAGTTTGCCATCGTAAGATGGTGGTAAACGGAGAGCACATCTCCGTTTGTGAATTGCGTCGCGGCACCTCTCATTCCACTAAGGTACCGGTACACAGCTTGGTAAAGAGGAAGTGCGAGGAATGGAACGTTCTGCGCAGGTAAGGATAACGTTTGTAAGATATTCTACCTAGTTATCACAACTGGGGAAATGTTGTTCGTCGAAGATCGCCAGGGAGGATTAAAGGCTCCAGTCAGCCTTAGTAAACTGCCATTGGGGTGTGCAAGTAGCTGGGATAGGAATCAGCATACGGATAGAACACGGGAAACAGTCGCTCGAGTGTGTTTTAGATAGAAAGAACCACTCGATGAGCAATCTAGGTAGTGCAGAAGGAGAGGTCCAAATGAGAACAGGTGTGTGTGGAGTCTGAAAGGAACGTGGGCACTCCCGTGTTAAGGCCGATGAGGTTAAGTTGATTGAGAAGGTCAGCTAAGAGGGCACCTCTCGGATGGGTTCTGAGAGAACCCCAAAGGGGATGGTGCACACTAAAGTCACCGAGCAGCAGAAAGGGGTGAAGTAGCTGCCCAGTAACCTGGAGGAAGTCCGCCCTGGTGACATCGAATGATGGCTGCAACAGCTTGAAGGCTGGTAGTCAGGGAGATGGTTGACTATGAACGTCATCCCGTATGAGCAGCATGACTCCCCATGAGATGAAATGCTGTCCTCGAGGAGAAGGTAAAAACGAATTGGGAAGAAATGCGAGAACTCAGAACGGTCGTGAGGACGCAGTTTTGTTTCCTGGAGGCAGAGAACAAACTGACACTGCGATTCTAAGAGCAGCCGTACATGCTCTTTCTTTCATCGAAGGCCACAAATGTCCCACTGAAGGAGAGTCATAACGAGGAGAGGGGAGGAGGGAAAGATGAAGAGGTGTCCCTCGGCGGCTGTCGAGTGCCAGCCTTCAAAGACTCACTGCTACAGAGCGCAGAGGCTGGAGGATGGAGGATCTTTTTTTTTTTTTTTTGGTCATCAGTCTACTGACTGGTTTGATGCGGCCCGCCACGAAATCCTTTCCTGTGCTAACCTCTTCATCTCAGAGTAGCACTTGCAACCTACGTCCTCAATTATTTGCTTGACGTATTCCAATCTCTGTCTTCCTCTACAGTTTTTGCCCTCTACAGCTCCCTCTAGTACCATGGAAGTCATTCCCTCATGTCTTAGCAGATGTCCTATCATCCTGTCCCTCATCCTTATCAGTGTTTTCCACATATTCCTTTCCTCTCCGATTCTGCGTAGAACCTCCTCATTCCTTACCTTATCAGTCCACCTAATTTTCAACATTCGTCTATAGCACCACATCTCAAATGCTTCGATTCTCTTCTGTTCCGGTTTTTCCACAGTCCATGTTTCACTACCATACAATGCTGTACTCCAGACGTACATCCTCAGAAATTTCTTCCTCAAATTAAAGCCGGTATTTGATATTAGTAGACTTCTCTTGACCAGAAATGCCTTTTTTGCCATAGCGAGTCTGCTTTTGATGTCCTCCTTGCTCCGTCCGTCATTGGTTATTTTACTGCCTAGGTAGCAGAATTCCTTAACTTCATTGACTTCGTGACCATCAATCCTGATGTTAAGTTTCTCGCTGTTCTCATTTCTACTACTTCTCATTACCTTCGTCTTTCTCCGATTTACTTTCAAACCATACTGTGTACTCATTAGACTGTTCATTCCGTTCAGCAGATCATTTAATTCTTCTTCACTTTCACTCAGGATAGCAATGTCATCAGCGAATCGTATCATTGATATCCTTTCACCTTGTATTTTAATTCCACTCCTGAACCTTTCTTTTATTTCCATCATTGCTTCCTCGATGTACAGATTGAAGAGCAGGGGCGAAAGGCTACAGCCTTGTCTTACACCCTTCTTAATACGAGCACTTCGTTCTTGATCGTCCACTCTTATTATTCCCTCTTGGTTGTTGTACATATTGTATATGACCCGTCTCTCCCTATAGCTTACCCATACTTTTTTCAGAATCTCGAACAGCTTGCACCATTTTATATTGTCGAACGCTTTTTCCAGGTCGACAAATCCTAAGAAAGTGTCTTGATTTTTCTTTAGCCTTGCTTCCATTATTAGCCGTAACGTCAAAATTGCCTCTGTCCTCCCTTTACTTTTCCTAAAGCCAAACTGATCGTCACCTAGCGCATTCTCAATTTTCTTTTCCATTCTTCTGTATATTATTCTTGTAAGCAGCTTCGATGCATGAGCTGTTAAGCTGATTGTGCGATAATTCTCGCACTTGTCAGCTCTTGCCGTCTTCGGAATTGTGTGGATGAGGCTTTTCCGAAAGTCAGATGGTATGTTGCCAGACTCATATATTCTACACACCAACGTGAATAGTCGTTTTTTTGCACTTCCCCCAAGGATCCTACTCCATGAGATCTACAGAGACGTTGGCTTTCTCCCGAAAAACGGTTGGCGGTGCGCACTGGCGACACGGAGGGCGGCAGGGCGAGGGTATCACATGGCAACACCGACGAACAGGATCTCCAAGTCAGCGAAGGAGAATATTGTTTGTTTTTATTTGACTTCTTGAAGCCTTTCCAGTTGGCAAAGGAAGACTCAGCTGTTTGTTGGCAGGCTGGTCGTAGGACGTCTTCGCTTGAGTAATGCTTCTGTCCTTTTTCGTCGTGCCGGTTGTGTAGCAGATGAGTTCGCCCCTAAAGGCGAATGTTTGGTGGGTTGTTGCACAGCTGCAGGAGGAGACGGTGATGCTACCATGTCACTAGACGATTTCACAGCCGCAATGTTGAATGTGAGGTCGCATGTCTGTGTGGTCATGTCCTTCATGGAGCGAGATGTAGCAAGAACGGTACTGTAAGTGCCAGAGTTTGCGACTAGCCAATAATTTGGCACTTTATCCTTTACTCGGATCTCTTGAAGAGCCCACTCACCGAGATACACGGGACAATCTCGAATGGAGGGGGCATGGTCGCCACTGCAGTTGATACAGCGGGGAGGAGGAGATAGACAGTCATTCTTGTGTGCATCCCTACCACAGGTTACACATTTGGACAGGTTTCGACAAGACATTCAAGTGTGGTTGAAACGATGACACTGGTAGTAGTGCATCAGGTACGCAATGTACGGTCAGACTGTAATAACTTCATAGCCTGCTTTGATCTTGGAGGGAAGCACCA
Organism: Schistocerca nitens; assembly: GCF_023898315.1. NCBI lineage: Eukaryota > Metazoa > Arthropoda > Insecta > Orthoptera > Acrididae > Schistocerca > Schistocerca nitens. The sequence continues at coordinate 653,705,886 of NC_064618.1, forward strand.
CTCTATCATAGGTGAGAATATGAGTGTGTGTGGGCATTAAAGATGTATTACCTTTTTCAAATCCAATGGACGGCAATGACACCCTGAACAGAGAGGTACGTTTGGATTTCTGCCTCAGTTAGACCAACGAGCAGCATAGTCTAAATAACAGCACGGGATGGATTCAGAGTTCTATGGGCCTCGACACAAACAGGACAGCCATGGAGAAGCGAAGCGCTAAGCAGTTGTGCTTGAGAATCAAAAGTAGTCACCAAAAGCAAAGTGCAATTGCGTAAACGAGAGCAGGATTGCACAGGGCTGGCAATTGCAGCAACACCTTTTTGAATAAGAAACGGATTGACCATTGTGAAGAACTGACCCTCTTCAGTGCGTGAAACCACAATGAACAGTGGTGCAGCGGGAAGGGTGTTTGAATCAGGAGTGGACCGCGAAGATGATGATTGGCTGATTGTTAGGAAATCGCCTATGACTGCCAGCATCTCCGATGGCGCGGTCCTTCCAACAGGAGGCCCCCCACAGGCTCACCCGCCTTAGGTGATTGTTCACACCTCAGGTCTTGCCTCCCGAACACCTGACAGAGGGACCAGTTCAGGCAATCACCCTCCCTGGGCCTGGCCTGTACTAGGGGGTGTGTGTGAACCCCACCTGTCGACCTGGGACTTGGAATTACGCGCTACCCAGTCACTTGTACGCGTCAGACGTGTGGATTGGCCGTCAGGAGCGCACACGGAGGAAGAAGAAAAAACAATCTCAAACGCCGAAGCAGAGGAAGGATAGGAGAAGGTGAACGAAGAAAGAAAAAAGGAACGAAAAACGGTGGGGAGACTGTTCTGATGTCAGCCACTGAAAATGCGGAACACATTCCGTAAAACACCCCAGACATGTTCCCCAAGGGAGGAGAAAAAATAGAGCTGTAATTCGCAAAGAGTAATATTTCGTTTTTTTACTACCTTTCTTAGTTTTGCAATTTTTATATCCAGTAGTGCATCTGTTTATATTTGAGTCTTATGTTTAGCCAACGATAATAATATTTAAAATGATTTTTTTCTTATAAATGATGACGTCATCTGTACCCATTTTAAACAGAACCGTTTCATGTACAATGACAGTTCATGCTATACTTGTTCTCATACTAACCAGGAACATGTGTTTCCTACAGCCATTAGCAAGATGCATTTCCTAGCAGTTTCTCGATTAGCTTGCAAGTAAGTATCTCGGTTGTTTGTTCTCTATACAGAATAAACACTTAATTACTTAAATGCGTTTCTTTAATTGAGCGAGTCGGCATCCTAAACTATTAAGTTTCACACAGTGAACAATCACAGAGTACCGTAATACAGTAAAATATAAATATTTAGGGCAGATGTGTAGTGTGGTGATCCTCCCCTGTGGTGCTCAGATGTGTTCGATGAATATGCCTACCTTAACGTCACCATGCAGCCGAATATCACAGTGACCACTCGACATCCGACGCTGTTCATGCCCCTTACATACCTTACCAGGGACGGTAACAACACTAAACGCGAACAACACAAATGAACTCTGGTGTCCGCTCTATCTGTGACAGACAACTGCATCTATAATTACTTACGTAACCGCCAATGGTATGTAAGGATGCACATGTTTAAAATTGAAATGCCATCACGTAATGCTGGTGACAAGGATGCGAACCCAACACTTAATCGGATTGTTGAATAAGTACGTAAAATCAGAATGTAGATATCACAGTTTGTCATCAGTAGTGAGGTTGGAACCTTAAATGACGACTGAAGTTGTATTGCCTGACCGGGATTCGAACCCGGCGCCTACCGCCGTCGTTGTCTAACCAGGAACAGACGAGAAATGTCCAATGTTGGTGCACCATTAGCGAGACATGCCCACGTTTAACTAGAAATAAGGCGACGAAAATGTCTGTGCTGACTGAGAGTCAACGCCGCACACATGGTTATGAAGACACGTTAATAATCAAATTCTTATTCAGTAGTAGCTAGGAGTAGCATGTTTAGTTGCAAAGCTTAAGGTCTTTCTCATCCCTAGTAACGTGTTCCTCATATCTGCGATATCATGGTGTTAATTTACAAGTGGATTGACTGCCGAAGAGCAATGTTCTCTAGTAGTCGTGTATCATTGAGATGTAAATGAAGTGCCTCAGCAGAAAGTAATTTCCGTCGTGCACCACGTATTGTTTCAGAGACACTGAGTACATGTTATAAGTGCAGAAAACGTGTATTATATACTACGTATATACTATTATTTGGAGAAGCTGCCACCAAACCTGTTTACTTTTACATTCCGCTTAGTTGTGGTTGAATACACGTTTTCTTAAGCTAACATCTAATGCAGAGCGCTTACAAAAAATAATAGTTTCCTGCGTCATGCTATTTCCAGCTAGGTGAAATATTTTGTGGTAGCTATGTTTAAAATGAATGTATTTTTGAACGTATTGTTCGTCAAATATTTGAATGAATCGTCAACTGTAGGCGTCCCTGCACATGTTATGGCATAATAGCTGTAGCTGCGCTAGTTTATACTACAGACTTGGGTAGGTTAGGTGTAACTTTTGATCCTTCAAGTGGTGATCGTGGCCTTGCGGCCCGGGTCTGTACTAGCCGCGGCTCGCGAGCTACGGGCCAGCCAGGCTGGCCGAGGCGAGACGGAAGTGAGCGAGCTGGCGGTGGCATTGGTGGGCCAACAGCCCGAGACGAGCCAGCACGGCTGCGCCGCATGCCTCTGCCTCTGCCGCTCCGTATGACGTAAATATTTTTACCACCTCTCCTGACATCAGCGTAAGAGCGGCAAGCAGAAATACACATCAGGCTGTCTGCCGTAATGGCTCACTAGGAGAGGTCTATTCGAGATAGAGTCGTCGCTCTCATTGAAGAAGATGTTCCATCAGAGAAGCTGGCAGATAGTATGGCGTACCACATACCACTGCAACGAGATGGTGGTGGATCTGCCTTGAAAGAGGCACCACCAACAGGGCTCGTGGCTCAGGCAGGAAGAGAGTGAGCTCACAGCAGGAAGACAGGGACCTAGTGTCTAGGAACAGAGAAAATCCCTTTCTGAACGAAGCAGTTGCGGCGGGAGACCAACTTCCCCGGCTCCAGTGACACGATTCGCCGAGGGCCGAGGGACGCTGGACTGCATGCACGACGATCCGCCGTGAAACAAGAGCTCAGCGAAGACAACGTTTTAAACCGGCTAGCATTTTCGGAGCTCCATCTGAGGGCGTCGTGGGACAACGTCATTTTCACTGATGAGAAGGTGTTTCCCACCAGTAACGACTCTCCACGAATCGTTTACAGGCCGCAAGGGACTCGCCATCGACGAGAATATGTAACCACGACGAGAAGTGGCCGGCTATCTGTTACCTGCTGAGGTTGGATTTCTGCAAGAGGGGCGGGAATTCTTCACAGGACAGAAGGAACTCTGGACAGCGTGCAGTATGCCCACATATTGGAAAATGTGATGCTTCCGTCAGTGCGAATGCTGTACGCAGAAGAGGACGTCACATTGCAAGAGGACCATTCTCCCATTCACAAGTCTGAATTTGGTCAGCAGCGGCTCTCCACAATTGGCGTCAGCGTCATGGACTGGCCGCCACGGGCGGCTTATATGAACCCCATGGAAAACATGTGGGCTGAGGTAGCCAGAACATTAACAGAGAACTGGCCACGAAACAAACCCCAACCAACTACTGCGGACGCTCTTTGGGACTGCATCCTTGGAAGCCTGGGAGGAAGCTGCTTCTTCAGGCTGTTACGTTCGACGGCTTATACATTCTATGCCAAGACGCATAAGAGAAGTACGAAATAATGAAGGATTCTGGATAAAATATTAGAGTCCTTGAAATGTCTTCTTTTTCGTCATTTTTCCTCATTGGGAGCTAGTGGAAGATCGCGTGGCAACAGAAAAGATACAATATGGGTTAGTTTCCCTTTGAGTTGACTTTTTAATTCAAGTGGGTTTCTTTTGAATATACAGTTTGTTAAGTATTCTATTTTGATTTCATTCATATCCTGTCTAGATACTTACAAACTAATCAGCGTAGATGGACTCTGTCACAGTAGTTTTTGTTATTTCAAATACATCTCTCTCTTCCCCACCATCCATGAATACACCCTCCGTCCTCCACACAGTACGCAAAAGATTTCATATTATGTTTACTCGTTGTTAATATCTCCTCTATCCTCTCTCACTCTCTCTCTCTCTCTCTCTCTCTCTCTCTCTCTCCCTCTCTCTCTCTCTCTGACACTATCGCCAAGAGTGCCCTTCTATTCCATTCCCCCAAAACTTTATAAACAAATCTAGCGGTTTCCATTGACGCTACATTTTCTCTTTTAATTGCTGCTGTCTTTCTCTCTATCATTCCTCTCGACACTTATGAAACCGTATTCTTTGATCTCCCCTTCCCTATAACCCATTATTCATTCTGAAAACAGTCCTTCCTTATCTCTCGGTCCTAAGATAAAACGAACTGTGGCACACATCTAAGCAAGCAATACTTTGCAAGTATTTCACGCTTATATTTTGCACTTCTGCACTCTTCTTCACCCCTAGTAACGCCAAGTGCAGAACGCCAGTAAGCTCCGTAGTTCAATAGCCGCAGTAAAGGTAACATCCCTTCGCTGCCGACTGGGGCAGAGCGGCATTCGTTTGAGCTGTGACAGATGGAGAAACCCCGGAATGCAGAGACTCTGTCACCTGTAAGCCGTCGTAAACTAGGAAACGTATTTCATTTAATGAACCAATGGCCATGTAAGTTCTCAAGGCTCTTACTTTATTTGAAACTGAGACGTTGAAAATTGTGGTGCTGGACTGGGATTCGAATTCGATTCTTTCAAACTCTTCTAGGCCTCCACAAAATCCACCTATCTGGTTTCGAATCCTGATAAGCACAAAATATTCATTATTTCATTTCAAGCCCTAGCATGGGCACACCGAACTACTAGTGAAGAATAGTTGTATTTTCAACGTCTCTTCGTGCGTTGTCAGCTGTAACGTGTTCGTTTCAACTCACAGTTACATGATGAGCTTTTTATCACAACATTACAAGATCAAACGTTTCCTTACATCTTTTCAAGTTCAAACATTTTTCTCCATCCTACTGGCGAAAACGGATTTGGGTTTTACGTTGTGTTCGTTGTGATCACCAACGACGATATGTAGTGGATTCAACTTCTAGCCAGCAGAGTATTTTCCATCACATCATTGAAAGTACAAACATGCCACTCCTAGCTATTATTGGAAAAGAATTTGATAGTTAAAGTGTCTTCATGACCACGTGTGCGGGGTTTGAATTCCATTCAGCACAGAACTTTTCTTCGCCTGATGTCTAGCTAACCATGCTCACATCTCGCTACTGATGAACCAGCAATAGCTATTTATCGTCTGTTCCTGGCTAGAAAACGACGGCGCTAGATGCTGGGTTCGAATCCCAGTCAGGCAAAAACAATTCTATCGTCATTTAAGGTTCAAACATCTCGCTATTGGTGAAAACATTTGATATTTAACTTCTGATTTTACGTACTTCGTTAACAATCCGATTAGGTGCGGGGTTCGCATCCCTGTCACAAGCTTTGTACTCAGAACCTCTGTGGCGTAATACATCGACTATTGGAAGCTACTGTTTGAAAAATGTTCAAATGTGTGTGAATTTCTAAGGGACCAAACTGCTGATGTCATCGGTCCCTAGACTTACACACTACTTAAACTAACTAATGATAAGAACAACACGTACACCCATGCCCGAAGGAGGACTCGAATCTCCGGCGGGAGGGGCCGCGCAGTTAATGACATGGCGCCTCTAACCGCGCGGCCACTCCGCGCTGCTTGAAAAATGTTTAGCATACATATATGAAATGAGACCTCCAATGAAAGTATAATTCTTACTACACTTTTCTTGAATATCAAAAATAAACAAGAAACCTAACAGCTTCCATACGACATGTAGCAATAATCTAAAGCATCATGACACATGTGGTCTATATGAACATTACTGCGAACCACGTCGATTCCTTTATGCTTGATGTCTTCCTTGACGATGGTGACATCTTCCGGAAGGATAACTGTCCTCTAAACACCAAAACCCCGTGGGGTACAGTCGTTTGACTACACACAATGGGTACCGCGAGTGACTACTAGAGACCAAAGGTCTTTATGACAGTCAGTCAAAGCGTCAACTAATATCGTCATACAAAACATATTAGGAAACACGTTCTTAGCGATGAGACACCCCATAGCACTCATAAACTAACCTTAATTACAACAAGTGACATTCCAAAAGTTCTGAGAAAACGGATTATTTTACATGTATCGTACAGTAATCCTTAGTCAAAATTAAATACTTGAGACAATATATGGAGTTAACAAAGCTGTACGGCAATTGGAAGAAAGTTTTTCGCTCTCTAAAAGGTTTTCCATCCACATGCTGAACGTCGCTCAACGGCGAGTGGCTCTGGAAACTGGATATTGGACGAACCAGTAAAAAACGCGATTAACGCCAACAAACACTCTACGGAAATCTCAACATTAACAGCGAATCATTAGTAATATCATTGTTATCGTAACACATCAACAAGCTACGTGTACACAAATCTGAACTTTAAATGACATGACCAACGTCGTCGTTCTGGACCTGGATTCAAACTCAGCATCTATAGCCATTGCTAACTAAGCTAAGCTTTGTTTGTGCCTTATTGAGACCCGATCACTAGGCATAAAGAGAAGTTAGGACGTTTGCACCAGTATCATTTATCAATTCAGATCCTGAAAATAAATGACGAAAATGTTTGTACTGAACTGGGAATCCTGTCATAACGGTTACCTTCCTGGGATCTACCCATCATAACGGTTACCTTCCTGGGATCTACCCACAACGACGTTTAATATGGTGTCATTCACAAGGAACAAGGTATGCTCATGTTTAAAATTGAAATGCCATCGTGTAAGCCGGCCGGAGTGGCCGTGCGGTTCTAGGCGCTACAGTCTGGAACCGAGCGACAGCTACGGTCGCAGATTCGAATCCTGTCTCAGGCATGGATGTGTGTGATGTCCTTTGGTTAGTTAGGTTTAATTAGTTCTAAGTTCTAGGCGACTGATGACCTCAGAAATTAAGTCGCATGGTGCTCAGAGAGAGCCATCGTGTAAAGCTTGTGACAGGGATGCGAACCCCGCACCTAATCGGATTGTTAACGAAGTACGTAAAATCAGAAGTTAAATATCAAATGTTTTCACCAATAGCGAAATGTTTGAACCTTAAATGACGATAGAATTGTTTTTGCCTGACTGGGATTCGAACCCAGCATCTAGCGCCGTCGTTTTCTAGCCAGGAACAGACGATAAATAGCTATTGTTGGTTCATCAGTAGCGAGATGTGAGCGTGGTTAGCTAGACATCAGGCGACGAAAAGTTCTGTGCGGAATGGAATTCAGACCCCGCACACGTGGTCATGAAGACACTTTAACTATCAAATTCTTTTCCAATAATAGCTAGGAGTGGCATGTTTGTACTTTCAATGATGTGATGGAAAATACTCTGCTGGCTAGAAGTTGAATCCACTACATATCGTCATTGGTGATCACAACGAACACAACGTAACACCCAAATCCGTTTTCGCCGGTAGGATGGAGAAAAATGTTTCAACTTGAAAAGAGGTAAGGAAACGTTTGATCTTGTAATGTTGTGATAAAAAGCTCATCATGTAACTGTGAGTTGAAACGAACACGTTACAGCTGACAACGCATGAAGAGACGTTGAAAATACAACTATTCTTCACTAGTAGTTCGGAGTGCACATGCTAGGGCTTGAAATGAAATAATGAATATTTTGTGCTTATCAGGATTCGAAACCAGATAGGTGGATTTCGAGGAGGCCTAGAAGAGTTTGAAAGAATCGAATTCGAATCCCAGTCCAGCACCACAATTTTCAACGTCTCAGTTTCAAATAAAGTAAGAGCCTTGTGAACTTACATGGCCATTGGTTCATTAAATGAAATACGTTTCCTAGTTTACGACGGCTTACAGGTGACAGTCTCTGCCCTCCGGGGTTTCTCCATCTGTCACAGCTCAAACGAATGCCGCTCTGCCCCAGTCGCCAGCGAAGGGATATTGAACTACGGAGCTTACTGGCGTTCTGCACTTGGCGTTACTAGGGGTGAAGAAGAGTGCAGAAGTGCAAAATATAAGCGTGAAATACTTGCAAAGTATTGCTTGCTTAGATGTGTGCCACAGTTCGTTTTATCTTAGGACCGAGGGATAAGGAAGGACTGTTTTCAGAATGAAGAATGGGTTATAGGGAAAGGGAGATCAAAGAATACGGTTTCATAAGTGTCGAGAGGAATGATAGAGAGAAAGACAGCAGCAATTAAAAGAGAAAATGTAGCGTCAATGGAAACCGCTAGATTTGTTTATAAAGTTTTGGGGGAATGGAATAGAAGGGCACTCTTGGCGATAGTGTCAGAGAGAGAGAGAGGGAGAGAGAGAGAGAGAGAGAGAGAGAGAGAGTGAGAGAGGATAGAGGATATATTAACAACGAGTAAACATAATATGAAATCGTTTGCGTACTGTGTGGAGGACGGAGGGTGTATTCATGGATGGTGGGGAAGAGAGAGATGTATTTGAAATAACAAAAACTACTGTGACAGAGTCCATCTACGCTGATTAGTTTGTAAGTATCTAGACAGCCTATAAATGAAATCAAAATAGAATACTTAACAAACTGTATATTCAAAAGAAACTCACTTGAATTAAAAAGGCAACTCAAAGGAAAACTAACCCATATTGTATCTTTTCTGTTGCCACGCGATCTTCCACTAGCTCCCAATGAGGAAAAATGACGAAAAAGAAGACATTTCAAGGATGTAACCTCCCCACAAACATTTTGAAAGTCAATAATAGTGAAATTGTAGCCTCCCAGCAAGAATATGAAAGTCAATGTTAAGTGATATGTTGTCTTCCCACAAAACTGAATAATAAAAATTAGTCAAGCGTAACCTCCTTGCAAAATTAAAGAATAATAATGGCCCAAATGTAAACTCCCCACAAAATTAACGTTAAGATGATTGCTCATTAAACCCACAATAATATTAATTAAATAATGAACCATGAACTGAATGTACCATCTCAACACAAATAATTAAACCTGATAAATTTTATAAGGGCAGCTGCGCTGACCTTCGGCCCTGTGAAATAATTAAACCTGATAAATTCTTACCTCAGTAACACTGCATCTATATCTGCTCTTATTTTTCGGCACAGCTCCGTGCAATGCTGGCCTATATTTAATTTTGATTCTTGGAGGAAATGCATAGGAAATATTCTTTAAATTGAAATGAATGCTTTTTCTTCAAAAGAGTGGAAAAATTCTTTACATTGAAACGATTACTTTTCTTTAAAAGATTTACTTTATAAAAAATTATTATTGGGGCATTTGTTGAACAAATTAATTACAATTACCATACATTACTAGATGTGCGCAAAAAATTTTTATTGGGGCATTTTTTGAACAAATTAATTACAATTAACATACGTTATTAGCTGAGCGCAATACTGCTTCATTACCTTCTACAATAATACACATCGTCCACCTCAATCCTGACCAGACTCGTAGGCAGAGCACACCGCGGACGCATGCCGTCTCGCTACATACTAGCACTGACTGAGTACAACTATCCGACTGTCTACTCCTTCTGCCCACTCGCCACACACTACTGCCGACTGACTACTACTGCAGACAGAGTGCAACTCGCAACTGAACGCTCGCGCAGTCAAGCGCAGACTAGCAACGATAAATAACTCTCTGGTCAGAGATTCTGTCATGCCTCACCATCGCTGGTAATGAGTACATACGTGTTTCATAACCCTCCACTGGGGGGGGGGGCAAAAATTTGGCACCGATGGTGAGTCATTTGGACTTGCCATGAGCAACAAATTTTTTCTTAACTAACTAACTTTACAATCACAGAATATACAGGTACATATTTATAGAACATGAAGTAAATATAGTGCACATGCACTGAGTACAGAACATATCAGGTAATGACAAAATATATATACAATGAGTACAGAACATATCAGCAAAAAAATGTATATTCACTGAGTAGAAATCATGTTAACAAAATGACAAAAGTGCACATGCACTGTAGTTCACAACATATTTGCAAATCACAAAAATGTATAGGCCATAAATACAAATCATGATAACAAAAATGATTTTTTTTTACTATGTCACAAGAGTTATGATAGGAAAGGGAAGGATTGCGTCATGGTTGCAGCACTTTAGGTTGCACGCAGCTGCACTGATAGTCCATATCTTTCTACAGAAGCACAACACCAAGTGAGGCAATCTAAAGTTCTTTTCCCAGAAGTATTAATCAGCGTAGCCAAGACACTGAAATGCCGTAGTAATATTCCATGTTATCCTTATGGTAGTACATTAGGTACACCAAACAGTGGGACCATAATAGCATCTTCATCGCTCATGGTGGTGGACAGCATGTCGTGTCAACACCACGTTCTTGTCTGTTACAACAACGTAGAATTAGTGCAAAAACCAAATATAGTGCTCCATGATCATGAGGATATACAGGACAAATGGATATTGCAGTAATGCCAGGTAATTAGAAGGTGAAGGACATTAAGTCACATACTAGTCTTCATTGAGAATTACACTAGTAATGGGTGGCACTCATTGCCCAGTTATTGAACATTTCTGTACCATGTACGTAGTATTACAGAATAATGTTCATGAGTAACTTTACGGAGAACATTGGCACTCATTGCCTAATTACAAACCATCAGAAGTTATTTACAGATAACATTGGCACTCATTGCCTAATTACAAACCATCAGAAGTCATTTACAGAGAACGTTGGCACTCATTGCCTAATTACAAACCATCAGAAGTCATTTACAGATAACATTGGCACTCTTTGCCTAATTACGAACCATCAGAAGTCATTTACAGAGAACATTGGCACTCATTGCCTAATTACAAACCATCAGAAGTCATTTACAGAGAACATTGGCACTCATTGCCTAATTACCATCAGAAGTCATTTACAGAGAACATTGGCACTCATTGCCTAATTACAAACTATCAGAAGTCATTTACAGAGAACATTGGCACTCATTGCCTAATTACAAACTATCAGAAGTCATTTACAGAGAACATTGGCACTCATTACCTAATTACAAACCATCAGAAGTCATTTACAGAGAACATTGGCATTTATTGCCTAATTACAAACCATCAGAAGTCATCATTGAAAATGAGTTAATAAATGGCATAATTAATCTAATTATAGTAAACATTGTCCTCATAGTTCATCTTATTACATTAATCAGTGGCATTCATTTGCCTGTTACAAAGCATTTTTTTGTGCTAGCAATGCATTGCATTGGGTTCGATAATTAATAATAATATACGCTTTTGAGTTATTGCTGCAAATGAAGATGTGTAACTTCATTCGTCATGAGTCAGCTGTATCAAGATTATGAAACAAGTAGAGTATATGTAATCACATTCATAAATGACATGGGTTTAATGAAAAACTGCTTATAGTACATTAATTTCATGAATAATTTCTCCTGCAAAATATACAAAAATGGATTATTAGACTGAAAGAAGAAACGCATTTTATGCTGAAACGTAGTGAACTTCGAATTAACAGGTAGTGAAATTTGTATAAAATGTGTTCCCTAGCTGTCCTTTCCAAAACCTTCAGTCATCATACTATGCAATACAACACATACTGTCAAAACGAACTGCAACAAATACTTAAATAACTACAGAGCATAAATACATAAACTTCAACATCATCCTCATCTGTAAAGAAAAAACTTCATTATCCATCACTTCATTATCATAACTCCATTATTATCATCACCTGTAAAGAAAAACTTCATTATTCATAGCTGCTTATTCTTCATCATTATTCATCACCATTCATTATCATCTGCAAAAAAAATCACTTCATTATTCATTACACAACTATTCCTTATTTCTAGCATATTTCCTCACTAAAACTAAGATGTGAAGTTCTGTCTGACAGCCTGCATCAATCGCTTCGTATTCTGAAAGAAAAAATTAGTTAAGACTGCTATTCTACGATGTGTATAGTATATTCTTGTTAATGCTTGTTAATTCTGATCCATTTACTCTTCCTCATAAGGTTTTTGCATCTTCTTTCGTTTATTCCGTAGGTGAAATTCCCATTTCTGTTTAATTTATTTCCTTTACACGTTATTTCTTTCTGAAAATGATGAACAAAGATTAATGTCTTGCATTTATTCATATACCCATTAGATAAAAACTGGTTTATAGTGATATAATTAAGCATACAGCATTGCATGACAGAAAACGTATTATGTCAAAAAATGTAGACAGTGCTCAGATGCAAAAATGTACACAGCATATCATAATGCAGCAGCAAAAAATGTAAAAATAGTAACGATGTTGAGATATCATAGGGCAAAAATGTCAAAGTCAACTGGTGTTTGCTATATCTTAACTATTTCATAATGCATACAAACAAACAAGAAAGCAATCATACATACATAAAAAAATGGAAAATGGGCACTATCTGATGTGTAACAAGAAAAGCGACCTGCTAACCTTACCTTGCCGCGCACTTGCCAAGAAAAAATACGACAATCATTAGTAAGTAATCACATAAATATAATTGCATAAGTGGTCATAAAATGTGTAAGTTCATCTGGAAAAATACGCATGGTCTGATGTGTAATGACAAGAAGAGCGACCTGCTAACCTTACCTTGCCGGGCACTTGCCAAGAATAAATACGATAATCGTCAGTAAGTAGTCACATAAATATAATTGCATAAGTGGTCATAAAAAGTGTAAGTTTATTTGGAAAAATGTGCACGGTCTAATGTGTAACGACAAGAAAAGCGACCTGCTAACCTTACCTCGCCGGTCACTTGCCAAAAAAAAAAAAAAAAATACGATAATCATCAGTAAGTATTCACATGAATATAATTGTATAAGTGGTCATAAAAATTAGGAAATGGTACTACAGCATGTTAAATCATAAAGTATCTTCATTTAATAAAAGGTTTAATATTCGATATGTGGTGGTTTCCTTTCGATTTTCTGGTTCTCAAAGTTTCGACGCGTACAACATTGGGGTGAGGAATGCTGCGAATCCGATATAGACCTGCGTATAGAAGTTCAAATTTACTGCACCTACCTTTTATTTTGTTGGATAAATAGTGTGTACGTACTAATATCTTCTGTCCAACGTGAAAGTCACGGCGTATACAAACCTGTTTTTGTTGTCTTCTCCGGCGCTCTGCGGCACGTTTGATGTTGTTCAGCGCAATGTCAATTATTTCATGGTGTCGTAGTCGACGAGATGTAGGAAAGTTTACTAATTCTTTAATTTTGTTAGGTGGTTCAACATTTTTCAGTATAACAGACGGAGATAGCATAGTGGATTCATTTGGTATGGAATTAATTACATCCTGGAATGAGTGTATGTGTGTGTCCCAATCAATATGTCTTTTATGGCAGTATATTCTACACAGTTTACCAATTTCTTTCATTAATCGTTCACAAGGGTTCGAAGAAGCATGGTACCTGGATATATAGATCGGAGAAATGTTTCTAGCTCGTAACATACATGTCCATATAGCAGATCGAAACTGTGATCCATTGCCGGAAATTACTTTCAACACATGCCCTACATGAAATAGAAAATGTTTTACAAATGCTTTCGAAACAGTTTTAGCAGTAGCTTTGCGTAACGGAGTGAAGGTAACAAATTTTGAAGTGAGTTCAACACCAACAAAGATGTAGCAAAAACCTCTATTAGTTCTGGGAATCGGACCAAAAATGTCTACAGCGGCTATATGTCTTAATTTAACAGGTACAATGGGATGTAATGGAGGAATATGTGAAGTCGTGTCTGACTTAGCTTTCTGGCAGATTTTACATGACGCCAAAACTCGTCGTATAAGTTTCTCCATGTTGGCAAAATAACAGTTCTGTCTCAGTATAAGAAAACATTTTCTGGCTCCGTAATGTGCGTAACTTAAATGAGTATACCAGATTAAATTGTTAACAATGACGCTGAAATTTGCTTTGCAGAAGTTGGTTGCGATGTCTTGCTGATTGTTGCTGAGAGAACGAGATAGTGCGTCTGCTACAACAATTTGTGTGCCGGGAACGTGAACAATTGTAAAATTAAATTCCTGCAAATAAAGCTTCCATATGCTTAATCCGTCGTGAGTAAATTTAGCCGAAAGTGAAAATTGTTTTGCTCTATGGTCTGTGTAAACGGTGGTGTGTCTTCCATAAAGAAAATGCCTAAATCTCGTAAAAGCCCAAACAACACATAATGTTTCCAGTTCTGTAACGGAATAATTTCGTTCAGCAGGTGACAGAATGCGACTTGCAAATGCGTTGTTTTTAATTACTGTTGAGCCATCTTCTTCAATTTCCTGAAAAATATGTACGCCTAAAGCGGTGTTAGAACTGTCGGTCGCAATGGAAAAATTTCTGGTAAGATCTGGGTGCGATAAAAGTGGTGCATTCAACAAAGCATGTTTCAGGTTCATAAATTCAGTATGTGCTTGCTTATCCCAGGACCAAATAGTGTTTTTCCCTGTCAATTGGCATAATCTAGGGGTGTCTAAAGCAGAGTAATGAATAAATTTACGAAAAAAGTTAATTAAACCCAAAAAGCTGCGTAGTTGTTTCTTCGTCGTAGGAACAGTAATGTCACGTAAAGCTTGAAGTTTTTCCGGGTCAGGCGCAATGCCTTCTGCTGAAATTAAATGTCCAAGAAATTTTATAGAAGTTTTGCCAAAATGCGATTTACTGAGATTAACTGTGAGTCCTTGTGCACGAAAAGTTTGCAACAGTTGTTCAAGAATCAAATTGTGTTTATACCAGTTAGCTTCTGCAATAAGAATGTCGTCTACGTACGTTGTGATTCTGTCTTTAAGTTCTGCCGGAAGTATTGTGTTCCAACCGCGAATAAAAGCTGCAGAAGAAATAGTTAAACCGAATGGTAATTTACAAAACTGATAACAGTCACCAAAACAGAGAAATGCTGTGTGCTTTCTGCAGTTCGTATGGACCTGAATTTGCCAAAATCCCGATTTCAGATCTAGTATAGAATAAATAGCAGTACCGTGAAATTTCTGTAGTAGTTCCTCTAGTGTCTGTGGTCGATCTGTTTCATTAATAATTATGTCATTGATGTGACGTGAATCAAGCACGAGGCGAAGTGAGCCATCCCTTTTCTAAACAATATGGAGCGGGTTTATGTATGGACTAACTGCCGGTTCGATAATTCCTTGGTCAAGCATAGCTTGCAATTCTTTCTTAACTTGTTCTCTATGAATATATGGAATGGGATAATGCTTGGCTTTAAATGTATCGTGCTTTTCGACTTGAAATTCATACATAAAACCGGACATAGTACCAGGAATGTAGTCAAAAACTGGAGCTTGCTGTAAAAGAATTTTGTGTAGTTGCGTGCGTTCGTTGTCTGTATTTGCACTGCTCTGTTTAACTTTATCAGAAATCATCTGCATAACGTCGTAGTCGGCTTCGTCTGGAGTATTATAGTTATGTACGTACGTATCTGTGAACAATGTGGAATTACAGTCTATGCTACGTGATACGGAAATGACCTCAGTACAATTAATTGTTTGTTCTTCCGCAGATAACGAGTGCTGAAATTCTAAAGCCAGTTGTACATTTTCATCCTTCAACATTAAATAGGAATTTTGAAAATCAATAACTGCGTCGTGTTGTACCAGAAAATTAGTACCTAAAATAATGTCTGTTGTCAATAAGGGAACAATCCAAAAATTTGAGTGAAATGTGTGACCTGCAATACAAAATGATAAATGTGTCTGTAATTTAACGTCTACTCCTTTACTCGATACTGCTCCTTTCACTTTCGTTTTGCCTAATGGTAATGTAGGATAGGTATTCTCTTTGTTACACTCGGTGAAAGTTTCTTCATTTATTACTGACATAGGTGATCCAGAATCGATTACTAATGAAAACTTCGATGAACCAATTTTAATTTCGATGACAGGGTGTGAAATAGTTTTCTGAACAATTGGTCTTTCCTGCAAAAGAGTGTCTCTGATGTCGTCAAAAGTAATAATATTTTCGTGAACAACATTCTGCGTGTCAAAAGTAGTGTTTGTGTTGCTGGAAGATGCGACCTGTACAGTATCTAGTCAAATTCTATCCGACGTGTTACTATTTTCAGGAGGATGCTGTGGCATTTCCACTATTTGTACTGTTCTATTATTTCTTCCAGACGTATTACACTCAGGATGATACCTACTGTCTGGTTCATTCATGATAATATGTTGTTGCTGATGTTCTTGCTGCTGATAAGACCGACTGTTATTATACGTACGCTGAAAATCGTGCTCATTATTTTTACATCTGTCGTGATAGTCAGTCCTATGCGGTGCATTGCGATAGGAATTGAAATATTGTGTTTTCTGTAAGTACTGATTCCCTTGTTGCTGTGCGTTACTGTTTGTTGGAGCAGATGCTATACGTGCACGCGGCGAAACATTAAAGCTTGGTTGACCTTGTATACCACATTGTTGGTTAGGTATGCTAACCGGCTCGCTTTCATGCTGTTGCGGTGAAAGACGTCTACTGTAACCAAAATGCGTTCGATGTTGCTGATAATTTTGACGATTGCTGATAATGCTATACATACTGATGATCACAATTTTATCAGTTATTAAAATTACCGCGGCAGTTATTATTTCGGGAGTGTCTAAAGAGAACTGTCACTTTCGGTAAAACTTGTCTTATCGGGTTTTCTTTACACGTTTCTTAATACTAGCTAGAGCAATAGTTAAAGAGCTGTTTTGATAGATATAAAGGATAGTAGAAGAGAAGGCAGCAGTGCAGAAAACTTAAGATGAAACAGCACTACTACAGCTCGGTGTCCTGTGCACGCTACGGCACATACTCATTAAAGCGTAATGAATCCCCTGAGGTCATTTATGCGCTACAAATAAATTTTAGCTTTTGCGTTACAGGCAATGCCGGTAAAAATTCAAAAATAAATTGCTGTATCCATGCTAATTGTAGTTTCTGCATTACACGAAATGTTGGTAAAAGTTCAAGAGCAAATTGTCGTACCCAGTTCAATGCGGGTACCTGTGTTCTGTCATTATTAAATTTCTTAGATTTTCTTACACATACAAATTGCTTATAATCAACGTTCTTGTCACTGAATTTGAGAACACATTCAGGTTTGTTTGAGAATCTGTTTGTCTGTGTCATTTCGGATTTCAAGTTGCGTAGCTTTTCGGATTTTAACTCGCGTAGTCTCTGTAAATTGCTTAAGTTATACTGGCTGTGTGAGTGTGAGAAATATTCGGAATTTGCTGTATGCTGTGACGTGTTATTAATTGCAATATTTTCTATCTCTGTCACTTCTTGTTGTAAAGTTGACAATTTTCTACGCAATGTACGTATTATTAGACGAATCTATCTAATTGTCTGCTGTAAATTTTGGAATGCAGGTGTTTGGTTAAACAAAATCGTTGCAGTATCGTCTGATTTGCTGTCATTATTATTTTCAATAACGTCAATACGACTGGCCAATTCATCATATTTTTCAGTCAGTATTTTTACCTGATCATCGTTTTTAGTGTCAGAAGCATTAATCTGTTTTTGTAATTTACTTGTGGTTTCATTCAATTTTTTAACGTCGGCTTTGATGACATCGGAATCCTGTGTTAGCTCTAATTGTTCGAGTCTGTCGGTCACTGTTTGAAAATCTACTGTGTGTGTATCTGTTTTTGATTTAAGATCGGAAATTTCATCACGTAATTCGGTGTTCAACTGTTCGATGGTATTAATTTTGTCCGATACTGTAGAAATATTGCTGTCTACTTATGTTTTTGCTTTCGCAAACAATTGACGTTTGTCTTCCTGTCTCTGTGCAGTAACTGTTTCCATGACTTGTCGTTTTACTTTATTTTGTTCCTGTATGAATTTACGGAAACGCGTTTCACTGTTTTGTAGGTGGTGATTAAGCGTTCGTCAATTGGCTGTTCTGTTGGTCGAACTTCGTGTCTATTTTTCTATCCAGTGTGCGCGAAAGTTCTGCTGTCATCAATTTAAACTCGTCCCGTAACTGTGTTGCTTTTTCAGAGCATTGTTTACCGACTGCACTAATTTCGCCTCTAAGTGCTTGTTGTAGTTGTTTGCATATCCCTTAATTCTTGAGCAACAGATCTAATTTCTTCGCTACTTTTCCCAGCACAAGCCTCAATTTCCTCGCGTAATTGTTCTTTAGTATCATGACACTGTGCGGCAATGGCTGTAATCCGTTCACTAAGCTGTCTGGAATTGTTGTCTAATTTTTCATTCAACTGTTTGGAATTGTTGTCTAATTTTTCATTAATTTCATGAATAAATTGTTTGTGATTGTAGTCTTGTCTTTCATTCTGTTGTTTGAAATTTTCATTAAGTTGTAGTTTGAAATTTTCACTAAGTTGTTGTTTGAGATCTTCACTAAGTTGTTTGGACTTGTCGTCCTGTTTTTCATCCATTTGTCGTAAAAATGCCATAACTTGATCCCAGCCAAAATTATCGCCTCTATTCTCCGTGCTGTGTGATGGCGTACCTGCAATTGTCACGTTTTGTGTGACCATTTGGTCATTCTGTGATTCACCAGAAGGTTTGCCAATCGGATGAACACTGTTAGTCGCTACACTGGAATTAAATAAATCCGTCGTACTCTGATTACTCTGTTCATTTTTAATAGAAAAATTTGTCTGTAAATTTTGCAAACCGGTTGTGTTAAGCTGGGCAGAGCTCATTGCAACAAATCACCCCGCGTCATCAATTGTCGTCAAATTAACAGAGGACACAATTAAGTTCGTCTGTTCATCACTAGGATCAAAATCAACATTAGTGGTCGGTACACACTGATTGTCCGTAAACGGAGGATTGTCATCATTACACTGCGTGTCGCAAGTACTATCGGTCAAGTTCTTTCACTCATTATACTTCGCGATGTACTGTTAACAGTCTTTCGCGGCATTTTTACACAAATCACAATTATTCAATAATGAAACAAAGACAATACAAAATGCAACAAACACAAATACAACAAAGAGCAACAAATTGCCGATGATCTGGGGAAGAAAGAATGACAAATTAGAAAATGCGTTGCGCCAAATGCTAATTATACTAAGTAAATAAGAGCAGATATCTGACTACTTATCAGAAGAATCACAAAGAAATACGATCCTGGCCCGGATGTCACCAAGTGTAACTTCCCCACAAAAATTTTGAAAGTCCATAATAGTGAAATTGTAACCTCCCAGCAAGAATATGAAAGTCAATGTTAAGTGATATGTTGTCTTCCCACAAAACTGAATAATAAAAATTAGTCAAGCGTAACCTCCTTGCAAAATTAAAGAATAATAATGGCCCAAATGTAAACTCCCCACAAAATTAACGTTAAGATGATTGCTCATTAAACCCACAATAATATTAATTAAATAATGAACCATGAACTGAATGTACCATCTCAACACAAATAATTAAACCTGATAAATTTTATAAGGGCAGCTGCGCTGACCTTCGGCCCTGTGAAATAATTAAACCTGATAAATTCTTACCTCAGTAACACTGCATCTATATCTGCTCTTATTTTTCGGCACAGCTCCGTGCAATGCTGGCCTATATTTAATTTTGATTCTTGGAGGAAATGCATAGGAAATATTCTTTAAATTGAAATGAACGCTTTTTCTTCAAAAGAGTGGAAAAATTCTTTAAATCGAAACGATTACTTTTCTTTAAAAGATTTACTTTATAAAAAATTATTATTGGGGCATTTGTTGAACAAATTAATTACAATTACCATACATTACTAGATGTGCGCAAAAAATTATTATTGGGGCATTTTTTGAACAAATTAATTACAATTAACATACGTTATTAGCTGAGCGCAATACTGCTTCATTACCTTCTACAATAATACACATCGTCCACCTCAATCCTGACCAGACTCGTAGGCAGAGCACACCGCAGACGCATGCCGACTCGCTACACACTAGCACTGACTGAGTACAACTATCCAACTGTCTACTCCCTCTGCCCACTCGCCACACACTACCGCCGACTGACTACTACTGCAGACAGAGTGCAACTCGCAACTGAACGCTCGCGCGGTCAAGCGCAGACTAGCAACGATAAATAACTCTCTGGTCAGAGATTCTGTCATGCCTCGCCATCGCTGGTAATGAATACATACGTGTTTCAAGGACTGTAATATTTTATCCAGAATCCTTCATTATTTCGTACTTCTCTTATGCGTCTTGGCATAGAATGTATAAGCCGTCGAACGTAACAGCCTGAAGAAGCAACTTCCTCCCAGGCTTCCAAGGATGCAGTCCCAAAGAGCGTCCGCAGTAGTTGGTTGGGGTTTGTTTCGTGGTCAGTTCTCTGTTAATGTTCTGGCTACCTCAGCCCACATGTTTTCCATGGGGTTCATATAAGCCGCCCGTGGCGGCCTTCTTCAATGAGAGCGACGACTCTATCTCGAATAGACCTCTCCTAGTGAGCCATTACGGCAGACAGCCTGATGTGTATTTCTGCTTGCCGCTCTTATGCTGATGTCAGGAGAGGAGGTAAAAATATTTACATCAAATGGAGCGGCAGAGGCAGAGGCATGCGGCGCAGCCGTGCTGGCTCGTCCCGGGCTGTTGGCCCACCAATGCCACTTCCGTCTCGCCTCGGCCAGCCTGGCTGGCCCGTAGCTCGCGAGCCGCGGCTAGTACAGACCCGGGCCGCAAGGCCACGATCACCACTTGAAGGATCAAAAGTTACACCTAACCTACCCAAGTCTGTAGTATAAACTAACGCAGCTACAGCTATTATGCTATAACATGTGCAGGGACGCCTACAGTTGACGATTCATTCAAACATTTTACGAACAATACCTTCAAAAATACATTCATTTTAAACATAGCTACCACAAAATATTTCACCTAGCTTGCAATAGCATGACGCAGGAAACTATTATTTCTTGTAAGCGCTCTGCATTAGATGTTAGCTTAAGAAAACGCGTATTCAACCACGACAACTAAGCGGAATGTAAAAGTAAACAGGTTTGGCGGCAGCTTCTCCAAATAATAGTATATACGTAGTATATAATACACGTTTTCTGCACTTATAACATGTACTCAGTCTCTCTGAAACAATACGTGGTGCACGACGGAAATTACTTTCTGCTGAGGCACTTCATTTACATCTCAATGATACACGACTACTAGAGAACATTGCTCTTCGGCAGTCAATCCACTTGTAAATTAACACCATGATATCGCAGATATGAGGAACACGTTACTAGGGATGAGAAAGACCTTAAGCTTTGCAACTAAACATGCTACTCCTAGCTACTACTGAATAAGAATTTGATTATTATCGTGTCTTCATAACCATTTGTGCGGCGTTGACTCTCAGTCAGCACAGACATTTTCGTCGCCTTATTTCTAGTTATACGTGGGCATATCTCGCTAATGGTGCACCAACATTGGACATTTCTCGTCTGTTCCTGGTTAGACAACGACGGCGGTAGGCGCCGGGTTCGAATCCCGGTCAGGCAATACAACTTCAGTCGTCATTTAAGGTTCCAACCTCACTACTGGTGACAAACTGTGATATCTACATTCTGATTTTACGTACTTATTCAACAATCCGATTAAGTGTTGGGTTCGCATCCTTGTCACCAGCATTACGTGATGGCATTTCAATTTTAAACATGTGCATCCTTTGTTCCTTGACAATGCAACAATATACAACGTCTTTCGAGGTTAATTACCAAGAAGTTAACTGTCATGTTAGGGTTCCTGGTTTCGTACAAACATTATCGTCATTTACGTTCAAGTTGAGAATTGATAAGTGATACTGGTGCAAACGTCAATATTTGACGTCTCTTTTTGCCTAGTGATCGAGTGTCGATAAGGCACATAGCTTTGCTTGGTTAACAATGGCTTTACGTTCTGCGTTTGGATCCGGATCCAGAACGAAGACGTTGGTCATGTCATTTAAAGTTGTAAGAGGTATGCGCTGCCTGCGACATGAGAATCGCTGACCAGAGAGCAGTGTTGACTGCAGTACGAACTGTGTAACTGTAGCAGTTAGTTGTTGCTAGTCGCTAGTCTGAGGTTGTCTGCGCTTGTCTGGAGTCTGCTCTGGTCAGGAGTCCGGAGCCTGAGTATTATTGTATAAGGTAAAAAGCAGCCTCGCGCATATCTAGTAATGTATCTGAACTGTCATCCAAATGTTTTAAAAAAATGTCCTAATAATAATTTTCGTAATATAAAGTAATTTTTTTTAAAAAAAAGTATTCATTTCAAAAAATCAGTTGCTTCCTTTCACAAATCACAAATGTATAGGCCAGCATTACACGGAGCTGTGCTGGAAAAATGTTAAGTAAGAGCAGATATATTCGCCGTTTTTATTGAGGTAAGAATTTTTTGCTTTTTTATTCAGAATCATTATACAGGGCCATGACGCAGCACTGCTTTCGTCCTAAGATTTACCAGGTTACTGAATTTATTTTTTTAATTATGAGGTTTAAGAATTTTTCTGTTTCGTGCTTACATTAAATGAGAAAAGAATTTTGTGGGTACATTAAATGTGAATGCATTTCTGTACAGAACCAATTTTGGGAACCAATATTGTTCTGAGGTTACACCAAATTAGAATCACATTCATTTTTCATATTTAAATTCATTTTTATTATTTCGTGTGGGGAGGTTACACTTGGCGACCCTGCCAGGATCGTATTTCTTTGTGAATCTCTGAGAAGTAGTCATATATTTGCTCTTATTTACTTAAATGTAGTTTGCATCTGGCGCAACGCATTTACTAATTTGTCACTCTTTCTTTCACAGATCATTGGCAATTTATTGCTCTTTGTTGTAATTGTGTTTGTTCCATTTTTGCTTTGCCTTTATTTCATTTTTGTGCTTAATTTTGATTTGTGAAAAATGCCGCGAAAAACTGTTAACAGTACATCGCGATGTGCAATGAGTGAAATAGCCCATTCAAATAATTTGACTGATAATACTAGCGACACTCAGTGTCTTAATGACAATCCTCCATTTACAGACAATCAGTGCGTACCGACCACTAGTAATGATTTTAATGCTAATGAGGAGCAAACAAATTCAACTGTGTCCTCTGTTAATTTAACGGCAATTGATGACATGGCACGTTCTGTTACAATGAACGCTACCCAGTTTAACACACCTGATTTGTAAAATTTACACAGTAAACAGATAATTGTTTCTAATGAAGCTGAACAATGTACTCAAAATATGTCAGACTTGTTTGATTCTGATATAGTGACCAATAGTGCACATCTGATTAGCAAACCTTTTCAAGAATCATAGGATGACCAAATGGTTACACAAACTGCGACACATGTAGGTACACCAACACACAGCATAGAAAAGAGAGTCGCTAATTTTGGCTGGGATCAAGTTATGGCAGTATTGCTACAACTTAATAAAAAAATAGACAACAATTCCAAACAGTCGAAGAAAGAACAAGACAATAATTTCAAACAACTTAATGAAAATTTCAAACAGTCCAATGAAAAACAAGACAACAATTACAAACAACTTAATCAAAAACTTGATAACAACTCCAAACAGCTTAGTGAACAGATTACAGCCGTTGCCGTACAATGTCATGATATTAAAGAACAATTACGTGAGGAAATTAAGGCTTGTGCTAGGAACAGTAGTGAAGAAATTAGATCTGTGGCACAAGAATTAAATAATGCACATGCAGCTACAACTAAATTACTTAGAGACGAAATTAGTGCAGTCGCTAAACAATGCTCTGAAAAAGCATCACAGTTACGCGACGAGTTTAAATTAATGTCAGCAGAAATTTCACGCACACTGGATGCGAAAGTTGACGCGAAATTTGACCAACAGATCAGCCAAATTGACGAACGCTTTATCACCACCTACAAAACAGTGAAACGCGTTACCGTAAATTTATACAGGAACAGAATAAAGTAAAGCGACAAGTCATGGAAACAATTACTGCACAGAGACAGGAAGATAAGCGTAAATTGTTTACGAAAGCAAAAACATACATAGACAACAATATTGCTACAGTATCAGACGAAATTAATGCTATCAAGCAGTTGAACACCGAATTACATGATGAAATCTCCGATATTAAAGCGAAAACAGACACACACACAGTAGACTTTCAGACAGTGACCGACAGACTTGAACAATTAGAACTAATACAGGATCCCGATGCCATCAAAACAGACGTGAAAAAATTGAATGAAACCACACGTAAACTCAAAAACAAATTAATGCTTGTGATAATAAAAACGATGATCAGGTAAAAGTACTGACTGAAAAATATGATGAATTGGCCAGTCGTATTGACGTTATCGAAACTAATAATGACACCAAATCAGACGATACGTCACTAGTTTCGTTTAATCAAACACCCGAATTCCAAAATTTACAGCAGACAATCAGTGAGATAGGTTCGTCTAATAATACATTACGTAGAAAATTGTCAACTTTACAGCAAGAAGTGACAGAGATGAAAAATGTCTCAGCCTTTAACACATCACAGCATACGCCACTTTGCGAACATTTGTCAGACTCACACAGCCAATATAATTTAGGTAATTTACAGAGAGTACGTGACTTAGATTCCGAACGGTCACAGACAAACAGATTATCATTCAATCCTGAACCTGTTCAGACGTACAGAGACGATAATTTTTATTACAAGCACTTTCTATCCGTGAGAAAATTTAAAGTATTTAAAAATGACAGAACACAGATTCACCCCTTGGATTGGATACACCAATTTAGCTTTTCTTTTCCACCGACTTGGCCTGTAACACACAAACTCGAATTTATCTGCAGTTTTTTGGAAGGCGAACCGGCAACTCGTATGAGACCGATCGCGAGACAATGCCATTCGGTAGAAGAATTTCAGAATGCTTTTCTGTCAGCGTATTGGTCGAGGACGACACAGCGCGGAATTAAGGATCAATTAATTAGCTTACCGAATTATGAGAACTCAAATTTTTCCACTGTCACGCAATTTTTTGAACACATGGTCCAACAAAACCAGCCATACAGTGAATCTGCACTTATCCAACTATGTATTTCTAAATTACCACGATCATTAAAAGTATCACTTTTAACAGGTCAGCAGAAAGAAAATATTTCGGCATTCAGAGATCTGTTACAGCTTTTGGAAGTTCAGCAATCAAATTATTCCTTCATAAACAAAAATTTTTCACATAATAACCAAGGTCAACAAGGATACAGCAATTACGATCAGCCACGCTATTTCAATAGCAAAGCTAATAGACGCTTCAGGAACGACAACCATCTGAACTTTAATAACAGACAAAATTTTAATTATCAGTATCGTCAAAATTATCAGCAACAGGAACCACATTTTGGTAACAATAGACGCTTTTCACTGCAACAGCATCAAAGCCAGCCGGTTAGCATACCTAACCAACAATGTAATGTACAAGGTCAACCAAGCTTTAATGTTTCGCCGCCTACACGTATAGCGTCAGCTCCAACAAATAGTAACGCACAGCAACAAGGTAATCAGTACATGCAGAAAACACACTATTTCAGCTCATATCGCAATGCACCGTATAGAAATGACTATTATGACAGACATAAAAGTAACGAGCAGAATTTTCAGCGTACGTTTGATATCACTCGGTCTTACCAACAACAAAATCATCCGCAACAACATATCATGAATGAACCAGACAGTAGATATCATCCCGAACGTAATACGTCAGGACGAAATAATAGAACAGTACGAATAGTGGAAATGCCACAGTATCCTCCCGCAAATGATAGCACGTCACATAGAATTTGACTAGATATTTTACAGGTTGCATCTTCCAGCAACGCAAGCACTACTTTTGACACGCAGAATGTTGTTCACGAAAATGTTATTACGTTTGACGACATCCGATACACAGTTTTGCATTAAAAGACAGAATCACAACGTATGTAGACGACCTTCTTATTGCAGAAGCTAACTGGTCTGAACACAATTTGATTCTTGAACAACTGTTGCAAACTTTTCATGCACAAGGACTCACAATTAATCTCAGTAAATCGCACTTTGGCAAAACTTCTATAAAATTTCTTGGACATGTAATTTCAGCATAAGGCATTACGCCTGACCCGGAAAAACTTCAAACTTCACGTGACATTACTGTTCCTACGACGAAGAAACAACTACGCAGCTTTTTGGGTTTAATTAACTTTTTTCGTAAATTTATTCATTACTCTGCTTTAGACACCTCTAGATTATGTCAATTGACAGGTAGAAACACTATTTGGTCCTGGAATAGGCAAGCACATTCTGAATTTGTGATCCTGAAACAAGCTTTGTTGAATGCACCACTTTTATCACATCCAGATCTTACTAGAAATTTTTCCATTGTCACCGACAGTTCTAACACCGCTTTAGGCGTACCCATTTTTCAGGAAATTGAAGAAGGTGGCACTACAGTAATTAAAAACATCGCCTTTGCGAGTCGCATACTGTCACCTGCTGAACGAAATTATTCCGTTACAGAACTTGAATCATTATGTGTTGTATGGGCATTTACGAGATTTCGGCATTTTCTTTATGGAAGACATACGACCGTTTACACAGATCATGGAGCGATACAGTTTTTACTTTCCGCTAAATATACATACAACAGATTAAGCAGATGGAAACTTTATTTACAGGAATTTAATTTTACAATTGTTCACATTCCCGGTACACAAAATATTGTAGCAGACGCACTATCGCTTTCTCTCAGCAACAATCAGGAAGACATCGCAACCAACTTCTGCCAAGCAAATTTCAGCGTCATGTACATTCAACAAGTTGCATTTGAAAATTTCATTTCGTTGTCATTACGAGACATAGCGCAAGAGCAGAGTAAAGACAACGTATGGAAAGAAATTAAACACCTTTGGCAAGATAGGAATAATGTTATCATTAGAAACCATTACACTGTACGGAATAGTATTCTGTTTCGCCGCTCTCACCCTGACAGCAACAATTGGTGATTATGTATTCCTGACGAGCTTGTTAACAAATTAATTTGGTATACTCATTTAAGTTACGCACATTATGGAGCCAGAAAATGTTTTCTTATACTGAGACAGAACTGTTATTTTACCAACATGGAGAAACGTATTCGACGAGTTTTAGTGTCATATAAAATCTGCCAGAAAGCTAAGTCAGGCACGACTTCACATGTTCCTCCATTATATCCCATTGTACCTGTTAAATTGAGACACATGGTTGCTGTAGATATTTTTGGTCCGATTCCCAGAACTAATAGAGGTTTTTGCTACATCGTTGTCGCTGTTGAACTCACTTCGAAATTTGTTACCTTCACTCCGTTACGCAAAGCTACTGCTAAAACTGTTTCGAAAGCATTTGTAAAACATTTTCTATTCCATGTAGGGCATGTAGTGAAAGTAATTTCCGACATTGGATCACAGTTTCGATCTGCTATATGGACACGTATGTTACGAGCTAGAAACATTTCTCCGATCTATATATCCAGGTACCATGCTTCTTCGAACCCTTGTGAACGACTAATGAAAGAAATTGGTAAACTGTGTAGAATATACTGCCATAAAAGACATATTGATTGGGACACACACATACACTCATTCCAGGATGTAATTAATTCCATACCAAATGAATCCACTATGCTATCTCCGACTGTTATACTGAAAAATGTTGAACCACCTAACAAAATTAAAGAATTAGTAAACTTTCCTACATCTCGTCGACTACGACACCATGAAATAATTGACATTGCGCTGAACATCAAACGTGCCGCAGAGCGCTGGAGAAGACAGCAAAAACAGGTTCGTACACGCCGTGACTTTCACATTGGACAGAAGATATTAGTACGCACACATTATTTTTCTAACAGAGGAAAGAGTAGATGTAGTAAATTTGAGCTTCTATACGCAGGTCCATATCGAATTCGCCGCATTCCTCACCACAATGTAGTACACGTCGAAACTTTGAGAACCAGAAAAAGTAAAGGCAATCACCATGTCTCCGATATTAAACCCTTTATTAAATGAATATACTTTATGATTTATCACACTGTAATGCCATTTCCTGATTTTTATATGACCAATGATGCAATTATATTTATGTGACTACTTACTGATGATTATCATATTTTTTCTTGGCAAGTGCCCGGCAAGGTAAGGTTAGCAGGTCGCTTTTCTTGTCGTTGCACATCAGACCGGGCACATTTCCATTCTTCATGTATGTATGATTGTTTTCCTATTTTGTTTGTATACACTATGAAATATTTAAAATATAACAAACACCAGTTGACTTTGACATTTTGCCTTATGATATCTCAACATCGTGACTATTTTACATTTTTTTTCTTTTTTTCTGCTGCATTGTGATACTCTGTGTACATTTTTGCACCTGCACACTGTCTATGTTTTCTGTCATGCTATGCTGTATACTCAATTATATCACTAGAAACCAGTTTTTATTTAATGGGTTTATGATTTAAATGCAAGACATTAATCATTGTTCATCATTTTCAGGAAGCAATAACGTGTAAAAGAAATAAATTAAACAAACCACAGTGGATTACTATTAAATGGGAATATCACCTTCAGAATGAACGAAAGAAGATGCAATACTCGTCACGTAGAGTAAATGGATCAGAATTAACAAGCATTAAGAAGAATATACTATACAAATCGTATGATACCGGTCTTAACTCATTTTTTCTTTCAGTATACGGCGCGATTGATGCAGGCTGTCAAACAGAACTACACATCTTAGTTTTAGTGATGAAATATGCTCGAAATAAGGAACTTTATACTATGAATAGTTGTATGAAGTAAATGGTAATATGAATAATGAATAATGAAGTGTCTTTTTGCAGATGATAATGAATGGTGATGAATAGTGATGACGAATATGGTAATATGGATAATGAAGTTTTTCTTTGCAGGTGATGATAATAATGAAGTTATGGTGATATGAATAATGAAGTTTTTGTTTACAGGTGAAGATAGTGATAAATTTTATATGGCCACTAAACGCACCACTTTTAAGTTTTTCTTTGCAGTTGAGGTTAATGATGAAGTTTATATATTTACTGTTAGTTAAGGAATGCTATGTAGTTATTTAAGTATTTGTTGCAGTTCGTTTTGACAGTATGTCTTATGTCCCATGGTATAATGACTGAAGGTTTTGGAAAAGACAGCTAGAGAACATATATATTAAATACACATTTCATTACCTGTTAATTCGAAGTTCACTACTTTTCAGCGTAATATGCGTTTCTTCTTTCAACTTAATAATCCATTTTGTATTTTTCCAGGAGAAGCTATTCATGAAATTAATGTGCTATAAGCAATTGGTCATTAAACCTGTTCTAGTACTTGCACTTTTTTTTACCCATTTGTGTGTGTCATTCATGAATGTGATCACATATACTCTATTTGTTTCATAACCTTGCAAAAGCTGACTCATGACGAAGAACATTACCTATCCTCAATTGCAGCAATAAGTCAAAAGCAAGTATTGTTATGCCCCAGCAATTAATTATCGATTCCAACGCAATACATTGCTAGCACAAAAAAAATGTATTATCATCCCAAATAGTGCTACCAGTTTAAGAGAGTTCTGAGTAATACTGAATGATGTTTTCTAATCACAGACCTTGAGTAATAGTTACAGTGTGTTATATTTTAAATATGTCGTATGTCACTTCAATGATGAAAAATGTTTTGTAATATTCAATACTTGCTATATGTTTAGTAACTGGCCAATGAATGCCACTGTTTCTTATATTTTAAATTTGTATTATGTCACTTACATGCTATTATATATGAATACCAGTAGCTTGATGCTACACTCATTAGCTCCCGTTTGAATGATGACTTCTGATGATTTGTAACTGGCCAATGAGTGCCAATAATTATTTTAAATATGTCGTATGTCACTTGAATGATGAAAAATGTTTTGTAATATTCAATACTTGCTATATGTTTAGTAACTGGCCAATGAGTGCCAATAATAATTTTAAATATGTCGTATGTCACTTGAATGATGAAAAATGTTTTGTAATATTCAATACTTGCTATATGTTTAGTAACTGGCCAATGAATGCCACTGTTTCTTATATTTGTATTACGTCACTTACATGCTATATATATGAATACTAGTAGCTTGATGCTACACTCTTTAGCTCCTGTTTTGAAGGATGACTTCTGATGGTTTGTAACTGGCCAACGAGTGCCAATGATTACTATAACTAGCTGAATTATGTAAATAGTATGCCATTAATTGAATGATCACTTTTGAATAATGCATAAAAATGGTTTGTAACTGGCCAATGATTGCCAATGTTCATTGTAATCAGATGACTTATGAACATTATTCTGTAATACTTCATACATAGTACAGAAATGTTCAGTAACTAGGCGATGAGTGCCACAAATTACTCAAAGCAGTTGATAGACTAGTGCAATTCTCAATGATGACTGGCATAAGACTTAATGTCCTTCACCTTCTGACCTAATTACCACAAAATTACTGCAATATCCGTTTGTCCTCTCTATCCTCATGATCATGGAGCACTATATTTGGTTTTTGCACTAATTCTACGTTGGTGTACCTTACAAGAAAGTGGTGTTGACACGACATGCTGTCCACCACCTTGAGCGATGGAGATGTTATTATGGTCCCACTGTTTGGTGTAACTAATGTACTATCAAAATGATAACATTGAATATTAATACAACATTTCAGTGTCGTGGCTACACTGAGTAATACTTCAGGGAAGAGAACTTCGGATTGTCTCACTTGGTGTTGTGCTTCTGTAGAAAGATATGGACTTTCAGTGCAGTTACGTGCAACCTACTGTGCTACAACCATGATGCAATCCTTCCCTTTGCTATCCTAGTTCTTGTAAAATGGTAAAAAAAAATACTACAGTGCGTATGTAATTTATGTCATTTGCTAATATGATTGGTACTCATTGCGTATACATTTTGTCATTACCTGATATGTTCTGTTCTACAGTGCGTATGCAGTTTATGTCATTTATTAATATGTTTTGTACTCATTGCATATACATTTTGTCATTGCCTGATATGTTCTGTACTACAGTGCGTGTGCACTTTATGTCATTTGTTAATATGATTTATACTCATTGCGTATACATTTTGTGATTTCTTGATATGTTCCTTACTACAGTGCGTGTGCACTTTATGTCATTTGTTAATATGATTTGTACTCATTGCATATACATTTTGTGATTTCTTGATATGTTCTGTACTCAGTGCATGTGCACTATATTTTATTTCATGTTCTGCACTTATATATATGTGTATATTCTGTGACTGTAAACTTAGTAAATTAAGAAAAATTTGTTGCTCATGGCAAGTCAAATTGACTCACCATCGCTGCCAAATTTTTGCCCCCCCCCCCCCCCCCCCCCCCAGTGGAGGGTTATGTACGAGGTATGCGCTGCCTGCGACATGAGAATCGCTGACCAGAGAGCAGTGTTGACTGCAGTACGAACTGTGTAACTGTAGCAGTTAGTTGTTGCTAGTCGCTAGTCTGAGGTTGTCTGCGCTTGTCTGGAGTCTGCTCTGGTCAGGAGTCCGGAGCCTGAGTATTATTGTATAAGGTAAAAAGCAGCCTCGCACATATCTAGTAATGTATCTGAACTGTCATCCTAATGTTTTAAAAAATGTCCTAATAATAATTTTCATAATATAAAGTAATCTTTTTTAGAAAAAAGTATTCATTTCAAAAAATCAGTTGCTTCCTTTCACAAATCACAAATGTATAGGCCAGCATTGCACGGAGCTGTGCTGGAAAAATGTTAAGTAAGAGCAGATATATTCGCTGTTTTTATTGAGGTAAGAATTTTTTGCTTTTTTATTCAGAATCATTATACAGGGCCATGACGCAGAACTGCTGTCGTCCTAAGATTTACCAGGTTACTGAATTTATTTTTTTTAATTATGAGGTTTAAGAATTTTTCTGTTTCATGCTTACATTAAATGAGAAAAGAATTTTGTGGGTACATTAAATGTGAATGCATTTCTGTATGGAGATTATAAATGGGAACCAATTTTGTTCTGAGGTTACACTAAATTAGAATCACATTCATTTTTCATATTTAAATTCATTTTTATTATTTCGTGTGGGGAGGTTACAAAGTACAACTTTGTGTACAATTAACTGTTGATGAGTAATGTGAACAATGATGTTACTTGTGATTCGCTGTTTAATGTTGGGATTTCCATAGAGTGGTTGCCGCCTATAATCACGTTTTCTTTTTAACTGCTTAGTATTACATAAAGTTGATGCGAAACCACTCCCTGTTGAACGTTGAACGACGTTCAGCATGTGTTGGGTAAAACTTTTAGACATCAACGAACTTGTTTCCAATTGTAATACAACTTTTTAAATTCACATACTGTCTCAAATATTCAATTGTGCCTAAGGATTACTGAACGATTTATGTGACAAAATTAGTTGTCCCATAACGTTTGAAATGTCACTTATTGTAATTAAGTTTAGTTTACAATCGTTAAGGACTGTCTGATCTCTTCTGTACTATCGTGGTGTTACTTTACATCTGGACGGACTGTCATAGAGACTGGTGTTCTCCAGTAGTCTTTAACGGTACCCATTGTGTATCTTACAATGACTGTACTGTGGAGGGTTGCGACGATGTGCAACACAGATACGCTATGTTGGTTGCATACATTCAGGTGCAGCCTACACGTTGGAATTCAGGTGTGATCCAATTTTTTTGCTGTCGAGTGTACATGTGTTAAGTGCAATGGAAGTGCTGTGTGCACATGCTCAACACATACACATGACAGATGAAGAAGAATGTAATAAACAACAAAGAAACCTGACCACTGAAGATGCTTTAAAATAAAGCGAAACGTGTCTGGTCTTTGTAAGACTTTTATTGTAGTTGCTAAAGACGGCAATTAACCTATACAACTTGGATTTATTTCTGTTCAAGAATTTTCTGTGCTACAGATGAGGGAATAAAGCCGAAACAACGTTAATTTACAGTTGAAACCAGTTCTTTAATCTAACAGATATGATCCCATGACCAGTCTGTGGAAAAATTTTCTAATTTAGTATTTCACTCCATTCTGTGCCGAAGATAGATTCAGCAGACGAAAGTGCAGATCATTTTCCTGTCTAGTACCCCATTTACGAATGTCTAAATCTCTGAAACTACAATGGATAGATTGCTGTCAACAGATTTCATAAGTGCATGAACGCCATGTGCAGTCGTGGTTAATATTAGCATTTGCCTAATCAGATGGTTGCAGGACGTATCAGTGCGAATCCCACATGCAATTTTAAACTTGAACAGGTTTTGTCAAAAGCTCGTACGTAATTGGAGCACATGGATCCGACTGATCCACGTTTTTAATTTTTTCCTTGGGTTAGTTGCATGGAATATATTTTATTTAAAAGGTAGTTACAATTTATGAGATCAGATATAAATTGTTAAAGACAAGAAACATAAATTTCAAAACAATTTAAAAGAGATAACATTTATATTGAATCTTTTTCACATGTTTACCTTCATATACAAAAATAGACTGAACAGTAATAATAATAGTGATATTAATAAAAACAATATGATACAATTTTGTTCATAATATTACTATTTTCGTATGAAATGAAAACAATAAGAGAAAAAAACTGTTTTTGTATTCTACACAGTTTTGGCAATGGTTTGTACACACTTACTACAAACAGGTTTTATACATTTCTTACAATTTTGTGAATTTTTTCTGTCTGCTTTCGATGGGCATATGTAAACCTCTTCCATTCAGACCTTTCAATTGGTATTCGGTCCCCCTCCAGCGCGTCGTTAATTAAGGTTCTCACTTATAGTGGTATTCTGTTGTGATGAACACTCCACTGAACAGGTGGCGCTGCAAGTCTCCTTGCGCAGTCTTTCAAGATGATTATTCGTCAACGTCCACATGATCTTCCTTAATTCGAAAGAGTACAAACAAATTTACTACAGTCAAATGTAACATGACTTGGAAGGTAGCCACTGAATACCTATGAGTGCGGCGACTTATGCTGCAGTTTCTGCATTCCTTATGTAAAGTCTTGTTGTCTTTTTTGCACATGCTCTTCCTAACTGCATCTCTTTCTAGTGTATTGTATTTATTAAAATTTTTATAAGAGGAAAGCCAAAGAAAAATTTGGGATTGCAATTAAATTTTGAGGAAGGTAATGTACAGCATTGTCATGTTGTATGAGGTGCAGTCAAACTACAACCGAAAACCCTCCACAGCGGGACCATGAAATAGTTCGATTCGAAAGTATCTACCATGCACATTGTGACATTTATCCCACAGGGAGACGAGGCTATCAATTCCTGCTTCGTGGAACGTGGTCGCTCACTGACTGATCCACAACCGCACCCGACATCCATGCATGTCTTTCCTCAGGTCGCCATAGCGGTGAAAATCACACGATGAAAGAACTGGACAGTATGGAGGATGCTGCAGTGTTTCCCAACCGAACCGCCGTAGCGTAGCCTTCTTTCGACTGGCAGTGTGGGGGCAGGCGTTATCGTGCAGCAGGTGAGATCCCGTCCGACAGCATTCTGATAGCATGACGTCAAACAGCAGAGCCAACGGTGGAAACATCCCACATCTTCCCCGCCAAAGAAATCCAAAGCTGTTCACGCAAGTTCATGGTGACCTTCTTCTTCGACTGCAGGGGTCTTCTGCTCCTCGAGCGTGGAACCATAATTCATGTGCAGCGCTGTGAAGACACTATGCAGAAATTTCGACGCGTCATAAAGGCAAAACACCCAGAAATGCTGTCGGACGGCATCACCCTATCTCACGATGACGCCCGCCCCCACACTGCTAATCGGAAGAAAGCTACGCCTCAGGGATTTGGTTGGGCGAACACTGCAGCATCCTCCGTACTGTCCAGATCTTTCACCGTACGATTTTCACGTCTTTGACGACCTGAAGAAAGACATGCGTGGACGCTGGTTTCAGTCCGGCGAGGAAGTGCAAGAGTGGCTGCGGTTGTGGTTCCGTCAGCGGCGAACCCAGTACTACGAAACAGGAATCGATCATCTCGTCTTCCAGAGTGATAACTGTTCTTATGTGCACGATGATTACTTATGAATGGAACCATTCCATGGTACCGTTGTGCCGCGTGTTCGGTTTTCATTTGCTCCTGATGGAACGAAACTCCACTACTGGCCATTAAAATTGCTACACCAAGAGGAAATGCAAATGATAAACGGGTATTCATCGGACAAATATATTACACTCGAACTGACATGTGATTACACTTTCACGCAATTTGGAAGCATAGATCCTGAGAAATCAATGCCCAGAACAACCAACTCTGGCCGTGATAACGGCCTTGATACGCCTGGGCATTGAGTCAAACAGAGCTTGGATGGCGTGTACAGGTACGGCTGCCCATGCAGCTTCAACACGATACCACAGTTCATCAAGAGTAGTGACTGGAGTATTGTGACGAGCCAGTTTCTCGGCCACCATTGACCAGACGTTTTCAATTGGTGAGAGATCTGGAGAATGTGCTGGCCAGGACAGCAGTCGAACATTTTCTATATCCAGAAAGGCCCGTACAGAACCTGCAACAAACGGTCGTCCATTATCCTGCAGAAATGTAGGGTTTCACATGGATCGAATGAAGGGTAGAGCCATGGGTCGTAACACATCTGAAATGTAACGTCCACTGTTCACAGTGCCGTCAATGCCAACAAGAGGTGACCGACAAGTGTAACCAATGGCACCCCATACCATCACGCCGGGTGATACGCCAGTATGGCGATGACGAATACACGCTTCCAATGTGCGTTCACCGCGATGTAGCCAAACACAGATGCGACCGTCATGATGGTGTAAACAGAACCTCGATTCATCCGAAAAAATGACGTTTTGCCATTCGTGCACCCAGATTCGTCGTTGAGTACACCATCGCAGGCTCTCCTGTCTATGATGCAGCGTCAAGGGTAACCGCAACCATGGTCTCCGAGCTGATAGTCCATGCTGCTGCAAACGTCATCGAACTGTTCGTGCAGATGGTTGTTGTCTTGCAAACGTCCCCAAACGCTGACTCAGGGATCGAGACGTGGTTGCACGATCCGTTACAACCACGCGGATAAGATGCCTGTCATCTCGACTGCTAGTGATACTAGGCCGTTGGGATCCAGCACGGTGTTCCGTATTACTGTCCTGAACCCACCGATTCCATATTCTACTAACAGTCATTGGATCTCGACCAACGCGAGCAGCAGTGTCGCGATACGATCAACCGCAATAGCGATAGGCTACAATGCGACCTTATTCAAAGTCGGAAACGTTGTGGTACGCATTTCTACTCCTTACACATCACAACAACGTTTCACCAGGCAACGCCGCTCAACTGCTGTTTGTGTATGAGAAATCGGTTGGAAACTTTCCTCATGTCAGCACGTTATAGGTGTCGCCACCGGCGCCAACCTTGTGTGAATGCTCTGAAAAGCTTATCATTTACATATCACAGCATCTTTTTCCTGTCGGTTAAATTTCGCGTCTGTAGCACGTCATTTTCGTGGTGTAGCAATTTTAATGGCCAGTAGTGTATTTTTGACTTATTTGTAACTTCTCTCTAACTATAGAAATATTAGCATTAGTTCTCGTCGCTATTCCATTTTGGATATCTTCGGAGATGAGACTGCAGAATATATCCTTAGAAGAAGGCGACCGCATTTTTTTTTAGATGTTTCGTAACCCTGGCAATTTTGTAATAACTTTGCAAGCGCGATTTCATACTCCTTGGTTTCCGTCTGTTACTGACGACACAAATTAATTTTGCCGTAATAACGTTTCTCAGTGTTTAGTTCATCACCCGACTCATCCAAATCAATTAATCCACTTCTGTATCAGAAGTACTCATATCTAACCGGACGTCGTTGCAACACTACTGTTGTCTAGATCCTGATCACTGCCTGACTCGTGTTCACTTTCAGTTGCAAACTCACTTTCACAATCATCGATATAACTTGCTAATTCCGTTTAACTATTAGGTACAAAATCAGGGAATTGAGGGCCATTCACATACATTTCCTCTATATTCTCCAAACTGGCCATTGTAACAAAGAAATTAAAATAAAATATAAGTTATGTTATTTAAAAAATTAAATAATCTTAAATAACTCACAAGCACAGATAATTATGCTTTTAGCAATCCATTTTCGTTAAAAATTTGAAAACAGATAACTTTTTTAAACGGAGCAGCGTGTTCCTCAGACACCTTTCCACAAACTGACAGTGATGTAAAGATTTTCAACAATGGGCAACGTACTTGTCTCAACGACCAACTAAAGTAATGAAGCTACTGATAAATCCATGTTGCTAGTATAAGGATAACGAATATATGGTTTAAAATCTGAGAGTCGGGTTGTCCTAACCCAACAGCTTCGGAACCGGTTAATTATTTTCTTTCGTGGAACGAAAAGCTTTGTCATAAGAGATGGTTTACTGTAAAATACTGTTTTGAATGACATCAGTGAATGAAAACATGGCAACTAACTGACTTCTATTTGGTCAAAATTCCGAAAACAAAAGAAGGTTAATCAAAACGTACTAGAAGGTTTACGTCTCCATCATTGTGCTCGCCCTAGAACTTGTAACTTTCTTTCCAATTACTTCCTCATATTTTGCGCACTACTTTACCAAGACATGATATTGTCAGTAGTCCAAAACTACATGGGCCGTGTTTGTTTGCGAGGTTGAAAACCAGCCAATTTGTGGAAACACGCTTATTAACTTTAACCAAAACTTTATTTACTCTTTCCCATGCTGAATGCTTCTTTGCTTGACTTAGGCTAAAAATAATGCACATATCACAAGCAAAAGGGATTAATTTTGCGTCCTGGCTCAATAAAACGGTAGATCATTAACATAGTGTAAGGACAGTAATTGGCTCTTAATACGAGGGTACTGCAAAAAGTAAGTTACATATTAGTGTGACAGGCCAAGTACTTTTTATTGAATGCTGCACTAACTTCAAAGTGACACAGATTCATAACATCAATTTTCAACATAATCACCAAGTCTTCGTAAACAGTGGATGGAACGTTCCACCTGTCGTTCAGTTTCTCGACGGCAGCACTCCCCCTCCTCGTTCGGGGAGCCACTCGAGAAGCGCTGTGTGCACGTCCTCATCGTTGTAAAATTTGAGACTGCTGCGAGTCAGTTCCTCTGTAGCCTCATCTGCGGCAGATGTCAGTGGTCATCCTTCCCCATTAGCGTCACCAACGTTCACATCCCCCCAGAATTTTACGGTGACTCTGTGTGTCGTTTACTAGTGTTTCCCACAACAATCTGTCTGTCCCGCATACTTTCAGCTTTGGGGTTGATTCCCAGTTGCCTCGCCATTGTACTACCACACTTTGATAAACTTGGGGCCCGTACCGCAGCGGAACTGGGACTCCAGGAAACTCAGAGTATGTACTTTCTTCTGACAATTCACCAATTTTGTTGCACAATGGCCTTAGCGTGGGATGACATGTGTATCTTATCTTCAGAAGTCCACTCCTATAACCCCGTGGAACGTCCATTGTGATTTCTCGCCATGCTGATGGTGTGGTGTATTAATCTAATATCCACTTGTAGCTTTCTGCATGCTACATCTTAAGTAGGAGTTAAACCAGGTATCTGCGGAAGCATATGTCCGGTAGAAACTTAACTTCTCTAATAGAATATTGCGACTGACGCAGTCAAATGCCTTTGACGAGCCACGAAAGATCGCAACTGGTGATATTTTATCAATTAGTTTTGTTATTGGCTCAGTGAATGCATAAACACTGTATACTGCCTACAGTAGGAAACAAATGAGCTGGTCGTGTAAACTGAGAGCAGCAAAAACTACCTAAAAGTTAAGTTTAATTCTCTAACAGCAAAACATGTATAACAACTTCTTCCACTAATTACCGAAATTGTATTATTTAACTCGCGCTTTAGGATTGTAATGTGATAAAGAATCACAATTTCCACGTGTCTACACATATTTCGTTGTCTACATTCTTCATTCTCTTTACGACTTAAATAATCCAGGGTTTTTCCCTCACAACACTTGTTATCAGCTGATTGCTTGAGCAACATTTTTAGCTTCTAATTGCAGTGTATTTCGTCTGAATTTGTAACGATAGGACTCCATACACTGCGTTGACTAGAGGGAGACTTCAAACTGTTTAGCTGTGCAGCTCTTTGTAGCCCCCGCATCGCAGGGACCACTTAACCTGTAGGCCACTTGGCTTTACTTTCCAAATGCCCACCGAAAATTAGACGCTTAGTCTGCCACCGTCCTCTGAATATTTATCAACGCTGTTTCTCATTTGCTTATCTCTCTCTCTCTCTCTCTCTCCCTCACACACACACACACACACACACTTCCTTCTCTATCTCGCATTCTGTACCGAATGCACAACTCAAACTTAACGAGACGAGAATAACTGAACTGTGCTTCTTCAAAGTTTAAACTTATCCAGTTTCAGATACGTCAGGTAATGACATTAACAAAAGCATCAATTACTTTTTTGCAAGTTGATGCTTCTTTGCTTGGTGTAAAAGTAATAGTTGTGTTATCTGTAAAATCATTAATTCTGTCTCATGAAATTGCTAAATTGTTAATATGAAGAAATAAAGGTAATGGGCCGACGATAGAACCATGCAGAAATCGCACTGTGGTAAATTTTTTTACTACACATATGCATCACCATCAACATATTTCTTATAGTTTAGACCGAAAGTCTCTAAGGATATCTGCAACCATATAGCCAATAACCAATAAGCGTATTTTCGGAACACAAGACAAATAGACTTTATGGAACAACTCTAAAATAATTATAAAATAACATCCGAAATAGTGCGTAGTTAAAATTACCACTTAACTCTGGATATAATTTTTCTAGTGAGAGAGAGAGAGAGAGAGAGAGAGAGAGAGAGAGAGAGAGAGAGAAATCGAGATAGAGAGACAGAGAAAGAGAGAAAGAAGATTGTATTCAAAAATATATCCTTAGTACCAAAAAATAGGTTAACTGTGTATTTGGAGTATCGTGAGGCCTCCTGATGCAGATAGGGTCCTCAACTCTATGCGGCTGTTCACTGTCGATCGTGACTAACTGCAGAATGATTTGAACAAAATTTCCTCTCTCGTTGAATGCGGGTACGTGCAAGGTAATGCTTGCAACAAAGAAAAAGAACCCGACAGTAATTGATTACAAGATTAATGGCGCTTTGTATCGTTTAAGTAGTTAGCGATAATTGTAAGAAGCGATATGAAGTGAGACGCAAAATCTGCAGTAGGTAAGACGAAAGGAAGACCTGGATTTGTTGGGAGGATTCTGAGAAAGTACGGAACATCTGTGAAGGAAGCGGCATACAAGGCGCTATTGCTACCAATTCTCGGATATTGTTCCAGTGTTTAGAGTACTTATCAGGTAGGCATTACGACAGACTCGAACAAATTTAGAGATGCGCTGCTACGCACATCCTTGTAGCCCATACGGATGTATTATAGAGGCGGTCCCGAATCTTAAATCGTAAATCTTAATCTTGGACAAAAAGTGATCACACATTCAACATGTAAATTTTTAATGACCAAATTCATTGTTTCTGAATTAATTCTGCATTGATAACATAACAGTACTGTATGTAGAATCGGACGTTCCAGAAAACAGATCTGCTTTCTACGAGATTTTAAATCAGACTCCAAAGTCTAATTCCTTCAAGATTTCTACCCAGACTCTATATTCTAAATTAGATGCCTTTTGTTTCTTTTCGTCTTTTCAAAGACACATACTACAAAAGAGAAGGTCTCGGGGAAGCAGTGTCTTTGACTTATTACTCACTGCTAATGGGAAAAACAATTACGTGAACGAACTGAAGCGTTTGTAAGTTTATAATAAAGGCAAAAGGACTCTCACCTCTGCCGAGAGCGGAGCTATACTACTTTATCCATTGAGAAAGTAAAATGCAATTACATCGGAAACTTCTTAGCAGACAGAATGCAGCGTCTGGTCCATAATGTGGAGTCATTGTCTAAAGCAAAGGTAACATTGCAAGCTGAAAGAGACCGAGAAATCAGCCGTGTCTGGGAACATGTTCTGTGATGCTAAACTTTGAAACGTCCCCTTAGAAAAATTATACATGACTGTGCTTAAACTGACACACATTTTTTAGCGCAACGCAATCTGACTTTCAATAATCCCTCCAAGAGAATGGCCCTGACTAAATTAACCTATACGTTTCACAAATCACTTACCTCACAAAAATCTTCGTTACTCGAACTACTGCAATACAGCGAGCGTCACTACTACCAGCTAAATAAAAGATTCAAACTACTGAAGGCACTAACTACTGATAGGCATAGTTAGCAAAAGAAAGATTTTGATAGAGAACAAACAATGTATTTACCTTAACAGTGTTCAAACGTCATTATATATATATATATATATATATATATATATATATATATATATATATATATATATATATATATATATATCAGTCCATGATATCCAATATTAAAAATTTACTCTTTCTGATGGACACACGTCCAGATCGTCCGCTCTCAAAATTCCGCCATCTCTCTCCCCACATCCACCACTGCTCGCGACTCACCTCCAACTGCGCAACGCTATGCGCTGTTCACATCTAACTGCCCACTACAATAGAGAATTTTTCAACAATGCACACCAGACACGACTGCACACAGCACAGCCAGTGATTTTCATACAGAGCGTTACGTGGCGTTACCAATATAAAAACCTAAACAGCCTACTTACATAGCCCCCATGCTCCCCACAAAAAATGTTACAAATTGTTTTGGCCACTGGCCAATACATATTTGTTAAAATTTTTTCACAATTACAATAACAAAGAAATCAAATGCACACACTTATTGATGCAGTGTTGGTCAAACTCAAAAAATTTTCTCACAGTCCATAAAGACAGTCCTGATCATTCATCACAGTAAAATTGCAGTGTTTTTTTTTCTCAAAGTCTGAGCAGTAAAAGAACATGCACACAGAAGTAGTGGATTTCCATGCAGTCTTGAAGAAGTAGTGTTGTCCTTCCAACAGAAAGACAGTGCTGACTCTTGACATGCAGACAGGTAATGGGCCACAACAGAGCAAACCCACAGCACAGTCAGTCGAAGTTCAAGAATATTGGTAGGTAGGTCATCACAGAGTAGACCCACTGTAGTCCTGGTAGAGATTATGGTATCGGTGGGCCACCAGAGGTGCAGACCCACTGCAGTCCTTGTAGAGATGGCCAGCAGCCATCTGTTGCGACTGTGCAGGTGCACAATCACCATCGAAGAGTCTTGCGGACAATACAGCAAGTCTATAACCACCACTTGTGCACTCGCAAAGTTTTTGGAATTGTCCTTAAAACCAGCAATGCTCTTAACCAGTCCCTTGCTGAAGTATCAACACCCGTGCAAGCACTAACAGTCCCAATATCTCACATACTGCGCCTATATTATGACCAACAGAAACGTCTGCAGTGAAATGATACTTAATTTGAAGAACCGGTGTCTATACAATTATAAATTTACAACATAAGAATACAATTACAAAGGTACAAAATACATCATTAAAGAACATAACAATACAGATAACATTTTTAGTAACACAGGCTTTACAAAAGAATAGAAATAAACATATACATCAGTGTAACAGCAATTATGACATAAGCAAATATACAGTATAAAATAATGAGAATAGTTTTCGAAACATTAATTTTACACATGAGCATTGAAACAGAACAGAATTAATAATGTCTAAACATCTTTACAAAGTAAATAACATATTATCAGGAAAATTCTACAATGTAAATCTTATTAGCTAAACACATAAAGACAGGAAAAACACAAATACACAAGAGTACACAAACACATAGCAGAATAACACAGGAAGAAATGACATGGTTTGTTTTCAGTATAACATTTGGTACTGCAGTCCAACCCAAAACTTCATTCCATAGATCATTCGTCTTATTTCAACATTTGTTTCCACCAAAAAACTTCTATCCAAGCATCCTTTCTGTATTTAGATGTTCACATACGAGGGCAGTTCAATAAGTAATGCAACACATTTTTTTTCAGAAACAGGGGTTGTTTTATTCAGCATTGAAATACACCAGGTTATTCCCCAATCTTTTAGCTACACAAAACTATTTTTCAACGTAATCTCCATTCAATGCTACTGCCTTACGCCACCTTGAAATGAGGGCCTGTATGCCTGCACGGTACCATTCCACTGGTCGATGTCGGAGCCAACGTCGTACTGCATCAATAACTTCTTCATCATCCGCGTAGTGCCTCCCACGGATTGCGTCCTTCATTGGGCCAAACCTATGGAAATCCAACGGTGCGAGATCGGGGCCGTAGGGTGCATGAGGAAGAACAGTCCACTGAAGTTTTGTGAGCTCCTCTCGGGTGCGAAGACTTGTGTGAGGTCTTGCGTTGTCATGAAGAAGGAGAAGTTCGTTCAGATTTTTGTGCCTATGAACACGCTGAAGTCGTTTCTTCAATTTCTGAAGAGTAGCACAATACACTTCAGAGTTGATCGTTTGACCATGGGGAAGGACATCGAACAGAATAACCCCTTCAGTGTCCCAGAAGACTGTAACCATGACTTTACCGGGCTAGGGTATGGCTTTAAACTTTTTCTTGATAGGGGAGTGGGTGTGGCGCCACTCCATTGATTGCCGTTTTGTTTCAGGTTCGAAGTGATGAACCCATGTTTCATCGCCTGTAACAATCTTTGACAGGAAATTGTCACCCTCA
This sequence comes from Schistocerca nitens, assembly GCF_023898315.1. NCBI lineage: Eukaryota > Metazoa > Arthropoda > Insecta > Orthoptera > Acrididae > Schistocerca > Schistocerca nitens. The sequence continues at coordinate 653,749,859 of NC_064618.1, forward strand.
GCCACATGACGAGCAAGCAATTCCGCACAGATGGTTCTCCTTTGCTCTTTATAGTGTTCAGTTAGACAACGAGGGACCCAGCGGGAACAAACCTTTGAATATCCCAACTGGTGAACAATTGTGACAGCACTACCAACAGAGATATCAAGTTGAGAACTGAGTTGTTTGATGGTGAACAGTCGATCATCTCGAACGAGTGTGTTCGCATGCTCTGCCATTGCAGGAGTCACAGCTGTGCACGGCCGGCCCGCACGCGGGAGATCAGACAGTCTTGCTTGACCTTGCAGCGATGATGACACACGCTTTGCCCAACGACTCACCGTGCTTTTGTCCACTGCCAGATCACTGTAGCCATTCTGCAAGCGCCTATGAATATCTGAGATGCCCTGGTTTTCCGCCAAAAGAAACTCGATCACTGCCTGTTGTTTGCAACGCACATCCGTTACAGACGCCATTTTAACAGCTCCGTACAGCGCTGCCACCTGTTGGAAGTCAATGAAACTATACGAGACGAAGCGGGAATGTTTGAAAATTTTCCACAAGAAATTTCCGGTTTTTTCAACCAAAATTGGCCGAGAAAAAAATGTGTTGCATTACTTATTGAACTGCCCTCGTATTTCTTACCTCATTATTTATTTTCCATTATCTTACCTCATCATTTATTTCCAAGAAAATCCTACCTACAACTGTTGTCCCTAAACCTTACTTTTTTGTTGTTATCCTCTTTCAAAATACTTTTTTGGCCAAACCATTTTCTTATAGCTTCTCAATGCATTTCTTCCAATTCATCACAACTCGTTCTCTTATATAGCTTACGCCATCTTAAGCTAACTTAAATCTACTGAGCTCAGATGCTAAACTAAGGGATGAGGCAATGCAGCAGCACAAAACAATTAACACAAACAGCAATGACAAAAAAATGGAAATAGGCAAAGCAAGCAGCAGTATATCTAAATTAGCAGAGCAAATGTAACATTACAACTAATATAAGGCAATGTGCAGCAAATAATAAAAATAAATCAGTAGTAAAACTGGCTTAACAGAGTAATACAAAGCGAAATTCAGTAGCACTATGCCTGGCAAAGAGCAGCAGCAAATGTAATAACTTATATCTAAACATGACAAACCCACAAGCAGAAAAAATAGTACACAAAAGACAACAATGCAGATAAGGGAAATGTACATTCACATCTTAATGTCTGTGTTAAAGTGGTGCACCACAACAAGTTATTCTACCACAAAAAGTTACCAAGTTGTTGAAAAGAAAATTATGTATAGAGTTCCTGTTATTAACCCCTTTTTATTGTTCTTACTTTCCAAGTGCTTCTTTTTCGAAAAATGTGGATCATAAAATTATTATTTAGTAGATCTGTTGACAGAAAGTGTTCACATTAGCAAATGCATTTAATTTAATTTTATATAAGCAATGCTGCAACACAGCTGGAAACCAGATATCAAATGAATTAAGCAACTATGTACAAAGCATCAAAATATCATTCAGTAGTCATGTGGCATTTCATATGTTAGTAGAAATTCTTTCAAAATCAAATGGCTCTGAGCACTATGGGACTCAACTGCTGAGGTCATAAGTCCCCTAGAACTTAGAACTACTTAAACCTAACTAACCTAGGGACAACACACACATCCATGCCCGAGGCAGGATTCGAACCTGCGACCGTAGCGGTCGCGCGGTTCCAGACTGTAGCGCCAGAACCGCTCGGCCACCAGGGCCGGCAAATTCTTTCAATTCTCGTAGAAAGACACTTGTCATGATCAGGTGTGCAGATGTAAGAATATTTCCCATCAATTCATAAGCATTTCAGTAAGTAGTACAAAGTACGATATGTTTCCAAGTAATGAGCGTGGTGTATTTGCGATGCTTTCTACAAAGGAATGTCAATAGCGAGGTTAATGGTCTCCTTTTTCCTCCAGCTGTGCCTCTGAAAGGCACACACTAATGGCTTTTTTCCAGGCGACTGTCGCGCAGCTGGGTGCTTACAGTGTATTACATCAAGGTGACCTACCTTCCTTGCTGAAATATTTACGACATCAGTTTCCGCTACAGTGACAGTTTGATACAAATAAAACTTCACAGATCGAAATATTTGCGTTACAAATCTGTAGAAACAAAATCCTATAAATATAACAGTGTCCAAAAAAATTTTGGCGGCATTGTGATACATTCACGCATGTACACATATTTCTTAACTCTTAAAGTACGATTCTTTGTTTCCAACATCCTTTTTCACGTATCAGAGTCCCTAACCACTATTCATTACTCCTTACCTTATTACACATATACATATTCGTCGACATTCTTCAATATTTCATCATTATAAATATGTAGCATAATCAAATTCCTCATATAGCATCAGCTTATTGGTCATAAACATACCTCAACAGAATAATACACATGGTGGTCGTAATAATAACATCATAACACCTCAGTCAAATCTCAAAATCGTCGTAGCTTTCTGCAATAATTTCAAAACCTAAAAAGAATTCTCTGCTCATTTCAATAGTGTCATCTACCTCAAACGTACTTTAAAAATCATAATCCCATACCAAATACAGCATTCAAAGCTCTCATAGTATCACAATGGTTCCGAAAAAATATGAACAGTTCAAAAAGTGCAGACAAAATACAATTTCATAAGTGTGAAATTATCCAACTGTGTAATTGCGTAAACATGTGTCACTGACATTGTAAAAAATTTTGTTTCTCTGTTAAATAATCAGATAGCTGTGTAATTCAGTGTTACAGAAATATGGTACCGATGTGTAAAGTTGTATAAGCAAATACCATATTGGCTAGGGCTCCTTGTTCTTGCCAAACACATGGTACACAAAGTAAGCGTGTACCCCCCTGAGGATTAACGTAATTATACCCTCAGGTGTTACAGATTACAGCAATGGAATGAAATGTATCAAGGAAAACCTTTGTATCACTGTAATTCAAAAATCTTTAAAAATAAATGTTTTAAGTAAAAAATTAATCACTCAAATGCGTGTCCTGTAGCGCTAAATGTGCGTCTTGCTGTAAGATAATTCTGTGGAGCTGTCGTAGTTATCGTCCTCTGTAAGAAAAGTTCTGCTGAACTCAATGTACTCAGCTCCTCATAAACAAACGTGAAATGCTTTGCGTATAGATACCTTAGTTATTACGCTTATTGAAGTGATGAAGAAAGTATTGTGCTGTAACGTATTGTTGTGCTACAGAAAAGGCTGTCTCATTGTAGCTATAAGATAAAAGTTACTACTAAAACATGTTTTACTTTCCAGAAGAGTTCAGAAAAACTGTGCAGATGTTGTTTGTTGTTGTGGTCTTCAGTCCTGAGACTGGTTTGATGCAGCTCTCCATGCTACTCTATCCTCTGCAAGCCTCTTCATCTCCCAGTACCTACAGCAACCTACATCCTTCTGAATCTGCTTAGTGTATTCGTCTCTTGGTCTCCCTCTACGATTTCTACCCTCCACGCTGCCCTCCAGTACTAAATTGGTGATCCCTTGATGCCTCAGAACATGTCCTACCAACCGATCCCTTCTTCTAGTCAAGTTGCGCCACAAACTTCTCTTCTCCCCAATCCTGTTCAATACTTCCTCATTAGTTATGTCATCTACCCATCTAATCTTCAGTATTCTTCTGTAGCACCACATTTCAAAAGCTTCTATTCTCTTCTTGTCCAAACTATTTATCGTCCATGCTTCACTTCCATACATGGCTACACTCCATACAAATACTTTCAAAAATGACTTCCTGACACTTAAATTTATACTCGATGTTAACAAATTTCTCTTCTTCAGAAACGCTTTCCTTGCCATTGCCAATCTACATTTTATATCCTCTCTACTTCGACCATCATCAGTTATTTTGCTCCCCAAACAGCAGAACTCCTTTACTACCTTAAGTGTCTCATTTCCTAATCTAATTCCCTCAGCATCACCCGACTTAATTCGACTACATTCCATTATCCTCGTTTTGCTGTTGTTGATGTTCATCTTATATCCTCCTTTCAAGACACTATCCATTCCGTTCAACTGCTCTCCCAAGTCCTTTGCTGTCTCTGACAGAATTACAATGTCATCGGCGAACCTCAAATGTTTTTATTTCTTCTCCATGAATTTTAATACCTACTCCGAATTTTTGTTTTGTTTCTTTCACTGCTTGTTCAATATACAGATTGAATAACATCGGGGATAGGCTACAACCCTGTCTCACTCTTTTCCCAAACACTGCTTCCCTTTCATGCCCCTCGACTCTTATAACTGCCATCTAGTTTCTGTACAATGTGTAAATAGCCTTTCGCTCCCTGTATTTTATCCCTGCTACCTTCAGAATTTGAAAGAGAGTATTCCAGTCAACATTGTCAAAAGCTTTCTGTAAGTCTACAAATGCTAGAAATGGAGGTTAGCTCTTCCTTAATCTAGCTTCTAAGATAAGTCGTAGAGTCAGTATTGCCTCACGTGTTCCAACATTTCTACGGAATCCAAACTGATCTTCGCCAAGGTCGGCTTCTACTAGTTTTTCCGTTCGTCTGTAAGGAATTCCCGTTAGTATTTTGCAGCCGTGACTTATTCAACTGATAGTTCGGTGATTTCCACATCTGTCAACACCTGCTTTCTTTGGGATTGGAATTATTATATTCTTCTTGAAGTCTGAGGATATTTCGCCTGTTTCATACATCTTGCTCACCAGATGGTAGAGTTTTGTCAGGACTGGCTCTCCCAAGGCCGTCAGTAGTTCCAATGGAATGTTGTCTACTCCGGGGGCCTTGTTTCGACTCAGGTCTTTCAGTGCTTTGCCAAATTCTTCACGCAGTATCGTATCTCCCATTTCATCTTCATCTACAACCTCTTCAATTTCCATAATATTGTCCTTAAGTACAGCGCCCTTGTATAGACCTTCTATATACTCCTTCCACCTTTCTGCTTTCCCTTCTTTGCTTAGAACTGGGTTTCCATCTGACCCCTTGATGTTCATGCAAGTGGTCCTCTTTTCTCCAAAGGTCTCTTTAATTTTCCTGTAGGCAGTATCTATCTTACCCTTAGTGAGATAAGCCTCTACATCCTCACATTTGTCCTCTAGCCATCCCTGCTTAGCCATTTTGCACTTCCTGTCGATCTCATTTTTGAGACGTTTGTATTCCGTTTTGCCTGATTCATTTACTACATTTTTATATTTTCTCCTTTCATCAATTAAATTCAATATTTCTTCTGTTACCCAAAGATTTCTACTAGCCCTCGTCTTTTTACCTACTTGATCCTCTGCTGCTTTCACTACTTCATCCCTCAAAGCTACCCATTCTTCTTCTACTGTATTTCTTTCCCCTATTCCTGTCAATTGTTCCCTCATGCTCTCCCTGAAACTCTGTACAACCTCTGGTTCTTTCAGTTTATTCAGGTCCCATCTCCTTAAATTCCCACCTTTTTTAGTTTCTTCAGTTTTAATCTACAGGTCATAACCAATAGATTGTGGACAGAGTCCACATCTGCCCCTGGAAATGTCTTACAATTTAAAACCCGCTTCCTAAATCTCTGTCTTACCATTAGAGAATCTATCTGAAACCTGTCAGTATCTCCAGGCTTCTTTCATGTATACAGCCTTCTTTTATGATTCTTGAACCATGTGTTAGCTATGATTAAGTTATGCTCTGTGCAAAATTCTACCAGGCAGCTTCCTCTTTCATTTCTTAGACCCAATCCATGTTCACCTACTCCGTTTCCTTCTCTTCCTTTTCCTACTACCGGATTCCAGTCACCCATGGCTATTAAATTTTCGTCACCCTTCACTATCTGAATAATTTCTTTTATTTCATCATACATTCCTTCAATTTCTTCGTCATCTGCATAGCTAGTAGGCGTGGGCTTCGTGTCTATCTTGGCCACAATAATGCGTTCACTATACTGTTTGTAGTAGCTTACCCGCATTCCTATTTTCCTATTCATTATTAAACCTACTCCTGCATTACCCATATTTGATTTTGTGTTTATAACCCTGTAGTCACCTGACCAGAAGTCTTATTCCTCCTGCCACCGAACTTCACTAATTCCCACTATATCTAACTTTAACCTATCCATTTTCCTTTTTAAATTTTCTAACCTGCCTGCCCGATTAAGGGATCTGACATTCCACGTTCCGATCCGTAGAACGCCAGTTTTCTTTCTCCTGATAACGACCCAAGAGGACGCCATCATCATTTAACCACACATTAAAGCTGCATGCCCTCGGGAAAAATTACGGCTGTAGTTTCCCCTTGCTTTCAGCCGTTCGCAGTACCAGCACAGCAAGGCCGTTTTGGTTAGTGTTACAAGGCCAGATCAGTCATTCATCCAGACTGTTGCCCTTGCAACTACTGAAAAGGCTGCTGCCCCTCTTCAGGAACCACACGTTTGTGTGGCCTCTCAACAGATACCCCTCATTTTTGGTTGCACCTACAGTATGGCTATCTGTATCGCTGAGGCACGCAAGCCTCCCCACCGACGGCAAGGTCCATGGTACATTGGGGGGGGGGGGGGGGGGGGACTGTGGAGATATAAATCAGATACAGCGCAAAAGCAATAATATAAATTGTGTCACTCATTAGTAGCGGCGTGATATAATCGTGTAGCTGTCAAATAAACTGGTATCTCTCAGAAAGTACTTTAAATCCAGAATGTATTTTCAAGTAAACCAAAGTGTTGCATTAAAATCTCATTAGCAGTACCGGTACATGTTCTAAGTATGTGAGCCTTATAGTCGTTACGTAATCGTGCAACTAACAAGCAAGAATGTACACACACAATAACACTGTGTCGTCTATTCACTATAACAATGCACTCGTAAATACTGTTTAAATATGTTCCCTAGGTTCTAGACTGGATAGTTAACTTCAAAACATTGTTGCATGTTAACAGTTTCTCAGTGTGACAAATTGTACTAGTAGCTTGAAGTGAAAAATTTTATGCAAAGACTAAGTTAAAAAGCAGATTATCTCTCAATAAACGGTTTTACATGTAAAATGTGGTGCAATCCTTTACTCTTCCCAGTATGCAGAGCTCCAGCTTCAACGGAATTATCATGTGGGATATGGTACATCGGTAAAGAATGCCCAAATTTTTCTCAAGGTTAGCGTCTATGTTACTTTTCTCTGAGACAGCCGGCGCACGTGGCTGCTTGCGGTGCAAGTCACTGTCTGTCTGTTTGTTGGCGCGCGTCGTTATTAGGATTAGGAGACCTAACTTCTACAAATTCACCTTGCCGAAAGGGCCCAGTCCTGTTGGAATCTCGCCAGTTCTGATGCAACTCACGTCTGTCGTTATGGTTATATCGTCTGACGTCATGTCGGTAATTTCTGTAATTAATTTCTTGTCGGTCACGTGGTGGAGAACTTCTCCCTGAGTCGTAACTGCGCGCTGAACCGTTGCGTCTGAAGTTATTCTGTTTTGTTTCCAATATTGTCTGTTTCTATGGTTATCTCTGTCATATTCATTACTACGAAAGTGCGATCTTTCTCTGTAACTATTATTCTGCCAACGGTTGTGATACGGGTGGTGTCTGTTTTGGTCACGATTTACGTTGTAAGAATAGCCTTGTCGTGTCCAGTTATTATTTCTTTCATGGCAGAATTGGGGCGGATGTGACCTGTAATTGATGTGTTCCTGATTTCGCGTCCCGCGATTGTCAGTGTCAATTTCCAATTCTTGTAAGAGTCCCTGAAAAGCTTGAATGTCGTCTTTGCAACGTCCTGCCAAAATAATGTGTCGTAAATGTTCAGGCAATTTGATTAAGCAAATGCGGATGAGTTCTGAGGGGCTGTATGGGTTTAAAAGATACTGATTCTTATGTAACATGTCTTCGAAATATTTGACAAGACTAGAAAATACCGATTGTTCGAAACGTTTCATCTTTTTACTCGGTATTGTGTAGCTTGACACCAATATGCTGAGAGGAAGGCATGATAAAATTCTCCTTCACTGTGACAATCGCGAATGACCGATCTCATTCTTACAGCTAGTTCATTCTCTAAGTAGCCACACATAAATTCTAACCTGTGCTCCAATGACCAGTTGGGAGGAAAACAATGAGAGAATTGATGAAGCCATGCTTAGGGATGAATTTCATTGCCAGAATTCATAACTGTTTTGAATTTACTTGTAGTAATGAACAACTTATAGTCAAAATCATCATGTCGGCGAGTCGCATATCGGTCATTGTTACTTCGTTTTGACGGTTCAATCTCAAAATTCAGTGCGCCTTGCCAACTTCTTTCATAATTTCCGAAATGCCCTGTGTTATTATTTTGTGACTTTTCCGTATTTCTAAGTCCCTCTTCCCGTGTTGGAGCGCGAGTCTCCTCTGAAATATGTAATTCTTGTATTACCTGTGTCAACTGATCTTGTACTTCCCGGATTTCTCTTTTGTACTGTGTATTGATTTGATTTTGATTTTGTTTGAATTTTCTAATTTGTTCAAACTCTTCTGTGTCAGTGAAGGCTACGGGTGTCATTCAGATCATCATCTACCTTTGTAGATAAGTTAGTGAACTGATCCGAAAGTTCGGCTACTTTCTCCGATAGTGAACAGATTTCCTCAGTGTGTTTTTCTGAACCAAGTTTCAGAGTGTCCATTTGTGTTGAAATCGTATCTACTGTGTCCTTAAAGTTTTGCTGAGTTTTTGCAAGTTTCGTAACCGAATCGGTAGATGCAACTGAGTCAAATTTAGCTTGCAAGGTGTCGTGATTTTCAAGAACAATAGTTTGCAGTTCTTTTATGGCTGCTTCGTGATTCTGTAACGCATTTTCATGACGTGAAAAAATAGGTTGAAAATGCTCACAAATTTGTGTTTTTTACGTCATTACAGACTTTTTGACATTTCGATTCGTTTTTAAGTAACTCAGCAGTTAAACCTTCGTGTGTTTGTTCAAGCGTTTGTTCCAATGAGTCTAACTTTTGAAGCTATTGCTGTGTTTGTCTCTGATTTTGTTCCATCGTGTCTAACTTTTGAAGATTTTGTCCCATTTCTTTCTAATTTTGTTCAAGCGATGTGTCTAACGTTTGTAGCCTTTGTCCCATTTGTTGTATTAACTGTAATAACAATGCCCTGGTGTCTGAAACATGTTCCTCAGTGCTATTTGGCATTGCATTTGAACCGGCAATATTCGCATTCTGAAAAGCAGAAAATGTGTCCTGACTTATTTGCAAAAACGGTGAGGATTCAAAACCTGAATCTACAGTATTTGCAAGATCGTGTCCTGTCATTTCGGATTCCTGAGGCGAGCTGTTGCAGGCCGACCGATCGATAATGCTTCCCTGTTCACTAATTGTTTCACTGTCTACACCATTATTTGCAGTCCGCTCCATTTCCCTATGCACAATCACCAAATTACTACTTTGAACATTAGTTAATTCATTACACGGTGGCGCTAACAAACTGCTTTCGTCTTCACTGTCATTTCTTAGTTTACTTTGGAGCCTAGTATTACGTTTTTCACAAGCCATTATTGTCACAATTTTTCAACGATAACACAGAAATGCACAATTTGATGAGCAAAATAAGAAAAAAACATTAGCATAGCACTGAAAATAATATCTAGTTAATTGCAAGCGCAGCTGCGAAATACTTGGTGCAAATCTGCATGCATGCCACAACTGTTTTACTGTACAACAATGAAAAACTACAACTACAAAGGAAATTCTCTCTATAATTACGCGCTAGCAATAAACAATAGATCCACTAATTACACAAACTACAAGAAAAAATCAGAAGATTCCAGTGAGGTATCCTCGGCTTAGGGTCGACATATGAAACGTCCCCTTACAAAAATTATACATGACTGTGCTTAAACTGACACACAATATATTTTTTAGCGCAACGCAATCTGACTTTCAATAATCCCTACAAGAGAATGGCCCTGACTAAATTAACCTATACGTTTCACAAATCACTTACCTCACAAGAATCTTCGTTACTCGAACTACTGCAATACAGCGAGCGCCACTACTGCCAGCTAAATGAAAGATTCAAACTACTGAAGGCACTAACTACTGATAGGCATAGTTAGCAAAAGAAAGATTTTGATAGAGAACAAACAATGTATTTACCTTAATAGTGTTCAAAAGTCATTATATATATATATATATATATATATATATATATATTATGACTTTTGATATCCAATATTAAAAATTTACTCTTTCTGATGGACACACGTCCAGATCGTCCGCTCTCAAAATTCCGCCATCTCTCTCCCCACATCCACCACTGCTCGCGGCTCACCTCCAACTGTGCAACGCTACGCGCTGTTCACATCTAACTGCCCACTACAACAGAGAATTTTTCAACTATGCAAACCAGACACAGACTGCACACAGCACAGCCAGTGATTTTCATACAGAGCGCTACGTGGCGTTACCAATATAAAAACCTAAACAGCCTACTTACAACTTTCTACGAAATTCGTCAAAACTTAACATATATCAGTGTAAAGGAATTACCGTATAAGTCTGTTTCGTGAGGCTATCGTAATCTACAAGTATGAAACAACTTCAGCGAGAAAAATGCCTCAGGCTAGATGGATGTCGGGCTGCTGGCGACTACTGGATGCAAGTGGGGAGAGTGCGGTGTACGAAGGTTACTATGTGAGTCGTCGGTTAGCTTACAGTTCCAGGAACCTCCCCTCTAATCTACTTGGTGGAATCCGTCACTTTGTTCTGGCGTCAGTAACATATCGGACTGAGCCAGAAGCAAGTTCTACATTAACGCTCTACAACTCTAAATAAGCTGTCCGGAAGTAATATCCATATCAACTAGGCGACAGTCCTAATCAAAGAAAGACATCGTACGAATGAGTGTGGATTTATTCCCAAAAGGCTGGGATGTCAACTTAAATTATTCAAACATACAGCATACACCAATGCCACTCTGGCACGTTTCATGAATTATTCATAATTCATTCAAATTCATTATTACAATTCAATTCTACCAATTAATAAAATAGTTAAAGCTTATAATTAATATTTCTTTATTGCCACGAGTAAGCCACCTACTTCTGTAATAATTCTCTATCTTCCCTGGTAGCTATTTTGCATATAATTTTATCTGTAGTCTATTTAGATATGTGATGATAGGTAACTAGCGCTAGATATGCTTCATAAGTTATAACCTTAAGTTTTACACGAAGGAGAGAGGTTTTCTTTTGAGAATTAGGATTGTTTTTACACGTATGACTTGAATGTCTCTTCCATTCTGCAAAAAAATGCACCCATGTTCTAGTATGTGTTCTGATTTATGATCATTTCATGCATTTGATTGGTCATGTCACACCTCATATTTTTTGGTACTTTCTATTAGATGTCTTTTATGTGTAACGTGTTGCCTTATTCATGACAACCAGTATGTGAATATGTTCTGTTATGGTGTGTTTTGCGTGCACATTTAACTCTTTATATCAGTATATGTTACATTTTGGAGAGAGCAGTGAACCGTGCCGGTCTTGCTTTGTAGCTGTATTATTGTCCTCAGTTATACACAAGACGTACACTACATTCTGTTCTTGTTGTTATTTTAGTGTACAGAGGCCTGAGGATGGCACCAGTGATGCGCCGAAACTGGTAGCTTAAAGAAAATTAAATAATAACTGATTGAAATACGGCTGTTGTATGGTCATTGTTATACATAACATGGATTTTCGGTTGACAAAATTGTTGTGTTTTGATTATCTATGTATCCACTAAGTTGGAACCACACCTCGCTCCAGTTCTGCGATTCCATGGATATCAATAACTGAGGGAAACTTCCTGGCAGATTAAAACTGTGTGCTGGACCGAGACTCGAAATCGGGACCTTTGCCTTTCGCTGTCAAGTGCTCTACAAACTGAGCTACCCCAGCAAAACTCACGTCCCGTCCTCACAGCTTTAATTCAGCCAGTACCTCGTCTCCTACCTTCCAAACTTCACATAAGCTCTCCTGCGAAACTTGCAGAACTAGCACCCCTGGAAGAAAGGATATTGCGGAGACATGGCAAAGCCACAGCCTGGGGGTGTTTCAGAATGAAATTTTCACTCTACAGCGGAGTGTGCACTGATGTGAAACTTCCTGGCAGATTAAAACTGGTCCCGAGTTCGAGTCTCGGTCCGGCACACAGTTTTAATCTGCCAGGAAGTTTTACATCAGCGCACACTCCGCTGTAGCGTGAAAAATTCATTTAGAAACTGAGGGAAACCTCGCAGCCTAGTATATAGAGGATCCAAAAAGCGCTTCAGCTTACATAAATACCAGCAATTTTTTTTCTAGGATCGTTTGGTATGGAGTGAGTGTGTCAGATTTAAGTTGTCCACGCCGAAAGTGGGGGGACAACTGTTTGTGGCCGAAAAACCTCGAAATTTTCTGACTTTTTCCAGTTTTTCACCTATAACTCGAAAACCGTCCATGTTCTGGAAATACCCGTTGTATAGTAAAATAAAGAGGACAAAACTTTGCGTAGATTAAAAGAAAAAAATTGGAAATTGATCCAGTAGTTCGAATTTAATTGGGATCCAAGGAAAAGAAATTTTTTTGCAATTTTGCCAAAAACTGTGTTTTACCAATTTTAAATGTTCTCTAACTTTCCAACATCAACGTTTATCAATACCCCTCTGCCTTACAGTTGTAGAGCATCAATCCATGAGTTACAAAATCGCAGATTTTTCGAATCTGGGCCAATTTTCACATTTTTTCGAGTCATGAAACAAAACTGAGGAAAACCTTAAATTCACAATATTGAGTTTTCATACTTTTTTTATGTCTACAAGTCTGACTTCATTGTGAGGCTATAATATGCCATCTGAATGCATTTGAGTTTGGTTTTAAGGAATTTTGTGAAAATCTCAAAATATAATTTTTTTATATATTTTCCTAGTACTGCTGGTTTCTTGTTCGCAACATATATTCTAATAATTGAAGAGCTATGTTAGGTCCAAACGCATATTTTCCATGTACCTACTTGTACATCCACTTGAGTAGGTATGAAAAATTGGATTTTATTACTAACTTGTGTAAGCTGATCATCCAGAAGACATTCTGCCTGAAGAAAATCCCACATGACTGAAGGGTAGGGAGGTCGACCTACTCCCCCACCTCCGTTTCCCCATCGAACTTTTCAGTTCAAACCTTTTGTCAAAATGAATGGATACCAACGTGTTGTGAGCCAGTTGTGATTTGTTTCAACATGAGCGGAAACGTTTGTTTCATCTATCAAGTCAGTGTTGATGAAGGTGCATCAATAGTTGTCAAAGAAAAAGGAGTAAGAACATTGTTGGAGAGCAGTAGAAAAAGAAAGAAAGCTGACCACACTAGTTTTCTGGAGAGAGTTAGAGAGGTAACTGTTCATATTACGTGTGAAAAAACTTACAGTAACCCTAAATTCATTGACGCTTACGTTCGCCGCGGGTATAAAGTAGCTGCACAAAACAACTGTAGCAGGTAGAGTTCGTGGTGAAAGTCGTACTGTTTTTTATGTGGTGAGGGACTCAGAGAAAAATTGAAAGAGCGGTAGAAACGGAGACCAAATGACAAGAAGCATCAAATTCACAAGGTCATGAAACCTGTAGTCAGACAGAGCAAGGTGAACACAGCTACTGCTCATGGGGATCGAAACATAGTAGATCGCTTGGATGATGAGCCGTTATACTTGGCTGCAGTCGACGCATCATCGTTGGTATCACTCTGTATGTAAAAATAAACTTTACTGGAAGCCTTCATCAGGGGGTCAGTAGGGAGCAGGAGGTAAACCTTTGGCCAAAATTGACAGGGTAACGGAAAAAATAGTCTGGTACCTTGAACACTCAGATGAATGCCAATCTGCGGTTGACGACTTAATGAATCAGGTGTAAGAGGAAGACCGCCCAGATATAAGAACAGTGAAATATCGTCTGTTCAAATGCTTTGGTGATGATCTGCTGTATGTTGAACGAGTACAAAGTCACCAGCCATTTATTCCCGTAATGTTGGGCACCAAATCCTCAGTGATCCCTTGTACGAAAACAAAAATCAAAACACTGAAAGACGAAACAGAATTACGAAAGCAGCAGCAGAAATAGTTCCGGAAGACATCCGCTCTGTTGCATATGAATTAGAGCAACATCCACCTCCTGGCAACAACTTCCTGTCCAACGCTGAGTCATCAATACCGAACACTTCGAAACTCTTCCTAGAAACATTAGTCGTGAAAAACAAGGAAGGTGAGTTGGAAAAGTGGAGAAAGAAGGTCGTTATGTTCTCGCACGCAATTATTGCAGCAGCCAGACCCAGTTCATTTTTATCTCCAGTCTCGACTGGAACAAGTGTTTATCTGTTCAAAAGATTTGGCTCCAGGCTCCTCAAATATTTGTTGGGATTTTCTGCATCCTACAGCGAAGAAATCCGTTTTGAGGCATCTTGTGTGCTCAGTTCTCAGACAGAGTCAGTGCTGCAGTCCTCCTATTGTCAATTCGTCTTTGAAAATGCTGACTGTAACATCAACACTCTTGACGGATTGAACATGTTCCTTCCAGTGGGAGGCGTCATGTGTACCACTTCTCATTCTGCTATAGCTTCTGTTGAAACAATGAAGAGACTACCGATTTGCTCCACTGGAGTGATTGTTGAAGGTTCAAACGTTGTTCAGCTCCAGTCCTGCAGAACAAAGGACGGTTTCAAAAATATCATTGCTTGCGGCATAAACATTGCTGACGACATCCTACCACCATTTTCTGACATTACCTGGCTGTATGGGAAGTGAGGGAACTTCCCAGAATATCTTGCATGGAATGGATTCATGGAGGAAGCAACGAAAAACACCGAATACGTCCGCTCAGCTGTCACATATCTCCCATTCATCAATGCACCACATTCCGTCATCAACACTGTCTACACTTCTCTTCAGAAAGCGACCAAAAAAGTCAAGAAATTGGACAAAAGATTTGTGCGGTGAGCTTCGACCAACCATTGTACATGAAGGCTGTTGATTAGTTCATAGTGGGGATCCTGGTTTTAAAAATGTGATTGTGAGGCTCGGAGGCTTTCACCTTATTATGTATTTTATGGGGTGTATTGGAACGATTATGGCAGGTAGTGGATTAAAGGAGTTTTTGTCAGTCATCTATACAAGCAGTGTTGACAAAATGCTAGCTGGCCATGCCTACGGGAGAGCAATCAGAGCACACATCCTCATCCACAATACAATGGGATCACTGATATGGAAACTGAGTGAAGAGGTGAGAGTTGAAATGGAAAGGCTGTTGAGAGGAGATCAATCGTAGATCCTTGATGAGAAAAAGTGGTACTGTCAGTCAGTGCCAAATTTCGAAGCACCTTGGAATCTCTTCAGCAAAGAGAACCTACTTCAACATGTACTTCAAGACTGTCACCTTGGTAAAACAGTTCATAGAGCAAGAAAGAATGGGAAACTGGGATTTACACCTGTCGCCCTCTTTCCATGCAGCTGGCCACTTGCTGTATTCCAAAAGTGCTCATCTTTACAACATGCAACACACGATGACCTTGGAGTAAAGGATGGACGCCATTCAACCATTTCACGAGAGGAGGATATTTCACCATAAGGCGAAGTGAAAAATTTTGGAGTGGTATTTGGTCAGTCATGACGATAGAGCAGGCATTGATAAAGTCAGGCATTGATGAAGTCCAGCAAAGTTAAGGGGAGTTTTACTGATGGTAGAGGCTTCAGTGAAAGTGTTCCTGCCAAGTGGACCTGCGACGTGTGTGTAACATCATGGAAGCCTACTGCCAAGCCGCTGCTGTTTCATCTGAGCAGCACTTCGATGCAATTCTCGAGACAATGTTGACTCTCGCAAACTGAAGGCATGGTTCGGCAGCTTCCTCCTTTTCCAAAGACTGACGTGATCATGTCGATACGCAGTGAATTAGTTGGTGTGGAACAGGTGAATTGTCAGTCAGTCGAAGAAATAGGCAAAATCCCTTAAAACCAATATAAAAAGCATTCAGATGGCACAGTATGTTTCAGAATGAAGTTAGAATTGATTCCCGTGCTCGTAGACATAAAAAATTGCGATAGTGGGAAGTTAAGGTTTTCCTCAATTTTGTTTTATGAGTCGAAAAAAATTACAATGTTGGCCCAATTTCGAAACATTGGTGCTTTTCAAATTCACGGATTGATGCTCAACAACTTTTAAGCAGGGGGATATTGATAAAATTTGATGCTGGATAGTTACAGCACATTTAAAATGAGTGAAACAGTTTTTCTCAAAGTTGGAAAAATTTGCTTTTCTTTGGATCCCCATAAAAATCGTACTACTGGATCGACTGTAAATTTTTTTCTTTCAATCGACAAAAGATTTTGCCCTCTTTATTTTATTACAGAACGGTTATTTCCTAAATATGGCCGTTTTCGAGTTATGAGCGAAGTTGCTCCCCCTTCCCCCACATTACTTTTTCGAGGTTCAAAAATTAGATTTGGCATACGCAAACCATACGAAATGACCCCAGAAGAAAATCTTTTGCCACAATTAATGTAAGCTGAAACCCCTCTATGTACTGGGCGAATGTTGCTACAGGCATTTTTAATGCCGAGTCTTCAATTCCTGCACACTGCGAACATTATATTGACAAAGTTTTAACTTACGCATTGTTACCTGGCCACCACCATGCGAAATCTGAGATTGGACAAGTCCCTTCAAACGTTTTGAAAGTGAAAGCGTCATCACATCCCTCACCTCAACAACTTTAGCGTCCGTCAAAACAGTCATTCTCCAAGTCCTTATCTGCAAGCAACTGATCATATCCTGGAAGCATGCTGTTAAACTCGTTCTTGTTGAATTGTTACGAACGACGGCATCTGGATAATTCCCACTAAATGCGACTATACCGTGCGCGTACAAACGAGTGGCACAATACTATTCAACAATGAAAAGAAGAAGCACTGCCTTTTGGAAAACGACATGTTCTCCACGGAATCGACAGCTCAGTTCTACAGACGTCGTATGACCCGTAGCCATCATATTAGTGTCTTCGTCTGTGTCCGGTAGTACCTGTGGTGCTATCTTGTGGTGGATGAGCGAAAGAACGCTTTGCAACTCGTATTTACAGACATTTTTATTTTAAAGTCCATTACTTAGCGATTTTCAAGCAGGCACGACGCCCTACTGTCAGGATTCTCCAAGTAAGCAACAGTTCACTTCTTCATCGACGTCTACGCCGTTCACTTTCGCATGCAGCGACACAACATCTTTAAAGGTGCAGCTTTCCGGGAAAGCTATGGCCGGTTCTGAGTGAAGAAGTGCCGGGACGCCTTAAGAGCGCCAAGTCCAATACGCCAAAGCGGCCTCAAACTTTAAACTTTTCCCGTTTGCGCGAAAGATCACGGACTCGAGCGCCCGTGTGCCATTGCCTTTCCCCCCTACCACCGCACCGCCACTGCCTCATCTCCTGCCCCCCTCCCTCCCCCAACACACTGCCCCCACCGTACCCCGCACACTCGGACTCTAAATTATTTCGGAATAGTTTCCAGTCGCTGCCCTCAAAAGGGAATATTGGAAACATATACTCGCGCGAACCTCGGATCTGGCGATAAATCTCCCTGCCGGCGAAATTTATAGTGTCATAAATGTACTTTAATGTCTGTGTTCACCTACGGAGGAAATAAAACCGGCGCCAAGATAAGCTCTTTTAAATATAAAACGTAATATATGGTAGTGATACGGGCCGGCCGGTCGCAACTTGTAGAAGCTGCGCCCCAGCAAGGAAGGCTCGTCTCGCGAAGTAGTTACGAACGCATTACTAACACACAAGTCGTGTTTCTTCCAAAAACGGCAGCAGTGTCTCGGAAGCAGGCGAGTTCTTAAGTGGAGTACACGTCCGGAAATAGATGGTGGAAAGGCAGCAGCGGCAGTTTCCGCTCGGCAGCGCACCCTGCACGCAGTGCCAATACCTGGCTGTGGCTGTCGCGCTTGGGGCAAATCGGAGTTCCTGGAATTTCTCTGCCAGCAGTTCTGCACGCTGATCGTCATCTGCTAGGCACAGTCCGTCATATACGGTCGCGCCATGTTTTTGTTGCACTTAGTGACAGCACCGCTCCAGGTATCAAGCAACAATGTGGTATACAGTATCCAATGGATGCGAATAGTATCGTTTATTTTGACTCCTAACGTGGGCTTTCGTGAGGCAATACTGACCCTAACACTTATCTTAGAAAAAAGATTAAGGAGAGGCAAACCTACGTTTCTAGCATTTGTAGACTTAGAGAAAGCTTTTGACAATGTTGACTGGAATACTCTCTTTCAAATTCTAAAGGTGGCAGGGGTAAAATACACGGAGCGCAAGGCTATTTACAATTTGTACAGAAAGCAGATGGCAGTTATAAGAGTCGAGGGGCACTAATGGGAAGCAGTGGTTGGGAAGGGAGTGAGACAGGGTTTTAGCCTCTCCCCGATGCTATTCAATCTGTATATTGAGCAAGCAGTAAAGGAAACAAAAGAAAAGTTCGGAGTAGGTATTAAAATCCATGGAGAAGAAATTAAAACTTTGAGGTTCGCCGATGACATTGTAATTATGTCAGAGACAGCAAAGGACCTGGAAGAGCAGCTGAATGGAATGGACAGTGTCTTGAAAGGAGGATATAAGATGAACATCAACAAAAGCAAAACGAGGATAATGGAATGTAGTGGAATTAAGTCGGGTGATGCTGAGGGAATTAGATTAGGAAATGAGACACTTAAAGTAGTAAAGGAGTTTGCTATTTGGAGAGCAAAATAACTGATGATAGTCGAAGTAGAGAGGATGTAAAATGTAGACTGGCAATGGCAAGGAAAGCGTTTCTGAAGAAGAAAAATTGATTTAAGTGTCAGGAAGTCGTTTCTGAAAGTATTTGTATGGAGTGTAGCCATGTATGGAAGTGAAACATGGACGATATATAGTTTAGACAAGAAGAGAATAGAAGCTTTCGAAATGTGCTGCTACAGAAGAATGCTGAAGGATTGATGGGTAGATCACTTAACTAATGAGGAAGTATTGAATAGAGTTGCAGAGAGGAGGAGTTTGTGGCGCAGCTTGACTAGAAGAAGGGATCGGTTGGAAGGACATGTTCTGAGGCAACAAGGGATCACCAATTTAGTACTGGAGGGCAGGGTGGAGGGTAAAAATCGTAGAGGGAGACCAAGAGATGAATACACTAAGCAGATTCAGAAGGATGTAGGCTGCAGTAAGTACTGGGAGATGAAGAAGCTTGCACAGGATTGAGTAGCATGGAGAGCTGCATCAAACCAGTCTCAGGACTGAAGATCACAACAAACGTGCGCTTTCTTAAAGAAAGAGCAACAATCAAAGTGCGCAGAGACTCCATGATGCTAGAGCCACATTCTCGCTTTGATACGTAAGGATACCTCGTTTAATAACATTAGCAGGTTCATTACAAAAACAGTCTCTGCACTGGCACCTGAGCCGAGGAAGCAACATGTAGGGCACCACCAAGTATCCGCACACGATACCAGCACACAGGTTTTCAGCAAAGTGCGTCTGTTGCAAACGGTCTTGCAGCAGTGATAGCACCGGTTCCCGTCAGACAACCGAAGTTATCGCTGTCGGGTTTGGTGACCGCCCGTCTGCGGAGCACTGTTGGCAAGCAGGTTGCACTCAACCCTTGTGAGGACAATTGAGGGGCTACTTTATTGAAAAATAGTGGCTTTGGTCACGAAAACTGAAAACGCCCGGGAGAGCAATTTGCTGACTGCATGGCGTCCATATCCGCCTCCAGTGACTACTATCGGCTGAGGACGACATGGCGGTCGGTCGGTTCCGTTGGGCATTCCCAGGCCTGTTCGGACGGAGGAAAGTGGGTCTGATGACCTAACATAAATCGTGTACCTGGGTTTCATTCACACATACATGTGACTTACGACAGTTGTACATACTTTCCTGGGTAAACTGAGGCTCATCCGTAACCAGAACAACTTCAGGAAAATGACGACCTTCGTCAGCCTATTGCAGTAAACAGAGTACAAACTGAGGCCGAGGCGTATTATCATCTGGTACAAGACTTGTACTTTGGTGGGAAGAAAAGGATGCAGTTTAATTAGGGTGAATGGTCAATTAAGTGGGAAACTGCTCGTGTGCATGCCTTCCGCCTATTTTCAAAGCATAACAGCACCTCTTCTTCAATGGTAGATGCACGCAACGTGCGCGGTCTGTCTGCATTGAGTATGCGCGACATCAGTCTGTATGCAGGGAAACTTCCACTGTATATTCGCCGAGCTCTTCGACCATTCGCTTCAGCTGCGCTATAAACCAAGTGCATGTGTCTCAGTTCTCACCATATGCAGCGCTCCTTGTTATGTACTGTTATGCATTGTGAAACGTCCCCTTAGAAAAATTAATGAATTACTGTGCTGATAAACCTCTTACATTATTTTATTTTCAAACAGCTGAGCAGAACTGAACGTACTCAGACATTTCGCTCTTTACTTATTCTCATCAACACTAAACTGACACACAATATTTTTAGCGCAACGCAATCTGACTTTTAATAATCCCTACAAAAGAATGGCCCTGACTAACATTACCCTATGCCTTTCACAAATCACTTACCTCACAAAAATCTTCGTTACTCGAACTACTGCAATACAGCAATCGCCACTACTGCCAGCTAAATAAAAGATTCAAACTACCGAAGGCACTAACTACTGATAGGCATAGTTAGCAAATGAAAGATTTTGATAGAAAACAATGTATTTACCTTAATTGTGTTCAAAAGTAATAATGCATATTGCAGTTCATGACATCCATTCTTACAAATGTACTGTTTCTGATGGACACACGTCCAGATCATCCACTCTCATAAATCCGCCATCTCACTTCCCCACATCCACCACTGCTGGCGGCTCACCTCCAACTGCGCAACGGTATGCGCTGTTAACAGCTAACTGCCCAACACTACGATAGCGAACAACAATGCAAACCAGCCACAGACTGCACACAGTACAGCCAGTGATTTTCAAACAGAGCGCTATGTGGCGTTACGAATATAAAAAGCTAAACAGCCTACTTACAACTGAAACCGTCAAGCTGGCCCTACTTTGGTGAAACGATGTTTGAAGCAGTTCTTTTTGTTTGTGCAGTCTTAATGTTCATATCCAATATGATCCAAGAAATATGAAACTGGCCGCGACACTCGCACGGAAATCTGGAAAACGACGAACCGAATTAATTCCACGCACGAGAATACTCTATACCGTTTTTGTACGCCCTTCCCATTGGAAAATA
The DNA here is from genome assembly GCF_023898315.1 of Schistocerca nitens. Lineage (NCBI taxonomy): Eukaryota > Metazoa > Arthropoda > Insecta > Orthoptera > Acrididae > Schistocerca > Schistocerca nitens. Next base: position 653,771,087 of record NC_064618.1, read on the forward strand.
ACTGTGTTAAATACTAAGGATGAGTAACTACAGACTGCAGCAAGTTCAACATTCTTAAACATCACATCCCTCCTAGTGGAGACACTATTTGCATTCTAATCTCTTGAGGGTTACCGGCCGACTCTGCGATTTGGCGAGCTCCAAGCAGCTCCACGATATTATTCGAACGTTCAGGTTTTTCAGCCCGCTTGTTTCAGCAGCGAAACACTTACCGAGACGCCGTTATTGGAAGCCGTCGCTGCCCGCCTCTGCTATCCCGAGAACATCTACGCCCATCTGAGTCGTCGTTGCTACACCGAAATAGTCGACGAAATGTAGTCCACAACAGCTACAATATTTTAATATTTGTCTGCAGAGACATTTGCGTTTTAAAGAGGAACTATGCAGTAAATGAATATGTTGACCTTTTGAATGATCAAGAATATTGTTAGGCGAAATCTGTTAGTGCTTCTGTTCGACAGGTTCCTAGGATTATTATTTTTTCTAATTAATATAATACTATTTTTATCTTTCTCATAACGAGTGTCTGGCAAGTTCCTTTTGGAAAGTTATCCGTCATACTCTCGACACAAAATGCTAACATCTGAGTTCGTTCTAGAATTTATCTTAATATTTGATATTATTTCATACTGACAATGATGTGAGCAGACGGTGTGACCTTGATATGCCTACTTTTGTGACGAGAGCTGTGCCTGGATACAACTCATCCACTCTACAGGGACGAGTGTTATTTGTTCATAAAAAACCTTTCCTTCAACCTAGTTGCACCTGTAATATATGTAACTGCAAAATCGACAAACGTACATGTTTAATCATTTTGTGTGCCAGCATTCAGACATTCTCTTTGCTTCCAACACAGTCCAATCATGTTTGTTCAAGCGTCTGTTAACACTCTGTAACAGGCGAGTATTAATTTACGTACTTCATCTCTTGCTGCATCAGATTAACAAATGCCTTTCATATTTTTAGTTGGTTCTGAGAAAATTTATATTGAAGGCGACGTATTTGTTAGTGTTAGGGTCATATACACATTTTGTTAAAAATATAACGAGTGGCACACCCCTCTTTGCCTTTCCGCTATAGGTTTTGGATTTAATACACGTAAATCAAAGCTGGCTTTTATGTTCTGGAATAGGTACTTTACCAGTAATTTCGGATTTATTGGATTCACATTGCTCGACACGTTGCTGCTAAGAAGATTACATCAACACTTGTGGTACTACGTTTATTATTAGGGAATTACGTTGCTCCTCGGTTTTCTGTGCGTCTCTGAGACGAGAGTGAGACGGAAATCACGTGTCATAATTCCCTGAGTACAGGAACAATTTTGGACCAGGTTAATTTGAATGCAACGCCTTCCAAATTCGTATTGCTGCAGGTCACCAAGATGAAAGGGACGACTAGAGAGGCTCCTTGGTTTGAAGGGTGTCAGGAGCGCCGGGATACCTTCCTGAGGGGTATCTAGTGGTTAAGACCAGCCAGGTAATAGCAGCCTAGCAGGTTGGGAGAGCTTCTTCAAAACTCGCGTGTAAGATGGACACAGCCTTTTGTAGAAATATCTGTTTAGGGGGGGTATTCGAAAATAGTGCATATCTCGCCAGTCTGTTGTTTTGTTGCTGAGACCAAGCTTTCAAATAGTACTCAGTAATGTCACACAGCCTCATCTTGTCGGTATTACTTAGTTAGTCAACGCTTGGCGTCCGTGTAATCAGTGTTCATCACAAAGAACCTCATTCTGAGTGTAGTGTTGACAAAAAGTCTGGCTCTACGGCCTCAGCATTTACAAGGCTAGTGAAGGCCTCTTAAAACCGAGCAGGACGTTTACTGTGCTCGAGACGTAAATAACATACATGATTTACGAGATCGGATTGCAACCAGTGTCCCCCGTCTCCAAAGCATGGCGAGACGTACAACGTAATGGCTAGGTAACAAGACATCAAGCTCCACCGTTAGCTGCTCCTAACTGACAGTACTTCTGTCTCTCGGCTGTCGCATCCCTATACTGGCTTCCGTGGCATTATTTTGTAACTTTTATTTTAAGTAATGCTTGAACATGTGGGAAATGAGGTACCAGAGGTATGATAGCAGAATAGTGACACACAACAGAGGTACGATTTCCACACTATTTATTACTGAGCACAATACACATAATCCGAATAATCCTTACATGCGTACAGAGCGTACTAAACTCCACGACAGCGATCTTCCTTTTTCTAATCAGAGATGTTACGCCGCCACACTTGGTTTTTGCACTTGGGTTTAGGGATGGACAGACTGAAACATCTAAGCGTTTCGAAACAAATGAAACAGTACAATGTAATGTTTCGAAACGCTGTTTCGAAACAGTTTCTGTTTTGAAATCATGTAGGCCTGCACATTATATCATCTTGCGTGTCTACGATATAAATATTGTCATATAAACAAAAATTAGGTGCGAGAGCGCCAATCATATCGCAGAAAGTATGAAAATTTCAGTCAGGTGTCTTGGCAGTTTCGTATTTCCTGCACCAGATGCGCTGCTTTCGTGTCATGTGACTTTCATACTTTCCAATTGGCTGAGGACAGACGTTTGTATGTTTGACGTAACAGATTTTGTCAAGCTCGTTTCCCTGTATTCTAATGCTTAATTTTGATAGGTTTTATGAGTGATTATCTGTATGTGCTCTTGAGGGGGCATATCATCAAATGAAAATTATTGAGATTGCATTCTGGGAAGCGAGGCACTGTATGAGGTGCATTCAAGCTCTAAGGCCTCCGATTTTTTTTCTCCGGACTGGAAAGAGATAGAAACATGCACATTGTTTTAAAATGAGGCCGCGTTCATTGTCAATACGTCCCAGAGATGGCAGCACCGTACGGCAGATGGAATTTTACCGCCAGCGGCGAGAATGAGAACTGTTTTAAATACTTAAAATGGCGACGTTTTCCTTACTTGAACAGCGTGCAATCATTCGTTTTCTGAATTTGCGTGGTGTGAAACCAATTGAAATTCATCGACAGTTGAAGGAGACATGTGGTGATGGAGTTATGGATGTGTCGAAAGTGCGTTCGTGGGTGCGACAGTTTAATGAAGGCAGAACATCGTGTGACAACAAACCGAAACAACCTCAGGCTCGCACAAGCCGGTCTGACGACATGATCGAGAAAGTGGAGAGAATTGTTTTGGGGGATAGCTGAATGACTGTTGAACAGATCGCCTCCAGAGTTGGCATTTCTGTGGGTTCTGTGCACACAATCCTGCATGACGAACTGAAAATGCGAAAAGTGTCATCCAGGTGGGTGCCACGAATGCTGACACACGACCACATGGCTGCCCGTGTGGCATGTTGCCAAGCAATGTTGACACGCAACGACAGCATGAATGGAACTTTCTTTTCGTCGATTGTGACAATGGATGAGACGTGGATGCCATTTTTCAATCCAGAAACAAAGCGCCAGTCAGCTCAATGGAAGCACACAGATACACCGCCACCAAAAAATTTTCGGGTAACCACAAGTGCTGAAAAAATGATGGTGTCCATGTTCTGGGACAGCGAGGGCGTAATCCTTACCCATTGCGTTCCAAAGGGCACTACGGTAACAGGTGCATCCTACGAAAATGTTTTGAAGAACAAATTCCTTCCTGCACTGCAACAAAAACGTCTGGGAAGGGCTGCGCGTGTGCTGTTTCACCAAGACAACGCACCCGCACATCGAGCTAACGTTACGCAACAGTTTATTCGTGATAACAACTTTGAAGTGATTCCTCATGCTCCCTACTCACCTGACCTGGCTCCTAGTGACTTTTGGCTTTTTCCAACAATGAAAGACACTCTACGTGGCCGCACATTCACCAGCCGTGCTGCTATTGCCTCAGCGATTTTCCAGTGGTCAAAACAGACTCCTAAAGAAGCCTTCGCCGCTGCCATGGAATCATGGCGTCAGCGTTGTGAAAAATGTGTACGTCTGCAGGGCGATTACGTCAAGAAGTAACGCCAGTTTCATCGATTTCGGGTGAGTAGTTAATTAGAAAAAAAATCGGAGGCCTTAGAACTTGAATGCACCTCATATTAAGAAATTATGCCCATAAGGTCTGCAGTATTTTAGCCATCATTTATTGAGTGACTGGATGGCAACATAATAAAAAGGGCCAGTATCTGTTTGCAACATTTTGCTAGCATGAATCATAGCTAAAAATGTGCTTTTAAATATTCTTCCTATTGGCAGCAGCCAGAAGCTATTCATTCTTGTACACTTGGAATTAAACGACAGAAAACTGAAAAATTTTGGTATCAGTCCAATAGTCTTACTTCAGTCAAATTTGTTATACTGCATAATAATAAGGACAAGAGTAGCAAATATACATCTATAAACAGACTGTAAAAGCTTCTGAAGAAATCAGTACGATGTATTGCAGGGCTGTTACCCAGAGACTGTCGTGCAGAAATAAACGTAAATGTCGTGTGACGAGGGCCTCCCGCCGGGTAGACCGTTTCCCGGGTGCAAGTCTTTCGATTTGACGCCACTTCGGCGACTTGCGCGTCCATGGGGATGAAATGATGATGATTAGGACAACACACTACCCAGTCCATGAGCGGAGAAAAAGCTTTGACCCAGCCAGGAATCGAACCAGGTCCCTTTGCATTTACAGCCCGTCGCGCTGACCACTCAGCTACTGGGGAGTTGCATGTATAATTTCTATCTATACTGAATACAGGATGTTTATAAATGAATATCGGGGTTTCAAAGTTTTATATTATTTATTGCATTACAGTCCCCTAGAACGATATGTGAAATGAAAGAGCAACTCAAACAGTTTTACCAGCCGGCCGCGGTGGTCTAGCGGTTCAAGTCGCTCAGTCCGGAACCGCACGACTGCTACAGTCGCAGGTTCGAATCCTGCCTCGGGCATGGATGTGTGTGATGTCCCTAGGTTAGTTAGGTTTAAGTAGTTCTAAGTTCTAGGGGACTGATGACCAGAGAAGTTAAGTCCCATAGTGCTCAGAGCCATTTGAACCAGTTTTACCAAGTACATTATTTATGTTAAATAATAGCGAAGTTTGCGACTGATTGAACTTCACTGTACCCAAGCGCTGGATAGGCTGCAAGGGACCAAATGACAGGGCTTGCATTGCATGGCCTCCATATTCACCCGACCTAAAGCCATACGATTTTTCCTTCATCAAGGTTCGTGTGTATGTGCCTCCGCTACCAGAACACCTCCCTGAATTAAGAAATGGACTGAAGCAGCTGTTGCTACAATCGCTGAAAACACACTTATCAACGTTTGGGAAGAACTCGGCTATAGACTTGATGTGTGCCGTGTGACAAATGGTGCTCACATTGAAGGTTCTTGGTAAAACTGTTAGAGTTTCTCTTTCAAAAATATCGTTCAAATGGCTCTGAGCACTATGGGACTTACCTTCTGAGGTCATCAGTCCCCTAGAACATAGAACTACTTAAACCTAACTAACCTAAGGACAGCACACAAATCAATGCCCAAGGCAGGATTCGAACCTGCGACTGTAGCGGTCGCGCGGTTCCAGACTGTAGCGCTTAGAACCACTCGGCCACTGTTCTTTCATTTGGCATCTCATTTGTAACTGTAAGTTTATTATAATGAATAGTATAAAGCGGTAAAACCCCGACATTCATTTATAAACATCCTGTACTACCGGTTCTCTCCCCTATAAAGAAGGATAATGTTTTAACAAATAAACAGTGTGCTTATGTTAAACAAAGAAAGGCAGGGTTATCACACAAGATACAAAAATAATTATGATATCAACATTCAAAAAAAAAGACACAAAAAAGACAACCTTGCCGAAAAGTATCCCACAAATAGTGGCTCAACCTTTGTACCTCCCCACATTGCGTTGTAGATAAATTTATTCAAGATGGTGGATCCAAGATGGCAGCAATAGATAATGCAACATGGCAATCATATCATGGTGGGAAGTTCAAATTTTGGCAGAAAGATAGGGCAATTGGGCCACTTCCAGTAACCTAACCCCCTCCCTCCCCCTCCCCTCCCATCCCCCAGAAAATGGTGGGAAGTTCAAATTCCAGCAGGACAATGCAACACACCACGGCTAACTCCACTAACCTAAGAAAATGGCTGAAAAAAGGTCACTAGGGAAACATCCACTAACCTAAATCGTCCAACCGCCGCCTCTTCCTAGGAATTGGTGTGGGAAGACTCAGGCTGCTGGATACCATGGATGTAAGTCTCTATTTTGTATACAGTGTTTATTTAAACAGTTTGAGGCACTAGCACCATCCAATGTCTCCACCATGAGGTCCATAGTCCAACTGACATAGTACACAGTACTGCCACCAGAGGGCTCTGTCATCACTTTTGTGACATAATCCAAGATGGCGGTCTGTGGGAAAAATAAAGGGAAAAGGACTGGGCTGCTGGAGAGAGGAAGGAGTGTACTTATTTTGGAGCAATTTATTGAGGGATGGAGTTCATGTAGTTTATTTGTTACGCTGATACAAAACGCTCGCTCTGATGTACTTGGGATCACAATACACAGCTTACAGACCTGTAAACTACTCGGAAGTCACTGAAATAATGCAGCACACTGATGTGCACACACGAAGAAAAATCGTAATTACCGAAATAGTGCAGTACACAGCACACAGACTTCCAAACTACTCGCAATTTAAAGAAATAATGCAGTACACTGACGTACAGTCACGCAAAAACTCGTAAATTGTCAAAATAATTCATGTAAAAGGTTCTGAAAACAAACTCACAACGCTTAAACAGCTGAAATAATGCACTGCACAAACACTCAGTGCACATAAATAAAGCTTTCGAACTATGTCAACCGCAACATATCAGCGAACTGGCCCCGCTACAGAACTCCAAGGCACGCAAACTGGGCATCGCGTTCACGTCGGTCCCATATGCGAGACATCTATGGATCGCACGAGCGTGTTTACCGCTGCTGGCGTGATCCTTCTCTACCTGTGGATACTGACATCACTGGTCACGCTATAGAAATCTGCTCCAATGCTTCCAAGAATATCACAGGGTGCAATGCTCCTAGCGATCATAACGGGACATGCGAGCTGTGTCTAGCCAAGCACGTGTTTAATGCCAAGTGTGGCTAACGCATTGCAGCAAAATGCTAGGGTAGCAACCCACCATGGCAGGTGCATCTAAAAGGTTCTCAACGTTATACTGACGTCACATGGCTATGTAAATAAAAGTCATTCGCCATCTTGGGAATTGTAAAGTGTTGCAGAAATAGTTAATGGCCTCTTTTGTAGGAGCTTTCGTGATGTCTCAGCTTGTCTGCACGGAAATTCTTTTCCTAACAGAACCTGTTCACGAAAATAGCTCAGAATAACACCGAATGCATTCGTCCTGATGGTCCTAACGAGGCACCTCGTCCATCACGTGTTACCCTTGCAGGAAATCGTTATGTCCTGCTTTCAACAAACATTTCTGAATGTTCTCACCACTATGTAGAGGCTCCTATGCCCCAGCACAAGGATGTCTTGTGAATGAATGGGGCATGCTGATTGGCTCTTACTGAATTTACACACGAAATTATTCATGCTGCTGATGTGGAAGCACTGTCAATTTTTTCCTGCAGACGATTCTTTCAGTGACAAAACTATTTTGTTGTTGATGTTGTTGTTTTCAGTTCTGAGAGTGGTTTGATACAGCTCTCCATGCTACTCTATCCTGTGCAAGCTTCTTCATCTCCCAGTACTTACTGCAACCTACATCCTTCTGAATCTGCTTTGTGTATTCGTCTCTTGGTCTCCCTCTACGATTTTTACCCTCCACGCTGCCCTCCAATGCTAAATTTGTGATCCCTTGATGCCTCAGAAAGTGTCCTACCAACCGGTCCCTTCTTCTTGTAAAGTTGTGCCACAAACTCCTCTTCTCCTCAATTCTGTTCAATACCTCGTCATTAGTTATGTGATCTACCCATCTAATCTTCAGCATTCTTCTGTAGCACCACATTTCGAATGCTTCTATTCCCTTCTTATCCAAACTATTTATCGTCCATGTTTCACTTCCATACATGGCTACACTCCATACAAATACTTTCAGAAACGACTTCCTGACACTTAAATCTATACTCGATGTTAATAAATTTCTCTTCTTCAGAAACGCTTTCCTTGCCATTGCCAGTCTGCATTTTATATCCTCTCTACTTCGACCATCATCAGTTATTTTGCTCCCCAAATAGCAAAACTCTTACTACTTTCAGTGTCTCATTTACTAATCTAATTCCCTCAGCATCACCTGACTTAATTCGACTACATTCCATTATCCTCGTTTTGCTTTTGTCGATGTTCATCTTATACCCTCCTTTCAAGATACTGTCCATTCCGTTCAACTGCTCTTCCAAGTCCTTTGCTGTCTCTGACAGAATTACAATGTCATCGGCGAACCTCAATGTTTTTATTTCTTCTCCATGGACTTTAATACCTGCTCCGAATTTTTCTTTTGTTTCCTTTACTGCTTGCTCAATATACAGATTGAATAACATCGTGGACAGGCTACAACCCTGTCTCACTCCCTTCCCAACCGCTGCCTCCCTTTCACACCCCTCGACTCATGTAACTGCCATCTCGTTTCTGTACAAATTGAAAATAGCCTTTCGCTTCCTGTATTTTACCCCTGCCACCTTTAGAATTTGAAAGAGAGTATTCCAGTCAACATTGTCAAAAGCTTTCTCTCAGTCTACAAATGCTAGAAATGTAGGTTTGCCTTTCCTTAATCTATTTTCTAAGATACGTCGTAGGGTTAGTATTGCCTCACGTGTTCCAACATTTCTGCGGAATCCAAACTGATTTTCGCAGAGGTCGGCTTCTACCAGTTTTTCCATTCGTCTGTAAAGAATTCGCGTTAGTATTTTGCAGCAGTGACTTATTAAACTGATAGTTCGATAATTTTCACATCTGTCAACACCTGCTTTCTTTGGGATTGTAATTATTATATTCTTCTTGAAGTCAGAGGGTATTTCGCCTGTCTCATACATCTTGCTCACCAGATGGTAGAGTTTTGTCAGGACTGATTCTCCCAGGGCTGTCAGAAGTTCCAATGGAATGTTGTCTACTCCCGGGGCCTTGTTTCGAGTCAGGTGTTTCAGTGCTCTGTCAAACTCTTCACGCAGTATCGTATCTCCCATTTCATCTCCATCTACATCCTGTTCGATTTCCATAATATTGTCCTCAAGTACATCACCCTTGTATAGACCCTCTGTATACTCCTTCCACCTTTCTGCTTTCCCTTCTTTGCTTAGAACTGGGTTTCCATCTGAGCTCTTGATATTCATACAAGTGTCTCTTTTCTCCAAAGCTCTCTTTAATTTTCCTGTAGGCAGTATCCATCTTACCCTTAGTGAGATAAGCCTCTACATCCTTACATTTGTCCTCTAGCCATCCCTGCTTAGCCATTTTGCACTTCCTGTCGATCTCTTTTTTGAGACGTTTGTATTCCCTTTTGCCTGCTTCATTTACTGGGTTTTTATATTTTCTCCTTTCATCAGTTAAATTCAATATTTCTTCTGTTACCCAAGGATTTCTACTAGCCCTCGTCTTTTTACCTACTTGATCCTCTGCTGCCTTCACTACTTCATCCCTCAGAGCTACCCATTCTTCTTCTACTGTATTTCTTTCCCCCATTCCTGTCAATTGTTCCCTTATGCTCTCCCTGAAACTCTCTACAACCTCTGGTTCTTTCAGTTTATCCAGGTCCCATCTCCTTAAATTCTCACTTTTCTGCAGTTTCTTCAGTTTTAATCTACAGTTCATAACCTGTAGATTGTGGTCAGAGTCCACAACTGCCCCTGGAAATGTCTTACAATTTAAAACCTGGTTCCTAAATCTCTGTCTTACCATTGTATAATCTATCTGATACCTTCTAGTATCTCCAGGATTCTTCCATGTATACAACCTTCTTTTATGATTCTTGAACCAAGTGTTAGCTATGATTAAGTTATGCTCTGTGCAAAATTCTACCAAACGGCTTCCTCTTTCATTTCTCTCCCCCAATCCATATTCACCCACTATGTTTCCTTCTCTCCCTTTTCCTACTCTCGAATTCCAGTCACCCATGACTATTAAATTTTCGTCTCCCTTCACTACCTGAATAATTTCTTTTATCTCATCATAGATTTCATCAATTTCTTCATCATCTGCAGAGCTAGTTGGCATATAAACTTGTACTACTGTAGTAGGCATGGGCTTCGTGTCTATCTTGACCACAATAATGCGTTCACTATGCTGTTGGTAGTAGCTTACCCGCACTCCTATTTTTTTATTCGTTATTAAACCTACTCCTGCACTGCAGCTTTTGATTTTGTATTTATAACCCTGTATTCACCTGACCAAAAGTCTTGTTCTTCCTGCCACCGAACTTCACTAATTCCCACTATATCTAACTTCACTCCATCTATTTCCCTTTTTAAATTTTCTAGCCTACCTGCCCGATTAAGGGATCTGACATTCCACGCTCCGATCCGTAGAACGCCAGTTTTCTTTCTCCTGATAACGACGCCCTCTTGAGTAGTCCCCGCCCGGAGATCCGAATGGGGGACTATTTTACCTCCGGAATATTTTACCCAAGAGGACGCAATCATCATTTAACCATACAGTAAAGCTGCATGCCCTCGGGAAAAATTACGGTCGTAGTTTCCCCTTGCTTTCAGCCGTTCGCAGTACCAGCACAGCAAGGCCGTTTTGGTTAGTGTGACAAGGCCAGATCAGTCAATCATCCAGACTGTTGCCCCTGCAACTACTGAAAAGGCTGCTGCCGCTCTTCAGGAACCACACGTTTGTCTGGCCTCTCAACAAATACCCCTCCGTTGTGGTTGCACCTACGGTACGGCCATCTGTATCGCTGAGGCACACAAGCCTGCCCACCAACGGCAAGGTCTATGGTTCATAGGGGGGGGGGGGGGGGGACTATTTTGTACAGAAAGCTATATTGCACTGACAGTTAAACCCTGCAAAAGGGATCTAGAGATCATCAGATACATCCCATGTATTCATTATGCTGCTGTGCAGCACCGACAGAGGTAAATACCGTTGTAAACGCGGCCCATGACCGCTGGCACTTCAGAGCGTGTCAACCAGAGAGAGGCCAACCGGCCGTGGGCGACCCACATCACGGAAGAACGCTTTCGATACTCCAGTGCAAACACGTGTCATATTGAATCATTTCAAATATCCACAGAGTATACATGCAACTCACACGGTCCCGAAGGAGACTCAATACAGACAGAGTATTAGTTCACTATTCACCTGTCCAGGGTAGGTGCGAGGCGGATCGTCATAAGCCACAAGCTTTCTTGGCCTCTGACCGGTGTACAAAGGATGGGCAATCCCCAGCGTGAAACAAAGGCGTCCACTGAGATGTTTCCAGCCCCCATCTGCCTGCTTGCTGCTGTAGTTTGTATGGCCACCTTCAGACTCACAAGAATATTATGACCCAAACATATATTTATCAGTGTAACTACAATTAAATATTAGGATTGTTGCTGCAGTTTGACACAGAGCAATGTACCAGATACGTCTCCTTTTTAGGACACATAATTTTCCATGTCGAGAAACAATCTTTCACTCCCCTTACAGCTATCGATGTGCTGAAACTATACCTCCCTTAGCATAGAACACACAGTAGCGATCACCTAACACTCACGCCTATTCCGCGAAGTCTCTTGTACAAAGGCTGGATCATTTCTCCTCGGCACAATGGCGTCACTGTTTCTGGCCCCGACCTATTTGCTTACTTGCTTGTTTTCTACGCCAATGTCCAGACTCTGGGATTACAAGAACAAATCTAATTTCACATGGCTTGCCAGAATATCAGACCATTTTCGTGAAATTCTCGATATCAAGCACATATCAGTATGCTACCGATCAGTCGCGCAACATAAATCTGAATATATAGAATGTAAATTATTTCTCTAGAAACCCGAAACATTTGCGAGGTGGAGCGTGCTGTAAACCATTGAGTAACTAGAAACTGACCTCGTCTGTGTAGACCTCGAAAAAAATAGAGGAAATTGATATGCGGACACCGATGTCGATGATATAACAGATCCCATATCATTCTTATAATTTACAAAGTCAACTGAAGTGTTTCTCGTGTCTAGAGAACCAGCAAACGTGTCTCTCACCCACCTTTCTCCTGCTAGATGCGCACGCCACGATTTATCTTCTCTCAACCAAATAAAGACGTGATATGTGCAGAAGCAGTCAACCAGACAATTTACATGGGAGGGGATAATGGTCCAGCGCAAACACATGTCCACATCGAATCTTCTCAAATTTCCACACGTTCACGAATGCTCTCCAACACATACAAAGTATTAGTTCGCTATTCCGCCATACAGAGGACGACACAGTTAAATCAACTACATTCCAGCATCCAACAGGCCTCGTCATTTGGACAGCTCTTGTCATTAGCGGGAAACGTGAATAATTACTGCCATAGGCCAATGACGCTGTGTGCCAAGCACACGTAGACAGAATCAGAATCCTACAAGGAAACTGTACACAACACTGTAAACTTGCTAAAACTGTTTGCATTATCAACTGTGATGCTTATTATTACAGTACATCGACGGTGACTTTTCCATCCCATCTGTCCACTGATATGCTGTTGGTCACAACGTAATGATTGACTGACATTGCTTGTTTGAGATGGGGAAAGAGTTTTGGTGGAGGGGCAACACCTTCTGGGGATGGTTAGCACTGAAACAGTGATTGGATACATGACTGCAATATGAGGAATCAGTCGAAACAGAACGCAGAACCATCTGTCTTTTATTTAAAATCATCCAGTGTGTGGTTTGTTATGATGTCAACAGTAACAACATGATTTACACCATGCGACCTCTAGTTTTCTGCGAGAGGTAGTGGATCAGAATGTGCTAATGTCAGTTTAGAATCTGACTCAAACCTTGAAGTCGTAGTAGGAAAACAAAATGTACGGCAGCGTACAAAGCATGTTACAGTAGGAAAAAAAAGCAGTATTGCAAGCAATGACGCAGGTTCACAGGAAGTCTCTCTTGCGACTTACAATATAGTCTGTGGGATACAGTCATCTTCCTACAGTACAGGTGATGAAACTTTAAACTGGTCTGTGCAATGGATCAGTACCTCTATATTTAATAGGATCATCACATGTGCTCAGTGCTACGACACATGCTGTACTTGTTTTCGACATATGGGAGGAGAGAAATGCGGTAAAAATCTTATCGAGTTCTCTGTCAGATGAAGCTAGTGGAGCTTTCATAGTTCGTAATTTTTCTCTGTTGGATAGTACAGAATAACGATGACAGCATATTGGAGTGATAGAGGTGAATGGGCTCCAAGTGACATGAATTTACTCCAGACTGCAGTATGTGTGTGTAGTTTGGAGAAGCATCACAATGCAGTAGCAAAATCCCAGTCCTTCTCCCAGTTCCCGTACTGTCTTTGATACTTCCTCGTGTTGCAAGAGTGGGCTTCGTTTGGTGCTGACCTTACACATCATGAACAGTTGGCGGAGCTATGACAACATGTTCCTGTTTCCATCGAATGGTCAAAACACAGTCCTGTTGCACTAACTCAGCTTAGTCTGTTTGTACACGGGTTGCAGAAGGTGGCACATATAGCTTTCTCCCACTTCTACTCAGCTCCGACTTCAATTGGAATGATCACATGCATAAAGCTGCAGAAATGGCAGCAGTTGCAAGATGCTTAGGGGATACCTAAAACAACGTTGGAATTTTATTGTAGCAGATAGATTCGAAAAAGGTGACTCGTTTCGAGATATGAGAGTGCCAGAAATATGATTCACTAGTGGCTGTAATCATTAAAGGACTTCTCCATAGGATCCAACACAGGAATATGGACCGAGCGAGGTGGCGCAGTGGTTAGCACACTGGACTCGCATTCGGGAGGACGACGGTTCAGTCCCGTCTCCAGCCATCCTGATTTAGGTTTTCCGTGAATTCCCTAAATCCTTCTAGGCAAATGCCGGAATGGTTCCTTTGAAAGGGCACGGCCGATTTCCTTCCCAACCCTTCCCTAACCCGAGCTTGCGCTCCGTCTCTAATGACCTCGTTGTCGACGGGACGTTAAACACTAACCACCACCACCACAGGAATATGGTTCAATGGCAAGATATGATTCCAAATCCCAGACAGCATTTCTAGCAGATAGCATAATACTAGAGATCTGAAAACTAGTGTTTATTTCTTATGACCTCAATCAGCACGCCATCTACTGTATGTGATACTTCTCAATCAACCATCGCCTTTAACCCAGTCGATATATCACCGAGCGTCTGACATGGCATTGAGACAGAATGCGTTACAAATACTGGAGAAATATCTAGCGGCAGCATGAGGGAATTCCAAATACCAGTTTCATACTATGTTTCTTAGCCAAATCACTTTCTAAATTCGATGGTTTTATTGCGAGGTTTCATTGTCGTCGACATGTAACCGCACTGTTGGTCTGGTAATATAAACTCCTTCAATCACCATCTATATTCAGTGTCACGGTATTTGTCTGTAAAAAGCACTTCATTCGGAGGTAATGCCATACCTCGATTTATGAAGTCGGTATAGCTTTTAACATCGATACTTGTCTGCACCTGTTGAACCAAGACTGCTTGTGACAGTAATATCATCGTGGCGACCTTTTTTTTTTTTTGACGTATAGCACATTGTATGACGATTATGCCTCTCTCTCTAAGACACAGTGGAACCACTCACAAGAAAAAATCGTAAGACATGTCAACTCATTGCTGATTTTCGGTCAGTATTATTTCGTATCGCCAGCAATCATTGATTGGCGAAGTATTATACTTAGTAGTACGAGAAGCATAATAGATTCGCTTTGAGCATCAGGCTTATAAAGTATGTGTTGTGTTCCAACATGTGCAAAGTAAATGGCTATGACCAGTCGTTAGGTATGAATTTGACTTGGAATACTGTGATAGCAAAAGAGAGAATATGTCAGGTCATGAGAATGGCACAGATATTTCTATTTCCAGAGTAACAGCCGTCAGCAGGATGTATTTCCAATACTTCACTCATTGTCAAATGTCATTCAATTGATAACACAATCGAAACATTTAACAGTAAGCATATAATCTAATACACTGGCCATTAAAATTGCTCCATCACGAAGATGGCGTGCTAAGACGCGAAATTTAACCGACAGGAAGAAGATGCTGTGATATGCAAATGATTAGCTTTTCAGAGCATTCACGCAAGGTTGGCGCCGGTGGCGACACCTACAACGTGCTGACATGAGGAAAGTTTCCAACCGATTTCTCATACACAAACAGCAGTTGATCGGCGTTGCCTGGTGAAACGTTGTTGTGATGCCTTGTGTAAGGAGGAGAAATGCGTACCGTCACGTTTAAAACTTTGATAAAAGTCGGAATGTAGCCTATCGCGATTGCGGTTTATCATATCGCGACATTGCTGCTCGTGTTGGTCGAGATCCAATGACTGTTAGCAGAATATGGAATCAGTGGGTTCAGGAGGGTAATACAGAACGCCGTGTTGGATCCCAACAGCCTCGTATCACTAACAGTCGAGATGACAGGCATCTTATCCACGTGGCTGTAACGGATAGTGCAGCCACGTCTCGATCCCTGAATCAACAGATGGGGACGTTTGCAAGACAACAACCATCTGCATGAACAGTTCGACGATGTTTGCCGCAGCATGGGCTATCAACTCTGAGGCATGGCTGCAGTTACCCCTGACGCTGCATCACAGACAGAAGCGCCTTGGTGGTGTACTCAACGACGAACCTGGGTGCACGAATCACAAAACGTCACTGTTTGGATGAATCCAGGTTCTGTTTACAGCATCATGATGGTCGCATCCGCGTTTCGCACGTCACGGTAAAAGCACATTGGAAGCGCATATTCGTCATCGCCATATTGGCGTATCACCCAGCGTGATAGTATGGGGTGCCAATGGTTACACGTCTCGGTCACCTCTTGTTCGCATTGACGGCACTTTGAACAGTGGACGTTACATTTCAGATGTGTTACGACCCATGGCTCTGCCCTTCATTTGATCCCTGCTAAACCTTACATTTCAACAGGATAATGCACGACCGCACGTTGCAGGTGCTTTGCGGGCCTTTCTGGATACAGGTAATGTTCGACTGCTGGCCTGGCCAGCACATTCTCCAGATCTCTCACCAACTGAAAATGTCTGGTCAATGGTGACCGAGCAACTGGTTCGTCACAATACGCCAGTCACTACTCTTGATGAACTGTGGTAGCGTGTTGAAGCTGCATCGGCAGCTGTACCTGTACACGCCATGCAAGCTCTGTTTGACTCAATGCCAAGGCGTATCAAGGCCGTTATTACGGCCAGAGTTGGTTCTTCTGGGTACTGATTTCACAGGATCTATGCACCCAAATTGCGTGAAAATGTAATCACATGTCAGTTCTAGTATAATTTATTTGTCCAATAATATATTTGTCCAATATTTGTCCCGTTTGTCATCTGCATTTCTTCTTGGTGTAGCAACTTCAATGGCCAGCAGTGTATATATGTAACGGATTTCCAAGGACGATTCTGTCTATGCGTCTATGCGTGCTTAGCGCACAGCACCAGTGGCCTGTGGCGATAATGATTCACATTTCCCGCTAACGGCAGGAGCTGTCCGAATGGAGAGGCTTGTTGGAATGCAGTACTGTAATTGATTTATCCATGTCGTCCTCTAGACGGCGGAACAGCGAAATAATACTTAGTATGTGTTGGAGAGCATTCGTGATCGTGAGGAAATTTCAGAAGATTCAATACGGACATGTGTTTGCGTTGGACCATTATTCCTTCCCATGTAAATAGTCTAGTTGACTGCTTCTGCACATATCACGTCTTTATTTGGTTGAGAGAAGATCGATTGTGGCGTGCGCATTTAGCAGGTGAAAGGTGGGTGGAATACACGTTTGCTGGTTCTCTAGACACGAGAAACACTTTAGTTGACTTTGTAAATTATAAGAATGATTTGGGATCCGTTATATCATCGACATCGGTATCCGCAAGTGGAAATACCAGTTTCCTCTATTTTTTTCAAGGTCTTCACAGATGAAGTCAGTTTCTAGTTACACAATGGTTTGCAGCACGCTCCACCGCGCTAATGTTTCAGAGACTGGCGTAGAAAACAAGCAAGTAAGCAAATAGGTTGGGGCCAGAAACAGTGACGCCTTTGTGCCGACGGGAACTGATCCAGCCTTTGTACATGAGACTTCGCGGAATAGGCGTGAGTGTTAGGTGATCGCTACTGTGTGTTCTATCGTGAAGGAGGTATAGATTCAGCACATCGATAGCTGTAAGGGGAGTGAAAGATTGTTTCTCGACATGGGAAATTACGTGTCCTAAAAAGGAGACGTATTTGGTACATTCCTCTGTGTCAAACTGCAGTAACAATCCTAATATTTAATTGTAGTTACATTGATAAATATGTGTCTGGGTCCTAATATTCTTATGAGTCTGGCGATGGCCATACAAACCACGGCAGCAAGCAGGCAGGTTGGGGCTGGAAGCAGCATCTCAGTGGACGCCTTTGTTTCACGCTGGGGATTGCCCATCTTTTGTACACCGGTCAGAGGCCAAGAAAGCTTCTGGCTTATGACGATCCGCCTCGCACCTACCCTGGACAGGTGAATAGTGAACTAATATCCTGTCTGTATTTAGTCTCCTTCGGGACCGTGTGAGTTGCATGTATACTCTGTGGATATTTGAAAAGATTCAATATGACACGTGTTTGCACTGGAGTATCGAAAGCGTTCTTCCGTGATGTGGGTCGCCCACGGCCGGTTGGCCTCTCTCTGGTTGACGCGCTCTGAAGTGCCAGCGGTCATGGGCCGCGTTTACAACGGTATTTTCCTCCATCGGTGCTCTTCAGCAGCATAATGAATACATGGGATGTATCTGATGATCTCTAGAACCCTCTTGCAGGGTTTAACTGTCAGTGCAATATAGCTTTCTCGACAAAATAGTTTTGTCGCTGAAAGTATCATATGCAGAAAATAAAATTGACAGTGCTTCCACACCAGCAGCATCGGTAATTTTGTGGGTAAATTCACTAAGAGCCAATCAGCATGCCCCATTCGTTCACAAGACATCCTTTGTGCTAGGGCATAGGAGCCTCTACATAGTGATTAGAAAATCAGAGATGTTTGTTGAAAGCAGGACTGAACGATTTCCTGGAAGGGTAACACGTGATGGACGAGGTGCCACGTTAGAACCAACAGGAGGAATGCATTCGGTGTTATTCTGAGGTATTTTCGTGAACAGGTTCTGTTAGGAAAAGAATTCCCATGCAGACAAGCTGAGACATCACGAAAGCTCCTAGAAAAGAGACTGTTAACTATTTCTGCAACACTTTACAATTCCGAAGAGGTCGAATGACTTATTAACATAGCCATGTGACATCAGTATAACATTGAGAATCATTTAGATGTACCTGTGTTGGCAGGTTGCTTAGCTAATATTTTGCAGCGATGCGTCAGCTATGCTGGGCATTTATATGTGTGCATGGCTGGACACAGTTCGTATGTCCCATTAGGATTGCTTGGAACAATTCACCCTGTGCTATTCTGGATTTCTATAACGTCACCAGTGATGTCAGTACCCACAGGTAGAGAGGTATGGCGTCAGCAACTGTAAAAACGTGCGTGCAGCCCAGAGGTGTCTCTTGTATGGGACCAATGTGAGTGTGCTGCCCAGTGTGTATGCCCTGAGTTCTGTAGGGAGAGCAGTTCGCTGATACGTCGCGGTTGACATAGTTCGAAAGCATTTTTCATGTGCACTGAGTGTTTGTGCAGTGCATTACATTCGGCTGTTTAAGCGTTGTAAGTGTCTTTGTGTCAGAGCCTGTAAGAGGTATGCGCTGCCTGCGATATGCAAGGTATAAGAGAATCGCTGACCAGAGAGCAGTGTTGACTGAGTACGAACTGTGTAGCTGTAGCAGTTGGTTGTTACTAGTCGCAAGTCTGAGGTTGTCTGCGCTTGTCTGGCGTCTGCTCTGGTCGGGAGTCCGGAGCCTGAGTATTATTGTATAAGGTAAAAAGCAGCCTCGCGCGTATCTAGTAATGTATCTGAACTGTCATCCAAATGTTTTAAAAAAATGTCCTAATAATAATTTTTGTAATATAAAGTAATTTTTTTAAAAAGCATTCATTTCAAAAAATTTGTTGCTTCCATTTACAAATCACAAATGTATAGGCCAGCATTGCACGGAGCTGTGCCGGAAAAATGTTAAGTAAGAGCAGATATATTCGCCGTTTTTATTGAGGTAAGAATTTTTGCTTTTTATTCAGAATGATCTTACAGGATCACGATGCAGCACTGCTGTCGTCCAAATTTTACCATGTTACTGAATTTATTTTTTATTACGAGGTTTAGGAATTTTTCTGTTTCGAGCTTATATTAAATGAGAAAAGAATTTTGTGGGTACATTAAATGGGAACCAGTTTTGTTGTGAGGTTACACAAAAATTAGAATCATTAACCAAATAATATTTATTTAATTTTATATTTTTCTGGGGAGGTTACAAGCCTTTTACATCAATTATTTTGACAATTTACGAGTTGTTTGCGTGTCTGTACATCAGTGTATTGCATTATTTCGGTAAATTACGAGTAATTTACAGGTCTCTATGCTGTGTACTGGAGTATTTGGACAGTTTATAATTAGTGAGTGTGTCTGCAGAGAGTTTTGCATGTGTTAGTTTGATAATTTAAGAGTCGTTTTCATGTCTGCACTTCAGTGATCTGCGTTATTTCGGTGATCTACGAGTAGTTTCCAGTTTTGTAGGGTGTGCAATGAATTATTTCGGTAATTTACGAGTTGTTTTCGTGTCTGCAAATCAGTGTGCTGCATTATTTCGTTGACTTACGAGTAGTTTGCAGGTCTGTAGGCTGTGTATTGTGACCCCTATAACGTCAGAACAAGTGTATTGTATCACTGTAATAAACAAACTACATGAAATCCATCCCTCAGCATATTGCTCCAAAATAAATAAAGTACACTCCTTCATCTCTCCAACAGCCCAATCATTTTACCCGCCATTTTTCCCACAGACCGCCATCTTGGATTACATGGCCAAAGGAACGACAGTGCCCTCTGGTGGGAGTCTGTGTACTATATCAGTTGGACTCCAGAGCTCATGGTGGACACACTGGATGGAGCTACTGCTTCAAATTGCTTAAATAAACACTGCATGCAAAATACAGACTCATGTCCATCCTATCCAGCAGCCCAGCAAAGGCTGAGTCCTTTCTCCACCAATTTATAGGAAGAGGTTTCGGTCAGACGACTTAAGTTAGTGTAGGTGGCCCAAGTGACCCTTTTTCCCACTACTTCCTTAAGTTAGTGGAGATAGCTGTGGTGTGTTGCATTGTCCTACTGGAATTTGAACTTCCCGTAATTTTTGGGGGGGAGGGGGGAGGGGGGGAGGGGGGGAGTGGGTTAGGTTAGTGGAGGTAGTCCAATTGACCTATCTTCCCGCCAAAATTTGAACTTACCACCATGATGTCATTGCAACATTGCCATATCTATCGCCGCCATCTTGGATCTACCTTGTTGAATAAATTTGGCAACAACGCAACATGGGGTGGTACAAATGTTGTCCCACTACTCCCACAAATGTATTATGCTTATTATTCAATAGTCTAACTGAGAGTGTGAAGTATGTGGGAGTGTTACCAGACTTCTCCCGTGGTCGTGCGGTAGCGTTCTCGCTTCCCACGCCCGGGTTCCCGGGTTCGATTCCCGGCGGGGTCAGGGATTTTCTCTGCCTCGTGATGGCTGGGTGTTGTGTGATGTCCTTAGATTAGTTAGGTTTAAGTAGTTCTAAGT
The DNA here is from genome assembly GCF_023898315.1 of Schistocerca nitens. Classification (NCBI taxonomy): domain Eukaryota; kingdom Metazoa; phylum Arthropoda; class Insecta; order Orthoptera; family Acrididae; genus Schistocerca; species Schistocerca nitens. Next base: position 653,791,933 of record NC_064618.1, read on the forward strand.
TCTAGGGGACTGATGACCATAGATGTTAAGTCCCATAGTGCTCAGAGCCATTTGAACCATTTTTTTTTTTGTTACCAGACTTCAAAAGAAAACCTAGAGAGTACTTGAACGCAGCAGTTTTCTTCATTGTGGAGAAATATATGGAGTCCAGTCCAAAAGAACTACAACAATAATTGTGGCTCTAAACCAGTTCGAGTAACATATTTATTTATAGTGTTGATTAAAAAGTTGTAGATTTTGTATGAAGCTTATATTTTATTAATTTCAAACATACAACTGTAGAACCTTCCAAGTGCTCCAATTGTGATATACATTTTATGTTGCCACTGCTAGAGTTGAACGTGCTCACCACAATTGGTTTGGCTGGTGGTGAATTCTCTGTAAAACATTGGGTGGGTTTCTGTCATATTGCACAGCACTTGTTAATTATGGCATCTTTTGTTTCTTTTAATCGATTACCGGTTTTTGGAAATCCATGTTCCCTGAAGCAAGGGTCCTATAATGTTGCTTCACAAGCAACTGCTTTACCGGCAAACCTTTGAACGAGGCGGGTACATATACCATCCTCAAGTTTAGCAATTACTGTGTTAATGGCTTCATTGCTGTAATATGAGTTTTTCAGTCTCAGGCAATGACTTTGTAAACTTCTGCTTAATAAGACAACATTTGACAAGGGTGCATTTCTTTCGCTGTTAATTTCTGTTGTTACATGCTCAGAAGGGTATTGTATTTCACAAGATTTTTCTGTAACTGACCAGTCTTCATTGGACAGTTTTGTTTGTGAATCCACACTTAGGATGGCGAGGGTGCTTTTCAAAGGCTCTCTGATTTTCAAAAGCCTGTCAAATATTTGAGACATGGAATTCCATCTCATAGGGCAATCTTGTTTCGGTGTTAAAATCGGGAAGCCTATTTGCTTCTGAATGTTGTGTAATTTCTCAGGTGCTTGAGGACTTCTTTTGAAAAATTACACTCTTGATTTCACTTTGCCCTTGTTTCTGTAATTGGTTCAAGGCTTGCTTGCACAATTAAATTCAGTGTACATGCAGAACAAGGTACATACCACCACTTGCACCTCATCACTGCTTTCACCATATTAGATGCAGTATCTGTAGTGCAAGCTGCAAGTTTATTGGTAGTACCCCAAGTTGAAGTCACATTTTTTAAATCACTGGAAATGTTTTCAGCTGTATGCTTGTCGTGAAATTTAAAACTAGATAACAAATATGACTTCAGATTGCAGTTTTCACCAATAAAGTGAGCAGTCACCGCAACATAATTCTCATTTTTCACAGATGTCTCGCACTGGCGTGTTGTCGAACACTTGAGAGAGTGAAATGTTGGGGAGTGTTTTTCTACTGGGCGGTACATAGTTTTCATTTAATAAATAAGTCATTTTTCTAAACTCTGCACCCTCAACTATATTAACTCTACACTCTCAACTATATTAAATGAAAGATATTCTTTAACAACAAGTTTTAAAGTCTGTTCGTCTGTTTTAGCTCGTTTGGATGAAGCCACTGGTCTTCATGCAAATCCAGTGGTCTTTGTTTGTCTACCACACCTACCCAGAACAGAACTGGTAGAAGTGCTGGGTAGTTCTTGAAAAGATTATTTATCTTGACACACAGGCACTGATATGGCAGATCCCTGAACAGTTGCTGTGGAAGCCGAACTGGCTTCGTCACTGCCCAGACCCATAGCAACTAGTCTCGAACGAATCTCACTTAAATTAACTGTTAGATGCTTATGTCGCAAATGTCTAAGTAAGAAGTTGTACTACTATTAAACAACACTGCCGAGCAAAAGTTAAACTTAATTTTCTGAGGATTCATCTTCGTAGAATAATCCCACACAGGCTTCGTAACGCCATAGCTGAAGGCAGAAGAACCAACACAGGCGGAACTATAGGCGGGAGCAAATTGCAGAAACAACGGATACGGTACGGAATTCCCACATTCCGTTAGTATGGATAATATACCCATCCTGCTAATTTGCATGCACACAAAAGGATAATAGGCACATTGACTATAGACTCCGCCGGAGGTTCGAGTTCTCCTTCGGGCATGGCTGTGTGTGTTGTCCTTAGCGTAAGTTAGTTTAAGTAGTGTGTAAGTCTAGGGACCGATGATCTCAGCAGTTTGGTTACTTAGAAATTCACACACAAATGAACAATTGATTTTGACTGTAGACTCACAAATAACGCCATATAATTCAAATAAATAACAAAATATAAGAGAAAAGATTTTTGTCCGTCAAAGTGTTTCGAACTATTCGTATAAATCCACCTCTTTCCGTTACCACTGCACTATCATGGATCCGTCAAGCAGATTGCTTGCAATTATACCTACACCCAATTTATGTATATGTGTAAAAACTGCCACTCTACGCCCTTTTTTATTCAAAATGTTGTAGGTTTACTTGCGTTTTTTAATATGATTACTGTACATGAACAGAGAAGCGTATGTTATAAAAGATATGTAATTTAACTGAATGTTTTCCACAGTTTTGTTATTTTCAATGCGAATAGTGTGCGCTATTTTATTGTTTGATTAGTGTTTATAAAGCAGATGATACCCCATTTCGGAATAAGGCAGTGAATTAGAAACGAAGCTTTATTTTCGGAAATCTTAAGCTTTATGCTGTTGTGTGTCAAAAATATTTCGACACTTTTGAAAATGTTTCATGAATTTGTATGTTAAATGTGTTTCCGTATCTGTGCCGAGCCCAAATCTCGTCCTAGACAGAGCGGAATGAAACATCAATGTTTCGATGCACTAGTCCGTTCCGAGCACCAGTGAACTGAAACAGCGTTATTTTGGAACAACGATATAGTTTCTGTGTCTGGCTCGAGATCGAATCAGGTCCCGTTATCCAAGACAGAACTTAATAAAACACCACTGTTTCGAAACAGTGAAACGTAGCCGTTTCGAAACATTAAAACAGTTCGACGTATCGATACATTGTATCGAAACATAGAAACTGTGGCCAAGTCCGGTTTGTTGCTGGGTGTGCGTGATGCAAATGCGAAGCATTGTGCTCCATCGGAAAAGAGTCGGGTGTGATGCTCGGCGCGGCTGGGATATGATGATGTCATAGTTTGTCTCGCGAGACTCACATTTACTCACAAAGGTCGGAATCAGATTTGGAAAGTAGGAATGCACAGGTACTGAAAGATGATGTAATTATTGATCCCTCAGTCCGTTAGCAGATGGATGACGAAACAGAACGACAGAGTAGTAAGGCGCGGGCCATTGTTGTTCAATAGTAACGGCACTGGGATTGTGAGAAGCGTCCGTATGTTCAGGTCGTCGATGCGAGAGTCATAACGCTCATTATCACTAGCACTGGAAAATGCCATTGTTTGTCCTGCACCAAGTTCGAAGGCACTTAGATTAAAGTTAGTTACGGAGGCAAGCGGCCGCTGTTTATTGTGATTCTCTGCAGCACTTACCTGTACGTCTCAAGTACACGAATAGATTCACTCGGTGTCAAATCTGAAATGTTTACCATGAAGTCACTCGGTTAATTCGACACTCGTCGTTCGCTGATTGACATCGGCGGCGCGAGGCTGGTCCGAAGATGTGGCGAAGAATGAAGGCTATGTCACTATGTCGTCTGGCACTGTAGTATCGTCCAATGCTTGGCGGATATTTAGCGATTGCACACGCAATGTTCGGGGAAATCACTAGCACTTGTCGAGACATGTTTTCGACCTTGGCGAAGATACAGTGAGGTTGTACCGTTTGTAATGGCGTATTCTCGATGGCGAAGCGGAAATTCGGCGTCACCACTTTGGGACATGTGGTTCCGGAGGTGTGATAGCAGAGTAGTGACACTCCATAGAGGTACGATTTTAAAACTATTTATTACTGAGTATAATATACATAACTAGTACATTGAAGAGCCAGATAAACTGGTACACCTGCCTAATATCGTGCAGGGCCCACGCGAGCACGAAGAAATATCGCAACCCGACGTGGCGTGGACTCAACTAATGACTGAAGTAGTGCTGCAGGGAGTTTACACCATGATTCCTGCAGGGCTACACATAATTACATAGGAGTACGAGTGGGTGGAGATCTCTTCTGAACAGCACGTTGCAGACATCCAAGACATGATCGCTAATGTTCATGTCTGGGGAGTTTTGTGTCTAAACTCAGAAGAGTGTTCCTGGAGCCACCATGTAGAAATTCTGGACGTGTGGGGTATCGCATTGACCTGATGGAATTCCCCAAGTCCGCCGGAATACACAATGGGCATGAATGGATGCAGGTGATCAGACAGGATGCTTACGTACGTGTCACCTGTCAGAGTCGTATCTAGACATATCAGGGGTACCGTATCACTCCAACTGCACACGCCCCACACGATTACAGAGCCTCCACCAGCTTGAACAGTCCGCTGCTGACATGCAGAGTCCATGGGGTTGGGTTGTTGTGGGGGAGGAGACTAGACAGCGAGGTCATCGGTTTCATCGGATTAGGGAAGGAAGTACGGGGGAGGAAGTCCGCTGTGCCCTTTCAAAGGAACCATCCCGGCATTTGCCTGGAGCGATTTAGGGAAATCGCGGAACACCTAAATCAGGATGGCCGGACGTGGGATTTAACCGTCGTCCTCCCGAATGCGAGTCCAGTGTGTTAACCACTAGGCCACCTCTCTCGGCTCAGAGTCCATGGATTCATGTGGTTTTCTCCATACCCGTACAGGTCCATCCTCCCGATACAATTTCAATCGAGACATGTCCGACCAGGCAACATGTTTCCAGTCATTAACGGTCCAATGCTAGTATTGACGGGCCCAGGCGAGGCGTAAAGCTTTGTGTCGTGCAATCATCTAGGGTATATGAATGGGCCTTCGGCTTCGAAAGCCCATATCGATGATGTATCTTTGAATGGTTCACACACTGACACTTGTTCATGGCCCAGCTTTGAAATCAGCAGCAATTTGCGGAAGAGTTATACTTCTGGCACGTTGAACGGTTCTCTTCAGTCGTCGTTGATCCCGTTCTTGCAGGAACTTTTTCTCGCCGCAGCGATGTCGGATTACTGATATTCACTGTACACTCGTGAAGTGGTCGTAATGGAAAATCCCCACTTCATCGCTACCTCAGAGATGCTGTGTCCCATCGCTCGTACGCCGACTATAACACCACGTTCAAACTCACTAAAATCTTGATAATCTGCCATTGTAGCAGCAGTAATGAATCGAACAACTGCGCCGGACACTTGTTGTCTTATATAGGGGTCGCCGACCGCAGCGCCGTATACTGTCTTTTTACATATCTCTGTATTTGAATATGCATGCCTATACCAGTCTCTTTGGCGCTTCAGTGCGTAATCGTTACAAGCGTCCAGAGCGTACTTAACTCCTCCTTGCCTCCCAGGGTAGCGATCTTCCTTTTTCTAGTCAGAGATTTACGCCGTCAGAAATACATGTGAAACCTGATATTATTATATCCATTGTTATTACCGTGTCCTACTCAGTTACTTTCTCAATAAAAAGCTGTGATAATAGTACTGTATATCGAAGTTCTGACTGACTGTGTGATACAAGCCTGAAAACACGATCGACTCAGAAGCTTCCGAAGTACCACAACGCATCATCCTCTTTCGGTTCCATGTCGTTCTGCTTGCACAAATTTGCATGACTGAAAACTGATCATGTCTCAAGTGTGCTGGACAGACAGAACCTTGCGCAAAATTACGCTACAGACGATCAGGTATAATCGCACAAAGTGCTTGATCACGGATAAATGTCCGGCTTACTGTTACATACGTGGCCCCCTTAAGGTAGCGATTCGATATCAATACTCTACCACGATCCCCTGCAGTACCTAGTAATTAAAGAGGTTTTGCTTGTCCTACGTTAATATCGTGTGACTGTCTCTTTGTTCCTCCCGTTCCTCACAGAGATGCGCGAACTTCTTCCCTTTGCGCGACCTTTCGCCTTCTGAAGTGCTGTCCTTAAGTACTAGAAGCAGACTTCGCTTCCTACCATTCTACCGGTGTCTTCCTATCCCCACCTTCGTATTCCCGCACTGTTTCGGTCTTTTACAGGCGCTACTGGCGCACTCTGCTGCCAACGCTATTAATTAACACGATATCACGATATCGGGTTGTTTCCACTCTACGTATTCAGTGACTTTACAGCTGTTTCTCTTTAGCCCGTTAACGGTTTTCGGCGCTTGTCACAGACCAGAAGCCGTAACATCGTTGCTATGTTACAGTCTCTGGTCCGAAAAAAAAGGCTATGACAAGCGACGCTGCGCCCTCGCACATACAGAAGCTCCAACAACTGCAAAACCAGAGTCTGCGACGCGTCTACCACGTTTTAAATGACTTTCCTCACCGTCTTCTTCACAAAGCTGCAGAAGAACCCCTAGTAAGGAGCGTTTTCAGCAAGCGGCGCGCCGGTTTTATAACACCACCCGCACTTCCGACAACCCCCTACACTCCACTGCAGTGGTAGGAAATGCCCTTTTGGGTAAACCCTACGTTCCAGATAGACTTGGGCTACCCAAAGTCCAGTCCAGAAGAAATGACGCCGTGCGCGCTCCCTGTCACGTTTCTTAAGTATGCGATGTGGCCGGAATCACTCTTTCACTCTGAAGCGGAGAGTATGCTGTTTTGAAACTTCCCGACATCTTGAAACTGTGTGCTGGACTGAAACTCGTACCCATAAGCTTTCGTGTTAAGCCAATCTAGCGAACAGATGGGGAGGTCATTTGCGTCACCCCCTCCCTCCCAATTCCCTCGCACAAAAAAAAAGTAGAATTCACAAACCCAGCTTGCGTCATGTCTCATGAAACAAACATATCAATATAGTATCAGTTTCCAGAAAGTCTGAACTGCCTAACTATCAAAGCGGTGCCCTCCTGTCCCCCCGATATAAAACTTCTAGCAACTGCGAGCAGTTGTTGAAGAAATGGGAAACGAATCTTACATTACATCACACCATTCCATCAGACTTTAATGTGCCAGCATTAAATGACTACACTGACAGTGAAGAACACTGACATGCTACACAAATTTTATAATTAGATTTAATAAAAATGAAGCTGTACTGAAAAATATTACTTCAGTGAACTACATTGATGTAAAATATAGCACTCAACAAATTGAGTATATCATTACAAATTATACGCACTTCCCAACATTGGTTTTAGTATTACGTATATTAATGAACAGGTTTTATTTGCTCTTCGTAAATTATTAATAGTGCATACATTATTAATTAAAAATAAAAAGGACTGCAATTCGTAATCGAAAAATTATCTCTTTCCAGGAATTCTGCTTTTATTACAATTTTGCCATACATTTCTTGCTGTGAGTGAAAAAACTCGTTAGTTATGTCATTACAGTCAGCTTTGTCGTTTTGTGTCGACAACAAATCTAATTTTGACAGCCGCTTCGTCCATATTCGACCGCAAGTATTTTTATTTATCATTATTAACTGGCTGAAACAGCGCTCACAAAATTCAGCAGTCATCAGCATTGTCACAAATATCCTTAAAACTGTTTCCATTTTTGAACGACCATCTTTCAAGTCATACTTTGGGAAAAAGCATAGAAAATATGCAAACGGGAAGCCGTGTCAGTGTTCTTCACTGTCAGTGTAGTCATTTAATGCCGGCACATTAAAGTCTGATGGAATGGTGTGATGTAATGTAAGATTAGTTTTCCATTGCTTCAGCAACTGCTCGCTGATCTCAGAGATCCTACAGTACCGTAGCGAAGCAGTAGCTGGCAATCCATTGTTGTACCTGAGCGAGCTATGTAGGCGGCCGCTAAGTGAACCAAGCGCTTTATTGCAGCATAAACCATGATATCAATAGACTTCTGTTCCATAGGGTCTTTTTTAGGGATGTTTTCTTCTCGTGGTAAGGAGATAGGAACACGAGGAGCAGGAGATATCATTTACCTCGCCCCCTCCCCCCAACACACACACACACACACACACACACCGATTAATTCTTGAACAGCCTTTTCTTTGCGCCCTTGGCTGGGCCCTATCCTGCCATCCCCTCGGTATGGACCTGCGCACATCTCGGAATCCTAGAACGAGAAGAGATGAAGTCAAAGCGGAGATGTTTGGAACAGGCTGCTAAATAGAATCACCCTTTCAATTGCAAAAGTTATGCGTTATGTGTTTCCCCTTCAAATTAAATGTTCTCCCTCTTGCTTTATTATCTTAGATCGACAGTATTGTCTCGAAATGGTGCAGATTTTCTGACATACCAATATAGTGTTTGCTCCAAATACCTCCCTAAAATTTTTCTGTTGATGTCTCAAATGGTGTCACACGTGTTCCCATTCAGTCAATGTATTTGCCACTTTCGCAGAGTCTGATTTCTCACGTAATCAGTTATGTAAATAGAGAAGTGGAACAATTTGTAAATTGCCATTACAAGAATTGCGCTCTAAACTATCGTAAATTTATTTCGACCTGATTGACTGATAACCACAGTAGGCGCTGCATTCAAATGTGACAGCTGGTGTACACGTGTTTGTGACTCGTTTGTTTACAATATTACGGGAGTTGTATGGGTTGCGCGCGACAGTGTATTTCCAGTTGAGTGAGTGCAAGTCTGGATGCATGCGTAATTATTCAAAAACATTGGTGCTACATAGCTGTAGGGACTATATTTAATGCCAAAGAATGATATGTACCCAATTTTCTTGTTTCTGCTTTTGCGTCTTTGGGTAAAAATACGGAGCAACTACCTGAGCACCGCTTTTACTTTTTTAGACAGTAATTTCATTTCCTTTACCTCAGAATCCCAGACGTGGAATAAATCACTCTTGACTAACACAATTAAGGTTGTTCAGTATAACATAGCGAGATTAGGCACCAGTTGATTACATGATTATTAACATTACTTAAATTTAGGTCGAGCATCCCATTGCGTTAGATACGGACACAGAAAATAAACAAATTGATTTCGAGAATCTACGCTTTCGAAAGATTTTCCATTCAGTGCCACGTCAACACCTTCTAAGGGACGTAGGTTGTTATGATATACGAGGTGCGTTTGAAAATTCCGAGCAAAAATAAACACTACTTACGTGTTTGGGGAAAACCTGTTCAATTTTTCGACATAGTCTCCTTTTAGACTTATACACTTCGTCCAACGCTGTACTAATTTGTTGATCCCTTCCGAATAATAGGAATTGCCCAAGTCTGCAAAACAGCTATTAGTTGCTGCAATCACCTCCTCGTTGGAATAAAATCTTTGTCCTGCCAGCCATTTCTTCAAATTGGGGAACAAATAGTAGTCCAAGGGAGCCAAGCCTGGAGAATAGGGGAGATGTGAAACGAGTTGGAATCCTATTTCCATCAATTTTGCGACCACAACTGTTGAGGTGTGTGCTGGTGGTGATGGAAAAGGAGGTTTTTGAGGTCCAATCGCAAGCGTTTTTCTAGCAGCTTGGTTTTCAAACGGTCCGATAACGAAGAATAATATTCACCTGTAATAGTTTTACCCTTTTCCAGTTTCCAGATAGTCGATGAGGATTATCGCTTGCGAATCCCAAAAGACAGTCGCCATAACCTTTCCGGCCGAAGGAATGGTCTTCGCCTATTTCGGAGCAGATTCTCCCTTGGTAACCCATTGTTTAGATTGTTGTTTGGTCTCAAGAGTATAGTAATGTATCTATGTTTCATCCACAGTGACGAAACGACGCTTTAAGTCCTGCGGATTCTTCCTGAACAGCTGCAAACCATCCTCGCAACACTTCACACGATTCCGTTTTTGGTCAAGCGTGAGCAATCGCGGAACCCATCTTGCGGATAGCTTTATCATGTTCAAATGTTTATGCAAAATATGGTGTACCTGTTCATTCGAGATGCCTACAGCACTAGCAATCTCACGCACATTAATTCTTCTGTCATCCATCACCATATCATGGATATAAATCAATGATATCTGGAGTCGTAACCCGCACAGGGCGTCCAGAACGTTCAGCATCACTTGCGCCCATATGGCCACACCGAAAATTTTGAAACCACTTTTAAACAGTTCTAATCGAAGGTGCATAGTCACCGTAACGTTTATCAAGCTTCTCTTTAGCCTCCTGAGGCGTTTTGCATTTCATAAAGTACTGTTTAATCACCACACGAAATTCTTTTTCGTCCATTTTTGACAATCACACGACCTTCCTTGATTCACACGAATGTCAAACAGAAAGTAATAGACCAATTATGGCTGAAACTTGGTGTGTGTTCTTTGCGAAGATGCTGCTAACTAAACATGACCTCGATACGCGCCGGTGGTGCCATCTCTCGGACTTTGCACAGACTTTTCAAACGCCCTCGTATAAGCAACTTCAAAGTTTTTCTGATAGGCAGTACACAGCTCATTGTCCTGAATGGAGAGTCATCTTCAGGGACTGAAGCAATACATGGTGTGGCCCATGGGTGTGCAATATCGGTGCTGTTCGTGTTATACATTACTGTCTGACCAGACAGTATTAGCTGCAGTTTGAGGCTTTTCGCAGGTGATCTAGTTATATATGAGAGACTTCTATGTATGGTAGTCTGCTAACCACAGATAGTGAATGGGAATATATGATCATCTTTGAGTCGATCCTTTGGCTACCTTTGGTGAGACCAAAGAGATGAAAATTTTACCAGAGCTTTAAGCGCCTGAAATGTGGCTGACCAATAAGGTAGCAAGGTGCTTCTCCCACTTCGACAGAGGTGCGAGAGAACCGGAATACGGCCATGTTTCAGCACTCTGCCGCTGGACCTTCTGCTGTAAAGACCTGTTTTTTGTTGTGCTCCGTAATGAAAGAGTGGAGGCATGGTATGCATGTGGAATATTTAAGAGTAGTTAGAATTAATAATTTCTCTATCTCAGGAACTTTTGTGGGGAGAATTAAATGTCAGGCAGGTAATTTTAAGGGGATTGTAGTAAACCAATGGTCACAATGAAACCACGTGTAGTTATAAGTTGAGATACTTCCGTGTGCTTAAGTTAAGCTGAATTACTAGCGTGTGTACAATAAGCTGAAATATTTAAGAAATAGCGTGTGTATCATAAGTTGAAATATTTAAGAAATATCATTCCGTGTGACGCTAGATTTAAACTCTGAGAGAGAATCAAGGTGAGTCGGCCGTCTATCCAGCAATGCCACTTGGCTTGCATTGCACAGGAAGACGTGCGTTTATCTCCAGAGTTCACAGTAGGAAAGTAGAATTACAAAGTGGGGCAGTGTCGTGTGAAACTGGGATAAATATTGATTGAAGTGGGAAAGCGGAAAGTGATAATGTTGTAACCATTCTTTGTGTAGTATTTCATATTGTTGTGTGGTGTATGTCACGTAATTTGGGTATGTGTGGTTTGCATGGGGGAGTAGCAAGGTAGTTTCGAAAGATTTGTGGGTTATGCTTGTTCCTTCTGTATCGCTCGATCTGGAGGAAAGTTTCGTGAGGATGATTGCGAGAGTCGAAGCGTGAGATATAATAAAAGATCCACCATCCTATCCAGAAAGTGCACTGTTGCGGTAAATAAATTAGGACACCATAATATAGAGATTCACTAATGTAAAGCCATGCCCACTGGGCGGAATTTCTCATGTGATATTGTTGTAGGTTGTAGAATTTGTGTGTTTAGGAATAAATCAGATAGTGAAAAGAAAGAGATTGGTGGCCTTTTTCATTAAATTGTATGTTGTCATAATGTTCCGAATTTATATAAAAGCCGTTAAATAAAAGACAAAAAGTAAATGTGGTATTGCCAGTGCGTAGTGTACAGTCAGAGTTCTATAAATCACTGATAGTCAGATGCGTGTTTCCGTTGCGTATTATTCATACAGGAGGATGATTGGTAACTAAATAGTAAGATACGAGAATTCATGTTACTCGATAAATTAAGGAAGAATCCACTCGCTTGGCAAACCACTCATCTTGCAGGCCTGACTGCTTGATGCCACAGTATGAGTAAGGCAAGTGGGTGCCTCTCAAAGTATGGAGGAAAAGCTATCAGTATAGTATCCCTCACATTAGCACCAGCTATGAGCTAGAGCTCACATCTTGAATAATATTTTGAATCAAGTCGACAGTTGACGCCTCGATTACGTATAGGTTTTGTATTCTGACTTTGAACCTTGTTTTGCAAGTTTGTTGAGCAATATTTTTAAAATTTTTCAACTTTTTAATTTATCATCTTTTGAACACGTGTTTTTGTACAACAAGCACCTGTCGCCCTTTATATTTCTTATATCATAATCACAGAATTGACGACGGCAGCAGCCGAAGCGCCGTAATAAATAGACGAATTTACTAAGCGATCTAGATGGTTTTATTTACGAAACTACATACAAATATTTAGGAGTAACAACGTGTGTGCATATGAGGTGCAAGCGCCAAATACGCTGAGTTTTTAATAAAGTAAATGACAAGCAACGATTCGTTGTGGAATGTACATGTCGATTTATTACGATTGATGGTAGTACAAATCGTTGCAGATGTCTGGGGATTATAATTCACAAAACTTGTAATCGTTCCTGGCCTAGATGAGTATACCAGTGACTTCCCTCATCAGACATTCCAACCTTTCTTGCATAATTTTGAATCGTTCATCAGTCAAGTGCGATGGCCGTACCAGGATACGAGGGACGAGGAAACTGGTAATTTCAAAGAAGTATTCCAAACAATAACATTTATTAACATTCTCTTGACCAACTGACACGAAATTTGACAATAAAACAATGGAAACTTACTTATTCTAAATTTCCCGCATGCAGTCGTAACTGAGTGTAAGCTAAGTGGAAGAAAGATCAGAGTGTGGCGTGCTCAGTGCAATGACGAAACGGATACTACTTTGCAGGGAATGTTAACCAAATAAGCACGAGACACGCTCCTTTATAGAAATCTACACATATTAGCAGAAGATTATGATCACCAACCTACTACGGATATAAACCTGTCCAGGCGATAGCAGCATCACCTGGCGATGAATGATTGTTAGACACACGCACGGTAAGTATACGAGGTGCATTCAAGTTCTAAGGCCTCCGATTTTTTTTTTCTAATTAAATACTCACCCGAAATCGATGAAACTGGTGTTACTTCTCGACGTAATCGCCCTGCAGACGTACACATTTTTCACAACGCTGACTTCATGATTCCATGGCAGCGGCGAAGGCTTCTTTAGGAGTCTGTTTTGACCACTGGAAAATCGCTGAGTCAATAGCAGCACGGCTGGTGAATGTGCGGCCACGGAGAGTGTCTTTCATTGCTGGAAAAATCCAAAAGTCACTAGGAGCCAGGTCATGTGAGTAGGGAGCATGAGGAATCACTTCAAAGTTGTTATCACGAAGAAACTGTTGCGTAACGTTAGCTCGATGTGCGGGTGCGTTGTCTTGGTGAAACAGCACACGCGCAGCCCTTCCCAGACGTTTTTGTTGCAGTGCAGGAAGGAATTTGTTCTTCAAAACATTTTCGTAGGATGCACCTGTTACCGTAGTGCCCTGTGGAACGCAATGGGTAAGGTTTACGCCCTCGCTGTCCCAGAACATGGACACCATTTTTTCAGCACTGGCGGAAATGTTTTTGGTGGCGGTGAATCTGTGTACTTCCATTGAGCTGAATGGCGCTTTGTTTCTGGATTGAAAAATGGCATCCACGTCTCATCCATTGTCACAACCGACGAAAAGAAAGTCCCATTCATGCTGTCGTTGCGCGTCAACATTGCTTGGCAACATGCCACACGGGCAGCCATGGGGTTGTCCGTCAGCATTCGTAGCACCCACCTGGATGACACTTTTCTCATTTTCAGGTCGTCATGCAGGATTGTGTGCACAAAACCCACAGAAATGCCAACTCTGGAGGTGATCTGTTCAACAGTCATTCGGCAATCCCCCAAAACAATTCTCTCCACTTTCTCGATCATGTCGTCAGACTGGCTTGTGCGAGCCCGAGGTTGTTTCGGTTTGTTGTCACATGATGTTCTGCCTTCATTAAACTGTCGCACCCACGAACGCACTTTCGACACATCCATAACTCCATCACCACATGTCTCCTTCAACTGTCGATGAATTTCAATTGGTTTCGCACCACGCAAATTCAGAAAACGAATGATTGCACGCTGTTCAAGTAAGGAAAACGTCGCCATTTTAAGTATTTAAAACAGTTATCATTCTCACCGCTGGCGGTAAAATTCCATCTTCCGTACGGTGCTGCCATCTCTGGGACATACTGACAATGAATGCGGCCTCATTTTAAAACAATGCGCATGTTTCTATCTCTTTCCAGTCTGGAGAAAAAAAGATCGGAGGCCTTAGAGCTTGAATGCACCTCGTAGTATCAGTCGGCGTTCTGTCTGTGTGTAGAAAGGGGAAAGCGCGCGATCTATCTGACGTTGGACGAGGGCAGATTGCTATTGCCCGAAGGCTCGCCACGAGCATTTCTGAAACTGCACGACTTGTCGGGTGTTCGAGGAGTGCGGCGGTGACTGTCTTCAACGTACGGCAAAACCAAGGTGAAACCACGTGTAGACGTCATGGGGTTGAGCAGCCACCCTTCATTAGAGATGTCGGGCGTCGTAGCCTGGGCAAACTGGTAAAATCGGATAGGCGGCGAACTGTGGCGGAACAAACATCATACGTTAATACTGGGCAGAGTACAAGTGTGTCTGAACACACAGTGCACCGAACACTCCTAACAAAGGACATCCGCAGCCGACCACCCATGCATGTGCCAATGTTAACAACAGGACTTCGGCAACTACGACTGAAACGGGATGGTGATCATCGGCACTGGACGTTAACGCAGTGGCAGAATGTTGCAAGGTCTGATAAATCCTGATACCTTCTTCATCCCTCCTGCCCCCCCCCCCCCTCCCACCAATGAACCGTGGACCTTGTCGTTGGTGGGGAGGCTTGCGTGCCTCAGCGATGCAGATAGCCGTACCGTAGGTGCAACCACAATGGAGAGGTACCTGTCGAGAGGCCAGACAGACGTGTAGTACCTGAAGAGGGGCAGCAGTCTTTTCAGTAGTTGCAGGGGCCACAGTCTGGATGATTGACTGATCTGGCCTTGTAACACTAACTAAAACGGCCTTCCTGTGTTGGTATTGCGAACGACTGAAAGAAAGAGGAAACTGCAGCCGTAATTTTTCCCGAGGCCACGCAGCTTTACTGTATGGTTAAATGATGATGGCGTCCTCTTTGGTAAAATATTCCGGAGGTAAAATATTCCCCCATTCGGATCTCCGGGCGGGGACTACTAAGTTTAATAAGTCATGCCTCCAAAATACTAACACGAATTCTTTACAGACGAATTGAAAAACTGGTAGAAGCCGGCCACGGGGAAGATCAGTTTGGATTCCGTAGAAAGATTGGAACACGTGAGGCAATACTGACCTTACGATTTATCTTGGAAGACGCGTTAAGGAAAGGTAAACCTGCATGTCTAGCATTTGTAGACTTAGAGAAAGCTTTTGCAAAGTTTGACTGGAATATTCTCTTTCAAATTATTAAGGTGGCAGGGGTAAAATACAGGGAGCGAAAGGCTATTTACAATTTGTACAGAAACCAGATGGCAGTTATAAGAGTCGAGGGGCATGAAAGGGAGGCAGTGGTTGGGAAGGGAGTGAGACACGATTGTAGCTTATCCCTGATGTTATTCAATCTGTATTTTGAGCAAGCGGTAAAGGAAACAAAAGAAAAGTTCGGAGTAGGAATTAAAATCCAAGGAGAAGAAATAAAAACTTTGAGGTTCGCCGATGATATTGTAATTCTGAAGAGACAGCAAAGGACATGGAAGAGCAGTTGAACGGAATGGACAGTATCTTGAAAGGAGTATATAAGATGAACATCAACAAAAGCAAAAGAAGGATAATGGAATGTAGTCGAATTAAATCAGGTGATGCTGAAGGAATTAGATTTGGAAATGAGACGCTTAAAGTAGTAAATGAGTTTCGCTATTTATAGAGCAAAATAACTGATGATGGTCGAAGAAGAGACGATGTAAAATGTAGACTGGCAATGGCAAGGAAAGCGTCTCTGAAGAAGAGAAGTTTGTTAACATCGAGTATAGATTTAAGTGTCAGGAACTCGTTTCTGTAAGTATTTGTATGGAGTGTAGCCACGTATGGAAGTGAAACGTGGACGATAAATAATTTAGACAAGAAGAGAATAGAAGCTTTCGAAATGTGGTGCTGCAGAAGAATGCCAAGGATTAGATGGGTAGATCACATAACTAATGAGGAGAATAGAAATTTGTGGCACAACTTGACTAGAAGAAGGCATCGGTTGCTAGGACATATTCTGAGGCATCAAGGGATGACCAATTTAGTACTGGAGGGCAGCGTCGAGGGTATAAATCGTAGAGGGAGACCAAGACATGAATACACTAAGCAGATTCAGAAGGATGTAGGTTGCAGTAGGTACTGGGAGACGAAGAAGCTTGCACAGGAAGAGTAGCATGGAGAGCTGCATGAAACCAGTCTCTGGACTGAAGACTACATCAACAACAACCTTCTTCATAATGCCGATAGGTAGGGGGGGGGGGGGGGGGGGGAGCGAATCCGTCGTCAACCTTGACACCTGTATTGTGCGACGGAGACAAGCTGGCGGCCGCTCCAATGTGCTCTCGGGTACATTCACTGGGCATCCATGGTTCCAGTGGAGCTCGTGCGAGGCACCATGACGGCCAAGGAGTATCGTACACTAGATGCAAACCATGTACACCCCTTCTTGACGATCATGCTTCCCAATGGCACTGGCATTTTTCGACAAGGCAATGCTCCGTGTCACAAGGCCAGGAGTGTGGCCAGGAGTGTGGCCAGTTCCATTTGATGCGCTGGTCCCCAGCTCGGTAGATCTGAACCCAGGCGAACGCGAGTGGGATGTGATTGAACGCGACGTCAGAGCTCATCGCCCCCTTCCCCAGAATTTACGGAAATAGGTGACTTGTGTGTGCAGATGTGGTATCAGCTCCTTCCAGCGACCTACCAATGCTTCACTGCTTTCGTGTCCTGAAGCGTCGCCGCTGTTAACCGTGCCGAAGGTGGACATACCGGCTGTTATGAAGGTGATCGTAATATTCTGGCTGATCAGTGTCTGGTAAACGAAATCGAACACTGTTGCTTTAAAAAATAAAACTGCAGAGCATGCACAACACAGACGGAGGGAGGAAAGTTAGACTTCCACTAACTAAAGTTTCGGAACCAAATCATTCTGAAACAACAAACCAGAAACTCGCGCTGACTGAAAAAATGATTCTAAATTATCTCAAAATTGAACTTTTCTCCAACAGACGAAAGATGAAATACTGATGAAGCTATCAGTTACTCTGTGGTCCACAACTCATCGCTAACCACGATTACAGTTACATGTTCCTTACCATTTCGGCGTGTAGGCTGGAGCAGCTCCACACTGCATCAACCTCTGCGGTCTTCCATCACTCATCTACTGCATCCGACGAGAATCTAATTTGTACAGCGCCCAAATTTTATCTGGCAATCTCAACTTAGAATCTACTCCCAGTTGCTCCCAGATTTTATCTGACTACACCCAGTGGCGAAATTATTCTTCAAAATCTGTATAACTTCTCAATGCATGCTGAATGAACTTTATACAGTTATACAAGTCTGTGACTGCTGTTTCAGTTCCCCTAGAGCGATCACGATCATCCTCCTCGCCCGTCGGAAGCTGTCTGCCTACGCTCCAGTGACCACGTCGGCACCTTGTCCTCGTTTTTTCGTATTCCTCACCGAGCAATGCTCTGTCACGCCTTTCTGCACAACGGTAGAAGCCAATCAGACTCCAAGAAGATCGCGTAGAAGTACTCTCTATTTGCCGCCCTTCTGCCGGTAGAAAGCTACCAAAAGCTTCTAGAAGCCCCTCCCGAAGATTCTGAGGAGCCAGTGAAACGTCTCTCTAAAAATTCTGCCGGAAGATCTGTTTCTCTAGCGGCGCACGACCTACGAGTCACATGATCCGCACAGGAATGTGTCGTTGGACATTCCTGCAATACTTTCTTTTTTTTTTTTTAAGATAAAAGCGTTTCCGTCTCGGTACTTGCCACGAAAGCGGGCCAAACCTGCCTGTGCTCCCTCACCAAGATAGAGCAGAAATCTGTCCTAACACTCAGCTAAACATTCTCATTCACTACAGAGAACCGGCACAGACTTGGAATTTACTGGTCACAAAGGACACTTAACAACTAAAATAAAACGCACGTTTATGAGGACCCTTCCTGTCGGTATTACTCCACAAAATTAAAACACCTAGACTCACAACATGACACCAGGTTAAACAAACCAATCCTACAATCAGTGAGAGATGTTTTATAATTTTTTTACTTTAATGTAATCACAGTTATTTTATTCATTTTACAAGCCAATACAAAGCGTTATCTCACTCCAGTGTATGGGCAAAATGACTTGACGATAGGACAAGATGACAATACTGATAAAAGTTGAATACATTTCTATCTTTAAAAAAGTATAAGACAGCTTATTAACTAAAGAAACATTGCTAAATGTTTCTTATTAAATAGTATATAATGAAAGAGTTATTGTTTCGAGAATTAATACAGTTCAAGATCAGTGTGTTTTATTCTCGAAAACAAAAAGCACGCAAAATTTTTCTCCTTCAAAGATCCTGTAGTCCTCATGCAATATGACATTTGCAATGTGCAACTTTACCCAGTGTTCTGATGATGAATCAACGTAGATCTCAACAGACGCAGCACACCGCATTGTACTTTCCTTGGAGATTTGTCTGTTTGCTGTAAACTTTCTCTTCATGTTGTGTGCTTCGCTATCAGCCAACATATGTTTCTTAGATGAGAATGTTAAAACACTTGCACTTCGCTTACTGTGACGTCCCCGGTTTTTCCTACATGGTCTTTCTTTAACTTTCTTTAGGCAGTGGTTTTAAATCAAGTATATTTATCCTCAATAAGAGCATCCTTTGTTGAGGGTACTGGTTTTTAATTTTGCTCTAAATGATGTTCGTCGTAAGATTCATTTTGAGTTGCTGTGGGCTGGCTCTTATGTGCTGCACCCTGAATACGATCATTTTCAGTTCTGACATGGCCCAAAACTAGAAGGCGATATGTGGAATCCGCCGCAACAAACTCATACTCTTTAAACAAAAGACGATCATAAGTCTGGACACATTATTTGCGTTATCGACTGTTCTACGGTGCAACAAAAAATGCTCAATGCACAACCAGACTGGTTACGTTAAGTCTCTGATTTCTGGAGTGAGAGCAACAAGAACAGGTTATGAGTGAATATTGGCTGTGAAATGCATACAGTGTGATAAAATAAACAACAAAATACAAAAAAACAAGAAATACATAATCACGAAACATGCACACACAGACAGATAACACAACTCACAACAAATCAGCAGACAGTAAGCAACAATTGGCACATAGTGACTTACGAAAACAGTCACACACAGGTGGGGGGAGGGGGGGGCAATATACTAAAGAGACAAGGACACGACATAGCGTACAGAACCAACAATACAGTACAGAACAGACTTGGAAAAAATACCACCAACAATGACAAATATATAGGAGTTAACTTGCAACTTGCCCGTGGTCTTTGATTCATAATCAAAACGTCTTCGGTCCCGGGTTCGATCCCCGCCACTGCCTAAATTTTGATAAATAATCAGCATTGGCGGCCGAAGACTTCCGGCATAAGAAGTCAGCCTCATTCTGCCAACGGCCTTGTCAAAGAGGGCGGAGGAGCGGATAGAGGTTCAGGGCACTCTCTTGTCCTATGGGTGGGAAATTGCCCCTAAAGGCGGAAGAATCAGCAATGATCAACGACATGAGGATGCAGAAGGCAATGGAAACCACTGCATTAAAGACACGTAACGTGTATCCACAGGACATGTGGCCTGTAATTGAAGAAGTGTCATGATGATCTCTCCATTGGCAAAAGATTCCGGAATAGTCCCCCATTCGGATCTCCGGAAGGAGACTGCCGAGGGGGAGGTTACCATGAGAAAAAGATTGAATAATCAACGAAAGGATAACGTTCTACGAGCCGGGGCATGGAATGTCAGAAGCTTGAACGTGGTAGGGAAACTAGAAAATCTAAAAAGGGAAATGCAAAGGCTCAATCTAGATATAGTAGGGGTCAGTGAAGTGAAGTGGAAGGAAGACAAGGATTTCTGGTCAGATGAGTATCGGGTAACATCAACAGCAGCAGAAAATGGTATAACAGGTGTAGGATTCGTTATGAATAGGAAGGTAGGGCAGAGGGTGTGTTACTGTGAACAGTTCAGTGACCGGGTTGTTCTAATCAGAATCGACAGCAGACCAACACCGACAACGACAGTTCAGGTATACATCCCGACGTCGCAAGCTGAAGATGAACAGATACAGGAAGTGTATGAGGATATTGAAAGGGTAATGCAGTATGTAAAGGGGGACGAAAATCTAATAGTCATGGGCGACTGGAATGATGCACTGATGCATTCCTGTATTCGTCGCTTTATACTATCCACAAGTTCATCAAGGCACTGTTGATCCGTATTGTCCCACTCAACGGCGATTCGGCGTAGATCCCTCAGAGTGATTGGTGGATCACGTCGACCATAAACAGCCCTTTTCAATCTATCCCAGGTATGTTCGATAGGGTTCATGTCTGGAGAACATGCTGGACACTCTAGTCGAGTGATGTCGTTATCCTGAAGGAAGTCATTCACAAGATGTGCACGATGGGGGCGCGAATTGTCGTCCATGAATACGAATGCCTTGGCAACATGCTGCCGATATGGTTCCACTATCGGTCGGAGGATGGCTTTCACCTTTCGTACAGCCGTTACGACGTCTTCCATGACCACCAGCAGCGCACGTCGGCCCTAGATAATGCCAGCCCAAAAGAGCAGGGAACATCCACCTTGCTGAACTCGCTGGACATTGTGTCTGAGGCGTTCAGCCTGACCGGGTTGCCTCCAAACACGTCTCCGACGACTGACTGGTTGAAGGCATATGCGACACTCATCGGTGAAGAGAACGTGATGCCAATCCTGAGCGGTCAATTCGGCATGTAGCTGCGTCCATCTGGACCGCGCTGCATGGTGTCATGGTTGCAAAGATGGACCTCGCCACGGACGTCGGGAGTGAAGTTGCGCCTCATGCAAACTATTACGCACAGTTTGAGTGGTAGCACGACGTCCTGTGGCTGCACGAAAAGCATTATTCAACATGCTGGCGTTGCTGTCAGGGTTCCTCCGAGCCCTAATCCGTAGATAGCGGTCATCCACTGCAGTAGTAGCCCTAGGGCAGCCTGAGTGACGCATATCATCGACAGTTCCTGTCTCTCTGTATCTCCTCCATGTCCGAACAACATCGCTTTGGTTCACTAGATGCCTGGACACGTCCCTTGTTGAGACCCCTTCCTGGCACAAAGAAACAATACTTACGCGATCTTTCTAGGCATGGTTGAACTACAGACAATACGAGCCGTGTAACTCCTCCATGATGGAATGACTGGAACTGATCGGCTGTCGGACCCCTCCGTCTAATAGGCGCTGCTAATGCATGGTTGTTTATATCTTTGTGCGGGTTTAGTGACACCGCTGAATAGTCAAAGGGACTGTGTCTGTAATACAATATCCAAAGTCAGCGTCTATCTTCAGGAGTTCTGGGAACTGGGGTGAGGCAAAACTTTTTTTGATGTGTGTATGTATGTGTGAAACTATAAGTTTTGCTCGAGTGTGCACTATTCTTCAACTTCCTCTTGAGACAGAATACCGCGCTAACCCTACACTCAACTAAGCTGACGTAATCCAAAAAAAAAAAAAATGGTTCAAATGGCTCTGAGCACTATGGGACTTAACTGCTGAGGTCATCAGTCCTCTAGAACTTAGAACTACTTAAACCTAGCTAAACTAAGGACATCACACACATCCATGCCAGTGGCAGGATTCGAACCTGCGACCGTAGCGGTCGCGCGGTTCCAGACTGTAGCGCCTAGAACCGTTCGGCCACTTCGGCCGGCTGACGTAATCCAATCACGTCATGAAGTACAGATCACTATTTGTATAAAAACTTTAAACTGTGTGAAGCGTTCGTCAGATAGCTGTCATTAGAAACTGTGCCGCTAGTATTTATACATATGTGATGGCGGTAAACCAAAATTTGAAATGTTCATGTGCATACAAACGCGATGCAGTGTAGTAAGTCAAAGTGCGTAAGCTGCCGCTCTTCCTCTCATTCTCCCAATGTTGGTTCAAAGGAACCGCAGGTGATGAATTAGAAGTTCTCACGATCTTACCAACCACCTAGTACACGCAAAAAAGGCGAAGCTGTTTACCAGCAGTCAACCACTGCTTGCAGGGAATAACTTAGGATGCGGTATGAAATGGTTCGGGGAACTCTCACTGCAAATGAGAAACCGTGTGTGAAACGTATGGGGCCACCAAACCAGTGGCAGCACAAATTGCAGAGGATGTCGGGCGCGAAATTAAACAAATCGTATTTAACGAATCATTATGGTCCCAAAACAAGAATGTCGATCATTTTTGTGTGCTTACTGGGGTGTAATAACGCGCATCAGCCTACGCCGCAAAATTCGACATTTGTTCCGAGTGTCAACAACATGAAATTTGACAAATGCGAAGCGTGAATATCATTACTCCTGCATCAGTAATTTTCAGCAAACATGGGCGTGAGAATAATTAAAATAGCACAGCACGATCACTTACCGAAACGGATGAAGTGCGCGCAGTTTAGCTGATGAACAGTACGGCTGACGCCTGTTCTAGAACCTTGATTAGAGGAAGGTGGCTAGAGGAACATGTTTGAGATTATCTGGCGGATTGTCCTTAAGACGGATAGTCATACACTTTAAATTATAACATCTAAAAATACCGACGTGTAACCGTGATACTTTGTGATGCTGTTAGAGTTTCTGTACATACTTACCCTTCAATTACACACATTTTTCCCAATTATGAACGACTGTGTGCAAACTTTGGCTGTAGAAGTCTGCATTTTGTCTGTTAAGGAAGCGTTCCACCTTTTAACACCACCTCGTAGTCGATGTGGAAATGCCAGGCTGCTGTTTCTTTACACGAGAAAGAAGAAGTACCTGGTGCCTTGTCGGGAAAATACTGAGGAGGCAAATTTTGACAACGCAGACAGGCACCGCTTCTGTGTCCTGTCGACCTCTGCAGAAGGAACACCTACTTATACCTCCCGAGGAGATCACGAATGTAAAATTAGAGAGATTAGAGCGCGCACGGAGGCTTTCAGACAGTCGTTCTTCCCGCGAACCATACGCGACTGGAACAGGAAAGGGAGGTAATGACAGTGGCACGTAAAGTGCCCTCCGCCACACACCGTTGGGTGGCTTGCGGAGTATAAATGTAGATAGATGTAGAATGAGCTAGCGATGCGAAAAATTGACCTGTTAAAACTGTTACCGGTATTTTAGTTCTGAATAACCGATATTTTCGTCTAGGCTATAAGAGGTTTTTTACCAGTAACCGAACGAAAAAGAAAACGAAATAGCCATAGCAGTTTCGTTTCTAAATAAACCATTTTTTTTTTCAAAAAAAGGAGTAATTTTTATTCGTAAAATTAGCATTGGTTTGAAATATTGCATTATTACAAAAAATTTCAAAGCGATCAGTGCTATTTTAATAACAATGCCGACGGAGACGAGCAACAAACATGTGACATAATACTAGGCACAGCATGATGTCCCTGTTGCTCTACGCCGCTTTTTAGTGCAGTGTGCAAGGCTTGCCCTCACCTGGGCTGTCTGGTAGTTTCTCGCTGTTTTCGCCGGACATGCGTTGTATTGCAGAATGGCACCAACCCTAGACTGGAAATATTTTCACGAAGCGACGTAGCAGTGAAGTACAATGCTTCATTTGCTTCAAAAGATTAAAAATTGGTCTGTCATTTCTATGAAACAATGAAAGAAGAAGGAAATTATGGTAACAGTAATAAAGCAAGAACATAACAACAATTCATCTGCCGACTGTGACTACAAAATATGCCTTTAGCTGCTGGTGACCCTTGAAACGGACAAATTAACATGAAAAATAGAGTTCTTCAACCTCAGTTTTCACCTTTTGGCACTCACTATCGGGAATGCCCAAGTAGTGGTATGGTCCACAATTACAATGTGATTTTTGAGCAGTGTTTCAAAAAATTAGACTCAGTAGGAGAATACTGATGATTTTTTGTAGAATTCAATAACTTATCACTTTTCGAGCAACCTGTTTAATTTAATATTTTGATTCTATATATCCTGAAACTGAGACAGACAAAATTTTTCAACCTTTTTTCAGTTACAGGAAATAAGAGGAAGAAAAAACCGAAAAAATTGTTATTTCGGAAACTGGTTATTTTGAGCGGTTTTAACAGTCAGTTTAAACTGTTGTGGAGAAAAAAAAAACGAGTTAATCGAAAACCAGTGGTTTCAGCGATAACCGCCATCCCTAGAATGTTTTTGTATGTCCATTCTTCTGATTGGATCTTTGAGGTACTTCGGCCTTCCACTTACACAATAAAATGGAACACCTACAGCCGTCCTTAAGATGGTATTTATTATATAGCTACCATGTAGTTGATGGTTTGAGACACAACATCGTTGTTAGAGGTAGTCTGCGAAAACCGGTTCATAGATGCTGACCAGTGATGAATCGTGTATACGATTGGAGTTAACCCCCCAGAGCGTCAGTTACGGCCTAAAGATGGTGCAGCGAAGCACCGAAACCGGTAGCCATATAATAAATAACATCGTAAGGACGGCTGTAGGTGTTGCATTTTATTACATCCCTAGAATGAGCTGCGACTAGCCTTGCCAGATGATCGGCTTTGGCGGAACATGTTCGACCTTATATGGTCGTGTCCGGCCAAATACATACTTGTCCGGCTTCGCTATTCTTATGTTTTTACCACCATGTTTTTTTTCGTATGCTGAATGAGCCCAACACATAATGTCACAATAATGCTACGAGCAGAGCGAACGAGGAAAAGCAGAATGTGACGGGCATCCGTCAACCCGGTCCCGCCACACTCGCGCGTCGCTACTAATAGATTCACTTTAAACTTGTTTAAGACTGATCACGCAATACGTCATTATAATTGATTTTTGGTAAAAGATCGAAAATGCACAACTGACAATTTCTATTTACAATATGCAGCCCGGCTTTTAGGGCAAGTGTCCAACTAAATATAATGCCAAGTCCGGCTTTCCTGTTTTTGAATTTGACAACTCGAGCTTTGCCGTTGTCGTGGAGCAAAAACAGTCCCTCGGACGATTTCCCGCGACATTTCTTGAAAATATAATAAACCGAGATTTCACGTAACATTTTCAAATTACGGAAACTTACGATATCATCTTATTTTCAGCGATGGTTGTGTCTACCTGTTTTGAACATATAGTGTTTGATTCTTGTTTTTGGACACTTGCATAGTATTGTAGCAGTCTGGAAGAATTCTGCCGTGCATTAAGTTCGTCGAACGTATATCGATAATTTTACATGTCAACGAGCTGTACTAAGAAAATCTGTCTTGCTTAAATGTCACACCAAAATATAAAATACAAACTTGTTCTCAATTTTATTTTATAACATAAAAATAACGTCTGGAAAATGCCACGTATACTTGTTTACAGTATACAGTTTACAGAACTCTT
The DNA here is from genome assembly GCF_023898315.1 of Schistocerca nitens. Taxonomy (NCBI): domain Eukaryota; kingdom Metazoa; phylum Arthropoda; class Insecta; order Orthoptera; family Acrididae; genus Schistocerca; species Schistocerca nitens. The sequence continues at coordinate 653,817,569 of NC_064618.1, forward strand.
TGCTACGAATGGCGTGAACAAAGAGTTACTACGCACAAAGTTTCGTTATGCAAACTGTGGTTTTACTTGTTCTGGAAAATGTTTGTGATATGTCTATTGAATAGGAAGAGATCTAAATAAAAAGTGCATATGAAAAAAATTAACGAATTATACTTCAGTCGTCGCTGAAAGGCAACTATGGGCCAACTTCCATTTTCTTTAAGGTTATCAACTCGAAAAGAACCCTTCACGCTGACGCCAACTGCACTATAAGTAAATTCAACTTCAATATAAAGTTCTCTTCTTAAACCATTTCTATAAACAATGCATTAATAGTGTTGCTCACTTATTTGCAATAATATTGGCCTTCTAACATACAACGGTAGTTATTAAGGGGGAACTCTCCCGTAACCTCGTCAGCAGATTTCGGCAGTATGCTCCTGCCACGTTATGCCCCTTATGAGCATAATCTGTTGGCCCCACGTCATGGCAGTCCCAAGAAATGCTCACCACGCTCTTGCCCGAGGATGTTTGGGTCTTTGCGATTTTCGGCAGTGGTGAACTCACGTACTTCCACTGCTCGCTTTATTCCTTTGTCTTGGGATTGTAATGAAACAGCCAGCATCCGTCTCTGGTGATTAGGTGGCTGTGCCTCTGCAAAACATTGGAAGAATGGGTCCTCTCCCAAGGTCGCCGATATACGAGGGTCACTCCAAAAGAAATGCACAATATTTTTGTACAAATACAGTTTTCATTCTGCGTGTGCGAAAGTTTTACGGTGTGTAGATCCCGCTTGTTTTCAAACTTAGTTCAACCTGTTCTCGTAACTGGCACCGTCACAGCATGTCTTCAAGATGGCTGCCACACTTGACGTTCGTCAGAAGCAACGTGCTGTCATAGAATTCCTGTGCTGTGAAAACGAGACAGTGGGAAACATCCACAAGAGGTTGAAAAAGGTGTATGGAGATGCTGCTGTCGATCGCAGTACAGTTAGGCGGTGGGCAAGCAGGTTACGTGATGAAAGCGGGCACAGTAATATTGAGGATTGTCCTCGCAGCGGCGCCGGCCGTAGTGGCCGAGCGGTTCTAGGCGCTACAGTCTGGAACCATTTGAACCTCGCAGCGGCAGGCCTCGTACTGCACACACTCCAGACAATGTGCAGAGAGTTAACGAATTGGTGACTGCTGACACACGCATCACAGTGAACAAATTATCACTCTCCGTTGGGATAGGGGAAGGAATTGTTTGCAAAATACTGAAAGCGTTGGCGTTAAAAAAGGTTTGTGCCAGGTGGGTTCCCAGGATGTTGACAGTGGCTCACAAAGAAACAAGAAAAACGGTATGCAGCGAACTTTTGGAACAGTACGACAATGGTGGAGATGAATTTCTTGGAAGAATTGTGAAGGTGATGAAACATGGCTCTATCATTTTTCACCAGGGACAAAGAGGCATTATGGAGTGGCACCATGCAAATTCACCTAAGAAAAAAAAATTCAAAACCACACCTTTTGCTGGAAAAGTTATGGCTACAGTGTTTTTCGATTCCGAAGGACTCTTGCTTGTGGACATCATGCCAAGTGGAACCACCATAAATTCTGATGCATATGTGACGACACTGAAGAAACTTCAAGCTCGACTGAGTCGTGTTCGACCACATCGGTAAAAGCAGGATGTTTTGCTGTTGCACGACAATTCGCGGCCACATGTCAGTCGAAAAACCATGGAAGCGATCACAAAACTCTGATGGTCGACACTGAAACACCCGCCTTACGGTCCTGACCTGGCTCCATGTGACTATCATCTCTTTGGGAAACTGAAAGACTCTCTTCGTGGCACAAGGTTTGAAGATGATGAATCCCTTGTGCACACTGCCAAACAGTGGCTCCAACAGGTTGGTCCGGAATTTTACCATGCGGATATACAGGCGCTGGTCCCAAGATGGCGTAAGGCAGTTGAGGGGAATGGAAATCATGTGGAGAAATGAAAATATTGTTCCTAAATGATTTATCTGCACACTGTAAAACTTTCAAACATGTAGAATAAAAGGTGGATTTTTAAAAAAAATAGTGTGCATTTCTTTTGGAGTGACCCTCGTACTACCCGACGACGGTCATCCAGGGTAGTACAGAAACACGATTCATTGGTAATACAACGCCATTCTCCAGCAGGTCCATACATCCCTGTCGTGGCACCCCTCCAGACGCAGCTGTTTGTGTTGTGGTGTTGATGGAAGCCTGTAGTTCCCTACTCCCGCAGATGGTCTTCGACAAATAGTGTGGGATGATACAGAATTTTGCAGGGAGTCCGACACTCGTTCTCGAATGGCAGGAGCAGATGTGAGGGGATTACAATACGTTTCGTGTACAATCCCCTATGGGTGTTCAGAGTTGATCTTGACGAAGAGTGTTCCTGACTTCGGGTTCGCTTGTATTTCAGCAAGGGTCACTACCACATCCAAATGCCCCACAAATCTGGATATTGCATGATTCGGCCATTTGGCCAAAAGGAGACCCACCCAGTTCCAAACTCAACCAGCTGCTGATAACGCTGTCTCCGCCGTGCCGTTATTTTCACAGTGATCGGCCAAAGATGATGCTTTTCACGCCCTTTTTGCGCTGCCCCTACTGATAGGTTTTATGCAGTTCATCACGCCTTCAGAAAAGACATGCGTGTTTTCATATTCTATCGCTCGCTACGCGCAAACCATTACTCCTACTGATAAAATGAACAAGACCTTGCACAAGAAATTTCATGTAGTTACATTTTGTGCTGGGATACATTTTTGCTGGAGGCCACGGGTTTCGAGTTATTCAAGAAAAACCTGTCTTACAGTCACTTTCACACGTATTTTCTTAATAGTTCGAAAACTGCGGCCTACAGCTAAAACGTATCCAAGTACAAAATTTAACTACGTTAATTTTCCTACAAAAATGTCCTGTTCATTTTTTTTCTATAGAATTTATTGTTTGCACATAGCGAACAAGAAAATATGAAAATCTCCCATGTGGCATTTGAAGGCGATGTGGGTTGCATAAAACTCGTGGGTACGGGAAACTGACTCACCCTGTGTAGCCTAACAGACCTTGTAACAACATTAAAGCCGAATAACACTAAAGCACTCTGGTGGCCATGCTACCTGTCTAAGAGAATTACAACTCTAGCCGCTTTACATATACGCTGATAACGTGCACGTCTATGAAGTTACATTGATACACAACAATATCTTCTGGAATCATCACTTTTTTCTCAGGTGGTTTATGTTTTCTATTTTTGGTGTTTTATATTTGAGCGATTGCTTTATTTGAGCGATAATAACCATGAATCAGTTGATTACGTACTCCGAAATATAACTGAGAAATGTCGACTCCACCATAGACTCAACAGTAATTTCTTATTTGTTACTGTTCCACGCACACATTATCGTCAAAAACAAATACATATCTTGGCTTTTCCCACTCTGTTGCTGGTACCGCCACGTTATCTTCCACTGCGTTATGTGTTTAACATTTGCATCTACATATGTACCATGTAACCCACTGTGGCATGTGGCGGAGGGTGCTTAGTGTACATCCTTCCTCCTCCCACCCCCCTTCTCTCCTGTCCAATATGTGGAAAAAGACTGCCGGTACCCATTTGTATGAGCCCTCATTTCTGTCATTTAAGATTCGTCTTCATTATGCGAGATATACGTTTTGTAACGTGTTCTCAGAATCTTTTGAGCTCTCCGCGGTAAACATCGAAATTCAAAAATGGTTCAAATGGCTCTGAGCACTATGGGACTTAACTGCTGAGGTCATGAGTCCCCTAGAACTTATAACTACTTAAACCTAACTAACCTAAGGACACCACACACATTCATGCCCGAAGCAGGATTCGAACCTGCGACCGTAGCGGTCGCGCGGTTCCAGACTGTAGCGCCTAGAACCGCTCGGCCGCACCGGGCGGTAAATATCGAATTTCTTGCAACGTAGTCACTACTGTTCGCTGAACATTTACTTGACAGTCTCAAGTTGACCAAACAAACACGTCATGAGTCGTGCTGCTCTTCTTTAATTATTTTGTATCTTTTCTCTTATTCCAGCTTGTTAAGAGCCTCAGTCCGATTAAGAATACTCACGAAACAACACATTAAAAAGTTAGCAAACCACATCTTTCGTATATAAATTATTGTACACTTCCATAGGCACAGGCAAAGAGAGCGTTCTTGGCCAAAGGAACTTTCCTAATATCGAACTTAGACTTTATTTGAGAAAAAAAAAACATCGTGAATAACAGACTGCGGGAAAAAAAAATGGTTCAAATGGCTCTGAGCACTATGGGACTCAACTGCTGTGGTTATAAGTCCCCTAGAACTTAGAACTACTTAAACCTAACTAACCTAAGGACATCACACACATCCATGCCCGAGGCAGGATTCGAACCTGCGACCGTAGCAGTCGCACGGTTCCGGACTGCGCGCCTAGAACCACGAGACCACCGCGGCCGGCACTGCGGGAAAAGTGGAAAACAACTGAATAGAAGCGTTTGAATTACAGTGTTAGAGGAGGACGTTGAAAATTAAATGAAATGATAAGGTCAGAACTGAGAGGATTCTCCACAGAATAGGAAGGAAAGGAAAATATGGAAAACGCTCACTAGAAGAAGGGACAGGATGATAGGACATACGTTAAGAATTAGGGAAAATATTACATGCTACTAGAGCGAGTAATAGAGTGCAAAAATTATGGGGGACGACGGAGGCTGGAATGTATATTGCTCTTTTTACAATCCATTCTCTCCCTCTCATTAATCCAAAATGGAGAGGGTCAGCCGGCCGGGGTGTCCGAGCTGTTCTAGGCGCTACCGTCTGGAACCGCGCGACCGCTACGGTCGCAGGTTCGAATCCTGCCACGGGCATGGATGTATGTGATGTCCTTAGGTTAGTTAGGTTTAAGTAGTTCTAAGCACTACGGGACTGATGATCTCAGAAGTTAAGTCCCATAGTGCTCAGAGCCATTTTTTGGAGAGGGTCACAGAAGGACAAATAACACTCAAAAATGCTCGATTGGGTGTTAAGTTCAATATAATAGTGAAATATGTTATCTGATGATGTGTTAAGGCTCGAAACACTTAGCGCCGTGTTTTAAACGGTAATAAAATATACTCAGCGTGAATTTACTTGTTTTGACCGTTGGAAAATCTGAAAAACTTAATAAACATATGTACTGTTCTGCAGGTTTCATATTCATTACAGTACCAACAGAATGCAGTTTGAGCGATAAACCCCAGACTTCAAGTCAAAGTTGTGAGGCTGCCTTGTCACCACTCATGTACAGGAGTTTCTCACCGTAGTTTAATCTTTCGCTGCGATGTCTGGAATAGGGGACAGTAGTAGGGAGTTGGAGGCACGAGCGCAATTTTGATATCAAATTGATATGCAAATTAATTAAATTGATCAATTAATCACTCCTGCCCCCCATCCACGCCCGCCTCCGATCACGTCCACCTCCGCCCTCGGATGGTGACATGTGTTTTTCTCAGCTGCACGTTAAGTCCCATAGTGCTCAGAGCCATTTTTTGGAGAGAGTCACGGACGGACAAATAACACTCAAAAATGCTCGATTGGGTGTTAAGTTCAATATAATAGTGAAATATGTTATCTGATGATGTGTTAAGGCTCAAAACACTTAGCGACGTGTTTTAAACGTTAATAAAATATACTCAGAGTGAATTTACTTGTTTTGACCGTTGGAAAAGCTGAAAAACTTAATTAACGTATGTACTGTTCTGCAGGTTTCATATTCATTACAGTACCAACAGCAAGCAGTTTGAGCGATAAACCCCAGACTTCAAGTCAAATTTATGAGGCTGCCTTGTCACCACTCACGTACAGGAGTTTCTCACCGTAGTTTAATCTTTCGCTGCGATGTCTGGAATAGGGGACAGTAGTAGGGAGTTGAAGGCACGAGCGCAATTTTGATATCAAATTGATATGCAAATTAATTAAATTGATCAATTAATCGCTCCTGCCCCCCATCCACCCCCGCCTCCGATCACGTCCACCTCCGCACTCGGATGGTGACATGTGTTTTTCTTAGCTGCACGTTGGCCCCAGCACCTCCCCCTCCTCACTCTCCCCTTCCACAAACCTACCCTATTGGCGGAAATTTCGAATTTTGGCGGGAATTTCTAATTTTGGCGGCAATACCGCATTTTCGCAGTACTAATCAATTGTCGGTTCAGATGACATAATATCAACGGAAATTATTGATGGAAATAGTTTGTAAAACGGGAATAGGTGGTAGAAATCGGAAAAAAGCTATTCAGAGGACGGCAAATCGGAGATTATCCTCTGAGAAGGACATAATTTGCGTTTTGTAGGACATGGAAACTCTTGTTTAACTTCCGATCGTTTCATCGCTTCATATTTTGCGATCGCAAAGTCATTAAGATGCTCCACAGTGCGCTGCGGGGCTCGCACATTACTGCCGTCGCCTCATGGAGGGGCTTCGCCATTGTAGCTTCTGCACGGCCTAGGGCCCCCTCACATCAGGTACCAGTCCCTTGCCAGCCCTGGAGGCAGCCTACTGCCGCCCGCCCCCTGACCAGCTTCAGGCCTTCTGACGTGAAAGACGCTGCGCCATGCGACGTCGTATCCGTCAGGCAGCCTAATGACGCAACCGTGACACATGTGCTGCTCGGCCACGTGTCCAGCAGTCTACTGGTGACGACGTGTCTGCCTCTGTCAGGGGGACGGCAGACAGCAGCTGGAATCGGTATACAATTCCTCTCTGAAGGCGTGCTTTGTTTGTCAACATTACCGATTTTGAAGGTTAACGTCTTCCTCTCCAGCTCTGTCCCAAGGAAAACAGTAACATATATTTCGAGAGATGCAGCTGGCATTGGGTGTGTCAGACTCTCCATTTGTCTCAGACTGAACAAAGAGTGTTTTTCTAAAGCTAGCAGCTGCATGCAATTATCCATCCACTTGCCAGCAAACACAGGATGTTTTCGGAAAGGTGCCTCTACTTGCTTCACAGAATATTTTTTCTCCCACAGCAACTGCCTGGACCAAGAAGAAAAAGGACGCAAAGTTAGTGTCTTCCTCCCCAGCTCTGTCCTAAAGAAAAGAGCAACATATATTTCGAGGGATGCAGCTGGCACTGGGTGTGTCAGACTATCCATCTGTCTCAGAATTAACAAAGCGTGTTTTTCTAGAGCTAGCAGCTGCATCCAAAATTCCATCTACTTGCAGATGAACACAGAATGTTTGTCTCAGAGCTTTTTCTCCCCCCCCCCCCCCCCCAGATATGATGTTTTCTCCTCAAACAGCTGCACCAAGCCTGCTTGAATAAAAAAAAAATAAAAAAAAAAAGAATCAAGTTACAACTTGCTGGTAGGGCACTCTGAGTTCCTATTGGTCCCCTACAAAACAGAGGGTGGAGTCTGAAGCTGTTTAAGCCCAACACCCACCAAACACCCACCACAATCATCATCGGTCTTTGACAGTGCATAGTTGTGTCAATGTTATTCTTGCACCATGAAACGCTCAACCAGCAGTGATTCCAGCGGCAGTGGTGGTGGGAAACGGCCAAATTTTGATCACTTGCCATGTAAGTGTTTAAAAAAAAATTATGAGTTGAAATTGCGACATTTATGAAATTTCATAGCAAAGTATTCAAAATTTTTCGAGATTGTGTTACATTTTCGTAATAAGTGGTTATAAAAGTTCTTCTTTCTTCCTATTACAGCATTCATTCCGGAAATGTTGTTGGAATTAGAACGCCAGCTAGAAGCTGAAAGTCTCCAGCAAGTGGAAGAGGTTGTGCCAGCATCATGTAAGTACATCTCAAAATTCTGTGTGTGGTAGTTATATGTTCATAAATCATCTCTTCAGGTGTTCAAATCGTAACAAGTGCTTATAACATTTCTACTGTTGTTCTAGCATTAGAACAACAGCAATTGGAAACTGAAAGTCCCCATCAAGTAGAAGAGCTTGTGATTCATCAAGTAAGTACATTTCCAAATTCCGTGTGTTAGTTTACATGTTCAGAAAACAGCTCTTCATGTATTCAGATCTTAACAAGTGTTTATAAAACTTTTGATAACGCTGTTGCAGTATTAGAGCAGCAGCTGATGGTATTGAGCTGCTGCTGCTGAAGTCTGAAATGCAGCAAGAAAGTAAGTACAGTTGTAATATATTGCCATTAGACTTTTTTCATAGTATACAGTTGTCTGAGGTACATATAAATTCATTGTTGTAGAGGAAAATGAGGTTCCTATAGGGGTATGCATGGAGAATGATGACCAGGCGTGATCACTTCCATCTGGTATGAACTTCTTACTTGTGACTTTTCATCAGTCGCGCCTTGCAGCAGTGACAGCAGCAGCTACCACCACCTGATGATGTCGAGCAGTTGCTTCGAAGAAATATTGTGTGATTTACGCAATACGATCCGGCGGCAAACCCGAGAAGCATATTGGCAACTTCTTATTTATTTAATTTTTTCGTAGTTATAATCAGTATCTCAGTGTAGTCAAATTCAGTATAAACTTTTTGTTGTTGTTTCTATTAATCGGTATCTTGTTGCAGGCGACTTCCGTGAGATGGATTGATGGCTCCATAACAACAACAACAGTTCCGACAAGGGTGAGATGCTTGAGTGGGAGCGTGAGATTCGTGGCTACTAAACGTGTGGGCTCTCACTTCTGGAGCAGGGGTCCAAATGGCTCTGAGCACAATGGGACTTAAAATCTGAGTTCATCAGTCCCCTAGAACTTTGAACTGCTTAAACCTAACTAAGCTAAGGACATCACACACATCCATGCCCGAGGCAGGATTCGAACCTGCGACCGTAGCGGTCGCTCGGTTCCAGACTGAAGCGCCGCCTAGAACAGTTTGGTCACACCAGCCAGCTGTAGCTGGGACTGGAGATATATGACTGGGTGGGAGAACTACCAGAAAGATCGACTGAACTGAGCATCGTGCTTGATTTTTCCCGTTATTCGTATGTTACAGAAGTGACACCAACACCGCCACAACAGGAGATGGCTGTGACACGAGCACCTAGAACAGTGGTTGCGGTAGCGGGTGTCACACACACACCCGAGCGACATGCACCGTCGTGCAAAGTGCCGCTCGTTGCCGCGTGGGAAGCGGCCGCGGCTGCTGCTGCAGTGCCTGCTCACGAACCACCGTATACCACCTGGCAATCCTTGGGTGGTTCAATCAGAGCAACGATCTCCCCCCCCCCCCCACCCACCCACCCCACCACCACCACCACCACCACCGGCTGACGATGGTGATGGCTCCAATGAGCAGGAGCATCAAGGAGTGCCCTCGCCAGAACCTGGGTGCTCCTACAGGAGGGCGCCGCCACCATCTCCTACTACTCATGCTCCAGCTGCTCGCCCTCGAAAGCAGCGAAAGGTATGTGTGCCTCGGCACATACCCCTTCTCCCCAAAGCTGCCTCATCCCGAGAACACTCATCCACAAACTAGTCGCAGTCGTCATTCAGCTGTGGTTTTATTGATCATGAACCTGTGGCTAGCGGTAGTGCTCTATCCCGTCCTAATAGTGAAAGACATCAGATTAGCGGTCATGAACCCTCTAAAATACTCGGCTGTTGCTAGGGCTTTTGAGGGGCGTGTCTCATTTAATAGAATAGAGAATCCGGCCGGGGGGGGGGGGGGTATCGTGACCCAGCCAGGTTTCTAGAAGCGTGCCTCCTGGTGTTACAGTCGGAGCTCCTGAAAGCCCTAGATAATCCGAGATATGCTGCCATTAAACGTAATGCAGTGCTCTGTTGAGAGTTGACCCACCCGGCCAAACAGCAGGGTGACGCTGAGGTGAAAACTTTACATTACATCTGGGGTGATAATGGCGTTATATCTCAGAGTAAATCAATCGCCGAGTGGTATTGCGAATACATCTTGGGTGCTATACTGGAAATAAGAGGGTCAGCTAAAGCACTCAGCCAAATACCACACCTCAACATCCATATTCATGTCTATAATCTGTTAAATGGAGGGTCCAGTTATATCAAACTCCCTGAGGATATTAAGAAGACGCAGGCTTGCATTAATGCTCAAAATGAAAATGATAATGTTTGTATTGCATGGTCAATTCTGGCTGATGAGAGAAATTACACAAAAGATCCACAGTGCACATCTCGATACTGAATAGGTCTTAGCACTCATGGATGTAATATCTTTTACGGTATTGAGTTCCCAGTAAAGATTCAGGACATACCAAAATTTGAGGCACAAAATCCTGGATTATTGGTTCATGTTTATGGCCTGAAGAAGAAGCAGAAAAGCAAGCCAGATGAGCAGGATAAGCATACTATCGTTTAACCTTATTTTTAGAAATATGTGAGCATGATCTTTTATGTAAACATGCAGTTCTTCTCTGAAGGTGATAATCAGCATTTCGTATGGATCAAAGACATGTCCCGCCTCCTTTACAGCCAGTTGTTGAAACATGAACATAAAAAACACATCTGCTTCAGGTGTCTAAATAATTTTTTCGGTGAAAAGTATTTAAAAGGACATCTGTAGGACTGTGAATTCAAGGAATTGCTACGTGTATTTATGCCTACAGAAGGAAACAAGTTCATTAAAGTCAAGAATGCTCACCACCAGGAACAGTGTCTGTTTGTTATACACTCCTGGAAATGGAAAAAAGAACACATTGACATCGGTGTGTCAGACCCACCATACTTGCTCCGGACACTGCGAGAGGGCTGTACAAGCAATGATCACACGCACGGCACAGCGGACACACCAGGAACCGCGGTGTTGGCCGTCGAATGGCGCTAGCTGCGCAGCATTTGTGCACCGCCGCCGTCAGTGTCAGCCAGTTTGCCGTGGCATACGGAGCTCCATCGCAGTCTTTAACACTGGTAGCATGCCGCGACAGCGTGGACGTGAACCGTATGTGCAGTTGACGGACTTTGAGCGAGGGCGTATAGTGGGCATGCGGGAGGCCGGGTGGACGTACCGCCGAATTGCTCAACACGTGGGGCGTGAGGTCTCCACAGTACATCGATGTTGTCGCCAGTGGTCGGCGGAAGGTGCACGTGCCCGTCGACCTGGGACCGGACCGCAGCGACGCACGGATGCACGCCAAGACCGTAGGATCCTACGCAGTGCCGTAGGGGACCGCACCGCCACTTCCCAGCAAATTAGGGACACTGTTGCTCCTGGGGTATCGGCGAGGACCATTCGCAACCGTCTCCATGAAGCTGGACTACGGTTCCGCACACCGTTAGGCCGTCTTCCGCTCACGCCCCAACATCGTGCAGCCCGCCTCCAGTGGTGTCGCGACAGGCGTGAATGGAGGGACGAATGGAGACGTGTCGTCTTCACCGATGAGAGTCGCTTCTGCCTTGGTGCCAATGATGGTCGTATGCGTGTTTGGCGCCGTGCAGGTGAGCGCCACAATCAGGACTGCATACGACCGAGGCACACAGGGCCAACACCCGGCATCATGGTGTGGGGAGCGATCTCCTACACTGGCCGTACACCACTGGTGATCGTCGAGGGGACACTGAATAGTGCACGGTACATCCAAACCGTCATCGAACCCATCGTTCTACCATTCCTAGACCGGCAAGGGAACTTGCTGTTCCAACAGGACAATGCACGTCCGCATGTATCCCGTGCCACCCAACGTGCTCTAGAAGGTGTAAGTCAACTACCCTGGCCAGCAAGATCTCCGGATCTGTCCCCCATTGAGCATGTTTGGGACTGGATGAAGCGTCGTCTCACGTGGTCTGCACGTCCAGCACGAACGCTGGTCCAACTGAGGCGCCAGGTGGAAATGGCATGACAAGCCGTTCCACAGGACTACATCCAGCATCTCTACGATCGTCTCCATGGGAGAATAGCAGCCTGCATTGCTGCGAAAGGTGGATATACACTGTACTAGTGCCGACATTGTGCATGCTCTGTTGCCTGTGTCTATGTGCCTGTGGTTCTGTCAGTGTGATCATGTGATGTATCGGACCCCAGGAATGTGTCAATAAAGTTTCCCCTTCCTGGGACAATGAATTCACGGTGTTCTTATTTCAATTTCCAGGAGTGTATATGCAGACTTCGAATGTCTCCTTGCCCCTATTACCCACTGTGAAGGGAGCCCCTTAGCCTCACATACCACCTTCACGCAAAAACACGTACTGTATGAGGCAGCGGACCAAATTGCATGTTCATATGATTCAAGCCTTAACCGCTATGAATCTTATGTCGGGGATAATCGTGTAGTTTGCTTCCTCACAGAGCTTGAAAAACTCTCTTGGGATGTTGATAGACTTTACAGCACAAGCTTCCCCAAGATCGAGTCGGAGGAGGAGAAAAAATTATATAATGATGCGGTTAACTATCGTATTTGTGGGCTGCCATTAAACAGAAAAGCTGAAACTCGGTGTAGAGATCATTGTCATCTTACGGGGCAGTTCCGCGGTTCAGCTCACAATGCATGTAATTTGAAGTATCGGTTACCACGACACATAGCCCTTTTCTTACATAATATAAGTGGGTATGACTCACTTTCTAGTTGGGCGATTGTTTAATTTCTGTTCGGAGAAAAATAAGGTCAGTGCTCTGCCCGAGATTGTTGAGAAGTATATTTCATTCTCCAAACAAATGACACCAAAAATTACACTCCGATTCCTTGATACGCTATGTTTTATGCAGGCGCCACTCCAGAATCTCGTTGAAACTCTACCTCGGGAGGACATGCATAATACCCGATCTGCTTACCCAGATGAGGAAAAGTTTCAGCTTGTGACTAGGAAAGGAGTTTTCCCTTATGAGTATCTGGATAGTAAGATGAAACTCGACGAAACCAGGCTACCTGACATATCTGCATTTACCAGTACTCTCACAGGCGATGCCATAACTAGTACAGATTATGAGCATGCTGTGAATGTCTGGCGGGAATTCAGCATTCAAAATCCGGATGAATATGCAAGACTATACATGGACACCGATGTGCGCTTGCTTACAGATGTTTTCGAAAAGTTCCATAGTGTATGTATGTCAACCTATCTCTTGATCCTGCCCTTAATTACACGGCACCTACGTTGTAGAGAGACGCAATGCTCAAGAAAACGAGGCACAGCATCGAAATTTTGACTGATGCCGATATGCTTCTTTTCTTTGAGCGCAGGATCTGGGGAGGACTTTGCCAGTGTGTCCACAGACACGCCAAGGCAAATAATTCACATATGGGTGTAGGATAGGGTTTAACACATATCTCGATTCAAGTTATATTCCATATTTGGATGTGAATAACTTATACGGGCACGCCATTTGCAGCGACTGCCGGTTGGTGGGTTTCAATGGGTGCCCGAAAACGAATTAGAGGTATTGGTGGAGAAATATTGTGTCTGGCAGCTGATTCTAATGTAGGGTATGAGGTGGAGGCAGACCTCATACGCCCTGTTAGTTTGCATGAAGTGACAAGCGACTTGCCGTTATGTCCAGAGCAATAAGTTCCGCGAGGAAGCACTATCCCTAAACTGATGACTACTGTTGGACACAAGCAGAGCTACGTAGTTCATTATCACCATCTGCTGCAGTGTCTCACCTTAGGGATGGAGCTAAGTACAATCACCCAGGCTGCCTCCTTCAATCAGTCTCCCTGGTTGAAGGAGTATATTGAATTAAATACCGAAAAGAGGGCCTTCGAGACTAGTGATTTCGAAAAAGTCTTTTACAAATTAATGAATAATCCCTTTTTCGGTAAAACCATGCAGATTGTAAGAAATGAACGCGATATTTTCATTAGGACCGAATGGGATGGGCTGTGGAGCATAAGAAAGTGCATGGGCAGCGGGTCACAATTTTCAATGAGAACTTTGTTGCTTTGCAGATGTCGAAACTTTCAGTCGAGTTTACGAAACCAATCTATTTGGGTATGTGTATACTGGACATCTCCAAACTCCACATGTACCACTTCCACTACGAGATTGCTAAAACTCATTTCATGGAGCCAAAGTTACTTCATGTGGATACAGATAGCTTCATCTCCTGGGTGAAGAACTGTGATCCATATGAAGTAATTAGGTGTCACGGTAATGAATTCGACACATCGGGATGTGCAGCCGATAATCCTTACAGTATTGTCCCTCAGAACATGCAGGTTATCGGCTTAATGAAAGATGAGGCGGATGGATTGCTGACTGTGGAGTTTGTGGGTCTAAGATCCACAATGTATGCATATCGTACAATAGATGGAGCCACCCAGAGGCGGACTAAGGGTGTGCGACGTGCGCAACGCGTGCCTCACGGTCGAAGACTACTTGCAGTGGAGTTCGTGGTGCTCCGCCACAACCTCTGTCTTTGGTACAGCAAACTAGTATTCGATAGCGAGTTCATGAGGTGTACACTGTGCTGCAATCTTAAGTCTGATTGTCAGCTCATGGCGATAAAAGAGCCATTTGTGATTATGGGATCGAAACTCTTCCACACTCATTCTGTTTACCTGAAGTGCGAGATTGGGGGGGGGGGGGGGCTGAGTGAGAGCTTGTACCTAATAGTACAGCCCTTTCATCATAGTTTAAATATGGTGTGTGTGTTGTATGGCGTGCCTGCATGTGCGAGTGCTTATGTGTGTCCGTTTGTTTGCTTGAGAGTGCATTTTTGCATGGATGTCTGTGTGTAAATATATTCCGGTTGTGTTTTTTTTTCTAAATAAGTTCCATAATATCTAAGCACGACTATATAAGTAGTATGTGCTGGGAAAAAAATACAAAAAATTATTTACAAAAATAAAAATGTGTCATATATATATATATATATATATATATATATATATATATATATATATATATATATATATATATATATATATATAAAATATTTAAGAAACTGAACCAAAATCATCAAAAAAGTTTAAAGAATGTAAATGAAGGAAAAAATAGTTTACTGTATTTCTCGCCCTTCATGTGCATGTGTGAGTGTATGAGTGCATGTACAAATAGATTAGTTTTTAAATTTCACCTACCACTACCTGTCCAAGTCATACTAGTTTTAAGTATGAGTTCCACCCAGTTCATTTTAGTGCAGCTGTTTGGGATGAACATTTTAGGGCCATCCGCTTCATTGTATTATTAAATTATTTCAGCTGCTTGAGGTGGAAAATGTTTAGAGCCACCCAGTCCAAAGTATAAATCAAGTCTTCCGTTTTGGTGGGATTTCACTGGCAGTAGTATTAGTGTAAGAGAAACTGTACCTTGCAATAGCTGTAAACAATACTGCAATTTAAAGTACAAAAAACATTTTTCAATCAGAACTATTATTTTTAAAAACTATGAACTGTAAATAATAAAAATTTCAAACAGTTACAAGAACTGTGAATTTAAAAGTAGTATTATTTCGTGTACTGTAAAAACAACAAGATTTGTCGATGTAAAGCTGTGTTACTATCGTGAGTATTTATGTCTGAATAAAAAATTGTTATTCGTTACCATACGTCTTTGTTGTTATTTCACAAATCCCTACCCTTACAAATGAGTATAAAGCTGTGCAAGATGCACAAGATATTAATTTAAAGCGTGAGGGAGGTGACGTTTAAGATGGAGGAAAACAATATATATATATGCTAACGAATAGCAATTTTTCATTCAGACATAAATACTCACGATAGTAATTATATATATATATATATATATATATATATATATATATATATATATATATATATATATATATTGCATGGGATTTCGCTTATCGTATTGTACGTGTAGGTTTTTGGGAACAGGTGGCGCGTGATCGTGACCGCTTCCAAAGACATATAGCAAACATGGCTGATATTATATTGTCTGTGCTTTAACAAAGCCACAGACATAGGATCTGGGCAAAGCTAAGTACTAGCTAATTAGTAGGTAGGTAGAAAGAAAGAATAACACACAATGCAAGGTAAAAATTCATTTATTTTCATTAATCCAACTGAAAAATAATTTTACATTGCCATAAGCAGACATAACACTATTTCACACATCTTATTCTTCTTAAGCTTATGGATAGCAGGGCTCCCGTAGAATTCCAGGTCTTGAATAGATGTAAACTTGAAGATTCGCTGCATCCATCCGATCTTCTCGCCTTTGACGTAGATGATCGAATATTCGAAGTGACGTCATCATTTCTTTTTAAGGTATCGTCCCAGATTTGTCTTCACTCGTTATCATAGAAACCTTGAATGTCGACAACGACGTTCACACTGCAAGTTGTATTTGTGAAATGCTCTGGGCATGCCACAGCACTTGGTCATTTATACAGCACGCCGCACAACACCGCAAATGGGCAATAGTCAATCACACGGTCAAACAGAACTAGAGCATACGCTGCAGAGTGTTCTGGGATATTTGTTGAAGATTCAAATCCGATTCGTACATCTGTTGGTCCTGGTTTAATTATCTCATTCTGCTTAGAACAGTCTATCGCGACGATTGGTGCCAGCTCCTTGAATTTCCGTGGACTGAGTAGGCATCCTTCCTCTTCGACACCTTCATAGTAAGAAGCTCGGAATCTTGCATACATGTCAAATGCTAGACTGTATACTTTCCGATCCCACTGTAGCAGTAAATTGTGCTACGGATAGAATTCGGAATTCAAGTAGACTCTGGCATTACTTAAATTACAGTTATCAAATACGGTGGAATCATTTGCTAAAGTCTCCCTTCTATTGGTCTGGAATGCAAGTATGATGAATCTTGGTGTTTTCAGCTGTACTGAGGTTTTAATAGCCCATGTTTGTCTGCTCTCTGTCGGTAGCAGCGGGTACTCAAAAACCTCCCATGAGCGGAAGGTTAATGGCAGATATGTACCCGTATTTAGAACTTTTAAAAGCTTCAAACGTTCCTCGTCTGCCGCAGTGATGTGCGGCACTTTCTATATAATTTTATTGATGATGATGTGATTCTCCTCTTCAGCTCCTTGAATGTATGAGTTGCTATCTATTGCTCTCCGTACCAGAGTAAGCTCCCGTTTAGCATTCGTAATAATTCGCTGCATGTCCTCAAAGTACGCCATAAGCATTTTTAGAGGTATGTATGCAGTAAATCTGCGGTACTCTTCTGCTGTTCTGCCAACAGGCTCGTCTATGAACCATCCTGCATGTTCTAAGCCATTCAGTTCCGAGGGTGATGATGAGACATTAGTTTTAAGGGTTGAGGCTATGCTTACATTACGTGTACGATCATTCTGTACCCCATTAAGTTCATAACGTATTTCCTGGAACAGGAATGTCAAAGCATTACGTGTAAGCCTTGATCCCACTGTATGACTACCATCCTTTTTCTTAAAGGATCCATCATAATATATGAAATTCTTGCATGGAAGAGTTAAAGCGTCTTGATGCTGGATGGCAATCCCAATTTCATCGTTCTTGTTAAAGCTCGTAGAAGTATCAGGTTTATCCGAGAAGTATTCCTGCCATATGATTCGATCATCATAATCCACTGGGTGAGATATATTGAGCGACGACGTCATTCCGAGGTTTCAAGCCTACTGATTTAAGAAGCTTGTAGTTGGCACGTGTTATCACCTTGCGGTTCTGCTGCGAAGTGCTATGCTGTGCGCTGCGTGCGCTGGTATTATACCTTACGCCCATCTCGTCGTAAATGTAGTCGTACAATGATTTTCTCACCACGAAAGACAACAAGTTGGTTATTCTGATCCACAATACGCAGCTCCAGATAGTCCAATGTCTGAACTGTCACTGGAAGGTATACAGTGGTGGTAGGAATCTCAACAATCTTATACCCCATTCCAACTGATGGGAAGAATCCGTAAATTGAATGAACCAATCTATCGTTGAGATATGAGTTCGTTGCAATGTTACACCCAACACGGATTGTACTGATGGGGGGGGTGGGGGGGAATATCCACTGTCTGATCATATTTGTAAAATTTATTGAGATCCTTCTTCAAAACCTGTCCCTTTGTGAAATCCAGTAGTGGGCCTATTGAACCTTTCCCCTTAAAGCCAATCGAAGCATTCACCGTCCTTGTTTCATGTGTACTGATATTTGCACGAAGCTCAGTCCCTTTTCCAGACAATTTTAAAACTTCGTTTAAATCGTTATCTGTGATATTTGGAATGGCGTCGTATGTCTCCAGGTGGTGGTGGTGGTGATTAGTGTTTAACGTCCCGGTGACAACGAGGTCATTAGAGACGGAGCGCAAGCTCGGGTCAGGGAAGTATTGGGAAGGAAATCGGCCGTGCCCTTTCAATGGAACCATCCCGGCATTTGCCTGAAACGATTTAGGGAAATCACGGGAAACCTAAATCAGGATGGCCGGAGACGGGATTGAACCGTCGTCCTCCTGAATGCGAGTCCAGTGTGCTAACCACTGCGCCACCTCGCTCGGTGTATGTCTCCAGTCCAATCAGCGCGATGCTCCAATCTCCAACGGTTAAATCAATTTGTGGGAAGAAATTCTCACGTAGTACAGACGATCGCTCTTTTAATATCAGAGTGTACGACATTGCATCTAAACACCGACTAGTGAATGGGTGCTTAATACCCAGCATTTTATATCATTCGTAAAAGTCAGAATGAACCTGATGTACAGATGACCACATAGTAATGTATTAAAGTCTTTGTAACGTCGAAAATTGTAGAACACATGCCTTCTGCCTATGAAGTATCGTTGTAATTCTTCTGGGGGTTGCAAGTCGCCGAATGAGTCGAAATAGTAGACGTTATTTGTATTTCTTTTTTGAACATATGCTACCCAGTGAGTTCCAGATCCTCGTGCTGCATCCATATTCACAATTCCGCATTCTCCTGACTTCCATGTAGTCTTCGGTAATGTGTTCCGCATGAACACACCTCGGAACCTTGGAATGTTGAATTTCTTCGTAGCAAACTCAAGCAGACCTGTATTTGTAAGTGCCCTGTCTAGTAAGACTGCTAGGGTTTTTTTTTTTTTCGATGGCTGCAACTTCCATCATGCGGTCATGTCTTCGTGCCTCCTGTAGTTCCTCCTGAGAGCTTTGTGCATTCTTGACTGTCCTGGCAATAGCCGCAGCACCCCCAGCCAGTGAACCCATCGCTGAGAGACCGGCTAAGGCAGGAATGAGGAAGGGAATATTTCCGCCCGACGTCTTGGGTATTGGTAAACCTTGGATGGTTTAATCGATCTGTTTTATTTCAGGTCCACAGAAGTTATATCCAGGAATGTGTAATTCGACTGATAGTTTGTCGAGAATACCGCCTCCTCCTCTAATGTGTCTCCTATCACGCATGCTACGCTACTGAGGTGCTGTGGTCTGCGCTCCCTGTTGTATAACAAGTCCTCAGCGTCGATCCAGCTGTTTTGTGTTGCGGGAAACCCAAGCCATTTAACCAACGCTCTATTCCCTCGACGCCGTATGACCCTCTCTATCTGGTTCCAAGCTCGTCTGTGACTCTTAAGTCTAAAAGCATCCTGCAGTTTCAGTACCGCTGCTGTCCTTTAAGAGAGAGGTTCTAGGATTCGTTCTCTGCACTTTGGAAACTGTGAATATCGCGGTTGACGAGTTTGGCATGTATGACTTCTCAGATGTTGTCTTGTGTGTTGAAATCTGGACTAAATCACCTATATTAAATTGCTATTACTCGGATCAACTACTTTAATACGATTATACACGATACCTAGAAGTCTATTATCACAAACATCGATTGATCTCATTTTTATTTTGTGATGTTTGGTTCGATTATACTGCGCAATTATTTGCGGGAGGATATCGATCCATCTGTGTGAGCCACGAAGATTGAATTGCATCCACATCTGGGTTTTCACTGTCTCTCTCTGCAGCAATCCATCAAACACATGCGCGACTTCCTTCCCTGTTTTCGCTTTTACATGTAATGCCCAGGTATATTTGGAATAAGTATCAATGGCCATTAAATATATATTTGAATCCGTTATTCACTGGTGAATATCCTCTCATGTCGACAAGATCCGCCTGCCACAGGTCGTCCAAACCTTTAATCATAATATATCTTCGAGAGTATGTTTTGCATGCTCATTTGTGCAGTTCTCAACCTACAGTCTCCATACTTATTCGATAATGCCTCTCTCTCTAAGTTCAGAAACTACCGAAACAACTTCATTCCAATTAGCTGTATTACTAGCGGCAGCTGATGCCATGAGCAGTCGTAGCCATCTGTAGCTCATTGGGGTCGTCGTAATATATATACTGTGGGAGTCAAATGGTTCAAATGGCTCTGATCACTATGGGACTTAACTTCTGTGGTCATCAGTGCCCTGGAACTTAGAACTACTTAAACCTAACTAACCTAAGGACATCACACACATCCATGCCTGAGGCAGGATTCGAACCTGCGACCGTAGCGGTTGCGCGGTTCCAGTCTGTAGCGCCTAGAACCGCTTGACCACTCCGGCCGGCCTGTGGGAGTCGATTGCTCTTTTATGCTAAATGTCAATGTCATCAACACTGCTATTTTTTCCACATTGTAATGGATTCAGTTAGAGATTAATTTCAATTAATGATTAATTGATCAATTTAAGTAATTTGCATATCAATTTGATATAAGAATTGCGCTCGTGCCGCCAACTCCCTACTACTGAGGACTGCCGCTGTCACCGTGTAAGAGCACAACTGTTGAAAGGAACACCTGGAAATACGAGTCTCCTCGATGTATCTCACAACCTACTCCACTTGTGTACACACATCAATGGAAATACATATGCATGACAGAACTGCTTGCACAGTGTTCCTTGCTTGTGATACGCTTACTTCACTTAGATAGCATTAGGCTTGAATTACAGCACGGTTATAATTAAACATTCACTACTTGAAAGGGCCCCGTGGAAAACAAGTGATCGCACGAAAATGAAACTTTGTGGAAACGTTTGTAAGGCCATGAGCAAGAGAAATGACGAATAAACCACCGAAAGAAACAAATTTCAACTTCCACTTTAGGGTGTGACATATGTTAATTGCTTGCCATGTTTACGTTCCAGATTACAAACGTTGCTCAATGTAACGACCATGTGCATCCACGACAGTCCGGAACCACGCTAGGGATACCCTTTCACAACTGTTCGCAGCAGTTTTCTAGCGGTGGATCATGGAATGTACAGCTGTCGTGACACAGTTCGGGCACTGCTTGAAGATCGCAGATTGCGTCCAGAATTTCCAGCCATGGCAACAGTAACTTCTTCAAAAATTTGTGGCACAGTTGACCGTTGGCCTCTCCCAGGACTAATTCCCAAATCGCCAGTTAATTCGAACTTCTGAATCATGTCCTTCAACCTCGGTGCGGAAAGAGGGCTTACCCGTAGTCTTCGTCTCTAATAACCTCGATGACGACGTGACGTTAAACCCATTTCCTTCCTTCCTTCCACGTTCCTTTAATGCGTCGATACTCACGAAGAGTACTGTGAGCACTATTGCTGTTGCTTTGAAAAACAGCTTTATGAGCAAAGTCTTGCTCACCTTGTCCAGACCCGTGTTGACTGTCTACAACTTTAAGGTACAAAATGGTTCAAATGGCTCTGAGCACTATGGGACTTAACTTCTGAGGTCATCAGTCCCCTACAACTTAGAACAAACCTAACTAACCTAAGGACACCACACAAATCCATGCCCGAGGCAGGATTCGAACCTGCGACCGCAGCGGTCGCGCGGTTCCAGACCGTAGCGCCTAGAGCTGCTCGGCCACTCTGGCCAGCTGTAAGGCACACTTGCTTGTGTTTCAACACTACGTTGCCGTTCCTGCACTGGCAGTTATCTGTCGATCATGACACTGATGTGGCATGTTTTCATTATTGGCATTTACGTTTGCACTTAGTCTGTCGGAATGCTATCGATCTAAATCATCCTGCAGCACAATAACGTACGCTCCCACACCACCGATGAGACGAAAGCAGCACATTTGGTGGGGAATCACTGCAATATGTCACATACAGTCCGGATCTTACGCTGTACGATTTTTCACATCTTTGGCGGCTTGAAGAAAGGCATGCGTCGACGTCGGTTTCAGCCGGTGGAGGAAGTGCAAGAGTGAATGCGACTGTGGATCCGTCAGCGGTCGATCATGTTCTGTTAAACAGGAATGGATCGTCTCGTATCCCAGTGGATTTAATAGTTTAACGCTTGTGCTGATTACTTTTGACTGGAACCGTTTCATGTTCCCACTGTGAAGGGTTTTCGGTTTTCATTTGGCTGCTCTTCATACATGATGGTGAACTGTCAGACTTGGAAAACATCAAATGGCTGCTCCTATATCTCACCCCGACGTCTCTTTGAGACAAAGGGTACACCGGCGAGTGACCAGCCAGTGAGTCAGCTGGTGCGTGGAAGGGAGGTGCGTTGGCTGGTGGCAGGTGACACGGCGGGGCAGTCGCGATTTACTGCGGCCAGCAGATCCATTAAAATGGATGCGGGGCCCGCCGGCCAGCGAGGGCCGCGGAAATAAAGCGCCCCCACTCCGGACATGCGGGGAGCAACGGCCGATCTCAGACAGAGTTCCACTGCTGCGGATACGCCTGCTCGCTACTCCTCTCACCAGTCACCACAAGCTTTAGGAATTCAAACATATTACAAAAACTGGTGTGTGTGTGTGTGTGTGTGTGTGTGTGTGTGTGTGTGTGCCTGAATGTATTTATGTATGCGTGTACGTATGAATGTACACTACTGGTCATTAAAATGGCTACACCACGAAGATGACGTGCTACAGACGCGAAATTTAACCGACAGGAAAAAGATGCTGTGATTTGCAAATGATTAGCTTTTCAGAGAATTCACATAAGGTTGGCGCCGGTGGCGATAACTACAACGTGCTGACATGAGGAAAGTTTCCAGTCGATTTCTCATACACAAACAGTAGTTGACCGGCGTTGCCTGGTGAAACGTTGCTGTGATACCTCGTGTAAGGAGGAGAAATGCGAACCATAACGTTTCCGACTTTGACAAAGGTCGGATTGTAGCCTATCGCGATTGCGGTTTATCGTATCGCGACATTGCTGCTCGTGTTGGTCGAGATCCAATGACTACTAGGAGAATATGGAATCGGTGTGTTCAGGAGGGTAATACGGAACGCCGTGCTGGATCCCAACGGCCTCGAGATGACAGGCATCTTATCCGCATGGCTGTAACGGATCGTGCAGTCATGTCTCGATCCCTGAATTAACATATGGGGACGTTTGCAAGACAACAACCACCTGCACGAAGAGTTCGACGACGTTTCCAGCAGCATGGACAATCAGGTGGGAGACCATGGCTGCCTTTACCCTTGACGCTGCATCACAGACAGGAGCGCCTGCGATGGTGTACTCAACGACGAATCTGGGTGCACAAGTGTCAAAACGTCATTTTTTCGGATGATTCCAGGTTCTGTTTACAGCATCATGATGGCCGCATCCGTGTTTGGAAACATCGCGGTGAACGCACATTGGGAGCGTGTATTCGTCATCACCATACCGGCGTATCACCCGGCGCGACGGTATGGGGTGCCACTGGTTACACGTCTCGGTCACCTCTTGTTCGCATTCACGGCACTTTGGACAGTGGACGTCACATTTCAGATGTGTTACGACCCGTGGCTCTACCCTTCATTCGATCCCTGAGAAACCCTGCATTTCAGCAGGATAATGCACGACCGCATGTTGCAGTTCCCTTACGGGCCTTTCTGGATACAGAAAATGTTCGACTGCTGCCCTGGCCAGTACATTCTCCAGATCTCTCACCAATTTAAATCGTCTGGTCAATGGTGGCCGAGCAACTGGCTCGTCACAATACGCCAGTCACTACTCTTGATGAACTGTGGTATCTTGTTGATGCTGCATGGGCAGCTATACCTGCACACGCAATCCAAGCTGTATTGGACTCAATGCCCAGGCGTATCAAGGCCGTTATTACGGCCAGAGGTGGTTGTTCTGGGTACTGATTTCTCAGAATCTATGCACCCATTTTGCTTGTAAATGTAATCACATGTCACTTCTAGTATAATATATTTGTCCAATGAATACCCGTTTATCATCTGCACTTCTTCTTGGTGTAGCAATTTTAATGACCAGTAGTGTACACAAATCAAAAAAAGGTTTTGCATCACCCCAGTTCCCAGAACTCCTGAAGAGTAGTGTATGTATGTTCCACATCTTCTCCTAAGGCACTGGACTGATTTCAACCAAATTCAGTACACATATCTCTTCCCGTCTGGCAACAATTGCTGTCGGGGTAAGAACTACTTACTTATTATCGTTGAGGATCCGTGACGCCATAAACAACGAGATGCATGTAAAACTGCCTCATCGTGTATGACGTTTAAATTTATTACAACTGTGCTACTATATTCGCAACACAGTTTGCAGACTGTATCCACTTATTCCGCTGACTCTACCTACACAAATTTATGACCGTGTGACATGTAGTTCAAGAGATATGACGTTATAAATACTGAGGCGCTTGAACAAATGTCGCATCGCGCATTAAGTTTTAATACATTAATTCTTTACTAGTCGCACACCCTTGCAGTCGAGTCAACTTAAGAAAATCCCTGACACCTGGCAGTGCTTTTGACAGCTTTCAACTACGAAGCACAAACGACTTTAGCCCAAAACAGCTGCCATGTATAGAGTTATGAACATCTGTTGGCAAAGAGACGTTTACAAAGCGCGAAGCAGCTGCGTCCAGCGCACAGAAACTGTCCGGGTTATTACACTACAAACACAGTCCATTTTTGGTTTCCGTATGTAATAGGAGATTGACAAAATGAGTACCTGGGCAATGAAAGGTAGCGCTACACGTGGACCGACCTCCCACGGGACAAGGAGCCTAGCGTGGACGTGCGATGATGCAATTCTGTGACGTCACAACGTGGAATTTCACGTTGCGGAGTATTCACGCGCGTCAACAGCGCATCAATTTGCCTGTTTTCTGGTGTGCTACTGTGTTTCCGTTAAGTATTTACAAAATTTTGTAGCTTTAAGTGTAATGATTCCCAGGAAAACTCAAACAATTCCTCATTAAGATTGTTTCTTTGATACAGATTTTTGCCTTTCGCTTTCTTTGGTTTATGAGCTCCTAAAAATCAAGGTTTAGCTTTGTAAAATATCGTCTTTTCCGCATTCTCAGTCTTCACTCTAAGCTCTCTTCCAGTATTGATATCCGCCCCCGGTAGCTGAGTGGTCAGCGTGACAGACTGTAAATCTTAAGGGTCCGGGTTCGATTCCCGGCTGGGTCGGAGATTTTCTCCGCTCAGGGACTGGGTGTTGTATTGTCCTAATCATCATCATTTCATCCCCATCGACGCGCAGGTCGCCGAAGTGGCGTCAAATCGAAAGACCTGCACCAGGCGAACGGTCTACCCGACGGGAGGCCCTAGCCACACGACATTTCATTTTTTTTCCAGTATTGATTCCACCATCCGTGTTTCTTATCTTTTACTATTACTATTTACTATTCACTATTTACTATTTACTATTCATCTATTACTTTGGTACTATCGTAGTCCTGTAACTCATAGTTTTCCGTTGGGGATTAAATTTTATCTTAATTGTCGCCAAGTAGAGGTCTGTTCCAGTATTCGTTCCTTTCTTCAGCTTGACGCTCATTATTTATTTAGCGTTTTTACTTCAAATCGCAACATGATTAATCTGTAACTCTTCTAAATTTGGTGATCTCCAAGTTTTTTATCCACTGAGAAATATGTGGACAACAGTTTTAAGCTGAAAGCTATACTGATCGATATTTCACGAAGTTTGTTGATTCTCTTGTACGAGTATATTAGGTAGCCTCCGACGATTTCGCGAAAGGCTTTCTCTTTTCCAATTTTAACTTTAAAGCCTCCAAGTAATATTTTGATGTTCTCGTTTGGGGTTTTAGATAATTCATTTTCTAAGTATTCCGAAAAATATCCCACCTTATCTGGGTACTTCTTATTGTCTTCATTTATAAAGGTATGATAGGTTGTTTGCAGACTGCAATATTAGAAGGAGCAGTCTTTCCCAGTTTTTAAAAAGGAATTTAGACTGAGATGACAAAGCTCATGGGATAGCGAAACGCACATAATTACACAGATGGTAGTAGTATTGCGTACACAAGGTACAAAAGGGCAGTGCATTGGTGGAGTACTCAGACGATTCATGTGAAAAAAGCTTCCAACATGAATATGGCCGCATGACGGGTACTCAAAGACTTTGAACGCGGAATGGTAGTTGGAGCTAGAGGTATGGGACACTCCACTTCGGAAATCGTTAGATAATTCAGTATCTCTAGATCCTCAGTGTCATGAGTGTGCCGAGAATACCACATTCCGGCATTGCCCTCACCACGGACAACGCAGTGGCCGACGGCCTTCACTTAATGACCGAGAGCAGCGGCGTTTGCATAGGGTTGTCATCGCTAACAGATAAGCATCAATGCGTGAAATAAACACAAAAATCAATGTGGGGCGTACGACGAACGTATCATTTAGGACAGTGCGGCAAAATTTGGCGTTAATGGGCTGTGGCAGCTGACAACCAACACGAGTTCCTTTGCTGACAGCACGACATCGCCTGCAGGGCCTCTCCTGGGCTCGTGACAATAGACGACTGAAAAACCGTGGCCTGGTCAGATGAGTCCCGATTTCAGTTGGTAAGAGATAATGGTAGGGTTCGAGAGTGGCGCAGATCCCATGAAAGTTGTCAGAAAGGTCCTGTGAAAGCTGGTGGTGGTTCCATAATGGTGTGGGCTATGTTTACGTGTAATGGACTGGGTCTCCCGGTCCAACTAAACCGGTCATTGACTGGCAATTGTTAAGTTCGGTTGCTTCAGATCGTTTGCAACCATTCATGGACTTCATGTTCCCAAACAACGATGTCATTTCACCAGACCACAGTTGTTCGCGATTGGTTTGAAGAACATTCTGGACAGTTAGAGCAAATGTTTTGACCATCGAGAGCGCCCGACATGAATCCCATCGAACTATTACGGGACATAATCGAGAGGTCAGTTCGTGCACTACATACTGTACGGGCAACACATTCACAATTATGGACGGCTGTACAGGCAGCGTGGCTCAGTATTCTCGCAGGGGACTTCCAGCGACTTGTTGAGTCCATGATATATCGAGGCGTTGAACCGTGCCGGGCAAAAGGAGGTCCGACGCGATATTAGGAGGTGTGCCAATGCAACACAAACAATGGATACTTATTTGGGTTTTTCTCTAATAAAAACTAGTGTGTATTAAGACATAGTATATTCACCATGTAGTAAAAGAGCTCTAGAATCAAACGATGATGATTTACCCGCGTGTTTTGTAAGGAAAATTTACTCTCTATTGATATGTTTCGTAACGTAACTGTAACGTGATAACACATATTTTCAAGAATAGTATCCGTATTGTACAACTGATTCTGACATTTCCGACTACGACAATATTACCAGTTTCGTCTAACTGTGAACGGAGTTTTTGATTTAGTTTAGTGCTCTATGTGACATAAATGGAAAGCATATTCACTAAAACTGCTATTTAATGCATGTTTCCCAAAGTCCTGTAAATCACAGAAACTTTTCTGATCAGGAACAGCCGAACGTCTTAACGTAATCTCACTGGAACACCCAATAACAATGGAAGCCACTCAACTCTGGCAAATAAAGTTGAGTTAGTAGATTGTATTTGATAGCAGCAGCATGGTACCGAAACGCGTCGTCACAAACTACAAAAAAAAATAATATAAAACGTTCCTAAAGCAGAAAAGTTCGTTGTTCTTAAATCAGTTTTTATAAAGGAGGTGTATCAAACTATCTGGGTTGCAAAACCGATTGTTCGTAACAATAACTTTGCTTTTTTCCGAACTTTTATAATTGTATGCTGATGCAATGCTCCTCTTTGTCCACGGAAGTCAAAGCGTTAACTGGATTTTTAGTAATTCTTCTCTCGGTCATTATGTGGAAAAAAGTGCTATTAGATTCATTTGTTTTTAGCGAAATTTAATGCACCTCGAAACACTTTTTCAAGCTTCGTCCATTTCAACGGACTAACGTGTTTTTTTTTTCTTTTTTACATCATAATCTTCTTCCGTTGGTTCCTCTTCATCTGCTGTCTTCTCTCCCTCTATCTCTATCTTTCTCTCTCTCTCTCTCTCTCTCTCTCTCTCTCTCTCTCTCTCTCTCTTTTCTTTCCGTTTCAGCGGACTACGTCTATATAACGTCTTTCGTCTGTCTCATTGGCAAACGGTCAATTGAAAAAAGCATCTGTTGCAAATGAATGAGTGAAAAATCTTCTATTACAGTCTAAATTTGCGCTGTCTTAACATTGATAGCCACTTTCGTCCAAGTACTGGACACATGGTAATAGAAGTTGTAGAGCAACCAGTCATTTCAGGTCTGTGCGAGACTCCATCGTTATACGAAGCAAGAAGATATTCTCAGGCTACGAAGACGAAACGTGTATTTCTCTTAGGCCTACTTTATAATACGAAGATACAAGATTAGCTGTCGTTCCCGTAAATGGAACAATGAGTTAACAGCGTATCAGAACTGGATTCGGAAAAACTATTTCAAATAAGTGTACGGGCTTATGTTTAATATACGTATGTTCCAATGACACAACCTGACACGAGAGTCGCTCTAGGCGCTGTTTCCACAACAATAAATTTTTCCGGTCGCCTTGCGACTCTATTTCACCACATCTGACACATACTTTCGGGAAGAGCTGCAGTAACAAGCGCTGTCACTGCACTCCTCTTTTCAAGTACTTTCGAATGCCGTTAAAGAAAAGCACACCGCTGTATTAACATACTAAAACGAAAACTAAACTCCTCCCGCTAAGGCCATGAAGGCCCAAAGGTACCGACCGGCCGTCGTGTCATCCTCAGTCCACAGGCGTCACTGAATGCGGATAAGGAGGGGAATATGGTCAGCACACCGCTACCCCGGCCGTACGTCAGTTTCCGGTACCGGAGCCGCTACTTCTCAAGCAAATAGCTCCTTAGTTTGCCTCACAAGGGCTGACTGAACCCCGCTTGCCAGCAGCGCTCGGCAGACCGGATTGCCACCCATCCAAGTGCTAGCCCAGCCCGACAGCGCTTAACTTTGGTGATCTGACGGGAACCGGTGTTACCATTGCGGCAAGGCCTTTTCAAAAAGAATGATCAATTTCAAACATTTATTGCTTCCAAACTACAAAAGATGAAAACACAATTCCAACTCTCCTGGAAAGAGAAAAGTTCAAATTTTTATGCGTTCAGTGTGAGCACCGCGAGTTACACGACAAATATCAAAACGGTGGCTCATTTCCTGCACACGCGAAGCAGCTGGTCTCCCGTTATCGAATTCACAGCTTCATCAACGCAATGTCGCAGACGTGAGAGGGGGGAGGGTGGGGGAGAAGGGATGATAACGCGGTCTTTTTAAATCTTTTGTAGTTTGGAAGCAATAAATGGCTGAAGTCTGTTCCTTATTTTTGAATAGCACTGTGTATATATTTACTTCAATACCTCGTTTGATAGGCTAAAGAGAATTAATCGTTTAACGAAAATGCATGCCCCTTTGCATACTCTCATTTCCCGGAACGCTCACCTCGATGTACTGAACCGTTCAGAAGTACGTCATGCCATATAACAGGCTCAGCATTCCTCTTCTATGGTAGAACAACTCCTCTCCGCTTTATTTAACCGCCAAGAAGCATAGGCATTGAGATGCACTGCAGTGTCTACTCCTTGACTTCACATAGCCAAGCATATTAATAACTAGAGTCACAAGACAATATGAATGTCTTCTCATAATTGGGAAAGGTTTCCAAAAGCGTCTTCATGTTCTGATGATAACTGGAGTTTCACATATTTCTTCAGTAAGTGAGTGAGTGGTCGTGCTATCTCTGCAAATTTTTGGAAACAACTTCCTATGTTAACTCGCTAACCCTAAAAATTACTGTAACTCCTTCTCCATATGAGGCTCTGGAAAAATCCTCTATGTCCCTCACTAATCTAGGATCTGAACTCCATCACAACAAATCACATGGCTTAAATATCGTACTTCTTGTAGTGCAAAGTGACAGTTCTGTACACTGAGAGCCAGGTGCACTGCACCTAAACTGTTAAAGACCTCCGGTACTTCAGCACTTGCCCCATTGCAAAGACAATTATGTCGTCCAAATGCACTATACACAACCTCAGTTTTAACCTTGAAAGACTCAGTCTAACAAATGCTGAAATGTGGCTGGCACATTCTTTAACCCCAATGCCATGCATCGATACCAGTAGTAACAATAATGAACCCTAAATGCAAATTTTGGCTGGTCCTCCAGTACTGTTTCTAAGTGATGATAGCCACTCTGTAGATCCATGGCAGAAGAGTACTTGCAAGCCCCAAGTTGTCCCAAGACTCCAATATATTTCGGATCAAATATGCATCCATAATCGTACAACTACTAAAATATCTTTAGTCGTGGAAAACCATTATGCTTTGGTTGCAATCAGAGTCTTCTTCATGCAGCCACCACCGGTACTCTCCATGAACTGGTAGGTTCCTCAGTATCGCTGTTCCATGATTGTTGATGAATGAACTCCTTCATCATCAATTATAGGTGATGATTTACATGATATGTTCTATGATACACAGCTGCCTTGTCCCAGTTGGAATGCTGCGTTACGCCACTGAGTTGCTGGTAAAGATTCATAAGGGTGCTCCTTACATTCGATTGTTAGTTTTTCCATTCCTTCTAGATGTTTCATTTTTTCCTATAATATAGTTGCATTGGTAGGAAGCTTATCCTTAGAGACCGATACATCCCAACCAGATCCTCTTTTTCCACAACTCCACATCTCCAGTCTCAAAATCATCTACTCCCCTGGGCTCTAATACGTCTATCTCCCACACACATCAACGCTTATGTAAACAAAACACCATGTCTTATCTAATTCATCGTCCTCTCTCTGTCAGTCAACCACAAACAACACTTTTACCGGCCAAAGAGCTCCTACTCACTTACAGCAGGTTTTCCATACCTTGCTGCACTTTATGACGTAAATTAATGCTTAGTGACCTTGCAAAGTTTAATTGGTTCCCCTTTTGCCGGAGACAGCAGGTTGGTATTAGCAAAAGTTTTATCCAGATGATACAATGTGCTATTTGGTCTCATTAGCTGTTGTTCAAAGTCAGTTTCAGAGTGATGCTTATCTAAAAGTTCTAACTCTTAATACTGTGCAGCAACGGCCACCTATACGATCCAAAACCTCCGTACATTCCTGGAAAAGTTTTTCTCCACATAGAGACCCAATATCTCCGATACCAGTGAATGTACATCACTACCACCCACGCCAGTGGTGGGTCTAACCGGCTGCTTCTCATAAGGTCTGAATATTCCACAGACACGTACGCACCCGTGTTCAATAAAAATTGTGTTACAAAATCGTTAAGGCTTTCGTGGCCAGTTGTTGACAAACCACCTATTTGCTTCTGTCACAGGTTCTTCGGCCGACGTTCGTCTGATGATTTTACTGACGTTTCGCCAGCACGAGTGGCTGGCATTTTCAAAGCTTCACCCTCCATTGCCGGTGGTGAACTGGAGCCGAGCTCGTGGCCGCAGACTATATGTACCTGGCGTGCCAACGTCCGAGGGCTTCTGCGAGGTCATTTCCAGTGCGGTTCTCCTCTTGCTACCTGCGACGGTCGTTCGCTGCAGTAGGGGAAGCCAGGATCCGCTTACCTTAAGGCTTTCCTCTTTCCTGTTGAAACTGTTCCCGTGTTTCTGTATTTCTACAGCTTCTCTAAACAATGTGATAGTGCTTCTCTACAGCCAGAACTTCCGTGTTGGTGAATTTTATTACATGGTCGGTCTCACTCAGCGCGTGCTCTGCCACGGTCGATTTCTCCACCTGCCCCAACCTGCAATGTCGCTTATGTTCTTTGATCCTGGTGTTGATTGATCGCCCAGTCATTCCGACATAAACTTTTCCGCATCTGCATGGTAAGCGGTATATTCCCGACATTGCAATTGGGTCTCTTTTATCCTTTGCCGATCTAAGACATCCTTTGATCTTCCTTGTCGGTTTGAAAAATGTCTTTACGCCGTGTTTGTGCAATACACGGCCGAAAATTGTGTTCTCTTCCATCCATTGTGCTAACTAAGTAGAATTCCGAGCCTGCGTGCGTTTCAGGTGTACGAATGTCTAGCAGCAGCGCCACCCTATAGCCCTGGAGTAGCAATTGTGTAAAGGTAGGTTACTCTCATTTCGTGCTTGGCTATTCTGTGCTCTTCCTTTAGTCCCATTCCCGATGACCTACTTTTCGAGACTTTCCACATTGTGGTGATCGCAATCCTGCCGTACATGGCCTGATCGCCCACAATGGTAACATCTGATGTCAGTGGACTCGGGGCACTGTGTCTGTTTCCTCCAACGGTGTTGTCGCTTAATTGACGCTGCTAAGTCTTTCTGAAACTCTCCCTAGACCTTTCTGAATGCATTAGTTCGAAAGTGCATATCGATTATGTTTCGTTGAGTGGTTCGTGCGCTGACACTTGTTGATGGCCCAGCATTGAAATCTGCAGCAATTTGCGGAAGGGTTGCACTTCTGTCACTTTGAACGATTCTCTTCAGTCGCCGTTGGTCCCGTCTTTTCAGGATCTTTTTCCGGCCGCAACGATGTCGGAGATTTGATGTTTTACCGGATTACCTACATTCATATTACACTCGTGAAATGGCCGTACGGGAAAATTCCCAATTCATCACTACCTCAGAGATGCTGTGTCCCATCCCTTATGCGCCGACTATAACACCACGCTCAAACTGACTTAAATCTTGATAACCTGCCATTGTAGCAGCAGTAGCCGATCCAACAACTGCGCCGGACACTTGCTGTCTTATACAGGCGTTGCCGACCACAGCGCCATATTCTGCCTATTTATATATCTCTGTAATTGAATACGCATGCGTATACCAGTTTCTTTGGCGCTTCAGTATACACACACACACACATTTCCTTATTCTATAGATGAAACATTAAACGGATTCATACTGTCTTTGCGACACACTATTTAACTACTGCTATTGTCTAGAATTATTCAGCCCGTAAAGTTGCAACAAGTCTTTCCTCAGAACATCAAATGTCTGAGCTTTTCTTAATTCCCCATGATACTTCACCTATGTTTTCGCATTTCTTACTAAACGTGACTTAGCAACATACGCCTATTACAACCGTCCCTCTTACCAACAACTCAGATTCAAGAGGTTGTCCGAATGAGCCAACACAGGTTCTCGTGCCTTACCCGAAAACTGAAAAACGGAGGTAGCGGCACTAGTATCTAGCGTGGGAACCGATAAACCAGATGAGTCCCTGTCTCCTTTTAATGCATTTATCTGCCTGTACAAGTCTATGTCACCAGCCCTCTTTCGAGCATCTTGCTCCAGAAAAGACTGGACCGCCTGTGTGGTGGTAACTCCTTTTCCCATGGTTTGCTAATTGTAAAGCCTGTGTCTCTAACAATAGGAAAAATACTACAGGAAAACTACCTCACATGTATGCTAACCATGCACATTCTCT
The DNA here is from genome assembly GCF_023898315.1 of Schistocerca nitens. NCBI lineage: Eukaryota > Metazoa > Arthropoda > Insecta > Orthoptera > Acrididae > Schistocerca > Schistocerca nitens. The sequence goes on from NC_064618.1 coordinate 653,851,018, forward strand.
GCATTATCTAGCGTTTACATTAATCAGTACACTGCTCAAGATGACAAGATGTGCACATGACATTATGCTCCACCAAATTACACTGCTCATATCTGACTGGGAACAAACGAGTATATGTTTTGCTAGCGTTACCACTAAATTCACGGAAATCAATGTGGGGTGCACTTTTACGAATCGAGCCTTTGAACCAACTCTCCGAGAAAATCGTTAGACTATTGCCAATTACTCTAATGGAAAACATTACAAAACACTTTGTCCCCACCGACCACATTCATGCTGAGTGCTGACTCACGACATGCTGCTTCTGACACCAGTGTCGGCGGTACGGACACTGTTAGACTTTTCAGACTAATATTTACAACTAGTGTGAGTAATAAGTTTTCAGGCTGGTTAGTACCTCCCAGTATGCGTGGTACAAACAATCCATTAATGTTTGTTTTCTTCTGGGCAGCAGGTCAGGTATTGAAGCGCGGTCACGCGGACGCAAAACGGCAAGTCTATACGGAAAGGTGTAGTCTTCTTCCAGGTGCAGTTGTGACCTTGAAGAAAGCATCAGGTAGTACGTTATGTGATGTATTGGCGGGAAGACCGTCGGATGCAGAGAAATAACAACTAACGTGCTGAAGTGAGTACATATTCAGGTACCACTTATCATAATAAATGTACCTATACCGCTAACACCATACGTACTCTGTGGAAACCATACATCTTTCAGCCTTCCCTCCTTTGCTTGGTACTGATTTGTCATCTGAGCTCGTGATATTCGTACAGTTGCTTCTCTTACATCCTAAGGGCTCTATACATTTTCTATAGACAGCACCCGTCTTTCCTCTAATCATGGGTGTTTCTACACCCTTGCATTTGTGTTTTAGCCATTCCTCCTTATCCAGCTAGCACTTCTATCAGTTTCATTTTTAGACCTCTGTACTTACTCTCGCCTTTTTCATTTCCTACATTTTTCTATTTTCTTCTTTCCTCAATTAAATTCAGTATCTGCTGCATTTTCCAACAATTTCTCCTAAGCCTTATCTTTTTACCTGGTTGATGCTCAGACTTCACTATTTCATCTCTCATACCTAGTAATTCATGTTCTATTGTATTCTATTGTAATTCCAACGTTCCCAATTGCTTCCTATGAAGGTCTGAACAACCTTTGGTTCTTTCAGTTTATGCAGGTCCCATCTCCTTCATCTCCTATCTTTTTGGAATCATTTCAGCTTCAGCCTGCATTTCATAACCCCTGGAAACGTGTTGTAGTTTAAAATCTGGTTTCTAAACCTGCGTCTTACGTCTGCGTCAAACTAAAATCTTCCAGTGTCCCATCACAATTAAATTTTCGGCTCCTGTAACTATCTGAATAATTTCCTTTACCTCGTCATACGAGGGTTGGAACTTTAATAGTGGCAACTATTTATCTACAGCTCGTACAAATTAGATACATGTTTCAAAGTTTTACTGACCTACAAAGTAGTCACCAGAATTGTGTATAACACGTTGCCAGCTATGTGGAAGTCGTAGGATGCCCTTAGTGGTGCCAGTTGTGTTGACAGTTCGACTGGCGCGGTCTATTGCCCGACTAATTTGTAGCAGTTCTGAAGTGAATGCCGTGAAGTGTTTCCTTCAGTTTAGAAATCGAGTTGAACTTACGAGGGCGTAAGTCAGGGGAGTGCAGTAGGTGGTATAGCACTTAGCAGTCCCATCAGTCAAACAAATCGGTAACAGCTTGCACTGTACGTGCTAGAGTATTGTCCTGCAAAATGATGGTCAGGTCCTGCATAAAGTGTCATCACTTCTGTCTCTATGCTGTTAATTTTTGGAACACAACCTACGACCAGCTTAGAGACAGAAGTGATGACTCTTCATGCAGGACCTGACCATCATTTTGCTGGACAATGCTCAAGCACGTACAGTGTCAGCTGTTACTGATTTGTTTGACTGACCAGCCCGCCAATTGCTATACCTCTTACTGCACTCCCCTGACTTAAGCCATCGTGAGATCAACTCGATTTCTAAACTGAAGGAAACACTTCAAGGCATTCGCTTCAGAACTGCTACAAATTCGTCGGCAATAGACCGCGCCGCTCGAACTGTCAACACAACTGGCACTGCTAAGAGTATCCTACGACTTTCACATCGCTATCAACGGGTTATACACAATGCTGGTGACTACTTTGAAGGTCGGTAAAACTTTGAAACACGTACCTAGTTTGTACGACCTTTAAATAAATAGTTGCCACTATTAAGGTTCCATCCCTCGTATATTCTTTCAATCTCTTCGTCATATGTAAGGATAGTGGGCATATAAACTTGTAGTACTATCTGGATGTTGGCTTCGAGTCCCTCTTGACTACAATAATGCGTTCGCTATGCTGTTCATAGTATCTTACGCGCATTCCTACTTTCTTATTCATTATTGGGCCTACTCCTACATAACCACTATTTGGTTTTGTGTTGATAACATTGTACTGACCAGACTAAAAGTTTTGTTCTTCCTGCAACCGCACTTTACTCATTCCCATAAATCTAATTTCAACCTGTCAGTTTCCATTCCTAAATTTCTGATTAAGTTATCTACATTTCACGCTCCGGTCTGTACATTCCTAGTTTTGTTTTTCCTGACGACGACATCCTCCTGAGTAGTTCCTGCTCGGAGGTCCGAATGGGAGACTATTTTACCCCCAGAATATTTTACCCAACAGGATGCGACTATTTTTAAGCCATACAGTAGAGCTGCATGTCGTCAGGAAATGTAACGGGTGTAGTTTTCCATTCCTTGCACCCATTCTCAGTACCAACATTGCCAGGCCATGTCAGTTAAGGCTAAAAGATCAGTTCAGTCAATCATCCAGATTGTTGCCCCTGCAACCTCTAAAAAGGCTGCTTTTCAGCAACCACAAGTTAGTATGACCTCTCCACAGACACCCCTTTGTTGTGTGGACGCACCTATAGTAAGGCTACCTGGATTGTTGAGGAACGCAAGCCACCCCCACCTCGACAGAGTGCATGGTTCTTACAAGGATATGTGAAAGGGTATGCGAAAGCGTCTGTAAAGGAAAGAGGAAGAGATTTCAGATCCTGGACGACGTTCTGGGCGGCAGACTCAAATCAGCGATGGATGCCCTAGGAATGTAGACGCAAAGTACCAGCTAACAATTCAGAAAACTTATGACGAAGATATCTTTCAGTTGGATTTCTTCTATTTTCTGCATAGTTCGTATCTTATTTAATAAGTGGTAATAGGCTCCAGAATCCACTAGCAGAACTTACTGTCCGCCTCCGTAGCTGAGTTGTCAGCGTGGCTAACTGCCGTGCGGAGGACTGAGACCGATTCCCTGTACTCTCTGGCACTTTCCTCTGGCGAGAGGATTGGAACTGGGTTCGGTCAACATCGTGATGCCAGTTAAGGAGCTACATGAGTGAGAAATAGCGGCAGAAATGTCTGAAGAGCCGACAACCGGCGGAAGAGTGGTATGCTGACTGCATGCCCCTCCCTACCACATCCAAATGACACCACTGGCAGACGGTGACACGGTGGTCGGTCGGAACCGATGGCGCGTCTGAGCCAGAACGGTAAGGCCTTCGTGTTATTATTGTACTTTCAAACCACACTACATATTCGAAGTGTGACTGAATGCTATAATTGTAGATGATTTTGTTATTGTTATTATCATTGTTATTAGCGCCTTTACTGGAATATACGGTCCATCCTACGATATAGACAGTGGACCGTAACGTTCTTGCAGCAAATAAATAAATAAATACAATACAGAGGGTTGATCGTAACGCTGTTGCAGCAAATAGATAAATACTGTTTTCATCCCTCGGCAGAAGAAACAAGTCAAGAATTGACAAGAAGAAGCTGATGTACAGTCTTAGACAATAAAACTGACCGCCGGCCGGCCGCCACAGAGACTAAGTCCGAGTCATTCACTTAAGGTGGCCAATAAAACTGACCGCCCCTGACAACTCTAAGTCCGGCAATCTGCACAATCTGGCAACACTGTAAGATGCGGAAGTGTTAGTAGGAAGTATTATCTACTTCCGAGACGTTGTCGGACTATGTGAGCCCGTGGTCTAGTGGCAAGCGTCGTGCGTTCTAAGCTTATAGTCGCCTGTTCGCGTCCAACTGTTTTTTTTTTTTTCCACAGTCGGTCTAAAGTTATGAGTCTGACTGAACATTAAAGATAATTCGCTTAACATTCTACCCACCAGCAATAACAAGTATTCCAGAAACAATTCCGCAGGACAGCTCGTGGCTGCGTCGCGATCATAACAGCTTACGCTCGAGCGTTTCCTCGCGCTGCAGCGGCTACCGGTCACCGGCCAGGCGCCACCCGCCGCCTGAAATCCGGCACCGCTCAGGTGAACGCGGCGCGACGCTGTCAGTGTATGTATCAACTGTCATTTTCGAATTTGAAGTTCTAGTTATCATCTTGCAGTTAAGCATTGGATTTTGCATACTTGAGAATCATGAACTACAGTTAAGCATTGTAAAATTGAGTCGCAAGTGGAAATAGGTGCAACATCTGCAACACAACGTTTACTTTTGGTATAACAGAGGGGTGAATGCAGAGGAGGCAGCTAGAAAGATTTGAATTGTGTGTGGAGCGAGTGCTTTTGGGAAAAATACGCCAGAACAAGATATTCTTGTTTCAACAAAGATCGTTCTGGTATCAATGATTTTCCACATGAAGCAAGTCTCGACTACTGATATATGTGATAGATTACCATTTTACCATCATGCGACATTTGCATTCAACAGGCAAAGTTCAGAAGTCTGGTGTACGAGTACTACATGCTCTAATTCGAAACAACAAAAATCAACGGAGTGACTATTATTGAACGTCATCAGGTCGCTCATTGAGCATTCGTATGCAGTACTGTAACTGGTGACGTGTTATGATGCCTTTACCATTAACTTCCTAAGAAGAAATGAAAGGCTGAGCCCCTCCAAAAGACATAAACTCGAGCAAAGAGTAGTGTGAACATAATATTTTACATCTGATAGCTCCAAAAGTGAGTTTTGGGCTACGAATTCTACCAAAACACAGCTGGAATTTGTTGCCAACAACTGAGACACCTTTCGGTCTCAGCGTAAGAAAATCGAGCAACACAACTACATCACATGTTCTACTGCATGATAACGCACTTCTTGATTTGAGAAACAAAACTATCCAGGAGATTGAAATTAAAGTCGTCTCTCAGGCACTTGTATTGATAGAGAAGTCCTCTCTCAAGCACTTGTCCCTCTCGTCATATATTCGTTAAGTTTTACCTTTCCCGCTCTTGATCGATCAACCGTCGACGCAATTCATTTCTAGACGAAAATACTCTTAAAACTACTCTGGTATAATTATATCGTTGAAACCAGTAGGTTTCTACTGGCGTAGAATTTGTAAACAACTTTAGCATTGTCAGATCGTTTTAGATATCGTGAAAGAAAATTCTTTTGCTGATTAATTTCTCATTGATGATTACTGTTGCGTTTAGTAAACTATCGGAAAATCCGATTAAAATATTCACTGTACTAATACAAAATAAATTCAGCTTACTACAGAAACATCACGACGGCAGACTATCTTAATAAAGCATTAAGTATCTGTGAGACGATTGAGCGTATTTTAACACGAATTAGTAGGACATTACCGACTTTTGACTTCGAAAAGATCCGTATTTACTTCATTTCCTGTATCATCCGCTATTATTATGAAAAGTGGCATTTCATAGATATAATTATGTATTCACAACAACAAAAAATATGTCGTCATTATGAATTTGGCAGTACCGTAAGGTTTTCGCTCTGACACTAAGGGTTACTGAAAGTAGCAAGGCGCGTTGTCTTACGATTCCCTTATTGCGTTTGTATCTGCCTGCTTGTAGCTCTGCTACAAAAGAATTAAAAATCTGGCTTTCAGCGAGTCTCGAAAGGCGAACGAAAGCAGCTTGCACCTGGTAGCCCAACATGTTTCTTGGGAACAGGCTACTTCCTAAGTGGGAAGACATTCTTTTGTGGTTGAATTGTTGGCAAATGTCAGTCAGACGTGTGCTGTTGGTCTAAGCGTTTCGGTGTGTTGAATTTGTACCAATGATTTTTCTACAGGTTTTTTCTGTCCCAAATAGAGAGTTGAAGCCTCCCATTAGTATTTTCACGTCATCTTGGTAAATTTTGCTCATAGTATTTTCGAGTGTGTTCCACAATTTTTCGACATTTTCGGTGTTTTCCTTATTTTCGCTCTGGGTGGGGGCATGTGCATTTATGAGTGTATATTTTTTATAGGGGCTCTGAATGAGCATAGTCATAACTCGATTGTTGATGGGTGTGATTTCTTCGACAGAGTTGTTGATAGATCTGTGTTAGAGAAATGCAATGCCGAGGATTGGTGCGAGTTTCGCTACCTTTTGTTGTATTTTGAAGATGCCATGGTTTCCGTAATGCAAGTTTTAATTGTCAATTAATCGTGGTTCTTGAAGAGCAAGGATGAGAATTTTTTGGCGGACGATTTCTTTTGTGAGATTATTTAGGTTTCTTGTTTGGATCAATGTATCGATGTTTAGTTTTCAAATGAATGTTTTCTGCTTGTAGGGAAATTTACCAGAGATCTTCGATATTCTCTGCCGTGCTAACCTGGACTCCCCAGAGTGCGAAAATCCAACTGCCAGGTTGTGTACCACCTGGGATAAAGTTACCTTTGCTTGCATAGTTCATGTTTTCTTGTGTTTCATTGGTTTGGCCTGGATGATACCAGGACCGGACAGGACCAGAGGGTGTTGAAGCCTTTGGAAGCAAATATTTTCAGCCAAGCTCATTGAGCTAATAGACGGTGACCAGAGTAGCGGTGATTTTCACTCAGATGTGTCTGGATTTTGGGTTCAACGGATTGAGTAGCCGTTCAGGATTGTGTTAGTATTTGGTTCACCACAAGTATTTGATTTCCACGGTACCATCCATATGGGGGAGGGTTTCCCCTATCGGCCACACGGGATTTTTATTATTATTATTATTGTCATTATGTCATCAGCAAATCCGATATGGTGTATCTTCCCTCCACTGAAATAGATGTGTGTTGTTCGATTCAGTATTTCCATCACATAAACATGGTTTATAATTACGTTACATTGCTGCTAGTAGACATATTTCTCACTTTTTCTTAGACAGTTGCTAGCTGTTACCCCATCATAGGAATTTCTGTGCGCAGCATTGTTGCAATACAGACGTTCAAATTATCCGATTTCTGTAATTTCATTGCGATACAAGATCGTCCTAATCGGATTCAGCCAGTCAGTCTTAATGTGGCTATCCGACTACGGCGCTCATCATATGATACACTGGGTGAACCACATTCTTAATCGGACTGTTGAATCCAGATCACTTATCTATGACAGGGAATGAATTCTTAAACACTGTGCTTATTACAAATACGTTATTTAAATATAAATATATGAACTAACGACATAACAATGTATTTACAGGAGCAGAGACCCATCCATCATAGTAGAGCAGTGCGAGATTGGTTTCAGGGCCAAGAGAGGATGAAGCTGTAGCCGTTTGTTCCACGATCACCGAACATCAACCAGATAGAGAATATGTGGGCAGAGGTAACAAGGTCATTGCCATGTGTCCCTACAAATGCAAGCGACCTTTGGACGAATATAGAAAACGTATGGTGGGAAGTAAACCATCACGCTACACTGTCGACGAATTAATGAAATCAATTTCCCTACGCCCTCGAGAAATCTTACGTAATGATCGTGGGTGGGTTGGTTACTAAAAGTATACTCGTCCACAAAGCCCATGTGGACAGTTATCTGATAATCGGTCAAGCTTTGCTTTGTCGCAGCCCTTTAGCATACATCAAGTCCATTTACTTTCAGTCCCCTCCTTACAATTCTTGCAGTGCAAGGTAATTGAAAAATCTCATCCACTCGACGCCAACTGAGGAACTGACTGGTGCATGTGTTGTTCAACACACAGTAGTTGTCACCCTCACAGGAATCAATGACTGTTTGTGTTTGTGTGTGTGTGTGTGTGTGTGTGTGTGTTTTCGTGTTAACGCACGATGTGAATCAATACTATTATCATTAGAGAGACAACCAACAATAAATATTGCATCAAATATGACTGTAAAGTATTTTAATGCGATGGGAAGCTACAAACTGAATTTTTACCCATCCCACGTCCTGCGTATTCCGTTAAGTAAGATCTATTAACTCCATAGTATCGTTAGCAGAGACAGTGCGCTCTTGTTGTCGAGGCTCGCGACAAGTGCAGCGATTAGCAGTGCCCAATGCCGCCGCGATTTGTTTATGTTGGCTGAGCGTGGACGCTGCAGCAGACGCTTCGCCCTAAACAGAAAGAAATCACCTTGGCTCTGACTCCAGTGAGCGGATATCACTGCCTGCGTGTTCTTATAGTAACCAACGTGAGACTCTACTCACAGGTGCCATGGAGCAATTGCAACGGGTATCATGTCATTAGTCATCAGAATATTAACCAGTGATGAAACGTCCACTCTATTTGAATCCCAAGACAATAGGAACCTTGTCACAAAGGAATGTGAGGTGATATCAAAACTTATCCAACATACAAAAATTAACTGCAGGGCTTTCATGTTTGCAGTAATAGCACACAAGGAAATATTATGTCTTGGAAGCGTATATTTCATTTCCTCTTCTCATATTAACGCCCTTGTTTTAATATGAAGTGAGAAAATAAACACGAAAAACTAAAGTTCCTGAGAAGCATATAAGTCATTTCCTCGTCTCATATCACAACTTTTGTTTTAGTATGAAGTAAACAAATAAACAGTTTAGAGTTCTGAAGCATAATATGACACCAGATTCTTATCGTAGGCGCTATCGGAAACGCCAAAAGCGGGGAGCTGTCCATTCTTTCGTCCAACAGTCTGTTTCCTTTCATGTATTTATTCCTCCCGCTAGGAGATTATTATTTAAGGACTTGTGGGCATAAAGTTCTTCAGCAGAACAAGCCTTATGTTATTGTGCTAATTACCGTATGGAAAAAATGCAACAAAGACGAGTTCCGCTAGAGCAGTGAGGTTATTTGCACATGTGTGTATTCAGCAATGACTGCCAGCTGCCACAACACTTCACAGAATCCTTGAGGCAGGCAACACAACTGTGCGTGCACTTCAGACTTCATTCAGTGAGACGTCAGGAGATGGATGAAAACGTCAAATTAACGTCGCTTTCCGAGTCGTATTCAATCCAGAATGAGGTGTTATTAAGGTAGTTGGGTGATCTAGCAATTCCACTTTTATGATTCCCATATGAGTATTTCGATAGCCAAAAGAACCCGTTAGTGTGAAACTATCGGGAACTGCATTATATCAAACTGCAAGAACTTCAGACAATACGTGGACTCTACTCTTCGCTGGGTGACCTATTACTGTTATTTAGCATTCTCTCCGTCCTAGTCAAATGGTTCAAATGGTTCTGAGCACTATTGGACTTAACATCTGTGGTCATCAGTCCCCTAGAACTTAGAACTACTTAAACCTAAGTAACCTAAGGACATCACACACATCCATGCCCGAGTCAGGATTCGAACCTGCGACCGTAGCAGTCGCGCGGTTGCGGACTGAGCGCCTAGAACCGCTAGACCACCGCGGCCGGCCACGTGCTAGTCGTAATGCAAATGGAACTTCAGAGGCGCTTTCCGCTATTCTTGCCAAACATCAGTAACCTGTAATCACTGAGAGTCACAACTGCGTTCTAGGCGCTCAGTCAGGAACCGCGCGACTGCTACGGTCGCAGGTTCGAATCCTGCCTCGGGCATGGATGTGTGTGATGTCCTTAGGTTAGTTAGGTTTAAGTAGTTCTAAGTTCTAGGGGACTTATGACCACAGATGTTGAGTCCCATAGTGCTCAGAGCCATTTGAACCATTTGTCACAACTGCGTGATAATGGTTCAGGTTGTCAGTAGTTGTGGTGGTGTTACGTTGTCAAACTGCTTACAGTAACGTTAATGGTGGCGCACATACTTTAGCGCTGACTACCTACTTAAGTAAAGATAGTGTTGTGGTGTCGTCGCTTGTCTTTATTTGGCCTCAGCTTGAGTAATCCGATTTAACGAACATGGTACTCCAATCGCGGGCTCCTAATAAAGTATGACTGCAGAGATTATCGTGCGGATATTACATTAATTCTGCAATGAAATGCTTAACAAATCTTACCCTCAGATATGCAGCTGGAATGACTAATTACACAGGTACTCCATGTTGCACTAAGTGATCAGTTCGCTGCAATCCGGCTTGTACTGTTCGTAAATACTCGTATACTTCAGAAATGGTTCTAATGGCTCTGAGCACTATGGGACTTAACTTCTGAGGTTATCAGTCCGCTAGAACTTAGAACTACTTAAACCTAACTAGCCTAAGGACCTCAGACACACCATGTCCGAGACAGGACTCGAACCTGCGACCGTAGCGGTCGCGCGGTTCCAGACTGTAGCGCCCAGAACCGCACGGCCATTCCGGCCGGCTTGCCATATGAACCATTTGAACTATTTAACACAAAATGACATTAAAAATTTAAGTTATTCACGAGCAGCTAGTTGAGAATATGTATGAACATTAAATGACACGACGAACCGTCTTGTTCTGCATATGGATTCAAACCCAGCTCATGCAGACTAAGCAAAGATTTCGTGACTGACGGAAACTAACAGTCATTCCTGATTAGGCATACAGAGAGTGATATACCTCGATTTTAGACAGTATCAGTTAGCAAATATCAACTTTAAATTGCATAACGCAAACATTTTTAACAGACGCGAATTCCTACCCAGCATCTATTGTCCCTGTTAACGAACTACGAGAGACGTTAAATATTGCTTCTTCACAAGTAACTTACTTGAAATGCCGTGAGGTAAAGCTGTGTGTTGGACACGGATTCGAACCCGGAACCTAATCGGATTGCTATCGAAGCACAGTCAAATGTGACATATCGGAATTTCGCGGCAGTAGCTAGATGTTTTAACTGAAATGACGAGACGAAACATTAATGTTTTCCTTCCCAGGACTCCAACCCGGCACCTATCGCTGTTATATTCTAGAGAAAACGAACGTTAAATATGGGTTTGTTGCACCAGCAGTGACATGTGAGCATGTTTGAACTGAAATAATATGACGAAGAGTTCAGCGCTCACTGGGAATAGAGCCACACACATATCGTTGTTGACTACACACAAAGAGACGTCAGCTACCGAATTTTTCTCCACCAGCTGCTCAGAATAGCATCTTGAACTTACAGTCATCTCGCAAATAGTTCTGTGTCTCACTGGGAGTTAAAAACGTCAGATATCGTTAGTGTTGACAGCGAATGAAAATACATTAAAAATCGAAATTATTATCCACCAACAGATAGGTGTTCTCATGCTAGAGCTTGATAATACATAATTAAATCTTTAGTGCCGGGCCAGGATTCGATCCCATTTACGCGTAATATGTGAAGGTGTTGAGGAATCTGCAGTTTTGAACAAACAACAAATTGTAGCCGAGCTGTATTGCCACGAAGGGACCAAATTCCGCGTTAAGGGCGGTCTGAGTTGCATTCCCAGTTCAGAACCAATTTTATCGACATACAGAAGCTCAAATAAAAGATGGAATAAGTGTCGTCACTTGAAATAAATAACTAGTATAAGAAAGGTTACTGGTGATAGAGTTTCTACATGTCGCCACTCCAGACTTTATTGTGGTTCAACCTACCGTCTACTTGGTAAAGAAGGAATATCATCTTTAATGTGAATTTCCAGACCACGCAGCCATTATATCTCCTTCACTTGGTGTAGCCAGGAGAGAATGGAATCTGTCTCTCCCTATCTAAAATCATTGACAGAAGTGGGAATCGAACCCAGACCATAGGTATAACAACCTACCATCCGTCGGACAGACCACGAAATCCTCTTCTCTGCGAGTCATTTTTCTATCGTAACGCAGTTGCGCCACACTGGATGAAAATTCTGACACACAGGCTCCCTGTAGTAATTTGCAGCATGTTCAGTACATTCATTTACTTGGTTGACCGAATCACCATGAACTAGCTGCCTCGCCTACCCAGTGCATACATTCGACTATTTTGTAATCACAGAAATAAAATCACGTAACTGCCACCTACACACAACTGCCAACAGTGTAGGATGCAGAAGTTTAAATAGGAAGTGTTCCTTTCCACTTGAGCTATTCTATTGCGCTATCTGTTACTAGAAAACGTCGTTCAGTCCAAAAGAAAAGCTGTAACTGTTTGTCTCTCAGAAGTCAAGACCTGGCCATATGCATAATCTCACAGTGCTGTGGAATCCAAAAGTTCTGGAGGAATAGTTGCCGAGCTCTGGAGCTGTTGTAGCTACGTGTCAGCTTGTAGCATAGATAAGATGTCGCGAGTTCGAATACATTCAGTGCTACATTTTTTAAAACGCAATTCTACTCTCTGCTGAAGTTATCAATCTAATGGAACTTTGAACATAATTCCCTTCACTTCTCAACCCAAAGTAGTCGCATGTGGAAAAAGGACTATTAAACCTGAATAGAGCAAAATGTCACAGTAGTTAGACAGCAGGCAGCAGATGCATCTCGAAGATGTGCAGGGAGAGCGCATCGTGCCATAATATGTCAGAAAAGTATTTTCTACATTAGCCGTCGTGTGGTAGTGATATTTTAGTCTTCTTCAAACTTTGTTTGACAGCTTTAACTCAGAACAAGTTTTCTACATGCATGTAATCAATAAACTGCATGTGCATTGTCAGACTGTCACAGGTAACATCAGAGAATTCGCATATATCGTTGATGATTAATGTCTCTCTCATGTTTACTATTGTTTTAACAACACTAAAGGAAACCTTACGAAAATTGTGCACTGTATTATAAGAAATGAAATAAAACTAACCATGATAACCTTACGACGAAAGTATCTGTACACAAGCATGCCTCTATCGACACGAATTAGTAAAATACTACTCACTTAGATTTTGATTGGGTCTGTGTTTAATTGGTATGCTGTGTCATACTCAAGAGGGATGCAAATGTGGCATTTCATAAATATAGTTACGTATTCCTAGAAACCCAAAATTCGCTTGTCAGCAGTGGAAAGAGGCGTTACCTGTTGTGCAGCATTGTAAGTTTTTCAACATTGCACTATGAGCTGAAAGCATTTTCTTGCGATTTCCTTATTGATGTTTGATCTGACTGCTTGTAACTCTTTCACAGAAGGGATAAAAACGTTACCAGTCAGTGAGACTGGAACTGCGAACCGTAAAAGACGCTGTTTCACAGGTCAGCACGTTACCACAGAGCTGGCGAGGAGGTATGAGTCTCAGCTTCCTATTACGAGGCCAATAGTAACTAGAACTCGTAAACCGCTATTTAAAGGTCGAGATTAGTTGCGATTTCCACTTGCAACGACTTTCCTGGGCTGAAAACCGTAAATTTTCAATCTTTTGTTACCCTTCAAGCGATAATAACTCAGATTATTCAATGGAAATGACAGGTAAAATCAAGTGAACTTTGAGGCTTAATTCCGTGCACACCAGGAAGTAACTCGTCGATCACAGAGTTGCCAAACATACGTTGCCTTGTTGCCAAATCTCAGTTACAGTACCAGCAGGAAGGAGACGAACCGATGTGATCCTACAGCGGTCTGGGAAGTGACCATAGCTGGTGTCTCCAAGTCGCGGCTGCTACGGCCTGGAATACGTAATGCGTCTGATTCGCTTTCTGTAACTAGGTTTAGGGACTGGAGCGTAGTTACTAATAATACTCAGAACTGACTGCAAACTGAGCATTATAAATCAGCAACTCTCATTGTTGTTTTTATATTTCTTTCGTAAGTGTACTCAAAACGAAGAAAGTCATTCACAGGCGTTTTCGTGCCTCGCCGATAGTCGAGCACAACATACAAATAAAAATAAAAAAGAATGTGTGTGTGTGTGTGTGTGTGTGTGAGAGAGAGAGAGAGAGAGAGAGAGAGAGAGAGAAAAATAAAAAGCAATGAGAGAGAGTGTAAAAAATTGTTGTAAAGAAATTGAATCATGGTATTTAAAGAAATCTTTCATTAAAATGACACGTTCCACATCATTACGAAATGTCGTATTCATGATCTATGGAACAAGAGTTAATCTAATGTAATCTAATGTAATCTTCTCACAGCATATTGATGATTAGCCATGAAAAGTCATGAATTACCGAAATTTTTGCCAATACCAGTAACCAAATCTAAACTTGACAATAAAAGACGACAATTTTTGTAATAAACCGTGACTCCTATCAAGACCCTTTCGTCCCTGTTATCTAACCACGAAAGATGTCTGATATACCTCCATTCTGAAGTAACAAAGTGTGCATGCATTTAAAGATGAAGTGCATGATGTGAAGTTCTGTGACGGAGATACGAACCCAACACGTAATCCGATTGTTAACTAAGAAAAATCAAATGTTACGTATCGGTTTTTCTTACGAGCCGCTAGGTGTCTGAATCTAAAATAAGGATACAAACTTTTGTGCCTAAGCGACAATCGAACTGCACACCTACCGTGCATCCACGAATATAGCTTAAGTATCAGTTGCCTACTCATGAACAGTAAGATGTGTGCGTGTTTGACCAGAAATAACGACACCTGTTGCGATTGTTGGCAACACATGAACAGACATTGAAATTGCGCGTTAATTTTCACTAGCAGGTGGGTGTGCACTTGATAAAGCTAGAAATGACATTATGAATATTTTTGTACTGGATCAGGTTTCAGACCCACATACTTACCTTTGGAGGAGACCTAGAGAAGATTGCAGTCTTGGGAAAAGGAACGAAATGACTGAACTACTGTTCCGAGAGAGTCAGATCCTCGAAAGAGGAGATACGAATTCGAATCACAGTCCAGCACCAAATGTTTAAACGTCTCTAGTTCAATCAAGTACAAGTAAAATAACAGCCCTGTCCCTTTAAATGGCTATCGGTTCATCAAATAAAATAAAATTTTCTAATGTAAGTAAGCTTACTGGCGACTGTATTTCTGGTTACCATGACTTCCGCTGTGTCATTTCCCAACGTAAACCGGCTCTGCCTAGTTGGTAATGAAGGAACGTGATGTTTAATGCGGATTCTGGATTATAACGTCTTTCTCTTGAGGTTACCAGAGGTAAAATAAATCTGTTTGTGCCTCTTAAAAGTAAATGCCTGAACCCACGCATTGCACCTGTGATAGTTCGTTCCACCAGACCATTGTGGCCACATTACCCAGCCCCAGGAGTGTGCTGTAACGGATGATGTGCTTAGCTTACAAAATTAGTCACCGGTGGAAAAAATGCGAGTCTATTAAATGGTCAAGTAGAAGCAAGCTTCTGACGCAGAGATTATGCTATTCTCATGTCAGCAGGATGTAAAGACTCTTCTAGGCATCATAGGCTGGATGTGAAGCCATTTTGATTTTTCACAAATTCAACAAATTTCTTAGTTCGAGAAAATCCACTGTGAAGCGTGAAGTTGCCGGATAATTCGATTATTACTGTTATTATTAATATCATTTTATTCATACCGCTGCTGTAACACAAGTGCTTGAACTTCATTTAATGCCTTTTGGTCACTATAGAAGTAGTTTCCCAAGAACAGGTTCTTTCCCTGTCTACGGAATCGTTTTCATGTTAATATCAAACACCAGCAATTACTCGTAGATTACAATAAAACTAAAGTAATTGACGAAGACGTTACTTGGTAACACAAACGCACTGCCTTTCTTCATTTACTTTCGCCTAGAAATGGCTATCGAGTACTGACAAACCAAAAGGCAAGAGATCTTACTGCCTTCCGATATACGTTGCTGTCCGTTCTGCCACATGATTTGGTCGACATGACCTGTTTCAAGTTGTGTATGACAGACAGTGTTTTAGAAAATCTGTTGTTTCCCTTTGCAATAAACAGAAGTATTTTCATTCTAAGCTGTCCAAGTACAAAATTTTCGCAATATTAGTTCAAATTTAATATTCGCTTCTATAATGTAGGAAAGTATTTCACAGTCGCAAAACTCGCATCCGAAAGTTGACCTTACACTTAGTCGCTGACCATAAATTCTAGCTCAGAGTGACGCCAGTTTAAATAACCTAATGTAGCGAAGACTGTTTGCCAGTGCTCTTTCGCCCCGGAAAATACGCAATTCACTCATTTGGCTCCATGAGTACACTGTAACAGTAATTTCTGTGTGAAATTTTTCAGTATGCTTTCGCCTTCCAACCGGCAAAATACGGAAGAGTACGGCCGGTAAACAATTCACAAACCACGATTTAGTGCCGATAAGACGATTTCTTTAAACATTGTCGAAGCTGAGGGAATTTAGTTTCTGCTTAAATCGTCTTAAGCAGCAACGTTCACAGATATCTCAAATAGGAAAAAGCTGAATATCCAGGTACGAAGGTTGTAAAACAAACGTCCCACAGTTTGTGTCAGGTTGATCTTTTCGTCTGATAAAACTGCTTAAGTATTTTGTCTAAGAGGTATCACAAGTAGTATCCCTGTAGCTATGGGAATCATTGGTTGAAAACGAGTTTAACACCAATGGGTACAGTGCTGCTAAATTTTCAAAATTATTATCAACCTAAGTCTGAGTTCATCCACAAACTGAGGCGTATTTGTAATATTGAAGCTAGACTGTGTATCCTTGTCTTCCTTGAGTGGTCATTGGAAGGCGTTTACACACACGTATACAATACTATGGATACTTCGAACGCTATGGTTAACGTTGCTCTCATAAACTACTTTTTTTTAAAATTCTTCTGGGTCTTCAGTGTGCAATATGTGTTGTAGATACAGTCTCAGACCAAAAAATTGACCGCCGAGTCGTTCACGTAAGGTGGACAATACAGTCGTGCTCCTCTCAGAAATCTATGTCCGGCAATATGCTCGATCTGGCTACATATAGCCTGCGGCACTTCCCAGAGGAGGTCTTCACTCCGGTCTTAGTACATTACTCTTGACTACGACCGTAGTCTTGAGGTAAAACGCGAGACCAGCTAATATGATATTGTAGATTCGCTTGAATTACACTCATAGCTTCAGCACAGAGAGGAAAGAGGCGATAAAAATTTTGTCGATATGTGCTTTCGGTCGCCAGACGTCATATTAACTGGTCTCGCGTTTTACCTCAAGACTACGGTCGTGTTCCAGCGGCGGTATGAATAAAATGATATTAATAATAACAGTAATAATCGAATTATCCGGCAACTTCACGCTTCACAGTGGATTTTTTCGGATTAAGAAATTTGTTGAATTTGTGAAAAATCAAAATGGCTTCACATCCAGCCTATGATGCCTAGAAGAGTCTTTACATCCTGCTGACATGAGAATAGCATAATCTCTGCGTCAGAAGCTTGCTTCTACTTGACCATTTAATAGACTCGCATTTTTTCCACCGGTGACTAATTTTGTAAGCTAAGCACATCATCCGTTACAGCACACTCCTGGGGCTGGGTAATGTGGCCACAATGGTCTGGTGGAACGAACTATCACAGGTGCAATGCGTGGGTTCAGGCATTTACTTTTAAGAGGCACAAACAGATTTATTTTACCTCTGGTAACCTCAAGAGAAAGACGTTATAATCCAGAATCCGCATTAAACATCACGTTCCTTCATTACCAACTAGGCAGAGCCGGTTTACGTTGGGAAATGACACAGCGGAAGTCATGGTAACCAGAAATACAGTCGCCAGTAAGCTTACTTACATTAGAAAATTTTATTTTATTTGATGAACCGATAGCCATTTAAAGGGACAGGGCTGTTATTTTACTTGTACTTGATTGAACTAGAGACGTTTAAACATTTGGTGCTGGACTGTGATTCGAATTCGTATCTCCTCTTTCGAGGATCTGACTCTCTCGGAACAGTAGTTCAGTCATTTCGTTCCTTTTCCCAAGACTGCAATCTTCTCTAGGTCTCCTCCAAAGGTAAGTATGTGGGTCTGAAACCTGATCCAGTACAAAAATATTCATAATGTCATTTCTAGCTTTATCAAGTGCACACCCACCTGCTAGTGAAAATTAACGCGCAATTTCAATGTCTGTTCATGTGTTGCCAACAATCGCAACAGGTGTCGTTATTTCTGGTCAAACACGCACACATCTTACTGTTCATGAGTAGGCAACTGATACTTAAGCTATATTCGTGGATGCACGGTAGGTGTGCAGTTCGATTGTCGCTTAGGCACAAAAGTTTGTATCCTTATTTTAGATTCAGACACCTAGCGGCTCGTAAGAAAAACCGATACGTAACATTTGATTTTTCTTAGTTAACAATCGGATTACGTGTTGGGTTCGTATCTCCGTCACAGAACTTCACATCATGCACTTCATCTTTAAATGCATGCACACTTTGTTACTTCAGAATGGAGGTATATCAGACATCTTTCGTGGTTAGATAACAGGGACGAAAGGGTCTTGATAGGAGTCACGGTTTATTACAAAAATTGTCGTCTTTTATTGTCAAGTTTAGATTTGGTTACTGGTATTGGCAAAAATTTCGGTAATTCATGACTTTTCATGGCTAATCATCAATATGCTGTGAGAAGATTACATTAGATTACATTAGATTAACTCTTGTTCCATAGATCATGAATACGACATTTCGTAATGATGTGGAACGTGTCATTTTAATGAAAGATTTCTTTAAATACCATGATTCAATTTCTTTACAACAATTTTTTACACTCTCTCTCATTGCTTTTTATTTCTCTCTCTCTCTCTCTCTCTCTCTCTCTCTCTCACACACACACACACACACACACACATTCTTTTTTATTTTTATTTGTATGTTGTGCTCGACTATCGGCGAGGCACGAAAACGCCTGTGAATGACTTTCTTCGTTTTGAGTACACTTACGAAAGAAATATAAAAACAACAATGAGAGTTGCTGATTTATGATGCTCAGTTTGCAGTCAGTTCTGAGTATTATTAGTAACTACGCTCCAGTCCCTAAACCTAGTTACAGAAAGCGAATCAGACGCATTACGTATTCCAGGCCGTAGCAGCCGCGACTTGGAGACACCAGCTATGGTCACTTCCCAGACCGCTGTAGGATCACATCGGTTCGTCTCCTTCCTGCTGGTACTGTAACTGAGATTTGGCAACAAGGCAACGTATGTTTGGCAACTCTGTGATCGACGAGTTACTTCCTGGTGTGCACGGAATTAAGCCTCAAAGTTCACTTGATTTTACCTGTCATTTCCATTGAATAATCTGAGTTATTATCGCTTGAAGGGTAACAAAAGATTGAAAATTTACGGTTTTCAGCCCAGGAAAGTCGTTGCAAGTGGAAATCGCAACTAATCTCGACCTTTAAATAGCGGTTTACGAGTTCTAGTTACTATTGGCCTCGTAATAGGAAGCTGAGACTCATACCTCCTCGCCAGCTCTGTGGTAACGTGCTGACCTGTGAAACAGCGTCTTTTACGGTTCGCAGTTCCAGTCTCACTGACTGGTAACGTTTTTATCCCTTCTGTGAAAGAGTTACAAGCAGTCAGATCAAACATCAATAAGGAAATCGCAAGAAAATGCTTTCAGCTCATAGTGCAATGTTGAAAAACTTACAATGCTGCACAACAGGTAACGCCTCTTTCCACTGCTGACAAGCGAATTTTGGGTTTCTAGGAATACGTAACTATATTTATGAAATGCCACATTTGCATCCCTCTTGAGTATGACACAGCATACCAATTAAACACAGACCCAATCAAAATCTAAGTGAGTAGTATTTTACTAATTCGTGTCGATAGAGGCATGCTTGTGTACAGATACTTTCGTCGTAAGGTTATCATGGTTAGTTTTATTTCATTTCTTATAATACAGTGCACAATTTTCGTAAGGTTTCCTTTAGTGTTGTTAAAACAATAGTAAACATGAGAGAGACATTAATCATCAACGATATATGCGAATTCTCTGATGTTACCTGTGACAGTCTGACAATGCACATGCAGTTTATTGATTACATGCATGTAGAAAACTTGTTCTGAGTTAAAGCTGTCAAACAAAGTTTGAAGAAGACTAAAATATCACTACCACACGACGGCTAATGTAGAAAATACTTTTCTGACATATTATGGCACGATGCGCTCTCCCTGCACATCTTCGAGATGCATCTGCTGCCTGCTGTCTAACTACTGTGACATTTTGCTCTATTCAGGTTTAATAGTCCTTTTTCCACATGCGACTACTTTGGGTTGAGAAGTGAAGGGAATTATGTTCAAAGTTCCATTAGATTGATAACTTCAGCAGAGAGTAGAATTGCGTTTTAAAAAATGTAGCACTGAATGTATTCGAACTCGCGACATCTTATCTATGCTACAAGCTGACACGTAGCTACAACAGCTCCAGAGCTCGGCAACTATTCCTCCAGAACTTTTGGATTCCACAGCACTGTGAGATTATGCATATGGCCAGGTCTTGACTTCTGAGAGACAAACAGTTACAGCTTTTCTTTTGGACTGAACGACGTTTTCTAGTAACAGATAGCGCAATAGAATAGCTCAAGTGGAAAGGAACACTTCCTATTTAAACTTCTGCATCCTACACTGTTGGCAGTTGTGTGTAGGTGGCAGTTACGTGATTTTATTTCTGTGATTACAAAATAGTCGAATGTATGCACTGGGTAGGCGAGGCAGCTAGTTCATGGTGATTCGGTCAACCAAGTAAATGAATGTACTGAACATGCTGCAAATTACTACAGGGAGCCTGTGTGTCAGAATTTTCATCCAGTGTGGCGCAACTGCGTTACGATAGAAAAATGACTCGCAGAGAAGAGGATTTCGTGGTCTGTCCGACGGATGGTAGGTTGTTATACCTATGGTCTGGGTTCGATTCCCACTTCTGTCAATGATTTTAGATAGGGAGAGACAGATTCCATTCTCTCCTGGCTACACCAAGTGAAGGAGATATAATGGCTGCGTGGTCTGGAAATTCACATTAAAGATGATATTCCTTCTTTACCAAGTAGACGGTAGGTTGAACCACAATAAAGTCTGGAGTGGCGACATGTAGAAACTCTATCACCAGTAACCTTTCTTATACTAGTTATTTATTTCAAGTGACGACACTTATTCCATCTTTTATTTGAGCTTCTGTATGTCGATAAAATTGGTTCTGAACTGGGAATGCAACTCAGACCGCCCTTAACGCGGAATTTGGTCCCTTCGTGGCAATACAGCTCGGCTACAATTTGTTGTTTGTTCAAAACTGCAGATTCCTCAACACCTTCACATATTACGCGTAAATGGGATCGAATCCTGGCCCGGCACTAAAGATTTAATTATGTATTATCAAGCTCTAGTATGAGAACACCTATCTGTTGGTGGATAATAATTTCGATTTTTAATGTATTTTCATTCGCTGTCAACACTAACGATATCTGACGTTTTTAACTCCCAGTGAGACACAGAACTATTTGCGAGATGACTGTAAGTTCAAGATGCTATTCTGAGCAGCTGGTGGAGAAAAATTCGGTAGCTGACGTCTCTTTGTGTGTAGTCAACAACGATATGTGTGTGGCTCTATTCCCAGTGAGCGCTGAACTCTTCGTCATATTATTTCAGTTCAAACATGCTCACATGTCACTGCTGGTGCAACAAACCCATATTTAACGTTCGTTTTCTCTAGAATATAACAGCGATAGGTGCCGGGTTGGAGTCCTGGGAAGGAAAACATTAATGTTTCGTCTCGTCATTTCAGTTAAAACATCTAGCTACTGCCGCGAAATTCCGATATGTCACATTTGACTGTGCTTCGATAGCAATCCGATTAGGTTCCGGGTTCGAATCCGTGTCCAACACACAGCTTTACCTCACGGCATTTCAAGTAAGTTACTTGTGAAGAAGCAATATTTAACGTCTCTCGTAGTTCGTTAACAGGGACAATAGATGCTGGGTAGGAATTCGCGTCTGTTAAAAATGTTTGCGTTATGCAATTTAAAGTTGATATTTGCTAACTGATACTGTCTAAAATCGAGGTATATCACTCTCTGTATGCCTAATCAGGAATGACTGTTAGTTTCCGTCAGTCACGAAATCTTTGCTTAGTCTGCATGAGCTGGGTTTGAATCCATATGCAGAACAAGACGGTTCGTCGTGTCATTTAATGTTCATACATATTCTCAACTAGCTGCTCGTGAATAACTTAAATTTTTAATGTCATTTTGTGTTAAATAGTTCAAATGGTTCATATGGCAAGCCGGCCGGAATGGCCGTGCGGTTCTGGGCGCTACAGTCTGGAACCGCGCGACCGCTACGGTCGCAGGTTCGAGTCCTGTCTCGGACATGGTGTGTCTGAGGTCCTTAGGCTAGTTAGGTTTAAGTAGTTCTAAGTTCTAGCGGACTGATAACCTCAGAAGTTAAGTCCCATAGTGCTCAGAGCCATTAGAACCATTTCTGAAGTATACGAGTATTTACGAACAGTACAAGCCGGATTGCAGCGAACTGATCACTTAGTGCAACATGGAGTACCTGTGTAATTAGTCATTCCAGCTGCATATCTGAGGGTAAGATTTGTTAAGCATTTCATTGCAGAATTAATGTAATATCCGCACGATAATCTCTGCAGTCATACTTTATTAGGAGCCCGCGATTGGAGTACCATGTTCGTTAAATCGGATTACTCAAGCTGAGGCCAAATAAAGACAAGCGACGACACCACAACACTATCTTTACTTAAGTAGGTAGTCAGCGCTAAAGTATGTGCGCCACCATTAACGTTACTGTAAGCAGTTTGACAACGTAACACCACCACAACTACTGACAACCTGAACCATTATCACGCAGTTGTGACAAATGGTTCAAATGGCTCTGAGCACTATGGGACTCAACATCTGTGGTCATAAGTCCCCTAGAACTTAGAACTACTTAAACCTAACTAACCTAAGGACATCACACACATCCATGCCCGAGGCAGGATTCGAACCTGCGACCGTAGCAGTCGCGCGGTTCCTGACTGAGCGCCTAGAACGCAGTTGTGACTCTCAGTGATTACAGGTTACTGATGTTTGGCAAGAATAGCGGAAAGCGCCTCTGAAGTTCCATTTGCATTACGACTAGCACGTGGCCGGCCGCGGTGGTCTAGCGGTTCTAGGCGCTCAGTCCGCAACCGCGCGACTGCTACGGTCGCAGGTTCGAATCCTGACTCGGGCATGGATGTGTGTGATGTCCTTAGGTTACTTAGGTTTAAGTAGTTCTAAGTTCTAGGGGACTGATGACCACAGATGTTAAGTCCAATAGTGCTCAGAACCATTTGAACCATTTGACTAGGACGGAGAGAATGCTAAATAACAGTAATAGGTCACCCAGCGAAGAGTAGAGTCCACGTATTGTCTGAAGTTCTTGCAGTTTGATATAATGCAGTTCCCGATAGTTTCACACTAACGGGTTCTTTTGGCTATCGAAATACTCATATGGGAATCATAAAAGTGGAATTGCTAGATCACCCAACTACCTTAATAACACCTCATTCTGGATTGAATACGACTCGGAAAGCGACGTTAATTTGACGTTTTCATCCATCTCCTGACGTCTCACTGAATGAAGTCTGAAGTGCACGCACAGTTGTGTTGCCTGCCTCAAGGATTCTGTGAAGTGTTGTGGCAGCTGGCAGTCATTGCTGAATACACACATGTGCAAATAACCTCACTGCTCTAGCGGAACTCGTCTTTGTTGCATTTTTTCCATACGGTAATTAGCACAATAACATAAGGCTTGTTCTGCTGAAGAACTTTATGCCCACAAGTCCTTAAATAATAATCTCCTAGCGGGAGGAATAAATACATGAAAGGAAACAGACTGTTGGACGAAAGAATGGACAGCTCCCCGCTTTTGGCGTTTCCGATAGCGCCTACGATAAGAATCTGGTGTCATATTATGCTTCAGAACTCTAAACTGTTTATTTGTTTACTTCATACTAAAACAAAAGTTGTGATATGAGACGAGGAAATGACTTATATGCTTCTCAGGAACTTTAGTTTTTCGTGTTTATTTTCTCACTTCATATTAAAACAAGGGCGTTAATATGAGAAGAGGAAATGAAATATACGCTTCCAAGACATAATATTTCCTTGTGTGCTATTACTGCAAACATGAAAGCCCTGCAGTTAATTTTTGTATGTTGGATAAGTTTTGATATCACCTCACATTCCTTTGTGACAAGGTTCCTATTGTCTTGGGATTCAAATAGAGTGGACGTTTCATCACTGGTTAATATTCTGATGACTAATGACATGATACCCGTTGCAATTGCTCCATGGCACCTGTGAGTAGAGTCTCACGTTGGTTACTATAAGAACACGCAGGCAGTGATATCCGCTCACTGGAGTCAGAGCCAAGGTGATTTCTTTCTGTTTAGGGCGAAGCGTCTGCTGCAGCGTCCACGCTCAGCCAACATAAACAAATCGCGGCGGCATTGGGCACTGCTAATCGCTGCACTTGTCGCGAGCCTCGACAACAAGAGCGCACTGTCTCTGCTAACGATACTATGGAGTTAATAGATCTTACTTAACGGAATACGCAGGACGTGGGATGGGTAAAAATTCAGTTTGTAGCTTCCCATCGCATTAAAATACTTTACAGTCATATTTGATGCAATATTTATTGTTGGTTGTCTCTCTAATGTTAATAGTATTGATTCACATCGTGCGTTAACACGAAAACACACACACACACACACACACACACACACAAACACAAACAGTCATTGATTCCTGTGAGGGTGACAACTACTGTGTGTTGAACAACACATGCACCAGTCAGTTCCTCAGTTGGCGTCGAGTGGATGAGATTTTTCAATTACCTTGCACTGCAAGAATTGTAAGGAGGGGACTGAAAGTAAATGGACTTGATGTATGCTAAAGGGCTGCGACAAAGCAAAGCTTGACCGATTATCAGATAACTGTCCACATGGGCTTTGTGGACGAGTATACTTTTAGTAACCAACCCACCCACGATCATTACGTAAGATTTCTCGAGGGCGTAGGGAAATTGATTTCATTAATTCGTCGACAGTGTAGCGTGATGGTTTACTTCCCACCATACGTTTTCTATATTCGTCCAAAGGTCGCTTGCATTTGTAGGGACACATGGCAATGACCTTGTTACCTCTGCCCACATATTCTCTATCTGGTTGATGTTCGGTGATCGTGGAACAAACGGCTACAGCTTCATCCTCTCTTGGCCCTGAAACCAATCTCGCACTGCTCTACTATGATGGATGGGTCTCTGCTCCTGTAAATACATTGTTATGTCGTTAGTTCATATATTTATATTTAAATAACGTATTTGTAATAAGCACAGTGTTTAAGAATTCATTCCCTGTCATAGATAAGTGATCTGGATTCAACAGTCCGATTAAGAATGTGGTTCACCCAGTGTATCATATGATGAGCGCCGTAGTCGGATAGCCACATTAAGACTGACTGGCTGAATCCGATTAGGACGATCTTGTATCGCAATGAAATTACAGAAATCGGATAATTTGAACGTCTGTATTGCAACAATGCTGCGCACAGAAATTCCTATGATGGGGTAACAGCTAGCAACTGTCTAAGAAAAAGTGAGAAATATGTCTACTAGCAGCAATGTAACGTAATTATAAACCATGTTTATGTGATGGAAATACTGAATCGAACAACACACATCTATTTCAGTGGAGGGAAGATACACCATATCGGATTTGCTGATGACATAATGACAATAATAATAATAATAAAAATCCCGTGTGGCCGATAGGGGAAACCCTCCCCCATATGGATGGTACCGTGGAAATCAAATACTTGTGGTGAACCAAATACTAACACAATCCTGAACGGCTACTCAATCCGTTGAACCCAAAATCCAGACACATCTGAGTGAAAATCACCGCTACTCTGGTCACCGTCTGTTAGCTCAATGAGCTTGGCTGAAAATATTTGCTTCCAAAGGCTTCAACACCCTCTGGTCCTGTCCGGTCCTGGTATCATCCAGGCCAAACCAATGAAACACAAGAAAACATGAACTATGCAAGCAAAGGTAACTTTATCCCAGGTGGTACACAACCTGGCAGTTGGATTTTCGCACTCTGGGGAGTCCAGGTTAGCACGGCAGAGAATATCGAAGATCTCTGGTAAATTTCCCTACAAGCAGAAAACATTCATTTGAAAACTAAACATCGATACATTGATCCAAACAAGAAACCTAAATAATCTCACAAAAGAAATCGTCCGCCAAAAAATTCTCATCCTTGCTCTTCAAGAACCACGATTAATTGACAATTAAAACTTGCATTACGGAAACCATGGCATCTTCAAAATACAACAAAAGGTAGCGAAACTCGCACCAATCCTCGGCATTGCATTTCTCTAACACAGATCTATCAACAACTCTGTCGAAGAAATCACACCCATCAACAATCGAGTTATGACTATGCTCATTCAGAGCCCCTATAAAAAATATACACTCATAAATGCACATGCCCCCACCCAGAGCGAAAATAAGGAAAACACCGAAAATGTCGAAAAATTGTGGAACACACTCGAAAATACTATGAGCAAAATTTACCAAGATGACGTGAAAATACTAATGGGAGGCTTCAACTCTCTATTTGGGACAGAAAAAACCTGTAGAAAAATCATTGGTACAAATTCAACACACCGAAACGCTTAGACCAACAGCACACGTCTGACTGACATTTGCCAACAATTCAACCACAAAAGAATGTCTTCCCACTTAGGAAGTAGCCTGTTCCCAAGAAACATGTTGGGCTACCAGGTGCAAGCTGCTTTCGTTCGCCTTTCGAGACTCGCTGAAAGCCAGATTTTTTATTCTTTTGTAGCAGAGCTACAAGCAGGCAGATACAAACGCAATAAGGGAATCGTAAGACAACGCGCCTTGCTACTTTCAGTAACCCTTAGTGTCAGAGCGAAAACCTTACGGTACTGCCAAATTCATAATGACGACATATTTTTTGTTGTTGTGAATACATAATTATATCTATGAAATGCCACTTTTCATAATAATAGCGGATGATACAGGAAATGAAGTAAATACGGATCTTTTCGAAGTCAAAAGTCGGTAATGTCCTACTAATTCGTGTTAAAATACGCTCAATCGTCTCACAGATACTTAATGCTTTATTAAGATAGTCTGCCGTCGTGATGTTTCTGTAGTAAGCTGAATTTATTTTGTATTAGTACAGTGAATATTTTAATCGGATTTTCCGATAGTTTACTAAACGCAACAGTAATCATCAATGAGAAATTAATCAGCAAAAGAATTTTCTTTCACGATATCTAAAACGATCTGACAATGCTAAAGTTGTTTACAAATTCTACGCCAGTAGAAACCTACTGGTTTCAACGATATAATTATACCAGAGTAGTTTTAAGAGTATTTTCGTCTAGAAATGAATTGCGTCGACGGTTGATCGATCAAGAGCGGGAAAGGTAAAACTTAACGAATATATGACGAGAGGGACAAGTGCTTGAGAGAGGACTTCTCTATCAATACAAGTGCCTGAGAGACGACTTTAATTTCAATCTCCTGGATAGTTTTGTTTCTCAAATCAAGAAGTGCGTTATCATGCAGTAGAACATGTGATGTAGTTGTGTTGCTCGATTTTCTTACGCTGAGACCGAAAGGTGTCTCAGTTGTTGGCAACAAATTCCAGCTGTGTTTTGGTAGAATTCGTAGCCCAAAACTCACTTTTGGAGCTATCAGATGTAAAATATTATGTTCACACTACTCTTTGCTCGAGTTTATGTCTTTTGGAGGGGCTCAGCCTTTCATTTCTTCTTAGGAAGTTAATGGTAAAGGCATCATAACACGTCACCAGTTACAGTACTGCATACGAATGCTCAATGAGCGACCTGATGACGTTCAATAATAGTCACTCCGTTGATTTTTGTTGTTTCGAATTAGAGCATGTAGTACTCGTACACCAGACTTCTGAACTTTGCCTGTTGAATGCAAATGTCGCATGATGGTAAAATGGTAATCTATCACATATATCAGTAGTCGAGACTTGCTTAATGTGGAAAATCATTGATACCAGAACGATCTTTGTTGAAACAAGAATATCTTGTTCTGGCGTATTTTTCCCAAAAGCACTCGCTCCACACACAATTCAAATCTTTCTAGCTGCCTCCTCTGCATTCACCCCTCTGTTATACCAAAAGTAAACGTTGTGTTGCAGATGTTGCACCTATTTCCACTTGCGACTCAATTTTACAATGCTTAACTGTAGTTCATGATTCTCAAGTATGCAAAATCCAATGCTTAACTGCAAGATGATAACTAGAACTTCAAATTCGAAAATGACAGTTGATACATACACTGACAGCGTCGCGCCGCGTTCACCTGAGCGGTGCCGGATTTCAGGCGGCGGGTGGCGCCTGGCCGGTGACCGGTAGCCGCTGCAGCGCGAGGAAACGCTCGAGCGTAAGCTGTTATGATCGCGACGCAGCCACGAGCTGTCCTGCGGAATTGTTTCTGGAATACTTGTTATTGCTGGTGGGTAGAATGTTAAGCGAATTATCTTTAATGTTCAGTCAGACTCATAACTTTAGACCGACTGTGGAAAAAAAAAAAAACAGTTGGACGCGAACAGGCGACTATAAGCTTAGAACGCACGACGCTTGCCACTAGACCACGGGCTCACATAGTCCGACAACGTCTCGGAAGTAGATAATACTTCCTACTAACACTTCCGCATCTTACAGTGTTGCCAGATTGTGCAGATTGCCGGACTTAGAGTTGTCAGGGGCGGTCAGTTTTATTGGCCACCTTAAGTGAATGACTCGGACTTAGTCTCTGTGGCGGCCGGCCGGCGGTCAGTTTTATTGTCTAAGACTGTACAGCTGAGGATCAAGGGAATGAGGAGAGACCACACAAGACGACAGTTTACGAAGTGTGTGCGAAAAGTAATGAAACTAGTTTTATATCCACCGAAGTTTTTATTTTTTTTTAGACAACGATATCGTCCTCTTCAAAGTAGTTTCCTTCGGCAGTTGTACACCGGCGGAGTCGCTGTTCCCAGTCTCGGTAGGAGCGCTGAAAGGCTTCAACTGGTAGGGCCTTTAACACATCGGTCATATTCTTTGGAATATTCTCCAGAGATCCAAAATAACATCCTTTTAAGACGTTTTTCAATTTCGGGAAAAGAAAAAAGTCACAAGCACTCAGGTCAGGTGAATTGAGAGAGGCTGTGGTACGACAGGAATACCTTTTGGGGTCAAACAGTCCGTAATGGAAATGGCCATGAGATATGGGGCGTCGTCTTGCAGGATCCACTTATCTGCAATATCTGGATTCACTAGATTCAGCCTATTCGCGAGTCTTTCAAGGATATCTTTGTAAACATTTGGTTCATAGCCTGTCTTGGAGGAACAACCTTACAAGAGCACACACGCACGTTCGACGTTTTCGTCGGTTTCTGAGGCTGAAGGTCCCCGTGATTCCGCAAATGATTTGTGCTAGATAATGAATTTTCCCCATAGGTCTTTTTCAACTTTTAAAAGGTGAAATTCGCGGATTTCCCAAGTTTAACACAAAAATTGATGGCATAACGTCGTTCTAAATTCCGCTGTTCCGTTTTTGTGACAAACAACAAAAACGCTACTACACTGACGGTGAACTCAGAACTCAAGCGATGGCTGTAAGGAGCTGAAATTCGAACTGAATATCTGGAACACATGAACGCACCGGTTTACTCAAGTAGAACAACACAGCGTTGCCAGATCGCTCGCAGTGTTGTCAGTGTCATTACTTTTCTCACACGACACCAGTGTCAGTTGTGTTGACAGTTCGAGCGGCGCGGTCTATTGCCCGACGAATTTGTAGCAGTTCTAAAGCGAATGCCGTGAAGTGTTTCCTTCATTTTATAAATTGAGTTGAACTTACGAGGGCTTAAGTGAGGGGAATGATATAGCACTTAGCAGTGCCATCAGTCAAACAAATCAGTAACAGCTTGCACTGTACGTGCTTGAGCATTTGTCCTGCAAAATGATGGTCAGGTCCTGCAGAAAGTGTCATCACTTCTGTCTCTATGCTGATCATTTTTGGAACGCAACCTACGACCAGCTCGCTATCAACGGGTTATACACAACAGTATTATATCAACATAATTATAAAATGATTTTGAGAGAGTACTTAAGAAGTCACAACACCAGAAAAAATGAAAGGTACAATGATGTCCGTGAAAATAGTTACCAAACAGTAAATTTAACACGATAAAGAGAAACGGGAATCAGTTGAGGCGTGCAGTGATATGGATAAACAAAGAGTACGTTTTTCGTCTGACACTCCTTGTGTGCTCCAACGCACTAACTAATGTAACAGTTTTATGTTGAGCTGATTCTTAAGGTCCCTCGGAAAGATAAACTCGGGGGGAGCACACACAGCAGCGTTAAGAAGGAACTGATGGATCGCCTTAAACGGAGATAGAAAACTGATGAGGTTGATGACAAAGCAATTATTTCTCCGTCTCAGCATTTTGGAGTAGAACAGGAAAGGGAATTACTAGCAGTGGTACAAACTGTGCTCGGCTGTGGACTGTATCGTAGCTTGCGGAATATGCGAGCAGATGGAAATGTACACGTAGACGTTTATGTAGAGTCCGCGACAGGAAGTCTGAAGGCACGAGTGCGGACTGCGGCAGGGCAGTCGTGTCTCAGCGCCAAAACCGGCGCACCTCTGCCAGCCAGGAAGCGATCCCTGCACCCCGTAGCTTTGGAATACGGACGTTCATCACATCAGGCCGGATCTGCTCATCTAGAAAATGCAGCGCGGACGGCGCTAGGCGGCGGTCCGGTTTCTCCGCAGCGTGTCTTGAGGACCATTCAGACGGGCGAATTAGTTGAGGAGGCCACTCGACAGACTTCTCCCCGTTCGCAGGGTCACAAACCCCTGATGCTCTCCGGGCTTACATTAGTAAACAGGCTTCCGCCAACTGCTCTCATCCCCACCCCCCTCTCCTCCCCACTGCTTCCGTGGCCAACGAGAATTTGAATGTTCGCGGTACCAAAAGAAGGGGGAAAAGTGAAGGCGAGGAAAACGGAGCGAATGAGTAGCGCATATTCCTCCATTTGCAGCCCCTTCAGGCAGGCTCCCACACTGTCAACAAGCTTACTCGCGCAATGGGATTTCTTTCATTCCAACACAGACATCTGCTCGCCCCGCTGGTCTTGCGTCGACCCCGGCTAAGAGTTGACCTCGCCTCGCCCCAGCAAGATTTTATTTTTTTCACAACTCGACCGCCCTACTGCGTGCTTCCTTCCGTTTGCTATCCAATTACGCAAATGCAGAGCGAGCGGCTGAGTATTCAGCACAAGCACCGCGAGCCACATTTTACGAACATAGAATGGTGCCTCCGTCGGATCATATGAAGGACTACTCACCCTTAACAGCTGATGAGATGTTTAGGATACCAGCGAGGCCTGGACATGACAGCACAGACGGAAGGGACAAAGTATCAGTCATCCCACTGACCGCGCCCGGGTTCCCGGGTTCGATTCCCGGCGGGGTCAGGGATTTTCTCTGCCTCGTGATGACTGGGTGTTGTGTGATGTCCTTAGGTTAGTTAGGTTTAAGTAGTTCTAAGTTCTGATGACCATAGCTGTTAAGTCCCATAGTGCTCAGAGCCATTTGAACCATTTTCATCCCACTGAAAGTGCACGCCGGTCCTTTTGGAGCACTTCACACTGAGGTGACAAAAGTCATGAGATACCTCCTAATGTCGTGTCAGACCCCTACTAGCCTGGCTTAGTGCAGCAACTCGACGTCGTATGGGCTCAACAAGTCGTTAGATGTCCCCTGCAGAAACACGTAGCCATGCTGCCTTCTATAGCTGTCCCTAATCGCAGAAGTGTGACCGGTGCAGGATTTTGTACACAAACTGACCTCTCTAGTATGGCCCATAAATGGCTGATGGGCTTCATGTCGGGCGATCTGGGTGGCCAAGCCAATCGCTCGAATTGCCCAGAATGTTCTTCAAACCAGTCGCGAACAATTGTGAGCCGGTGACACCGTGAATTGCCGTTCATAACAATTTCATTGTGTCTGAGAACGTGAAGTCAATAAATGGCTGCAAATGGTCTCCGAATAGATGAACATAGCCATTTCCAATCAATGATCGGTTCAGTTGGACCATAGGATCCAGTCCGTTCTTTGTAAGCACAGCCCATACCATTATGGAGCCACTACCAGCTTGCACAGTGCCTTGCTGGCAACTTAGGTCCATGGCTTCGTCGGGTCTCCGCGACACTCGAGCTCTACCATCAGCCCTTACCATCTGAAATCGGGACTCATTTCACTGGGCCAATGGTTTCCAAGACGTCTAGGGTCCAACCGATATGGTCACAGACTGCACGGAGCCAAGGAGAGGAGCTGCAGGCGATGTCGTACTATTAGCAAAGGCACTCCATCCGGTCGTCTGCTGTCAATTTCGCCGATCCTTCCTAACGGATACTTTCGTCGTACTCCCATACTCCTTTACGCGGTTATTTTACAGTGTTGCTTGTATGTCAGCACTGTGTACTTTACACG
This sequence comes from Schistocerca nitens, assembly GCF_023898315.1. Taxonomy (NCBI): domain Eukaryota; kingdom Metazoa; phylum Arthropoda; class Insecta; order Orthoptera; family Acrididae; genus Schistocerca; species Schistocerca nitens. The sequence goes on from NC_064618.1 coordinate 653,883,556, forward strand.
AACGCCACTGCTCTCGGTCGTTAAGTGAAGGCCGTCGGCCACTGCGTTGTCCTTATTGAGAGATAATGCTTGAAAATTGGTACTCTCGGCGCCCTCTTGACCCTGTGGATCTCGGAATACTGAATTCCCTAACGATTTCCGAAATGGAGTGCCCCATGCGTCTAGCTCCAACTATCATTCCGCTTTCAGAGTCTGTTAATTCCCGCCGTGCGGCCATAAGCACGTCGGATACTTTGTCACATGATTCACCTGAGTACAGATGACAGCTCCTGCAATGCATTGCTCTGTTACACCTTGTGTACGCGATACTACCGCTGTATGTATATGGGCTTAGGTTATACCACGTCTTTTCTCAACTCAGTGTTGATGCTTTAGAGCTGAACCCGGGCGGTCATGTCACCCTTCTGGCGTGATGTGTAAGAATTTATTACAACTATCTCCCGATCCTGAACGCTCAAAGAGTGACCTAACTACGATCCAGGCGATAGGGGTCAAACAGTCAAATCACCACAATGTGTCCAACGGATTATTAAACTTAAATGTTATTACTTGGGTACTTGATTTGCATCTGAATTCGTGAAAATAACTTCTTTCCTAAAATAACTTATTTCCTACACGAGTTTAAAGCTTCAAGTTTCCTCAGAAATTATAGCTCTTTCAAGGAGTAAATATTTTTCGCTATTTCACGAAATTATTTTCAAATGAAATTAACTGTTGCACTGATTACAAATCATGAATCGCGTATCATTATGAATTCACAGCCAACCTCAATCTAGAAATGAGAACCAATTAAAAATATAACTTAAATATACTTTATTTTCTTAATAAAAATGAAATGAGTGTATGGAGTTGTTGGACGATAGGCCCCATCCGGGGAAGTTCGGCCGCCAAGTGCAACTCTTATTGGTGGGTCGACGCCACATTGGGCGACGTTCGTGCCGGTGATGAGGATGAAATTATGATGAGGAAAACAGAACACCCAGTCCACGAGAGGAGAGAATCTCCAACCCGGCCGGGAATCGAACCCGGGCCCGGTTGCAGGGGAGCCAAGCATGTTACCGCCCATCTAAGCAGGCGGACTCACTGCGTCTTGTACTTCCCTATATATCTTTGACGTATTCAGTCGTTTCAAATATTACCCACCCGGATAGCCATGCGTGTTAAAGCACAGCTTCAGGGATGGGGAGGTGCTCTGATCTGGATCAAATTCACCCAGTGGATTAACAACGAGCGTCGATGTGCCGGCCAGCCTGGATAAGGATTGAAGGGGTTTTTCTACATCCCACTTGGTAAATACCGAGATGGTACACAAATCTCACCTCAGTTACACGATCATCAATCATTTAGAAAACTTTCGCCAATTTCACATGGTTAACATTGCACGCAGACAGTTCCGTCCCGGGTAGTTACGGGTTGGTGTCGGAAAGGGCATCTGGCCACCCTTTAAAAACTAACTACGTCAAAACACGTTATTAACCATGCAGATACTGCGCCGATGCTTGACAAAGGCACAAGAAAAAGAAGAAGATTCAAATGTTCAATTTAGTACATCATCTGGACTGGCGCTACGTAAAAGCATTACGTTAGCCCTCGAATTATAGAGACTAATGACTGACTGGCCCATCATTTTCTTTCTCTAGTCTTCACAGCAGCATTGGCGTCCGACACTACCTGCCGTCACTGTACATTAAGTACTGATCACGTGCTTAACTCCATGGTACTATCTTCGTCCGGTGGCTCAGCAGTATTTTTCAGTGCATTCCTGTATCTTTATTATTTGTTAGAGTAATAATAGCTGATGTACTAACAGTCGCCATAGGGCAAACTATCACACCCTCTACCGCTGCCGTAAGTCATGACAGCAAAGTGGTGTACGTGCTTTTGTATGCGTGCGTGTGTGTGAGTGTGTGTGTGTGTGTGTGTGTGTGTGTGTGTGTGTTTGTGTGTGGATATGTATACGCAAGTCCGTTGTGTCGAATCAGTGGAGTACGATACGTATCATCTACGTCTACATCTACATCTATACTCCGCAAGCCAGCTGACGGTGTGTGGCGGAGGGTACCTTGACTACCTCTATCGGTTCTCCCTTCTATTCCAGTCTCGTATTGTTCGTGGAAAGAAGGACTGTCGGTATGCCTCTGTGTGGGATCAATGATTAGATTCGTTAACACACTGCTATTTTCAGTGAAAACGGAAAGGAATTACAGAATCTGTAGAGCGTAATGAACAATCTAATGAGTACAAAATATGGATTGAGAGTAAACCTAAGAGAGACGAAAGTAATGAGGAATTAGAGAATTGAGATTAGCTAGACACTTAACATAAAAATTGATGACGACGAAGTAGAAGATATTAAGAAATTACGCTACCTTGGAAGCAAAATAACACATGAGGGACTACACAAAGAGGGGAAAAGTAGACCAACACAGGCAAAGCGCATCAAACGCAGGCGTTAATTTGAGTACGAAATTTCTGACAATGTACGTTTGGAGCACAGGGTTGTATGGTAGTGAATCGTGGCAGTGTCTTGAAAAAAAAAACGAAACGTTCGAGATATAGTGCTCCAGAAGAATGCTGAAAATTAGTTGGAATCAGGCGGTTCACCGCAGAATCAGCGAGGAAAGAAACAAATGGTAATTACTGTCAACAGGAAGGGATAGGATGAGAGGGCATGCGTTGGTACTGAAATACGTTAGGCTGGTACCAGACAGCTGTTTCACTGTGATTATTGTTGATTATTCATCGATCATGTAATTTTTTTTCATTTTCTTCGATTAATTCAGACTCATATCAAAATGGGTGATACAGACGACTGTGGACATCAAGCCATCCCTCTATATCTGATTAACTCCATGTAGTTTCCATTTAGTAATGGACTGGAGAATTTGGCTGCGTCTTGGAGAGCCATCTCGTTAGGGACCGCTTACTAGCCAGGGGCCAGGGAGGTGCCGCCAGGGGAGACTGTAACTTGAGATCTGAAGCCTCTCAAAGAGTAGTGCAGGGTGCTTAGGCGATAGCCCATAGCGACCAGTCACGTAGGCAAGTGGTCATCGGGTCGATGATGTTTTGTATTTGTCGCCGAGGTGGTGAACACACTGGATTCTGGAGAAAATCTGAAGGCAGCTGGCAGGCAGTTATTGCTGAGTAGCCGTTAACAACGAGCAGTAAAGAGAATACCGGAACTGTGCAAAACCTGTGAATTTTCTTTTTGTGGCGCACTGTTCAGATAAAATCACGCAGTATTTTTTGTGTGAGGGTGGTCGGCATGGTAGATAAGATGTTATTGGGTTCCTGAGATGAGAAAAATGTTGTCTGGGGATGGACGGTCTGCCATCACTCTTTCTCTAATTCCACGGAGTTTGTTTACCTGAACCTTACAAAAAACAGTGGAAAGAATGATGATCCATCAGTACTAACAATAAGAGTTTGAGTGGGGGACTGTATGCCATTTTCTGAGGATAAAACAGAAATTTTTACAAGAGTGGGAGACTGGGACTAAACTGCTAAGACAGCCAGCTTGGAAAATGAACAGATTGTCTAGCATTTTCAGAGCAGACAGTGCACATTTTGTTACAAAGTTTCATACTGGAAGAATGGCTAGCCAACGTTTTGACAGGAAGACGAAAGAGTTTTTTGCGGAATTTCAGTGGAGAACGGACAGCAGAGAGGAACTCGAACACTTGAATTTTAGGCTTGGAGCCGGACGGGACTGGACTGGGACACTAGACATGGAGGAGTCGAGACGGTGGAGACAGACACATTCAGAGACTCCGGTTTTCAGATGGGGCTAACTCCATCATCTAAAATTCAGAGCCGACCGCGTTGGCCGAGTGGTTCTAGGCGCTCAGTCCGGAACCGCGCGATTGCTACGGTCGCAGGTTCGAATCCTGCCTCGGGCATGGATGTGTGTGATGTCCTTAGGTTAGTTAGGTTTAAGTAGTTCTAAGTTCTAGGGGACTGATGACCACAGATGTTAAGTTCCGTAGTGCTCAGAGCCATTTCAACCATTTTAAAATTCAGACGTTAGTGACAGGGTGGTGTACGGAGTCCACGTTGCAGTGGAGAGGAAACGTGGTAAGAGTTTTCTGGCAAGCGGAAGAGGAGATGAGAGCGGTTAGGACTATTTAAGAGCGTTTCTATAATTTAATGGGTTCTTCTATCAGAACTGCACTAAGTGACTGGTGGATCATTAATGATTCAGGCACTTCGGGATTTTCCATATGTGATGTATTTTACTCGATGGCGGAACGAAGAAATCATCATGTTCTCAGCGGAATCGTGTATTTGCGTGTTTTCTGGGGAACTATGAATTAATAATCTGATTCTTTTCCTTACCCAATCGCTCTACGCTTTGTTATACTACATTCGCATCTAACTGAGCCTGTTAAAAATGTTATCTTTTCATTTCCATTTATTTGTAATTGTTGGTAATTAACACTTCGCTATTATTAACTAATGCTTCTGTCCTTGATTGAATTTATGATTATAATAAATCTGAATTGATTTAGGTCACTCTCTAATTTCAGTAGCTAGACGAATCCCCATATCAACTTATTACAACTGGCTCTTGTAACGGTCACAACCTTGAAACGTCCCCTTTGAAAAATTATACTAGGGACTGTGCTTAAACTGACACACAATATTTTTAGCGCAACGCAATCTGACTTTCAATAATCCCTACAAAAGAATAGCCCTGACTAACATTAACCTATACCTTTCACAAATCACTTACCTCACAAAAATCTTCGTTATTCGAACTACTGCAATACAGCGAGCGCCACTACTGCCAGCTAAATAAAAGATTCAAACTACGGAAGGCACTAACTACTGATAGGCATAGTTAGCAAATGAAATATTTTAATAGAGAACAAACAATGTATTTACCTTAATAGTGTTGAAAACTCATAATATACATAACAGTTCATGACATACAGTCCTACAAATTTCAAAACTCCGCCATTTCTCTCCCCACATCCACCACTGCTGGCGGCTCACCTCCAACTGCGCAATGCTACACGCTGTTAACAGCCAACAGCCCAACACTACAATGGCAGACAACAATGCAAACTAGCCACAGACTGCACACAGCACAGCCAGTGATTTTCATACAGAGCGCTACGTAACGTTGCCAATAAGAAAACATAAACAGCCTACTTACAACCTGGACTCATTTGGTAGGACCATTAAGTTTCTAATGTTTCCGGTGCGCGACAGCGTCACATTTTACTTCTGATCTGTGGGGAGTTATGAGCGCAAAGATTCGGTTCAGTCGATGCAGTTCAGAGTGGCAGTTACAAACAAACCACGAGCTCGGTGGTAACTTGACAGTACATCAGTGAATAACTCCTATTGTAGCACGGGGAGTTTTACATTGCGGACAAAAGTCATGGGTCACGCAGCAACTCGACGTGGCACGGACTCAACATGTCGGTGGAAGTCGCCTGCAGAAGCATTGAGCCATACTACCTCTAAAACCGTCTGTAATAGCCCAAGTGTTGCCCATGAATGAGTTTGTGCACAAACTGACCTCTCGATTATGTCACAATAACGTTCGACGGGATTCACTTCCGGCGATCTGGGTGGCCAATCCAGTCGCTCGAATTTTCCAAAATGCTCTTCACACTAGACGCGATGACACGACGCATTATCATGCATAAAAATTCTGTCGTTTTTTGGAAACATGAAGTCCATGAGGGACAGCAAATGGTCTGTAAGTAGAATAATATTTTCACTCTGCAGCGGAGTGTGCGCTGACATGAAATTTCCTGGCAGATTAAAACTGCGTGTCAGGCTGAGATTCGAACTCGAGACCTTTGCCTTTCGCAAGCAAGTGCTCTGCCAATTTAGCTAGCCAATCACGACCCGAGATCCGTCATAACAGCTTCTGTTCTCCCACTACCTCGTCACCTACCTTCCAAATGTAACAGAAGTTCTTCTGCGAACCTAGCAGAACTGACACTCCTGGAGAAAAGAACATTGCGGAGACAAGGATTAGCCACAGCCTGGGGGATGTTTCCACAATGAGATTTTCTTACTGTAGCGGAGTGTGCACTGATATGAAACTTCCTGGCAGATTAAAACTGCGTGCCAGACTGAAACATGAAATCGGGACCTTTGCCTTTCGTGGGCAAGTGATGTTCCAACTGAGCTACCGAAGCACGATTCACGACCCATCCCCAGAGCTTCAGTTCAGGCAGTATCTCGTCTCCTACTTTCCAAACTTCACAGAAGTTCTTCTGCGAACGTAGCAGAACTAAAGGCCGATTCCCATTAGAGCGCGGCAGCGCGGCGTGCGGCAACGGCAGCGGCAAGCGTTTTCCGCTTTGACGCGGCGGCTTGCGGAATTGGCGTTCCCACCTGGAAGCGGCAGACGCTAGCGGTAGCCAATGACGGACAGCCACTGAGGTACGGGGTGGGACCCACCGAAACGACCGGTGTGTTTGAATAACTATATTTTACACCTACATGAAGGAAAGACGAAGTTGGGTGAAGACATACCAATTTTATCATTTTCTGTACAATGTACTCTTTCACACATTTCATTATTCATGTTTTCTCTTTTCAACATAAACAGATTTCATGACTACCGTTTATGATTGTTCACTATCTCCTAACACATTGAAACAATGTACGATAAAAGAGATTATTCAGATAGCTAAGCGAGACAAAAATTTAAAATGTGATACGGTAGCAGGTACACGAAAACAATAAGAACACAAAGGCTTGGGGGAAGGGATGAAAGTGGAAGCCACCTGATAGAATTTCGCACAGAGCATAATGTAATCATCGCCAGCACCTTGCTTAAGAATCATGAAAGAATAATATATTTTTGGAACAAAGTTTTCGAAACCAGATTTTACATTATAAGACATTTCCTGGTGCAGACGCAAACCTACAATAATTTATTAGTTACGAGCTGCGGTTTACAACTAAAGAGACAGTAAACGGTAGCAAATTAAGGAAATGGAACTTGAATAAGTCAAGACCCACAGTTTTTCGATAACCTTAAAGTTACCGTAATGCAACGATTGACAGAAACAGAGGAAGGAATCCGCTAGAATACGAATGGGTATCTTTGAGAAAAAAAGTGGTGAATACAGCAGAGTATGTGAACGGGAAGAAGGTACAGTAGAAATCGTTAGATAAAACGTGATATATTAAATTTGACACGAGGGAAAAACATAAAAATGTAGCAAATAAAGAAGGCCATCGGAAATAGAAATGTCTAAACATGACGTTAACAGAAAGTCCAAAATTGCAATGCGATTTTGCTCTTGGAAAACATAGGGGAATGAAAATGAGAAAGAACAAAGAAAACTTTGCTCAAAGGAGAAGCAACTGTCAAGAACTCATTTGGCAAAGCCAGAACTAAGCATATGAGAGAAGGCTAGAAAGTGGAAGAAATATGTAGAGAGGAGAGGGGGAGGGGTTGAACAAACTAAAATAAGCACAATGTTAGATTCCTGTGAGATGTCTGAACACGCAAGGCGATACTGATCCTACCACTTAGCTAAGTAGACACACTGAAGAACTGCGAAACTGTGTTTAAAGCTTTTGCATGTTTAGAGAAAGGTTTTTACAATCTTAATCGCTCGGTTCCAGACTAGCGCCTAGAACCGCACGGCCACTCCAGCCGGCACGAAAATGTGCTTACGTTCCATAATATATGTTTCAGTTCAACCTCCAGCATGTGACCAGGTGAGGGGAAACACAGATGTCCGCCAAAAACTCGATTCACTGTAAGTAATCAGTTATTCACGTAAAAAAAGATGTGAACAGTTTTATAATATTCATGTATCACATATCAAAACAAAACTGAATCATTTTAGATTCCACCGAAGATGCCTTAAAGTAAAAGGCGAAAAGCATCTTGAACCAATAGAGTACACTGGATAAAGAAAAAACGTTTGTTACTTACCAAAGGAAATAATCAATAGCTGTAGACACTTAGCAAATTACATCTTATGACATACCAGCAAATTAGTTTCGGTTTAACTTCTCATTCCACATTCTATTAAGTGCCGTTTAAAAAAAATTCATCTATCCCTTCTGAAAAACTGTGGTTACTTTCATATCTTGGTAGATAAACAGATTTTGGATATTTATCATGCGACGAAATACATGACTTTTTACAAGTTATCGTTTGCAAAAAAACGCGTTTCGATTTCTTGAACCGTTTACGAAATTTGCGGTTGATACAACCACATGGTTTACGATGAGCAGGACGAAGTATCGGTCGCGTCGCGAGCGACCCGCGCGCGGTCACCGCATAGCCCATCCGCCGACATATCATTCAATATCTCGAGAACGGTGATAGCTATCGTTCTGCTCTCAGCTTTAAAAACAATTTCGATATGTTGACTAAATTTCATACGCAATAATGTATTACCTAAAATGAACTGTACGCAAAGTCCACGCAATGCGTTTTTACCTCTGCACACTCATTAAAATTTCATGTAAAGGTTTACGTAAATGCGATACAGCAAGTAACAACGACGAATAACGAAAAGAAATTCGGTCCTTTATCGAGAGAAGATATCAGGCTGTAACATGCCCAAGAATCAAATTTTTCTACCGAATAGTTTCCTTGGAATCGGATGATAAGTATTTCATAGCTGCCGCCGCGTCCGAGCCAGCGCTTCGGCGGAGGTTCGTGTGGCCCGGGGCGCCGTACCTGACGTCACGCTCAGTGCGTTCTGTGATTGGCGGCGCGCACCTGGAGCGCGGCACGCGGCAGCGGAAGCGGTTCGACATGGTCAAACCGCGACGCAGAGCCCGCCGCGCCTTGCCGCTGACGCCGTTTCCATGGCAACCACGCCGCTGACGCGCGGTTTTGACGCGCGGCAGCCCTAGTGGGAACCGGCCTTAACACTCGTGGAAGAAAGGATATTGTGGAGACATGGCTCAGCCACAGCCTGGAGGATGATTCCAGAATGAGATTTTCTTACTGCAGCAGAGTGTTCGCTGATATGAAACTTCCTGACAGTCTCAGTCGGTAGAGCACTTGCCCGCGAAACGCAAGGGTCCCGAGTTCGAGTCTCGATCCGGTACAAAGTTGTAATTTGCCAGGAAGTTTCATATCAGCGCACACTCCACTGCATTTTGGAAATCTCATTCTGGAAACATCCCCGAGGCTGTGGCTAAGCCATGTCTCCGCAATATCCTTTCTTCTAGGAGTGCTAGTTCCGTAGATTCGCGGAAGAGCGTCTTTGAAATTTGGAAAGTAGGAGACAAGGAACTGCCATAATTGAAGCTGTGAGGATGGGTTGCTCGTCATGCTTGGGTAGCTTGGTTGGTATAGCGCTTGTCCACGAGAGGCAAAAATCCCGATTTCGAGTCTCCATCCTGCACATAGTTTTAATCTGCCAGGAAGTTTCATATCAGCTCACACTCCGCTGCTGAGTGGAAATCTCATTCTGGAAACATACCCCATGGCTGTGGCTAAGGCATGTGTCAGCATTATCCTTTCTTTGAGAAGTGCTAGTTCTGCTAGGTTTTCAGAACAGCTTCTGTGATGTCTGGAACGTGGGAGACGAGGTACTGGTAGAATTGAAACTGTGAGGACGGGTCGCGAGTCGTGCTTGGGAAGCTCAGTCAGTACAGCACTTGTAGGCGAAAGGCAAAGGTCTTAAGTTCGAGTCTCGGTCTGGCACACAGTTTTCATCTGCCAGGAAGTTTCGGTCTAAGTTGCCGAAAATAACAATTTCCAATCAATGAAAGGTTCAGTTTGGTCAGAGGATCCACTCCATTCCGTGTAAACACAGATTACACCATTATGGAGCCACTACCAGCTTGCGCAATGCCTTGCTGACAACTTAGGTCGGTGGCTTCGTGGGGTCTGCGCCACCATCAACTCTTGCCAACTGAAATCGGAACTCATCTCAACAGACCACGGTTTTCCAGTCGTCTAGGGTGAAACCGATATGATCACGAGCCCAGGAGAGACGGTCCAGGTGCTTTAGTACTAATAGTAAAGGCACTCGCGTCAAGCCCCCTAACGACTAATTTTGCTGCACTGTCCGAACGGATACGTTCGTCCTACGTCCCATTTTGATGTTTGCGGTTATTTCACGCGGTGCTTCTTGTCTGTTAGCACTGACCATTCTATGCATACGCCGCTGCTCTCCGTCGTTAAGTGAAGGTGATCGGTCTCTGCATTGTCCGTGGTGAGAGGTTATCCCTAAAATATGATATTCTCGGCACGGTTATGACACAGTGTAACCTCCCCACACGTAATAATAAAATGAATTTAAATATGAATAATGAATGTGATTCTAATTTAATGTAACCTCTGAACAAAATTGGTTCCCATTTATAATCTCTGTGCAGAAATGCATTCACATTTGATGTACCCACAAAATTCTTTTCTCATTTAAGTTCGAAACAGAAAAATTCCTAAACCCCGAAATAAAAAAAAAATCAGTAACCTGGTAAATTTTAGGACGACAGCAGCGCTGCGCCACGGCCCTGCATTCTGAATAAAAAAGCAAAAATTCTTACCTCAATAAAAATGGCGAATATATCTGCTCTTACCAAAAAAAATTTCGGTACAGCTCCGTGCAATGCTGGCCTATACATTTGTGATTCGTGAAAGGAATGATCATGCATTGGATAAATTCTTTAAATTGAAATGAATGCTTTTTCTAAAAAAATTACTTTATATTATAAAAATTATTATTAGGGCATTTTTTTTAAAAAAAAAATTGGTTGACAGTTCACATACATTAGTAGATATGCGCAAAGCTGCTTCTTTACCTTATACAATAATACTCAGCCTCCAGAATCCCGACCAGGGCAGACTGCAGACAAGCACAGACACACGCAGACTACTGCAGACTCGCGACAAGCAGCAACTAACAACATACTGCTCTCTGGTCAGAGACTCTCCTATGCCTTGCCTATTGCAGGCAGCGCATACCTCTTACATAACCCTCCACTGGGGGGGCAAAAATTTGGCAGCGATGGTGAGTCAATTGGACTTGCCATGAGCAACAAATTTTTCTTAATTAACTAAGTTAACAATCACAGAATATATACATATATATAAGTGCAGAACATGAAATAAAATATAGTTCACATGCACTGAGTACAGAACATATCAAGCAATGACAAAATGTATACGCAATGAGTAAAAAACATATTAACAAATGAGAAAAGTGCACACGCACTCTAGTACAGAACATATCAGGAAATCACAAAATGTATACGCAATGAGTACAAATCATATTAACAAATGACATAAAGTGCACACGCACTGTAGTACAGAACATATCAGGAAATCACAAAATGTATACGCGATGAGTACAAATCATATTAACAAATGACATAAAGTGCACACGCACTGTAGTACAGAACATATCAGGAAATCACAAAATGTATATGCAATGAGTACAAACCATATTAACAAATGACAAAAGTGCACACGCACTGTAGTACAGAACATATTAAGCAATGACAAAATGTATACGCAATGAGTACAAATCATATTAACAAATGACATATATACTTTTTTACTATTTTACAAGAACTAGGATAGGAAAGGGAAGGATTGCATCATGGTTGTAGCACATTAGGTTGCACGCAGCTGCACTGAAAGTCCATATCTTTCTACAGAAGCACAACACCAAGTGAGACAATCTGAAGTTCTTTTCCCTGAAGTATTAATCAGAGTAGCCAAGACACTGAAATGACGTATTAATATTCCATGTTATCATTTTGGTAGTACATTATGTACACCAAACAGTGGGACCATAATAACATCTCCATCGCTCAAGGTGGTGGACAGCATGTCGTGTCAACACCACGTTCTTGTAAGGTACACCAACGTAGAATTAGTGCAAAAACCAAATATAGTGCTCCATGATCATGAGGATAGACAGGACAAACGGATATTGCAGTAATTTCTGGTAATTAGGTCAGAAGGTGAAGGAATTAACTCTTATGCCAGTCATCATTAAGAATTACACTAGTCTATCAACTGATTTGAGTAATTGGTGGCACTCATCGCCCAGTTACTGAACATTTCTGTACCATGTATGAAATATTACAGAAAAATATTCATAAGTCATCTGTTTACAGAGAACATTGGCACTCATTGACCAGTTACAAACCATCAGAAGTCATCATTCAAAACAGGAGCTAATGAGTGTAGCATCAAGCTACTGGTATTCATATATATAGCATGTAAGTGACATAATATAAATTTAAAATATAAGAAACAGTTGCATTCGTTGGCCAGCAAGTATTGAATATTACAAAACAGTTTTCATCATTCAAGTGACATACAACATATTTAAAATAATTATTGGCACTCATTGATCAGTTACAAACCATCAGAAGTCATCAGTCAAAACAGGAGGTAATGAGTGTAGCATCAAGCTACTGGTATTAATATATATAGCATGTAAGTGACATAATATAAATTTAAAATATAAGAAATAGTAGCATTCATTGGCCAGCAAGTATTGAATATTACAAAACATTTTTCATCATTCAAGTGACATACAACATATTTAAAATAATTATTGGCACTCCTTGGTCAGTTACAAAACATCAGAAGTCATCCTTCAAAACAGGAGTTAAAGAGTGTAGAGCATGCATGCATTATTACAAAATATCATTCACTATTACTCAGAACTCATCATTCAAGTGACATAAGACATACTTAAAATGTAACATACTGTAACTATTACTCAAGTCTGTGGTTAGAAAAACATCATTCAGTATTACTCAGAACTCTCTTAAACTGGTAGCATTATTTCGGACTGGTAATACATTTTTTTTGTGCTAGCAATGCATTGCGTTGGGATCGATAATTAATTGCTGGGGCATAACAATATTTGCTTTTCACTTATTGCTGCAAATGAGGATAGATAACGTCATTCGTCATGAGTCAGCTGTAGCAAGGTTATGAAACAAATAAAGTATATGTGATCACATTCATGAATGACACACACAAATGGGTAAAAAAAATGCAAGTACTAGTACAGGTTTAATGACCAACTGCTTATAGCGCATTAATTTCATGAATAGCTTCTCCTGAAAAAAAATACAAAATGGACTATTAAGCTGAAAGAAGAAACGCATATTATGCTAAAAAGTAGTGAACTTCGAATTAACAGGTAATGAAATGTGTATTAAATATATATGTTCTCTAGCTGTCCTTTCCAAAACCTTCAGTCATCATACCATGCGACATAAGACATACTGTCAAGACGAACTGCAACAAATACTTAAATAACTACATAGCATAAATACATAAACTTCAACATTACCCTCATCTGCAAAGAAAAACTTAAAAGTGGTGCGTTAAGTGGCCATATAAAGTTTATCACTATCAACACCTGCAAACAAAAACTTCATTATTCATATCACCATAACTCCATTATTATCATCATCTGTAAAGAAAAACTTCATTATTCATATTACTATATTCTTCATCACTAGTCATCACCATTCATTATCATCTGCAAAAAGACACTTCATCATACAACTATTCATAGTATAAAGTTCCTTATTTCTAGCATATTTCATCACTAAAACTAAGATGTGTAGTTCTGTCTCAATCGCCTCGTATTCTGAAAGAAAAAATTTGTTAAGACTGCTATCATACGATGTGTATAGTATAGTCTTGTTAATGCTTGTTAATTCTGATCCATTTACTCTTTGTGACGAGGTATTACATCTTCTTTCGTTCATTCCGAAGGTGAAATTCCCATTTCATAGCAATCCTCTGTGGTTTGTTTAATTTATTTCTTTTACACGTTATTGCTTTCTGAAAATGATGTACAATGATTAATGTCTTGCATTTAAATCACATACCCATTAAATATACACTGGTTTCTAGTGATATAATTGAGCATACAGCATAGCATGGCAGAAAACGTAATATGTCAAAAACATAAACAGTGTGCAGATGCAAAAATGTACACAGAGTATCACAATGTAGCAGCAAAAAAAAATGTAAAATAGTCACGTTGTTGAGATATCATAAGGCCAAATGTCAAAGTCAACTGGTGTTTGTTATATCTTAAATATTTCATAGTGCATACAAACAAAACAGTAAAACAATCATACATAAATGAAGAATGGAAAATGTGCACGGTCTGATATGTAACGACAACCAATGCGACCTGTTAACCTTACCATGCCGGGCACTTGCCAAAAAAAAAATACGATAATCATCAGCAAGTAGTCACATAAATATAATTGCATAAGTGGTCATAAAATGTGTAAGTTTATCTGGAAAAATGTGCAAGGTCTGAGGTGTAACGACAAGAAAAGCGACCTGCTAACCTTGCCTTGCCGGGCACTTGCCAAGAAAAAATACGATAATCATCAGTAAGTAGTCGCATAAATATAACTGTATAAGTGGTCATAAAAAAATCAGGAAATGGTATTACAGTGTGACAAATCATAAAGTATGTTCATTCAATAAAGGGTTTAATATTGGAGACATGGTGATTGCCTTTACTTTTTAGGTTCTCAGAGTGTCGACGTGTACTAGATTGGGGTGAGGAATGCTGCGAATTCAATATGGACCAGCGTATAGAAGCTCAAATTTACCACATCTACTTTTTCCTCTATTAGATAAATAATGTGTGCGTACTAATATCTTCAGTCCAATGTTAAAGTCACGGCGTGTACAAACCTGTTTTTGCTGTCTTCTCCGGCGCTCTGCGGCACGTTTGATGTTGTTCAGCGTAATGTCAATTATTTCATGGTGTCGTAGTCGACGAGATGTAGGAAAGGTTACTAATTCTTTAATTTTGTTAGGTGGATCAACATTTTTCAGTATAACAGTCGGAGATAGCATAGTAGATTCATTTGGTATGGAATCAATTACATCCTGGAATGAGCGGATGTGTGTGTCCCAATCAATATGTTTTTTTATGGCAGTATATTCTAAACAGTTTACCAGTTTCTTTCATTAATCGTTCACAAGGGTTCGAAGAAGCATGGTACCTGGATATATAGATCGGAGAAATGTTTCTAGCTCGTAACATACATGTCCATATAGCAGATCGAAACTGTGATCCATTGTCAGAAATTACTTTCAACACATGCCCTACATGAAATAAAAAATGTTTTACAAATGCTTTCGAAACAGTTTTAGCAGTAGCTTTGCGTAACGGAGTGAAGGTAACAAATTTCGAAGTGAGTTCAACAGCGACAAAGATGTTGCAAAAACCTGGTAGTGAGGTCGGACATGTTCTTTTGTGTTCCGATTCTACTTTGTTAGTATCCGTAATAGTTTTTCACATGTCAAAATTAATCATTTGCTGAAAAACATTTGTTTGTGTTTTGTGAGTGTCGTAAATCGGTAGTGACAGCAGAAGACAACACAGCTGACGGACAGAAGTATTAGTTCGCGCAGCTGACCAAAGTATGTGAAAGAAAAAAAAGAAAACTATGTCTCGTAATGACGACGAAATGAAATTCTCAAATGCAACTTGTTGAATGTACATGACGCTGAAATTTGCTTTGCAGAAGTTGGTTGCGATGACTTGCTGATTGTTGCTGAGAGAACGGGATAGTGCGTCTGCTACAATATTTTGTGTACCGGGAATGTGAACAATTGTAAAATTAAATTCCTGTAAATAAAGTTTCCATCTGCTTAATCTGTCGTATGTAAATTTAGCGGAGAGTAAAAACTGGATAGCTCTATGATCTGTGTAAACTGTCGTATGTCTTCCATAAATAAAATGCCGAAACCTCGTAAATGCCCACACAACACATAATGTTTCAAGTTCTGTAACAGAATAATTGCGTTCAGCAAGTGACAAAATGCGACTCGCAAAGGCGATGTTTTCAATTACTGTAGTGCCATCTTCTTCAATTTCCTGAAAAATGTGTACGCCTAAAGCGGTGTTAGAACTGTTGGTGGCAATGGAAAAATTTCTAGTAAGATCTGGATGTGATAAAAGTGGTGCATTCAACAAAGCTTCTTTCAGGTTCACAAATTCAGAATGTGGTTGCCTATCCCAGTACCAAATAGTGTTTTTACCTGTCAATTGACATAATCTAGGGGTGTCTAAAGCAGAGTAATGAATAAATTTACGAAAAAAGTTAATTAAACCCAAAAAGCTGCGTAGTTGTTTCTTCGTCGTAGGAACAGTAATGTCACGTAAATCTTGAAGTTTTTCCGGGTCAGGCGCAATGCCTTCTGCTGAAATTACATGTCCAAGAAATTTTATAGAAGTTTTGCCAAAGTGCGATTTACTGAGATTAACTGTGAGTCCTTGTGCACGAAAAGTTCGTAACAGTTGTTCAAGAATCAGATTGTGTTCAGACCAGTTAGCTTCTGCAATAAGAATGTCGTCTACGTACGTTGTGATTCTGTCTTTTAATGCAAAAGTGTGTATCAATGTCGTCAAAAGTAATAACATTTCGTGAACAAGATTCTTCGTGTCAAAAGTAGTGCTTACGTTGCTGAAAGATGCAACCTGTACTGTATCTGGTCAAATTCTATCTGACGTGCAATTATTTGCGGGAGGATGCTGTGGCATTTCCACTATTTGTACTGTTCTGTTATTTCTTCCTGACGTATTACGTTCGGGATGATATCTACTGTCTGGTTCATTCATAATAATTTGTTGTTGCGGATGATTTTGCTGCTGGTAAGACCGACTGTTATTAAACGTACGCTGAAAATTGTGCTCATTACTTTTACGTCTGTCATGATAGTCATTTCTATACGGTGCATTGCGATAGGAATTGAAATGGTGTGTTTTCTGTACCTAGTGATTTCCTTGTTGCTGTGCGTTACTATTTGATGGAGCTGATGCTTATAATCAACGTTATCGTCTCTGCGTTACAGGCAATGCCGGTGAAAATTCAAAAGCAAGTTGTTGTATCCATGCCAAATCTAGTTTCTGCATTACAGGCAATGGCGGTGAAAGTACAAAAATAAATTGTCGTATACAGTTCAAAGCGTATACCTGTGCTCTGTCATTTTTAAATACCTTAGATTTCTTTACGGATAAAAATTGCTCGTAATCAACGTTATCGTCTCTGAATGTGTGAACAGGTTCAGGAGTGCATAAGAATCTGTTTGTCTGTGTCACTTCGTATTCTAAGTCACGTAGTCTCTGTAAATTACCTAAGTTACACTGGCTGTGTGGGTGTGACAAATGTTCGGAAAGTGGCATATGCTGTGACGTGTTAAACGCTGAAACATTTTTCATCTCTGTTACCTCTTGCTGTAAAGTTGACAATTTTCTACGTAATGTATTATTGGACGAATCTATCTCACTGATTGTCTGTTGTAAATTTTGGAATTCGGGTGTTTGATTAAACGAAACTGGTGAAGTATCGTCCGATTTGGTGTCATTATTATTTTCGATAACGTCAATACGACTGGCCAATTCGTCATATTTTTCAGTCAGTATTTTTACCGGATAATCGTTTTTAGTGTCACAAGCATTAATTTGTTCTTGTATTTTACGTGTGGTTTTGTTCAACTTTTTAACGTCTGCTTTGATGGCATCGGGATCCTGAATTAGTTCTAATTGTTCAAGACTGTCGGTCACTGTCTGAAAGTCTACTGCGTGTGTGTCTGTTTTTCTTTTAAAATCGGAGATTTCATCATGCAATTCGGTGTTCAACTGTTTGATCGTATTAATTTCGTCTGATACTGTAGCAATATTGTTGTCTACGTATGTTTTTGCTTTCGTAAACAATTTACGTTTATCTTCCTGTCTCCGTGCGGTAATTGTTTCCACGACTTGTCGCTTTACTTTATTCTGTTCCTGTATAAATTTACGGTAACGCGTTTCACTGTTTTGTAGGTGGTGATTAAAACGTTCGTCAATTTGACTGTTCTGTTGGTCAAATTTCGCGTCTACTTTTGCATCCAGTGTGCGCGAAAGTTCTGCTGACATTAATTTAAACTCGTCGCGTAACTCTGTTGCGTTTTCAGAGCATTGTTTAGCGACTGCACTAATTTCGTCTCTAAGTAATTTAGTTGTAGCTGCATGTGTATTATTTAATTCTTGTGCCACAGATCTAATTTCTTCACTACTGTTCCTAGCACAAGCCTTAATTTCCTCACGTAATTGTTCCTTAGTATCATGACATTGCGCGGCAACGGCTGTAATCTGTTCACTAAGCTGTCTGGAATTGTTGTCTAATTTTTCATTCAACTGTTTGGAATTGTTGTTTAGTTTTTCATTAAGGTTTTCATGTTTTTCATTCAGTTGTTTGAAATTGTTATCTTGCTTATTATTCGACTGTTTGAGACTTTCATTAATTTGTTTGTTCGATTGATTGAGTCGTTTATAATTGTCGTCTTGTTCTTTCTTAAACTGTAGCAATACTGCCATAATTTGATCCAAGCCAAAATTAGCGACTCTATTTTCTATGCTGTGTAATGGTGTATGTGCATTTGTCACGTTTTCTGTAACCATTTGGTCATTCTGTAATTCTTGAAAAGGTTTGCCAATCGGATGTGCACTGTGGGTCACTACCTCGGAATCAAATAAATCTGACGTATTTTGATTACACTGTTCATTTTCGTTAGAAAAATTTGTCTGTTCATTACGTAAATTTTGCAAACCGGGTGTGTCAAGCTGGGCAGCGTTCATTGTAACAGAACGTCCCGCGTCATCAGTTGTCGTTAAATTAACAAAGGACACAATTGAATTTGTTTGCTCATCATTAGCATTAAAATCATTACTAGTGATCGGTACGCACTGATTAACTGTAAATGGAGGACTATCATTAAGGCACTGAGTGTCGCAAGTATTATCGGTCAAACTGTTCGAGTCGACTATTTCACTCATTGCACATCGCGATGTACTGTTAACAGTTTTTCGCGGCATTTTTTACAAATCAAAATTAAGCACAAATGAAACAAAGACAAAGCGAAATAGAACAAACAATTACAACAAAGAGCAACAAATTGCCGATGATCTGTGAAAGCAAGAGTGACAAATTAGTAAATGCGTTGCGCCAGATGCAAACTACGTTTAAGTAAATAAGAGCAGATATAAGACTACTTCTCAGAGATTCACAAAGAAATACGATCCTGGCCGGATGTCGCCAAGTGTAACCTCCCCACACGTAATAATAAAATGAATTTAAATATGAATAATGAACGTGATTCTAATTTAATGTAACCTCTGAACAAAATTGGTTCCCATTTATAATCTCCGTGCAGAAATGCATTCACATTTGATGTACCCACAAAATTCTTTTATCATTTAATGTTAAGTTCGAAACAGAAAAATTCCTAAACCCCGAAATAAAAAAATAAAAAATTTAGTAACCTGGTAAATTTTAGGACAGCAGCGCTGCTCCACGGCCCTGCATTCTGAATAAAAAAGCAAAAATTCTTACCTCAATAAAAACGGCGAATATATCTGCTCTTACCTAAAAAAATTTCGGCACAGCTCCGTGCAATGCTGGCCTACACATCTGTGATTCGTGAAAGGAATGATCATGCATTGGATAAATTCTTTAAATTGAAATGAATGCTTTTTTTAAAAAATTACTTTATATTATAAAAATTATTATTAGGGCATTTAAAAAAAAATTGGATGACAGTTCACATACATTACTAGATATGCGCAAAGCTGCTTCTTTACCTTATACAATAATACTCAGCCTCCAGAATCCCGACCAGAGCAGACTGCAGACAAGCACAGACACGCGCAGACTACTGCAGACTCGCGACAAGCAACAACTAACAACATACTGCTCTCTGGTCAGAGACTCTCCTATGCCTTGCCTATTGCAGGCAGCGCATACCTCTTACAACCGTGGACCTCGGAATGTTGAATACCCTAACGATTTCCAAAAGAATGCCCCATGCCTCTAGCTACAGCTATCATTCTGCGTTCAAAGTCTTTTAATTTCTGTCGTGCAGCTATAATTACATCGGAAGCCTTTTCACATGAATCAAATGAGTTCGTATGACTGCTCCGCCAATGAACTGTCCTTGTATTCCTTGTGTACGCGATAGTACCGCCATCTCTACATGTGTATATCGATATCCCAAGACTTTCGTCACCTTAGTGTTTAAGGTGAAAACTGTAGCGGAAGGCAGAGATTGGAATACATCCAACAGCTAATTAAGGACGTATGGTGCAAATTGAACTCTAATGTGGAGAGGTTGTCATACGGGAGAAAATCGTCTTGGTCCCCGTCAAACCAGTAGGAGACTGACGAGTCAAAAAAAAAAACAATAAAATAATAAAGGACCTATCGTGTTTGCCCGTGATCTCAGAATGAATAAGGTTTCCCAAATTGTTAGCGTACTAACACGGGCTGTAGACCTACAACGTTTCTACTTGGAATGGTGTGCCATTCACAGTGATGCAGTACTACATAAGAACGGTAGTGGAAAGGTCCTGACTTGCTGGGACGGGAGAAGATGTCACGCTTTATCCTTAACAAACAGTTTCAAATCAGACGTGCTTTGCTGCTGTCAGTGGATGCACGTTTGTCTCAACCAGTTTCCGAGCGGTCGGTGCGTAGAGTACTGCATGCTTTATACGCTTGCAGCTGTGTGTCTAGGAGAAGTTCATTGCTCGCAGCGACATACGAAGTTCCACGTTTTCATTGTAGTAAACAATACGAGATCTGGACCTTTACAGTAGCTGAGTGGAAAGGTGCAATGTGGTCGCACGATTCACAAGTTCGCTATCATAAAACGTTGAAACGTGTCAAGTGTACCGAAGTCTCAATAGAGCGTTTAATCCGAAGTGTGTGGAGATTATGTGATATCTGGAGGGTGGTTTTCGTACAATGGATTCATTCAGTTAGGTTACCGTGAGCATTAACCGGGATATTTATTTCAAATTTTCTTCTTCTACACCTTCGTGAAGAGCACGCGGTGTACACGTCTGTCTTCCAAGATGACAACAATCTTCTTCACAAGGTTACACTTATATTTTCCTGGTTTGACGAACAACCAGCCAACCTGTCGCACCTTTATTGGTCCACAGACTCACTCGATCTTAATTCCATAGAATACGTGTAGGAGTATATGGGACACCAAGTGAAACGAAGCAGTCAACTTCCCACAAACTGCTAGCTATACGGGATCTAATCATCAACGAGGGGCTTCAGCTGGAAATGACCTACCTGAAAAAATTTCAGCAACTAATTATTGTTATTTTAAAAAATGTTATTCTTTGTCAAATGCTGCAGATAAAAACAAAACAAAACAACTACAACAAAGATGACAAACGAGAATTGTAAGCTGTACGATCTGTTTTAAAATCTCAAGGAGCAGGTTTTTGAATTTGCAATAAATAAATAAATACTTGAAGTAACTTATGGACTCTGAACCTTCCTGTTGGGTTAAAATGTGTGCTGGCCCGGGACTCGACCTTTGCCTAGCCACGGTATTAATCTGCCATGAAGTTTCATATCAACACACGCACCGCTGCAGAGTGAAAATTAATTCTGGTAACAATGTCCCAGGGTGTGGCTCAGCAGTATCCTATCTCCCACAAGTTTTGAGTAGAACTTCTGCAAAGTTTGTAAAGTAGGAGATAGGTACTGACAGAAGTAAAGCGGTGAGGACGCGTCGTGAATCGTACTCTGGTAGTTCAGTTGGGATAGCACTTGCTCGCGAAAGGCAAAGGCCCCAGGCTCGACTTCCAGTTCGCTCACAGCTTTAAGCTGCCATGAATTTTCATATCAGCGCACTCACCGCCGCAGACTGAAAATTCATTGTTGTGGGCCAGCCGCGGTGGCCGTGCGGTTCTAGGCGCTTCAGTCCGGAACCGCGTGACTGCTACGGTCGCAGGTTCGAATTCTGCCTCGGGCATGGGTGTGTGTGATGTCGTTAGGTTAGCTAGGTTTAAGTAGTTCTACGTTCTGGGGGACTGATGATCTCAGATGTTAAGTTCCATAGTGCTCAGAGCCATTTGAACCATTTCATTGTTGTGGAATTTCTTCCTCGTGAAATTGAAGCCATTATAAAGCCTAGAGGCGCTAAAAGCTCTCCCCCACAGCCCTCCAGCGCCCGGCTTCCCCACACCTTCACCTCCCATAGCACCCTCTACATTACGCCCTTCACCACAACCCCAATACACCGTTAAATGTAAACTTTTACGGCCGGAAATGTCAGTTAATAAAATATACCGGGCTATTATGCCGGTGTCGAATTGACTTCACATTAAAACCAAAGGTTTCGTCCCTATCTGCGGAGGAGGTTTTCAGTGGGAATCATAGCTTCTTGAAAAAAACGTAACATTACGGTACTCTACAAAATCACCCGTAATCTACAGGATAATCTAAAAGTGCCCAAGTATGCTCGAAACCACTGGATAAGGAAGTGTTTATAGGATTTCGTGTAGTTGTGGGGAGGTGTATGTAGGTACTACAAAAAGAACGGTCGCAAAACGACTATAAGAGGACAAGGGCAACTGTTGCTGGACATGCTTTTAGCGAGGAGACCGCTGCATTCATTTTGACAGGACTCAGGTACTGGCAGCCACAAACGGATGTCATTAAAGGCTACACAGAGAGGCCACAGAGACTGTTAAACGCCCAGGAATTTGAGTAGGAATGAGGAGGGCGGAAAATGAGTGACATCTGTATACCTGTGCTGAAGATAAGTAGTAGTCTTTCACAACGGGGAGGCAGCCACAGCGGGCGATGGCAGCCGACAACGGCCAATTGCACTCAGGTATTCAACCGGGGCCAACGAGATATACGGGCCCTGCAAAGCTCTTGTGACGTCACACTAGTCGGTTTGTCTGCCACACTTTGCGGAAGCTCGGCTCCGTGCAGGGCCCACAGGAAATAAATTTTTAACTGGAAACGCACCCGCTAAAGGCCTTAATTTTGTCCTGTGCTATTGAAAGCTTGTATGCACTTGAACACGTAGTCAAGAATTATCAGATTCGTCTGAAATAGTTAACTCGCTCCCCGGCGAAAACGGCTGCTGGCATTTATAAGACGTGCAGAGTCACGTGCGGCGGCCTGTCTTTCTCGTGGGCCTCGATTCAATGCATGTGACGTCACGCCACTGCGCAGGAGCACGTATAAATGGAATTTTGCTGCAGTCAGTAGCGAGACAGAGTGTAAATCAGACAGTGGAAGAAGCCACGATCCCCCCTGAAAATGTCCTCTCCAGGCGGGGAGGAAATGTTGGGTTTTAAAGTGAAATCCGTTCGATCACCGAATAATAGCCCGGAATATTGTTTAACTGTAATCATAAGACAACTCTCTATCAAGAACCACTTCAGGTGCTTCGCTATAGTAACAGCTCGTTATTAATCAGCTTGGCACAGTACTACTTAATGATAAATAAACAGCTACGATATTCTGTACTGTATATTTCCATCGTTTGTTTAACAACAGCATCGGTATTACACTCAATATTCGACTTCTTTTTTCTTGTCATATCCTGCACGTTCCTACCCACCCCTAAGGGCGCAAAGAATACTTTTCTAGACAATAATTTATAACTATAGATTGGAAAAAGCTAATAATTAATTTAAAAAAGATTTAGCGAAAACAGATGATACAATTATTTTAATACTAATTACATTACTGTTGTGGTTGTCGTTCATACAAGTGGGAATTGCCTTGTACGACATTCGTTAGACTTTGTGCAAAATAAGAAACAACATTTTTCACAAAAAAGTAATCGCTACTGACTTTTTTACGCTGTGTTCAGTATCCTTATTTTTCGAATAGTTAAATTATTTTAGACAGTAGCATATAACCTTAGTATATTCATTTGTCTGCGCTACCACTTGTCTAGTTAGGTCTACGTTTCAGAGGGAGGCGTACGGCATTCCGTGCGTTTGAAACTAGTGTTATGAAGCTAGCGGTAAGTGGGACGCAGTGCGAAATCATACGCTCCAGGGTATTGCATAACCGGCTGCTGTATGCTTTATACCCGATCTCCCGAGTAAACCTAAATGTACACACAAGGTAATTTTATGAGAAAATTTCAGCGCTCTGGAAACTCCTCGTCCTGCCAGAAGTGCCGGAGATGCAAGTTAGCGAAATTCCTCGAAACACAGTGGAACTTGGCAGATCCAGCAGGCAAGAATAGGTGAGTATCAGTAACAGCCAGTCGTGAAATAAACGCTAATTTTTCATCATTATAGCGTTTTCAGACAACGCTTCAGCACTGCTGCCCAGTCAACAAAATACGAGCGTATGGAATATCAGTCCAACTGGTTGAGAAGAGTTTTTGACAAATGGAACACAGCATGCCATTCTCAACTGAGAGGAATCTTCAACCATAAAAGCAACTTCGGGCGTGCCCCAAGGGTGTGTTAGAGGACCACTATTTTTCACAATATATGTATATAAATGACCTGTTAGATAACGTAGGAAGCTCCATAAGGCTTTTTACGTATGAGGCTGATGTATAAAGAGAAGTCACAACGTTAGAAAATTGTAGGGAAATGCAGGAAGATCTGAAGAGGATCGACACTTGGCGCAGGGAGTGGGCATTGACCCACGATATAAACAAATGTAACGTACTGCGAAAACATTAACAGATAGACTCATTATTGTACGATTACACAATTGCAGAGCAATCACTGGAAGCAGTTACTTCCAAAAAATATCTAGGAATACGCGCACG
Source organism: Schistocerca nitens (assembly GCF_023898315.1). Lineage (NCBI taxonomy): Eukaryota > Metazoa > Arthropoda > Insecta > Orthoptera > Acrididae > Schistocerca > Schistocerca nitens. The sequence goes on from NC_064618.1 coordinate 653,908,118, forward strand.
GAGCGATTTGCAGTGGAAGAAACACATAAAATTAATCCCAAGTAAGGCAGATGCCGGGCTAAGATTCGTTAGAAAAATACTCAGGAAATAACAGTCCATCAACGAAGGCAGTAATTTACAAACTACTTTTTCGTCCAATACTTGAATACTGGTCGCCAGTGTGGGATCTGTACCCGATATGACTGACAAAGGAAATAAGGAAGATCCAAAGAAGAGCAGCGCGTTTTGTTACAGGTTCATTTACTAAGCGCGAAAGCGTCACGGAGATACTCTGCCAACTCCAGCGGCAGACGCTGCACAAGAGGCGGTCTGCGTCATGGTGTGGTTTACTGTTAACGTTCCGATAGCGTTACTCCTGAAGAGTTAGCAAATGTGTTGGTTCCTCGTATGCATACTTCAAGAAAATTCCATTTAGACTGGAGCCCACAAAGAGACTTACCATCTCTAACGCGAATCATTCGCAACTGAAACAAGGAAAGGGAGAAGTGACACTGGTACACGAATTAACCTCCGCCACGCACCATAAGGCGGCTTCCAGAGTATAGATGTAGTCGTACATGAGAGTACTTTTATTATGAAGTTGTAGTCTTCTGAAACGTTGAGTTACACGGCAAATATCAGATAGTTAGTTGTCTTTCGATGCAAAAATGAGGAAGTATAAAAAACCATAATTTTGGCTATTAATTCGTTGAATTATGAAGTATATAGAAGCTAAGGAGTGAAATTCTTACTGACCAGATGTGAGTGCAATTCTGTTTGAAAGTATTTATTTGTGTATAAATATCAAAAGTTGACTGACACAGGCGTTTATTATGGACTAGTAAAAGTAGGTGCGGAACTTCATGTAATGTTAATTTCTTGTATTTTTCCTGTCTGTGATACGAACTTCGTAATATGTTTTTATGCAATCATCAATACTAGTTAACGGTTTATTTACTGACAACGTATGAAGAAATGTTCAGAATCCTGGCTTGGAAAGCAATAATTTTATGGCATGTAACCACAGTACGATATGCCATGAACGATACTGAGGTCCTTAATATCAGATGCTGCAGCATTATGTGAGTGCATAGTCTTCCCTGCCCAGAGTCAGCTAACGCAAAAGTTTTCTCGGTTTAGAGCAGCGTCAGGTTGTAAAAACGGGTGTAGCTCTATACCTAGAAAACTTTTATTTTAGCAGAGTCATTAGTTTTTACTCGTAATTTTCCTCAGCATTTAGCACGTAAAAGAAAAATAAGACAGCCGCTTTTTTGTAGAAACAAGCAAAGTACGAGTTTCCACGGGTGCAGTTTGTCTGTACATTTACAGATATGACTGCAAAGTAATTGAAGACGGTTCTGAGGTGCTAAAGTATTCGTAGTACTTGATTTCTTATAAATATATTTACCACTATATTCGATACATCTTAAACTTACTTTTGAGTGTTCATGTGAAAACTATTTCCTACCAAACTGATATGTTGCATTCTAGTCCCGCGCAATGCGACCTAATTACTGGGTTATTATTTAGGGAAGGGGATGGGATGTTTGTTTGATCCCGGACGAGACCAAGCGTATGCGATATAATTTGTGGTAACATCTGTGGGAGAAAAAGGTTTGTTTTAAAATGTCCTGTTGTTCTTCCTGCTTGCTCAATAAAACAGTAAATGACTAATGGTGAAGTTATTAACTGTTGCTTCCATCAAAGTTCGAATCGTAAAGCAAGAAAAACAATGTTCATAGGGCTTCCCAAAGCGTGGTTGGATTTCAAAATATTCGCTTTGTCACTGTCCAGGGGCCAAGCAACGCATCCGTTGCGTTTAACCCTGAATGAAAGCACTCACAAGTTTATTAAAACTTTAGGCAGGAATTTGCGATGGAATAATGTTAACTTTTCACAGAATGAATTTATTCCAGAAAAAACAAACTAAACAGCGTTTCACGCTGTTCACCACAATTTATTTTTGAAATAATATTTGTCAGTGCGAGAACCTAAGTAGGTCGACCAACATCACGTGTTCGCATAACCTTTAGCAAAACCACGAAAATTATTCGAAGTGCTTCAGCACATTTCTAAGTTGAAGCTCTGTAACTGTGATATTTTTAAATGCAGGTCACCATCAAAGATAACAACAAATACTTCATAGATGTTTAGACAAAGTCGCTTTACGCAATATTATCCGGAATCCAAACGCTGAACAATGTTTCAAACTTTTTGCGAAATATTTGCAAGTCCCAACCATCCGTTCACGTGACGTGAATTTCTTCCGGGTATAAACAAGGTAAAATTATTTCAGTCCCGACCGAATAGTCGGAAAATATTTCGGTTACACACACTAGATGACTTCCTGCCTCTTATTATTTTTATTATTATTTAATGTTATATTATTCTAGCTTCGGCTAAATGAATCTTTAATTAAATCAAGAAAAATTACGTACTTGAAAAATCATGTAAACATATTTTATAAATATTGAAATTGGAATTTAATTACCACCATCATGGTCCACATTTTTTAGCTAGGCTCCTCTACCGGGATTGTCTGTTGGCGAATATAATTTTGGGACTTGAGTTACGCCTAAAACCTATCGGACATCGTTTTGTGAAAAGTGAAACTTTAGATGCAGGTTCTAGTCTGAAAGCAAACCAAACGTATTACACTGATTGGGGCCGTTAATACGCGATCATTCACTAACAGACATCCCCACACAAAGTAAGCCACATTTAACTATCAAATTCACGAAAAAAGCTGAGGAAAAAAGGTATGATTAGTCGTAATAACAAACACAATGAAATTAAATAGTTACTATTATGTAAAACGAGCAAAAATAACAAAACCTAAACATAACTTTTTTTTACCGTGCCAGACAATGGCTGACCAAGAGGAGAGAGAACAAAAGGTTTCCGGTCCTTCTTCCCTTAAAATTACATAGATAATACAATTACAGAGATATTAATTTCATTGTAATCGCAGTGTATATTAAACAGCGATAAAGTCGTCTCAGCGCTACTGCACGAAAACACAGCCACGAAATCCGCTAACACTTGGGGGCATTACAGTTTCAGCCGTGGGCCGAGATCTGTGAAATGGTCGCCGATAGGGCTACTTATAGGCTCACACCGAATGTGAGTCAAAATAAAGTGTTTCTGACTTTAGAAAACATGTATAAACTATAAATTTAGTATTTTAAAGACACATTACGCATGAATATAGACGTAAATTTTGTCAACTAGTCAACGCCGCTCTAAGTTTTTGTATAGTAGCTTTAATGGTTTCCGCAAAGAATAGTGCTTTTGCTTATGTGGCCACTGCCGTTCGTCGTTATACCACTAATTAAAATTAAACAATTACACATGTTGGTCTCTCCTCTTTTGGACAAAGCAGTTAAACCAATTACAGTTAACCATCGCTAATGACCTCTGTTTACTGATGTTGCAGCTACTTTTACTGTTACATGTCTTATTTTCAGGAGAATTCATTTTTTCATGCGCGGAAAATACATTCTGTCCTGTAGTTTTAAATCCGAAATATTTGCAGAAAATCTATTAAAACAGTTCGATAATGCTCACTGAGCACCATCCATTCACACTATGGTGGTCTGAATCGCTTAAGACACTAGTGAGTTACAAATTTTTAAAGATTATTTTATATTCAAAATATTTAACGTTTAATACATTTCAAAATAAATATCGTAGCGAGGGCGCCTCTTCAGTCACGCACTCGTCTAACTTTTGTCTTTAAAACCATGTTACCGGTTTCTCTGTCACTGCTGTGGTCGAGCTTGTATTTAGCGTTTCCCTTATTTCATGTTTTCTTTATTCAGTTAGATAGGCCAAGGCGGCTACGTTCTTTAATCCATTCAAACTGTCGGGACTTTCACATCGTGTGTTCAAAGCGTCAGGCTAGCTGACCTGTAGTCAGGATTTCTCATACTTTGAGCCCCGCCAGTCATAAACTGTCTAGGTGGAGCCACCTATTGACCAAGCGCAAAGCTCTTTCGGCCTAGTACCGCCCACAACTGTAAAACTTCGCCGTCACAACACCTGCCGATTCGGTTGTTGTTACTGTTGCTACTGCATCTGGTGGGCGCTCAACATCGGGGTCATCAGTGCCCTTACAATGTCTATGTGAGGCAAATGGGGCTTAGCACACAAAATGAGGACAGCCTAAAATACAACATAGGACCACATGCGCCCCCTTGTGCTCTTGCCGACTAGGCTTCTAGTGTTATGACAACATAGTACGCGTGCATGGTCGCGTCTGTTGTCAAAGTTTTTCGTTGGCATTTTCTGCAAGTACCGTCTCAGTAAACAGTGAACCGTATGGCGCACAGCATAGAAGGAAATGTGATTTCAGTGAAGAAAAGATGTTCCTTGCGCTTGTAAAAAGCATATACGGAAACAGCCGTAAATACAGTGTTTCACATATGTGGTTCGTACTTCTCTATTTGGCCGGAATTTAATACAGTAACTAGCGTATAAAAGTTGGGAAATTTGGAGAAAATATGTTAACTATCGTTCTACATATAAAATATAAAGTGGCCAAAGATCGTGAGAAGTTGCTGAATGTGTTGCTCGTCCGTTTCCTGTTGAAGCCTGACGTTGCGACGTTATGTGAAGCCTTCTTGTGCTCGTCCTGTGTGGCGGTTCACGCTTGTGGAAACATTCTATACGCGCTACTGAAGATTCATCCCAGACAGTGTTGGCCTCGGAAACCGGAATTTTTTAATTATCTCGATGTGGTTTGACCCAGGCGTCTGCAACGATTCTCATCCCGCGCTCAATGTCGGTTAATTCGCGGCCTGCCGCCGTCTTTACGTGCCTCCACCTTTACTACACGGAGTTCTGTAATATTCTTCGTTTATGTGGCCATATTGACTTTAGTTTTTTTTATTCGCCTGGAAGGCGGTGCGTGGGTCATCTCCTGTGATCTGCAAAATAGGCCGAATGAAGGAATCGAGTAGGAGCAGGAGAGGTAAAGCACTTCGGTACCGCGTGTAAAGATGTTTACTATAGGCAAAAACAAGCTAATAAATGGTTACATAACTTTGCGATGATGAGCACGTAGGTGCGAAGCCGTATTGTCGTCGTAAGTAGTACAAAGTCTCAATAGCAAGCCAACACACTCTGAAGTTGAAGCGATGTTTCCAGGCCGTCTGCTCTTGATGAAATGGGCAGAAAGCAGAGCGGTGGTCGTTGAGCTCCACAGCGTCGGCTAGAGGGTCGCTGTGGTCGGCGTAGTTCGTCCGCTCTCGTAGTGCCAACCTACGCTCTGGCATGGGAGCTATCGATACCACAGCCGGCCGAAGTGGCCGTGCGGTTCTAGGCGCTACAGTCAGGAGCCGCGAGACCTCTACGGTCGCAGGTTCGAATCCTGCCTCGGGCATGGATGTGTGTGATGTCCCTAGGTTAGTTAGGTTTAAGTAGTTCTAAGTTCTAGGGGACTGATGACCTCAGAAGTTGAGTCCCATAGTGCTCAGAGCCATTTGAACAATTTATCGATACCACAGTTCTATAAATACTGAAAGTAATACACAATAAACAGTTATTCAATTACCAGATAAACACAGGAAATCAGGCACTTTATAAAATAAGTGAACAATCACCAAATTAAAAAATATCTTTTCCTTTCCCAACTTCACTCTCTCTCGTTCTATCTCTCCCGTCGTCTTCCACTGCCACCAGTTCATTCCATCTTTTTCTCCTTACCATTTTTCTCCATCTCATTACCAAATCATTCCCCATTCACTGCTCACTCACCTCCCCCCCTCCCCCGACCGACCCCAAATCCCCCCTAACTATTCTCTATTTAGATCTTCATCACTACTCCCTCATTTATCTTACACATTAAATAAATGAATTATAACAAATTAAATGATCTAGCAACCATATGAGGAATGGCAGAGGAAAAGAATATTTTTAGATCAAAGTAAAACCAACAATTAAACTGGTAATGAGTGAGATGGAAAGAAACTGTAGCGCTGCTATAGTGTGTTGTGTTTCACATCAATAAATGTATAGTTCAGCAATGCAATGTGGGATTAGGCAGAAAACAACTGTGCCAAATGAAGGAATGCCTCAATAACGTGCGCACGGACGAAGTTTCCCGATATAAGCGAAATTCGACAGGAATAACGCAAGAAAAATCGACAGTCCAAAACTTATCTTTCATTACATACCACTGATGATGTTTTTCTTTTAAATAAAATGAAACGAGTTTGGTGACAAAAATTCACATTTTCCTGTAACTGCATAGGCTGATTTAAGATGTGAGAGGCGGTCAGAACATAATGGAACACGTTTTTCTTCTAAAACCAGGTCAGTTTTATTCACGGTTCCAGTAAACTATATTACTGCAAAGTATTGTGGCTGCAAAATCCCATTTTTCAACATACGCTCCATTCAATGCGAAGGCCTCCCGCCACCTCACTGCGAGGGCCTGTATGCCAGCGTGGTACTACTCCAGTGGTCGGCGTCGGAGCCAGCGTCGCGCTGCATCAGTAACTTCCCAATCGTCCAAGTACTGCATTGCATCCCGCAGAGTGCAGCCTTCGTTGGGCCAAACAGATGGAAGGTGCTATATCCAAGCTGTAGGGTGGATGAAGGAGAACAGTCCAATGCAGTTGTGTCCCTGTAGAACTGTACCATGGGAAGCAAGGAGGAAGAGAGTAGTGTTATCGTCCCGTCGACAACGAGATCATTAGAGACGGAGCACAAGCGCGGATGAGAGAAGGATGGGGAAGGAAATCTGCCGCGCCCTTTCAAAGCCACCATCCCGGCATTTGCCTAAAACGATTTAAGGAAATCACGGAAAACCCAAATCAGCATGGCCGGGACGGGTTTGAATCGTCGTCCTCCCGAATGCGAGTCCAGTGTGCTAGCCACTGCACCACTCGCTCGGTCCCAAAGAAGTTTTGTGAGCTCCTCTTGGGTGCGGACTTGTCTCAGGCCTTGTGCTGTCATGGAGAAGGAGAAGTTCGTTTGCACTTTTGTGGTGACAAACGCGCTGAAGTCGTTTCTTCAATTTTCTGAGGCTATCACAATTCAGAGTTGACTGTTGCACCACGACAGAGGACATCAAACAGAATAACCACTTCAGCATCCCAGGAGATCGTCGCCGTGACTTTACTGGCTGAGACTTCGAACCTCTTCGCAGAAGAGGTGGTGTGGCACCATTCATCTATCGCCGTATTGTTTCCGGATCGAAGAGATGGACCCATGTTTCATCGCCAGTGATGAGTTCGAAAAAAAAATTTTCACGATCAGCCTCGTAACTAGCACGCAATTCCGCACAGATGATCCTTCGTTCCTCTTTATAGTCTTCTGATAAGCGACGAGGAATTCAGCGAGCACAAATCTTTCACTACCCGAACTTCAAAATGGTTCAAATGGCTCTAAGCACTATGGGTCTTAACATCTGAGGCCATCAGTCCCCTAGACTTAGAACTACTTAAACATAACTAACCTAAGAACATCACACAAATCCATGCCCGACGTAGGATTCGAACTGCGACCGCGGCAGCAGCGCGGTTCCGGACTGAAGCGCCTAGAACCGCTCGGCCATAGCAGCTGGCCTACCCGAACTGGTGGACGAAAGTCTCAGTACTATCAACAGAAACATCCCATTGTGCAACGAGATGTTTGATTGTGAGCCGTCGATCACTTCGAAAGAGAGTGTCCGCACGTTCCAACACTGCAGGAGTCACAGCTGTGTGCGGCCGGCCGGCAAGCGGGAGATCGGACAGGTTTGCGCGACGCCTCGCCCAACGACTCACCGTGCTGTTTTCACTGCCAGGTCTCCGTAGACTTCCTGCAAGCGTCTATAAACGTCTGCGACGCTCCTGTTTTCCGCCAAAAGAAATGCATGGCAGCTCTCTGCATGGAACGCGCCTCCGTTACAGACGGTGCCGTCACCTATCGGTAATTCATGAAACTTTAGGGTCTGAGGTGGGAATATTTCACAATGTCCCATAACAAATTCCGCATTTTTCAACCGAAATTGGCTGAGAAAAAAATGTGTTGCATTGCTTAATGAACGCCGTTCGTACCTTTTGCAAGTCTGTGACAAACTGCTCAGACATCACGTCTACGCTCTCGCTAAACAGCGCATTTGACCACAACGGTTTCAAACATGGCACTTCTTACAGTGTAATAACCCCTCTCCTGACATCGAGAAGATGCTGACGCAAACGCCCATCCCTGACATCTACGTTAAGACTATGGATGATTTCCTTTACCAGAGGACCTTCCTCGTTGCTCAGCGCGGGAAGCGCTCCAGTTTACGCCACATGTCGATGGGTACCCCTCAGGACTGTGTGCTGTCCCCTCTTCTTTTTAATATCTAGGTCAATGACATGCCCTTCCTCCGTCACTGCCATTGGCGCAATACGCTGATGACACGGCGCTTTATACGACGGCCGCAATCCTGATTAACTCATTGCTCTCTTCCAAAGGCAAGTGGACGCAACAGTCACCTGCTGCCGCTCCAATAAAATGCCGCCAAAACCGTGGCTGTATAGTTCACTAAACAGCGCCCTATACTCCGAAACAACATTTCAATCGGCGGCCTCCAGATCCCGTGGGCCCAAGCTATCAAGTATCTCGGGGTCTGGTTGGATAAGAAACTTTCCTTCCACAGCCACGCAGAATACGTCCCCCATAAACGGTTAAAGTTGGCAAAGGCCTTGTACCCACTCTTCTCTAGCCGAGAGCTGAATTTAGATACCAAGCTCCGACTGTATCACTCCGTTGTCCTACCCTCACTAACGTATGGTTCCTCTGCGTGGGCCACGATTAGTAAGTCCCTGATGCTGACGCTCCAGCGCCTACAGAGTAAAGTTCTCAGGTGGAGTCTTCACGCCCCTCCGCTCACCAGGATTGTCACTCTGCATGAGGAGACAAATACAGCTCTTCTCAAGACGGCCATTCGCCGTAAGGCTCGCCAACTGTAAAGAAAAGTGGACGTCCTCCTTGAGACTGTCGCTCGACTACAAACTATCGGCACCACAGTTCCACGGCGCTGGCACCGACACCCCGTTCCGCTCACCATCCTGGAGGACTCGGATTCGGGCTATGGCTGACGATAGGCCAAATACGACCGCGTTTTTCTGCCTGTTTCGTACAGTCACTAGCAGTGGCCTGATGGCGTCCAGCCACTTTTCTCCTTACCATAGAGTTGGCGCATTTATGCACTCCTCCTCTGTCCTTCCACCGTCGGAGGGTGGCAAGGAGCTTAAAGCTCCACCGCCACACCTTCAAAGTGCTATGCTCGGCTGTTATTCATTCGTTGCTTTGAGTCTCCTCTTACTCGTCCACCGAGACAGTTGGACCGGATCTGAACCGGTGACGCTGTGTATTAGTAACCTGCCACAAAAAAATCCTGATATCGACCACACCATTTAGAAATACAGTAGATGCGGAACTCTTAAAGCCAGTGCTCTATTTCAGGTGCAAATTAATAAGCTGTAACGGACTGCTCCACTTACATGTAGTACATAATGACAACGACTGTTTCTTCGCACCGGTCACGTGACTTTAGTATATTTTTCAAAGTTCAGCACGGCAGAGGTAATGACACGGACGGCCTAAATATATATCTATCGTTTAAGTCATCATCATCACGATTATGACGGTTTCAATATCCCAGAATTGATTCATGAATGAAGTGGACCGTCCACCGAGGCGCTACAGTCAGGAGCCGCGAGACCTCTACGGTCGCAGGTTCGAATCCTGCCTCGGGCATGGATGTGTGTGATGTCCCTAGGTTAGTTAGGTTTAAGTAGTTCTAAGTTCTAGGGGACTGATGACCTCAGAAGTTGAGTCCCATAGTGCTCAGAGCCATTTGAACAATTTATCGATACCACAGTTCTATAAATACTGAAAGTAATACACAATAAACAGTTATTCAATTACCAGATAAACACAGGAAATCAGGCACTTTATAAAATAAGTGAACAATCACCAAATTAAAAAATATCTTTTCCTTTCCCAACTTCACTCTCTCTCGTTCTATCTCTCCCGTCGTCTTCCACTGCCACCAGTTCATTCCATCTTTTTCTCCTTACCATTTTTCTCCATCTCATTACCAAATCATTCCCCATTCACTGCTCACTCACCTCCCCCCCTCCCCCGACCGACCCCAAATCCCCCCTAACTATTCTCTATTTAGATCTTCATCACTACTCCCTCATTTATCTTACACATTAAATAAATGAATTATAACAAATTAAATGATCTAGCAACCATATGAGGAATGGCAGAGGAAAAGAATATTTTTAGATCAAAGTAAAACCAACAATTAAACTGGTAATGAGTGAGATGGAAAGAAACTGTAGCGCTGCTATAGTGTGTTGTGTTTCACATCAATAAATGTATAGTTCAGCAATGCAATGTGGGATTAGGCAGAAAACAACTGTGCCAAATGAAGGAATGCCTCAATAACGTGCGCACGGACGAAGTTTCCCGATATAAGCGAAATTCGACAGGAATAACGCAAGAAAAATCGACAGTCCAAAACTTATCTTTCATTACATACCACTGATGATGTTTTTCTTTTAAATAAAATGAAACGAGTTTGGTGACAAAAATTCACATTTTCCTGTAACTGCATAGGCTGATTTAAGATGTGAGAGGCGGTCAGAACATAATGGAACACGTTTTTCTTCTAAAACCAGGTCAGTTTTATTCACGGTTCCAGTAAACTATATTACTGCAAAGTATTGTGGCTGCAAAATCCCATTTTTCAACATACGCTCCATTCAATGCGAAGGCCTCCCGCCACCTCACTGCGAGGGCCTGTATGCCAGCGTGGTACTACTCCAGTGGTCGGCGTCGGAGCCAGCGTCGCGCTGCATCAGTAACTTCCCAATCGTCCAAGTACTGCATTGCATCCCGCAGAGTGCAGCCTTCGTTGGGCCAAACAGATGGAAGGTGCTATATCCAAGCTGTAGGGTGGATGAAGGAGAACAGTCCAATGCAGTTGTGTCCCTGTAGAACTGTACCATGGGAAGCAAGGAGGAAGAGAGTAGTGTTATCGTCCCGTCGACAACGAGATCATTAGAGACGGAGCACAAGCGCGGATGAGAGAAGGATGGGGAAGGAAATCTGCCGCGCCCTTTCAAAGCCACCATCCCGGCATTTGCCTAAAACGATTTAAGGAAATCACGGAAAACCCAAATCAGCATGGCCGGGACGGGTTTGAATCGTCGTCCTCCCGAATGCGAGTCCAGTGTGCTAGCCACTGCACCACTCGCTCGGTCCCAAAGAAGTTTTGTGAGCTCCTCTTGGGTGCGGACTTGTCTCAGGCCTTGTGCTGTCATGGAGAAGGAGAAGTTCGTTTGCACTTTTGTGGTGACAAACGCGCTGAAGTCGTTTCTTCAATTTTCTGAGGCTATCACAATTCAGAGTTGACTGTTGCACCACGACAGAGGACATCAAACAGAATAACCACTTCAGCATCCCAGGAGATCGTCGCCGTGACTTTACTGGCTGAGACTTCGAACCTCTTCGCAGAAGAGGTGGTGTGGCACCATTCATCTATCGCCGTATTGTTTCCGGATCGAAGAGATGGACCCATGTTTCATCGCCAGTGATGAGTTCGAAAAAAAAATTTTCACGATCAGCCTCGTAACTAGCACGCAATTCCGCACAGATGATCCTTCGTTCCTCTTTATAGTCTTCTGATAAGCGACGAGGAATTCAGCGAGCACAAATCTTTCACTACCCGAACTTCAAAATGGTTCAAATGGCTCTAAGCACTATGGGTCTTAACATCTGAGGCCATCAGTCCCCTAGACTTAGAACTACTTAAACATAACTAACCTAAGAACATCACACAAATCCATGCCCGACGTAGGATTCGAACTGCGACCGCGGCAGCAGCGCGGTTCCGGACTGAAGCGCCTAGAACCGCTCGGCCATAGCAGCTGGCCTACCCGAACTGGTGGACGAAAGTCTCAGTACTATCAACAGAAACATCCCATTGTGCAACGAGATGTTTGATTGTGAGCCGTCGATCACTTCGAAAGAGAGTGTCCGCACGTTCCAACACTGCAGGAGTCACAGCTGTGTGCGGCCGGCCGGCAAGCGGGAGATCGGACAGGTTTGCGCGACGCCTCGCCCAACGACTCACCGTGCTGTTTTCACTGCCAGGTCTCCGTAGACTTCCTGCAAGCGTCTATAAACGTCTGCGACGCTCCTGTTTTCCGCCAAAAGAAATGCATGGCAGCTCTCTGCATGGAACGCGCCTCCGTTACAGACGGTGCCGTCACCTATCGGTAATTCATGAAACTTTAGGGTCTGAGGTGGGAATATTTCACAATGTCCCATAACAAATTCCGCATTTTTCAACCGAAATTGGCTGAGAAAAAAATGTGTTGCATTGCTTAATGAACGCCGTTCGTACCTTTTGCAAGTCTGTGACAAACTGCTCAGACATCACGTCTACGCTCTCGCTAAACAGCGCATTTGACCACAACGGTTTCAAACATGGCACTTCTTACAGTGTAATAACCCCTCTCCTGACATCGAGAAGATGCTGACGCAAACGCCCATCCCTGACATCTACGTTAAGACTATGGATGATTTCCTTTACCAGAGGACCTTCCTCGTTGCTCAGCGCGGGAAGCGCTCCAGTTTACGCCACATGTCGATGGGTACCCCTCAGGACTGTGTGCTGTCCCCTCTTCTTTTTAATATCTAGGTCAATGACATGCCCTTCCTCCGTCACTGCCATTGGCGCAATACGCTGATGACACGGCGCTTTATACGACGGCCGCAATCCTGATTAACTCATTGCTCTCTTCCAAAGGCAAGTGGACGCAACAGTCACCTGCTGCCGCTCCAATAAAATGCCGCCAAAACCGTGGCTGTATAGTTCACTAAACAGCGCCCTATACTCCGAAACAACATTTCAATCGGCGGCCTCCAGATCCCGTGGGCCCAAGCTATCAAGTATCTCGGGGTCTGGTTGGATAAGAAACTTTCCTTCCACAGCCACGCAGAATACGTCCCCCATAAACGGTTAAAGTTGGCAAAGGCCTTGTACCCACTCTTCTCTAGCCGAGAGCTGAATTTAGATACCAAGCTCCGACTGTATCACTCCGTTGTCCTACCCTCACTAACGTATGGTTCCTCTGCGTGGGCCACGATTAGTAAGTCCCTGATGCTGACGCTCCAGCGCCTACAGAGTAAAGTTCTCAGGTGGAGTCTTCACGCCCCTCCGCTCACCAGGATTGTCACTCTGCATGAGGAGACAAATACAGCTCTTCTCAAGACGGCCATTCGCCGTAAGGCTCGCCAACTGTAAAGAAAAGTGGACGTCCTCCTTGAGACTGTCGCTCGACTACAAACTATCGGCACCACAGTTCCACGGCGCTGGCACCGACACCCCGTTCCGCTCACCATCCTGGAGGACTCGGATTCGGGCTATGGCTGACGATAGGCCAAATACGACCGCGTTTTTCTGCCTGTTTCGTACAGTCACTAGCAGTGGCCTGATGGCGTCCAGCCACTTTTCTCCTTACCATAGAGTTGGCGCATTTATGCACTCCTCCTCTGTCCTTCCACCGTCGGAGGGTGGCAAGGAGCTTAAAGCTCCACCGCCACACCTTCAAAGTGCTATGCTCGGCTGTTATTCATTCGTTGCTTTGAGTCTCCTCTTACTCGTCCACCGAGACAGTTGGACCGGATCTGAACCGGTGACGCTGTGTATTAGTAACCTGCCACAAAAAAATCCTGATATCGACCACACCATTTAGAAATACAGTAGATGCGGAACTCTTAAAGCCAGTGCTCTATTTCAGGTGCAAATTAATAAGCTGTAACGGACTGCTCCACTTACATGTAGTACATAATGACAACGACTGTTTCTTCGCACCGGTCACGTGACTTTAGTATATTTTTCAAAGTTCAGCACGGCAGAGGTAATGACACGGACGGCCTAAATATATATCTATCGTTTAAGTCATCATCATCACGATTATGACGGTTTCAATATCCCAGAATTGATTCATGAATGAAGTGGACCGTCCACCGAGGCGCTACAGTCAGGAGCCGCGAGACCTCTACGGTCGCAGGTTCGAATCCTGCCTCGGGCATGGATGTGTGTGATGTCCCTAGGTTAGTTAGGTTTAAGTAGTTCTAAGTTCTAGGGGACTGATGACCTCAGAAGTTGAGTCCCATAGTGCTCAGAGCCATTTGAACAATTTATCGATACCACAGTTCTATAAATACTGAAAGTAATACACAATAAACAGTTATTCAATTACCAGATAAACACAGGAAATCAGGCACTTTATAAAATAAGTGAACAATCACCAAATTAAAAAATATCTTTTCCTTTCCCAACTTCACTCTCTCTCGTTCTATCTCTCCCGTCGTCTTCCACTGCCACCAGTTCATTCCATCTTTTTCTCCTTACCATTTTTCTCCATCTCATTACCAAATCATTCCCCATTCACTGCTCACTCACCTCCCCCCCTCCCCCGACCGACCCCAAATCCCCCCTAACTATTCTCTATTTAGATCTTCATCACTACTCCCTCATTTATCTTACACATTAAATAAATGAATTATAACAAATTAAATGATCTAGCAACCATATGAGGAATGGCAGAGGAAAAGAATATTTTTAGATCAAAGTAAAACCAACAATTAAACTGGTAATGAGTGAGATGGAAAGAAACTGTAGCGCTGCTATAGTGTGTTGTGTTTCACATCAATAAATGTATAGTTCAGCAATGCAATGTGGGATTAGGCAGAAAACAACTGTGCCAAATGAAGGAATGCCTCAATAACGTGCGCACGGACGAAGTTTCCCGATATAAGCGAAATTCGACAGGAATAACGCAAGAAAAATCGACAGTCCAAAACTTATCTTTCATTACATACCACTGATGATGTTTTTCTTTTAAATAAAATGAAACGAGTTTGGTGACAAAAATTCACATTTTCCTGTAACTGCATAGGCTGATTTAAGATGTGAGAGGCGGTCAGAACATAATGGAACACGTTTTTCTTCTAAAACCAGGTCAGTTTTATTCACGGTTCCAGTAAACTATATTACTGCAAAGTATTGTGGCTGCAAAATCCCATTTTTCAACATACGCTCCATTCAATGCGAAGGCCTCCCGCCACCTCACTGCGAGGGCCTGTATGCCAGCGTGGTACTACTCCAGTGGTCGGCGTCGGAGCCAGCGTCGCGCTGCATCAGTAACTTCCCAATCGTCCAAGTACTGCATTGCATCCCGCAGAGTGCAGCCTTCGTTGGGCCAAACAGATGGAAGGTGCTATATCCAAGCTGTAGGGTGGATGAAGGAGAACAGTCCAATGCAGTTGTGTCCCTGTAGAACTGTACCATGGGAAGCAAGGAGGAAGAGAGTAGTGTTATCGTCCCGTCGACAACGAGATCATTAGAGACGGAGCACAAGCGCGGATGAGAGAAGGATGGGGAAGGAAATCTGCCGCGCCCTTTCAAAGCCACCATCCCGGCATTTGCCTAAAACGATTTAAGGAAATCACGGAAAACCCAAATCAGCATGGCCGGGACGGGTTTGAATCGTCGTCCTCCCGAATGCGAGTCCAGTGTGCTAGCCACTGCACCACTCGCTCGGTCCCAAAGAAGTTTTGTGAGCTCCTCTTGGGTGCGGACTTGTCTCAGGCCTTGTGCTGTCATGGAGAAGGAGAAGTTCGTTTGCACTTTTGTGGTGACAAACGCGCTGAAGTCGTTTCTTCAATTTTCTGAGGCTATCACAATTCAGAGTTGACTGTTGCACCACGACAGAGGACATCAAACAGAATAACCACTTCAGCATCCCAGGAGATCGTCGCCGTGACTTTACTGGCTGAGACTTCGAACCTCTTCGCAGAAGAGGTGGTGTGGCACCATTCATCTATCGCCGTATTGTTTCCGGATCGAAGAGATGGACCCATGTTTCATCGCCAGTGATGAGTTCGAAAAAAAAATTTTCACGATCAGCCTCGTAACTAGCACGCAATTCCGCACAGATGATCCTTCGTTCCTCTTTATAGTCTTCTGATAAGCGACGAGGAATTCAGCGAGCACAAATCTTTCACTACCCGAACTTCAAAATGGTTCAAATGGCTCTAAGCACTATGGGTCTTAACATCTGAGGCCATCAGTCCCCTAGACTTAGAACGACTTAAACATAACTAACCTAAGAACATCACACAAATCCATGCCCGACGTAGGATTCGAACTGCGACCGCGGCAGCAGCGCGGTTCCGGACTGAAGCGCCTAGAACCGCTCGGCCATAGCAGCTGGCCTACCCGAACTGGTGGACGAAAGTCTCAGTACTATCAACAGAAACATCCCATTGTGCAACGAGATGTTTGATTGTGAGCCGTCGATCACTTCGAAAGAGAGTGTCCGCACGTTCCAACACTGCAGGAGTCACAGCTGTGTGCGGCCGGCCGGCAAGCGGGAGATCGGACAGGTTTGCGCGACGCCTCGCCCAACGACTCACCGTGCTGTTTTCACTGCCAGGTCTCCGTAGACTTCCTGCAAGCGTCTATAAACGTCTGCGACGCTCCTGTTTTCCGCCAAAAGAAATGCATGGCAGCTCTCTGCATGGAACGCGCCTCCGTTACAGACGGTGCCGTCACCTATCGGTAATTCATGAAACTTTAGGGTCTGAGGTGGGAATATTTCACAATGTCCCATAACAAATTCCGCATTTTTCAACCGAAATTGGCTGAGAAAAAAATGTGTTGCATTGCTTAATGAACGCCGTTCGTACCTTTTGCAAGTCTGTGACAAACTGCTCAGACATCACGTCTACGCTCTCGCTAAACAGCGCATTTGACCACAACGGTTTCAAACATGGCACTTCTTACAGTGTAATAACCCCTCTCCTGACATCGAGAAGATGCTGACGCAAACGCCCATCCCTGACATCTACGTTAAGACTATGGATGATTTCCTTTACCAGAGGACCTTCCTCGTTGCTCAGCGCGGGAAGCGCTCCAGTTTACGCCACATGTCGATGGGTACCCCTCAGGACTGTGTGCTGTCCCCTCTTCTTTTTAATATCTAGGTCAATGACATGCCCTTCCTCCGTCACTGCCATTGGCGCAATACGCTGATGACACGGCGCTTTATACGACGGCCGCAATCCTGATTAACTCATTGCTCTCTTCCAAAGGCAAGTGGACGCAACAGTCACCTGCTGCCGCTCCAATAAAATGCCGCCAAAACCGTGGCTGTATAGTTCACTAAACAGCGCCCTATACTCCGAAACAACATTTCAATCGGCGGCCTCCAGATCCCGTGGGCCCAAGCTATCAAGTATCTCGGGGTCTGGTTGGATAAGAAACTTTCCTTCCACAGCCACGCAGAATACGTCCCCCATAAACGGTTAAAGTTGGCAAAGGCCTTGTACCCACTCTTCTCTAGCCGAGAGCTGAATTTAGATACCAAGCTCCGACTGTATCACTCCGTTGTCCTACCCTCACTAACGTATGGTTCCTCTGCGTGGGCCACGATTAGTAAGTCCCTGATGCTGACGCTCCAGCGCCTACAGAGTAAAGTTCTCAGGTGGAGTCTTCACGCCCCTCCGCTCACCAGGATTGTCACTCTGCATGAGGAGACAAATACAGCTCTTCTCAAGACGGCCATTCGCCGTAAGGCTCGCCAACTGTAAAGAAAAGTGGACGTCCTCCTTGAGACTGTCGCTCGACTACAAACTATCGGCACCACAGTTCCACGGCGCTGGCACCGACACCCCGTTCCGCTCACCATCCTGGAGGACTCGGATTCGGGCTATGGCTGACGATAGGCCAAATACGACCGCGTTTTTCTGCCTGTTTCGTACAGTCACTAGCAGTGGCCTGATGGCGTCCAGCCACTTTTCTCCTTACCATAGAGTTGGCGCATTTATGCACTCCTCCTCTGTCCTTCCACCGTCGGAGGGTGGCAAGGAGCTTAAAGCTCCACCGCCACACCTTCAAAGTGCTATGCTCGGCTGTTATTCATTCGTTGCTTTGAGTCTCCTCTTACTCGTCCACCGAGACAGTTGGACCGGATCTGAACCGGTGACGCTGTGTATTAGTAACCTGCCACAAAAAAATCCTGATATCGACCACACCATTTAGAAATACAGTAGATGCGGAACTCTTAAAGCCAGTGCTCTATTTCAGGTGCAAATTAATAAGCTGTAACGGACTGCTCCACTTACATGTAGTACATAATGACAACGACTGTTTCTTCGCACCGGTCACGTGACTTTAGTATATTTTTCAAAGTTCAGCACGGCAGAGGTAATGACACGGACGGCCTAAATATATATCTATCGTTTAAGTCATCATCATCACGATTATGACGGTTTCAATATCCCAGAATTGATTCATGAATGAAGTGGACCGTTACCTTAATAGAGATTTCTGAAAGAACCATGTGGAGTAGAGAGATATTTATATCTGTAAAATACACTGAAGTATTAAGATGGCATTGCCATCTGTGGCTAATTACAAACTTCTTAAAATGAGGCGAAACCGATTTGCTTGTATTCAGAGTCGCATTTCCGATGACACTGGAGATGCGAAAGCAAGCTGCGGATTATTTGATTTCGTAAGTTGGCGGCCTGCCCAACCGAGAGCCCGATTTGGCATCGCCAGGCCCCGAGTGGATTCATTAATTAAAGTAGGATAACGAAGGCACTGTCGAAACGCGATTACTTTAATTAATCTCATTGTCTCGAATAAAGCTGTTTCCTGACGTCTCCTTATCCGAGGGTTTAGAAACACGGCCTCCAGTTTGGCGCTGTCGTTCGGAAAGCAAAAATTCATTAAATTAGGGAAGAAACGCTGCATCCAGCCGAAAGCAAATCTCCGTAATTAGGGCACGTCTAGATTACTGCTGTTTGCCAGGGAAGCGTGTCTGATGGCGTCAACGACTAGTCGATTCGCAAACGATTGCTTCTCGCCTCTGACAAACACTTACCTCGACCAGTATACAAACTGTGACTTTTCTGTGACAATTGCCACCGGTTTTAAAATAATTTTTAAATCAGAATGTGTGCTTTCACGACATGGTACCACTTCATTTGCATGCTGATATACACTGAAGCGCCAAACAAACTGGTATAGGCACGCTTATTCAAATACAGAGATATGTAAACAGGCAGAATACGGCGCAAATCTCCGACATCGTTATGGCCGGAAAAAGATCGTGCAAGAAAGGGAGCAACGACGACTGAAGCGAATCGAATCGTTCAGCGTGACAGTTGTGCAAACCGTTCCACAAATTGCTGCAGATTTCAATTCTGGGCCATCAACGAGGAGCAGCGTGCGATCCATTCACCGAAACGTCATCGATATGGGTTTTCAGAGACGAAGGCCCACTCGTGTACCATTTATGACTGCCTCGCCTGGGCCCGTCAACACCGTCATTGGACTATTGATGACTGGAAACATGTTGACTGGTCGGACACGTCTCGTTTCAAATTGTATCGGGCAGACGCACGTGTACGGGTATGACACATTCTCGTGAATCCGTACACCCTGCATGTCAGCAGTGGACTGTTCGAGCTGGTGGAGGCTCTGTAAAGGTGTGGGCGTGTGCAGTTGGAGTGATATGGACCCCTGATACTGTAACGCCCCAAGGACAGAAAACCCCAACTAACAAACTTTGTGGAAACTTAAAGTAGGAAAGCGAGTTATCTTGATAGTGACGGCAACTATTGACGATAAAATCTACACTGGTAATATTTTGATTAACACCTATATCATTCATATACTGAGAATAGCATACAAAAAGGGGAGATAAAAGGAAAGGATTATCATAGATTCTTTATCAAACACCTATAGAATAGATTCAAAATCATATGAAAGAAGATTAAATCCAAGAAAGTAATTCAGTCAAAGATAACATTTACCATGGAAGAGAGTTGTAGCCGCATCGAGAAGGAAATTCGATGGATCTACAATGCAACTCGGATATGGAAATGTTCAGTTAGTTAGTTGCTCTTGAGTCGCTCTAGAGTACCTTTGTGATAGTTGTCTGGACGCAATCGCTATTAGATTGTTTCAGTTTTGGAAGTTTGATAATTCGTGAGGTAGAGACTGAAGTATTGTTCAGTCATTCGACTGATGAAAGTTAATCTTTACCGTTCTCATCGCGACGGTATAGTAAGACGAGTGTTAGACTTCAATTGAGTGATATTAGTTTATTGGACTTAGCCTTCGAACTGATGAACAGTTACAAACTTTGAGAGCAATGGATCAACGACAGAAAAACAAAATGAAGACACGAAGAAAGACAAGTACGCCGATTAGTCAAAAGTTGTTGTCAGCGTCACGATTACTGAACTGAAGTTAATCTTGAATGACATATAGGTGTGCGTGTGTTGTAGGGACAAACAATTAATTACCGAAAGAACAATAAAATCTGAATCAAAAGAGAAATCTTACGTGTTGCCTAACTCTTTAAACATTTTTAGTGACTAAGTGAGTACATGAATAATGGACAGTGAAGAGTGATTGGTTTAAACCAGTACCACGGCGTATTAAAAAAAAATTACTCCAGCAGAAACATCTCTGGAGTTACGTCGGACCGTTGTTAACAACTGGACGTAGCAATGGCATAGCAACGGAATAGTAGACAGAAAAATTTCATCCTCGTTATGTATGATGTGAAAAACGACCGTAATGATGAAATCAAGAATCGAGATTTTATTTCATCACGGAACTAACTGGGCATAAAAATAAAATTAAACGATTGAGTTTACCAGTTCGCACAAGCTGAGAAGACTGTTGCGGACAGATAACAGAATATTTCTAAACCACGCTAGGAGTTGTGTTCTCAAGAGAGTTACAGGTGCTGTTCCACGTCACACCGACTGGGACAACATCGTTACGAGTCGCTTCTCCTCCCGGCGAGTGAAGAAGGAGGGAAGGGACGTCACAATACGTCTAGATACGACTCTGACAGGTAACACGTACGTAAGCATCTTGTCAGATCACCTGCATCCATTCATGTTATTGTGCATTTCGATGGACTTGGGAAATTCCAGCAGGACAGTGCGACACCCCACATATCCAAAATTGCTGCAGAGCGGCTCCAAGAACACTCCTCCGAGTCAAATACTTCCGCTGGCCAGTAAACTCCCCACACATGAACATTATTGAGCATATCTGGGATGCCTTGCATCGTGCTGTTCAGAAGAGATCTCCACCCCCTGATACTCTTACGGATTTATGGACAACTCTAAAGGATTCACGGTGTCAGTTCCCTCCAGCACTAATTCAGACATTGTTCGAGTCCATGCCACGTCGTGTTGCCGCACTTCTGCGAGCTCAGGGAGTCCTACACGGTATTAAGCAGGTATACCAGTTTCTTTGGCTATTCAGTGCCATAGTGTCTCATTTTCTTTGCCAATTATCTGTGTTTATGCATAACGTGTTTTTTATGTCGCGATGCTTTCGACTACGGTTGGTCAGCAGATCCGCTCATCCGCACTACTGCCGTTGGAGTTGACGAGCAGTCGGAGGCCGGCTGATGTGAGCTGTCACTCGGGGGCGGGCACGGGCTGACAGTAGCGATTGGCCTGCTATTCAACCTACAGGTTTTTGAAACATAAAAACTGAAGTCTCCGTCGGTATAAAGAGGTGGATAAACACTCTACGGCACATCAAACACTATAGAAGGATCAAAACAAATGTAATTATTTACAATGTATATAGAGGGTGAACAAAAAAATGCCACACTTGGCAGTCAGCATGCGATTCATAAGAGCCAGCTCAAGACAGAAGTATATCTAGTAAAACCTAGTCCAGACAATAGGTTCAATAGAAACGTGATTAAAAAAAACCAGGCTCCCACAACACTTGATTGTGTCCGACTTGGCCAAGACCTGGTGGCATGAACTTTGCGTTGTGGCAGAGCTCTCCCATTAGCTCAATGATACGAGATAAATCTGTCGGGAATGGATAGGCAGACTCGCTGAAGTTCGAGTTGCGTTCGCGCCGAACTTCTTTAAAGGATCAAATTGTATCCAATTCACACCACTACAGTGCGTTTCTTTCTGTTACTGTTAACTTTTAAAAAAAACAGTCGTAAACGACCATTCTGTTTCGTCCATGACACAAATAAAGTCAACAGAAAATAATATTGGAACAGTTATATCGTCTATATAACAATAATAAGTAGGCTACACTAAGTTGCACAGTATACTCGTAGTACGCACAATAATTCACGGAGTCGGTATTTACAATTATGAGCAACATACACTTAGGACGTGTCCTACGTTAGCGACAAGAAGCGAGCACCAGCGCGCGACAGCTTCTGGCGACAAAACATAACTACAGGCGTAGTTATGGAAGTGTCCTACGTGAGCGACATCTGTGTCGCTGCCTGTCTCCGCTGCAACTAGCAAGGTTTGAATTCAAACGTGTTTGAATCTTGTCGCTGGAGCACGCGCGACACAGAATCATAGCCACGTGTCTTCTGGGCAAAGCAATGGAGCGGAAACGACGGCAGCCATGAATTACTTAACATCCTATTTCAAGAAAACTATTCGGTAAAAAAATTTGATTCTTCTGCAACCTATAGCTTGATATCCTTACATGTGAAAGGTCAGAATTTATTTTCGTTATTCATCAAAGTTACTGTGCTGCACGAAATTGAGTACATGGCTGCACGAAATTTTTAAGAACTTGCAGAGGTAAAATCACATTGTGTAGACTTTCCGTATAGTTCATTTAAGGCCATACATTATTGCGTATGAAATGTAACCAATATATCTAAATTATATTTAAAGTTGAGACCGGAATCTCTTTTCATTCTTGAAATATTGGTTGTTATATCCGCGGAAGGGTCGCTCGAGGCACGTCCGAACCTTTCCTGCGCTTCGGGAATCAAGTGGTCGTAAAAATCGTCGTATGTCAGAAAAGGTTCAAGATATCAGAACGACGAATTTTGGAAATGACAGCACGCAGAAAGGACTTTTTTATCATATGATTAACACTCGATACGTTTTCGTAAACGCGTGAGCAGAGGGAAAACAAGACTCCCTATAACTTACACCATGATGTTTTCTCCAAATTTTCATAGCCAAAGAAAGGGAGAGAAACAGGTAAACAGGGTATCAAAGTGACCAGCATGGGGTCTAGTTTGGCATGAAAATATTTAACTGCTTGAAAGTAATCAGGGTAATGAAAGAAAACTTAATTAATAAGCTGAGGAAAAATTCAAATATTTCACAAAAAGCTGCTGTGAATGAAGTGTCAAAAATGTCATCTGTTCAAGACCTAGCTATTTAGCACATAAAAAGATACATTGATGCGGTATTTAAATGTCAAAAAGGCTTTCTTCGAATTAAGCACGTTAGGAAGGTAAATGAGGAGTCAGTAAGATCATGCTCTCTGAATAAAACTTGAAATTCAAAAATGGGAGAAATCAGTCAAATATTTTATGAAATGATTTGTGTAAAAGAAACAAGTAGATCAGAGAAACGTTCTACATGCCTTTAAATGATGCTCGAAATCATGAACAGAAAATGAGGTCCACCAAACGTTTCCCTAATATTTTTTATTTCGTCATTTTAGATAAATCATTACATAAAACATTTGACTTTCTTTTCAAAAATTTTGTAAGCTTTACTTTTACAGACTATTTAGAGTAATTCAAACGCTTGGCCTTAACACTGACTGCTTATGAATTACGTTCGCAACATCAAATATCTGTAAAATTTCATGGTTCATTGTAATTTTTTAGGAATTAAATGTGTGTGATATACTAGGATAGGTGTGAAGATCAAGTTCTTTGGCAAGATCTTAAAAATGTGCTTAGCGACACCGTGTAAACAGTATACACAAAACTTAGTGTACAGAATCGTAAGTGAGTCAGTAAAAGTATAATAATAGGCGGAAATGGAACACGTGACCTTCTCCTCACACATAATTATGAACTATATACGCTATCCCTACCCCACAGCTAGCTGTTGCTCTTTGCTATCAATCTGCGTTCTTATGTTTGTGTTTAGCGTAGTTAGTCATGTAATAGTCATTCCTCCGAATTTATTGGCTGTTAAAAGTTCTTGATCATGTACAAAGATATTCGTATTTAATTTATTGATGAGATAGTCGAATGCTCCTCTGCTCATTCACGTGTATTCGAAGACCTTGCCTGGTGATCTTCGTAGTTGACGATTCTTATGAAATTCTCCATGGAGATTCCTCCCTTTGTAAATTTCATACCCAGCATTCATTTTAGCTTTGTTTTCTTAAGTAAACCTAATTCTGTAGCCTTACTCTCCAGCTACAATATTCTACAAATCAAGGACGCCGTTTTATAGAAACAGCTGGTTGGATCTAAGCAGCCATCTTGTAGCGTGACATGGTCGCTCACACGCAGGACAGCCAAGGTTTTCGCCTATTGTTGCTGCTTGTCGCTGGATTGTCACGTATCCAGAAGTCGCTCGCTTTTGTCGCTCACGTAGGACACGGCCTTAGAGAAGATGTTCAAAGCGACCACCTTGCATTTTCGAACACTTCGCCTTTCGCTGGACACTAGGCATCCATAACTGCCGAAAAGGCATGCACACGAGCTTTTCGGTCGTGTACATCCATGGGTGGAGTACTATAAACTTGTTCCTTTAAGCGTCCCCACAAATATAAATCTAGTGGGTTAAGGTCCGGGGACGTGGAAGCCAGAACTCTGGATCTCCACGACCAAGCCATTTCCCTGGAAACGCTTCCTTTCAATACTTATTCACATTCATTCCGTAAGTGCGGCGGTACACCATCGTGCAGGAGCCATAGCTGTCGCCGAACACCACGCAGAAACTTTTCTCATACGCCAAGCCAAGTGTTGCAAAGAAACGTACCATACAGTGACGCATTCAACCTGTCCGGCAAGAGGTAAGGTACCAAAAGCACTCTTCCCACTATTCCAGCGCACAGGTTTATACCAAACCGTGCCTGAAAACCGCGTTCACGGGTGACTTGTGCGTTGTGCTCCTACCAATAACGGCTGTTGCGGCGGTTGAAAATACATTCACGAGTGAAGATGGATCGGTCACTCCGTATCAAGCTATTTATAAAGTGTTCGTCGCCTTCCACTTGGTGCAAAAGCCGTTCATAAAACTGTATCGCCGAATGCGTTCTTCTGCCCGCTGTTGTTGAGTTAACGCGTAGTGATACGAGGGTAATCCCAAAATTAAGGTCTCCTATGTTTTTGTAAGTACATAGACCTGTTTATTTCTACAATGGGTTACATCAGTTATAGCTTGAACATTTACCTATTTTTCGAAATAATCGCCATTTCTGTCGATGCATTTTTATAGACGCTGTGGCAGTTATGGTATGCCCATATCATACCAGCTCGCCGCCATGCTGTTCAGAAAGCTGTTCAAAAAAATTGTTCAAATGGCTCTGAGCACTATGCGATTTAACTTCTGAAGTCATCAGTCGCCTTGAACTTAGAACTAATTAAACCTAACTAACCTAAGGACGTCACACACATCCATGTCCGAGGCAGGATTCGAACCTGCGACGGGAGCGGTCGCTCGGCTCCAGACTGTAGCACCTGGAACCGCACGGCCACTCCGGCCGGCTCAGAAAGCTGTGAACCTCTTCTTTCACCTCGTCGTCGGAGATGAATCGCTTTCCGGCCAAATGTTCTTTTAACCTAGGGAACAGATGATAGTCGCTGGGCGCCATGTCAGGACTATAGGGTAGGTGGGTGATTATGTTCCACTGAAACTGTTGCAGGGGAGCAACGGTTTGCCGAGCTATGCGTGGGCGAGCATTGTCATGGAGAATGTGTACGCACTTGCCCAACATTCCTCTTCTACGGTTCTGAATTGCCCGTTTGAGTTTTTTCAGAGTCTCACAGTACCTGTCAGTGTTAATTGTGGTCCCAGCGATTGCCTTGCAGTATGACGGGTACTTCTGTGAGATTTCAGGAGTCGCGTCTTTTGTAGACTGCGTCTACTCCTTGAACGACGTCGGTCCATTACTTGCGGACGAAGATCACTGGTTTCCTTAAGGCTTTGCTCCAAACGACAAAAAAACATTCTTACTGAGATGTGCGCCTTTGCCGGCCGGCGTGGCCGAGCGGTTCTAGGCGCTACAGTCTGGAACCGCGTGACCGCTACGGTCGCAGGTTCGAATCCTGCCTCGGGCATGGATGTGTGTGATGTCCTTAGGTTAGTTAGGTTTAAGTAGTTCTAAGTTCTAGGGGACTGATGACCTCAGATGTTAAGTCCCATAGTGCTCAGAGCCATTTGAACCTTTTTTTTTTTTTTTTTTGCGCCTTTCAGGATATTGTGCAGCATACGTACCAGCAGCAGTATCAGCTTGATTATCTGATGCACCCAGCACCAAAAGCATATCGACTTTTTCATCGTTTGTACCAGTTATGGTTGTGTTTTGCGCGGTTAGTAGGCACATGCATGCAGTTTAATGGATCCGCCTGTCACACGATAGGCTATTGTCGTGTAACAAAATGATGGTCTGCGTATAAAGGACGATAACTAAGGAACTGACGTCTAAAAAATTAAAAAATGAACTTGACCAGGATTTAAACCATAGCTCCATGGTGGATGGAGGATTGATGACCCAGCAGTCTACTCCGTGAGCTACGGCGGATGGTACAGTAGTGCAGTGTGATACACTTTCCTCTGTACATTCCGATACGCTGCCCGATGTGACAGTGTTGCCATCTCCTCGTTTTCATACATATTTTCAAAATGCATCCGATCTGATTTTGCTAAATAAACTTTTGTCTTGGCTCCGCATGAGTAATCGCATGGTGTCCTCGGACTGCGTCATTTTTTCTTCATCCTGCATACAGCATTAAACATACGAAACTTTTTTGTCCTTGAGTCTCTCTCTGACCTCTCTCTCTCTCTCTCTCTCTGTTCCACTGGTACAGGATTACAGTTTTCACTATCAGTCGGAGTAGCAGTAGAGTCGTGTTAGGTTCATAAGGTCTCACTGCAACGTCTTCCGCCAGCTCCGTGTATAGCGCCACTTGGCAGCGTATGGCGAGCCCTCAGTAGCAGCGGCTCGCGGCGGCCGATTTAAATCTCTTCTATGGTGACGTAAGCGGCGTGCAACGCGCCGTATGATGTCGAAGAAGGCACCGTCGATACCGCCAAATGGTACTAAAAATCACTGAATGGTAATAAAAGAAAATATTATTTAATGCAGGGTAATGCTCTTTGGTTTTGCCGGATTACTGATGACGGTACTGGTCTTGATTAGGCCTGGTGTGCAGCGCCAGGTAGTGGAGTGAACGGAGGATGGGAAAAGACATCTAACGTTGCAAGGATGGAGAAAAGTTATTAGGGGTTTGTGGGGGTTGTGTTAATGAGGAGGATTTAGCTATGCTGTAGCGTAGGATTGGATGCTGTGGGAGTGGATGTACTGTACAAGATTGAGTGGTAACGTATAAGATGAGGTTGTCTAGTCGGAAAACAGGAAGTGGGAGTGGTTTTGGGAGTATGTGGCAACGCCATTTAAACGGAACATAGAACGGGCTACCAGGGTGACTTGTTCGAGTATTTTAGGACGGTCAGGAGTATGGATATTTTGAAGGATAGTGCTAATGAAGCGGATGATCAGATGTGGGAGCAGGGCACAGGGAGTTGTTTCGGTAAAGTCTTAATTCGATAGGGCGGTTTGGACAGCCAGTTATGGTTTGACTGGATGGGATTTAGCTTCATATTTGTAGAAGTTGATGGGATGGGATTGTTTGTAGGTGTTACAGAGTGTCTGGGACTGAAGGTTAGGACATTGCGGATAAGGAAAGGAAGGACATAAGAATCTCCCTTAGGTTGGACAAGCTTTCTACCTAAGTTGCAACCTATTTAGAAACTTGCAATCGACCTAGGAACTTCAAAATCACAGAGTGTACAGTCCAACTATTCTCCCATACGTCTAAATATTTTTCATTTTCGCTGGTCAAAAAGTACCCAAATGGCCATTGTGCCCAACGGTATAGGACATAATGGTAACATAGCTCAAAAACGAGTTAATAAATTAAGGAAGTCAATTTTAACTCCATAGGTTTTGTTGTGCAGAGTTTCTATGGGCAGTTTTGGGTTTCAGAGATAGGTGGGGTACCAGTGCTAGGCATGTTTGCAGGGATCGTTTGCCAGGGAATTGTGTGAGGATATTGACTGCGCAAGGGGATGGGTTTTCGAATAGCTGGTTTCCTTATCTGAAGTCGGTGAAGTAGGAATTCAAAGGGGTGTGACGGTGGGGCGACAGCTGCTGCATGTGAAACTCGTAC
Organism: Schistocerca nitens; assembly: GCF_023898315.1. Lineage (NCBI taxonomy): Eukaryota > Metazoa > Arthropoda > Insecta > Orthoptera > Acrididae > Schistocerca > Schistocerca nitens. Next base: position 653,936,350 of record NC_064618.1, read on the forward strand.
ACGTTTCGTTGTGGCTGGTGCTCCTGCTTCTAGGCAAACTTGTAACGACGATGACGTTGATAATGGATGAGCAGTAAGGGCTGGTGACATTGCTATCTGGTGTCAGCGCCAGGGCTGTTGGTGGCGGTGGCAATCGAACTTCAGCTCACACTGGAGCGTTATCGTCTGCACATGGAGAGACTGGCACGTTTGTGACGTATGGAGCCATTCGGGAAGCAGAGAAGTTGGGAAAAATGGAAAGAAGAGGTGATGAGAATCAGTAGTGGTTCAAATGGTTCAAATGGCTCTGAGCACTATGGGACTTAACATCTTTGGTCATCAGTCCCCTAGAACTTAGAACTACTTAAACCTAACTAACCTAAGGACATCACACACATCCATGCCCGAGGCAGGATTCGAACCTGCGACCGTAGCAGTCGCGCGGTTCCGGACTGCGCGCCTAGAACCGCGAGACCACCGCGGCCGGCAGAGTCAGTAGTGAGTAAAGGTTTAGTGGAGGTACGAGTGAAGCACAGGTCCAAATAGATGATTTTGGATGATGTAGTCTTAGGTTAGTCCATCGTAGGTTATGAGGGCAGTGACAATAAACTTGTAAGTCTAAAGGCCCCTCGCGAGGGCTGTAATAGAAAGGCAGCGAATGCGAAGACGTGGCGAAGGCGAAGACTGGCAGTGAAGACGATAAGTGGTAGAAAAGGCAATAACTGGAAGCGACGATTGGCCGCAGTTGTGCTGACGAAGACAGCGATTGCAATGTGAGGAAACCGAAACTCTGAAAGCAGCGTGGGCTGTTGCTGTCGCGATGGAAAGAGGGGACCGAACCCTTGTATGGTTTGTCACTTTCTTACACATTTTAAATTAAATGAGTTGTGTGCATTTTCTGCAGAAGTTGCTGATTTTATTTTCTCGCACACGTAAAACTTAGGTACCTTCCTTTTATAAGTTAAATAAGAATTACGAGAAGGAACAGTAGTTGTATATATGTTTCTTGTTGCGTATTTAACATTGCGAAATGAATAAAATGGAAACTGATTTTCTTAGCAGCAGGGCGACAAGAGCACTATGTAGCCGCGGTCGATGGAACTACATGAAGACTGAAGTCACAGACGACTTTTAGTGCAATTGGAATAAACATGTAAAATATTAATACCGTAACTTTAGAGTAATGACTATAATGAAAAATATTTGCAAACGATTAACATCTAATTCGCCCCCATTGTTTTTTGTCTGTGATCAAGAGGTAATAACACGAATGTCTTGTTAGAAAATGTTTATTGTTGGAGTACGATGTTCACTGCTATATCAAGACTAGCTTCTGTGTAGCGTTGACAAAAAGCATTAATAAGTGTTTAAACAAAATTTAAAACGAAATGATTTTAATTAATATTACACCAAAAACTGTTATTGTTTTAAGAGTTTTTCCCTTTTTTGTAAACTTATGCTTGTAATACTTTTTAAAATGTAGTTTTTTTCTGTTTGTTGCACGTTTATGTACATTTGATCCTTTTCTTCTGCAACTCAATTAGAAAAATTATTACTTGTTTTTTAATGTCATTATGGAAACTTCTATTTTTTATGTTGTATGGTATTCAGGTGGCGTGCTTATACACTTGCAACAAGACTCATCTCAGTGCGGTTGTAACTAAAACACGAATAAGGTAGGCAACACAAAAACAATCATTTATTAAAAGTAGTTGGATGACTATCAGTTTGGCTTTAGAAGAGGTAAAGGCACCAGAGAGGCAATTCTGACGTTGCGGTAGATAATGGAAGCAAGTCTAAAGAAAAATCGAAGCACGTTCACAGGATTTGTCGACCTGGTAAAGGCGTTCGACAATGTAAAATGCTGAAAGACGTTCAAAATTCTGAGAAAAATAGGGGTAAGCTATAGGGAGAGATGATTAATATACATAATGTAGAAGATACAACGGGGAATAATAAGAGTGGATGACCAAGAACAAAGTGCTCGGACTAAAGAAGGTGTAATACAGTAGCCTTTCGCCCCTACTGTTCAATCTGTACATCGAAGAAGCATTGGTGTAAATAAAAGAAAGGTTCAGGCCTGGAATTAAAATTCAAGGTGAAAGGGTATCAATGGTTCAAATGGTTCAAATGGCTCTGAGCACTATGGGACTTAACTTGTGAGGTCATCAGTCCCCTAGGACTTAGAACTACTTAAACTTAACTAACCGAAGGACATCACACACATCAATGCCCGAGGTAGGATTCAAAACTGCGACCGTAGCGGTCGCGCAGTCCCTGAATGTAGCGCCTAGAACCGGTCGGTCACACCAGCCGGCAAAGGGTATCAATGATACGATTCGCGGATGACATTGCTATCCTGAGTGAAAGTGAAGATTTACATGATCTGCAGAATGGAATGATCAATCTAATCAGTACAAAATATGGATTGAGCATAAATCGAAGAAAGACTGAAGTAATAAGAAGTAGCAGAAATGCGAACAGTGAGAAACTTAACGTAAGGATTGATTGTCACGAAGTAGATGAAATTAAGGAATTCTGGTGCCTAGGCAATAAAATAATCAATGACGAACAGAGCAAGGAGGATATCAAAAGCAGACTAGCAATGGCGAAAAGGGCATTCCTGGTCAAAAGAAGTCTCCTAATATCAAATATCGGCCTTAATTTCAGGGAGAAAACTCTAAGAATGTACGTCTGGAGCACAGCATATTATGATAGTGAAACATGGACTGTGGGAAAACCGGAACGGAAGAGAATGGAAGTATATAAGATGTGGTGCTACAGACGAATGTGGAAAATTAGGTGTACTGATAAGGTAAGGAATGAGAAGGTTCTGCGTAGAATCGGAGAGGAAAGGAGTAAGTGGAAAATACCGATAAGGAGAAGGGGAGGATGATAGGGCATCTGTTAAGACATCAGGGAATGACTTCCATGGTACTAGAGGGAGCTGTAGAGGGCAAAAACTGTAGAGGAAGACAGAGATTGGCATACATCCCGAAAATAATTGAGGACATAGGTTGCAAGTGCTACTCTGAGATGAAGAGGTTAGCACAGGAGAGGAATTCGTGGCGGGCCGCATCAAACCAGTCAGAAGACTGATGATCCAAAAAATTAAAAAATGGTACAAAGTTTGATGGTAAGTTAATCGTGTTCGGTTAAGGTCTTAACCATGTTACCTGTACCCAGAATGAGATTTTCACTCTGCAGTGGAGTGTGCGCTGATATGAAACTTCCTGGCAGATTAAAACTGTGTGCCCGAGCGAGACTCGAACTCGGGACCTTTGCCTTTCGCGGGCAAGTGTTCTACCATCCTTTTTTTTTTTTTTTCGTCGTTGGTCGTTGTGTTTGTTCGTTGCGGACGTCACATGACATCCGGTGTTCATTTTTTGATCCTTCCACTCAGTTTTTTATTACAGAGGCCAACCAGCTCTCTGACCGAACACGCTGAGCTATCGTGCCGGCGGCATCTGAGCTACCGAAGCACGACTCACGCCAGTTCCTCACAGCTTTACTTCTGCCAGTATTTCGTCTCCTACCTTCCCAACTTTACAGAAGCTCTCCTGCGAAACTTGCAGAACTAGCACTCCTGTCAGTCTGCCTTCGGCAGGGAAACAGAGCGGACGCGTACGTTTTGACTTCGTGCCGAGCGCGAGCTCGCCTTGTTTACATTCTGACGGCCGTTGCTGATGGCCGGCTTACCTTGTACGATCCATGGCGAACCGTTACCGTAAATCAACACTCCGATTTACTTTCTGCAACGATTATGCCCGACCCAAAGCACTCGAGGTGGAGCGTTTTCTGCGAGAGGAAGTGAAGATCCCGGCGACCGATATTATCGGCATACATTTGTCCATCGTGAGCAGCACGGTCTATGTGAAAATCATTAACGACGTGGCGTGCGAACGCATACTACGTGAGACCAAACAGGGGCTCCGCTTCTGTCATGCTTATGGCAATGTGGGGGAGGTAACCGTCGACCATGCAGGCTCAGGTATGCGAACGATACGCAATTTCGAAGCAATTCGAACTTCCTGCTGAGGAAGTCGTCGCGGCACTACGCCCATACGGCACAGTCCATGGCCACACTGCGGAGAAGTGGAAACAGTTTCGGACGTATCCTGTCCTAAACGGGGTCCGACAGGTCACCATTGATCTCCGAAGCCACGTTCCGTCCTACTTACAGATCGGCGGATGCCGTGCAATAATTATATACGACGGCCAGCCTCGGACCTGTTCCCGGTGCGGCAAAGAAGGCCACCTTAGATCCGAATGCCTACAACGGCATATTACGCAACTTCCAGCTGCCGAAGAACCACCCACGTCGCAACCTACAGTGATACCGGTGACCTATGCCGCTGCTCTAGCTTCTCCTACCGCTTTGCGACGTCGCCCGGTCACCACAAATGACGCCACCAACGAGCCCGACCAGACACCGACGGAGAGCGCCTCGGACGGCCCGCTGCCTCGGCCGGCCACCGACGCCGCTCCAAAGATGCCGGCGCAACCAGACGCTGACCCTGACCTCGGACACACGATGGATATCGACTCGCTCGTCGTTCCTACAGCGGCCTTCCTGCCAGAACGACGCGCCTCCCTTCCGTCGTCGGACACGGAGGGTCGCACAAGGAAACAACGTTCTCCGAAACGTCGCAAGCGAAGACGTCGCACCGTTTCCGGCCAAGAGGAGACGTTACAAGTCGAGGAGGACGTAACCATCGACCACCACGAGGCCTCAGAACCCGCTACTGCTGACGAAGACGTAATGAGCGCGGAGACATCTATCGGTGTACCTGCGCCCCGTGCTGACGCTGAACTAAATCATGAACGTATCACAGGCGACACTACACCACGCACAATTACATCGTCTGCAGACAAAATGGAAGATACACCAGTGTCCGCTTCCCCGGCGTGGCACGAGGAGGAGGTCAAGGAGCAGGAGCCGTTACGGGACCCTGCGCCGTCACGGCCGCACCACCAATCATACTCTCCCCAGACTCCCCTGCGGGCCAGCGGCATAACGTTCCGCTGCGACGCACACACCCTTGCGCGGACGGCGGAGTGGACCAGCCTCCAGCAATCCGACACCAGGCCTACCGGATAGCAACCATCAACACCAACAACATCCGTTCCAGGGTGAAAATCCGCCTTATGCAGGAGATGTTCTGGGCTTCGGATATTGATTTCGCCCTTCTGCAGGAAGTTCACTTGGCTAGTCTCCCGGATATCAATGGCTATACCGCCCATGCCTCCGCGAGTGATCCTATGGGCTGCGGGGTGGCCATCTACGTCCCCCACGGGATTTCTGTGACCGATGTCGCCTTCCTTCCATCAGCTCGGGGCATGGCACTCACTGCCATGGGGACACGCATCATTAATGTCCACGCTCCCTCAGACACCGACCGACGGCACGAAAGAGCCCAGTTTTATTCTGAGGAAATCGCTCCCCTATTTTTAGGGCGTTATGACCATTGCCTACTAGGAGGTGATTTTAACTGCGTTCTGCATTCTAAAGATCAGATTCCCCACTATACTACATGCCAGGAACTACGTATGGTGGTGCGAGACCTGCTTCACGATACCTGGGAAGTTCAACACGGCGACCTTTCTGGCCATACCTTTCTTACCAGTCATACCGCAAGCCAACTAGACAGGATATATGTCTCACAAACTCTTAGATCTGCGATATAGGGCGCCGAACGCTGGCCGCTGGCCTTTTACGACCACTGCGCTTACATCTGTACGGTCCTCCTTCCGCCGCAATCAGTATGGCGCAGCCGTGCGCCATGGAAACTCAATACTTCACACTTGCATGACCTGGCGTGTCGCCAACAAGTCACTGAAACGTGGACAGCCTGCGAACGACGCCTTCCCCGCTACCACTCGACATTGACATGGTGGTTGGACTGCGCCAAGCCGGCGATCCGGAGGACACTGATGAGATACGGGAAGGACATGGCCGACTGGCATCGCACCACTGTTGACTTCTATTACGCGATTCTCCGAGATCTGGACGCTCAACCGCCAACCCCGGACAACCAGTTGGAACGGCAAAGAACTAAGGCGAAGATAATTGCGCTGGCACGCCGGAAACTGCAAGGGGTCGTGATATGGACGCGGCGCCACGATCACGCGGATTTAGAAATTCCATCCATGCAGCATATAGTGTCCGACAAACGACGGCGTCGTCGGCAGATCATCAGCACTCTGACCACGCCTCATGGGACGCAGGTGACCACTCAGAACGACATCGTCCACGCATTCGGCGAGCACTACCGTCGTACTTATAGTGAACAAGACGCTGAAACTGCAGCAGACGACTCCATTTTGCATTACGTCACGCGCACCCTCCCCCACACGGAGGCGGATGCTTTGACAGTGGCGGTCACGCTAGACGAAGTCAACAACGCCATCGCCAAGGGTGCTGTCAACAGATCGCCCGGCATTGACGGCTTACCGATTGAGTTTTACCGTACCTTTCAGGACCTCATGGCACCACGGTGGACGACTATGTATCAAGAACTGATGACATCTGACCAAGCAATACCACCCGCCTTTGCTGAGGGCATCATCATTCCAGTCCACAAACCAGCCCGTGGTTCGATGGTCACGAGTTACAGACCGCTCACCTTACTCAATGCCGATTACAAGATTTTCGCGCGCTTACTGGCAATGCGGCTCCGAACAACACTCCCTCATATCCTCTCGCCAGAAGAAACGACGCCTGGAGGACAGGTTAACATACAGACTGCCACAGGGGATGCCGCGACTTAATTGCGATAGCGGCGACCTGCAGACTCCGTGCAGCGTCGTCGCTATAAACTTCGACATCGCCTTCGATAAAGTGCGTCATCGTTTCCTGTTTTCGGTGGCAGCCCGAATGGGCATCCCCCCTCCTTTCTCGACGTCATCCGGAGTCTTTACGACAGTGCCAGTTCACATGTCCAAGTCAATGGACGTTTAGCAGGGCCGGTACCTATCTGCCGTTCGATACGGCAGGGGTGCCCCCTCTCTACCCTCCTGTATGCCATTGCCCTTGAGCCCCTTATTGGTGGCTTGACGACCAAGCTCTCTGGCCTCACCTTACGCCAACACACTTTTCGCTGTCGGGCATATGCTGATGACCTCCTCCTCCTCATTCGCTCCGGCTTTGAGATTCGGGAAGTCCTCGAATTGATTACCCGTTATGGGGCTGCCGCTGGCAGTGCCATGAATGTCGCCAAATCTTCTGCAATGCACATTGGACGAGGCCTCCAGGATGGTGAAGTGGCACCCCTGCCGCTTGTGCGGACTTTCCGGTACCTGGGCATTACCTTTACCCCCACGGTCACACGCACAGCGGCAACGAATTTCCGTCGCCTGTTACACGTCATCCGTAACGACGTACGCCAGAACCTCTTGCGCCGCCAGGACACACTTCAACGGGTTGCGTTTCTTAATCTTTATGTAGCATCATAATTGGTTCACATCGCGCAAGCTCTCCCTCTGCCAACTGCAATTGGGCGCAACCTTCAGGCGGCTTTTGGCTATTATCTCACGGCTGGTTCAATGTTTAAAGTCCGTTATGAGACACTTACCCTGCCCTCACGGTATGGTGGCGTCGGGCTCGTCAATGTCCGTATGCGGGCTGCAGCCTTGTACATGAGTACCATGAGAAAACAGTGGATGGGTCAGGGTACATCTCTAACACGCAGCTTGCTTGAGGTCCTCCTACCTGCTTCCACTCACCACCGGTGTCTGTCGGCCATATCGTGCCTCATTTGTCCCATATTTCGACCTTTTTCGTCGACTTCAGTTACATACATACCAGTCTCCCAGATACACGCCCAACTAGGACTAAGGATTTTTACAGCCTGTTGCTGCGCTGTGTTCCCCGGAATGTGATGGAGACCAAACATCCCTCCATCCAGTGGCCCATAGTGTGGACTATCGTCCACCGGCCCTTCCTCCCTACGAACGTCCGGGCACTGTGGTATCACATAGTCAACAGGAAATTTGCCACGAAGCAGCGCCTGCACAACATTGGCTTGTCAGAATCCCCTCTTTGTCTCCTTTGCCAGCAACTGGACACTGATGAACACCGTCTGACATGCGCCTCATCGCAAGATGTATGGCGCTTCGTGCAGCAAATCATTGCCTGCTATCTCCGGGTGCCACCAGACACAATCGAACCTCGAATGTTTCTATACCCGGAGGACCGACATTTTCCCGCCGCCAAATGTCATGCTATTACGTGGGTCAAAGGGTAGGCGGTCGCTTATCTCTTTTATGAGGGACCTAAATCCCGCCTCGACTTCTGGACCTATTTACGAACAGCCCATGCAGCTCTCGAAAACACGCCACGTTACCGAACATTATTTACTAACTATCTTCGAGCGGTCTTTATTAGACCTTCACTGAGTTGGGGGGGGGGGGGGGGGGGTGCCTGGCTCAGAGGGCACCCACCCCTCCTCTCCCGGCGGTGTCTGAGTTTCAACCGCCTACGATCTATTCTACTTCTGACCGCCGCGTATGGGAGAGCGCGTCGCAGATTGCGCGGATTTTATTTCTTTTTGCTTTTCCTTTTTCCTTTCTTTTTCCTTAACCAGAATTTATATTTCTTTTCTCTTTCGCCGATGTGTTCCCATAATTTCATGATATTAGTGAATATTACAAAAACATATGCAAATAAATAAATAACAACGCCTTCCACTACTGTTGATTCCTGTGTCTCCCATTTCCCTAAGCACCAAAGGCTTGGTGGTGCTGAGGAGGACACTGTGGCCAGGCCTCGGGTTTCGACCCCTGCCCACTTTGCCCCCCGAGCCTCAGCCGGTCCACTACATTTTAAAAAAATAAAAAAAATTTTTAAAAAATAGTAACTGGCACGGTAGCTCAGCGTGTTCGGTCAGAGGTTCAAAAAATGTAAAAAAAAAAAATTGGTCAGCGTGACGGATTGTCAATCCTCTGGGCCCGGGTTCGATTCCCGGCTGGTTCGGGGAATTTTCTCGGCCCAGGGACTGGGTGTTTTCGTAAGCCCATGTCTGTGTTAAAGTTGAAATAAACTCGTCACGTTCATTACGCCTCTGGGTGATTGTGTACATGGTCAGCGGTCAGCGTAACTGATTTTAATCTGTTTGTTCCAGATCATATTCACTGCGAGTGTATGAATGAATACTCTCTGTAGCAAATTGAGTTGACGTAATTGGGACTACAATATAATCTGTAAAAATAAAATTAAAAAAAATAAAAGAAAGATGGTAGAGCACTTGCCCGCGAAGGCAAAGGTCCCGAGTTCGAGTCTCGCTCGGGCACACAGGTTTAATCTGCCAGGAAGTTTCATATCAGCGCACACTCCGCTGCAAAGTGAAAATCTCATTCTGGAAACATCCCCCAGGCTGTGGCTAAGCCATGTCTCCGCGGTATCCTTTCTTTCAGGAGTGTTAGTTCTGCAAGTTTCGCAGGAGAGCTTCTGTAAAGTTTGGAAGGTAGGAGACGAGATACTGGCAGAAGTAAAGCTGTGAGGACCGGGTGCGAGTCGAGCCTCGGTAGCTCAGATGGTAGAGCACTTGCCCGCGAAAGGCAAAGGTCACGAGATCGGGTCTCGGTCGGGCACACAGTTTTAATCTGCCAGGAAGTTTCATGTTACCTGTACGTTATTTGTGTTGCATACACCTATCGGGCACTACCTCATTTCGATCACTTCGTTTGTGTATAGAGTCAGTGTCTTATTACATTTCCGTAGAAACTGGAAGCGGTCAACCGTCTAGGAAGTAAGGGATGATATACTGTATGGAGGGCCGCGTAACCTCCGAAAAATTTTTGTTCTAATCAATTCCCTCCTGTTTGTTACTTATACATAAACAATATTTATAACAAAATTGAAATATTTGATGTTTAATTCAAGTTTCATTAGAAAATTGTTGATTTGAGACGTATAGTAAAAAAAACTTACAGACAGAGCGACAGAAAACGCCATTTTCCACAAGAAAAGGTAAAATAAAAAAAAAATAAACACAAACACGTAACACATCGTGGAGCTTATATGAAACGTTTCTGTTATTCATAAACAACTTTCTCACGTATCACTAATAACAGGAAAAGTACCTTTGATCAGATGAAGAACGTTCTGTTCAGTACAAAATAATAAGAACTGCACAATTTTTTTTTTATGTTTGTGCCTGTAAACTGCACATGCATCAAAAGTAGTTACTTTCGTTACATAAAATCACAGAAGTTACGAGGTCAGTTAAATTTTATTCCTTTTAAAATGTAATTTATACACTCCTGGAAATGGAAAAAAGAACACATTGACACCGGTGTGTCAGACCCACCATACTTGCTCCGGACACTGCGAGAGGACTGTACAAGCAATGATCACACGCACGGCACAGCGGACACACCAGGAACCGCGGTGTTGGCCGTCGAATGGCGCTAGCTGCGCAGCATTTGTGCACCGCCGCCGTCAGTGTCAGCCAGTTTGCCGTGGCATACGGAGCTCCATCGCAGTCTTTAACACTGGTAGCATGCCGCGACAGCGTGGACGTGAACCGTATGTGCAGTTGACGGACTTTGAGCGAGGGCGTATAGTGGGCATGCGGGAGGCCGGGTGGACGTACCGCCGAATTGCTCAACACGTGGGGCGTGAGGTCTCCACAGTACATCGATGTTGTCGCCGGTGGTCGGCGGAAGGTGCACGTGCCCGTCGACCTGGGACCGGACCGCAGCGACGCACGGATGCATGCCAAGACCGTAGGATCCTACGCAGTGCCGTAGGGGACCGCACCGCCACTTCCCAGCAAATTAGGGACACTGTTGCTCCTGGGGTATCGGCGAGGACCATTCGCAACCGTCTCCATGAAGCTGGGCTACGGTCCCGCACACCGTTAGGCCGTCTTCCGCTCACGCCCCAACATCGTGCAGCCCGCCTCCAGTGGTGTCGCGACAGGCGTGAATGGAGGGACGAATGGAGACGTGTCGTCTTCAGCGATGAGAGTCGCTTCTGCCTTGGTGCCAATGATGGTCGTATGCGTGTTTGGCGCCGTGCAGGTGAGCGCCACAATCAGGACTGCATACGACCGAGGCACACAGGGCCAACACCCGGCATCATGGTGTGGGGAGCGATCTCCTACACTGGCCGTACACCACTGGTGATCGTCGAGGGGACACTGAATAGTGCACGGTACATCCAAACCGTCATCGAACCCATCGTTCTACCATTCCTAGACCGGCAAGGGAACTTGCTGTTCCAACAGGACAATGCACGTCCGCATGTATCCCGTGCCACCCAACGTGCTCTAGAAGGTGTAAGTCAACTACCCTGGCCAGCAAGATCTCCGGATCTGTCCCCCATTGAGCATGTTTGGGACTGGATGAAGCGTCGTCTCACGCGGTCTGCACGTCCGGCACGAACGCTGGTCCAACTGAGGCGTCAGGTGGAAATGGCATGGCAAGCCGTTCCACAGGACTACATCCAGCATCTCTACGATCGTCTCCATGGGAGAATAGCAGCCTGCATTGCTGCGAAATGTGGATATACACTGTACTAGTGCCGACATTGTGCATGCTCTGTTGCCTGTGTCTATGTGCCTGTGGTTCTGTCAGTGTGATCATGTGATGTATCTGACCCCAGGAATGTGTCAATAAAGTTTCCCCTTCCTGGGACAATGAATTCACGGTGTTCTTATTTCAATTTCCAGGAGTGTATTTTGTAAGCATAGAACATGCACTCTGGACTAACATCGAAGGATGTGTGGTTGTAATTATGTGCAAAAGAAGCAAACAAACAAATAAGAACACAAAGAGAAGCCGTTGGTTCACAGTTTCTGTCACACATTCTCTTATGTTTATTTAACACCAATGCTGCCAACATTACATGTGGAAATTTAGACTGTTTGTATTGGTCTAACAATAACTACTGTACTTCATGGAGTATTTATCAACACTTCTTTCATATTCCACCAGAAACATTTCTTTTATTTACAAATACTGATCAGTTCTCCTGTCCTATCGTAGCGACCATTTTATTTAGCTATTTTTTAAACTGATAAAAGCTTTCTGCACGGCTAAGACCTGATAACACACAATCAGATTTTGTAAATAAATTTTTACTTTGAGCAAATAGTGTTAGTTGGTTAGTTGCGTGTTCCATTGATCATATATGCGATAAACGCTACGATGTGGAACGTGTCAACGGAAAAAAACAAAGAAAGTATATTTCTTTTAAGAAAAATAAGAAAAATATTTATATGGCTACATCCTAACCATGTAGATGTTTTCTTTTATATAAATGACCACATACTTCCACCGTACAGAAGGTGTTGTAAAACAACTTTAATCTACATTTGAAACCACTTCTTATGTGCATCACACATTTGATTTCAATGGGTAGACTGTCAAAGAGTTTTAAGCTGCACGTTTCACCCCTTTCTGTGCCAAAGTTAGATTCATTGTAGGGTAATGTAAATCATTTTCCCTCTAATATTGTACTTGTGAATATCTCTATTACTCTCAAACTCAGATGGAGTGTTGATAAGAAATTTCGTAAATGAATAAATAGCTGTAAGTTTGTGATTAATCTTCCCATTTGCGTAAAGAAATGCCTACAAGACTTACTTTGTGATATCACACAAAATTCTATTTACTTTCTTTTGCGTACTAAATACTTTTTGACTAAGTGAGGAGTTACTGCAGAATTTTATGTTATCAGCGAATGAAAATAAGCAAAACGTGTTGCCTTCTATATCCCCTACATTGGCACTTATTCTTATGGAAAAAGTAGCCGAACCTGAATGTTTTAGTGGATCTACTATGTGATTTTTTTACAGTTTTAGTTCTCATCAGTATGCACACATAAGAGCTTAGAACATTAAAACTTGTTTATTAGTTACTGTTGGAACACTAGTTTAAAAGAAGGTGGGTTATTTTTGACAGACAAAACTGGATGAACTGTGTTTTTTCAAAGTTTAAAGCTAGTCCATTTGCACAAAACCAGTCAGTAACTTTCACAAAAACATCTTTAATAGTTTATGTGCTGTTGCCTCTTGCTGTCTGTATTTTCTGCAAACATGGCTATTCGGCCTCCTGATTCAAGTGATGTAGTAGAACATTAACTCAAAACATGAACAGTAGTGGACCAATTATCGTAGCCTGTCCGACTCTCGTTGTAATTTCTCCGCTTGCTAATGGTGTGGCGTCCCTCTTTGTACTGAACAGCCTACGTTAACTTCCTGCATTTTGTTTGTTCAATAAGAACTACACCAGGAATTTGTTTATAACATTATCGGCTACTACTACAATACCAATATGTCAATAATGTTACTCCTGTGAAAGGAATTAAAAATGACCGTGACTTGTGTATTAATGGAAAAGTTATCGGACTGTGTTTAGTTAACCAAAAGATAATATTTTGATAGGGAGCCGTAGTTGAATTAACAAAACTCGAATCCAGGTGACGGTAGTTTTAAAGTAAACTGCAATGAAATAAAAGGAAAACGATCACCATCATAATTAGGTAAAGTGGTACAAAGTTTTTATACTCTTCACCAAGAAAATTACTATATACTATTTTACTCAGTACTAAAATCTGTTTTACATACAGGACATGAAACAGCAGCACAATCTAGCAAGTGTTGGGACAGCAGTTTTTCAAGAGCAACATAGATGTAAACTTAAAAGATTCTGACAACAAACTGTCTCTTACTTATTCTTTTTGTGTTCAACACATGCAAGCTATGGTTCGTTATGCAAAATAATTTAACAACGGAGGAGCACAGATAACGTGGATATGAGCTTTTACCCATTACTTGTGGAAAACACTGAACAGAATTAATCTTAAGTGGTTATATTAACTGATTTGATTACTAATGTTTTCTTAGGGAGCATTTACTTCTTTGCATTAAACAGAGAATAAATAAAACAAAGGCTCGCTGAACAGTTATAGCCAGTTAATCCTTAAATAATGCACAAGTTCTTAAAATTATCTCTGCATTACATAAGTACTTTTACTGCAATACTCGTTCAACATTTATCATTTAGAATCTATTCTGTCAGTTGACTGAGATCAGAACCAAAGACTTCCGACAAGATACATCGAGGAAACACTTTCAAACACAAATACAGACGATAAACATTTTTACATACCTGCGAAGCAGGAATTCATTAACTTGGCCCTTAAATTGCAATGGCCAATAACCACTTATTATGATCACTGTTTTGTGCGGTCGTTTTTAATACAGAAGAGAGATTTGGGTAAGAATGACTTTTGAGTAAAGTAATTAGTTCTTTTCTTTGCATCTGTACTTTTGCAAAACTGTGGCTATTGACATTTGAAAATTTACGTGGATCATTCTCAGAAGAAAAACTAACTGAACACTTACGAAATTTACTACTGCACAGAAGTTAATGAGAAATATTAAAGTAAAAAATACTCTGCAGTTGAATAAAATAGGATACTCGCCCAAATTGCATCACTAGGAAAGGATTTCTATCTGTGTTAAATGACTAAGGAGTGATTCAAGGTTCTCGACGCCAAGCTGAACTAAAAACTGGTCCGTACAAAAAAATTACAAAGCTAAAAATCTTACTTGATGTGCAGTTGGTGACGGTAGCGATCCTTTGCAGCTAAAGTAAAAGCACCAAAGACACCCATGCTTCTTGGTGCATAAAGGCGCTGAAAATTTATTCTTGGCGCTGGATTTTTGTGATTCAGAACCAACCAATAAATACCATGAATAACTAGTCTGTACTCTTCCACTTCCGAGGCATTATTACTCAATCTTGCTGCTTTCCTTGCCTCCTTCAACAAACGAGACGTCAACAGTTTGCATGCTAGCCACCGAATGACTGTGCGACAAAGATTCTTTGCGGTTCTACCAACAAATCCACCTTGAAACTTTCTGGCAGGTTAAAACTGTGTGCCGGACCGAGACTCGAACTCGGGACCTTTGCCTTCCGCGGGCAATTTTGGAAGGTGGGAGACGAGTTACTGGCAGAATTGAAGCTGTGGGGACGCGTTGTGAGTCCTGCTTGGGTAGCTCAGCTGGTAGAGCAATTGCCCGCGAAAGGCAAAGGTCCCGAATTCGAGTCTCTGTCCTGAAGACAGTTTTAATCTTCCAGGAAGTTTCATGTCAACGCACACTCCACTGCAGAGTGAAAATCTCATTCTGAAAATCCACCTTTTCTCTTCCCGTCATGTGGGATTCGTAGCGGTGGGACGTCCCTCTGGTTTTATATGAGTACAAACCTACGTTCCCTATGCATTAACCAATTCTACAAATACTATTCGAACATAACAGTATTTTTACATAGTTTTTAAGATTACATGCATACAGTCATGACAGTGCATAAATTTACAGGAAATATGATCAAACGTGTACATAGACTTTGAATCTAACAGCATAGTGACACAAATGCCACATTACGCCCAAGCAAAGAATTGACATGAGATAGATATAATCTATATCGAAATGGGTGCATTTCGATCTACATTTTTCACAAAAATTTTTCTTCTCTAATAGAATATTATGACTGACACAATGGAATGACTGCGATAAGTCACAGAAGATCTCAAGTGGTAATATATTATCATCTGAAGACTTTTTATGGGCTATATATACAGGTATTTCATAAAGTACGTTACACACGTCCCGCCCGCGTCAAGACCATTTCCCAACAAGAGTGGCGCACTGTCAGAAGGGAGTACATATGCCTGGTTTCCTGCAGACACTGTTGGCTGCGGTTCGGATAACACGCGCATTACGAGACGCGCGTTTAAAAGGCGCAACAGGTGGAAACGTACTCCAAATTTGGAACACGCGGGACAGTTCGATTTCTGTGGGCAAAGCGACTAAACTGCATGCATATTAGTAGTGAAATTCTGGCGGTATGCGGACCAAATGCAATGTTGCGTCTAACCATAGTGAAGTGGCATCAAAAATCTGGCGAAGGCCGCATAGACGTGGCTGATGTAGATCAGGAAGTCCAGGGACCTTGCACCATGCGGCTTCCTCCTGCAAGCTGAAGGCGCGTCTGGAGGAAAAGAGATACTCCAACGATGACGAAGCTCGCACATCAGTTGCGAGCCGACACTTCGCTTGTCGATTCGTTTGGCTCTGTGTCTGATGGAACAGAAGACTGAATAACGTTGAAAGGTCTCTGTTGGATTCCTTTCATGTTAATTTCTTAAATCTGTTGTCATTTATGGCATAAATTCCTTTTCTAAATTTACTGTGGTGTTTCTGACTCTATCTGGGAGGAGACTGAGCAGTGGAACATGTTACTTTTACACATAAACAAGAACGATCTGTCACACTACTACACTTTAAAACACAGTTTATATGTAATTCATGTCACACAGTCTCATACGGAACCTACATCTGCTTTCTTTTATATACTATATATGATAAGATACTGTCATCCCCCTTCCCTTCTGTGTGAATGGATGAATGAGCCAATGTATTTCTAGTTGCATGCTTGATGGTAGCAGACAAGCCTGTCTGCTAAAGAACAGTAGGACCAACGACGGAACAGGTAGCTACGCTTTCTAAAAGCAAAGAGGTTTCTATTCTTAGTATGGTCCTGTCCATCCCTTGTCATGTTGGTGTAGGAAGCTGCCTGTCTGGTCACTTCCGTTTTGTATCTGGAAGCACCCTTGGTAGGGGCCCACGGCAGTCTGTCCGCGGCGAGCGTCTGAATTGGTAAGATCTCCGGCTAAGCGCGTCTCTGCTAAGTCCGTAAGTCAATGGATTTCTTAAGTTCAGCCTAACTGAAAATTTAATCACCTTTATTTCAGGTTCAGATCTAAAATATCTAATGTTATCTTAAATTGCAACGCAGTGTAATTCGAGTGTGAAGTTCAGAATATCTTCCAGTAGTTGCTTTGTCACTACTTTGTGAGTAAAGTGGAACCACATGTTTGATGATCCGTAACTCTGACTCAGATCATCAATCTTAAATGCGAATGTGCTTGAGATTATAACGTCTCGACTTGACAATATTTTTCAATATAGCAACTTTTCTTTATGTTCAACCCACGTGGGGTGTACTTTGTGAGACCAGTACCACGTGCTTATACAATTGTTTGACCCATCAGGTTAATAGTAAGACGATAGTAACCAGTTCGAGGTTTTTCTTTTGTAAATTGCGTTTCGATGTAATTTATTTTAATTATCAAAATTATTGTGGAGTTAAACTCTTTGTGTAAACCAAGTTGACCACGTGAAGCATGTGGTGTAATCATCAAAGTAGCCCTCAGTTGTTCTTTTCAGGAAGATTTCACAGAGAGTTAGTATGAATTTAGAATACCAGTGTGTGGTAATTTCATGACGGACAGGATTGCGCTACGAACATAACTTCCTTGGGTGAAAATTGAATTGGTTGGTTGTGGTTAATTTCCTCTTGCATATGTTTCGACGTTCTTCGTGTGTTATTTTATGAATGCAGTGTTGTATGCAGTCTCCCAATCTTGGCTCCATATTTGATGTGTTCCGTAAGATTACAAACTCACATTTTCACAATCCTAAATAAGTCACCAGTTTAGTTATGAATCAAGTTTAATATGCTGAAAGTTTAACGGAACAATGATCAATGTTAAAATAAATGTCCAAATATCAACTGATTTATTTCTTTTAATTTAAATTCTCTTTATATATATATATATATATATATATATATATATATATATATATATATATACTGGCGAAGATGGCATTGTTGCAGAGGTATTAAAAATCCTAGGACCAAAGACGTTGCAAGAGCTCACACAAATAATAACAAAAATATGGGAAACAGAAAAATTACCAGAGGAGTGGAAATGTGCCCTTATTCACCCGTTACATAAAAAAGGAGACAGAACAAATGTCAATAACTACAGGGGAATCTCACTTTTACAAGTCACCTACAAAATTCTCTCAACATGCCTGCTGAAAAGAACACAAGAGCAGCTGGAATGCCAAATTGGTGATTATCAAGCAGGCTTCCGCCCCGGTCGCTCATGCATAGAACAAATATTTAATTTAAAGACAATATTAAAACACAAAGCAATTAGAAATGCCCCCATAATTTGTACATTTGTAGATTTTAAGAGAGCCTATGACTCAATTGACCGGCAATCTTTGTTTAACATTTTAGAGGAACTTGGACTTGACTCCAAAACACTAAGGCTTATCAAAGAATCACTGACAGACACTGTATCTAAAGTTAAATTCAGGGGAGAAATCTCTGAACCTTTTCTCATAAAAACTGGAGTACGTCAAGGTGACGGGCTATCTCCACTTTTGTTTAATATAGTCCTGGATAAAGTCATTAAGGAATGGGAAAAAGAATTAAAAAATCAATCCTACTGGAAACCAATCCATCTTGGTAGAACCAAAGACAACGTGGAGATATCTTGTTTAGCATTCGCGGACGACTTGGCCATACTTGCAGATGATGAAGAAATCGCCACCAAACAAATAGAGATCCTTAAGGAATGCGCGGATAAAGTAGGTTTACAAATTTCGTTTCAAAAGACAGAATTTTTCTGTACAAAATTCCATATACACAGTTTGAACACAAAATATGGGAAAATAAATAGAGTAATACATTTTAAATACCTAGGTGAAATTTTGGAGCCAACCGGAGGAGAGAAAGTTGCACAGAAGATCAGACAACAGAAAATGAAGAGAGCATATGGTATGACACATGAAATATACAATAAAAAATGCATCTCCTCGAACACAAAAATCAGACACTACTGCGCAGTAATTAAGCCAGCAGCACTATATGCTAGTGAAACGCTCACACTCCACACAAAATGTGATTTAGAAAAAATACTAAAAGAAGAACGAAAAATTATGAGAAAGATTTTAGGTCCAAAATTAACAGAAGAAGGATACCGGATACAATCAAGAAGAACCACAGAAACTATATCAAACCTGGCAGCAGACATAAGAAGGCGAAGATTAAAATTTTATGGACATGTCGCTAGACTTCCCCCCACACGACTCACCAACAGAATTCTCACTTACATAGAAAAAGTCAAATCAACAACACCATGGATTAGCCAAGTAAAATTAGATTTACAAAAAGCAAATATTGAACTTAAAGATGTCAAAGATAGAAAAACTTTTAGAAATAAGGTGGAAAAGTGGAATGTATTGTCGGAGAAGAAAGCACTAAAGAGACCAGGAACAAAATGGACAGAAGAAAGAAAAAGAAAACATGGAGAACGAATGAAAGAAGTATGGAAGAAACGACGTCAGAAAGCTTTGCGTGATCCTTCTGGGTCCATTCGCGATAAGTATATATATATATATATATATATATATATATATATATATATATATATATATATATATATCACCGGTTGTCGTAAGATGATTATTAAAAGATTATAATTAATGTTAGTCTGGTTGGGAATTTGGTAAGCTAAACTGGATACCTGGTGAAACAGTTGCTCAGTAATGCAAGGTTAACTTCCCCAGATAGCTCACAGCTTTTAACCCGCTTTTATTGTCTTGAATATCAGCACCGCTTTCAGAACAAATTAATGCATCAACATTACAACGTATTCAACACAATGATGAACTTGATTTAAAAATGGAATACTGTACTGCAAGTAAAACTCACTCAAACACGATGATAGCTTTCCAAAAGGTAATTAAAAGCGTGTCTGTTCCGCCACAAGTTGAATAATAAAATTTGTAGTTAGCGCTGTTAATGTGCATAACGTAGTGAACTATATGGCAGAGCCTGCCATGTATTCATCTAACAAAACTGTAAAATCAAAATCTCGAAAAAATAATTCAGTGAAATTCCCTCAGTTACACTGCACTACTATCCGTAACAGTTTGCCGCGGTATACAGTCAGTTGCGTAAAGCTAATGTCTGTCGAAAAACAGACACAGCTCTTACGAAACATGTGGCAACGACTAAGTCCAGGGGGCTTTTCGGTTTCTGTTCCTGTGAGTTTTCTAAATGTTGAAACGGGGCGGCTGCGTGTTGGTCAGAGACACTACGTCCTGCTTCAGTCTCCACCGACTGCCGACCAGCGACCCCTATGGCCCTCGATCAAGCCAGGACCGCCAGCAAAGGACGAGGTGCTCCAGCACAGCAACTTCGGAAATCCCGAAATGCAACGAACAGGTAAGGATTCTAGTAGGAAAGCCGAATGGTCGACTTCGGTTTATTGGGAGAATTTTAAGAAAGCGTACCTTCGTCTGTAAAGGAGACCGCGTATAGAACACTATAATTCGTTCATCATAAGAATAAACCTGATACAAACAAACACAAACGCGATGAATGCTCAGAAGCCGTAGCACACGTACACTGGTATTATTACGCTCTAGGAAGTAGGTCCTACTTCTGTATTAGATATCTTATTACTAAGTTACGTTAAATGAATCTTTAAGATATTCAAATGTGTTAACAGCCATCAACGTTTTTCTTAATCACGCTTTAGCTACAAAGTTTTTATATCAAAAATCGTGTACAGTCACAGCCTCTGCAGCGTTGTGCTCTGATGGTCGCGCTGTTAATGCATAGTATGAAACTGGCTGAGGCTGCTTTCTGTTCCGTAGTGAAACACGCGCGTGGAACACTGTTAAAAAATGCCGGGAAATAGGCTGTTCTTAATGTTTTTCATAAATTTAGGGAGATAATCGTGTTTGAAGTTTTCCCGGCGTTGTATATACTGAGGTTCATACACAAACGCATATGAAACGTGTAGCGCAGTCGGTAGCGTAATAGAATATAAACCAACTGCCGTTGTTCATACGTTGGTTCAAATCTCACCCGTATCATTTTTTTCTCGTTCGGTGTGAAATACGTACATCTCGTAATTATAAAAATCATAATTTTTTTTATGAATAATGTACGTCTTCTTGTTTCTAATTGCATATTGGACGCGAAATTCCTGTTTCCATTTCAAATACAAATTCGTAATTATCGATTTTTATGACAGGCTGTTCATAAAAGTTGTTTAAATTAAGAAAACTTAACAATTTATTTTTTTAGTCAAAAATGAAAAACGAAATACTCTTTATTTGGACTATGCCTATCGTTTTATATCACGTAGGTAGATAAGTATCGTAGAAACATGAAAAACATTCATTTTCACAGCATCGGGCACATCTCTCAAATACTGCATTTTCACATTTGCTATTGTACCATTACATTATGAACCCAGCAGAACTGATTTGATGCCAAGCTACGGGATTTGACCTGAGACGTAACAAGACCGTTGAACTGCCAGACGTACTGGAACTAACGCACGCAGCTTTTTCACACGTCACTGCCGAACCGTGGCGGGATATAGAACGGCTCGTCATACAAGAAAAAGAGAAAATGCTGCGGCTGGTTGGCTTCGTGGCTTCTGTTTTTGATAGGCTCGTTATTAACGTAGCAGGTGACACTTCCAGAACTGCAATGTATTTCTCAGATTCGGATAAGGAAGGATCTAAGAGATTACCAGACGATTGACTGTAAGTAATACCCCAGATCACGTAAGAAACAGATTGACCGTCCTTAGGGCGGAACAGGCAACCGTAAAAATAGTTTTCCCGTCGGTCAACAGATGTCGCACGCGACGCTACAGTGCTAACTGACTTGTCCATGTCGCGGAATTGGCAACGCTGTATTTACGGTGACGTGTGAAAGACGGAGGATCAGGTAGGTAAAAAGACGAGGGCTAATAGAAATCCTTGGGTAACAGAAGAAATATTGAATTTAATTGATGAAAGGACAAAATATAAAAATGTAGTAAATGAAGCAGGCAAAAAGGAATACAAACGTCTCAAAAATGAAATCGACAGGAAGTGCAAAATGGCTAAGCAGGGATGGCTAGAGGACAAATGTAAGGATGTAGAGGCTTGTCTCACTAGGGGTAAGACAGATACTGCCTACAGGAAAATTAAAGAGACCTTTGGAGAAAAGAGAACCACTTGTATGAATATCAAGAGCTCAGATGGCAATCCAGTTCTAAGCAAAGAAGGGAAGGCAGAAAGGTGGAAGGAGTATATAGAGGGTTTATACAAGGGCGATGTACTTGAGGACAATATTATGGAAATGGAAGAGGATGTAGATGAAGATGAAATAGGAGATAAGATACTGCGTGAAGAGTTTGACAGAGCACTGAAAGACCTGAGTCGAAACAAGTCCCCGGGAGTAGACAACATTCCATTAGAACTACTGATGGCCTTAGGAGAACCAGTCATGACAAAACTCTACCATCTGGTGAGCAAGATGTATGAGACAGGCGAAATACCCAAAGACTTCAAGAAGAATATAATAATTCCAATCCCAAAGAAAGCAGGTGTTGACAGATGTGAAAATTACCGAACTATCAGTTTAATAAGTCACAGCTGCAAAATACTAACGCGAATTCTTTACAGACGAATGGAAAAACTGGTAGAAGCGGACCTCAGGGAAGATCAGTTTGGATTCCGTAGAAATGTTGGAACACGTGAGGCAATACTAACCTTACGACTTATCTTAGAAGAAAGATTAAGAAAAGGCAAACCTACGTTTCTAGCATTTGTAGACTTAGAGAAAGCTTTTGACAACGTTAACTGGAATACTCTCTTTCAAATTCTGAAGGTGGCAGGGGTAAAATACAGGGAGCGAAAGGCTATTTACAATTTGTACAGAAACCAGATGGCAGTTATAAGAGTCGAGGGGCATGAAAGGGAAGCAGTGGTTGGGAAAGGAGTGAGACAGGGTTGTAGCCTCTCCCCGATGTTATTCATCTGTATATTGAGCAAGCAGTAAAGGAAACAAAAGAAAAATTCGGAGTAGGTATTAAAATTCATGGAGAAGAAGTAAAAACTTTGAGGTTCGCCGATGACATTGTAATTCTGTCAGAGACAGCAAAGGACTTGGAAGAGCAGTTGAACGCAATGGACAGTGTCTTGAAAGGAGGATATAAGATGAACATCAACAAAAGCAAAACGAGGATAATGGAATGTCAAATTAAATCGGGTGATGCTGAGGGGATTAGGTTAGGAAATGAGACACTTAAAGTAGTAAAGGAGTTTTGCTATTTAGGGAGTAAAATAACTGATGATGGTCGAAGAAGAGAGGATATAAAATGTAGACTGGCAATGGCAAGGAAATCGTTTCTGAAGAAGAGAAATTTGTTAACATCGAGTATAGATTTAAGTGTCAGGAAGTCGTTTCTGAAAGTATTTGTATGGAGTGTAGCCATGTATGGAAGTGGAACATGGACGATAAATAGTTTGGACAAGAAGAGAATAGAAGCTTTCGAAATGTGGTGCTACAGAAGAATGCTGAAGATAAGGTGGGTAGATCACGTAACTAATGAGGAGGTATTGAATAGGATTGGGGAGAAGAGAAGTTTGTGGCACAACTTGACTAGAAGAAGGGATCGGTTGGCAGGACATGTTTTGAGGCATCAAGAAGGGATCACAAATTTAGCATTGGAGGGCAGCGTGGAGGGTAAAAATCGTTGAGGGAGACCAAGAGATGAATACACTAAGCAGATTCAGAAGGATGTAGGTTGCAGTAGGTACTGGGAGATGAAGAAGCTTGCACAGGATAGAGTAGCATGGAGAGCTGCATCAAACCAGTCTCAGGACCGAAGACCACAACAACAACAACGTGAAAGACGCTGATTTGTGTTCGGTTAGAGCGCTGCACGCGAAAGGCATTCGTCACACAGCTGACTGTAGACCATGATCGGCTATGGTTTTTCCCGAGTTTTCAATCGAAGAATGTAGATTATCTCCTGTAATTCTACAAACCACGTTTATTTCTACTGTAGGGATACTTCTCACAATCATATGCGAAATGAAATAAATGAAAAGTAACACACAAATATTTCTCGTGAGTTACTGTTTAAATGCAGACTGTATTGCAGTCGCATAGGTTTTACACTCGCCTTCCATGCCGTTTATTTCCTCTTTGTTATACAGCTCTTCTGATACGGATTATGGTGGTAAAAAAGGTCTCCACGTACAACGTCTTTGAAATATAATCCGTTAATTTACTGACAAATATTGCACTGAGCAGTGTGTTTCGCGTCCTGACATTACCGACATAATTACTTATTTAGCATAGAGTATGTATAGGTATTAGGTGAGTTATAACGACAATATATTTTTCACGTTGAGACTGTAAATAAGTTTAAGAAACAGATTTTGCTTCCTTTCTTAGTATTTCTGTAAGCGTTCTTAAGTATAACCCCTTTTTGCATTTGATTACTGTTAGTTGTAAACGAATATAATTTCATGTACGCACGTAACAACGATATCTTCGAAAAAAATAAATATTGTGAAACTTCAAATATCGTGAGTAAAAAAAAAATTCTGTGATGGTAAACATCTTAACTTTGCGGTCAGCACGTCTACTATTGTCACAAGCACTACTGTTTTGCTCAGATTTAACACATTACTTCTTTCTAGTTAAACGTGGTAGAGTGATCAAGGAAAGGCAACGAGACTTATTTGTGCAGCCTAACGGAGAATCTTTATTTGTTAGTTAAATACAATATGAATAAACTACATATTTTTTATAATTTTCAGTTTTATGACAGTTCTACTACACTTGTCTTTGAACGTTGTTCTGCAACTGTAATACAATTTGCATTTCACAAGATGATTCAAAATGAAAAGTCTGTGTTCTCCACATTCCTCATCGTCCAACCAGTGAAAGTTTTCAAGTTTTGATTTGATGTAATTAACAATCCTCAGCTTTATATTTCTCTTATAAATAAACTGTAAAAAACAGGACTCATATGACTGTAAAGACATTTCAATAAAGTTGCTAAACCCAACTGTTGGAGCGCTGAGTCCCACTGAAGAATAACACAAATTCCCAGTTGCGTATTTTTTATGGAGAATAAATAATTCCCTCTTCTCTTGAAGCTCACTCCTACATGTAAGTGTCTCCTTACATCTCAAACAACCATACCTTTCGATGCATGTGTGTGCTAAGTAGCCAGGAAAATATGCTACTCAACACTGTTCAGAGGAAAGGTTTTGCTGTGAGGAAGACAAATACTCGTCGGCCTCGATGGTACTCCATTCTTCATCCGTAGAGGAACCAGGGGTGTTCGGAATTCCGACGATTCCAGAGCTCTCCAACAGCTGAGATTCATCACCTTTTTGCCACACACAGTTGTTTATTAACAGCATCTTGTCAGTGTCATTCTCACAATTTGAAGCGTCAGAAGGCTTCATTAGTGAGTTAATAGTGCTTGTTCGGAACAAGCACATTAGTGTTCTAACTGTTGGATTACGTTTGTAGCCTCCATTCTGACGGTACACAGAAAATAAATTCTCAGAAGCATCTTGATTCAATCTGCTGGTCAGTAAAAATTTAATGTCGACAGTTTGTTCCTCAAGAAAAAACTGAGCAATAGCATTCACAGCCTGGATTAAACCCATAATGCATGGTTGTGTCGTTATTTTACCTGTCTTTTTTTCAATTTTATTTGTGGTACTTAAGACATCCATTGCATTCTTTAGCGTTTCCATTACTACTGGGCATTGTTCTGACAATGCACACCTATATGGATTAGAGGAAAATGCTGTCCTGCTGTTCAAAACGTCAAATAAATTGTTCATATATTCTATAAAAGTAGCTGTGCTCTCTGCTGTATCACTCTGTAATTCTTTAGTCGCTACACAAGTTCTGATAGCTGCAGCAACAGAGTGGCTGACGACCTGGACCGCCATTTTACATCCTTTTTTTGGAATGAATCAGGTTGCAAATGACTGTCAGTGAGTTTTACCAACATTCTGCTTTTTTTGTTCTTCTTATCAGTGTCATATGTTTTCCTGACATCTGCGAATGAAACAACAGCATTGTTGAAAATGAAGTCGCCACTAAGTAGATTGCTTCGTATGCTTTTGAATAAATGTGGGACATCATAAATATAAAACAATTTCTGTCCATTTACAATAAAATAAGGTTTTTCAGGCGTAACACGTAAATGCGTCACAACACTTCGATTACTAGCTCCCTGACCACAAACGACTAATTTTGGCTCTAGGTTTGCATTTTGCAATAAAATAATTAGTTCCTGTAAGAGTCCCAATAAATCCGCATGTTTTACTCCTGAATTAGACAAAAAGTATGAAACAGGCAATTTCCAGTTACTGTAGATGCATCTAATCATATAAGCAAGTGCATAATTTGCAGGAAGTGGTTTCCTTCCCCTATCACCCAAATCTTCTAGACCTTCTACTAAATCGAGATCTTTTGTATATTCCAGATGACGCATTATCGACATCTCATCAAAAGATACTACACATGCCTTTTCTAAATAAGTTTGTGCCTCAAATTTCTGCTAAGTTGATTAAAAAGGTTTTTGTTAAACCCTGGTAGAAATTTTGTGACGCCAATCCATCGTCTAATTGTGGACAGTCCAGGTAATACGATACCCAATTTTCGCAAAAATTTATATGCTGCAGGAGATTTGTAAAACAACATCAGAGGGAGATTTTTCTCGATAGAAGACTACGGACGTTTTATGCTCTTGTACTGCATTGCAGTCAGTGCCCTGGAGTAATCAGATGGGTAGCAGAAACTGCTTAAACCATGGGCAATGTTATTTGAGCTCCTACAATGCAAAAATCTACTCTTAACTTCTGACAGGTAGGAAGTTTTGTTTTTCAGTGATCTGTTCATATTACGTATTTTCTGTTTCAGTTTTTGCTTTCTAGGAGTATCCTCATCATCATGACGTAGCATACAGAGTTTTCTTTTAACTTGTCTCGCAGGCATTTCTATGATTTCTTTCAGGTGTGGAAATGGTTCACATTTTTGTGGTGTTGCATTTGTTTCTACCAGAAGGTGACTAGCTGCACTGTATGTTCTCCTTGGAATGTTCACTTTCAGTTCAGGTGATGACAAACTATTCTTATCACTAGTTCCCTCACATACTGCTGAAGAACCAGTGTCATGTAAATTTTACAGGAACTGCTGTGTGTATAAGCCGTTGTTTCATACTGTTCTTGAATGACTTTTTATCAAAATGGACGTCACACAGCAGTCTATTGTGCAGTTTTTCTGGGTCCATATCCAGCAGTTTGACATTGCCTGTAACAATAACTATCTATCAGAAAAACACGATATATGTATACACCATTAACACATTTAGCAGCTCAGTCTACATTAGCACGATAGAGAGGAATCTTTCATTAAGTATTTGCTAAGAGAGATCTTTGTGTGCAACCTTTTTTGGACTTTAAATATTATGATTAATTCTGGGAATGTGGTCCTATGGCGTTTTAAGCCTGGTCAACACTGAGCGTCTAAAACAGGAGAAACTGAATTCTCATATGTGTAGACGAATTTGAGCAAACGACATTCAGTCATGTTTGGTTCGTAAACTTTACTCGGTGCCCACAGTGCCTCTGAAGTTCCTGCAAAAGTTAAGAAACACGTGATTTCTAATCTCTTCTGCGTGACATTACTTGTTTCGTAATTAAAACAAACATTGCCTATAATGTTGTTTCCCCTTTAGTGCTTAGCTTTTCACAATGAGAAACAATTAAGTAGCGAAAGCATAACATCAATGTTTGCAAGTGTTTGCGTGATGAAATGCTGATTCTGTAGTGTTCAATTCCATTCACCACTGCGAGACAATAACATTCAGTCTTTTTCGGTACGCATTCGTTAGTGTTCGTTAGTGTTCAGCTGGCTGTCGGTTTTTGAGCAAAGCATCGAAAGAAGTTTGCCTCGTCTCCCCTTTGGCGTTACCAGCACGGAGAGTACTCGTCTTCTTGCGAACTGCTTTGTGTTGCTG
The DNA here is from genome assembly GCF_023898315.1 of Schistocerca nitens. Lineage (NCBI taxonomy): Eukaryota > Metazoa > Arthropoda > Insecta > Orthoptera > Acrididae > Schistocerca > Schistocerca nitens. Next base: position 653,964,053 of record NC_064618.1, read on the forward strand.
CTAGTAAATTTCGTCGTCAGGTGTAATGAGGAGCCAGCGAAAGGCATCAACCGACATATGTGCAAAATTCTGGAATAAATCTAAAGAAGGCTGGAGCTGCAATTCAGTGTTAAGTGCACTGGCACTACTTCCAAGCGTTTCACATCTACGTAACAAATTAAGCCACCAACATATTTATTTTCCTACGCCACTTCGTTTGCTTTGTCAAAACCAGCGGTCAAAATAATCTTATCTCAATGTCAAAGATTTACATCTGAAAGGTCTCTGTTGGATTCCTTTCATGTTTAATTTCTTAAATCTGTTGTCATTACGGCATAAATTCCTCTTCTAAATTTACTGAGGCGTTTCTGACTATCTGGGAGGAGACTGAGTAGTGGAACGTGTTACTTTTACACACAAACAAGAACGATCTGTCACACTACTACAATTTAAAACACAGTTTATATGTAATTCATGTCACACAGTCTCATACGGAACCTACATCCGCTTTCTTTTATATACTGTATAGGATAAGATACTGTCATCCCCCTTCCTTTCTGTGTGAGAGGATGAATGAGCAAATGTATTTCTAGTTGCATGCTTGAGGGTAGCAGACAAGGCTGTCTGCTAGAGAACAGTAGGACCAACGTCGGAACAGGTAGCTACGCTTTCTAAAAGCAAAGAGGTTTCTATCCTTAGTATGGTCCTGTCTGTCCGTTGTCATGTTGGTATAGGAAGCTGCCCCTCTGGCCACTTCCGTTTGTATTTTGTGAGCCACCCTCAGGAAGCACGCTCGGTAGTAGCGCAGGTCAGTTGGTCCGTGGCGAGCGTCTGAAGTGGTAAGATCTCCGGCTAAGCGCGTGTCTGCTAAGTCCGTAGGACAATGGATTTCTTAAGTTCAGCCTAAATGAAAATTTAATCACCTTTATTTCAGGTTTAGCACTAAAATATCTAATGTTATCTTAAATTGCAGCGCAGTATAATTCTCGTGTGAAGTTCAGATTATTTTCCGGTAGTTGCTTTGTCACTACTTTGTGAGTAAAGTGGAACCACGTGTTGATCAGTAACTCTAACTAAGATCAATCTTAAATGCGAATGCTTGTGTGATTATAACGTCTCGTCTTGACAATATTTTCAATATAGCAACTTTTCTTTATGTTCAACCCAGGTGGGATGTACTTTGCGAGACCAGCACCACGTGCTTATATAACTGTTTGACCCGTCAGGTTAACACTAAGACGTTAATAACCAGTTCGAGGTTTTTCTTTTGTAAATTGCTTTTCGATCTAATTTATTTTAATCATCAAAATTATTGTGGAGTTATACACTTTGTCTAAACCAAGTTGACTACGTGAAGCATGTGGTGTAATCATCAAAGTAGCCCTCAGCTATTCTTTTCGCGAAGATTTCACAAAGAGTTAATATGAATTTAGTATACCAGTGTGTGGTAATTACATGACGGACAGGATTGTGCTACGAACGTAATTTCTTTGGGTAAAAATTTGAATCTGTTTGTAGTGGTTAACTTTCTCTTGCATGCGTTTCAACGTTCTTTGTGTGTTGTTTTATGAATGCAGTGTTGTATGCAGTCTCCCAATCTTGGCTCCATATTTGATGTGTTCCGTAAGATTGCAATCTCACATTTTCACAATCCTAAATAAGGCACCAGTTTAGTTAGGAATCATGTGTAATATGCTGAAATTTCAATGATCAATCTTAAAATAAATTTCCAAATATAAACTGATTTCTTTCTTTTTATTTAAATACTCTTATATATATATATATATATATATATATATATATATATATATATATATTACCGGTTGTTGTATGACTATTAAAAGATTATAATTAATGTTAGTCTGTTTGGGAATTTGGTAAACCTAGACTAGGTACCTGATGAAACAGTTGCTTAGTAATGCAAGATTAACTTCCCCAGACAGCTCACAGCGTTTAACCCGCTTTTATTGGCTAGCAGTAACCATTTACATACCAAATTAAAGTAACAACGTTACACATCGTAGCTGTAACTAGAAGTCTGCGCGGACAGGAAAAATGCCGCCGTCCGTATGTGCACCGCATCCACAAGATCATTATCCACATCAGCCAAGTTACTTATCCGCATTCTGTGATATTAACGTTTTGTAAAGCAGCTTAACCCACCACTGCTCTGAAAAGAGATTTGTGCCTGGCCTGAATTTTTGTCTGCTGATGTGCGCACTCGGTTATGATGCGAATTAAGGCTTGACATATTTCAGTGACAGTCATTTCAAATTTAAATTCTTTTACTTTGCATGTAACTTATCGTAAATGATATAAGAGTGGCACAAAACGATGAATTTTGGATTGTTGTTGAAAGGAGGCTGCAAACGCGGTAATATGCAAGTGAAAGCGTGTTTATCGAGCATATTTGGGCGGTGTCAACTTTGAAGAGCCACAGACGGCAAACCATAATTATGTTAAAAATTTACTTTGTACAGTTCAAAGATAACCCGCAAATGTTCGCAACAGACGTACGCTTTTATCTGCAACACAGTTATTACTGGAGATATCCGCACTCGCGCAGACCTGTTACTATAAGTAGCGTTGTTTTCGAGTGAAAGCTGTGTGAGGATTATTAGCGCACAGATAAAAAAAAATTAAAATAGGCAGCATCTATAGTTTGCATGCTATGCTCGTTCTCCTATATTCTCCTCCCTTCATTCCAGTATAAACGCTTGTTCACACGTATAAACGAATGGCAGTGAACATTGGCGAATTATCTATGAATACTCATTTCCAGCAGTGTAAACGAGGTTTTACACTCGTTCACTTCGTTCGCTCTAGTATATACCAGCATTTAGAGGGACCGATGACCTAGCAGTTAGATGACGGCTATTATTCGTTTATTTCACTGTTGCGATTTCAGCTCTAGTGCCATTTTCAAGTACCAAGGGAAAGGTCTTGTAAGGTAATGCCTCTTAAATTGTTTACCAAATGTTACTACACTATGCTTTGCATTTTGTTATCCATATCTTATATTGGTTTCAGTTTTCACATTGCACACAAAAATGCCTCTACAGCCAAAATTACGATAGTGAAGTGAATAAACAGTTTAAAAAAGTCCAAATCGCAGCAAAGATTTCATTTAAAAATTATGTGATATGATTCTTGTACAGGAAGGGCTGCCACGTTATATCAGAATATAAGATCGACAAAATTTAGATAGGAACGAATGCTTAGGGCTCTTTATTAATTCTTACTAGTAACTAATTTATTGATTTACCTGAATTTAAAATCCACTCGCGTAACCTTTCTTTATCTTTGACGGGAAATCTGAACATTTTTAGTTCAGGATTTGTTCGTCTGCTCCTTCCACAGTTGATATACTCGCAGGCCCTCGGCATGATGACTCGATCAACTACCACCGGTATGTCAGAAACAGCTGTACTTCACAGACGCCAAATAGTGGAAAGCTGCACGCGTTCGGCCGATGTTGCCACATATTTCACAGAACGGAGTGCCATCTAGTGGTTGATTCCACAAGTAAGGGTGTGACGCTGTTGCCGCCCTGTGGCCGTTCCCTGACAAGGGTTGCCGGCTAGACCAGGCGATCGGGCAATCTGTTTCTTACGTTTCTTACGTAATCTGGAGTAATACAGTGGCTTCAATATTTAACTATACGGTGAAATCCTTCAGTACTCTCTGACGTTACACACAAATTATGCTGAAAAATTACCCAGTGGTTAAGTCAGGAATTTTCATCACTCTTGTTTTTAGGTAATAGTACGTTAGCTAAAAACGATAACGTGTTGCAGTTTTCGTCTAGTCGTCTAAGGAGTGTATTATGGGAGATTTGCAGTGTATTATTTCATTTTGCTTGAAAATTAAATGATATTCGAAGCTGTATTGCTCTTCTGCTCGTCTTTTTTGAAGTGTGTACTGCAGCTGGCCCCGTCACTGCAGGCTAGCTGTACCAGCTGACTGGCCACTGCCCAAATTAAATGCGCCGGTAAAGCTGTTGTCTCGTATTATCGCTAAGTCAATGTGCGCGTAACACACTGCACAAAACGTACCCTTATTATCGAACATGACAGTACTCACAGTCTGGAACCGCGCGACCGCTAGGGTCGCAGGTTCGAATCCTGCCTCGGGCATGGATGTGTGTGATGTCCATAGGTTAGTTAGGTTTAAGTAATTCTAAGTTCTGGGGGACTGATGACCTCAGAAGTTAAGTCCCATAGTGATCAGAGGCATTCGAACCATCTGACAGTACTCGAGACAGCTTGGCTGCAGTCCCACGTGAAACGGAAATCCGATGAGGTTCCAGCAGACGCGACAGTATACTGTACATAGTGCAAGGTTTACATCAGGTTTATTCTTATGATGAACGGACTATAGTACGACCCATTCTCAAGTACTGCTATATCTTTGAAATTCCCACCAATTCATATTAAAGGACGTCACTGGAGCATTTCAGAGGTGGGCTGCTACATTTTTTACCCGTATAATATTACGTAAATGCTTAGTGAACTGAAATGGGAATGCTTGAAGTGAAGAGGACGGTCTTCTCATGAAACACTATTAAGAAAATTCAAAGAACCCACGTTTGACAGCAAGTACAGAACGATTTTACTACTGCCGCCATACATTTTGCGTAAGACCACGAAAATAAGAGAAATTAGGGTTCGCAAGGAGGTATACTGGTAGTGGTTTTTCCTCGCTCTGTTTGCGAGCGGAACAGGAAAGGAAATGACTTATGGTGGTACAAGGTACCCTGCGCCACGCAACATGCGGTGGCCTGCAGAGTTTGTATGTAAATGTAGAAGGGAATACTCACTGGCAGAGTTTGTATGTAAATGTAGAAGGGAATACTCACTGGCAGAGTTTCTCTTAAAATATTTTCGAGTTGCGATGCCTTTTCTGTTCGTCAGGGAACGCCGCCATTTCTTGTAGTTATTTATACCGTGCTGTGACTTAATGAACACATTAAGAAAGCTTAGTCAATTGGCAGCCTCCAGACGAATGAGTCATGTCTGTGTCCAGAAGCAATGGCGGTGAGGCTAACACACGCTTGGCTGCCCCCAAATACATCGTACCGGGGTTCGCAGTAATTGTCTCCCAATAAACTAACACCATGTCTGAGGTTTTTCATATCTCGCATATGCTAATTAACCATAAATAGTACAATATGACGGATCACGATCTATCCGACAGACAATATTAACAGTAAACGCAGAGCTTTGCAGTTGCTTTGCAGACTTAATGAGGTGATCCGAAAGTGTGAAAACATCATTCTAACACAAAAAACAAATGAAGTGGATAAACAGAAATTTTAGGTCAAATAGTTTGAGATGGTAGAGCAACAAAATCTGTGATTCTATGATGTCAACATGGTGGCCATGCTGGAAGCCGCCATATTGAACGCAACTCGTAATTTTTAGATGCAAAGACGATCGTATGTCATATCAGATAGACAGAGAAGTACTCGTGTTATCACAGAGGATTTCAACCAACGCCACCTAGACAGGCCACAAATTACGCACAGTGCAATGGTGTAATTTCCCGAAATTTGTGAGAGACTGGCTCTGTCACAAACAAACAAAAAGCTGGACTACCGAAAACGGTTATGAATTATGCAACACCAGTCGCCTCTCTGGCATCGTTCAATTAGTCCACAGCACAACACAGCACTCGCCTTATCTTATAGGGTACTGTGATCAGCCGTACATAAATAGTGAGAATTTTTGTACATACGTTGGTTGAAACCCTTGACGTATGGGTGAAGCGTATACCAACAACATTGAAACGTGCTGTACAAAATGTCGAGCAAATCCTCTTGCTTTTATGTACGACCAACAGCATTTGTCTAGTTCTGTACAAACTCCCACATAAGTTGAGCATGTATAAAGCTCTGATCAAACAAATGTCACCACTGTAATTCTCTATCTGTTTCATATGTCACGTCACCCACTTTCCATATGAAAATTGTATATGACTTCCGAAACGGCAGCTTCCATAACACCCACCCTGTTGGTAACGTAGCATCATAGGTTTTTCCCTCTCCCATATCATACTTTTTTTTGGGTCATCAGTCTTCTAACTGGTTTGATGCGGCCCGCCACGAATTCCTCTCCTATGCTAACCTCTTCATCTCAGAGTAAAACTTTCAACCTACGTCCTCTATTATTTGCTGGATGTATTCCAGTGTCTGTCTTCCTCTACTGTTTTTACCTTCTACAGCTCCCTCTAGTCCATGGAAGTCATTCCCTCATGTCTTAACACATGTCCTATCATCCTGTCCCTTTATCAGTGTTTTCTACACATTCCTTTCCTCTCCGATTCTGCACAGAACCTCCTCATTCCTTGCCTTATCAGTCCACCTAATTTACAACATTCGTCTGTAGTACCCCGGCTCAAATGCTTCGATTCGCTTCTGTCCCGGTTTTCCCACAGTCCTTGTTTCACTACCATACAATGCTGTACTCCAGACGTACATTCTCAGAAAATTTCCTCAAATTAAGGCCGATATTTCATATTAGTAGACTTCTCTTGTCCAGGAATGCCCTTTTCGCCATTGCTAATCTGCTTTTGATGTTCTCTTTGCTCCGTCCGACACTCGTTATTTTACTGCATACGTAGCAGAATTCCGTAACTTCGTCTACTTCGTAACCATCGATCCTGATTTTATGTTTCTTGCTCATTACCTTCGTCTTTCTTCGATTTCCTCTCAGTCCATACTCTGTTCTCATCAGACTGTTCATTTCATTCAGCAGACCATGTAATTCTCCTTCCTTTTCACTCAGGATAGCAATGTCATCAGCGAATCGTATCACTGATATCCTTTCACCTTGAATTTTAATTCCACTCCTGAACCTTTCTTTTATTTCCATCATTGCTTCCTTCGAAATGGTTCAAATGGCTCTAAGCACTATGGGACTTAACATCTAGACTTGTAACTACTTAAACCTAACTAACGTAAGGACATCACACACATCCATGCCCGAGGCAGGATTCAAACCTGAGACCGTAGCAGCAGCGCGCTTCCGGACTGAAGCGTCTAGAACCGCTCGGCCACAATAGCCGGCCATAGCTTCCTCGATGTACATACTGAACAGGAGGGACGAAAGGCTACATCCTTGTCTTATACACTTTTTAATACGAGCACTTCGTTCTTGGTCGTCCACTCTTATTAAGCCCTCTTGGCTGTTGTACATATTGTACATGACCCGTCTCTCCCTATAGCTTACTCCTATTTTTTTCACAATTTTGAACATGTTGCACCATTTTACATTGTCGAACGCTTTTTCCAGGTCGACAAATCCTATGAACGTGACTTGATTTTTCTTTAGTCTTGCTTCCATTATTAACCGCAAAGTCAGAATTGCCTCTCTGAATTGCCAAGCTGATCGTGATCCAACACATCCTCAATTTTCATTTCCATCCTTGTAAGCAACTTGGATGCATGAGCTGTTAAGCTGATTGTGCGATAATTCTCGCTCTTGCCAGCTCTTTCCGTCTTCGGAATTGTGTGGATCATGCTTTTCCGAAAGTCAGATAGTACGTCACCAGAGTCATACATTCTACACACCAACGTGAATAGTCGTGTTGTTGTCACTTCCTCCAATGATTTTAGAAGTTCTGATGGAATATTATCTGTCCTTGCTCCCCTATTTGGTGTTAAGTCCTCCAAATCTCTTTTAAATTCTGATTCTAGTACTGGATCCCCCATTTCTTCTAAATCGACTCCTGTTTCTTCTTCTATGACATGGAGAAATCTTCTCCCTCATATAGGCTTTCGATGTATTCTTTCCACCTATCCGCTCTCTCCTCTGCATTTTACAGTAGAATTCCCGTTGCACTCTTAATGCTATCACCCTTGCTTTTAATGTCACCGAAGGTTGTTTTGACTTTCTGTGTGCTGAGTCTGTTCTTCCGACAATCATTTCTTTTCCGATGTCTTCACATTTTTCCTGCAGACATTTCGTCTTAGCTTCCCTGCACTTCCTATTTATTTCATTCCTCAGAGATTTGTATACCTGAGTTTTCCGGAACATTTTTGTACTTCCTCCTTTCATCTATCAATTGAAGTATTTCTTCTGTTACCCATGGTTTCTTCGCAGTTACCTTCTTTGTACCTATGTTTCCCTTCCCAACTTCTGTGATGGCCCTTTTTAGAGAATTCCACTCATTTTCAACTGTAGTGCCTACTTAGCTATTCCTTATTGCTGTTTCTATAGCCTTAGAGAACTTCAAGAGTACCTCGTCATTCCTTAGTACTTCAGTATCCCACTTCTTTGCGTATTGATTCTTTCTGACCAAAGTCTTAAACTTCAGCCTGCTCTTCATCACTACTGTGGTGTGATCTGATTCTTTATATGATCCTAGGTACCCCTTACAATCAAGTATCTGATTTCGGAATCTCTGTCTGACCATGATGTAATCTAACTGAAACCTTTCCGTATCACCCGGCCTTTTCCAAGTATACGTCCTCCTCTTGTAATTCTTGAACAGAATATTCGCTATTACTGACTGAAATTTGTTAAAGAACTCAGTTAGTCTCTCTCCTCTCTCACTCCTTGTCCAAAGCCCATATTATCTACTAACCTTTTCTTCTCTTCATTCCCCTATAACTGCATTCCAGTCCCCCATGACTATTAGATTTTCATCTGCCTTTACGTACTGTATTACCCTTTTAATATCCTCATACACTTTCTGTATTTCTTCACCTTCAGCTTGCGACATTTGCATGTATATCTGAACTATCGTTGTCGGTTTCGGTTTGCTGTCGATTCTGATAAGAATAACCCTTTCACTTAACTGTTCACAGTTGCACATTCTCTGTCCTGCGTTCCTATTCATAAATAATCCTACTCCCGTTACACCATTTTCTGTTGCTGGTGATATTACCCTATACTCATCTGACCGGAAATCCTTGTCCTCTTTCCACTTCACTTCACTGACTCCTACTATATCTTACCTGAGCCTTTGGATTTAACTTTTCAGATTTTCTAGTTTCCCTGCCACGTTCAAGCTTCTCACATTCCGCGTCCCCCCGACTCGTAGAATGTTATTATTTCGTTGATTATTCAATCTTTTTCTCATGGTAACCTCCCCCTTGGCTGTCCCTTCCCGGAGATCCGAATGGGGAACTATTCCGTAATCTTTTGCTAAAGGAGAGATCATCATGACACTTCTTCAATTACAGGCCACATGTCCTGTGGATACACGTTACATGTCTCTAATGCAGTGGTTTCCATTGCCCCGTCCATCCTCATGCCGCTGATCTTTGTTGACTTTTCCGCCTTCAGGGGTGTTTCCCACTCCTAGGACAAAAGAATGCCCTGAGCCTCTGTCCGCTTCTCCGCCCTCTTTGACAAGGCCGTTGGCAGAATGAGGCTGACTTCTTATGCCGCCAATGCTCACACTATTTGACTTTAAATTTATGATAATCTACCTCTTTTTGTTTTAGATGGTTGATTATTCCTCTATAGACTACCCAGTATTATGAAATGCTAAATCCAGAGGAGTAAAAACAGAAGGTTTCAACTGTGTTACGGTCACGTGACTAATTTATTTTTAACATATCATTACTATTACCACTATTTCGTAAAACCGCAATACTGAATACTAAAGTTACCAAAGACTACTTTTTTTCAAATACTGTCATTAATATGAGAGACAGTGGGATAGAGGTTACACCCTGTGGAACGAATGTGTGAACAATATGTTCCTCACATAGTCCTCCCAGTAAACACATATTTTGTTCCACGCATCTATGACAGCAAAACTGACACATATTCATCACATTACGTTAAATATCTAATGAAATTACCTTTTCTGAGTTTTATGTAGTTGCTGCAATGGACCAGAAATTCCTTCATTATTCATTTTTCAACAATAAACTAACTAATTGAAAGCACAACGCAACAGTAATTATGTAATGGATACTGCACTGCTGTAGCACTTATGCCGTATTACTACTATTATTATTATTATTGTTTTATTACGGTTACCACCATTATTACTATTATTAATGGGAGTGGTCACACATAAAGCGTTGTCAGCCTGCAGTTTTCAAATTTCTGCCAGTTCACAGGTAAAGAGACCAGTAATCAGCATTACGCCTAAGAACAGCGTACACATTTTAATTGGGTTGATTTCAAATGGGGGTGCAGGATGAGAGTGAAACATGTCGCTAGGGAGAGGAGTGCTGCAGAGGAAGCATGTTTTGTAACAAGTGTCTACCTTAAACGTGGATAATTATCTTTATTTTCTGAGATGGAGTTGTAGCTAGCACCCGAGATGCACTGAGAATTACGTCATCATTTAGTAAACAGTGTTTGCTGGAAATAAACAGTACATGTTGCCTTACTGGTTCATTAGTTCGTGGTTTCATAAAACACCTGCAAAAAGTAAATATCATTTATCTTTCATCATTTTAAAATGAAAGTGTTCAAAGAAAATCTTTTTTATTCTAAAGTTTAGTTAGGCCCTAATGTTGATAACGGTGCGAGAGAAGGGTGGTGGTGGAGGTAATAGTAGCTAATATCTGACTGCACTCAGGGGTAATTGTCTCAGAAAGGTAGGGAACCACTGTGCTACGCGAACAAAAGAAAAGCATGAACAAATACCCTGTCAAATTTTGTTAAGATTTCAAAGTGATGCAAAGATTGGCATGTTGCTTTAAATGTTCTGAAAAGTAAAGCTGTGCACTTCACAAAACTAACGTATTATCCTGTGATTACAATGTCAATCACAATTTGAATCGATTATGATGATGATGATTTATGGTGGAGGGCGCTAAACAGTTAGGTCATCAGCGCCCTTGCATTAATGTTATACCGAAGAAAATTTTCATTATCTATGGAAGGAGATCAATAAACTGGAAAACTACGTTTGATCCAACCACAGGAAACGTAAAGCAACACCAGGAAGGTGAGGTTCAGAAAAGCCTGTAACGAAACCCCAGGGAGACACAACGGGATAACTAAACGAAATCATGGAGAAAATACATGTAAAGATGCTGTTAAGAAAGGAACAAATAAACGTGGCTGGATGACGACTTAGAAATAAAACGTGACCCAGCCACGCTGTGACACATTAAGATTGCACACCAAGTATTTTGGGAAGAATTCCGGACACCACACAAAATTTTAAGACACGAACAACACTCGCCTCTTTATCAGTTAAAATAGAGGGAAGATCCTGTGGGGGACCCAGTTCAACCCTCAGGTCGTCATACAGGACACACTCGTTTAAAAGATGTTGTACTGACAGCTGTGTCTCGCGTCTCTGACATAGCGGGGGCTCCTCCCGACGTAAGAGGACGGCGTGTGTCAGTGGGCAATGTCCCACTCAAAACCGAGTAAGGGCTACTTCTTCACACTGTCGCAAGCGGAAGGAAGTGATCCATGGTGGCACTGAAGTTTTGATGAAACGTATTTTATTGTTCCTCACTTCCAGCCAGTGGGACTCCCACCAACATATGGCCTTCCTAGTCACAAATGAAGTGACAGGCCGCAGAGGGACTGAACAACTGGCAGGAGGAGGAAGGGAACAAGCCTTCTTAGCAGCAGCAGCAGTGAATTCGTCTCTCTGGACACCTATGCGACTTGGAACTCAGCAAAAATGATTTCCTTGCTTTGCCTGTGCAAGAGAAGGAGAGAGCGTCCTGCACTTGTTGCACCATTCGATCTGCTGGGTACATCGGTCCAACAGCGATAATGGCACTTTGAGAATCGGAGCAGATGAAAATTTTTTTGTCACGGTGCCGCCTCATCTGCTCCATTGGCCTCAGGATAGCAAACAATTCCGAGTAATAAACTGAAAACTGCTTTGGTAACCCTATCCTGAGGACAGTGCTTAAAACGATCCGTGTACAAGGTAATAAAATCTCGGTGGCTACGTAAAAATTCATTAAATTTAATTTTAAAAACATAGTCTGGGGTACAATGCTTCTTGTAAGCAGTCAGTTCTAAAAGCAATCGAGGCCTTGGTAGTAGCCAAGGGGATGCCCTACTCCAACCCTGGCTTTGGACCCTAATGCAACCAACCTGTAATAATTCAAGGCTCTCCCTTGCACGGATCCCAAATGGCCGTGTTGCTTGTGGTCGATGATCGAACAGCCATTCCCGCTGAACAACGTAACTGGATGCTGGCGACGTAGGAACGGACAATGCCCTATATGCTTGGCGTACCACGAGAAGAAGACGTCGAATAGACAGCGGAGGCTCGCCAATCTGTGCACACAAACTAACAACAGGGATCGTGCGATAGGCCCCTGTTGACAGCCTAATACCCTCGTAGTGAACTGCATGCAGCATTTTAAGGTATGAAGGCCTTGCTGACCCATAAATCTGGCATCCGTATTCAAACCAGGATCACACGAAGGCCTTATAAAGTTGGAGCAGACGTGCTCTGTCGGCTCCCCAAGACATATGACTATTACATTTAAGGATGTTTAAGGCCTTGAGACATCTCCGTTTCAATTCTTTAAGGTGTGGCAAGCATGTTAACTTCCCATCAAAGAAAGGACACAGATACTTCACCTTTTCCTTAAAAGTGAGATCGGTGTCCCCCAGTTTTAAAACGGGCAAATTGAAGAGAGAGCGGGAACGATTAGAAGCAACATAAATTGTTTTCTCTAATGAGAATTTAAAACATGTGGTCCGAGACCATTCTTCGAACAGTCTGATCGTCAGTTGCAATTGCCGAGTAGCCGTGGCGAGGCTGGAGGATGCACAGAAGATGGAGAAGTCGTCCACAAATGAGGAACATAGTGTTGGACGTCGCACTGTGGTTGTAATACTACTGACTGCGGCGGAAGCCGTGACACTTAAAACACTCCCTTGAGGTACACCATTCTCCTGCTTAAAGCGGTCAGACAAGACATTCCCATCCCTGTATATAAAATATCTGTCCAAGAGAAAGGACCGTATGAAGGTCGGTAGACGTTCTCGGAATCCCCACTGATGGGGCTGCGACAAAATGTTATGCCTCCAGGTAGTATCGTAGGCCTTTTCCAAATCGAAGAAAACACCGATAAGGTTTTTTGCTTACGAAGGAAATCTTGTTGAACTGCAGCTTCGAGGAGGGTTAGGTTATCGAGAGTGGAGCGATGCCTCCTGAACCCACACTGGGAGCGACTGAGTAGGGACCTGGTTTCCAGAACCCACACTAGGCGCCGATTGACCGTATGCTCCAGTGTCTTGTTGAATCGGTCAACTCACATAAATAATTGGATGTAACAATTTGTAGGATTATGAAATGGAATGAACAGGATAGGCTCAATCTTATATAAAACAAGTGGCGTTTTTTTTCGGTTTGATTAGTTCGATACTTGAAAATACAGTCAGCATATAGAGGACACTGCTTATAAAACACTCTTGCGTTCCATCCTAGAATGGCAATAAGAATGGTCACACGTGTGGTTGACTCAAGGGATACATGGATGAGATTTGAGCCCAGTTGCATGGAGACTTGATCCAGAAGTTCTCATTTCGAATATTTTTGCCCTAATTAGAAGAAAATTTCGTACTGAAGTCTGTGGCAGATCGTTACAACTCATTCGCAGTCTTTTCTCAAAAATGGTTCTTTGCAGTTTCCTATTTACTACACCGTTTGTATTAAAGTATACTTTCACCCACCGCCAGATTTTCCTGTTATTATAATACATCATGTTTTATTAAAACCCCCGTCCCTATTCTTAAACGTGTCGACAAATGCGTGTATGAGCATAATGTTGCTGTTATGGTGGACGGAAGAATTACTTTCGTGTCTGCCGGCCGTAGTGGCCGAGCGGTTCTAGGCGCTACTGTCTGGAAACGCGCGACCGCTACGGTCGCAGGTTCGAATCCTGCCTCGGGCATGGATGTGTGTGACGTCCTTAGGTTAGTTAGGTTTAAGTAGTTCTAAGTTCGAGGGGACTGATGACCTCAGAAGTTAAATCCCATAGTGCACAGAGCCATTTCAACCATTTCAACTTTCGTGTCTCTGAATAATCTTCCTGTTATGTTTAATTTTGTAGAAATATCTGCTGGTGTGGTTACGCTCGAGCTGAGCCCACCGAAATGTCGGGTGAGACGATTTTGTGGCGATGTTTGAGTTCGTCTTGGTCTTGTGACTGCAGGTTCGTCGCAGTCGGAGTCCACCTCACACCAATACCACGCAGTGCACATCTGGAAGTTTAATATACTTTTAATAATAATAAGTACTGCCTCACCATAGCAGTTAATGACGAACCTTTATTGGAATTTAATGATCAAATCGCAGTACGTTAAAAATACAGGTTCTAAAACAATGCAGATTTTCTATTACTTTCTTTTCATTCTTTTCACTCGCTGCGTATTTTACCAACGCACCACCTAATTTCTTACGGTTTGTCATTTTTTACCTCTTGGCCGCTATGTTCGGTGTTTGGGACGCGAGCGGATCTGACCAGCAGTTCCACCCGGCGCCCAAATCAGATCACACCACTGCCCGGGTCGCGCCACGTGGAGGCGGGCTTATTGTTCATAATAGTCTATTTGTTTTTCATTGTTTTCTTTGTTTTTGCGGCTTCGTACTTTTTCAAAACATAATACATGAATTGGAAATAGGAATATAAAAATTTGTTGAATTTAAGAGGAAACAGAAAGATAGATTGGAAAGATTTATAGATGTTAGTCCCGCCACCTAGATGTCTGAAGATGAATACCTCGGTATGTGCTTCAAGCCACTGACTTACAGACGTCTTGCATGTTAGTAAGTAGGGTGGTCTTCATACTACATTTCTGAACGTAACTGTTGAGTCTATATATATACTGAAGAGCCAAAGAAACTCATACACCTACCTAATATCGTGTAGGGCCCCCGCGAACAAGCAGAAGTGCCGCAACACGCCATGGCAGGAATTCGAATAATGTCTGAGGTACTGCTGGAGGGAACTGACGCCATAAATCCGTAAGAGTACGAGGGGGTGCAGATCTCTTCTGAACAGCACGTTGCAAGGCATCTCAGATGTGCTCAATAATGTTCATGTCTGAGGAGGTTGGTGGCCAGCGAAAGTATTTAAACTAAGAAGAATGTTCCTGGAGACATTCTTTAGCAATTCTGGATGTGTGGGGTGTCGCATTGCGCTGCTGGAGTTGCTCAAGTCCGTCGGAATGCTCAATGGACATAAATGGATGCAGGTGATCAGACAGGATGCTTACGTACTTGTAACCTGTCGTATCTAGACGTATCAAGAGTCCCATATCATTCCAACTGCACACGCCCCATACCATTACAGAGCCTCCGCCAGCTTGAACAGTCCTCTGCTGACATGCAGGATCCATGGATTCATGAGCGACCAGGCAACATGTTTCCAGTCATGATGAACTGTCCAAAGTCGATGTTAGTGGGCCCAGGCGAGGCATAAAGCTTTGTGCTGAGCAGTCACCAAGGATACATGAGTGGGCCTTCGGCTCCGAAAGCCCAAATCGATGATGTTTAGTTGAATGGTTCGCACGCTGACACTTGTTGATGTCTCCTCACTGATATCTGCAGCAATTTGCGGAAGGGTAGAACTTCTGTCATGTTGAACGATTTGCTTCAGTCGTCGTTGGTCCCATTCTTGCAGGGTCTTTATCCGGGCGGCCGCAGTGATGTTCGAGATTTGATGTTTTGCCAGATTCCTGATGTTAACGGAACACTTGTGAAATGGTCGTACTGGAAAATTCCCATTTCATCGCTACCTCGGAGATGCTGTGCCCCATTGCTCGTGCACCGACGATAACACCACGTTTAAACTCACTTAAGTCTTTATAAACTGTCACTGTAGCATCAGTAACCGATAGTAACCGATTTAACAACTGCGCCAGACACTTTTGTCTTCTGTACGCGTTGCCTACCGCAGCGCCGTATTCTGCCTGTTTACATGTCTCTGTATTTGAATACGCACTCCTATGCCAATTTCCTTGGCGCTTCAGTGTATTTACAGGTTTATAGCGCAATTTGCCATAGGCAGTCTGCGACAATACGCCGGCACTTTTACGGATAATTTATACTAAAATAACCCCAGTTATTTTTCTCGTTACTGTTTACAGGTTTATAGTGCCCGTTGCCTTCGGCAACTTCCGAGAATGCGCCGGCACTTTACTACGTACCTTAGTCTAATGGGCACTACCAAGTGCCCATGATTAGAATTACATATTATTACTAAATGTATTATTTTATTACTAAATACAGCTACAGTAAAATTAAAGTTCAAGTCGAGTAGCAGCCTACTTACTAAATGTGCTGTCGTTTGCTCTATCTGCCCTATTGCTCCCTGTGACGTCTTCCGTGTCATTAACCACCCTACGGAGTCTGTTATCTTGCTGCATATTGTCTTGTCTTCTGTACGGTCGTTTGCGTCGGTATTCTTCGTGTGTTTCCTTTGAAATTTTGTCTATTAGTGTATTTAACCGTGACCATTCTGTTTCGTTTCGTAGCGCATCGTATAGGTGGCGCTCCGTGTAAACTTTGTGTGCTTGTATTGTCTCCCTGATGCGTCTGTAATTCCTGTAGAATAGGACAGTATCTCCCCGCACCTACAAGTAGGTTGGTATCCGCATCAGACTCATGCGGTTCAGGTGCGTGGGATGAGATCCGTGTCCTGTTAAGAAGTGAACCATGCCGTGGCTAGGAGCATCATGTTTCATTCTTAACCATTCCGATTCTTACGGAAATAATTTATGGACTCCCCGTCCAGTATCACTTGTGCCCCACTCATTCTCTCGGGTTTCAATTCGTCAGAGTTTAAGCTGGCGCTTGTTGTTTGAAGGTACATCGGTTATTTGGCTAACTCGGTCTACTTTACCCTTCTCTAACCAGTAGTGTGTAGCCCGGTATCTGATGGTGATATTAATCGGGCAGATTCTGAGCGCCACTGCGGTGCCGAAAGTTCCCGATATTCTAAGGAGGACACTTCTCTGCCTCCTCCTTACCGCCGTTCTGTTGGCGGCGAGGGTTAGCAGATATAGCCATGCACTTGCTGCAAAAGTGAGTGCTGATTCGAAGAGTACACAGTGGTACGTTTTGATTGCTGACAAGGGTAGTCTGTATTTTTCTGAGTTTAGCCTTGCCAGTTTGTGTAGTATTTTTCCTGTCTTGGCTGTGGTTACTCTGATGTCTTCGTGGAAGTTTAACTTTTCGTCTATGTGTATACTTCTAGACAGCGTGTCACTCTCATCCTCTTTGTGTTTCCGACTGTTATTGAGGATCCGGCCGGCCGAAGTGGCCGTGCGGTTCTAGGCGCTGCAGTCTGGAACCGCGGGACCGCTACGCTCGCGGGTTCGAATCCTGCCTCGGGCATGGATGTGTGTGATGTCCTTAGGTTAGCTAGGTTTAACTAGTTCTAAGTTCTAGGGGACTAATAACCTCAGCAGTTGAGTCCATAGTGCTCAGAGACATTTGAACCATTTGTTATTGAGGATCCCGTTTCAATAGACCCTTCAAGAGAGTATATGTTATTTTATGGCCTGCTGTTTGGAGTCTGTCTGTTGTGCACCATTGTGCTATTGTCTGTAGCGTGCTACGTGTCTTCTCTTCTAACTGGGCTTTATTGTTAACAGAAACTGCAACCAGCATCTCGTCTGCATAAGCGACAACTCCGTCCGTCCTATTGTCCCCATCCAAGTGTTCTGGGAGGGGTTCAATAGTGATGTCTCAGAAGATGGGTCCACAGATTGATCCTTATGGGCATCCCTTGGTAAGTCTCCGGATTACTTTCCGATTGTTCACGCGCCATTCCGCTACTCTGTCCCTGTACTAGTCCAACAGACTATTGTACAGGGAATGGGGTATCTCCAACTGTAGTAAGCTCGCAAACAGCGCTGGTCACCTCATGTTGTCAAAGGCACCTGCGATCTCTATCATTATCGCTACAGCGTATTTGTTTCTTGTATTTGTAACAATTTTGAGTGCTCGATTAATTGCGTCTTCGATGGATTTTCCTTTTCTAAAGCTGAACTGGGGGGGGGGGGGGGGGGGGGGGTTAGGCGGTGGAGAGCTCTATGGACATACATTCGGCTGTATAGTGGCTTATTTTGAAACTTAGCCATTACGTTTATGAGATATATTGATCTGTATGAAGGATCTCTGTCTGTGGATTTTTGTATGGTCACTGTATTTGAGGTTTTTCAAATTAAAGGTACCCTGTCTAGCCTTAGGGCGTCATTAAGTACTTCTGTGGGGTGATCTGTGGGGCTAACGTTCTCGTATCGCTACTGTGACGTCTTCCTGAGCAAATGGACAGGTGACAGCAACTGTGTTTTATGGTGCATTGAGTTCATTTCTCAGTGTTATTTGTTGTGATCTGTTTGTTCAAAATGGCTCTGAGCACTATGGGACTCAACTGCTGAGGTCATAACTCCCCTAGAACTTAGAACTACTTAAACCTAACTAACGTAAGGACAACACACACATCCATGCCCGAGGCAGGATTCGAACCTGCGACCGTAGAGGTCGCGCGGTTCCAGACTGTAGCGCCAGAACCGTTCGGCCACCAGCGGGCGGCGGTCTGTTTGTGTTCTTGACGTCTTTGGGTAGTAGTTTATTCGGCAATAATATTCTCTACCGCAAAAATACCACAGATACAATTTCTTTGGAGTGAGCATTCAGGTGCGCACAACACATTTCGCGTTATCGACATACATTGCCACCGTGCTAACGTGATCTCAGGATGGCGTAGGTTTTTCCGTAATGCACCATATAAATTTTGAATGCCGTCATATCGCTATTACAGGTAAATTCCCTTCGTAGTTGCTGTGGGTCTGGTATAGGCACTTTGTAGACACTAAATCAATCTGCATTTGATGTCTGTAATGAACTAAGCAGTTAGGTTTGATGAGCAAAATGAAGAGGCATAACGTCACCGCACCATCACGTCAGCATGTATTTACACTGTCCGTCAGATCACGTCATGTCAGTTTGCTTAACCCAGTACGAAAGGCGAAAGTGAGGTTATGAGTTACAACCAGTAATACTAAAAGACGGAATATACGCCTAGCTCGCAACTGAGGAACTACAGCGACGAAGTTTATTAATCGCCAAAGCAAACTTCATAACGTATGTTCTTGATCACTTTTGTTTGGTTAAGTGCTAAGAAGTGAAACAACATTTCAAAACATCGACATTTGCTTACTGGTAAAAATATATATACATACTGACACATGAAACAATTGCTATAAAGGAATAAATGGAGACTGACGTAACTAATTACGTCATAAATTACTGTATTTTTCTCCTTCGTTAAAGCTGACGTATTCACTTCAAATGTTGTACAATGAAAATTGCTTGGTCAATTTATGTTCTTATATTTATTTATAGTGTATGCCTCGCCTCTGTTGTGTTATTGTCAAACTTAAAAAATTTTCACTTTCTGATATCTGACCTCGCTTGTGTAAACGGACAAAATATACAAGTCGTAATGAAACATTTTCAGTTTGCTCCGAAAAGTACGCATAATAATAAAAAGAAAACTATGAAGATAAAAAAGCATGAGATCCACTACTATAACACGAGTGAGTGCGTCGAAAATATGTTAACTTAAAGACACCGTCAACACTTTCTTCACGACAAACCATGACTTGACGTGATGTGATGTGACGTGATGGTCCTTTGACGGCCTGTGTGAATGCCGCCATCTGAAATGTACTGTGGAATGTTTGACGTGACGTGATGAGACATGACGTGACATGACATGACGAGATGGCGAATGTGAATTGTCCTTAAAAAGCTTCATCCCGAGATCACGTGACAGTTCCAGCTTAATGTTTACGGCATGTGCAGAACGCATTGCTCACTCCATAGTTATTTCTACTCTATGGATAATACATCGGGAACTCTGCCGGTTAAACGGTAACAACTGAAAGTAACAAAGCATAATACTATAGATTTCACGTTGCATAAAATGCATGGAGGTAAAAAAGGAAGGATGGTGTCATTATGTCACAAACTTGAACCCGATGTCAACCATTTTAACTAGCCCAAAACATTAGGTTCACCACATTCATACCTCTATGTTTCACCTTTTTGATATATCCCCATGACGTCGCCCTGACGTGCCCGTGTCCATTTTCGACCGTTTTGGCTACTTGGACTGTGATAGAGACGTAGTTATTTCATCAAAAATGACAGCTTCCTTTGTTTACCCGAGTACTATTCGATCCGATAGTAATCTAAAGTTTAAAGGAATCACATTTCATTCGTAAGTGGAGCAATTCAAGCAATATTTTCTTTTATTTACATGAATTATTGTTGCCTGTTTACTTTTATTGTAATGGTTTTATTTGCGTCATTTGACTTTACATTTGCCGTACTTTACTCAGTGTCCCTTCATTCTCTTATTTCCAGTGTTTTTCAACCTTACAAGTCGCAAACGCTCCGACATGCGAGCGACACTGTAAGCGACACTGTATCAATGGTCTCGTGCCCACACAAAACATGTTAAGTAACCGTGCTGATTGCTGGGGCAGCATCTGATGCCCTAAGTTCCTCTCACCGATAAATTATTCATTGTTCACATTTCCTCCTCCTTTAAAAAAGGTGCTGGTTAGAACAGCCGTAGACAGCGGTCATGTGTGCGTGAGCTTTGTGTGTAGGACTGTATGAATGTGTATGTGTGCTTCTGAAGGCTTTGGCTGAAAATTTATGTGAACACTCCTTTCGTCGTTCCTGCCTTGCGCTCGGCGTATGAGTATATTTTCACAGTATAATTATTCCCTCATGAAGTTTGCTGAAAATAATCCAATGTGCTTCAACATGAACAATGATGCACACACTTACAATACCAGAAGAAAAATTCTTTACGCCATATTAAGGTTGTCCATAGCACAAACACGGGTTCAAAATGCTGCAACCAGAAGTTTTGATCATCTGCCCATATGATATAAAATGCCTGATACACAGCAAATTCAAATTTGGAACTAAACTGAAAATGTTTATATTTGGTAACTCCTCCTCTTCTGCAGAAGATTTTCTATTGCTATAATGTGTAAATGGTGATGGTTAGAAATTAATAATATCCGTGTGTGTCTTTAATCAAAAAACTAATAAATGATTAGCATGGACGCATCTTTACAAACAAAATTTGTGTCAATATATAATGACTCGTTCCATATCATTACGATTTTTCGTGCAAATGATACACGGAAACTAAGTAACTAACTATTGGTATATGGCGAAGTATGATATACACTTTCATACTTTGAAAACCTCAAAATGAAATTCAAAAGTAAAAACAAGCAGATGATCAAAGCAGACGTATATTCCCACTGCGATACGTTTGGTTATTCCCGAAAAACTGAGAGAGCCATTTGCGAGAAATATTGCGGGAAAAAAAGCAAATCTGCTACTGTTGGAAAGAAAGGCCTGTATGTTGCACAGGTTTGGCTATAATTACTAAAAAGTTACTCACATGCATATTAAAGCGAAATATCCATTTTAAGCGATCCTAAGCGCTTGAGAAGGTTCGTTTAATTACATTTATAACATTCCACAGTAATGGAAAATATTTTTTTTACCCTATTAGTTGCTGTTATTGGCCACACAATTAATGACGCACATAAGTAAGATTTCAAAATGAGGAGATGGGTTAACTACAGCGAGACTAATAAACTGACAATCTAATAAAACGAGAAATCTCTCCTGCATGGAGGTATACCTACAGTTCTGTTCCTTTGACATTGTAATAATCAATCACTTTGTTGACCTGCACAACATACGATAGCATGCCTTGCTTCTTGCTTCTTTCCTTTTTTCACACGTTTATGGGCTGGCAAAGAACACACAGATAAGTTTTTGCAGACGTGAACACTAAAAATGCTGTGCATGCGAGGTGAAAGCTGAAAATGCAACGAACAAGAAGCAGTACCTGTAAGCAAACATGCATTAGTTTGGGAGTTCCAGTTTCATTTGCTATCTATACAAATACAGTAAAAATGGAATTAAATGGATTACGACAGCATGCTTTTCACAGTACTTCCTTCTGTTCCTGGTTATCCGAAATATAGCCGGCCGCGGTGGTCTAGCGGTTCTAGGCGCTCAGTCAGGAAACGCGCGACTGCTACGGTCGCAGGTTCAAATCCTGCCTCGGGCATGGATGTGTGTGATGTCCTTAGGTTAGTTAGGTTTAAGTAGTTCTAAGTTCTAGGGGACTGATGACCACAGATGTTAAGTCCCATAGTGCTCAGAGCCATTTGAACCATTTTTATCCGAAATATAGCGCCAAATAACAAGTTACGTAATTAGGCCAGATGTGTTGTATTACTAAAGCAAATACGCGTTCAAGAACAGAAAAATGTTCGAAATTGCCTTCGCGACACTATTTCATTCATATAAACTCTATAATTTTTTTTGTATTTTAAACAGATGTTGCGCGCACACGACAGAAATAATTAACAAGAAGGGATCGTATACAGTAGTCTGCTAATGTTCTGGGCTACTTAAAATGGCGACAGGCCCCGCCCACTCTGGCTTCAAAACAACGTACAGCCTAAGTCTGTAATGCCACCTCCCTTCTTTTAGCCCCATGATAAAATGTCAGTGCATGTAAGTATTGTCTCTGATTAAAAAGTACTCACTTCATTAGAATAGAAGTATAAGCAAATAACAGTTCATTCACTTGGTACACAAATGATAAAAAGATATTACAGAATTCTGATACTGCACTGTGTATATACTGCCTTTCTCGTTAGCGTCTTTGATATGTCTGCACGTAAGTATCTTCAGAAACTTTGTATTTTTATTTATATTTACAACAAATAATTTAACTAATGTTTGTTTCGAGGTATCCATAGACTGCTTGTAGTGACTGAAGTATTTAAAGTATTAAAAAACTACAAACAACTGAAATTTTAAAGATCTCAATTTTATTTTAGAGACTGTAGAGTTAAAGGCGAGGGAACAGCAACATGTCTTCGTCTCCTCTGTGGCTGATCACGCTAGACATTCTTTGTAGCGACTACATGGCATTACAGTGCAATACATTGGTGTGTGCTGCCTCCACATCAGCAGTGGCGACAACCTCGCTTTATCACGGACTTGTATGAATCGTCAACTGCAATTCTTCGTAATGAAAATGTTCAGTAACGGCAGCAGAGAGCATAGCGAAGCGTACATATGCCGTTCGGTGTCGAGTATTGATTTACCTCGAAGTGATTGATTTATGATTTAACTTGAGTGAACACGAAATCAGAACGTTTCACCGCCAAATCCGAAGCGTGCACCTAAATTTACTGCCTCATTACTGTATTCATGGTGCTCATTCGATTTTCAGCAGCGCGCGAATTATTATTACATATGCAAGTGACAGACGCATAACTCGCTTGTTTTTACATCTGTAGGTCAGACACACGTTTCAAATTCTAGTATGGCACTAAAATGCGAATGTAAAGCGCGCTTCAAAAATATTCACGTGGTTTCATAAGGCTAAATCTATGTGGATGCAAATAGAAACTGTGGGTAAACTTAACTTAGACATAGGACTACAAAGATTTTATTTTTTAAAGAACCTTCCGATTTTATATTGGTATATCTTTTACACGGATGCATATACGACCCTGGGGTACTTTTTACAATTACGTAGAGGATCTATGCTTTTATGAGGGAAGCCAGAAAGTAATGTCGTTTCTGCTCATGTGGATATTCGTTTGATCAGATTATTGTGTGCTTAAACGTCATGCCAAAAATATTTTAATGTTAGAGTGACTTGTTTATTCATAAGTAATTAACTCTTAATTTTGGGGAGGGGGGGGGGGAATTTATGGTGAAATGACCAGCCAAGTAACAGAATAGATACGTATTCGGCATTGTAGGCTTCTTGAGTTCAAACAGGGTGGTAACATAGCAGTTGCTACCAAAATCATTTGCAATTTTTATACATCTGCATTAGACGTTTTTAAACGCCAAAGGTGGTTTACTAAGTTCTAATCTGGTAGCTTTGATCTTCAGCACTGTGGTCAGGCGCAGTAAATGAAGCACGAAAATAAGCCTGTTTGTGCGGAGTTTATTGTAATGTGTAACAGCTTACAACTAATGGCAGTCAAGAATGCACCCACAAAACAAACAGCAAAACCCAAAGCATCTAAAGAATGGAAGATAACACAAATCAAAGAAGAACAGTATTGCTTCTTTAAGACAACATTAACATTGTACAATTAACATCCTCCCTCAATGTTAATCATCAATACTACAAAAACAAATTACAATTTCTAAGTAAGTCCTAAAAAGGCTCTAAATTTTTAAAATTTTATTTTACTTACTGGCTTTGTTAGAACATCAGCTTGCCGGTCATTTGTGCTAATGTGCTTTAACATAATTTTCTTAGTAAAAACTTTTTCTCTCGCAAATAAAATTTTCACGTCTATGTGCTGCAGTTTATGATGGAACTGTGGGTTCTTGCAACGGCTTATTACTGGCGTATCGTTTTCAAAATGTACAACAGCTCTTTGACTGCCACGAAGACTGTTATATAAATTTAGTGAGCCAACAGGCTTCACTTGTTGCCATGCTTAAGGCTATAAATTCAAATTCTGTTGATGACAGATACACTGTGCATTGCTTCTTAGATTTCCATGAAACACTACAACCCAAAACTTTGAAAAGATACCCACTTGTGGACTTTCTGTCCAGTCAGTCGAACCAGCCCAATCAGTGTTAATATAATCAATTATAGGATCAGAACACTTTTTATCCCTAGCACATAACAGACTTAGTTTTAGGGTTCATTTAATGTAACACAAGACGCATTTCAAAGCACTCCGTAAATCCAGAATTGCACATGATTGGCATCTGCTTAGAATAATTATAGCTATGTAAATATCTGGTCTGGAACCTAGCATAGCATACATCAGTGACCCTACAAATTTTCTACGCCTTTTTTCAGTGTCCTCATTTTCTGGTTTTTCTTTTTTTAACATAGTCTGATCACAATTTTCCTCCATAGAGGTTGAAACAGAATTACAATCAAACATACCAAAAACTTCAACACTTTTTCAAGATAGGTAGCTTGGCAAATAGTAATAGTACCCTCCCTTAAATTTTGAACAATGTTCGTCCCCAAATAGTTTCTGATCATACACAAACCTTTCATTTTAAAGTTATTACTCAATAACACCTTTCAATTGTCTGTTTCACTCTGGGAAGTTGAAGCTACGTGCAGATCATCAATGTACACAAGTATGTATGCTTTATGGCTATTTTCTATCTTTACATAGAGGCAATACTCAGAATCACTTCTGACAAATCCTATCACTGTGTGAAATTAAACATTCCAATTTATGGGTGAGTTCTTTAAACCAAACAGAGCCTTTCTAAGTTTTCAAACTTTATCATTTTACTGCAACATCCAGTAGCTAATTTAACATAAGTCTCCACCTATCTCTCCGCAGAGAAAAGCACTACAAACATCCAGTTCATAGATGGGAAAGTTATTCCCATTACAAAAAAATTGGAAAACGTTTGCCAGAAGACAAGCTTTATAAGAAAGAACATTACCTTTTTCATCTCTCTTTCGCCTAAAACCAACTTTGTGTCAATAACATCACAATCATTTGGCTTACGTACATAATTCCAGTGTTATTTTCTTCCAGGGATAGCAGCTCTCTAGCTATGGCATCTTTCCCATTTTTAGCTTCGCTACAAGACATTGCTTCAGCGTAGGGCATGGGGTGTTCATCGCTCACTGCTGTCAACAGGCCCAGCTCATAATCATCCAAGTAATTCAGGTACTGAATTTTTCTCCCGGGTCTAAGGTTGTATGTCTTCCTGTCGTCAAAAACTACATTTTCCTCAGCATCCTCCTCTGATTTCTAATTCTTCTATAGGCTGACTTTAATCTTCTTCCACAACCTCACTGCTCACTCCTTCTTTATGTTCATTTGAATGTGAAGCTTTATCTAAGTTCTCTTCATCACAACAAATAGTATCTGATTCCTTTAGATGAACATCAGTTTTCTTCTCCCTTCACATACTGCTGGTGGCAAGAAAATTACATCTCGATGCACCTCAGTTCTGTTTGTGGAAGGTATAAATATTCTGTACCCCTTCATATCATTATCATAACACATAAATAAACCTATCTTGTTTTTGAGATCCAGTTTCAGTCTCTTTTCTTGGGTATAAGGACAGACACATAAGTTTCAAATATTTTCAAATCTCCTAATGGTAATTCTACGCCATAAAAAGCTTCAGAAGGAGTTAAGCTTCTACAGGACTTGGACCAGTTCAATTCATCACATAAGCCGCCGCGTTAACTGCTCCAGCCCATAAATGTCTGCGCAGTCCTGAAATCATCGAACGAGCAGCTTCCACCGCACTTCCATTTCAGCTCTTCCATTTTGTTGTGGCGTGCACACAACGTTTTTTTGATGGGTTATGCCATTTTCACTCAAAAATGTACCTGAGTCACTATTCATAAACTCCAGTCCATTATCAATCCTTAGAAGATTAATTTTCAGAACAGTTTCTGTCTCTGTTTTTGAAATAAAATTCCTAATCAAACCTTTGACTTCATGCTGCTGTTTCATAAAAAACACTTTGTGAAAATCAGAGTAGTCGTCCTTCAAAAGCAAAAAATATCTTGCTCCTCCGAGCGAATGCGTCTCCATGGATCCACAGACGTCTGCATGAACCAGCTCAAGTGGGGCATTAGCTCTTGACGAACTGACGCGATGTTGTTTACCTGCCAAACATTCTTCGCAAATGATAAAGTCGTCAATGAAACTCACTCCTGTACGTGACAAAAGTTCTTTCACATGCGTAATGCTCTGAAAGCACAATCTTTTTAAGCCAGACACTCTAGTTTTCAACAAGTTTAGACCAGGCCACTATCAATATTGCCGACGAAATCATTAGTGTCATTACTGTCAACTAAAGTGTGTGTTTTATCCGCTCGTGTCATAGTAATCATTGACAATTCTGACTGTGCTCCGTTGCCGGCCGGAGTGGCCGTGCAGTTCTAGACGCTACAGTCTGCAGCCGCGTGACCGCTACGGTCGCAGGTTCGAATCCTGCCTCAGGCATGGATGTGTGTGATGTCCTTAGGTTAGTTAAGTTTAATTAGTTCTAAGTTCTAGGGGACTGATGACCACAGCAGTTAAGTCCCATAGTGCTCAGAGCCAATTTTTTTGTGCTCCGTTTAGTGAAAACAACATACGATACATTCTGTTGACATGTCTGGATAGTACACGAACTTCACATCTGCTGTTCAAGAATTCACATTTTTCCTTGTTCAACACTAAACACGAGTCTTTGTCTAATGCAGTCCCTACAGAAAACAAAAAAAATGGCTCTGAGCACTATGGGACTTAACATCTGTGGTCATCAGTTCCCTAGAACTTAGAACTACTTAAACCTAACTAACCTAAGGACATCACACACATCCATGCCCGAGGCAGGATTCGAACCTGCGACCGTAGCAGTCGCGCGGTTCCGGACTGAGCGCCTAGAACCGCATGACCACCGCGGCCGGCCTACAGAAAACAGCTTGAATTTCAGTTCAGGCACAAAAAGCACTCCACTAAGTACTATTTTGCTAAATTTAACTCCGCTCCACGCATACAGTTCCACAGTACCACGCCCAATCACCTCAGGAAGCTTACCGTTACCCACAGCAGCTTTCATTGAGTTCTGCGCACTGTCCAGTTTCATAAACAGTTCTCTCTTATTGTACATATGCTCGCTAGCACCTGTATCCATGATCCAATTATCTAGGTCAACTCCTTGATTCGTACACATAAAGGCATTTACATCCTCAGCCTTTTTGCCTTCCTTCGATTTCAACAGCCTGCAATCTGACTTCAAATGACTTCCTTTCTCACATTAACTGCAGTTTCATGTTTCTCTCTTTACTTTTACAATCCTTTGCAAAGTGGTCCGCCTTACCACAAGCATAAAAGGTAATTTTTTGTTGCCTGCTTACACTGGCCAAAGTTACCTCCCGCTGATCGGACTTATTTTTTCTCTCTTCCTCAATGAGCAGTCTTGCAGTTAACTCGTTAAGCGTTTGCTTCTCAAAGAGGAGGGACTCGCATGCTGAACGGAAATGTTTATGTCGCTCTGGAAACGACATTAACACTTTTGGTATCATCGTTTTATCTGAAAGTGGTTCACCCGCTTGCTTCAATTTTGTGTTCATTTCTTCTATTACGACGTAACTGTAACCACCGAGTCATCCTCCAAACTGGAGCAAGAAAAATTTTTGTTGAAGTGGGTGAATACTCAGTGCGGACTCTTTTTCATACGCAGTCCTCAGTTTCGTGCACATCCCGGTTGACTCGTACACGGAAGTAGATGAGTGAGTGGTGCTACCTCCATCCGCGTCACAATCAGTTCCTCTGTTTTTGCGTCCTTTTCCAGTCACGTTTTTACTTCAGCTTCTTTCTCCTGTGGTGCCGTTGACAATATTTGAAAGGTCTGTTTCTCTGAATATCACTTCCAATTGGAATTTCCACACCGCTCAATTGTCCCCTTCAGACAACTTTTAAACACTGAAACTGATGCGTAAATTATTCCATTGCGCCACGCCAACACTACTCCGGTAATGTCCAATTTTGCTGTTACGCACGACACAACCAAACAAATCTCTCTGCCACTCTACTGAAAAACAGACATGCATCTGGACCCATAACCTGTGATCAGGCGCTGTTAATGAAGCACAAAAATAAGCCTTCTTGTGCAGAGTTTATTGTAATGTGTAACAGCTTACAACTAATGGCAGACAACGATACACGCACAGAATGAACAGCAAAAGTCAAAGCATCTAAAGAACGGAAGGTAACAGAAATCAAAGAAAAACTGTGTTGCTTCTTTAAAACAACATACACGTTGTACCATTAACAAGCACTGGTATCGACCAGGACGACTAACAACTTCAGGCAATGAGATGTTAGTGCGGCGAAGTGGAAGCAAATTCGTGTCAGACAATCAAGGAACGGTCAATCATTTTAACCAACATCTGTTGACCATCTAAGAATATTTAAAGCTGATTGTTAAAGACAAAAAAAGCTAACCGATCCACCACTTGCAGCTTGTTGCTTCAGCAGCACAATACACAAGCGTATTTTTGGTAGCTTGTTCGTTATAGCACTATTCATAATATACAAAGCAAAACGCAGTGGCTCGCTCTGAATGAATCGCCACGAAGTATAGCTAGGCTAGGTTTGCATTCTGGAAAGGCGCTTTTGGGTGTCTGGTGCAGTTTTCAAGGACTCGTTCATTTTGAACTGCTGAAAACTGGACAGACTCTGAATGCAAACCTTTATTGTGAAAAATTGGATGGAGTAAATCAATCTTTAAGTGAAAAGCGCCCAGTAATTGCCATCAGAAATACGCGGTATTCTGCAACACTATAATGCAATGCGTATGACGAACTCTTTAAAAATTAATGAACTGGGATGGGAGATATTGCCTCACTCAGCATACTCGCCCGAGACTGCGACATCGAATTTTCATTTATTCCGATTGTTACAACATTTTATAAGTGACAAAAAATGTGGTACTTTTGACTGTGTCCAAAATGCCATGTTTAGATGTTTTGCTGTAAATTCAGTTGACTTTGTGTATCCGTCATTGAAAATTCGGGCATTAGATGGGTAAAGGTTGCTAATAACGAGGATGATTACATTATTCATTAAAAATGAAAACTTGTTAACAATTTATCTGATTGTATTTAATATGTAAAAACAACATTACTTTCTGGACCTCCTAATACTGGACCCCCTAATACTGGACGTACGGCAAACACCCAAATGATAGTCAAACTCATCCCGTACAGTCGATAACATGTGTAGAGTTACTGTATTCATTGCTGTTGCTTTCTGGGGACGCATTTCACCCAAAGATGGTAGAAGGTTCGACACAGAGCCGGAGCCTCCCACAAATCCCCCCAAAAAAGTCATGCGACCATAAAGCCCAGTAGTGCAATGCGAGATCTGTACGTTCCTTATTCTGTAGGAGGTGCAATATTACACTTTCGATGAAAATCACGCAGCACAGTTGTAACTGAATATCACCTGTTGAAATACAGAAAGCAAAACGCCTTTGGTTGCTGTTTCATCGTCATCTCGACTGGACCCATACTGTGTAATGAAAAAGTAAGCTAGCTGCACCAAGTAAACCTCTATCAGCAACCACACGACCCTGCAAGTTACACTACTGGCCATTAAAATTGCTGCCCACGAAGATGACGTGCTACAGACGCAAAATTTAACCGAAAGGAAGAAGATGCTGTGATTTGCAAATGATTAGCTTTTCAGAGCATTCACACAAGGTTGGCGCCGGTGGCGACACCTACAACGTGCTGACATGAGGAAAGTTTCCAACCGATTTCTCATACACAAACAGCAGTTGACCGGCGTTGCCTGGTGAAACGTTGTTGTGATGCCTCGTGTAAGGAGGAGAAATGGGTACCATCACGTTTCCGACTTTGATAAAGGTCGGATTGTAGCCTATCGCGATTGCGGTTTATGGTATCGCAACATTGCTGCTCGCGTTGGTCGAGATCCAATGACTGTTAGCAGAATATGGAGGGCAATCCGGAACGCCGTGCTGGATCCCAAAGGCCTCGTATCACTAGTAGTCGAGATGACAGGCATCTTATCAGCATGGCTGTAACGGATCGTGCAGCCACGTCTCGATACCTGAGTCAAGATGGGGACGTTTGCAAGACAACAACCATTTGCACCAATAGTTCGACGACGTTTGCAGCAGCATGGTTTATCAGCTCGGACACATGGCTGCAGACAGGAGCGCCTGCGATGGTGTACTCAACGACGAACCTGGGTGCACGAATGGGAAAACGTCATTTTTTCGGATGAATACAGGTTCTGTGTACAGCATCATGATGGTCGCATCCGTGTTTGGCGACATCGCGGTGAACGCACATTGGAAGCGCGTATTCGTCATCGCCATACTGGCGTATCACACGGTATAGGGTGCCATTGACTACACGTCTCGGTCACCTCTTGTTCGCATTCACGGCACTTTGAACTGTGGACGTTACATCTCAGATGTGTTACGACACGTGGCTCTACCCTTCATTCGATCCCTGCGAAACCCTACATTTCAGCAGGATAATGCTCTACCGCATGTTGCAGGTCCTGTACGGGCCTTTCTGGATACAGAAAATGTTCGACTGCTGCCCTGGCCAGTACATTCCCTAGATCTCTCTCCAATTGAAAACGTATGGTCAATGGTGGCCGAGCAACTGGCTCGTCACAATACGCCAGTCACTACTCTTGATGAACTGTGGTATCGCGTTGAAGCTGCATGGGCAGCTGTGCCTGCACAAGCCATCCAAGCTCTGACTCAATGCCCAGGCGTATCAAGGCCGTTATTATGGCCAGAGGTGGTTGTTCTGCGTCCTGATTTCTCAGGATCTATGCACCCAAATTGCGTGAAAATGTAATCACATGTCAGTTCTAGTATAATACATTTGTCCAATGAATACCCGTTTATCATCTGCATTTCTTCTTGGTGTAGCAATTTTAATGCCCAGTAGTGAACAAATGGTAGCAAGGTAAACTTCAAGTTTCGATGCGTAAGTTAAAATGCTCCACTCGTTTCTGCCCTTGTGCCTGTCTGAGCACAAAAAAGGCGAATATGATCCTCTTTAAAAAAAAAACCGGACAGAAAACGGAGAACCAATCCTCATCCGCCTTCCTTACCAAAACCAAAAATATTCGGCACGCAACACATTCACGCTCTTTTAACACGCAACATTCTGAATCCTCTACCCTGTCCCTCTTTGTAGTCAGGCCTTCATACTCAGCACGTCCTTCTCACTGCCACCGTCTGTGTATGTCTTTTCTCACTGTCTCGTTTTTCTTCCATTGATTTACAGTATATCCCAATGCCAACGTCTCCACTCTCACTGATGGTTTTATGTTTCTGTTCCATTGCCACTGTCTCTGCTCAACTGTTTGAATTTCGTCCAAAATGCTCCCTTCTCTACACCCACTTATTAAAGTTCGCCGGTCTGGGAGGACCCATTCCCCCCAAGCCTCTGTGTTGTCTTCATTCATCTGCAGTTTTTATTTTATTTCCACTGTCTCCTGTATCCTTTGCTCCCAGTACTTCTATCTCCATCCATCTCTTTTTTCTCTTTTAGTGCCACTGTCTCTCAATGACCATCATTCAGCTCTCATTTTCTTTCAGTGCCACTTTCTCTCTCTCACCATCACTCTTTCCTCTATCTTCTCTCCCGCTGGCACTATCTCCTCTCCCTTCAGCGGTCACTGTCTCTCTGCTACTCTCTCCCAACACAAAAAAGGGCGAATATGTTCGCATGCCAAACTTTTTGGGTGGGAAAACTGGAATGAGGTTGCACGGTAAATCAGTCAAATCTAAAGGCTGTAAATTCAACTGAATACCTAGGAATTGCAGTTACGAACAACTTAAATTGGAAGGAACACACAGGAAATGTTGTGGGGAAGGCTAACCAAAGACTGGGTTTTATTGGCAGGACACTTTGAAAATGTAACAGATCTGCTAAGGAGACAGCCTACACTACTACCCTTGTCAGTCCTCTTTTGGAGTATTACTGGGTGGTATGGGATCCTTAACAGATAGGATGAAAGGAGTACATCGAGAAAGTTCACGGAAGGGTAGCACGTTTTGTGTTATCGAGAAATAGGGGATACAATGTCACTGAAATGATACAGAATTTGGAGTGGACGTAATTAAAACAAAGGCGTTTTTCGTTGCGGCGGAATCTTCTCACGAAATTAAGATAACTAACTTCCTCTTCCGAATGCGAAACTATTTTGTTGACAGCCGTCTACATAGGGAGAAACGATCACTAAGATAAAGTAGGGGAAATCAGCGTTCGTACG
Organism: Schistocerca nitens; assembly: GCF_023898315.1. Taxonomy (NCBI): domain Eukaryota; kingdom Metazoa; phylum Arthropoda; class Insecta; order Orthoptera; family Acrididae; genus Schistocerca; species Schistocerca nitens. The sequence continues at coordinate 653,996,848 of NC_064618.1, forward strand.
GAAAGATATAGGTGTTCGTTACTTCCGCGCGCTATACGTGCTTGTAGTAATAGAGAATTGTGATAGTTCGATGAATCCTCAACCAGGCACTTATATGTGATTTGCAGAGTTTCCATGTAGATGTAGGTGTAGATGTAGGCATCTGGTTCTCCACTTTGCTGTCAGAATCCTTTAAATGGGATCATATTCGAGTTTTCGTACTCCAAGAGGCGCATTTTTAGCTGCTTTCCTCCTTTTCCCTACTACAGCACGGTGTGCTGCTTATATAAAATGAGTTCTTTGGATCAGTAAAGTTTTGGCAGTTTATTCATTTAGCGGTACTTCGACACGTTTACGTACTTTGATACAAATAAACAACAAATAAGTACGCATAAAATAAGGTTAACACAAAATGTTTGCACTACTATATTTTCTGCTCTTCGATCGTAATTCATCAAAAACGCCCGACCTATGATTTGTATCTTAAAAGAGTGAAAATGTTATTGGGGATATTTCACTGAAATTGCAATACTTCCAGTTTTAAGTAATTTTGGGCTATTATTTTACGTTCTTTTCAGGAAATCAAACACTCTTTTTAATCCATTTTTGTCACTGCAGTGCCACTTTGGTAATATCTGTATAGACATGAAGTGCCCATTATACGGGGATAGTGTGTCATCAACTTTTATTCATGAAAAATGCTGACTAAAAACACAGTTTGGTGGCCAGTTTGGTGACCTCAGAGTCCTTTTTATTTGTTCACTGCGTCAGTTAAAACTTCATTTACATCTCAGATCGGATATTACTTGCATATTTTACGTACATAAGTAAGATAAATTTGAACCTCTGTATCTCCATAACGCATGGCGACATCAAAAAAGATTCAAGGGTCCACGAGAACATCATTTTAAGGACATACGGTAAAGATTCCGACCGTTTTTCATGAACAGAAATTACAGAAGGGGCCATCCCCACATTTAGCGCTTTGGTACACTTCGTGCTCAAAAATATTTATCACAGATACAGATTTTCTAAAACAGCAAAGTGGCGTTTCCATATGAATGTCTGAAGAATGTATAGTTGAAATTCTTTTGTTTCGTTTGTCATTTGTGTGGCCCACAGTGCTACGCTTCTCTTTGGTGCAGCCATCAACTGTAAGTCAAATCCTGTAATTTCTGTGTCCAATTAACGGCATGTTGGCAACATATGCACGTAATGGGGACCATTCTAGGAAGTATGCGCGTATCTTACCGAGAAAGGTGGCCCTGTAGTTAACACACGGGAGTCGCATTCGGGACGACGAAGGTTCACATCCCCGTCCGCCGTCTAAATTTAGGTTTTCGGTGAATTTCCTGAATCGCTCCAGGCAAATTCCGGGTTGGTACCTTTGAAAAGCACACAGCCGATTTCCCTCTTCGCTCTTTCGTAATCCGAGCTTGTGCTTCGTCTCTAGTGACCGCGCTGTAAGCGGGATGTTAAACTCAAATCTTCTTCCTTGCTTCCACGTATATTCTAATAGGAAACACATAAATGAGGGCTCCACTATTCACAGACTGTTTTAATAATGCGGCAAGTATGAGCTGTAATCAGCACTTCAGGCAAGGTGGTCTGTTGCACTACCTTCCGACCTGTTGTCGCGCTGTTCACTCGCTCTGTTCGCTTACTTGTGCCTCGGTCATTTTAAATTTATCGTCCGGATATTGTGTTCTGCTACTGGTAATCAGAGCAGTTTCCTGTAACTTACATTTGTTCATACTAACGATGGAGGCTATAACTTCCACAAGTTTAAGCATAACCATTTCGCGACGTGGTTGGCTGTTTGGTCTCACGACACGATACAAGAAAGAAAGTAGCTTTACTCGTGAATTCTAGTTACTTCAGTTTATAGATCTCTCTTAATTACAATGTTCACCGAATTAAATTCAAGCCCACGTTAGTTGATTCCGTAACCGCCATGGCGCGACTGATTGTTACCTCGATGACACGACATGCGAATGTGAAAAGTATATTTTTCTTCATACTTTACAGATACTTTTGTTGAGGAACGCTGACAGAAAAGCACCCAGCGTCTATAATGGAGGCGTGAACCATTTATGACAACGCAGCAGTAGACGTTTTCGTGGGCCACGTGTCCGGCAATCCTAGTGGCGCCCACAATTGAATCTCAAGCACAACCCATTATCAGTCACAAACCGCACTCTCGAGAGAGCCAGCTATAGAATCTGAGGCGGGCAACGATTCTACAGTACGCTTACAAGTTATTAATAACATGTACATGAAACTGGTTCGCGATATACGAAACTGCGATTCTCATTTCTCTCGATCGACAATATAAAATGGTAGGTTCAATTTCTTTTAACTAGGAGAGACTTGCACAGTACCGGACACTTCCCAGTATCGGACAGAGCGTGTTTCTCAAAAACTCCCATAGATGGCAGGCAGATGCACTCTTGTGCGTGAAGCTCTTTGTCACATAAGGTAGCAATACGGATGTCACCGATTTCGCGCCACAGTGACGGGGAGATGTGTTGTGCTCGAGCAACGGCTTCCCGTTGTAAGGTTTCACCCTCTGTTAAAAGAGACTAGGTGAGTAGAATGTGTTCAGCTATTTTTTGTGGTAACACCACTTTCATTGTGAATAAATAGAGGTAATTGAATTTTGATTTAAAACGTTAGTTCATGATGATAAATTATTATTCCTCCCCTGATTCACTTGCCCATTATCGGACAGTAATCACTTGCTCATACTCTACACCTAAACAACAGTTTTAGAACGACTCTAAGGCGCATTAATATAATGTTTCCCTTTCCAGGCACATTCCACACCATGGACAAAGAGAAAAAAAGAGGACTGGTCCGAGGATAAGATTGTTACTGAGCAAGTCCTGTCCTACAAAATGGGAATAAGACAGGCTTCGATTCATCTTCCTCTCCCAAAAAGCACTTTGGCAGACAGAGTAAATCTTTTGAAACATGGCGGGGATGTTGAAATGAAGCACAGACTGATCGTTTCAAGCAGACCTTTTCAGAAGAATTAGAATCAAGCTTAGTTGGGCATTTGGTAGACCTAGATAATAGAATGATGCCAGTGAGTAAAAAAAGTATGTTTAAGATTTTTATTTGAAATGTCTGAGCGCTTTAAAATTCTGCACCAATTCAATAAAGAAAAGGAGACAGCAGGTGATAAATTTTACTGAACTCTCTTTGTGAAAACCTCAGCCAACGAATATCCAAAGGGCTGTCGGCTTCAACAAGAACAACTTGAGTTGCTTTATAACAAGTATGAGGCAATGTTAACAAAATACAAGTTCGGTCCCTCAAAAATCTTCAACTGCGACGAAACTGGTGTGTCAGTGGTTCATGAAAACTCCACAATGATTTTTTCCCAAAAAGGCAAAAAACAAGTTAGCAAAATCACGTCAGGAGAAAGAAAAAGAAATGTGACTTTGTTGCCAACAATCAACGCTACAGCTGATGTTTTTCTACCCCCTTTATTTGTATTTGGGAGAAAGAAAATCGCTGAGGAGCTAAAAAAGGATACACCAAAAGGGAGTACCTTCGCCTGTGAACAAATTGGGAGGATCACCGCAAATTCATTTTTGCTTTGGCTAAAGATGTTTGTTGCTCATGTGAACCCAACAAAGGAAAGTACTACTCTTATAATTTTAGACGACCACAGCTCACACAAGAAACTTCAAGTAATTTTGTATGCAAGGAACAACAATATACATATGATAAGCATTCCTCCTCACACTACACACAAACTTCAGCCACTTGACCATGCAGTAATGAGACCCTTCAAAGCGGCTTACAATGAAGCCTGTGCTAGATGGATGAACAAATACAGTCCCATTAAAACAACTCAAAGGGATATTGTAGGTTTGGTTGCGACTACTTTCAAGGCTATTTGCAGGATGGACCTTGCAACTTCTGGGTTTTCCTGCAGTGGGTTCCACCCATTAAAGAAGGACATCTTTATAGATTTAGACTTGGTGGCAGCAACTTAGTTCTCTGAGGAAAGTCCGACAACTATTTCAAGACCGACGGTTTTTGGTGCCATAGGACTAAAAGCTTCTTCAGAAGAACCAGGGGCTGAATTGTAACTCCTTCCGCACCAACGATTGAGCCAGGGCCGTCATGGTCAACAGATGCCACCTTGCCCTGCATTGAGTCAACAAGTCTTTCCACGGCAGATTCTGTTCCCGCCTCTCCTTCAACCACTTCTGGGTACTTCACTAGACATGAAAGCTGAATTTCTTCCTTATTCCAAATAGTAACAGACAGAATTTCTCCAGTGTCAGAGAAAGAGAGAAAAAAAACTGCCAGTAGGAAGAGAAGAATTGAAAAAAGCGAAATATTAACTGATAGCCCCTATAAAGATCCGCTGGAGAAGAAATTAAATGAATCTGGTGAGAAGCTTTCAGAAGCAGCCTTAAGAAAAGAAAAGAAGATAAAAAACCAGGCTCAGAATAGCGACCAGAAAAGAAACAAAGAAAAGTAAAAATAAATCGAAAACGTCACTTTCTGACAAATATCCTACAGAACAGATGTTGTAAATTGACACCATTGAAGAAGACAGCACTACAGAGTGTATTATTTGTAGTGAGTCAACAAATGAAGATTGGGTTCAGTGCACATAATAAAAGGGGTGGGCTCATGTAGCTTATGCGGATCAAGAAAATCTCCTGTACTATATGACAATTGCCATGCATAAACATTACCCAGTTTTCTTTTTTACATTCCTTTTGTTTAGAGCGACTCATAATTTAATCAAAAGTATCACTTTTTAGCCAAGAAATGAATAATTACAGTTGCAATTAATGAGTTTGTAAAGTGTCTCATAATGGGCAATGGTTTTCCACCACAGTCATTTGTGAAAATTTTTTTATTTGTTTATTTGATGAGCCGAAGTATTGTATTTTGAAAAATTACTACTTTTTGTGATAAGTAAACATTTTAACTTTTCAATTGTTGTACTAGTATTTCCTATACGTGTTTAAAAAAGTTTTTGTGATAATACAATCTAAGGTGTCCAATACGGTGCAAGTCTCCCCTATAGCTTGTTTGTGAACGAAATTTACGGAGTGTCCGAGTAGAGAAAAGCGACCGCTGACGCCGGTCAGTTTTAAGCGCCTTGTTGCGGCCCAAGGTGAAACACTTTTACACATGCAGTTTTTGTCACTTACTTACGGAACTACAGACACTAAAGGCGTGTCCTCCGTGCAGACCGAGAGTGAGATGGTTTGGGTTTACAGCTGTTTGTAGAAACCTGTTGGTCATCAGTATTATATGAACCTCAGGAGCTCTACGTGTACATCTGCATCTGTATTCTGTAAATCATTTTACCACAAGTGATGGAGGGTGTTCTGTGGTGTCACCGCCAGACACCACACTTGCTAGGTGGTAGCCTTTAAATCGGCCGCGGTCCGTTAGTATACGTCGGACCCGCGTGTCGCCACTATCAGTGATTGCAGACCGAGCGCCGCCACACGGCAGGTCTAGTCTATAGAGACTCCCTAGCACTCGACCCAGTTGTACAGCCGATTTTGCTAGCGATGGTTCACTGTCTCCATACGCTCTCATTTGCAGAGACGACAGTTTAGCATAGCCTTCAGCTACGTCATTTGCTACGACCTAGGAAGGCGCCATATTCAGTTACTATGAATGTATTCTGAACGGATAATATTGTGAATCATGTACCGTCAAGAGCAACGTTCATCATTAATGGATTAAAGTATCAAACTAATTACGTCCGCTTTCTGAATTCTAATTCCTTGTCATGTTCCAGACCTCACGTCAGTATAGTCCTTCCCTCCTCACGCCAGCCTGCGTGAGCTAAAACGCGTGCATTTCGGCCTCCACTCGTAACACGATGTTGGCCCTTCTGCCAACACATGTTCCTCGTACCACTGTCACTTTCCTTTCCTACGCCCCTGTGCTATTCGCAAATGATTCAAGGGAAGAACGATCTTCGTTAACTCTCCGTATGAGCTCTAATTTCTCTGACTTTTCGCGTCATTTTTGTTTCGCGAAATATTTGAAAGAGGAAATAATTTTTTGCTCGATCTTCGAACGTATGTTCACGAAATTTCAATAACAAAACTCACCGTGACGCAGAACGTCTCTCTTGTAGCGTCTGCTACTGAGGTTTTTTCAGCAATTCCGTAACGCTCTCTCGTCTGCTAAGCGAACCCGTGGCGAAACGCCCCGCTCTTCTTTGGATCTTTCTCTCTCCCCCCCCCCCCCCTCTCTCTCTCTCCTGTTAATCCTGCTAGGTAATTGTCACAGACAGACGAACGAAACTCAAGAACCAGTAGAACGAGCGATTTGTAAGCCAATTCTTTCGCCTGTAAATTAAATTTCCGTAAGATTCTTGCAATGAATATCATCATCCTGACATCTGCTTTTCCTACAGTTTATTGTCATATGGTTATTCCACTTTGGGTCGCTTCGGACAGTTGCAGCTAGGTATTGTACGATTGTTGCGGTTTCCAATTGGTTTTGTTCAACAGCGTAATCGAACAGTAATGTATAGGGACTGGAAAACTTCTCCAAAACGATTACTCTTAAAATGACAGTTATTTCCCGTTTAACGAACTATGATGTGACGTCAAAAATAGTGCAGAAATTGGCAAAAAAATAGCACCTATACCGGAACAGAAAAACACAAAAGTTCGGAAAAATTTATGAAACTGGAAAAAGTAGCACAGAGACTAGCAAAAAATATAACCGAAAAGGGAAAAAACACAAAAACTGGAAAAAATTAATACCAAATTTGGCGAAAAATAAAGTCGAACCTGGCACTAAAAGTAACACCGAACCTGGCATAAATATGGCAATGAAGCTGGCAAAAAATTACACCGAATTTGGCAAAATAATATCACTGAAATTGGTAAAAATAACACTGAGTTTGGCTATAAAATAAAATGATTTTTTTCCTGTCTCTAATAATGGATCTATTTGCCTGTTTACATGCTATATGTATCATAGATCGTCCGGAAGTCTTGCATTTCACTACAGTCTTCTGGCGTTGCAGCCTTTCTGTAGACAACAACATCGTCTGCAAAATGTTTAATGGAGCTTCTGATGTTCCCCACCAGTTTAAGTCATATAGCACTACCGCTGGTATTACAAAGTTTTCTCATAGATCTATATTCATGTGTTAGTGATTCAAGTAAGATGTTGAATGAATGTTCTTTATTTCAACAGGAGGTCAACGTGTTGTTATTTTGGGCGCATCTCAGTGGGGACGTTATATTCGAATTTTCATTCACTTTACGTAATATGGGAAGTGCATAAGGGTTGTCAAAGTGTTCCGGAATCTAACAATGTTGCCACGTGGTCCAAGAATTGCAACACATTCAAAAAATCGGAAACATGAAGACAGGCGTGAAAGGGAAGTGAGAAGAGGAAAGAAACATACAGAATGCGCGATATCCTTACGATCGCTGAAACTGAAGAGAATTGTATTTGGAGTCCATTCTAAAGTAACAGAAAACGTCAACGGGTAGGATTCTGGTAATCTATCTTGTGTTTTAAGACAGAGTTCTGAGACTCTGAGTATTCGAAAGTTGACGAAGGGATGACAGCCCAAACTCTGATAATCAGCCAGCATCCGCCACTCTCGGCTCACCTGAGACGCAGCTTGCCGGCAATGATGAGTATAATGGGACAAAGATGTTTTTGAATGCCTAGGGCTGCTGTTAGTAATACAAATCACATCCTGAAAAGAGTGTATCCATGAATCTAGCATGGGTGTTCCTAAGTGGGCAGTCCTTGGGTGAGCAAATAAACAACCGAAAGAGATGATAAATCAGATAATGAATTACTACAAGATTGTGAGAATTTCATTGACAAAAAGTAATCTGTTCTACAAAGAGGAAGAATAGAACTGAAGCGACTGAATGATCTAACTAGAACACCTATTGTGAGAGTGCTGTAATAAAATCTGTACGTTCCATCCATTGGCAATTGTAGCTGTAGTCGCTGTTCCATTAGCCATTGCATCTCCGTTCGAGGTTGATGGACACCACAAAGAAAAAATACAGTCAATCCAGTTGTAGCGGTTCACAATCTGCTGTGCTCGTTTTAGAATGGATGGAGAAACAACTGATGTTGGTTCTCAGCTCTATTGTCATTACTACAAGTATGTAGATGAAGAATGGATGCAATTCTTTCTATGTACAGTGTTCACATTGTGGCAGCAGCCGACAGCCAAATTAGAGCAGCAACAAGGAAGTTCTTGTAGAGTGTAATGCCCCACGGTCCTTAGTGTGGATAGGAACTATGATTTCCGTGTGCAGGTGCGAGCCGAGTTGGTGACACTTTGCTCTCAGCTCCAAGCTGTGTTCGTTTCGGATACACGGCTTGAGGCTGCAATGGTTGGGCATCACTGTTGTGGGCCAGCCATGGGGATCCAACAGACGTCCAGCACGGCCCACGAGTTCGCCGATTAGTTTGCATTGGTGGCCAACCCACTTATTGCTCGCATTGAGGTAGACCCCTCACCAGTGGTCGAGTGGGAGTTCGCCTCAGGGTGCAGCAGGCTGCGAAAAATTTCCCGGGCTGACAAACGTAAAGGCTCCCCAGTTAGTCTGACAGACAGATTCCAGGTGCTGTCTGTGGCTGACACTGTCCCTCAGACACATGCAGTCGCTTTCCCTGTTTCAGAGGAAACCTCTCAACCTGCAAGATTTGAGTGTTGCCATCTTGTTGCACTTTGTGGGTCTCCTTAGGGACATGGCTGCCAAGGAGGGGGAAAAAGTCAATGTGCACTCTGAGTGCATACTGGGTGGAACGGATCCTTCCAGATGTTATGAAAAGAACAGGGTGCAACTAACTCTACATGGCAGCTCACTTCGATGATCCATGGCGGCTTTAATTTTGGCGGTCATGCATCTCCACTGGTGCCACTAACCAATTGCGCAGGCATTATCGATGCTGGGGTCATATGCCAGGGCTAGGGTCTTTTGTTGAGGATTAGGCTGTGCGATGCGGGTGGTGGTACCGGTAGTTAGCAGCAGGCCACATGGCTGACGAGTTAGCTTTTGCGACACTCCTGATGCCCAGACATGGAGCTCGTGAAGCCACAAGCTGTAAAGTTGGTCACAGCCAAAGATTTCCAGCTGGATTAAGTATTGATAGCGGCGTGTGCAAACTTGTCAGCAATCACCTGGCCTACACGTTAGGCTTAAACATTATGGCACCTGTAGATCACCTGCACGGATTGGAGGCTATAACACCCCTGCTTGGAATCATGAAAGTCATGGCTCTTTCCCACCTGATTGGAGTTAAGTGTTGATATTTTATTGGTACTTGTTATAGTGAGCCCACGTCTCTTTTAATGTTGAATTAGACTCATCATGTTCATTATATACCTCCGAGTGATTGTGTGGATGGCCACCAGTCAGTGTAACTGATTTTAATCTGTTTGTTCCAGATCATATTCATTGCAAGCGTGTGAATACTCTCTGCTGTAAACTGATTAGATGTAATTGGGACTGCAATATAGTCTTCGTCAAAGGCAATGCACTGTTAAAAGAGGGTGTGCCCTGGTATTTGGATTTGCAGGTTGTTGTAGTTCATGTCGTCAGTTTTTATGTAACATTAAGGAGCGTGAAGCTTGTGACTTGTACGTGTAGCCACTTCCACAATAAGTTGATATTTCTTACATCTTAGATATTGTCGTTTGTAGCCTTGTTTGGGCAGATTGCTGTCCTCAAAAAATGTTCAAATGTGTGTGAAATCTTATGGGACTTAACTGCTAAGGTCATCAGTCCCTAAGCTTACACACTACTTAACCTAAATTATCCTAAGGACAACACACACACCCACGCCCGAGGGAGGACTCTAACCTCCGCCGGGACCAGCCGCACAGTCCGTGACTGCAGTTCCCTAGACCGCTCGGCTAATCCAGCGCGGCGATTGCTGTTCTCTTTCTGATGCGTGTTGGCGGGGTAGGTCTGACAGCGGACTACGTGTTCCTGTTTCCTGGCCCGGGTGCAGAGACGTGTTTTCTTCCTGCTGTGGCGACACATCTCTCGTTCCACGAAGTCTTAAGTTTGGCCGCAGCCAGGCGCCTCTATCAGCTGTCTCGTGTTAGCTCAAGTTACGTAAATTTAATCGTTTTGGTACGTGCATGGCTGAGTGTTGCCCTATTAATTCCAGAACACTTGATCTATTCAAATATTTACAGGTGAGCAAGCCTACAGCCCTTAAGGTGTTTTCTGCAAGTCCTAAGTTTCTTGTGAGTATATTTGTCCTTTAATAACTTGTTTGAATCTTGCAGACGCTATTTTGCTGCTTCTGGAGCGTGTTAAGTTTTAAAGGCTTTTACTGATGAGTATGAACTGTGAAGTTTTTTGTCCATAGTCATTAGCTAAATCCATTCATTACCAAATTTTCGTCGTTGCTGGCAGTTTCCTGTGATAACTGGTTGCTGTGATTTGTCACTTTTTTGTATTTTGAGGGATTATATACTTTTTTAAGGGTCATTATAATGTTTCTACTGATGTGTACCAGTTGTGAATCACATTTAAATTGTATGCCTTCCCAGCTTTTCTTGTATTTTGAGGGACTGTGTATTTGTCTAAGGATCATTATTAATGTTTCTGCTGGTGTGTACCAGCCGAGTGTCACGTTTAAATTGTATGAATCCCAGCTTTTCTTGGTTTTTGTGGGACTGTCTATTTTATTGCTTAAGGGATTTTATTAAGGTTTATAAATTGTTAAGGGCTTTCCAACAGCCGCAACCACTGGTGTGGCAGGCTATCCTTTCTGTGTTTTGGGGGACGTTGTATATTTGTTTAAAGTTTTACCTACGCTTGGGTGTAGTTAGTACTTTTAGTGGCAGTCATTTGTGTTTTATTTTATTGGTAAAGTCAGTTTGTTAAACCGGTTGGTCTGACTTCTTACATGTATTTGGGGACTTCGTATATTCCTGGTTTTGAGCCCTGTTCTTAATGGTATAAATTGTTAAAGTTTTTTATTAATGAATTGAATCTGTTTCAGTTCTTTAAATTATTATGAGAGTTGTTATTCATTTTTTGACAAGTTTTTAAATCTGTAATCATGATAATTGTTGTTAAGTAGTAAAGTGCATTCTATGAAACGACAAATGACGAAATGTGTGGGTCCACCGTCCAAGTGTTTCTCCTTAAAATTATCCCAAGCCATGTTTTGAGATATCAGTCGGTAACAGTCACGTGCGTCGCTTTGGATAGGAAAAGATGCTCTCTGATTTCAAGAGGCTGTGAGAAGTGGTAAAGGCTGCCAGTCTTGCTTGCGAATGAAAGCATAGCTCGCCATCTGTAAAATAGTCGACTTGACCGAATGCAGACCTCTGGTACAGAACCGAGCGGAGAGTCTGAATCACACGGTTCTGCGATCGTGTAGGCTCCAGATTCCTCAAGTCGCGCCCTAGGGTGGTTGGGTTTCGGGTTCTGCTAAATAGGTCAGGAGTCCACTACAAGCAGAAGGCGGCTACACGGGTATAAGGGGCTGTGTGGCTTGGACTGGGCGGTTTTTTAGGTTAGAGGGTCTCGAGAAGCACAAAAAGGGCTTCGAGGGGACCAAGAATAACGTAGGTCTAGGAACCGAATTCCTCTCCTGTGCCAAATTCTTCATCTCAAAGTAGCACTTGCAACCTAACTCCTCAATTATTTGCTGGGTGCATTCCAACGTCTGTCTTCCTCTACAGTTTTTGCCCACTACAGCACCGTGTAGCATCATGAAGTCATTCCCTCATGTCTTAGCAGATGTCCTATCATCCTGTCCCTTCTCCTTATCACTGTTTTCCACATATTCCTTTCCTCTCCCATTCAGCCCAGAAACTCCTCAGTCCTTACCTTATCAGTCCACTTAATTTCCAAAATTCGTCTGTAGCATCACATCTCAAATGCTTAGATTCTCTTCTGTTCCGGTTTTCCCACCGTCCATGCTTCACTACCATACTATGCTGTACTCCAGACGTACATTCTCAGAAATTTCTTCCTCAAATTAAGGCCTATGAATGGCACCACTAGACTTCTCTTGGTCAAGAATGCCCTTTTTGCCATTGCTAATCTGCTTTTGATTCCGCCATTGATTTTTTTTACTGCCTAGGTAGCAGCATTCCTATCTTCATCTACTCGTGACCATCAACCGAAATGCTAAGTTTCTCGCTCTTCTCATTTCTGCTACTTCTCATTACCTTCATCTTTCTTCGATTTACTCTCAGTCCATACTCTGTTCTCATCAGACTGTTCATTCCATTCAGCATCATGTAATTCTTCTTCACTATCACTAAGGGTAGCAATGTCATCATCGAATCGTATCATTGATATCCTTTCACCTTGAATTTTAATTCCACTCCTGAAACTTCTTTTAGAGACATCCATTCCTTTTCAACTGTACTGCCTACTGAGCTATTCCTTATTGCTGTTTCTACAGCCTTAGAGGACTTCAAGCGTACTTCCGTGTACCACTTCTTTACGTATTAATTCTTCCTGACCAAAGTCTTAAACTTCAGCCTGCTCTTCATCACTACTATATTGTGATCTGATTCTATATCTGATCCTGGGTACACCTTACAATCCAGTATCTGATTTCGTAATCTCTGTCTGACCATGATGTAATCTAACTGAAATCTTCCCGTATCACGCGGCCTTTACCAAGTATACATCCTCCTCCTGTGATTCTTGAACAGAGTATTCGCTATTACTGACTGAAATTTATTACAGAACTCAATTAGTCTCTCACCTCTCTCATTCTTTGTCCCGAGCCCATATTCTCCTGTAACCTTTTCTTCTACTCCTTCCCCTACAACTGCATTCCAGTCCCCGATGACTATCAGATTTTCATCTCCCTTTACGTACCGTATTACCCTTTAGTATCCTCATGTACTTTCTCTATCTCTTCATCTTCAGCTTACTGAACTGTCGTGGTTGGTGTTAGTTTGTTGTCTATTCCGTTAAGAGCAACCCCATCGCTGAACTGTTCACAGTAACACACTCTCTGCCCTACCTTGCTATTCATAGCGAATCCTACTCCAGTTAAACCATTTTCTGCTGCTGTTGATATTAACCTATACTCATCTGACCAGAAATGCTTGTCTTCTTTTCATTTCACTTCACTGACCCCTACTATATCTAGATTGAGCCTTTGCATTTGCCTTTTCAGATTTTCTAGTTTCCCTATACGTTCAAGCTTCTGACATTCCACGCTGTGGCTCGTTGAACGTTATCCTTTCGTTGATTATTCAATCTTGTTCTCATGGTTACCTCCACCTCCCAGAGATCCGAATGGGGGACTATTCCGGAATCTTTTGCCAATGGACAAATCATCATGACACTTTTTCAGTTACAGGCCACATGTCCTGCGGATACAAGTTACGTGTCTTTGATCCAGTGGTTTCCATTGCCTTCTGCATCATCATGTCGTTGACCATTGCTGGTTCTTCAGCCTTTACGGGCAGTTTCCCACCTCTATGGCAAGATGCTGCCCTGAACCTCTGTTCGTTCCTCCGCCCTCTTTGACAAGTCCGTTGGCAGAATGAGTCGGTATAACAGTTGTAAATTGCCATAGCAGTGTTGGGAATGAACCAAAGCTCCAAGCTCTAATTGGGAGCACTAACGCTCAATCGTTATAGGCACTGAGAGCTGGCTAAAGCCAGAGATAAGTTCAGCCGAAATTTCTGCGAAAGACCTAGCGGTATTGAGAAGGGATATGCTAAATACAGTTGGCAGTGGCGTGCTTGTTGCTGTTAGAAGTGGTTTATCTTGTACCGAAATTGAACTGTTAGTTAATATGGATAGAGGTCATTATTGGCAATCGGAATAAAATAATGATTGTATCGTTTTACCGACCTACCAGCTCAGATGACACAACTGCTGAAAGGTTTAAAGAAAACTTGAGTTTAATTTCAAACACGTATCCGACTCATACAATTATACTTGGTAGTGACTTCAATTTACCCTCGATATATTGGAGAAAACCATGTTTAAAACAGGAGGTACGCATAAAAAAATCGTCTGAAATTGTGCTAAACGCATTCTCTCAAAATTATTTCAAGCAATCAGTTCACGAGACCACTCGAACAGTAAACGGATGTGAAAACACACTTGACCTCTTAGCAACACATAATCCTGAGCTGAGGAGGAGCATGAAAACGAATAGAGGGATGAGTGAACACAAGGTTGTCGTAGCGAGACTGAATACCATAACTTCCAAATACTCAAAAAATAAACGAAAAAAAAACAGATAAAAATTCACTTGACGCCTTCCTGAGAGACAATCTCCACTCCTTCCAAATTAACAATGTACCGGTAAGTGTAGACCAGATGTGGCTTGAATTCAGAGAAACAGTCCACCTGCTTAGCTGAGTGGCAACGTGCTTGCCTCTGCAGCGGGCGCAGGTCCGATTCGCGGCCGGGTTCGCCGTCTTCTCCGCCCGTGGACTGGTGCTGTGTTGTCCTCAGCATCACCCACGCGCAAGTCGTCCAATGTAGCGTCGCCTGAAATAGGACTTGCAGCCGGTGGCCGAACTTCCCCGGACGGTGCCTCCCGGCCAACAATGCCACACAATCCAAGAAACAGTATCGAGAGATTTATACCAAATAAATTGAAAAACGACCGAGCTGATCACCCATGGTACACAAAACATGTCAGAAGACTACAGCAGAACAACGAGAATAGCATGCCAAATTGAAACCAACGCAAAATCCCCAAGACTGGTGATCTTTTACAGAAACTCGAAATTCTGCGCGGATTTCAATACGAGGTGCTTATAATAGTCTCCACGGCGGAAGTTTGTCTCTAAACCTGGCAGAGAATCCAAAGAGATTCTGGTCGTATGTGAAGTATGCTAGCGGCAAGACACAATTCAATGCCTTCTGTGCGCGATTGCTATGGAAATACCATCGGTGACAGTGCTGCCAAATCAGAGTTACTGAACACAGCCTTACGAAAGTCCGTCACCAAAGAAGACGAAGTAAATTCCAGAATTCGAATCAAGGACTGCTGGCAACATGAGTAACTTCGAAGTAGATATCCTTGGAATAGTTAAGCAACTTAAATCGCTTACTAAAGAAAGTCTTTCTATCAAAACTGCGTACCAATTAAGTTCCTTTCAGATTATGCTGAAGCAATAGCTCCATTTTTAACAATCATACACAACAGATTGATGGGCAAAAGATCAGTGCGCACAGATTGGAAAGTTGCAGAGGTCACACCAGAAAGGAAGTAGGAGTAATCCACTACAAATGTTTTTTATTTTTTTTATTCCAATCTCTGATCACAATATAAATTCGTTTGACGATGACCGGTTTCAGTCAGTAATGACCATCTTCAGATCTGTTCTACACCACGTACGTCGCAGCTGGTGTAATCCACTACATTACAGGTCCGTATCATTAACGTCGATATGCAGCAGGATTCTGGAACAAATATTGTATTCAAACGTCATGAATTACCTCGAAGAGAGCGAGTTCTTGACACACAGTCAACACAGATCTTGTGAAACACAGTTAGCTCTTTACTCACATGAAGTGTTGAGTGGAAGGGATTCCACATTGATTCCGTATTTCTAAATTTCCAGAAGGCTTTTGCCAACATACCTCAAAGTGGCTTGTAGTCGGATTGCCTGCTTATGGAGTATTGTCTCTGTTATTGGACTGGATTCGTGATTTCCTGTCAGTGAGGTCAGTGAGTTCGTGGTAACTGATAAAGAGAGTAAAACAGAAGTGATTTCTGGTGTTCCCCAAGGTAGAGTTATAGGCCCTCTGCTGTTCCTTTTCTGTATAAAGGATTTAGGAGACACTCTGAGTAGCTGTCTTAGGTTTTTTGCAGATGACGCTGTCCCTTCTCCTCTAGTAAAGTCATCAAAAATCAAAATAAATTGTAAAACGATTTAGAAAAGATATCTATATGGTGTGAAAATTGGCAATTCACCCTAAGTGGTGAAAAGTGTAAAGTCATCCACATGAGTGCAAAAATTATCGGTTAAACTTAGGTTACACGATAAATCAATCAAATTTATTGGCCGCAAATTGAACTAAGTACCTAGGAATTACAATTACGAACAACGTAAATTGGAAAGAACACATAGGAAATGTTGTGAGGAAGGCTAACCAAAGGCTGCGCTTTACTGACAGAACATTTTGAAGATGCAACAGATCTACTGAAGAGATTGACTACTCCACACTTGTCCGTCCTCTTTTGGAGCACTGCTGTGCGGTGTGGGATCTTTGCCAGAAAGGATTAACGGAGTACATCGAGAAAGTTCAAAGAAGAGCAGTAAGTTCTGTATTTTCGAGAAATAGGGAAGAGAGTGTCATAGATATGATTCAAGGACTTAGGATGGACATCAATAAAACAAAGGCGTTTCTTGTTGCGGCAGGATCTTCTCACGAAATTTCAATCACCAACTTCCTCCTTCGAATGCAAAACTATTTTGTTGATTCCGACCTACACAGGGACAAACGACCATCATAATAAAATAAGGGATGTCAGAGCTCTCACGGAAAGATATAAGTATTCGTTTCTTCCACGCGCTGCTCGAGATTGGAGTCCGCAGCTCGTGGTCGTGGGGTAGCGTTCTCGCTTCCCGCGCCCGGGTTCCCGGGTTCGATTCCCGGCGGGGACAGGGATTTTCTCTGCCTCGTGATGGCTGGGTGTTGTGTGATGTCCTTAGGTTAGTTAGGTTTAAGTAGTTCTAAGTTCTAGGGGACTGATGACCATAGCTGTTAAGTCCCATAGTGCTCAGAGCCATTTGAACCATTTTCGAGATTGGAATAATAGAGATTTATTGTGAAGGTGGTTAGATGAGCTCTCCGTCAGACACTTAAGTATGATTTTCAGAGTACCCATGTGGATGGATGTATGGATACTGTTGTGCGTATCTTTTATTAGGGATGGCATCACATCTCGCTTTTTTGGAGTACTGCTGTGTGAATCTTTAAATACTGTACTCTTAACAGTAACTATTATGATCATGTAGCTTGATAGTGCCGAAGCGGATGGGCTAACCATTTAAATAAAAATGTAAATATTGGTTTATTCAAAATAGTTGATGTCAGGAAGTTCTTGATCGATTGCTTTGAAATTTTGTCACACCATCGCGTTGGGGCGATTTGGTCTCTTTAAAACAATCTATCTATCTACCTGGATAGGCTTCAGGTTGTCTTCCCTTTCACTCTGCGATGGTAGCTACTGGTTTAGCCGATAAAAGCAGCGTTGATAAACTTTCGGCTAAGTACCTACCACGCAAAGGCCACGTGACTCCAGTCCACGGATAGCATCTGAAAGTTAGTTAAACTATCGTTGGTTCGGGTTACTAGCATAAGTCGTTTGAAAAAAAGTAAAAATTTCCTTTTAGTTGGTTTATTGTCTTAAAGAAAGGAAAATGGCTCAATTATGCGATGTTACTGATTGTCTCTCTTTACAAGTTCACACTCGAAAGCAGCGAGTAGGTATTTAGTTCGACCCGATATTTTGAACGCTATAAACAGTCCCTGACCCACGACCACTTGTGAATTAACATGTTCAATCGGTCAATGGGCTTGTTGTGAAGAAGTACTCGCCATAATGTCTCTTAATCTGCACGAAACACGCCACGCGGAGTTTATGTACTGCTTGAAACGTTGATACGCGAATCTCTCCTTAAATAAACTACTCACACTGCCTAAACTTTCTCCGGCCGCTGTGGCCGAGAAGTTCTAGGCGCTTCAGTCCGGAACCGCGCTGCTGCTACGATCACAGGTTCGAATCCTGCCTCTGGCATGGATGTGTGTGGTGTCCTTAGGTTAGTTAGATTTAAGTAGTTCTGAGTCTAGGGGACTGATGACTTCAGATGTTAAATCCCATAGTGCTTAGAGCCATTTGAACCATTCTGAACCCAAGCTATCACAAAATACTCAACGAAGTAGTCGCTTTTCATCAGCTCCACGAGAACCGATCAAACACGCGGATTTCTTCATTTTGGTACAAATTTGATCAGTGCGATTTAATATACATGTTCACCAGCAGACCGCTTCCAAACGACTATATCGACTCCGAGATCTGAGGCACGAAGCCCTCCTCAAACGCGCGGGAAATGCTGAATTTCTAGTGGTTCGTATGTTAAGCAGCCAATCAGATCAGCTCGAGCACTTCTGTACTCGCGGTATTTATAATGCCAGTCAGTCATTCCCACAAATAATTTAGACTAGAAATTTCGTAATTCCGAAACTAAATAAAATTTATTGAAAACAAAAGACGATTTATTTCCACAAAAAAATTACTAATAAATTTAATACTCAACTCCTCCCTTCTGGTTGCCGTTTACAAAATCAAGCTCACTCGGACATACGTCACAAATTCCCTTATTGCACAACAACTTTCTCACGCATAAGTTTTAATACAATATCACATTGTCACTTTACATATATTCTCCGGGCTCAGATGGCTCTGAGCACTATGGGACTCAACATCTGTGGTCATAAGTCCCCTAGAACTTAGAACTACTTAAACCTAACTAACCTAAGGACATCACACACATCCATGCCCGAGGCAGGATTCGAACCTGCGACCGTAGCAGTCGCGCGGTTCCTGACTGAGCGCCTAGAACCGCTAGACCACATATATTCTCCATTCACTCTCTCAGTCTCTCCTAAACACCTACACAACCAAAACACGATGAAATAATAATTTTCAAAATTATTTTTAATTACGTCAAAAATCTGTGGTCATGTAAATTCCAGTAAATTAGATTATTATTCTCTTGGTTGTAGTTTCAATTAATACTACAGATGAATACATTACAGTCCCTAACTCGGTTTCACAATGTCACCACGGTTATTATGTGCTTTAGGAAAAACTTGTATCTCCGGAAGAACTGAAGTTATTGATTTGAAATTTTATCAGTATGGTTGTGTTATCCATAGAATTTGGTACAGTACGTATGAGAAAGATCTATTAATATTCAATAGTACTTCTTCAGATTTGCAGAGAGTGTGTGTAACGTACTGCACGCTGCTTAGTCAAGTACACGGCTCGCCCGGCCGGTATCCAGCGTCAGCTGTGCGGGCGTGAGAACCAAAACCTGCTCTCTTCCTGGCTCCACGGCGAGCTACGCTTTCAAAGCGCGATGGCAGCTCGTAATGATTTGCTACGTTACACGTTGGATTCTAATACGGTTGGGTTTTTAGATACGTAATTCTGTAATATATGATATATAAAATATGTATATTTAAGTTTTTGAGATTTTTTTGTAACAACGTTTCCCTATTATTAAATTTATAAAAATGTATGAATCACATATATTTCAAAAGACAGGTAAATAAAAACACGTTCGTATACCAATGGAACTTTGTGTTAAAATTTCAAAGCGATTGATCAAAAACTTCCGGAAATCTGCGATTAGGAACATCTACATTTTCTATAAAAGTACAAATTTAGATGTTCGTTTCTTCAAAATCTCAAATCTCCGAAAGTTCTTCACTGATTCCTTTGAAATTGTGACACTATGTTGAATTCTAATACTGGTGTGTTTTTAGATCCATAATTCTTCAATATATGTATGATACATATAATATATAAATGTACATGTGTTACATGTGAAGGGAAAACATTGTTACCAAAAATCTGAAATTTACCTTTCAGATTTACTTCAAATTTTTAAATGTTACTGTAATAAACGTTTTGACGTATAAACTACATACTTTTTAAATACATTAATATAAAATAGCGAAATGTAATTAGCAAACATCAAAGTTGTATTTGTGACTTATTGGTTTACGATTAGAGTACAACTACAGTATCTGAATTTGTAGTAACTTAAAAAAAAAAAAAGGCTCAGGGTCAGAGAGAGGGGAAAGAGGAGATGGACAGAAGGGTAGCAAAGCGTGGTCAGGTGCAGCTAGTAATGAAATACAACTGTTTATTTGAAAATAAAAGAGCAGCCTACCCAGGAACACTATTTACTTTAAGAAATTTTATTAAACTATCGATTGTAAGTAAAGACATATCAATCATCACAAAATGTTAGTATTGTGATCTAAATCACTACCTCATATTAAAGTTGTTGTTGTTGTTATTGTTGCGGCTAGAGTCTTCAGTCGAAAGACCGATTTGATGCAGTTCTCCACACTCGTCTATCCTGTGCAAGTCCGTCCACCTGTGCACAACTACTGCACCCAACATACATTTTAACCTGCGTACTGTACTCAGTCTCCCTCTACAATGTTTACCCTAACACTCCCTTCTCCCGCCGCCCCCCCCCCCCCCCACAAACACATTTCCCTCAATTATCAAACTGACGGTTCCTTGTTACATATTCATATTATTTCATATAAATCCGTGGTGGCGCTAGGCCGGAATGTGGGTCGTTCGAGAGGCGTGCCGAGATCGTCCATGCAGTTGCGATAAACACTGAGTATCGGTGGCGCAGCGGTTAAAGCAACTGCCTAGTAAGCAGGAGGTCGCGGGTTCGAGTCCTACTCCTGCACACATTCTCACTCGTCGCCGATAATCCTGCATAAAATTTCGATACAGCTGATATCAATAGCCACTTCCCCTCCCTTTCCTTTCTCTCCCCTCGACGTTCAATTTGCATATTCTTTCTGTCTGCCAAGTTATGTCACAAATTTCTTTCTTGCTCAATTCGTTTCTTTACCTCCTCATTAGCTATTCCACGTACCCATGAAATCTTCAGTATTTTTCGTGTAGCACCACATTTCAAATGTTTCTATTCTCTTCTTGTGTGAACTGTTTGTCATCCAGGTTTCGCCTGCATCCAAGGCTAAACCACAGAAAAATGCCTTGAGAAATGACTTCCAAACATTCAAATTATATTCGATGTTAACGTTTTTTTTCAGAAATGATTCTCTTACTATGGCCAGTCTGCATTTTATGTCCTCCCCACTACGGTCATCATCAGTTATTTTGCTGCTCCAATTGCAAAACGCAATAATCTGACTCCCTCATCGTCACCTGATTTATTTCGACTACATTCCATTATCCTTGTCTCACTTTCATTCAAGTTCATCTTACAACTTCTTTCCAAGAGAATCATTAAGTCTTAGTGCATAGTTTCTTGTCTTCGCGCAATGCAAATGATGCAGTTCTCCCTTGTTTTCAGTCTGTTGCAGACTGACATAGCAAGGCCTTAACAGCTAACGTTACAAGGCCACATCAGCCAATCATCCAGACTGTTGCGCTGCAACTACTGAAAACGGTGCTACACCTCCTCAGGAATCGTATATTAGTCTAATGTCTCTGCAGACACGCCTCCGATGAAGTTGACTCTCACTACGGCTATCTGTGTCGTTAAGAGATGCAAGCCGCCCCATCTCATTAAGGTCAGTGGTATTTGGGGAGCTGTTTTTCCTACGATTAGTTCTGTCTGTTCCTTCCACTGTAGATCATTGCGCTTTGTTACTCAAAGATCTTTTACGCTTCGAGCATACGCTCGAAATTTCTGAAGATTCGCATGCAAATTGGGGACAGCAGCTTCATTGATATCAATGTCTCCGGAGATGACCGTGGTGTGTGATGCGCCTTGGTTGTTCGCAAAAAGCATTTTGGGTAGCTCCTTTTCGACCATTGCTCGACTTTTACTGTCACGTTTTAGCCCTTTACTGGGTCACCGTTTAGATCTGACAACACAGATTTTCAAAATTTTTTGTGCTCTCTGATTTGGATGCTACGTTAAGGTTGAATGGCTAGTGTAAATAATTCCTCTCTAGTATTATATTTCTGCACATTACTGTGACTGATTGTTAGAAACATACTTCACTAGGGAGTGAATGTTCTGTGAAGCTGTTATCAGTAAGTCAAACTATTTACAGCGTTGTCTACAAGAGGTACTACAGTGGGTGTCACATATTATCCCTATTATATGAACAGTTTTTACCTGATCGATGAATTACCTCAGAATGTGGTTCCACAGGATATAAGTGATTGATAGAAAAATTAAGCCAAATTTTTGACATTTTCGTCTCAGAAATCTATTATTACCCATAAAGAAAAAACTGAGTCTTGTAACTCTGATAATGGCTATACTGCCAGAGAATCAAAGCAACGAAATCAAATAACGTCGCTTACATCATACGTTACATCTGAGGTGTGTTTATCAACTGATGGGAATTTTGTAATTTCGTATGTTGTTTCTGCTAGATACGTGCGATTTTTTCTCTGCGGTGTTGGTAAATAAATCTGGAAAGTATCTGTACAGTGTGAGTCACATTGGATATTTATTCCATTGTCAGTTACCAAAAAGGTTACTCGTGTTTTGGTGGTATCGGAGATTATTTATTTTGCTCAAAAATGGATCAGGGAATTTGTATTAAATCCTACCATAACAACGGAATAAAGTGAAGCAAAGTTTTAGAAATCCTAAGTACTGATTTTAGTAAGTCTATTACGAGTAAAATAAAGGTCTACGAGCAGTGTAAGCGTTTCGATGAACGCCCGAAGACGTTGAAAATGACGAGCGTTCTCAGGGTGTATACGACCCGGGACAACCAGGAGATCCAGGATAAACCTGGGAATTTTTTCATCCGGGAGAAAACCGGGAAAAACCCTGGAATTTTTTTAGAATTCCGGGAATTTTTCGTTGCTTTAGTTTTCAGTTAAATTTTTGTAATTTTGACTGGTATGAATCGATACCCTAACAAAGGATATTATTGTATCCCGCTACTGCAGAATAATACTAAAACAATAAAACGTGAAAGAGAAAAAAGGGAAATAAAACATAAATTGCAAAGAAAATGTGCCATATACAACAACAAAACACAATGCTCATACAAGCGTCTGCCAACAGCAAAATGTGTCAAAGACTTTAGGAAGACTATGCAATGCTTTATAACAAATTGCCTCCGATGAGGTGACGTCACAACTGTTAACTTTAGATTCGTTTTAGCAGTTACGAGTGGGCTCATTGGCATGTGCAGTTTGTAAGGTGTCAGGCAAATCCAACACCTTCCATGGAAACCCTGACATGATAAGCAAATCCAGTAGTATGCCACATAGCTCCGAATAAATCGTGACATTAAAGTAACCAAAGTAATACGAGTAACGAGTGAGCAAATGAAATACCACAGACTAACACAAGAATGCCTAAATGCATGTCATACCTTTCCACCGTGAGACAGACGCAGTTCCGAGGGGAGAAACGAGAACAGAAGCCGAGAGCAGAACCGTGTTAAGCTAGAAGGTCCTACGATAAGGGACGGACACCCACGTCGTCAGCTAACCGCTAGGACCACCCCCCAGCCCATGTTAAAAGCTAGAGCCCTCCAGAAGAACAGTATAGATCTTACGATAACACTAAAAGGGCCACCCCAGCCGCAAGTTTTAGCGTGAGACTTTTTCGCGTCTCTGTTACGTCAGGACCACCCGCAGCCCATGTTAAAAGATAGAGCCCTCCAGAAGAACAGTATAGATCTTACGATAACACTAAAAGGACCACACTAGCTGCAAGTTTTAGCGTGAGACTTTTTCGCGTCTCTGTTACGTTGCAAACTTTAAAAACATTGCCCCACTACGAAAAGTATAACGTTTCTCATTGGATAGACAGAATTTTTGTAGGCGGAGCTTAAGGTTAACATTGAGACCCTGATTGGTCAGATGAAAATACAGCCAGATAGTTTTTTTTAAACCAACTTCGGTAAATTGTAATAAGGAGAAGTTAGGGGAGAGTTGCTTCCGAGATGGCGAGGTGAGCGGAGCTGTGTTGCCCGCCGCCCCCTGACGAACACCGACAAGGTAATGAACGCACGCAATGCCGCATAACAGGGCATAAAGCTTCACTCAGGACTGCAGAAGTCTCATTTGTTACACCCTCTTTTTGCTAATACTAGTGTCGATCGTCAATTAAAGCTCATGGTGTTCACATTTGCCACTTGAAGTAAAAATCTGAAACGCGATTATTTTTCTGTTACATAGTTATTGAGAAGCCACATCAGCCACTGTAATTTACGACAAGTTAGATAAGTAATTAAAGATAATTGAGGGTCACTGTAGACCATTTTGATAGTTTTCTCTTTTGTGAAACTTAATTTAAACCTAGATTATAGATGTGATATGGCATAGGTCATCCTTCGATCCATTGTAGAACTTGGAAACCCATTCAGGGAATATTCGTTCACATTTTTGTTGAACGCAGTTGGTTTTTACCATCCTGTATTAAAACATTTCCTTTTATCAATAGTGCAATTTATAAAGAATGTTTTGTGAGTAGAATAAAATTCCCAATGGTAAACTTAACTGCTTTTTCGACGTTATTTTACCAGCTAACTAAAAATAGGAAAGCCTTGAACCCCTTCCACTAAATTTAGTTAGTATTAAGATTCTTTTACAGGGAGTGCAGTGGAGCTGACGCTGAAATCATTAAGTATTTGGTTATATGATCGCTAGTCTCACTGAAGTCTTCTGAACTCTACATGTCATGTGTGGTCTGACATCTCCTTACCAGCAACAGGTCCCAGGTTCAAACTAGCCAATTCCCTAAAAACAACACGCTCAGAGCGTCGTTGCGCGAAAGTGGTAGGGAGACACGATATAGAACAACAGGCACCACGCAGAATATTAGAAGTTGAGTGGCGTATGAGTAGCACCTTCTCCCGTTTCTGGCTACAGAAATTTGGCTGTTGGCTGTGTAACCAGTCGCAGCGAGCAGCTAGATGCTAGATGCTACCGGGAAAATTTTACTGCCGCGCCCAACCTGCCAGATTCACGCATGCGAAGCGTCCCCGGATCTATGAGGGAGGGGGCAAATTCATATTCTGGAGGACAAAAAACCTTGTTTCACAAGGCGACTAGCACCCAGCGTACGTTGGTCTCCCGATTACTCATTTGATTTTGATGCACATCCCTGTTGGTTTTTTAACACACTCTTAGTTGATTTCTGAATGAATCATATGCCGCGCGGGGTAGCCGTGCGGTTTCAGGCGACTTGTCACGGTTCGCTAGGAAAACGCATGATACGAACTCGTAATAGCGCCTAACCGGAGAATAATCAGGTATAACTAAACCGGTGATTCTGGGAGGGTTCGTGAAGTTAACCGGCGAATAAGTTTTGACAAAGGCAGGAATAGTTCCAGAATTAGTGATGACATGATTGATTATTAGAACGAGGAAGGAGAAGAAATGGGGACATTACAGAATATAGGAAAGAATATGGCGATTCCAAATTCATATAAAAATCTCGTACTACTACTTTTCGATCTCATTCTCGAGAAACTGGAGCGTATAAGTGAAATATGAAACTATTTTTTTCTTGTTGTAGGCGTAATAGGCATTTTATGTTGGTCTTCGTGAATTATATTCTGTCGTGTTATAAAAATGACGATTTGTGCCGAAACAGTCTCGTTTATTTGGTGTGTGTTACAATTTCTGCATTGTTAGAAAGGCCTATTTTGTTTTATGTAGCAGACAGTGACAGAATAGACGTAATCAGATCGAGAAACCACACCAGTCTTGCGTACTATTTGTATTAGCAGCTTACGCGGTATTAGACAACGATATTTCGATTTTTCGTGTAGCAAAATGTTTGACGAACTTTAATGAGGTAATAGATTCTGTCGCAAAAGGAAAGCACGTCATGTAAAGCTGTAGCTAGATTAGAGAGAAAACAATGCTAGGAGCTAAGGATTGAAGAAATGTGTACTGTATTGCTTTTGTCTTTACTGGTTTTATGTATCTTATATTTAATTTTATGTCACCCTAAAACAGAAAGTTATTAGCTAACAGGCAATAAAGAGTGCAAATTTTCTGAAAGAGTTCGTGTTCTCCCGATTACAAATAATCCCATCCAGTATTAAATGCGAGTTTTATTTATTTTAAAAAAAAGGAAAAAAAAGAGGGGCAGGATGTCAAACTGGGCGACTGGGAGCAGGAAAGGCACCACGGGACATTTTAATTACCACGGTCCTGAATATAATTTGATGGCATCCAAACAAAATATACACGTTTCAATCCCACGGTTAAATACAGTGACGTGCGATAGAAGAATGCTGTGTGAGGGGGAGTGGCACTGCACTCTGGCACACTTAAGACCAAGTAATAAGTCTTACATTTCTTCGAACATATATGTTTTATGTATCAGACTCTTCAGAAAGATGTGCGCTACAAAATGACCATATTTCTGAAAATTCATGTTTTTTTTAATTTTTGACCTATCTCAAACGCTCGAGGGAAGGGGGGGGGGGGCGGGAGCGGGTGGCGCCACTATCTTAGTATTGCCCCGGTTCGGAAATATCGTAGATCCGCGAGGCCCATGCGCAGAGCAATCTGAGTTATAGTGGGGAAGTGTGTAGTCTCCACGTGACCCGTGCTTACATTTAGTGATTTTGCTGTTTCCTCTTCGTTTACTGCTCTCACGTCAAATGAAAACAAAATGAATTTCTGTGGCCGGAAGCTATGAAGTGAATTAAAATACATTCACTTACTTATGGAAGGCTAATATACGTTATTAGTTTCAGATTTTATTTTATTTCCACTTTTCTGACAGCCATGCATTAATCGCCTTGTAGAACAGTGAAGTTATTTTTGAAGAAATTTGGTTTTTGTTAATCTGTTACGCTGAGGCAGTCATTGTGTTTGAAACAGTGTTTGGTTCCACACTATTGGCTAATTTCAACTGCTCTCTGCATTTGAAGTGCACGTTTTCATCTTCTAGCACGTATTCCATAATAAAGAACCAAAAATGAGTTAATACAGTATCGGTACTCCAAGAAAATTTACATCCCAAAACCCACACTGAAAAGCTAAATAACAGTTTGAGGCGTATTTCATTGGGAATCTGGACATCCGAATGTGCTCTTTAAGTATGCACTTTAAATGTGCCATTTTAGTATGGTTCACGAAATTCCGATGCTCTTTGAGTATCCTCTGATGCCATTTTTCTTTTATGACATAATATAAGATCTTTTAATGTTTTACACATGCGAACATACTGATTTCCTGCGTCATAGCAGCTGCCAAAGCGCGGGTGCGCCTGTTATCTGGTGCTCTCTAACGACTACTGAAACGAACCTATTTCTAACAGGTCGCGGGAAAATATTGCGAATGGTGGTTTGAAAAGCGTTACTTTCAATATAAATTTCCTTGTACGCAAGTTGAACTATGTGCGAGAATGTACGATGAATTTCTTAAATCACAGAGCCTTTGATGACGAGCCATTTAGAAGTATTTCGTGCCCAGAAGATCAGACATTCATGTCGTTATTATGAGCAAATTGACGTAATGCTACGGGAAGCTCTCTCTTCTCTGCTGTAGTTAATTTATTTGTGGAAAACTTTGAGGACAAGTCACTGGACTCGCCTAAAAATTTTACTGGCACGTTTGTGTGATATATCATGAAGTGTAACACGCGCAAAAAAGATCAACATTATATGTGAAAGCTTAGCTTCTCTTACAGCTTATTAACCTTAGAGACCAATATTATATGTGGAAGCTTTTCTTTTCTTGTAGCAACACTATGTATATTAATTTAAAACATTAACTTTTCCTGTTTGTGTATCCGACCTACTTAACAGTGATGTTGCTATTAGCTGACTACATCACGTGTCCTGTGATCTGCATATCCACTGTCATCGGCTGGCGGGATCACGTGATATGAGCTATGACTGGCTTACAAAAGCACATCCCAATCTCTATTACAGTGGTTCGGAAAGTAACACGCGGTGTTTGGTGGTATTCAAATTTATACATTCGTAATACGAAAATATGCAGTGCACATGTTGCTGCACATCAAAAATCTTTCCAAAAGGAGTTTCCTTCCCTGAGTTTCGTTTTCTAAAGCCCCTGGAAATTCTAGGCCCGTGTATAAAAACATAACCATTCAAAGGATTGATAAGTTTTATAGTTCGGAGGGAAAATATACGGTCACTTAATAACACGGAAAAAGTGTGTTCTCATTCGGGAGAAAGTGTATTATTAACCGGGAAATCCGGGGAAAATCCGGGAATTTTTTTTCCGTGTCCGCTTATACACCCTGGTTCTGGATGCTCCAGTAGATCATCCACCTATGAAATCGTGTAAAAAGAGAAACAAATGATTATGAACGATCGCTGAATGTTATTGATGCTATTGACGTATCAACTGGCTCATTTCATGACTTTTTTGCTGTGTTTTCAGTATGAAACGCGTGACTGCTAAATTTGTTACAAAATTGATGAATTTCGAACAGAATCAACGGCGAAAGCAAGTTGCTCAGGAGTTGTTAGATAACTTTAGTATCGATACAGAGCTACTGAAACGTGTTGTAATACGTGATTAAACATGGCTTTTCGAATATCAGTCGAAACTAAGGCTCACTCGTCTCATGGGAAGCGTGTTGGATTGCTAAAGAGAGGAGAAAATATCGACAAGCACAATGAAATGTGAAGGTAAATGCTCCCTGTGTCTTTCAAGTGTAACGAAGATGAATGAGGACCACAATTACACGTTCAGTGCCGTTTGCATGAAGAAATCCTGAAAAACAACGCCCGGACTGGTGACGAAAGAATTCAGGGCTTTTGCACCACGATAATTCACGTGCTGATACTTCGTTGTTTGTTACTGAAGTTATGGCTAAATGCAACACCATAAAGATGTCTCAATATCTGTGTTCGGCAGAAATGGCCTCATGGAAATTTTTTCCGTTCCCGAAAATAAATAAAAGGGCCGGCCATCGTGTTACGAGAATAGATAAGTGAACTGAAATGTACATCGAAGATCGAGTTCCAGATGTGTCAGGAATTAGAAAATTACGATGACGTAAGTGTATAATATGTGATAGAGAACATTTTGAAGGGGTAATATTGATGTACGTGAATAAATAAAATTATTTATAAAAATGCTGCCACTATTCTTTGAACACATCTCATATGTGTCACACGCTTCTTTCTTGGTCGTCCATTGTTATTCCACCCTCTTGTTTCTTGTCCATATTGTATATTACAGCTTACCCATAACAAACTACAATATTGTAACTGACTTAGGAGGGTGTTATGATTCACGCAGTATACGCCCTCTCAGCCCTGAGCAGAGGCAGCAGCTCTGGAGCAACCATACTCTCGTGATCCGGACACGGTAGCGCCAGGACCGTGACACGTGACCCTGTGTAGGCGTCGCCTGCTTCTCGACATGGCCCTCATTGCTTGAAACAAGCGCTGCTGCAGTCCCACGCACCAAGCGCAAAGATTTTGCTCTCTGGATTTCATAAAATAGGCTTTGCCGACTCTATGTGAAGCTGAAGCCAGGCACCAAAGTCCCCAAACCTATAGGGGCAAAATTATGCGGACAGTACAGGATCTGATTCTGATAAGTGCAAAAATAATCGGGAAGTCCATGTAATGTTCACAAAAGCTCTTGCTATGAATTACTGGTGTCACTAACAAACGTGAAACACTTTTTTTCCCTTTTGAACTTTATAGCGCAAAGGAACTGAGGTCATAAGGGCCCAAATCATAACTTAAGAAGAGCCGGATTGTGAGTAGAACGCTCCATGTTTCTTAAAACTGGTTACCGCATAGCTTTATCTGATTGTTATAACTGTAAGGATTTTAATAGCCGAGATAACAAACACAATGTGAGGGATTAGGAACAGATGTTGGGTATAACCGCTCTTTAATTAAGAACAATTTTATTAGGCTCATTTTCATATTGGGGAGAGGTGATCGATAATATCGGTAACAATTAATAGCATTGAAAAAGTTTCAATTAGAATTATCGATGTATAATCTCTCATCAGAATAACGCCCGCAGCGAAGTAGTGCTTCAGGGAAATCAAAGAGCGTTTAACATGGCTACGTTTGTTTCTAAATTCTACTATACCCATGCGCGGGTATAGTTAGTTGTCTTGTTTTCTGCGCTCTGAATAAGTCTACGTAGCTGCGACGTGCGGTGTAGCGGGCAATTCCGTGTGATATGCTACGGAAGGGATCAGGGCACTTTTGTTAAATTGCAAGAAAATTGACTATAGTTAATTTATACGGGACAAACTTTTGCCGTAAGGTCACGGTATAATAAAATCTGAGGAATTGTGTGCGCGAGAAAAGGAGCTCTCAGTATTAAATTCTGTTATATGCCGAATAACTGATAATAGGATCTGTGGACTATACGAAGAGACGTTAGATTGAGTATAAAGACGGAACTGAACACTTAGCTTTGTGAAAATAAAAGCGTACAAAGTTTGATTGACTGTATCGACGTATAGTAATGGACCATAGTCCTTGCTATAATGCCTTTGGGTGAAAAACTATAAAAATCACGGACATTTTCGTTGCCGCAATTGCTGAGAGTAATGGTAGGATCAACCCTCCTTTTCCCTCTATACAAAACGCAATCATTCGTGATCATTTGATTATTATTGAATGTTGTTAACTAAACTAAAGCGATTTCCACAATTACGTGTTATTAGTAACTAATAAGTAACATCCAAAAATGGTAATAACTATCGTGTCTTCGGTAACGCAGCAACAAATGAAGGGCGATCGACTGAGCAAAAAGTTAAGATTAATTATCATGAAAACCCGAAATTTAGTCGCCGTTACGGTGAAGATGTTTGTGGATGCTCCAGTTGAGGTACAGATATAACAAACAGTGAGGCATATACAGTAGATAACAACATAAAATCGTACCTCAGAGAAGTCGACGAAAGCAGATCGACGGAGGGCGGCTACATGGTTTAGAATGTGGCAAGTGGTTCAGTGGTCCGTTACTGTGAACGTAAATTAGTGCAGAATCCCTGCTTAATGGATGAAGAAGGCTGAAAAGAAAATGCCCAACACATAGTCTAGCTCAAATTACCCAGCAGTCCAGACAGTGATGTAAATAACTTAATGGATAATAAAATTAATACAACCACAAAATGGTTCAAATGGCTCTGAGCACTATGGGACTTAACTGCTGAGGTCATCAGTCCCCTAGAACTTAGAACTACTTAAACCAAACTAACCTAAGGACATCACACACATCCATGCCCGAGGCAGGATTCGAACCTGCGACCGTAGTGGTCGCGCGGTTCCAAACTGTAGCGCCTAGAACCGCTCGGCCACACTGGCCGGCAATAAAACCACAAACTGAAATCATTTCTCCATGGAAACGTCTCCCAAGAAAGACTTTCTGAATGTGTGGTAGTATGCGTGTGCTTGTGTTGCAGCTTCATTGGGGTAACGTTACACACACACACACACACACACACACACACACACACACACTTCACGTCAAATTAGCCTTCTGACTGTGACACAAAGTCGCACTAAACAGCCAGTTGTATAAGAGTCAGTTTCTTTACATGTATACCTATTGTGCCAATACATGTGTAATAATTCTGTTGTGATCGATTAGTCAACATGATTATTGCTCAGGTTAAGATGTAGAAATATGACCAATGAATTTAGATATACAAAGAAAATTATCCACTTACGTAGCTAGCATATATGCTGCGTTGTTTATGGATTCGCAGTCATGAATTTCAGTTAAGACCACGTTTGTTCCCTTATGTTCACAATACTCTAACTGCATTAAACACTATCTTCACTAGAATGCTGCGTGTTGTCCATTGGCTCCTTCAAGTGGAGTGGCCAATTTCAGTGTAATTTTAGTCTTTCTTCCGTACACACAAGTACAGCCAGCAATGCTGTTCGCCTGTTGCCAGCCAAAAAATCTTTCGAATATTCAACAAATCCCATATAAGTGATTCCTCATTTGAGCAGACCCATGACTCCCTTGTGATCAGGTTACACGAATCTTTCCCTGGATCATCATGTGTCCACTGTCCTCAGCTCACAATCTGAGGTGTATTACGGGAACAAATGTAACACACACACATTGTTATTCTAAATGATTGAAACGATTTCATAAATTCTCCATAGCTACACAAATTTCCACATTTCACAAAACTCTACAATAATATAGAGAAACTAAAAAGTTTTGTAGTGTTGCAGCCGCGCTTTTGACTTCTGCCACGAGAGTGCAGCAGCGAGCAGATAGGCAAGATGGAGACAGGTGGCGAAAAAGCATGTGTTTAGCTCGAAATGCATTCACATCAGTCTACCATATATAATTTTTTCGTGTAGTGTTATGCGAAAGAGTCAGTGTTTATGACTTCTCTACTAACAAACCTACCAGACCGTGAACTCGCATCAACAGTGCTATTGAAAATTGGAACATGCTGCGCCGAACCTGGGAAGAACTTTTTTAATGACTTGATATCTGCTGAATTAGTAGGGGGTAGGGGGGGGGACCACATACGGAGCGCTTTGTAATAGGTCAAAAAACGTTTTAGAGTTTTTCTACCTGTGTGCGAAGCCCTGTGACAATATGTGAAAAAAGCTGCAGCAAATCTGTGAAACTATGAAATCCCTTCAATCATTTATAACGAACTTTTATATAAATTTCAAACATCTGCATACATCAACAAACATTTGTATCTCCAATTTACCCTTATTCATGAATATAATAATAAATACATAAATTAATTTCAACTCATACCTTAATAAATATGATCCTAATGAACATCTCCCTTAATAATTCCACCCACTTGCGGCAGACTTTACTTCCAGGTATTATTTTGACCTATATGCTTGCACTGATATCTAGAGACAACATAATCTGTGAATATTTATATACCCTTTTTACATTACAGCATAAATGCATTCTCCTGTCTTTGTTCCATAAGTAAACATGTCATCATCTCCCTACCATCTTAATTCATCTTTGAACCTCACCTTCTTTCTGTCATCATCATCATTTCCAACAACCCTTTCTCTCACTATGATATGGCATCCATAGATGCATGTATGATTAAATTTCTCAAAATATTCACATATGAGAAAACTATAATAACTGTGCACCATTAAATTTTGGCCGTGCAACCACAAAAATACCCCTTTTTCTTCTAATATTTCGGCCATATACCATTCAGTCATCTTCAGTGTGGCCGAAAACTGACACTGCAGTAGTCGCACCGCCCTTTTAAACTCGTGGGCCGTGCCACTGCTTGCGGCCGCAGATGCACGGGCACCATAGACGTTGATCGGCGGCAAAGAAGCATATACATGAGTTTGATCTGTGGCTACGCGGTCGATCACCGCTGAGAAGTTGATTTATCACTGTGAGGTGCACTGTGGTCACGTTTATCAGAGAAAGCGTCAGATTCAATTATTTATGCAAGCTGATACCTCTAATTCGTCGACAAATCAATTTCAAATGTTTCTTTCGCCACCGAGTCCCAAAAATATGTTGACACTATAATTTCGACGTTTTCACACAACGTGGAGTGACCAGTGTCAGTGCAGTACTTTTGACACAACCGATTTATTTGGTTGCAAGAATAGACTGAACCTACGGTGTTCCGTGCATCGTCCACATACTGTACAAACCTTCTGTCCAATGTATGAAAGGCCAAACTCGCAAGGGACCTTGTGAAACCCAGCTTCCTAGAGCACCAAATCGTCTATATAGAAACCCAAGAGTGCTGCTGACTTTGGTGGACCACGAAAAATCACTTTTACTTTGTGCTTGTTTGTGATCCGTCGTGTTTTCACCGATAGGTTACCCACATATGGCAGGAAAGCTTTGGATTTAAATCGTTCTACGTTTTCTCCTGCATTCCTTAGGCCGTTCTTCATTTTCGTTCCTAGCGCCTTGCATATCTGCTGTGGAGAATACACGTTGGCTTCAAAAATTTGCTTTAAGTGTTGATGTTGAACCTCGTCCTACAGACAGTTCTCGTCACCAACACACTGCGAACCGAAGATCTGAGAACACTTATCGTCTGGGAAAGATGTTGGCAGCTACCTGTACGGGAATATAATCCAGTATGCATCGGTTTCTGATATATAGCCAAGGTGGGATCATCTCTGCGCCGAACAAAAATATTCAAAAAGGAAGGAATCCCGCCTTTTCAATTTCTATTGAAAACTGCTTTTTTTCCGTGGATGGTTTAAAAATTCTTGCAATTTATCTACAATAGAGGGTCACATTACAAACGTGTCGTTAACGAATCTCCAAAATACTGTGGGCTTCAAGCTAGCACATTCTACCACCAAAACGAAATAAAAGACGAACGCATCCGTAAATTTCAAAACACAGTGTCACAGGAAGTTCAAGTTCAGTGGGCCTGACGGCCCGCTAGACAGCAATAACCCCCCCCCCTCCCCATCCCCCCCCCCTCTCTCTCTCTCTCTCTCTCTCTCACACACACACACACACACACACACACACACACACAAATTCTTTCCTCTAGTGGCTTGCTCCAGGGGCTCATAGCACAACCCAGCGCTCTCTAGACCTACGAGTAAAACAAAAATATACAGAGTTATGTAGTCGCTACTATTGCAAGCGAACCGGTCGTGCGTTGTCGTGCACTGTCCGCACGACCGTGTATAAGCTTCAGTTCAGTTTGAAATTTCCGAGCCAGTTGCGCGACGCAATGATGGATAACGAGAAGATAATCTGCCTGGTGTATGCACAAAGATGCTTATGTCAGTATCACATGAGGAATGTCATGTCCAAGCCGTGGGAGAAGGTAGCTACGGAATTAGAAGAGACAGGTAATTTCCTTTGCTGGTGACCATTGAAGGAAGTACTATATCTTACTGATTTTAAAGAGAAGTTGTAGTCTGACGAGTTCTCTTCCACTTTCCTGTAAACTATGCTAAGTAAAAATTACCTAAGGTAGGAATGGGGCGTGCGAGTGTCACATACCGAACCTGAAGACTAATGTGAGTGTGGAGCTTCTTGGTTCAGTTCCTTGGACCGCTTCTGAAGGTATTTGACAAGTCTACGGTAATCCCATTTGTTTCTTAACATTAAAATACCAGACGGTATTTGTAATGACAAAAATGAAGTTAAGTAAAATAAAATTTTAAGTTTAATCAGAAGATACTTTTTCATGAGTAAATAATTAATGTAATTTTAGCTAATGGAGGAATGAAGTCTTATAAAGCCATTTATAATGCCCTCTGCAGTATTCCATAAAAGTATTTTACTTCACATACCGACAAACAAGTTTGCAGTACCACATGTATTCTTTGTTTCAGACGAAATCGATCAATATTTTGCGGAGTATTCTTTGTCTGTTGCCATGTCCTACAGCAAAGTAATAGTTTTTACAATATTTTCTGCTTTTTCGGGGCCAGCCTTAACTTATCTAAGTAATAATCGCCATCTATTTGCCATCATTCCAGAAGAAACTGCGACCACTTGTGCCGGCCGGTGTGGCCTTGCGGTTCTAGGCGCTTCAGTCTGGAACCGCCGCTACGGTCGCAGGTTCGAATCCTGCCTTGGCCATGGATGTGTGTGATGTCCTTAGGTTAGTTAGGTTTAAATAGTTCTAAGTTCTAGGGGACTGATGACCACAGATGTTAAGTCCCATAGTGCTCAGAGCCATTTGAACCATTTTTTGCGACCACTCGTCTTGTGTGTGACAACGGTTTGCTGAATAACTATCGCTGATGTGTCAAATTTGTGATGTGAGACAGCCCTATGAGATGCGTCTTCAAAGGGAAACCTCTGTCACCAAGCAACACATTTGCCATTTTTCTTTACTTCCAAGAAGCTTTTTCTCGTTGCTAAACTGCAGAGTACCTCGTTTGAACAATATGCATAATTTTTAGTTCTTGAAAAAAAAATTCATATGACGTACGCCCCGTTCTGAATGGTTTCAGAGTCAGAACACTTTTGATAATCTGAGTAATTAAGAAAAACATAACGACCTGAAGGAAAACTGAAATTTTTCACGAACAACTGCTGCTAAATGAACCGTCAAAAAGTTCATCTCTTCAAGGCCTACACATTTTACACATGAAAAGATGCATTTGGATGACATTTAAAGGTCAAAAAGGCGTACTACTGTGCAAGTACCAAATTTAGGATATTTCTAGAAAAGAAGATGTTAGGAATGGCAAATGAGTTGTCAATAACATCAGTGGAACATACCTGTGTTCATCCTCGTACATACGAATTATTTGACTGGTGATCTTTATAAATTTCACGCGCACCTCCCGTTTTTCACCTTGTTTTCCTAAGTAAAGTTAATTTTGTTGCCTTGTTCTCGAGCTACAACATTTGGTTTGTCGGCGCTTTACAGCGACTTGCCAGCTACATGATACTTAACCAAACCTGCCGTTTTTTAATACCTTCCACACCAGACACACCGTTCCTAATAATACTGTATAGGCGTGTGTGAGTGTGAGACTGAACATAGTTAATTATGAATAACTGTAAGCGTAAAAAATACTTTCGAAACTATGTAAATGATCAGCTAGTTACCATTTTTTTCACTGAGTAAGTGTACTATAATCGTAAAACTTACTCATTCCATATCATAGCAAGACGTCACAATTATGATATACGGAACACGCAAATAGCTTGGGCGTCATTTCACATGACAACCAAGTCTACATGCGTTTCCCTACGAACTACTGGGACGTGTATGATGTGGACATTGACCACAACATAGCTACACTGGCTGTAAAGTACAACCAAGTACAGTATTTCGTGGACAGGCAGTGTGTCGTGATATTAAATTCGATTCCACTTTGATTAAAATTGACGTGGATGGAGATCAGAATAGAACAACCCTTTCATCCGTCGGTACAGACAGATAAGGACAATGTCGATGGGATAACGTCGTTGGTGAGCCCTGTGCAACACCGATGTTGTCAGAAACTGTACAATTGTATTCCACTCAAGCTAGTGGGTCTGTTGCTGTGGTTGAGCCATTATGTATCCGTAAAAGGCGTTTGTGTAACACAAACCTGGATAACATGCTTTTTACGTGAATTAACGAACACTTAGAGGTTGCAAAATTTTCATTAGTAGGTGACTGTACAGTATATTCGCCTTCCTTGTTTGGATTTACCATTACTACAGTAGTCTAATTATTTAAATAATCTCGGCAAGATAAATCCAATGCTATAGCGAAAAATACAGATAATCTGGCAATAAAGTAAACATAATTGCAACTCTTCCCAAGTATTTATGTGCAAACCACATCTCGCTACTGGGAAAACTTTAATGTTGCGGAGTTTTAACTTTTCTATTACTTACGAAGAACCCTGTATTTGTAAATGGTACGTCTTTCCTTGTTCTCACAGTGAGATTAATTTGATTATTGAGTTTTCAGGGAAGTTACAACGTCCCCTCTCCTTTTCACCCCGAATAAAGCCGCGAAACAAGGTCCGCTTTGTGCTGCCCACGCGATTTCCTTAGGCGATGTAGCTATCGCCTCCGTCGCTAGAGTAAATGTTTGCCTGACTGGCCCGAATCTGTTTCTTGTAATCTTCGATGCGTGAAAATGTTTAGATAAAGGTCAACAGCCCCGCTTTGACTCGCGAGGCAAAGATAATTAGTCCTATCTATTTGCAAAGCGCCTCGGGTTCTCTTCAATATTACCTGACGAATGAGAATCTTAGAAAGACGTCGTTATTCAAATCACTTCGAGAAAAACTGTGTGATAATTCTGTTGACACTGACATGTATCTCACTGAGAGAACATGAGAATAAGATGAAATTAGGGCTTCTATAGAGGCACGTAGGCAGTCTTCTGCGTTCAATGTCTGAATGGAACTAGATATGCCATCACTAACAAGGGTATGAAGTACCGCGTGCTCAGACTGTATTGCAGCTGTACTGTGTGCACGTGCACAGGGTGGACAGAAGCAGTCTGAATAGCTTGTAAGAGTCTTGCAAGGTAAGTTGTACTGAGAAATAATTGTTTAAAAAATTCTACGCGTTGAGCCTTTCCGAGTTAATTATCAGTGAAGTTAGCCAATCAGGCCGTTGCTAGCGCAAATTCTAGTGGCCCGCCAGATAGTCACTCTCACATCTTAGATAACAGCACACGAGACTGCTCAGCCAGTAGCTCGGGTTCAATCCTTACTACCGTCCCATACCCAGTTTTTGTATCGCTCACTTGCTCGATTTTGGGAACCAAATGAGCACGTTTGGCGACTCAGTCTCTGACGGGCCGCTTGAATTTGCACGCTGTCTGACGCTAAGTTCAATATTAATTAACTCGGAAACGGCGCAAAGTATCGAATCTTTTTCTTAACAATTATTTCTCAGCACAGCATACCCTGCAACGGTTTTACAAGCTTTTCAAACTGTTTCTCACCACACTGTGTACGTAGTGTTAATGCATTCGAACAATTATTATTATAGTCGTGGAACTATTCATCAAAACTGTTTGTTAATGGCTCGATTGACATTCGAGATAGTTTGCAGTAACGATTTTGCACGCGCTGTTTAATTTTTCGTTTTGATATCTATTACTCAAACATAAGACGTGCATGACATAATACGTATCAATAGTTTACTCGTTTTGTTTCTTACCGCAGTCCAAATTCAACAATCGCTTTCCTAATGTCATTACAATTTCTCATCTGAGATACAATACAATGCGTCGGGGCACAGAGACTCTCAGTACATCTGCAATCGATACTTAAATGTGTGGAGCAGGGTCCTTCTGATATCGTCATATCCCCCTTTTCCTGTTCCACTCACGAATGGTGCGCATTAAGAACAACTGTCTGTAAGCCTCCGTTTGTGCTACAGTTTCTCTTATGTGCTCCTCTTGGTCTCTTCATGAAACATATGATGGGGGCAGTAACACGTTGTCTGACTCTCCTTGGAACATGTGCTCCCAGAATTTGAAAGACCTCTCTCCGTCATACCCAATTCCTTTCTTGCAGAGTCTGTCGTCAGATTTTCATGAGCATCTCTGCAACGCGCTCGTACTTAAACAAATCTGTCCCAAAGCGCGCTGCTGTTCTTTGGATCTTCTTTATCTTCTCTGTTAATACTACATGGTAAGGGTTTTAAATTAACGATCAGTGTTCAAGAATCAGACGAAGAAATGTTTTGTAAATCAGACCTTTCGTGAGAGGATTAAATTCCTCCCAAGATTCTTCCAATAAATCCTATACTGTCAATCAGTTGTATGTGGTCGTTCACTTCATGGCGCTCCGGACGGATACTGCTAGGTATTTTATTGTTGTTGCTGTTTCCAGTGATTTATCGTCTGTAGTGTAATCGAATAGTAATGAGTCTGTGATCGGAGGCTTTCCCGGCGTGTGTGTTGTTTCCAGTGCTCTCGGGTGTCCAGCCGAATGCGATCCGGCTGGACACCCAGAGCCCTGAAAACAGTAATGAGTCTATACGTCTGTTTATGGGCAGTACGTTAAGTTTATTTATGTTGAGGTTTCTACACCAAGAGTCCTGCGTCTTTCTGCATATTTCT
The DNA here is from genome assembly GCF_023898315.1 of Schistocerca nitens. Classification (NCBI taxonomy): domain Eukaryota; kingdom Metazoa; phylum Arthropoda; class Insecta; order Orthoptera; family Acrididae; genus Schistocerca; species Schistocerca nitens. The sequence continues at coordinate 654,036,017 of NC_064618.1, forward strand.
GGCGTTGAGGCTGTCGCACACACCACAGCATCATCCACTAACAGCCTCATGGAGCTTCCGAGGTAATCTGTCTGGTGTTTTCGCGAATAGTAGCGGCTCTACATCATTCTCTCTAGGCACACACTAAGTTATTTCGAATCGCCGTCTTTCTCCCCGCCATTTATTCCATCCTCAAAAACTGGCTCGATATTCTTTAAGCATGTATTTCGTTCACCAAGCCACAGTGCGGAAGTGTACTGAATGCATTCCGGAACATGGCATCAACCACCTGGGTGTCGTTCCTATGATCATGCACACGTACACGCAAAACACAACTTGAGAGCACATGCTACCGATCACTGTTATCGTAATCAAATGCCCGATTTACATTCTCTTTTTCATGATACTGATTTTTTTTTCTCTTTTGGGCTTGGGTTTATTCATCTTTACTGGCAACAGCTTGATACAAATATGAAATCAAGTATACAGAAAAATCACAATATAAGTCATATGAAGAATGGCTTACGTTTATTTTATTGTGTCTGCATAGTCACGATACTTACAGCTAAAGAATCTTGACATGATATCGTCTATAGACAGAACAGGATGTAAAAAAAGAACGCAACGAGGATTATGGAGCACACACCTGGAGTTCATACAACAGCTACTGCAGCAAATTTCATATTCACACTTAACTGTCTCGCATAACAGGGGCACTTGTTGAAATGGACGCCTTCAATTTCAGGAGCCTGGCAGTAAGCGATTTTGTTTTGCTACAAATAAATTGCAGGAAGGCAGCATGTGGTTTCTTCTTTCTTCTGACAGCAGGAGAAAGGATTACCGTCGATGCCTATCCGACTGTGGGAAAGAGTTACCCCATAGCTGATACACATTCATACCAAGGTGGTTATCAGCTTCCTGTTTGACTGAAATTTTCGTCCAAGGGGAGTTTCCTATTACTGCTTGTATCGCAGACTATTATTGACCTTTATGTCGGACTGGAAGGTGTCAGTCCCTGTCCATTCTTCCTTGGCTACTTTCACAATCACAATTGGTAATCGAAGGATGGTATACTGACGCTCCTTACTAGCCTCTTTGGGCATCCGGTCTATCTTGGCAGTGTAATTAATCCTACAAGAGTTGGAGGCCATTGAAAGTAGATACTCGTACTTCTTCGTTTATTGTGCAGTGATTCTCGTATAATTTTCAATGTTTAGATATTCATATAACTTGTCCTCTTCGGGTTTTCAGTATACTGTCACGCGCCTTTATTACTGTCGTACTATAAACAGTCTGGAGATCCGAATTACGACCATATTCGAGAACCTCACGAATTTCTGTCGCTCCCGCGGGAAAAAGTGGACCATATGAGAGGACAAGAAAAGAACATCCGAATGCAGAAGTCTCTTGATATTGAGACCCAATATAAATTATACTGGCTTAATGAAAATTATGTTTTATATCTGCGATATAAAGTGATCTACTAAAACTAAAGACTGCTAAAACTAAAAAGTTTTTTTAACAATTCACACAAACACGTAAGTATGCACCCCATAAGAGGGATGGAAATGGTACAACACTCAAATTATTTGCCACTGAAAGTGCAATTTCTCTTTTTTTTAAAAAAAAACAACAAAAAAGGACTCTTACGGTGGAAGGGTGGCAAACTTTTAACCTAAAATGACTATTTAAATAAAACCCACAAAATGTAGACTTACATAAAATGTACAACATGCTCTACATTACACATATACCACCTCGCAAGATGATAGGTAAGATAAAAACATATTTCAAGAATTCGGCCTTTAAGCAATAAATTCGTTAACACTGAATCCGACAAACATGACAGAGGCAGCTATTGACGTATGGCAGATTGACAGGGGGGGGGGGGGGGGGTTACTAAACAACCCGAACCACAGACTGCTCCACAAAGGAAAATCGGACCACCCAATTCACAAATAACCACCTTCCCGCGGGAAGGCAAACGGAGAAGAATGGTGGGACGACCCTAAAACAAAGCGGCTGGTGACCTCACCAAGAAAACAGGTAGAATTTAACAAGTAAATAAAACAATATATCTCCAATCACTTAACTTCTAATTAATTGCGATTTCTGGCGAAGACCTGGCGCAGCACCCCCAATGCTCTCCCGAACCGCCCGCTGCCAGCCGCTTCAACGGACGCAGGAAGGCGCGCCGATCCCCCGTCGCACGGCGTCGCAGCTCGCCCCGACCAGCCCGATTTCGTGGTTTCGCTCCTGTCGCTCTCGTGTGAACCGCGAAGCCACTGCCCCTTTCTATACGGCGCTGCCCACTGGACTCACGTGGGGACCTCATATGCGCCGACGCTCAAGGCGGACAAGTCATCTCGTGTCTCAGTGCGCGACCGACCAACCGACCTATCCAACCGCCAATGACCGTTGCCCGAGCAACTCGAGCGGCCAAACGCGCAGACTCAGATGCAGGAACTCAGACCCGACCGGGCGACAACTAGCTGAGATCTGTTACTGGCGGAGTGGCAAGACTCTAATTTTCTGGCTTTAAAGTCTGATCCAAAGGACAGACATACTAGCACTCCGAACGACAGACAGACACTAACTGCCGCACAAATGCAAACGAGAGACAGACCAGCAATTGGTGACGCGAGACTGACCTAGCCTCACTTCGACTGACCAACTGCCGAGCTCATAGCGCTCCTTAAAAGCACGTGAACAGGCATCCTTTCCGCTTTCCCACCAGAGGGAGACACCAAAGCTGCGATTACCACAGCGGCGCCACCGCCAGAAACGGAGGGCGACTGCTTCACACAACGCGCTGCGTCGCGCTCTTCAAACCAGCAATTTTTTTTTTTACCACGGCTTAGTTTTAAAGACCCGAAGGCCACAAAAATTGCGGATTTGTGGTTTTTGATTTGATGTGATATTTAACACATAAAATAGAAACTAAATATGCTTTCATTTGAAAAATCAATAGAAATAACTGTAGGCATTAATATCTTTTACTTGCCGCAGAAATACGTGTGTTTATGCCTCTACAGTTGCGACACGATTTTTAAAAAAGTAGTACTATATCTGAGTGAAAACCCCTAAAGTAGACGTAATTCCTTCAGTATTACTGACTTCCATGGAAAGCTAGTCATGGAATTCCTATTCCGCCTGATGTGCAAAATATATGAGGCTAGTGAGATACTCTCGTACTTCAAGAAATAATAATTCCATTTCCAAAAAAGGTATGTCCTGACAGGTTTGAATGTTACCGAACTATCAGTTTTTAAGCTACGGTTGCAAAATATTGACATGAATTATTTACAGAAGAATAGTAGAAACCGAATTCGAGGAAGATCAGTTCAGTTCCAAAAAGTCTAGGAAAACGCGAAGCAATACTGACTTGAAGTTTTGTATGAGAAGATAGGGTGAACAAGAGCAAAGCTACGTTTATAGCATTTATATATTTAGAGCAAGCTTTTGAAAATGTTGACTAGGTCACACTGTTTGAAATTTTTTAGATAGCTAGAATGAAATTCAGGCAGCGGAGACTTGTATAGAAGAACTGATGAACATGAAAGGGAAGCAATAATAAAGAAGGGAGTGAGATAGGTTTCTAGTCAATCCACGATGTTATTCAGTCCACACGAGCAAGGAGAAAAAGAATACAAAGAAATAGTTGGATATGGAATGAAAGTTCGGGGAGTAGAAACTAAAATTTTAACATTTGCTTATGACGCCATAATTCTACAAAAGACGGCAACAGATTTCGAAAGGCAGTTGAACGGATTAGTTAGTATTTTGAAAAGAGGCTATAAGATGAACATCAACAAAAGGAAAACAAGGGTAATATACTCAAATTAAATCAGGAGATGCTGAGGGAATTAGATTAGCAAATAAGACACTAAAAGTAGTTAATGAGTTTTCTTACTGGGGAAACGAAATAACCGGTGACTGCCGTAGTAGCAAGGATTCAAATGTACAATGGAAATAACAAGAAATTCATTTCTGAGAAAGAGGAAACTGTTAACAGAGAATATAAATATTATTTGTGAACATACTTTATTGTCCGCCATATCACAATAACTTCAAACGAAATTTACGGTTTGCTCGGCATCGGCCATCCTCGGACCCACAACAAAAATAATTATAACATTAAACTCATCTTAGTTTAAAAAAAAACGTGAACGAAAACTTTAAAAATCATGAGCAGCACTTACAGAGGAAGACACATCTACACCAATCCGGAAGTAGAGATTTATGTTTCTAAACGAATAGGCCGTGGTTAAATTGTTACATGGCCACAATCAGTTCGGAAACTGAATATTTCAATATTTCTGACGACATTTTTATAAATACACACCGCCACCTGCCATCTGGAGCTGCATGTTCCCGTTTAAGCGACAGCAAAGCACTGCTACTTAGGAAATGAACACGCGCGCGGCGAGAACGCCACACCTCAGTGCCCTCTGCTGGCCAGATGCGAGATCATCTGCAGGAAGAAATCACCAAATATCTTCAGTGTTTCCTTTCTAACAATAATGTTTATTTATAAGATACTTCGTATTTGACATGAGGATGTTTTTTAAAAAATTAACTTAAAATGGTGTAAACTTATCAGCGTATTGTAGTACCATTTTAGGTATTGTACTTACTTGTTATAAATCCATCACATAAAATACACTAATGTAATGTACTTTTAACATTTCTCAAGGTGGCTTCCGTCAACTCCCCCTACCGGATGATGCCCTCTCTCCTTCCATTTATCCCTCCTATCAACTCTGATCCTCACCCCCCCCCCTCCTTTCCCCTGTCCTTCCCCAGGCTCCATCTCCCCGCCCTTCCATCCTGTTTGCTCTCCACCTAACCTGTCTCTGCCTCCCTTCTCCCCCCCCCCCCCAGAGTCCTTTTGTATTCCCCTCCTCTGCCTTTCCCCACTCCCTGTCGCATCTGCCTTGCCCCCCCCCCCCCTCGTATGGGTCCTCGTCCTCCATCGGCTCCTTTCCCCCTCCCCCCATTACGTTTTCCTCTCCTTCCCCCCCCCTCTTCTTTCCCATCATCTGTCCCAGGCTCCCCCGCCCCCTCCGTCTGCCGTCAGCTGTGGTATGCCATATTTGTGCCAACTTTTTAGTGCAATGTTCAAGTGAATGTTCAGTGTTGTTCGTCTTTCCAAAGTGTTGCGAACAGAAATCATGCTGTCACTGGGTGTGAATTTTACATCTCTTGCGAACAGAAACCAGACTGTCGCTGTGTTTTTTAGTTGTCTGTCTATTATTTTACCTGTCTGCTTCATATGTATTTTATTAGCATCATCTACCCTATGTTTTTATGTTTTAAGTTCCACGATTTTCCGCCATTTTACCATATAAGTCACCGATTTTATCGCCTGCTTTTATTATTTAATATCTTCATCTTTTTAAAGCAAATCCTGTAGGCTGAAGAGCAGCATACTAAGCTGCTGCCAGCCCGCCCCCTTCGGGGGAATCGAAACTCAATAACGAAAAATAAAAAAAGTACTTTTACACGTTTTATTAACTAAGTCCTTAATTTTCGGCCACGGTACTGCCTGGAGAAGGCGGCGGCTCTTGTGACCGTCTTAGTAATACGGAATCAAAAAGAGGGTGTCGCAAGACAACTCTGCAATTAGGTGTGCTATCACAAGATAATGTGCTCAGTAAGCTGACATTGCAGAATATGACGTCCAGGGCCTCTGAAGGGGCAGTTGCTGCACATCGCAGCACTGACGGGGCTTCAGGAGGCACTGACTTGACAGGAAAGCTGGTGCAAATTATGTCGTGGCTGGCCAAGTTTTACACCCAGCGCCTCCGACCCGTTATGACTTAAGAGGCCAGGGGCACTTTCCGCTTCAAAAACACTATCAGACCAGGCTTGCATATACGGGGTGATCAGAAACAGTCTGTAAAGTTTTTAAGGGTATTGCAGGGTAGGTTGTGCTTGGAAATAACCTTTAAGAAAAAAATTCGATATATTGTGCCTTTTGGGAGTTAATTAGCTTTTAACTTAACCAATCACGCCGTTGCGCGCTGAAATTCAAGCGGCCTGCCATAAGCAATAGTAGTGTCAGCTGTTCTCGAAGCGTAGACGATAGCACACGAAACTGCTCAGCGTTTGGCTCGGGTTCTACCATTATTACCGTCAAATGACCTATTTTTCAATGGTTTTAGGAAACCGAACGAAGAATACGTTTGGTGACATCGTCTCTAATAGACCGCTTGAATTTGGGCATGCAGCGACCTGCCTACCTAATTGTTTCTGACCACCCTGTATACCACCTATTTCATCACACAGGCATTATCCAGTCACGAAGCGAGGGCCTTGGCAGTCTTCGAGCCGAGATGAGTAAGCAAGCTGCCACCACCAGACGCCATCTTCACTAGCCATAGGCCGCTGCCTGTGATCGCTGTATATGCTGCCAACTTGGTGCCATTCCACCAGTAGGCCACTTGCTAGGTGACTGTCAACTGCTGTTGGCCGCTGCCTTGGTGGACCAGAATTCGAGCCTGGGCCATCTAGCTGCCCAGCCATCACCATTCGCTGTTCTTCGCCCTGTACAGGCACACGCTGTCGCTGTTCGCTATCCCCTGTGAGGGCACACGCGGCCACATCAAAGATGCTGAGAGCCGCGGTTCGATCCCGCCTGGCCCTGTACACTTCTTGCTGAGCAGCGGCGGCAGGTCGGCTGAAGCGGGTGCAGTGTGCTGTACGACGCACGCCACTCGGCTCTATTCGCGAGTCAGCGATACAGCCCACGTACTGACGGCAACACCTTGCAGGGTGCCGCATCGTCCGATGGGAGGCGACGCACGTTGTTCGTCAGCCGCGCCGTTACTGACAACAGCACGCTTCGCCGGCCGAGGAAAGCCTCCGCCACCCGCTATGGGTGTCCATGTCCTCCTTCCCCCTTCTCTCTCCACATTGTCACGCTCACCCCAATAAGACACAGGTAATTCTTTCCCCGATAGTATTTCTTTCCAGATCGTAACCAATATGTGTACCAAATTAGGTTGAAATAGTTGTCTGTAGCTTTCCCCACGTACGCACGTATTAAATATACACCGATGAGCCAAAATATTATGACCACGTGCTTAATAGCTTGCTTGCCCGCCTTTGGAGCGAAATACATCATTGATTTTGTCTATCAGGGATCCGACAGTTTGTTTGTTGGTTTGTAGAGGACTTTTTTTTTTCTTTTCAGTCGTCAGTCTATAACACTACCGTCTGCTACCACTATACCATAACCTCAAAGCTGGAAGCAGTTTGTAAAATGGAACTTTTCTGTTAAAGTAATTATGGTATAAAGCAACAGAGTAGTGTTACCCTCTGAGAGGAATTCTGTTATATTGACCGTGTTGTACCTAACGGAGGCGGCTTATCGGAAGTGAGTCAGAAATACGTAAATATTTAAATAGTAATAAATAATATTTAACCTATCCACACTGTTCAAAGGATAAAGAAAACGGTCGCCAGCCTAATTAGGCAAGAGAATGATTAACATTCTTGTTCAAGAAAACAGTTATTAGCAACTTTAACGGATAAACACAACCTATACTTTAACACACGCGAGTGCAATGAACTCTGACACCCGCATACGTTAACGTTAAGGTTGGAACTAACAGCTAGAGCAGCACAAACTATTTGCAAAAATATAACAGGTAACGAAACACACTATTACTTTCAGGGCTTATTCAAACCGAATGGTCTTTATAACATTACTATTAATATTCACTGCAGAATCATTAATTGGACATAGGCTCAGTATTATTATTAAAACATTTTCCTAGCTGACATAAAATTATAAATGTAGTTCACTGCAAAATTATGAACTGATCACAGGTTAAGTCTCTCTTAACTAAATACTTTTCTATTAAGAATGAAGGTTAAATGGAATTCATTAACATGTTACTTCTCACTGTCTTTTGAATAAAGAAATTATTGTTTTCATAGATAGTGGTCTTCCTGTTACTTGTTACCTAGAATTAACACAATATACAAACTGTGGATCCTGTTATACTATCAATATTCACTTCCAATACACAAGAGAGACAAACACTTAGCAAACATGAGTATATAACTTTCCATAAATGCATTTCACGACTTCTACTACAGTGAGACACAATGTTGACAAATTTGCAGGAAACTGACTCGCCTTTTTAAAAGTTACTACAGGCAGCACTATCATCATTAACAAAGCAAAACTTTATAAGTCTCAGTTTTAAGAACTTTTAATCTTTAAAAGAAACAGCAAATTGTCTTTATTACCACAGTCTTCTACTTTCAAGTAATGATTAAATAGGTGACTTTGAAACTCCACAAAACTTTAAATTGGACTGTTTCCATCACTGGGAGGCTTTCACAAAGTTACATTTACTACCCCCCACAATTTCACTAAACCCACAGTAAATCTGAATCCTCCCTTCTTACCAAAGATCAAACAACATTATTTAATTAACTATTTGACTTTGAGGCTTTCATTTTTTTCCACAAACTGGGACACTCGGTAACCATAGTTCAAATGGAGAGAAACTGAGAGGTGTTGTTATAGGAAAAAAATCAAGGTAGGTACATAAATTCAGTTATAAGTTACCTTATATTTCTGCACACTAAAACATCCAATGAGCTGATCCTTCACTGTACATTACTATGTTGCTCCATTACAGTGATTGCGCAATGTGGTGGCGATTGCATGTTGGTAGGTGGAATTGCAGGTAGAATTGCTGGACTCTGTCATTTCATTTCTTGGTGGCGATGATCGATACTAATTCCAGAATAGTTCCAGCTATTTATCCATCCATCCGAGGCATTGGAAAGCGGCAGGAAAAGCCTCTCTCGGAACCAGCACAATATACGACTTTTACATGGGCGGTGCACAGTTTGGTAGCTCGTCCCCGACTGACTCTCAGTTCCACCTTTTCTACCTAGGCCAACCACAATTTGCGCGCGCTACTAAGTTCCGTTCCCGAGGGGAACCACACTATCTTTTACATACAGGATAACTAAGAACCCTAAGTGAAGGTCAGCAGTTTACATAACAGCAAACAAACATTTTAAATAAAACAGAACATTTGCACATATTAGTATTTCTACAAAAAATTATTTAAACAAATTCCAAATATATACAGTAAGTTTTGTCTCCCTCCAATTGGGACAAAGAATTTAAATGACAGATATACTACATTGCATGGAATCAAACCATGACATGAAAGTTTTTACAAAGAAAGGAGCATACAATTTTGTGTTATCGATTCAATCAAACAACATTTAGAGAAGCTCAACGATGTAACATTAAATGAAACAAAAGCAAAATAAATCATTAGAGCATTAGAGCTATGGTGTTACAAGTCTTTTGGCTAGATTGATGCGGCCCGCCACCAATACCTCTCCTGTGCCAGCCTGTTCATCTCAGAGTAGCACTTTCAACCTACGTCCTCAATTATTTGCTGGATGTATTCCAATCTCTGTCTTTCTCTACAGTTTTTGCCCTTTACAGCTCCCTCTAGTACCATGGAAGCCATTCCCTCATGTCTTAACAGATGTCCTCTCCCTTCTACTTGTCAGTGTTTTCCACATATTCCTTTCCTCTCCGATTCGCATTACCTTATCAGTCCAGCTAATTTTCAACATTCGTCTGTAGCACCACATCTCAAATGCTTCGATTCTCCTCTGTTCCGATTTTCCCACAGTCCATGTTTCACTACCATACAATGCTGTGCTCCAGATGTACATTCCCAGAAACTTCTTCCTAAAAGCAAGGGCTATGTTCGATACTAGTAGACTTCTCTTGGTCAGGAACGCCTGTGCTAGTCTGCTTTAGATGTCCTCCTTGCTTCGTCCGTCATTAGTTATTTCGCTGCCTATGTAGCGAAATTCCTTAATTTCATCTACTTCGTGACCATCAATCCTAATGTTAAGTTTCTCCCTGTTCTCATTTCTGCTACTTCTAATTGTTTTCGTCTTTCTTCGCTTTACTCTCAATCCATATTCTTCATTCATTAGACTATCCATTCCATTCAACACACTATGCAATTCTTGTTCGCCGGCCGCTGGTGGCCGAGCGGTTCTGGCGCTACAGTCTGGAACCGCGCGACCGCTACGGTCGCAGGTTCGAATCCTGCCTCGGGCATGGATGTGTGTGTTGTCCTTAGGTTAGTTAGGTTTAAGTAGTTCTAGGTTCTAAGGGACTTATGACCTCAGCAGTTGAGTCCCATAGTGCTCAGAGCCATTTGAACCAATTCTTGTTCACTTCCAATGAGGATGGCAATGTCATCATGGAATCCTATCACTGATAATCTTTCACCTTGAATTTTAGTTCCACTCCTGAACCTTAATTTTATTCCCATCATTGCCTCTTCGATGTACAGATTGGATAGTAGGGGCGAAAGACTACATCCCTGTCGTACACTCATTTTAATCCGAGCACTTCGTTCTTGGTCGTCCATTCTTATTATTCACTCTTGGCTGTAGAACATATTGTATATTACCCGTCTTTTCCTATATCTTATCTCTATGTTTTTCAGAATTTCGAACTTCTTGTACCATTTTACACTGTCGAACGCTTTTTCCACGTCGACATGTCCTATGAAACTGTCTTGATTTTTCTTTAGCTTTACTCCCATTATCAACCGCAACGAGAAAACTGCTCTCTTGTGCCTTTACATTTCCTAAAGCCAAACTGATCGTCATCTCACACATCCTCGTTATCCTTTTACATTCATCTGTATATTATTCTTGTAACTTGGATGCATGAACTGTTAAGCCGATTTTACTATAACTCTCGCACTTGTCAGCTCTTGCAGTCTTCGGAACTGTGTGAATGATATTTTTCCAAAACTCAGATGGTATGTCGCCAGACTTATACATTCTACGCACGAACGTGAATAGTTGTTTTTTTCCACTTCCCCCAAAGATTTTAGAAATTCTGATGCAATGTTGTCTATCGCCTCTGCCTTATTTAATCGTAAGTCCTTCAAAGCTCTCTTAAATTCTGATTCTAATACTGAGCGCCTTTCTGTTCTAAATCGAGTCCTGTTTCTTCTCTTATTACATCAGACAAATCTACCTGCTCATAGAGGCCTTCAGAGTACTCTTTCCACCAATCTGCTCTCTCCTCTCTATTTAACAGTGTTATTCCTTTTGTACTCTTAGTGTTATCACCCCTGCTTTTAATTTCACCTAAGGTTGTTTTGACTTTCCTATATGCTGAGTCATACATTCCGACAGTTATTTCTTTTTCGGTTTTTTCACATTTTTCATGCAGACATTTCGTCTTAGCTTCCCTGCACTTCCTATTTATTTCACTCCTTGGCGACTTGTATTTCTGTATTCCTGAATTTCCCTGAACATTTCTGTTCTTCCTTCTTCCATCGATTAATTGAAGTGTTTCTTCTGTGACTCATGGTTTCTTCTTTGTACCTATGGTTTCTTTTCAAATTCTATGATAGCCCTTTTTAGAGATGTCCAATCCTCTTCAACTGCGCTGTCTACTGGGCTATTCCTTATTGCTGTATCTATAGCTTTAGAGAACTTCAAACGTATCTCGTCATTTCTTAGTACTTCTGTATCACCCCTTCTTCGCGTATTGATTCTCCTGCCTAATCTCTTACACTTCAACCTACTCTTCACCACTGTTAAATTGTGATCTGTGTCTCTATCTGCTCCAGGGTACGCCTTACAATCCAGTATCTGATTTCGGAATCTCTGTCTGCCCATGATGTAATCTAACTGAAATCTTCCCGTATCATCTGGCCTTTCCCAAGTATACCACCTCCTCTTGTGATTCTTGAACAGACTACTCGCTATTACTAGCTGAAATTTATTACAGATCTCAGATAATCTTTCTCCTTCCTCATTCCTTATCTCAAGTCCATATTCTCCTGTAAACTCTTTCCCCTACAACTGTATTCTAGTCCCCCGTGACTATTAGATTTTCCTCTCCGTTTATGTAGTGTATTACCCTTTCAATATCTTCATATTATACTTTCTCTATCTCTTCATCGTCATCCTGTGACGTTGGTATATATATGTGAACTATCGTTTGCTGTCGATTCTGATAAGAACAACCCTATCACTGAACTGTTCACAGCAACACTCTTTCCTCCCTATCTGCCTATTCATAACGAATCCTACGCCTGTTATACCATTTTCTGCTGCTGTGGACATTAACCTATTCCTAACTGACCAGAAATCCTTGTCTTCTTTTCATTCCACTTCACTGCCCCCTACTATATCTAGATTGAGCCCCTCCACTACACTTTTTAGATTTTCTAATTACCTACCACGCTCAAGCTTCTGACATTCCACGCCCCGACCCGTACGAAATTTGTCCTTTCTTTGGTTATTCAATCTTTTTCTCATTGTCATCTCCCCCCTTGGCAGTACCCTCCCGAAGATGCGAACAGGGAACCATTCCGGAATCTTTTGCCAATCGAGAGATCATCGTGACATTCTTTCAATTACGGGGCACATGTGCTGTGGATACACGTTATGTGTCTTAATTCAGTGGTTTCCATTGCCGTGTGCATCCTCATTCTTCTGCCTTTACGGGCAGTTTCTCACCCCAGGGACAAGAGGGTGCTCTGAACCTCTGTCCACCCCTCCTCCCTCTTTGACAAGGCCGTTTGGAGGGTGAGTGTGAATTATGCCGGAAGTCTTCGGCAGCCAATGCTGAATATGAATCAAGATACAAGCGGTCGCGGGTTTCGAACCTGGGACAGACGTTTTAATAATCAAAGACGCTACCCCTATACCACGGTGGAGGTATGTGGCAATAGATGTCTACGCCTAAGTCATGTAATTAGAGTAAATAACGGGCCGCTGATCTGCGTATGCGGAGATGGCGCCCGATAGCGACACAGATGGGTTCTATAGGATTTACATCAGGCAAATTTGGACGCCGAGACATCAGCCTCAAACCACCGTAGCACAGTTCTGTCTCCGAGACGCAGAAAATTATACTGCTGAAAGATGATATCGCCATCGGGAAACACATCAAGCTTGACGGGATGCAGCGTGTCTTCGATTACTACCGCAGGTCCCATGCAATCGCAGGAGAATGCCTCCCATAGTGTAATACTGCTCCTACCAGCCTGCGTGCTGCACTTTCGAGCCGCCGTTCACCTCGATGACGGAGAGCAAAAATGTGATTCACCCGAAGAGCCGACACGTTTCCATTGATCGACGGCCGAATCCGGATGTCCAGTACCCACTGCAATTTTAACTGACGACGTTGTTGGGTCAGTATGTGAACACGCAGGGGTGGTCTGCTGCAGAGTGCCGTGTTCAACAATGTACGATGAAAGGTGTGCTCCGAAACATTTGTACGCGCACCAGCAATGCGCTCTTTCGGCAGAAATTGCACAGATCACCATCTATCCTACACTACAGAGCAGAGAAGCCTCCGAACACCACGTTCTGTGAAGACTTGTGGACGTCCAACCATTTAGCGCCTAGTGTTAGTTCCACTTTCATTCTACTTCTCCCGTAGATGTTCACGGCAGTAGCACGTGAACATTCGACGAGCTTCGCCGTTTTCGAGATTCTCGTACACAGGCTCTGCATAATAATAACCTGCCCTTTGTCAAAGACGCCTGTCTCAATGGATTTCGCCATTTACAGCGCATATCTTCGCTAGGGTGATCCCCTGTCCGCGTCTGTTCCGCTCACATACTTTTGTCACCGCGCCACGTGCCCGCAATGCCAGCTGTATGTCTATCGAGATTCACCTGCAGTTTCTTTTTCACGCAGCTCATTTTTTATGACGTCCTATCTCTTGAAGTATGTGCTGTGCAATGATATAACATTGGGATACATCCAATGAAAGATCTGGCTTCTTCGTGCGAAATGTTTTATGAAACAGTTAGTAGTAAACAAGAAATAAATTAAAACGCCATGCATGATGCGGCAGTTCTTCGGGCCTCTAAGTATTTTATGTCATATCTTCTGAATTATGATAAACTTTTCCCGCTACATTCCACGCTCTAAGTTAATACTGTCTGAAAAATGTTTCGAGAATACAGTTAGCAGTAAAGAAGCCTGCAGCACTGCAGGAGTGGATCGAGCGCCGGTATGCAAAGATGCAGTGCACTGGGAATTGTCCGAACTTTGGTCATGCCTGTGAAGACGGTGCATAAAACTCTACGAAACATTCTGCATTGCTCTCCACACAAAATTACCCATGTTCAGGAGTTGTTTCATGCTGACTTGCATGCAAGACAAATGTTTGCTCCAGAATTTCTTGATTGCTTGGAAGTGGACAATGAATGGCATGGAACATTCTGTGGACAGAGTTAGCCCATTTCCATCTCAACAGACTTGTAAGTATACAGAATTGCGGAATATGGGCAAAGGAGAATCCGCTCGCACATCAACCGTTACCGGTTTATTTGGTAAAGTTAACTATGTGGGGCCGGTTGATGGTATCACTTATCGAGGGGCACATTTTTTCGAGGAGGCGGGTCCTGTTACCTGTACCGTCATTTGCGCAGCAACATTCCAACACACAACAGCATGGACGAGTGGCTGGAATCATTTTCACGCAATATGTTCTCCTCCACACATTCCACAGCCAGTGAAGTAACTACTGTGGAGGCCTTTTGGAAATGCTACAATTTAAGCTGTCATTTCCCTACAGCCTGGGCCCCCACATCATCTGATCTGTCACAACAGTTGAATGTCAAACTTCTGCGGTCATGCACATTGCACAGTACAATCGGTTTAGTGTGCAACTCACGCCATCGTATTGTGACCGTGTGTAATTTGTGGCTGAATCGTTTATGTTATGAAGCTTACAGCGCCGTCTAGTGTGAAAATTTGGTTAAATTCTTTTCTATAACCTTTCCTCCTTCTTCGATAATATTCCGTTCAAATTCGACGTCTTTCTGACCAGCTACTCCTTTTTACAGCGTTTTGAAATTGCGACTTAATTAATCACACACGATGATCTGTTTGATCAGAGAGTTCAAACCTGAAATTGGATTTTGCTACGGATGGCATTATGACAGTTATCGATGCATCATTGATGATGTTTTTTAATTAACGAACAGTAATTCAAACATCGTCTTTGAAGTGAAGTAATCGTGTGGTATTATTCGCTAGGAGCTCTCATCGGGGACAGCTCGGCCGCCTGGTCCAAATCTTTCAATTTGACGTCACTTCGTCGAACGCCACGTCGATGAAGATGAGACGAAATTATCAAGACAACAGGAACACCCAATCACCGAGTGAAGACAATCTTCGATGCGACCGGGAATCGAACCCGGGAGCCCGCAATCTACAGGCAGCAACAGTAATCACTAGACAACGAGATTCAGACTGTAGTTTACGTAAAATTAGGTAGGGGAACTCGGGGTGGAACGGGATAGATGGGCACAATGGGAAATTGCTCTCATCTAGACTGGAAAGTGCTGCAACCTGTTGTATGGGCATGTAAAAATTTCTCTGGATGGAAGGGAAGTCAGGGCAGCCATTTTCATTTAGATTTAAGTGCGAGATCTAAGTACGTAAAGCTACAAATAATCCTGACTACATAATTGACAATCAGGTGGGAAATTTAAAGGATGTTCACTGCAGAACAAGATCATGAGTTGGTAACATATCTCAAGTCAATGGAAAGCAGACTTTTTGGTCTAACAATGAAAGATCTCAGATCACTAGCCTATCAACTACCCGAAAGAAATGGCTACCACACAGATTTGACGCCGGCCGAGGTGGCCGAGCGGTTCTAGGCGCTTCAGTCTGGAACCGCGCGACCGCTCCGATTGCAGGTTCGAATCCTGCCTCGGGCATGGACGTGTGTAATGTCCCTAGGTTAGTTAAGTTTAAGTAGTTCTAAATTCTAGGCGACTGATGAAGTGTTCAAATGGCTCTGAGCACTATGGGACTTAACATCTGAGGTCATCAGTCCCCTAGAACTTAGAACTACTTAAACCTAACTAACCTAGGGACATCACACACATCCATGCCCGAGGCAGGATTCGAACCTGCGACCGTAGCGGTCGCGCGGTTCCAGACTGAAGCGCCTAGAACCGCTCGGCCACCAGCGGCCGGCAGGCGACTGATGACCTCAGAAGTTATGTCCCATAGTACTCAGAGCGATTTGAACCATTTTTTTAACAGATTTGACAAACAAACTTGTGTAGCTGGACAAGACTGGGTTAAAGGATTTATTACGATGCATCCTACACTGTCTATTCACAAGCCAGAAAATACTTCTGGTGCTCGAGCAATGGGATTCAACAAAGTAGCAGTTCCACAGTTTAACTCTCTTCTCAATAATGTTATTGATAAGTACAAGCCGACTGCTGACAAAATATTCAACCGTGATGAAAGTGGCTTGACAGTTAATCCTAAAAGTCAGTCAAAAATAATAGCACTTAAGGGAAAAAGGCAAGTAGGAGCGGTAACATCTTCAGAACTTGGAGAAACCGTTACAGCAGTCATCTGCATGTCTGCATCTGGGTTATACATGCCGCCCTTGCTTATCTCTCCAAGGAAGAAGAAGAAACTAGAATTTGAGCTTGGATTGCCTCCAGGAGGCTGGTCTGAAGTTCATCTCTCGGGGTGGATCACTAGCGAATTATTTCTAGTATGGTTTAGAAAGTTTGTGGGATTTTCTAGGGCCACGAAAGAATCACCTGTGCTTCTAATTGTTGATGGACATTCAGGTCACACTAAAAATCTGAAGCTGCTTGATATGGCTAGAGACAATGGTGTAGTGCTCCTTTGTGTACCACCACATTTCACATAAATTTCAACCCCTGGACGCAACGTTTTTCGAGCCCCTGAGTTGTTATTACAGCGAAGAGATAAAAAAATGGCTACGAAGCCATCCAGGAAAATTTGTTACTCTTTTCAATTGTAATCTCTATTTGGGGCCGCGTTTTTACGTGCTGCAACGATGCCGACGCCTATAAATAGCTTTAAGAGAAGTGGAATATGGCTGTCTGGATGTGTTTTCAGACGCAGACTACCTCCCATCAGCGCCAACAGATATCCAGTTCGAAAACTGCGAAAATCCGACTACAAACTCTACAGATGGACAATCTAACACATTGATCACAGGCTCTCCAGTGTCTACTGAACCTGCCACTAATAGGTCTACGACTAAGACTGACCAAGGCTCAATCATTGACCCCCAGCCTGGATGTTCATGAATGCCGGACTCTCCCAACCAGCTATGTTCACCGAACAACTCAGCTTTCCAGATATCGCCCGAGGCTGTCATTCCAATCCCTCCAGCCTGTCAAAATACTCGGCGGACTACAAGACGAAAAGGAAAAACCGTCGTATTAACAGATTCTCCTTATAAGATGAAACTGCAGAATGCTGTCGCACGTAAAGTAGGCCAAAGGAGGAGGGTGCACAAATATGAACAATGTCAGGACAGAGACGTCAGGTGCAATGCAACTTAAGGCAAAAATATCAAACTGTACACCAAAAAAAAAAAAAACCAAAACAGAGGACATCAGATACCTTAAGATAAATAAAAGATGACGGAGAAGAGAGAATCAGACAGAGAGGATGCTGAGTGTCTCTATTGTGGGGACTTTTACTCCGCTTCTAATGAGGGCTGGGTCGCATGCCAGAGGTGTTTCAAGTGGGCACACAGTTCATGTGCTGGCATAGACAGTGAAGATGAAGAGGAAATACCGATTTGTGACTATTGTCGAAAGGGCTAGTAGTTAGTGGTTTGGTGGTTATTAAGCGTTGTACATTTTTCAGAATGACATTAAAATATTTTCTTATTTTGAAGAATGACTTTTTAATTGTTTAAATTACACATTCCTTAGTCTGAATTGCCTTTCATACAACATTTTGTCACAGTTTAATACGATATTGGTAATTCGAATTCAACGTTTATGCAATAATTTAACAAAAAATAACCTTATCCCATTCTGCCCCATGGGTGAGGCGGAACGGAAATATGCAAGACTTTCTTTGAAAAATTGTAAAAAATGCAAAATATATTGTTTTAAGTGATTTTAAAATAAGGCACATTAGGTTACACTGCAATGTGTTTTTTATAACTTTAAGAAGTGTTTCCTTGTGTTCCCTTATGTTATACAAACTGTTAAACATTAAGTATCCCGTGCCGCCCCGAGTTTCCCTATCGGAATCAAGATCTTTTGATTTGGTGCTTCGACTGGAATACCTCAACTGCTTCAAAAGGCTTTTCTAAAAATTTAAGTTATCAGTGCTTCCATGCGCGGTTTTGTAGGATTATGTCAGGCGAGCAATCCTGCACAAAACGTGTTATGTCACTGCGAATAAGAAGTGATTCTGACTTCAAATTCGTACTAGTAAAGCTGGGGAAAGTTTCTAAAAGGGAAATAAAATGCAAAGGCTTGAACTACACGAAGAAAGCTGGTAAACTAAATATAACTTAGTAGTTCGGAACGGAAAGAAATGGACAATTTCAAGCAACATTTTGGTATTGACCGAAAATGTACGTTATGTTACATTAGAATCAGCCTTTTACAGTATCTCTTTTTCGAAACGCTGCAATTCTAGTCCATAGTGACGCTTAAGTTTGAAAGGTGCGTACGACCTTCTTTCGTTATGGTGCAAAAGCGTGGCGCCCTGCGACGTCACCCTTGAGCTCGACGACGCTTCAAATATCACGTGTCGAAACGCGCGAAATAAAGGCCACAGCTCAGAAGTTCACGTGGTGTGTAAGGTGCTGTCACGTTGGCACCAAACTTTACCACAATTTTGCCCACTGCCTCCTACCCACATTACAAGCCAACTTTCGACGCCTATGCGATGGGGACGAGAACAGCGGCGCTCATAAATACGTTCCACACAGACCGCCGCTCAGAATCGGCGTGAAAAGGCGTTTGCGAGAGGTATAAACCGCGTCAGTGAAATGAGCCATTTCCCTGAGCCGTTGATTCCCACACATTCCGCGGTCGAAAACGAAACCACAAAGGGATGAGCAGCAGGAAGACATTCTTGACAACCTTCAACACTGGTGACACTCTCCAGCGTTTCAACCCTTCTCCAGGGACACTGTGTGGCTGCATTGGAATCGAAGGTGATCGCACCCGTTTGGAGCGCAGCGAGGCCTTAGTGTTTCCTCTTCTGTACGTGATGAGCCATTAGGAACTGTTCAAAGCCATTCGACGAAACTCAAACGTGATCCAAAGCAGCAAAGGATGCTTTTGCTTCTCGGAGCTTCTATTCTGCGTCCTCCTGTGGCGTGATAATTGGGAATTGCAACATTGAAACGTGCGTGAATAACACGGCAAAAGGCCCTTTTAAGATCCCTCAGTTTGGCAAAAATCTCGGTGCCACCTGCCCACCTTTATTGAGAATTTTGAAAATGTATCTGTGTAGGCAGAACTCGTAATTAAGTCCTAGGCGCCTGCAGATCGGCAACCCCTTCAACAAACTCGCATTCTTGATGGCCCACTATCGGGTGCAAGAGCAACAGTTAACGGCAAGTCGAAAAAGAGTGAGGGAGGGAGAAGTGATTTT
Organism: Schistocerca nitens; assembly: GCF_023898315.1. Classification (NCBI taxonomy): domain Eukaryota; kingdom Metazoa; phylum Arthropoda; class Insecta; order Orthoptera; family Acrididae; genus Schistocerca; species Schistocerca nitens. The sequence continues at coordinate 654,055,469 of NC_064618.1, forward strand.
TACTTGTGTGTGATGAATCCCTTCCCTCAAAATTATTTTTCTTCATAACTCCTCTGTTTTACAATAGATGACATGTCACTGGTCTCATTTGTACTAAGATCACAGTACACACGATATGCCTATTTGATTCCACCACCCTGAGTGGAATGCATAAGTTCTAATAAATATTCAGCAACCTGAAATCTTCTATAGTTGTTGTCTCCTGTGCAGAAAACAGCACGTATGTCGTTAATCCGTAATCCTGAAGTTGTAAGAAACTCTTAGCGAGGAACTGCTGTTTTAGAAATGATTAAGTTTCCAACCAGTTTTCTTATAAGGGATGCCACTCGCTTTTTATTAGCAGAACACAAGAAACTGCACAATTACATTTCTTTTTAGAGTCACAAATGATTTTTATTCTTCAGCAAATTAATGAACTGCATATTTCCGAAATTAGTATCACATTGTTTTCAACTATGTGTTCAAATAATCATATATTGCTTAATTAATACTGCGGCGGACAACATGTCCGTCCTCCGAGACTTCCGAATGGGCTCTGATGGTACCGCCGAACCACTTCGCCCGCCATCCAAGTTAGGCGCGATACGAAGATCACCGAAGTGCTTCGTCTGCCTTTTCGTTTTGTAGTCGTTCATTATTCCGTTGGTTATTAACACTTCTGAAATAATGGAATAATAGCACTCTAATGAGAGATGCTTTAATTTGAAATTCAAGTAAATATGCTCTTTAACTTTTCAAATATTAATAATAGAAGATTGCCATTTTGGCCCCACTTCCGAACACAGCAGCCAATCGCGGAGAAGGACCACAATTTAGGTTGTCTTTCTCACGACACCCGTACCTAACAAGCCATCTGTCATAGGGACCTCACACCACATTATGTCATCTTGCGACAGCTGCCTTCTCAACTTCTATAAAATTCTTCTTGTGGCCGAATATGACGGCTGCAAAGCCAGAAATATTACAGTGTAGCGGCGAAAGAGGAGCAGCTTAGCCTGCCTGCAGGTGCTTGGAACTGTCAACACAGGTTTTGTCTGTACAGGCACATTTTTAAAGTTCTCAACAAAGGGGAGTGGGTAGCACCGAGGGTTTTTCCCTGCTTGGTGGTCTTAGAACGAACCGTTGCTAATTTTATTCACGCATATGTCAATGTCGCACTGCTCTCGCACCCCTTTTGCGGGCGAAATACGACGGAATAAAAAGCATAAGCACCCTTTGCTACTTTGGAACCTGTCAAATTTCGTTGAATGGCATTGAACGGTCCCTGACGATTCCTACCTGTACATGAAAGCAAAAATTTCAGTCATGCTGCACTCCAAAGGAGTCAGATCACGTACAATGTCCTTAGAGGGAAAGGAAGATTGGCTTTAACTCCCGTCGACATCGTGATCATCAGATATGGGGGACAAGCTCGGACTGTGTCAAGCATGGAGAAAGAAATCGGCCGTGCTCTTTCGAAGGAACCATCCCGGCATTTGCCCGGAGCTATTTAGGGAAATGGCAGAAAACTTAAATCTGGATGGCCAGACGCGGGTTCGAACCGTCATCTTTCCCAATGCGAGTCCACTGTGATAAGCACTGCGCCCCCTCACTCCGTACAATGTGAATAGATAAGGGTTGAAACGTCCGAGAGTGTGATCAGTTTCAAAGGTTCTCAAGAACATGTTCTTGTAGCTCGTCATAGTGCGAACTGTCATTTTCGGCTGTGGAATGTGTGGGAATCAATGCCCCAGGTAAAGGGGTGGTTTCATTGAGGTTCTTTATGCCACTCCCGGAGGCCTCTTCATGCCAATTCTGAGCATGGGTTTGTCTGGAATGTTTCCTCAGCCACTCATAAGAAAATCAAACGGTTTCCACGCTGTGCATCGCGACCCTAATCTCCATCGCAGAGGCGTCCAGAGAAGGGGATGGAATGCGGGCAAGAGGTGCTGTGACAACCTTCCCATCGAGTGACACGTCCACTGTGTCATTGAAAGAAATTGTGATGAAGTTCGGTGCCGATGTGACATCATTAACCCGAGTCACACACTGTATTACAGTATTACAGAGGAAGGTTGTGTGCACCTTTGAGCAAAATTTCAAACTTAAGCGTTGCAAGAGGGGGAGGGGGAAGGAGGCAATTACGGGCTTCAAAAAACTTGATCCTTTAATTCTGTAGCTCAGCGAACATAAGAGTTTAGATGATACTATACAGAGTTATCATCTGAAGCAATCAACCTGGAATCCAACAAGTAGTCGCAGTAGATATCGGATTTATGAATGTAGAACTACATCACAAAGTACTCTGAAAGGTAACAGAAAGCCAATTAGTGTCGTAATTCGAAAACTGCAGAATTTGGAGTGAAATCGCCAGTGACTGTAGGTGTGTCAGTGGGGTACGTGGAGAGCGTGAGGCAGCCAGGCAGGCGGGATCAGATCTGATGCTGACAGACGCGGCCGCGAGAGCTGCTGGCGCTGTTTGTCTCCCTCACAATGCCTTCCCTCCCCTCTCCGCCGTCCCCGAAACCCTCGCTCGCCCCTCTCCCCCCACCACACGTCTATCCGTCTGCCCGCTCCCATTTCTCCTAAGCGTTCAAACTGTCACCCAGATTAACACCTCACATTTCTCGCGCGGCTCATGAAACGCTGCCCACGACGGAACAGACAAAAGCCAACCCGCCCTTGCGGCTGCGGTTCTATCAATGGCGCCACCGTTCACACCGCGGAACGCTGTCTGCGGTAGAGACGCGGCGGTACGGCACGGAGAGTGAAATTTCGATGTAGAGGTATCTTGTTACACTCCACACTCACCTGCATCTATACTCCGCGGATAACTGTCAAGTTTGCGGAAGAGTGTAGATTTTACTGTAGCAATTAGCGATGGAGGGTTGCAAGAATGACACCTTGAATGCCTCTATGCAACCTGTTCGTCTAGTTTTGATCTGTGCCCTGTCTACACGGTTGATATGGAGGGGGCGCAAAAAAAATTTCTTGTTTCTGTCCTGCAAGGCGATTCTTTGAGTTTCTCATCAGGTTGTAAACCTGAGACGTCTTAAGTGTCAGCAGCCGCGCAGTCCAGTTCCATACAATGAAAAAGTGTTTAACCCTCACAGTATCACTCTGGTCAATATGATCCCATGAGCACATTGGAAATACACTACTGCCCATTAAAATTGCTACGCCACTAGGATGACGTGCTACAGACGCGAAATTTAATCGACAGGAAGAAGATGCTGTGATATGCAAATGCTTTTCAGAGCATTCACACAAGGTTGGCGCCGGTGGAGACACCTACAACGTGCTGACATGAGGAAAGTTTCCAACCGATTTCTCATACACAAACAGCAGTTGACCGGCGTTGCCCAGTGAAACGTTGTTGTGATGCCTCGTGTTAGGAGGAGAAATGCGCCTTTGATAAAGGTCGGATTGTAGCCTATCGCGATTGCGGTTTATCGTATCGCGACATTGCTGCTCGCGTTGGTCGAGATCCAATGACTGTGAGGGTAATACGAAACGCCGTGTGGATCCCAACGGCATCGTGTCACTAGCAGTCGAAATGACAGCCATCTTATCCGTATGGCCGTAACGGATCCTGCAACCACGTCTCGATCCCTGAGTCAACAGATGGGGACGTTTGCAAGACAACAACCATCTGCACGAACAGTTCGACGACGTTTGCAGCAGCATGGACTGTCAGCTCGGAGACCATGGCTGCGGTTACCCTTGACGCTGCATCACAGACAGGAGTGCCTGCGATGGTGTACTCGACGACGAACCTGGGTGCACGAATGGCAAAACCTCATTTTTTCGGATGAATCCAGGTTCTTTTACAGCATCATGATGGTCGCATCCGTGTTTGGCGACATCGCGGTGAACGCACATTGGAAGCGTGTATTCATCATCGCCATACTGGCGTATCACCCGGCGTGATGGTATGGGGTGCCATTGGTTACACGTCTCGGTCACCTCTTGTTCGCATTGACGGCACTTTGAACAGTGGACGTTACATTTCAGATGTGTTACGACCCGTGGCTCTACCCTTTATTCGATCCCTGCGAAACCCTACATTTCAGCAGGATAATGCACGACCGCATGTTACAGGTCCTGTACGGGCCTTTCTGGACACAGAAAATATTCGACTGCTGCCCTGGCCAGCACATTCTCCAGATCTCTCACCAATTGAAAACGTCTGGTCAATGGTGGCCGAGCAATGGCTCGTCACAATACGCCAGTCACTACTCTTGATGAACTGTGGTATCGTGTTGAAGCTGCATGGGCAGCTGTACCTGTACACGCCATCCAAGCTCTGCTTGACTCAATGCCCATGCGGATCAAGGCCGTCATTACGGCCAGAGGTGGTTGTTCTGGGTACTGATTTCTCAGGATCGATGGAGCAAAATTGCGTCCAATGATTACCCGTTTATCATCTGCATTTCTTCTTGGTGTAGCAATTTTAATGGCCAGTAGTGTACATATATTTCTTGTTTCCAAAACTATTATTTTCAAAATAAATGCCTTGCTCCCTCGAAGTCAATGGTATCCAACTATGTTTCTTGGCGTTAATGGGCTATAGCAGCAGACGATCGACCCGAGTGCCTTTGCCAACAGCGCGACATCGCGTGCAGCGTCTTTCCTGGGTTCGCAAGCACATCGCTTCGACCCAAGACGACATAAAAATCGTGGCCTGGTCAGGTGAGTGCGAATGATAGGGTTCCAGTGTGGAGCAGACTCTCGACAAAGCCATGAACCAAAGTTGTCAACAAGGTACTGTGCAAACTGTTGGTGGTTCCATAATGGTGTGGGCTGTGTTTACATGGAATGGAATGGCTCCTCTGGTCCACCTGATCAGGTAATTGTCTGGAAATGGTTATATTCAGCTACTTGGAGACCATTTGCAGTCATTCCTGGACTTCATGTTATAGATTACAGCGCGCCATGTCATCGAGCCACAACTGTTAGCGGTTTGTTTCTGGACGTTAAGAGCGACTGATTTGGCCACCCAGATCGCTTGACATGAATCCCATCGAATATTTATGTGACATAATCGAGAGGTCAGTTCGTGCACAAAATCCTGCTCCGGCAACACTTTCCAAATTATGGACGGCAATAGAGGCAGTATCGTTCAGTCCTTCTGCAGGGGACTACCAACGACTTCTTGAGCTGCTGCACTACATCTACATCTACATCTACGTGATTACTCTGCTACTCACAATAAAGTGTCTGGCAGAGGGTTTAATGAACCACCTTCAAGCTGCCTCTCTGCCGTTCCACTCTTGAACGGCGCGCAGGAAAACGAGTACTTAAATTTTTCTGTGCGAGCCCTGATTTCTCTTATTCTATCGTGATGATCACTTCTCCTTATGTAGGTGGGTGCCAACAGAATGTTTTCGCAATCGGAGGAGAAAACTGGTGATTGAAATTTCATGCGAAGATCCCGTCGCAACGAAAAACGCGTTTGTTTTAATGATTGCCACTCCATTTCACGTATCATGTCTGTGGCACTATCTCCCCTGCTTCGCGACAATACAAAACGAGCTGCCCCTCTTTGTACTTTTTCGATGCCATCCGTCTGTCCTATCTGATGCGGATCCCACACCGCACAGCAATACTCCAGAATATGGCGGACAAGCGTGGCGTAAGCAGTCTCTTCAGTAGACCTGTTGCACTTTCTAAGTGTTCTGCCAGTGATTCGCAATCTCTGGTTGGCTCTACTCACAACATTACCTGTGTGATCGTTCCCAGCCTTCAGATTTGAGTGACTTACCGTGTAATCGAAATTTAGCGGATTCCTTTTAGTACTCATGTGAATAAATTCACACTTTTCTTTATTAAGGGTCAATTGCCACTTTTCGTACCATACAAATATCTTATTTAAATCATTTTGCAATTCGTTTTGGTCATATGATGACTTTACAAGACGGTAAATGACAGCATCATCTGCAAACAATCTAAGACGGCTACTCAGTTTGTCTCCTATGTCGTTAATATGGATCAGGAACAATAGAGGGCCTATCACACTTCCTTGAGGAACGCCGGATATTACTTCTGTTTTACTCGATGACTTTCCGTCTATTACTACGAACTGTGACCTTTGTGACAGGAAATCACGAGTCCAGTCGCACAACTGAGGTGATATTCCATAGGCACGCTGTTTGTTTAGTAGACGCTTGTGAGGAACAGTGTCGAAAGCCTTCTGGAAATACAAAAATATGGATTCAATTTGACATCCCCTGTCGATAGCATTTATTACTTCATAAGTATAAAGAGTTAGTTGTGTTTCACAAGAACGATTTTTTCTGAAACCATGCTGACTATGTGTCAATAAATCGTTTTGTTTGAGATAATTCATAATGTTCGAATACAGTATATGTTCCAAAATCCTACTACAAATCGACGTAAGTGATATGGGCCTGTAATTCAGTGGATTACTTCTACTTCCCTTTTTGGGTATTGGTGTGACTTGAGCAGTTTTCCAGCCTTTAGGTAAGGATCTTTATGTGAGCGAGCGGTTGTATATAATTGCTAAATATGGAGCTATTGTATCAGCATACTCTGAGAGGAGCCTGACTGGTATAAAATCTAAACCGGAAGCCTTGCTTTTATTAAGTGATTTAAGCTGCTTTACGACTCCGAGGGTATCTATACGTTTCTAGTCTTAGCAGTTGTTCTTGATTGGAATTCAGGAATATTTACTTCGTCTTCTTTGGTGAAGGAGTTTCGGAAAACCGTGTTTAATAACTCTGCTTTAGTGACACTGTCATCAGTGACTTCACGATTGTTATCGTACAATGAAGATATTGATTGCGTCTTGCCACTGGTGTGCTTTATATATGACCGGAATCTCTTTGTGTTTTCTGACAGATTTCGAGACTAGTTGTGGAAATTACTGAGAGCATCTCGTATTGAAGTACGCGCTATATTTCGAACTTCTACAAAACTTTGCCAGTCTTGGGGATTTTGCGTTTTTTAAATTTGGCATGCGTTTTTCGCTGCTTCTGCAACAGCGATCTGACCCGTTTTGTGTACCTTTGGGGATCAGTACCATCGCTTATTAATTTATGTGGTATATATGTCTCAAATGCCGTCGATACCATCTCTTTGAAATCATTCCACAACTTTTCTACGATTACATGATGAGATCGGAAGGAGTACAGACTGTCTCTTAAAACGGTGTTAAGAGCATTTTTGTCAGCTTTTTTAAATATATAAACTTTGCGTTTCTTTTTTATGGTTGTAGGAGTTACCGTGTTCAGCCTAGCAGCTACTGCCTTGTGGTCGCTTAACGCTGCATTCGTCACGATACACTATTTGTCCAGGTCAAGTATGCTTTCGCAACCATTTACGCTTCGAGTGGGCTAATAAACAAACTACGCCGGGCAAAAGAAGGTCCGACACGATATTAGGAGGCATCCCCTCACTTTTGTCGTTTCTTATTCCATTTTGAATTGATAGCATTCAATTTATGTATGCTACAGACTTTCTCCGAAATTAGAAAAATTACTTCAGAAAAGTAATGTTTTTTACGACTGTGTTAAACTATTCTAAGATATGACATGGTGATGCACCTAGGAATGAATATTCTGTTCAAATTGAAATGTTTTGCAATCGAGAAGATCTTGTCAGTACTGTATTTAATAGACTATGTGTTGCGTTGCTACTGTACTGCACACTAATAATCAGTAAGTCATATCAAATTAAGAAGAAGTGGTATCAAAAACCAGTTACAAGTTAAACAAAATCTGTTGTCAACTGACGCAAATTTCTGTTTTTAAGACACGGAAAATTTTTAAAACATTGAAGAAACACAATTCATTTGCAAGTATCGGATGTTTCATCGAAGAAGGCAGTCTTCACTTCAAGGTACAAGACGATGCACAACTGACGAAGTAAGGCTTAGCCGTCAATGCGAAATGTAACTATTTCGAAAATGTACAGAAGTGTACTCACCGTAAAACTCTGTAATTCAAGGATTCACAATATCACCCAAATAGCTTTAATATATTATACAGCCCATAAATATGCAAAATTCATAATGTGTATAAACGATGCACAAAGGACAACTTCATGTTTCACCAAAACAAAGACAGTACAAAATGTCGTAAACTGCTTATGGTGGTCTCTAGTGGTCGTTTCTTCATTTGATTCTAAAATCAAGAACACCAACCAGGAAACACCATGTATCCCTGTTTAAACTATCCTCCAGGTACAACACTGTCTCCTATCAGAAATGGAAATGCCGTGTGGCTAGGGCCTCCCGTCGGGTAGACCGTTCGCCTGGTGCAAGTCTTTCGAGTTGACGCCACTTCGGCGACTTGCGTGTCGATGGGGATGAAATGATGATGAAAGACACACAACGCCCAGTCATCACGAGGCAGAGAAAATCCCTGGCCCCGCCGGGAATCGAACCCGGGACACCGTGCGCGGAAACGAGAACGGTACCGCAAGACCACGAGCTGCGGACTCTCCTATCAGAAACAACAAGGACCCAAAATCGAACCTTGTGGTACACCATGTCTAGTTGATTCAAATTCTGAGTGTTCATCGTCAGGTAATTAAAACTGAACTGATGTACATGTATATCCGTTATTCAGGTGAGATAAATATCATGGACTTGCTGTGGCTGTTACTCCGTAATATTACAACTTTTGCAGTAAGATATCATAGGTCTCACAATCAGAAGCCTTAGCCAAGTCACAAACTGTTCCCAAAGGTAGCTGCCACAACTGCACCGTATTGTACACACACTAGCTGTCGCCAGTGAACGACGTACGTCTTCATCGCCTAACTGAAATGATCCGATTGGCATTGACAGGCAGCTGAGGAGCGGAGCCTGATTCTGTTCTCTGGAGTTTCCCCATAACGAGCACAGTGACAAGTGGCCCGACGAGGATGTTCTCGGAGGCTACGAAACGGCCAGATTGTTGCCACGGCAGCGGCCTATAAATCCAGTGGCTGCAGGGAAAGAAACGGGCCGGCGAGATTTATACATCTCGCAAGTTTGTTCTCCCCGCATGTGAGATACTGCCGCGGCATAAATCTCCCCAGGGACGCGGCTACACGGCGTCAGCCGCCTTTGCCAGTGGCCGCGCCTCCCCGATGACAAACAGGGCCTGACGTGGCCAAGGCGCCGCTCCCCACTGCTCTCCACACCTGCTTTTTACTGCCACACCAGCCGAGTCCTGCTCTGCACCCGGCATGGAAGCGACGACTACCCGCAGACCTCAGTGATTAGAACACAGAAAAGCATTTTTATTTGCCAGTCAGTTGTGTAAATTGAATTTAGATTGTTTCAACCATCAACAACTAGAAGAAAAAAAATATAACGTCTGTTGGTTTAAAAATGCATATTTCTTATAGAAGACACGTTTGTATAACAAATCCAGCAATGGTGAAACGTAAAATGCAACGTAATTCTGATAAACTCTTAAAAAGCTTAGTTAAGTAAGATATACACTCTTGACAGTTAAAAACAGAAATATTGGCTGGCTCTGAGCACTATGTGACTTAACATCTATGGTCATCAGTCCCCTAGAACTTAGAACCACTTAAACCTAACTATCCGAAGGACATCACACAACACCCAGTAATCACGAGGCAGAGAAAATCCCTGACCCCCAACAGAAATATTGTCCTAGCCTTCTTCAGTGATTTATTATCATTCGTAACCATAGTTGCTGTAATGATGTCATAATCACTAACCCCTTTCTCTACACTGACGCTGTCGATACGGTCCGGTCTGTTTGTAACTACAAGGTCTAAGACGTTTTCATTGCGTGTGGGATGCCGAACTAGCTGCTCAAGATGATGTTCAGAAAACGTGTTCAAAAGTACCTCCCAAGACTGTCTGTCAGTACCCGTCACAATGAATCCATAGTCATCCCAGTCCATACTCGGTAAAGTGACTTAGAATTTGAATCTACACACAGTGTACCACAAGCTTCGATTTTGGGTCCTCTTTTGTTTCTGATAGGGGACAGCGTTATACCTCGGGCATACTTGGAAACACGTGAAGTTTCTTGATCAATGCTTCATTCTAGTGACTTGTTTTAGAGTCACATGAAGAAAGGAGTACAAGCGATCTCCGTATGCAGTTACCGCTACTTTGTACTGTTTTTGTTGTTGTGAGACAGTTAGCAATTGTTAAAAAGCTTAGGTAAGTTACTCGTGCACTCTTGACTGTTAACAGGCAACTGTTAACTGTCAATATTACATGTGTAACTTATCGAAACTTTTTAAGAGTTAATCAGAATCTGGTTACGTCGTATTTTACTTTCCCCTCTGCAACATTTCTTATATGAAAGTGTCTTCTATATGAATATGCATTTTTAAACCAAAGATGTTATAATTTAATCTTCCAGTTGATCCGAGGGTCCTTCTTAAGAACGTTTGTTTCTCCACACATTTTTATTTAAGATACCGGTAATGAAAGGAAACTTGTTTTCAACATATTTTGATAGATTAGCTGTTTTTCTACGCCGTCGGATATAAAATTTAAAGATTTATTGAAGCGCTCTACACACTCAGCTCCCGCAAATCGTTTAATCAGTCTCTAAAATCCTCTTTCTGGTTGCCGTCATTTCCAGAGTGCTTTCCGCACACGAAAAATCGCCCAGTTTGTGAAAAAATAGTAATCACGCAGGGCCAAGTCCGAGCTATAAGGCGGACGTTCAGAAACTTTCCACATAAAACAGCCGAAGCAAATCCTTCGTCAATCTCAGCAAAATGTGCACGAGCGTTTTAGTAAAGCAGCACAATGACGCTGGACAAAAATCCACGCCGGCGCATCATAGTCGGTGAAGAGTCTGACTTTGGGTCTCTGCATTTATGGACTCTCCTCTAGCCATAAATGCCGGCCGAAGTGGCCGTGCGGTTAAAGGCGCAGCAGCCTGGAGCCGCAAGACCGCTACGGTCGCAGGTTCGAATCCTGCCTCGGGCATGGATGTTTGTGATGTCCTTAGGTTAGTTAGTTTTAACTAGTTCTAAGTTCTAGGGGACAGTTGACATCAGCAGTTCAGTCCCATAGTGCTCAGAGCCATTTGAACCATTTTTTCTAGCCATAAATGTGAAGAATAGGACGCACTTCCGATTCCAAAAAATCGTGGCCAACCATTTTGGTAGTCAGAATTTGATTGGCGCTTTTGTGTTTTGATGGTTACCGTGAACTATGTTATTCCATTGACTGGCGCTTTGTTTGAAGACTTTAATGCAAAACCGAGAGTTCCTTACCAGTAAGTTAAAAATGGTTCAAATGGCTCTGAGCACTATGGGACTTTACATCTGTGGTCATCAGTCCCCTAGAACTGAGAACTACTTAAACCTAACTAACCTAAGGACATCACACACATCCATGTCCGAAGCAGGATTCGAACCTGCGACCGTAGCAGTCGCGCGGTTCCGGACTGAGCGCCTAGAACCGCTAGACCACCGCGGCCGGCTTTACGAGTAAGTCAGTTCATCAACAGTGAAACGTGTATAATGTTGAGTTTTTCCCTGCTCCTTGATATGAGTTCGTCAGTCGCATCTGAAGCTCATGCTGGTTGTTTTTCATCATGACTATTCGTTCCGCCATCATTAAACATGATGCATCACTTTAAAACTGAACTTTTATCACCGCGTTTCCATAAACTTAGATTATCTGTAAATTTCGACAGAGCGGACGTCACACTCGGAGGGCCGACAATTTCCTTACATACACTCCTGGAAATGGAAAAAAGAACACATTGACACCGGTGTGTCAGACCCACCATACTTGCTCCGGACACTGCGAAAGGGCTGTACAAGCAATGATCACACGCACGGCACAGCGGACACACCAGGAACCGCGGTGTTGGCCGTCGAATGGCGCTAGCTGCGCAGCATTTGTGCACCGCCGCCGTCAGTGTCTGCCAGTTTGCCGTGGCATACGGAGCTCCATCGCAGTCTTTAACACTGGTAGCATGCCGCGACAGCGTGGACGTGAACCGTATGTGCAGTTGACGGACTTTGAGCGAGGGCGTATAGTGGGCATGCGGGAGGCCGGGTGGACGTACCGCCGAATTGCTCAACACGTGGGGCGTGAGGTCTCCACAGTACATCGATGTTGTCGCCAGTGGTCGGCGGAAGGTGCACGTGCCCGTCGACCTGGGACCGGACCGCAGCGACGCACGGATGCACGCCAAGACCGTAGGATCCTACGCAGTGCCGCAGGGGACCGCACCGCCACTTCCCAGCAAATTAGGGACACTGTTGCTCCTGGGGTATCGGCGAGGACCATTCGCAACCGTCTCCATGAAGCTGGGCTACGGTCCCGCACACCGTTAGGCCGTCTTCCGCTCACGCCCCAACATCGTGCAGCCCGCCTCCAGTGGTGTCGCGACAGGCGTGAATGGAGGGACGAATGGAGACGTGTCGTCTTCAGCGATGAGAGTCGCTTCTGCCTTGGTGCCAATGATGGTCGTATGCGTGTTTGGCGCCGTGCAGGTGAGCGCCACAATCAGGACTGCATACGACCGAGGCACACAGGGCCAACACCCGGCATCATGGTGTGGGGAGCGATCTCCTACACTGGCCGTACACCACTGGTGATCGTCGAGGGGACGCTGAATAGTGCACGGTACATCCAAACCGTCATCGAACCCATCGTTCTACCATACCTAGACCGGCAAGGGAACTTGCTGTTCCAACAGGACAATGCACGTCCGCATGTATCCCGTGCCACCCAACGTGCTCTAGAAGGTGTAAGTCAACTACCCTGGCCAGCAAGATCTCCGGATCTGTCCCCCATTGAGCATGTTTGGGACTGGATGAAGCGTCGTCTCACGCGGTCTGCACGTCCAGCACGAACGCTGGTCCAACTGAGGCGCCAGGTGGAAATGGCATGGCAAGCCGTTCCACAGGACTACATCCAGCATCTCTACGATCGTCTCCATGGGAGAATAGCAGCCTGCGTTGCTGCGAAAGGTGGATATACACTGTACTAGTGCCGACATTGTGCATGCTCTGTTGCCTGTGTCTATGTGCCTGTGGTTCTGTCAGTGTGATCATGTGATGTATCTGACCCCAGGAATGTGTCAATAAAGTTTCCCCTTCCTGGGACAATGAATTCACGGTGTTCTTATTTCAATTTCCAGGAGTGTATTTTAAAATCACACAAACAAACCGTAAACGACTGTTCCTGCATACCGTTAGCGTTATACCGGCAGCAATGAATAGGGTGATCTATGATATGATGGCGGGTACAGGATGGGGTTCGGGGGGAGGGGGGTGGGGCGAGCGGGGGGGAGGGAGGGAGGCGGGCGGGGGGGGGGGGGGATAGAAACGCACGATTTGTCAAATACACTACTGTACACTAAAATTGCTACACCACGAAGATGACGTGCTACAGACGCGAAATTTAACCGACAGGAAGAAGATGCTATGATTTGCAAATGATTAGCTTTTCAGAGCATTCACACAAGGTTGGCGCCGGTGGCGACACCTACAACGTGCTGACATGAGGAAAGTTTCCAACCGATTTCGCATACACAAACAGCTATTGACCGGCGTTGCCTGGTGAAATGTTGTTGTGATGCCTCGTGTTAGGAGGACAAATGCGTACCATCACGTTTCCGACTTTGATAAAGGTCGCCTATCGCGATTGCGGTTTATCGTATCGCGACATTACTGCTCGCGTTGGATGAGATCCAATGACTGTTAGCAGAATATGGAATTGGTGGGTTCAGGAGGGTAATACGGAACGCCGTACTGGATCCCAACGGCCTCGTATCACTAGCAGTCGAGATGACAGCCATCTTATCCGCATGACCGTAACGGTTCGTGCAGCTACGTCTCGATCCCTGAGTCAACAGATGGGGACGTTTGAAAGACAACAACCATCTGCACGAACAGTTCGACGACGTTTGCAGCACCATGGACTATCAGCTCGGAGACCATGGCTGCAGTTACCGTTGGTGCTGCATCACAGACAGGAGCGCCTGGGATGGTGAACTCAACGACGAACCTGGATGCACGAATGGCACAACATCATTTTTTCGGATGAATCCTGGTTATGTTTACAGCATCATGATGGTCGCACCCGTGGTAGGCGACATCGCGGTGAACGAACATTGGAAGCATGTATTCAGCATCGCCATACTGGCGTATCACCCGGGGTGATGGTATGGGGTGCCATTGGTTACACATCTCGGTCACCTCTTGTTCGCATTGACGGCACTTTGAACCGTGGACATTACATTTCAGATGTTGTTTACATAGTTCCGCGTAGTCAGCGCGTACACAACTTTCCCAATAGAGCGCGCCCCGCTAAGCACAACAGCGCAGGCGCAGCGCTCGTCCGTCTCCGCACTAAGAGATGGCGCTGTCTTAGAGACGGACCAAATTCTGCTTCCGCCGATCCGCGTATTAATATGTCACGCAGCCAATGAGATTGCTGCTAATGGAGAACCTTTTCTCCTCGCGGATCACACTCGCACAGTGATACCTGAACGCGCGAGGTATTATAACGAGTGTACAGACCTCTGATTAGTCAGTCTGCATTAGTCTGCATTTGTCTGTACCAGTCTATAGTCAAGTTTCAGTCTGCGCCTAATAAGATTATCATATTCCTGTACATAGCCATGAAGATAAATGTATAGGCACTTTGTCAAGTATAAGAGATATGTGAGAATAAGAATAACGTTCCAAGACCAAAGGAACTTCAGATTGTCAATTGTAAATAGCATCCAGAATGAAGTTAAGTAAGGTTTATGATTGTTATTATTTTAATAAATGTGTGTGAAAATTAATCAAGTTCTGTTTAAAGTTGGTCACCGTCAATCTGCTACTTTAAGCGTGGAAGTGGCATTTCTATTGTCTGACCTAACAGCAGAAGATAAACACGCCACGATAAGACCACGAGACATAATGCTGACACTCGCCTACTTCGTTAGAGCGACAAGTCAAATAATCTGATGGCGTGTGTACCGAAGGTCTTACAGTACGCACACCACAGATGTGTTACGACCCGTGGCTCTACCCTTCATTAGATCCCTGCGAAACCCTACATTCCAGCAGGATAATGCACGACCGCATGTTGCAGGTCCTGTACGGGCATTTCTGGATACAGAAAATGTTCGACTGCTGCCCTGGCCAGCATATTCTCCAGATCTCTCTCCAATTGAAAACGTCTGGTCAATGGTGGGCGAGCAACTGGCTCGTCACAATACGCCAGTCACTACTCTTGATGAACTGTGGTATCGTGTTGAAGCTGCATGGACAGCTGTACCTGTACACGCCATCCAAGCTCTGTTTGACTCAATGTCCAGACGTATCAAGGCCGCTATTGCGGCCAGAGGTGGTTCTTCTGGGTACTGATTTCTCAGGATCTATGCACCCAAATTGCATGAAAATGTAATCACATGCCAGTTCTAGTATAATATATTTGTCCAATGAATACCCGCTTATCATCTGCATTTCTTCTTGGTGTAGCAATTTTAATGGCCAGTAGTGTAATAACGTCATTTACCTGTACAGGTAACAGTAGCACTGCGATACAGTTTGCTGACAGTGCTGTAGTATACGGGAAAGCATACAGTGATCTGGAGGACAGAGTGAGCAATAACATGCGGCTGTTTGCTGATGATACTGTGGTGCACTGGAAGGCGTCGTCGTTCAGCGGCTGTAGAAGGATACAAGATAACTTAGACAAAATTCCCATTTTGTGTGTTGAATGGCAGCTAGCTCTAAACGTAGAAAAATGCAAGATAATTCAGATGAGCAGGGAAAAAACTCATAATGTTCGAATAGAGCATTAGCAGAGTGCTGCTTGACACAGTTGCCACAGTAAAATATTTGGCGTAATGTTGCAAAGAGATATGGAATGGAACGAGCGTCTAAGGACTGTAGCAGAGAAGGCGATGAATGGCGGACTTGGGTTAATTGGGAGAATTTTGGGAGAGTGTGGTTCATCTGTAAAGGAGACTCCATAGAGAACACCAGTGTGACCCATTCTTATGCACTGTTGGAGTGTTTGGAATCCACGCCAGGCCAGATTAAAGAAAGATATCGAACCAATTCAGACGTGGGCTGCTACATTTGCTGCCGGCCGCTGTGGCCGAGCGGCTCTAGGCGCTCCAGTCTGCAACGGCGCGACCGCTACAGTCACCGGTTCGAATCATGCCTCGGGCATTGATGTGTGTGATATCCTTAGGTTAGTTAGCTTTAAGTAATTCTAAGTTCTGGGGGACTGATGACATCAGATGTCAAGTCCCACAGTGCTCAGAGCCATTTGAACCATTTGCTACATTTGTTACCGCTAGGTTCTCACAACAAGCAATTATACGGAGATGTTACAGGAACTCAGATGGGAATCCCTGGAAGGAATGCGACATTCTTTTCAAGAAACACTATTGAGAAAATTTAGAGAACTGACATTTGAAGCTAACTGCAAAACGATTGTATTGCCGTCAAAGTGGATTTCGCGTAAGGACCAGGAAGATAAGATAAGAGAAATTAGAGCTAGTACGGAGGCAGACAGACCCTCATTGTCCGCAGCTCGTGGTCGTGCGGTAGCGTTCTCGCTTCCCACGCCCGGGTTCCCGGGTTCGATTCCCGGCGGGGTCAGGGATTTTCTCTGCCTCGTGATGACTGGGTGTTGTGTGATGTCCTTAGGTAAGTTAGGTTTAAGTAGTTCTAAGTTCTAGGGGACTGATGACCATAGATGTTAAGTCCCATAGTGCTCAGAGCCTTTTGAACCATTTTTGAGACCCTCATTTTTCCCTCGCTCTGTTTGCGAGTAGAACAGGAAAGGAAATGACTAGTAATGGTACAGGGTATCCTCCGCTACGCACCGTACGATGACTGAGTAGAATGAAGGTGAATGTAGAAAATAATGTCGTTGGGGAATCATAGAGAAATCCAAGGAGTCTTGGAAAAATTTTCAGTCACTATAATGAATAACAGCTCTCATTAAATGCGATTAAATGCAGAATACGTGGGATACTCATAAAGTTTTTTTTATGACCTCGAAAAAATAAAATGGAGATGGATGGCGTCATTTGGTTTTGGGTTTGTCACCCCTAGCGGAGTTGTACGCACCGTGGTGCGGAAACTTCAGTGTGTATCAGAGTTGCAGACATGTAACTGCAAAGAAACAAAAAAAAAAAAAAAAAAAATGTTGCGCTACTGTAGTTTTTCGAGGAGATAATGAAGACTCTGTTACAATCTGTCGTAATTATTGCAACATAGGCAAAAGCGAACAACATCCTCTCACCAGATTACTCGTTATAATCTATTTATTTAAGGGTAACAGTAAAAAGCAGTATTAGGACAACGAAAGTCGAACAGAAGACGCACATTAGTTCGGAGGGTACTATAAAAAAGCTTGGCGTCTGTAGAGGAAACTGTGTACAAGACGCTAGTGCGAGCGGTTCTGGAACGTGGTACCATTGTTAGTCGTCCTCGCCGAGTAGAATGACAGTATACATCGAACAATTTCAGATTTGATTCGCTAGGATCGTAAAAAGTCGATAAATTCCTTAATAAATCGTAAAGAAATGTTCGATGAAATGAGATAGCAGTGCTTTTAAGACAAACTCTTTGTGTAAGTTTAGCTACCTGTAAACGAAGTTCTGCTATCCCCGACGTATATCTCGCCTTCGGCTCTTGAGAAGAAGATAAGGAAGATTGGGATGCATACAGAGGCCTATAGATAGTCGTCTTTTCCTCGCTCAGTACGTGAATAGGACAGGAAATTGGAAATGCTGAAAGGGGTACCCTCCGCCATGCACTGGTCCATAGGTTGCGGAGAATATTCGTAATTGTATATCCAGATATTGCGAAGCCCACAGGACTAGACGCTATGTTAGGTGGTGGCGTTATGTCTTTGATGGCGGAATCTCTACGGGCCTTGATCCCTTGGGCATGGCCAAGCAGTGGATTTCCGGGAGACTGCAAACTCGGCACCCGAAGGTGCTAGTAAAACGTCATCAACAAACATTCATTGTTCCAAAATACACGTATGTCTTCATTCATGGTTGCCAGCAGCAACTGCGGCAAGAAGCGTTGCAAGTGGGTTACTTGCAATGCACTTATGCGTATGCGAGCCGCGCCTTCTCGCTCACTGCAACATTGGACGCAAGTACTCAGCGTCCAGTAAAGTTATTAGGCGCCGGCTGTAACTCAGCCGGCGTTGCCCGCGCTGCCTCAGGCGCGTTCAGCCTGGGGAAGTGGGAAGCCAGGGCTCTATCGCTGAAATCGTAGATGGCGCCCCTGGAAACACCTAGGAGCTTGACATGGTTCACAAACCGAACTGCTTTCGTTATACTCGCAACGTTACGTAACAGACACTAGGAAGGACGCAGCATCGCCTAGTAGGAGTTTGACTATGTGGTAAACACACTGTAACAAATTCGTTAAGCAAATGTAGCGGAACTGAAGACCGCTGATAACTTGAGCAGAACCGTTTCGTTCATTACGAATGAAGTCGTAGAGCACAGCCTCTCCTCTGTCGCGTAAATACTACAGCCCTACTAACTCGACTACTATCAGTAGGATCGATGGCGTTCAAGTCGTTCGCACCTGATTATCTGGTTATGGTACGGTAACATCTTGTGTATGAGATTGTTCTAGTGTTGGTCTTACACTTGCCGCATTGCGACAAGATCAGCGATCCGTGGCCGCTGATAATGACGTCCAGCATCCAGTACTGAAGTCAGCACAGCAGCCAGCCCTGATGAGTAGTCCAGAGGTCTACCAATACGACTCCAGTCGAGGACAGAAACTGCTCTAAAACTGTCGCATGAGCCTGACGGCCTACCATATCGGCGAGCCAGCTTCACCATCCGACACCGCGAGGGGACAACACGGGCGGTGATCTGTGAGCGACTGAGTGCTCCCGGAAACGGCAAGTGAATCAAACACACACTTCGAGGTGACCGCCACCTCCAAGCAGGGCTACGGATGGGGCGTTCCTGCTTGCCAGTGGACGGCAAACCGCAGCACCAGTGTGTCACCTACTTCCGCTTCGGGCTGATGCAGCGTCCATTGCAGCGGTGAATATGCTTTTGGAGTCAGCGGAGTCCTCTCCGGATTACGTAGGCATCAGCCATTGCAGAAGACATGGCAACGACTTGTATTCTGACTAATAAATTGAATAATCCTGAATACTACTTTATTACGTCTAACGCTGCCACATAGGTCCACGGTCTTCATCCTGACAAAACAGTGGGGTTTCCACACCAACAGTAAGCGGCCCCTACAACAAATTACGGCTAAGTTCTAAATACTGAAATTTCCCCGAATCTGCTTACTGGGTTTTGAAGAGAGAATTCATCACTTTTACAAGTGTGTGTGTGTGTGTGGGGGGGGGGGGGGGGGGTTGGGTTGGGTTGGGTTGGTCGGGGAAAGAGACCAAACTGCGAGGTCGTCGGTCTCATCGGATTAGGGAAGGATATAGGCCGTGCCCTTTCAAAGGAACCATCCCGGTATTTGTCTGAAGCGATTTAGGGAAATCACGGAAAACCTAAATCAGGATGACCGGAAGCGGGATTGAACCGTCTCTCGCGTCCGTCGGCCGTCGTAATTTAATATATTGTTATTGTTATTATTATTTTTTGATTGTTGCCGACTTACGTGGTGGGCCTTAATAAAAATGATATTTCATTTAATTTTGATTTTACGATTAAATGCTTTCCTGAAGTTCTCCTTTTTAACAATATTAATCTTAAATTATTTGTTACGTTAATGAATGTTAGACTCGCTGAATCTTAAAACATGAGCATATAAGTTGTACAATGTAATAAACTTTTCATATTAATTTCCTCGGCTAGCCAGTTCACCTTAAAGCAAGAAATCTTTCGTTATTAATTAAAATTGCGGCCCACACACGCGCGAGAGTATTTTTCTTACCTCCGTTAACCATTGTATTGTAGTCAGACTCCTGGCTCTGGGTCTCGGCTATGGTACTGAAAATAAGAATCTTAAAGCTAAGTATTTTCTGCAACGTCGGGTGGCTGTGGAGAAAAATTAATATTATGCTAATAGCGGGCGAGTTTTTCGCTTCCGCTAATTTTTCATAAGTTAATATCGCCACGTAATGGCGTCGTTGGCTGCATCGGCCGCTGCGATTGTTGAACTGTAAATTACTTGAATGCAGGTTAATTCAAGGAAGGCGGACATGAAATCGGGATCACCTCTTACAAATTAAAAGTGCACAATAATATTAAATCGGTATATTATATGCTTAACTCATACAAATATGCTTACATTTGCCAGCACTCGCAAGATGTCCGTCTGTACATCACTCAAGACAAGAGAGGAAGTGAAGTCGACTAAAAAAATTAACAAAAGAGCGTATCTTGTCTCTTTAGATCATTTTGTCATAAATTATTTCTTTGCATTTCATTTCTTTGCATTTCTCGACAGAGAAATTATTGTTTTACGGCTACATGATAAAAATATATTATTCAATTTTTAAATGTCTCTTCTTTATAAATACTGTTTTTTAAGTCTTTTCGTAATATAGCACTGGGGACGCTATACGTCGTCCTCCCAAATACGAGTCCAGTGTCTAACCACTGCGCCACCTCGCTCGGTTTTTACAAGTACAATACCAGCAGCCTAAATTATTATAATTCTATTCGCAGAGCAAAGTTGATGTCGATGGCTCCGTAATTCACACAACTATGAGAAACGACTGCACGTTCTTTAGTGAAGACTTTATAACAATTAATGTGGGAGGGAACGGAATTACTATATCCTAAACGGTTTCGGAAATATATAAGGTGAACAACTTAACCGACTCACTCTTTAGGTGGTTGCAGATGCAGATTAAAATTTTTCCTTTAAGGTAATTTTGTTACAAATTCTGCACTCAGGGAAACAAATCAAGTGTCGTGTGGTATTGTTGGCTGCGAGACACCGAAGGCTGGTTCAGTTGCCCAATCGGAAAGGTTTTCTTCATCCGTGCACAGCGTCCCTTTTCCACGGGTACATGACAGTTTTGCATTACGTATGCTGGGCGTAGATAACTGCAGTGTGTATGTATACTGAGGTGTGTTAGTGCTTGACGAGCAGAGAAGGGAGAGAGTAAAAGCCGGTGACAGCACACAATCTACGTATTTCGAATATACCAAGATGGCCCAAGTATATCGTCCCTATCCGATGGACTATCACCATGAGCAGTGTCACATGCCCTCACTCCATGAAACACTGTGGCGGATTAACTGACGTGTACTGGTGCACTAGCCAGCCTGAGTGTGATTTCTGGGCAGTTTCCCACACCCGTTTAAACAACCATCTGATTGATATCGTGTTTGTTCACCTTCGGAAGGCAGTAACATAGCGATTTTGTGTGACTAGCATTCGACGAGTCATTGATAGGCTTCCGGAAATATGTTTCATTAAACTGCTACACACACGTTAGCGAGTCACGTAAATTACGGGCCAGTGATTTGCAGGCGTGGAGTTTGCGCCAGACAGTCTCACAAGGGAACCTCCCCATCGCACCTCCCTCAGATTTAGTTATAAGTTGCCACAGTGGATAGACCTTGAAAAACTGAACACAGATCAATCGAGAAAACAGGAAGAAGTTGTGTGGAACTATGAAAAAATAAGCAAAATATACAAACTGAGTAGTCCATGTGCAAGATAGGCAACATCAAGGACCGACAGAACAGAGGAGCGCTGTGGTCCCGTGGTTAGCGTGAGCAGCTGCGTAACAAGAGGTTCTTGGTTCAAGTCTTCCTTCGAGGAAAAAGTTTAATTTTTTATTTTCAGTCAATTATCAAAGTTCAGGCACTAACACATAATCAACTTCGCTCTCCAAAATTCCAGGACATGTTCAGATTTTCTTGGACATATACAGGATTTGACGGTCTACACACGGAAAAATTTGAAAACGTAAAAAACATATGTTTTGACAGAGCACAGCGAAAAGTGTGCGAGTGTGAGACTTTTGGATTCATTTGTTGCAGTTTATGTGACAAACTCTTATGTTTTCATCACTTTTTTGGGATTAATTATCACATCCACAAGAAAACCTAAATCGGGCAACGTAGAAGAATCTTTTTACCCATTCGCCAAGTGTACAAGTTAGGTGGGTCGACAACATATTCCTGTCATGTAACGCACATGCCGTCACCAGTGTAGTGTAGAGTATATCAGACGTGTTTTCCTGTGGAGGAATCGGTTGACCTATGACCTTGCGATCAAAAATTTTCGGTTCCCATTGGAGAGGCACGTCCTTTCGTCTACTAATCGCACGGTTTTGCGGTGCGACCGCAAAACACAGACACTAAGCTTATTAGAGTGAACAGAGACGTCAATGAACGAATGGATAGATCATAACTTTGCTAAAATAAAGAAAAAATTTTCTCTTGAGGGGAGACTTGAACCAAGGACCTTTCGCTCTGCAGCTGCTCACGCTAACCACGGGACCACAGCGCTCCTTGTCTTGGGAGGTCCATGATGTTGCCTATCTTCGCATGGACTACTCAGTTTGTATATTTTGCTTATTTTTTTATAGTTCGACAGAACTTCTTCCTGTTTTCTCTACTGATGTGTGTTCAGTTTTTCAAGGCCTATCCACTGTGCCAACTTATAACTAAATCTGAGGGGGGTGCGATGGGGAGGTTCCCTTGTCAGATGTGTCCTATCGGGTTCATATCAGGCAAAACTGGTAGCCCTACTGTAGCTGTGTGACATGGACAGTTATCCTGCTGGTGTGGGCCATCGGTATCGGGGAAATAATCGCACATCAATGGATGTAGGTGGTCCGTAATAATGTCCATGTAGACCACAGCTATCATCGTGCTACCACAGGGCCCATGGAACCCCAAGTGAATATGAAGCATAGCTTAACAATACCCTCACTGTCCTCTGTCCGTAACGCAGTCTGTGTTTAGAGTAGCTGGTCGTCTGGATGAGAGTGTATCTGGACACGATTGTACACTTTACGTAACAGAAAAAGTAATTCATCAGAGAACATGACACGTTTATATTGATCCACGGTATCAGTGCCCACTGCAATCGTCACTGACGGCATCCCTGAGTCAACGTGAAGACACTTAGTGTTCGTCTGCTGTGGAGCCTCTTGTTCTATAAGTTGCTCTGAAACACTTGTCCCAGCATCAGCATTGTACTCTATCGTCAGAGCTTCCAGAGCCCAGCGTGTGTGTTACTTTCAAAAATGGTTGAAATGGCTCTAAGCGCTATAGGACTTAACATCTGAGGTCATCAGTCCCCTAGACTTAGAACTACTTAAACCTAACTAACCTAAGGGCATCACACACATCCATGCCCGAGGCAGGATTCGAACCTGCGACCGTAGCAGTAGCGCGGTTCCGGACTGAAGCGCCTAGAACCGCTCGGCCACAGCGGCCGGCTGTGTTGCTTTCCAGTGCGGTGCGGGCAAGCCTCCGATTAAAATGTACTGTGATGAAGCCTGGACATTCACGCTTTGTCGCTAAAAGTTGGTTTCATTGTGCTTCAACCACTTTCCATAGACGTTCATGGCAGTAGCACATGAAAACTGACCACATTCGTCGTTGCTGAGATGTTTGTTCCCCGGGCACCACGTCATAACAACTTCTTTTTGTCAAAGTCGCTCATATCACTGCACTTTCCCATTTCCTGTCTGTATCTCCACTAAAAATGAACCCCCACTTTCCTTTGCCCCGTACCTTCCTTGCTGCATCACGTACCCGCAACGCCGGTAAATGGCACTCAATATCGCGGTGGTACTGGCCATAACGTTTTGGCTCATCATTGACCACTTGGATGAATGACTGACTGAATAAATGAAAAAGTGAATAAATGACTGATTCAGCGATGAATGAGTAATGAATGAATGGACAGATGGATGGCTGAATTAATTAGTTTCAGAGTTAATTAATTAACTAATGAATCAGTGAACAAAGTGAATGAATGTATCAATTAGTGACTATGTGAAAGACTAAATGAGAGAGTTAGTGAGTAAATGAGTGACTGGATGGACAGAGCTATTATTAGGAGTCAGCGGGTATCAGTACACTTGTAAGACCCAGAACTGTGCTTCAATAGCTATGAATATACCAAGAAGACATTACGAGAAGCCGGCTCACATAGTGAGTGGGAGTGGTGAGCTCCTTGAGAGCTCGGGGTGGCTAGCGTACCAGGCGAGGATTGCAGGAATACAGGTAGGCCGGTGGCGGAATGCCGGGCGTCGGGTGCAGGGCTTGGCCCGAGGCCAGGGCGTGCACGCTTTGTGTGGGGACGACTCAGTGACAGCTTAGGTGGATGAAATGGAAGATGAATATTATTATTTTCAAAGAAAATACATTCCAGAACCTACAAACATCGTACAGAAAAACCAAGTATACCAGAAAAATCGCAGCAATGGGACGAGCTGATCGCAACTTTTGGCATGATTCTAGGATAAATGTTAAGAAAGTTAAAAATTATTTTTAATTACGATAGATGATTAAATTAACAACTGAACCAGTGGAGCGATCTGATCATTTGAAGTATAAAACGGAAGCTGACGACGCCAGTAAACACCACGATAAGGCACTTTTCAAATCATGCACGTGAATAAAAAATACAGACGAGTTTATTAATAGCATATATTCAAATGTGCCACTATTATACGTCCAAGATCTACATCTACACTTCTGGCCACCGTAAATGCAACACCAAGAAAGACAAGAGGTAGCACAACAAGATTTATTTTGTAGATAACATGTTGACCAAGTATCAAATGATTACGTTTACAGACGTCTGTGACATGTGGTTCCTGCCAGAATCAGTAGCCAGAGTAGCCGCCATTGTTGGAGATCACCGCTGCCACACGTCTCGGCATTGAGTCAAAGAGACGTTGGATGTGTTCCTGGGGTACAGCAGCCCAAGCAGCTTCCACACGTTGCCAAAGATCATCTGGTGTGGCAGCTGGGGATGTAATCTGGGTCACTCGTTGAGCAACCATGAACCACATGTTTTCTATCGGCGAAAGATCCGGAGAGCGAGCCGGCCAGGGAAGCAATTCAATCTGGTTATTGACGAAGAACCTTTGGACAATGCGTGCCACGTGTGGTCGCGCATTATCCTGTTGAAATATGGCTGTGGCCGAGCCCTGAAGGTAAGGAAGGACAACTGGCTCCAGCACCTCGGATATGTAGCGCCGGCTATTTAAAGTACCGGCAAAGCGTACTAGAGGCGTGCGAGAGTAATATCCAATACCGCCCCATACCATAATACCCGGTGCAAGACCAGTGTGGCGGTGCATAATGCAGCTGTCTAGCATCCTCTCTCCACGGTGTCTCCACACTCGAATCCGACCATCGTGGTGCTGCAGACAGAAGCGTGCCTCGTCAGTAAAGACAACGTCATTCCATTCTGCCGTCCACATCCGTCTGTCATCACACCATTGGCGACGGAGACGTCTGTGGTTCTGCGTCAATGGTAGACGAAGCAATGGACGTCTTGCGGACGGACCAGTCTGCTGTAAACGGCGTCGAATGGTACGCGCAGACACTGGATGATGCGTTACAGACGCAATGTGCTGTGCTATGGTTCGGGATGTCACTGAGCGATCCGTCACTGCCGTGCGCACAATTTGCCTATCAGCACGTGCAGTGGTGCACCGATGTGAATGCGATCGACCACGTCGGTCCGTCGTACCCTCCTGCATCCAACGGTCACATATCCGCATTACAGTTGTTTGGTTTCGTCCAACACAACTAGCGATTTCTCTGTATGATAATCCACAATCTCGGTAAGCCACTATCCTTCCTCTGTCGAACTCGGATACTTGATCAAAAGATGTTCGCTGTTGTCTACGAGGCATAACTGATCGTCTTGTGAAACAACCACTAGGTAAACACACGTGCCGAACGTACACTCGTCGAAATCGCCAATCCTTAAATGGCGCTATGAGGTGGCGCCACAGGCGCGCGTGATGCGCGTCTGCGCTGAAATTCTAATCAGTTGCATATCTCATCGCTGCAAACCCATGGTGTAAATTTCACTTGATTCGGATGCTTCCTTCAGGGTGTTGCATTTACGGTGGCCAGCAGTGTACATGTAGACTCCGCAAGTCACCGCACAGTGCATGGCAGATGACACCTTGTATCACTACTAGTCATTTCTTTCCTGTTCCATTCGCAAACAGAGGGTGGGAGAAACGACTGTTTGCAGGCCTCTGCAAGTGCCCTAATTTCTGTTCTCTTGACTTCACAACACTTACGCAAAATGTATATTGGTGGCAGTCGAACTGTTCTGCAGTCAGCTGCAAGCACTGGTTTTCTAAATTTTCTCAATAGTGTCTCGCGAAAAGAATGTTGTCTTCCCTCTAGGGCTTCCCATTTGAGATCAGGGAGCATTTTCGTAATACTCGCATGTTGATTGAACCTACTGGTAACAAATCTAGCAGCACACGTCTGAATTGCTTCGATGTGTTCCTTTAATCTAACCTGGTGGGGGTTCCTGACACTCCTGCAGTATCCAGTAATGGGTCGTACCAGTGTTCTATACACAGTCTTCTTTAGAGATGATCTATACTTTACTAGAATTATCCCAATACACCGACGTCGATCACTTCCCTTCCCTACTACAGCACTTACATGCTCGTTCCATTTCGTAGCGCTTTGCAACACTAATCCTAGATATTTAAACTATCAGACTGTGCCACGCGGCACACCACTAACATTGTACTCAAACATACATAATTTTTTTTCCTCTTCATCTTCACTAACTTGTATTTTCGTACATTTTACTACATTTTGAGGTAACTGCAGTTCATCACAACAAATTGAAATTCTGTCTAACTCTTCCTGCGTACTCCTACAGCCACTCAAGGACAACACTTTCCTGATCAGTCGCAGCTCACCGTATCCGTCAGATCCTTTACGTATACGGAGGAAAAGAACACTTCCTTGAAGCATTCCTAATGAAACCCTGATGAAAACTCGCCAACGAGTACAATGTACTTGGTTTTATTATCTACTAGCTTAGCGCCCGATTCTTTTCTCACTTAGACTGTATGGTCTGCGCAGATTTTTTTCTTTTATCAAATTTTTATGTTGTTCACAAATGCAACATTTTCTAAATTTTTCACGCTAATTAAGGCCTTAGAAGCCAGATCTTTTCCGAATGTACTTATGACCAAAAAGCGATTGTAGTAGCTGGTGTCAGAAGGTTTTGTGGACTCTGTCTCTTGAGCTCTTATGGTCATATTCCATTGAACCTTCCATCCCCTGACACTTATTTCTTTAGGAAACAAAAACCAATTTTCATAGATTTAGATTTAAAAAATGTTTTCAGGCAAAGAAATATTTTCTCAAAAATCTTCATCCCCTATTTCCCTATTAGGGCTTGACTTTCCAAAAACAATGAAAATCGTTTCTTTAATTACCAATCCAGAAGTCAAATACAAATTTTGGTATACGTAGCTGCCCAAATTCTTTAGTAGTCCTTTAATAATGATTTACCTTCATTGAAAAATCTAACTCAATATTGCACCCCTTTAGGGGTTGAATTTTCAAATTATTTCTGACAGAGAAGCCAATTTTCGTAGTTCTAGTTTCAGGATTGCCTTAGTAGCGTCATACTTTCAAAAAAAGAAAAAAACTTTGTGCCCCCTATTTCACCCCCAGAGGAACGGAATTTTGAAAAATACTTTCTTATATGACGCATAAAGTATAAGAACGACACCCTCTCCAAATTTCAATATTCTATCCTTTAGTGGTTTGGACTGGGCGAAGATGAGACGGTCAGGTAGTGAGAAATTTGCAAGTCTTGTATGGCGCGAAGTGGCGGTGCTAAAGGGTGTAATGGAGAGTGCTCTTGAAATGCTGTTTTCAGCATGGCAAGACATTGACTGGGTGAGTGAGCACCTGTCTCACACAGAAGAAAGCGATAAGATGAACTGGTGCTG
This sequence comes from Schistocerca nitens, assembly GCF_023898315.1. Lineage (NCBI taxonomy): Eukaryota > Metazoa > Arthropoda > Insecta > Orthoptera > Acrididae > Schistocerca > Schistocerca nitens. The sequence continues at coordinate 654,083,313 of NC_064618.1, forward strand.
GGTGACAAAAATTATTAAAAGTTGCTGGTTGCCAATAATGGTCCTCACAAAATGATTTTCATCGTACTACCTGCAACTCGCCAAGAGGCAAGATCAAGCCAATTATATTTTTACTTATGTACACCGCTTCTCAGCGTAGTATTTTCAGTACTTTGAACAACATAGTATTTTTTTAGTTAAACTATGAACATTGTAAATGCTACTCATTATCCAAATTAATTAATCATCATCAGTGCCCCATCCTTTCATAATTATTACCGAGATTATCATAAATGAGAGCTATAAAGCTATTTCCGTGGACAGAAAATTAATTACATTTCCAGACAATTTAAGTAGTACATGCAGATGCAGTAGTAATTAAAGTTCTTTGTACATTCTAGTGCTTATACTGCATCCAGTCAGAAACTATTTCAAAGAATTGCATATTAAACTGGTTTGATTAAAGTGGCTTTTATAATCTTTGTTGAGAGTTTGTAAAATATTTCATGTGTTTTGGGATTTCGTAACATTGGCATTGCAAAGGTGTTTGTTATTATCTAATGAAGTCATTACAAACGTTTCTGAAATAACATTCATTACCAAATTGTGATTAGCCGTTGATATTTGCTTCACAAAACCCGACGACAGATGGCATTCAGCGACTGACGTGATTTAGTTCATCTCTCATGACGTGTTGTTAGTCAGTTGCTACTTGACACACTTACAATGCATTTCTAATTAATTTAAAATCGTTTTTCGTACGTGGCTTTTACAATCAAACTCGCGCCTGCACATTTTTGTCCCGCATCTACCTTCGTATATACTTGCAATTGACATCACGTAATAATTACAGCTTAAAACAATAAACTGGTAGCCAAGATAGCAGGAATTCTTTTTATTCCATGATTACCGGTTTCGGCGAAGCTAAACCGCCGGCCGCGGTGGTCTAGCGGTTCTGGCGCTGCAGTCCGGAACCGCGGGACTGCTACGGTCGCAGGTTCGAATCCTGCCTCGGGCATGGGTGTGTGTGATGTCCTTAGGTTAGTTAGGTTTAAGTAGTTCTAAGTTCTAGGGGACTTATGACCTAAGATGTTGAGTCCCATAGTGCTCAGAGCCTTTTGAAGCTAAACCCACCATCATCCGATATAAGGACAGAAACACTATAACCGTAGTCTTGGATTCCACTTATACAGGGTGTTACAAAAAGGTACGGCCAAACTTTCAGGAAACATTCCTCACACACAAATAAAGAAAAGATGTTATGTGGACATGTGTCCGGAAACGCTTAATTTCCATGTTAGAGCTCATTTTAGTTTCGTCAGTATGTACTGTACTTCCTCGATTCACCGCCACTTGGCCCAATTGAAGGAAGGTGCTTGTGTTGACATGCGACTCATTGCTCTACAGAAATAGCATCAAGCACATCAGTACGTAGCATCAACAGGTTAGTGTTCATCACGAACGTGGTTTGATAGTCAGTGCAATGTTCACAAATGTGGAGTTGGCAGATGCCCATTTAATGTATGGATTAGCACGGGGCAATAACCGTGGCGCAGTACGTTTGTATCGAGACAGATTTCCAGAACGAAGGTGTCCCGACAGAAAGACTTTCGAAGCAACTGATCGGCGTCTTAGGGAGCACGGAACATTCCAGCCTATGACTCGTGACTGGGGAAGACCTAGAACGACGAGGACACCTGCAATGGACGAGGCAATTCTTCGTGCAGTTGACGATAACCCTAATGTCAGCGTCAGAGAAGTTGTTGCTGTACAAGGTAACATTGACCACGTCACTGTATGGAGAGTGCTACGGGAGAACCAGTTGTTTCCGTACCATGTAGAGCGTGTGCAGGCACTATCAGCAGCTGATTGACCTCCACGGGTACACTTCTGCGAATGGTTCATCCAACAATGTGTCAATCCTCATTTCAGTGCAAATGTTCTCTTTACGGATGAGGCTTCATTCCAACGTGATCAAATTGTAAATTTTCACAATCAACATGTGTGGGCTGACGAGAATCCGCCCGCAATTGTGCAATCACGTCATCAACACAGATTTTCTGTGAACGTTTGGGCAGGCATTGTTGATGATGTCTTGATTGGGCCCCATGTTCTTCCACCTACGCTCAATGGAGCACGTTATCATGATTTCATACGGGATATTCTACCTGTGCTGCTAGAACATGTGCGTTTACAAGTACGACACAACATGTGGTTCATGCACGATGGAGCTCCTGCACATTTCAGTCGAGGTGTTCGTACGCTTCTCAACAACAGATTCGGTGACCGATGGATTGATTGGTAGAGGCGGACCAATTCCATGGCCCCCACGCTCTCCTGACCTCAACCCTCTTGACTTTCATTTATGGGGGCATTTGAAAGCTCTTGTCTACGCAACCCCGGTACCAAATGTAGAGACTCTTCGTGCTCCTATTGTGGACGGCTGTGATCAATACGCCATTCCCCAGGGCTGCATCAGCGCATCAGGGATTCCACGCGACGGAGGTTGGATGCATGTATCCTCGCTAACGGAGGACATTTTGAACATTTCCTGTAACAAAGTGTTTGAAGTCACGCTGGTACGTTCTGTTGCTGTGTGTTTCCATTCCATGATTAATGTGATTTGAAGTGAAGTAATAAAATGAGCTCTAACATGGAAAGTAAGCGTTTCCGGACACATGTCCACATAACATATTTTCTTTCTTTGTGTGTGAGGAATGTTTCGTGAAAGTTTGGCCGTACCTTTTTGTAACACCCTGTATAACATGTATACATATAAATTTAGTTACATACCTTAGGACACATACAGGTTACAGCATCAAGGCAAATAATGGTGATATTAATAGTTGCCTATAACACACAGGATTTACAAAATAGTCGTAAGTAGCACATAGGCGTCCAAGAGAGATGACATTATAAATGTTAAGTGTCTCCATGACATACAAGCGCAAGCTAGGTACTACCGCAACTCCGGCTCTGTTCTTACACTACAGGCCGTGTCGCGAGATGGCGCTAGCAGAAGAGGCGCCAATGAATGTCACAGCTTGCGTCATAACAGGCTCTGCGTGTGTGGTGAAACTACGTCACTAGGGCTTGTACATAATTCTAGAGATTACTGTATCACGTAAACATGTACAAAACTCATGAAAGCTGCAGACCTACACAATTGCACATCTGCCTGGTCACATATACGACATATCGAAAAGCAAATGCAAATTTTATGAGAACTGCGGAATTACAAAAATTTATATCTGTCTGGTCCTATACGTAATGAGATACGATCATACATAGATATTTTATGGAATCTGCAGGGTTATACATAGCACATCAATCTTGTGATATGTAAAATCTACCGAGAGTATACAAATTTAAAGAACATTACAGGGTTACACAGTGCATACCCATCTGGCCATGTATAAAAAATACCAATAAAACAAACCTTGTGTATGAGTGCAGATTTTTCAGGTCATATCAAATGCACATCTGCCTGGTTACATATAAAACATACCGAAAAGAAATGCAAATTTTCTGGGACTGCCGAGTTACACTTGTGTATATCGGCAGTGCAGTTTTATACATGTTTACGTGATACAGTAATCTAGAATTATTTACAAGCCCTAGTGACGTAGTTTCACCACACACGCAGAGCCTGTTATGACGCGAGCTGTGACATTAATTGGCGCCTCTTCTGCTAGCGCCAACTCGCGACGCGGCCTGTAGTGTAAGAACAGAGCCGGAGTTGTGGTAGTACCTAGCTCGCGCTTCTATGTGATGGAGACACTTAACATTTGTAATGTCATCTCTCTTGGACGCCTATGTGCTACTTACGACTATTCCGTAAGGCCTGCGTGTTATAGGCAACTATTAATATAACCATTGTTTGTCTTGATGTTGTAACCTGTATGTGTCCTAAGGCAGGGCTTAACAACTGGCCGGTTTTGAGCGCGAGTACTCGCGTCTGCTCAGGCACGTGCTCGCGAGCAGGTGCAAGGTCGCGGAGTAGGGAGGGAGGGGAGGGAGGGGAAATGCGCGCGCACGTTTGAATGTGATCTCGCGTTCGTAGCAGATTTAACTAGCCATCTGAATGCTTTGAACATTTTACTACAAGGTAAAGATCTGCTAATTACTCATTTCATAGTTCGAATACGAGCTTTTAAAATGAAATTGACACTTTGGGTGAGTCAGCTGGAAACAGGAAACCTAGCTCATTTTCCTAAATTATCATCCATGCAAGATGTCACAAAGACTGTGAACGTTATTCACATAGTTTAGTTGATCAGCGCTTTCAAGATCTGACAGCACTAGACAGTGATTTTGATCTGTTCTCTCCATATTCAGCGAATATTTAAGAGATTCGTCCTGAGCTGCAGCAAGAAATTATTGACCTGCAGTGTGACAGAGAATATAGAGACAACTTTCAGAACAAGAAAAACATTTTGGAATTCTACGGACACTTCCCTCAGGATAGATTTCCTCGTTTGCACAAACTGGCGGCGACAATAATATCAATGTTCGGTTCCACGTATGTTTGTGAACAACTGTTCTCTGCAATGAAATGTAACAAGACGCGCCTGAGAAACGCATTGTCTGATCGAAATTTAAACTGCACACTGCGCCTAAAATGCACAAGAACAATTACTCCGAACATAGACGCAATTGTAAAGGGCAAAAAGTACAAGATAACCGAGAATCCCACACTTCAGTGACACCTTTTATTGTGTAACAGTTCACAAATTAATGCGAAGCTAATAAAATTATGTGGCATGTGTACATTCTCCTTTATTTGTTTCATTTGTCGCAGTAATAATTCGAGAGTGATATCCCTGCAGGTGGCCGCGGATTTACATTGACTGGCGGCAGCTGTTGTGTGCCCCACGTGACTTTCCCCACTCTCCGCTCTGGTCCGGTTGTGGGGGTAGCGTGCTCGCGCTGTTCCGTGCTCGCGCCTCGCTGCTCACAGCTTGCTCCGCGAGCACGTATGTTGTGAAGCCCTGTCCTAAGGTATGTAACTACATTTATATGTATACATGTTATATAAGTGGAATCCAAGCACACTTTTATAGTGTTTTCTGTCCTCCTTAGATCCGATGATGGCGGCTCTAGTTTCGCCGAAACCGGTAATCATGGAGTAAAAAGAATTCCTGCGATCTTGCCTACCAGTTTATTGTTGTACAAGCATCTAGATCGCTCCCACATGAGCACAACGTGCTCTCTACAAAATTACAATTTGGTCATTAACGAACAGTAGCTTTTGTTCTATTAGGAGGGATGATCAATATGTAATGCAACACTTTTTTCTCGGCCACTTTCGGTTGAAAAAATATGGAATTTGTTGTGGGACATCGTGGAATATCCCCGCTTTAGCTCCTAAGTTCCATAAAATTCCGATAAGTGGCGGCGCTATATGCAACTTTCATGATGGTGTACGCACTGGAGATGCGTTCCAAGCAGGTTGTTGTCATTGAGTTTCTTCTGGCGGATAACCAGAGCATCGAAGATATTCATAGCCGCTTGTAGAATGTCTACGGAGACCTGGCAGGAAGCAAAAGGACGGCGAGTCATTCGGCGATGCGGCCGTTGTCATCAGCCGGCCGCACACAGCTGTGATTCCTGCACTGTTGGAACGGGCAGACACTCTCATTCGAGGTGATCAATGGACGACAACCAAACACCTCGCTGCCCAACTGGACGTCTCTGTTAGTAGAGCTCACATGCTCGTCAACCAGTTGGGGTACTCAAAGGTGTGTGTGTGTGTGTGTGTGTGTGTGTGTGTGTGCCTGCCTGGTGGGTTACTCGCCACCTGACGCAGGCCTTCAGACATTCATCTGTTTGGCCCAACGAAGGGCGCACTCCGCAGGTACGTAGATAAATAAGGATGTTATTGATGCAGCAAGACGTTGGCTCCGACGTCAGCCCGTAGAGTGGCACCAAGCCCAGTAAGGTGGCGAAGGCCGTCGCTCGCATTGAACGGAGATTACGTTGTAAAGCAGGGTTTTGTAGCCAATAGAGTCGGGAACAACTTGTTGTATTCGTCTCCTGAATAAAACCAACCTGCTTTCAGGAAAAAAATGTATTGCATTACTTATTGAACACCCCTCGTATAAGCTGGCGATCGTAATTATTTAATCTGCAATCCATATTTCATACTACTCAAATTACTTATTAAAATTTGTAGCTAACTACGGTAAAACATTATTTCTTAAGAAATTTCTTTTCTCGGTCGTTGTCGTACATAGTAGACGGCTATAGTCGTGACTGCATTCTTCCGGTTCGCATTATTCTTAGAAATTGATGCCTTTTCCTGTTAAATAAGGACCATTAGATACACGGGTCATTAAAATCACTTATTACCAAAAAGTGTGGGCACGTTTATAAACTGCGACTTTTTCAGTCGCTTGGGACTGTCCTCTCCTGGGCGAGAGATTCTGAATAAATGCAAAGCTAAGTGAAAGGTCAGTGGCGGAGAGTAATCTCTGTAACACAGAACTGGGATTCCATTCGGACCTGGCAACTTATGTTCTCTTTTCTACCCGTTTACTAACTTCTCAACGGCAGTCCGCCCTCGGTAGCTGACAAGGGAACCTCCCCATCGCACCCCTCTCAGATTTAGTTATAAGTTGGCACAGGGATAGGCCTTGAAAAACTGAACACAAATCAATCGAGAAAACAGGAAGAAGTTGTGTGGAACTATGAAAAAAAATAAGCAAAATATACAAACTGAGTAGCCCATGTGCAAGGTAGGCAACATCATGGAGAGTGTGAGCTTACGAGCGCCGTGGTTCCGTGGTTAGCGTGAGCAACTGCAGAACGAGAGGTCCTTGGTTTAAGTCTTCTCTCGAGTGAAAAGTTTAATTTTTTGTTTTCAGACAATTATCAAAGTTCAGGCACTCACACATAATCAACTTCGCTCTCCAAAATTCCAGGCATGTTCAGATTTGCTTGGACATATGCAGGACTTGACGGTCTACAGACGGAAAAATTTGAAAACGTAAAAAACATATGTTTTGACAGAGCACAGGGAAAACTGTGCGACTGTGAAACTGTTGCATTCATTTGTTGCAGTTTAAGTGACAAACTCTTATGTTTTCATCACTTTTTTGTGAGTGATTATCACATCCACAAGAAAACCTAAATCGGGCGAGGTAGAAGAATCTTTTTACCCATTCGCCAAGTGTGCAAGTTAGGTGGGTCGACAACATATTCCTGTCATGTGACGCACATGCCGTCACCAGTGTCGTATAGAGTATATCAGACGTGTTTTCATGTGGAGGAATCGGTTGACCTATGACCTTGCGATCAAATGTTTTCGGTTCCTATTGGAGTGGCACGTCCTTTCGTCTGCTAATCGCACAGTTTTGCGGTGCGGTCGCAAAACACAGACACTAAACTTATTACAGTGAACAGAGACGTCAATGAATGAACGGACAGTTCGTAACTTTGCAAAAATAAAGTAAGTAAAATTTTCACTCGAGGGAAGACTCGAACCAAGGACCTCTCGTTCCGCAGCTGCTCCCCCTAACCACGGGACCACGGCGCTCTTCAACCTACATTGTCCTTAATGTTGAATATCTTACACATGGACTACTCAGTTTGAATATTTTGCTTACTTTTTCATAGTTCCACACAACTTCTTCCGGTTTTCTCGATTGATCTGTGTTCAGTTATTCAAGGCCTATCCACTGTGTCAATTTATAACTAAATCTGAGGGGGGTGCGATGGGGAGGTTCCCTTGTGAGTGGTCAGCGCGGGAGAATGTCAATCCTAAGGGTCCGGGTTCGGTTCCCGGCTGAGTCGGAGATTTTCTCCGCTAAGGGACTGGTGTTGTGTTATCCTAATCACCATCATTTCATCCCCATCTACGCGAAGGTCGCCGAAGTGGCGTCAAATCGAAAGACTTCCACCCGGCGAACGGTCTACCCGACGGGAGGCCCCAGTCACACGACTCACACGTAGTATGAAAGCAACATAAAGTCCGCATATCGACGCCTAAACTTTTTAATGCATGAGTACCCGACAATTTACTGCTTGATATGCTGTGATTGATTAATGTTTTAAGTGTCCATTAATAAAATTACATCAAAGTGCCATGGCGGCATAAGTTATAATGAAGAAACATGAAAATAAAAGATACGCCAAATAAAGAGTATGACACTCATTCTTCGAACTGGCTGTATGTATTTACAATTTTAGATAATTTCTTGTCAAGCTGTAGAACTAAATGTAGGCATGCTTTGTGAGTTTTGTTCATAGGTTGTTTGATACTTGGTTCTTACTGTAATAAACATCACAAAATGATGGCAATAGTTTTAACGGTACTCCAATATCTTATATGTATTTGCAAACAGATGTAATTTGAATGATTTTCATTCAGATTTAAGGTGGATTCAGTGGTGTGAGACGTCACAGAGATTATTTAAGGACAAACTGTTGGGAGCGCGATGCCTCTGACCTTTTGCTGGTCGCTGGTGATCGTGCTTTGGTGGAGACAGCTGCGCTGCCGAGCAGCCACATGTGTGACTTAACTTTTGGTTGGATTGGACGTAATTTCGTGAGTGTGAGTTATGCGCTTTAACTTTCCATGGGATGGGATTCTGAGTGACCTCACGAACCTTCACTTCGGTTACAGGATTCGAGGCAGTTGTAGACTGTAATTTTTGCAACAGTTGAGATTTATACTGATGTGTCGTGGTCTTGCATGTTTTCACAGTGGTTAGTCAGGAAAACAAACTTTCGAACTGTAGTTTACAATGCGATTGATAGCAGGAAGCTGTACTTTCGGATTTTGAGTTTTTTCTGCTAATTTTAGTTAATTAAATGTACTGTGCTTGCAAGTGTATCTGTATTTGAAGCTAAGTTAGCACTAAATACAATAGCTATTGTTTAGTTATTCTTTCCCCGATTTGAATTCGCTATTTACGTTCTTATTCTTGTGCTTTTCTCGATTTGAATCCGATACTCACCTGAGGCCATAATTCATAAAACAAACTGAACTCCACCAGAACAGGCCATGAAGGCCCAATGGTACCGACCGGCCGCCGTGTCGTCATCAGTCCACAGGTGCCACTGGATGTGGATGTGGAGGGGCATATCAGTTTACGAGACCATCACCAGTCGTGCATAAGTGCATATTATTAAATAAACATTTCTTTCAAACTATAACCCAGAGGCCTCCGGTTTTGTCGCCATCAGTAAACCCACGGGATTTATCCAGTCATTATACATATACACACACACACACACACACACAAATTAAAGATTATTAGCACTTACTTTAAAATTACATGTCCGGTTGTAGTGGCAAAAGCTTTTTTACCTGGCTCAAATAATTATATATATAATCGCCAATTTTGAAGTAAGTGTTAATAATCTTAAATTTCAGAAATTCATTAGAAACAATCGAACACTCTAGCATTTACCTCCTTGTGGACAGACTGCAAAATCAGTCACTATCAACATCTTCTACGTAGTTCTCTATAACGAGATATTAAGAGACTATCAGACCTCTACTTCATAAGAACATTTGTTAACTAAACTGTCTAGCTTTGAAAAAAAATCTCCCTTACAATATCTATTCAAGCAATGAGCAAATCTACTTCTAGAATATGAGACAATCCCAATACTACAACACAAACCAATGCTTGGCAGTTCGGAACCGCGCTGCTGCTACGGTCGCAGGTTCGAATCCTGCCTCGGGCATGGATGTGTGTGATGTCCTTAGGTTGGTTAGGTTTAAGCAGTTCTAAGTCTAGGGGACTGAGGACCTCAGATGTTAAAACCCATAGTGCTTAGAGCCATTTGAACCATTTGAACTTGTTTGTAATACTGTTAAAGTAGAAATGCAGGACGCAGTTTTCAATCGTTGACCAATTAGTCACTTAAGAATGGCTTCCAAACAGGATGGAACAGAATGCTATCTATTTTGCTTGACAAGCAAATTTTCGGTTCAGATGTGCAGTCTAAAAAGTGCAGTCTTTCTTTAACTTTGGTGGTGATTTTTCCTCGTATTTTAGCACTTCAGCAATTATTCTTAATAAAACCAAACAGTCTTTTTGCAATTAGATTCAACATTACTGATACTCTTGACAGCTTTCGGGATTAGGTATGGGATCCTAACACTGGTTACGTGACTAAGATCAATAACTCTCTTGGAACACCAGAAGATTAAAATCCACAAATAAAGCAAACAGCAAAAGAGACAGTGATTTACACACTTTTAAATCTAATGACTTCGTTAGCACTGAACTCCGCATCGCCGTCTCTATTCAGAGTGTACGCAGTGAGTGATATTGATATCAACGGCTTCTTTGATTACGCTGTCCCAGAAGCTGTTATTGCAAGCCACGATAGTGGTGTCGTGAAATATGATCTTCCTTCAAGAAACTTGAATATATAACATCCATCCTAGGAGAGTAGATAGAACCAGACTCCTTCAAGAAAGAAACATTTGTCATACGGATAAGGAAAACGGAAGTAATGGATCAGTCAGCCAAAAATATATACACGAAGAAATCAGTTTCCATTAACAATAAGATACTAGATTATTGCCCTATGTGCCGCGGAATGCCTTGCTATGAGTAGAAAACGTCTCATTGAGCAAACAGCAATTAGGGAAAACGATATCTTGAGAGAAAACCTAGATTCAATCAACGAAAATAATGAATTCAGCACACGAGATCACCATGAACTCAACACACTTGTAGAAAAGTCGCAGACATTTTTGGTAGGAGGATATTGTTTTCTGTGGCCAAATTGCCCATAAACATGCTACAAGGTTGAGTAATGTGATCTTCCGTTACTTTCTCATCAGCAAAAACCAAGGAGACGTGTTTCAACGAGCTAGAAGAAGATCTGGAAGAAATCGGGACAACGCTGCAGGATATCCACAAACGCATTTCGCTCAATAATAAACCCAAAGAGTACCTTGGTTTCCAAAAGAAGCCAAAACTAAAAACTGAATCGAGGAAACAATAATATAAGAAACGAATTTGGGAATACTGGACTAAAATCAAAATCCATATCCCAATTTTTCCAGCCATATGTTTTGTGCACTGCTGTGGGTGCATATGTATCGTAATTAAGTGTCACCGTCTTCTCCTAGCTTTCCCAAGTGCTGTTCACGAAACATGGTGTAACTGCATGGCCATGATCATATTTTGAACGTAAATGTCATTTGTCTACCGATCTCGTGATATCCGTATACGGTGTACTCTCCGAATAATTGTATCATACGTTGGAAAGCAATGAAAGCACTAATCATGTGTTCCTGGCGGGTACCTTAAGGATACAGTCTTCTAGAAAGAAGGTATTTGTTATTAGCTACAGCAGAAGTTTAATCATATAAAAGATGTGCGCAGCCACCTCGCAGTGTAGAAAGTAATTCTCGGGGCCAACATTTTCTTCTGCTGGAAGGTCCATCGCTGTCGATCGCCACAGTTTTTCAGGTCCCCTCCTCCCCAGTGGGGTACTCCGGTCGGAGAGGCGAGATTAATTACTTCGTCACCAGAGAGCGCTCTTTTAATTTCGGAAATAAATTAAAGCCACTCGTGAAAAGCAGCTTAAAGGATTGACGCGATCGCTCTCATTGTTATCCAATCGCCATTTAAGCATCCGAAGCTTCGAGTCCAGCGGGACGAACGGCGTTTGATTTCCATTTGTTGCCTGCCATTATTCTGTAATTACCGCCTGCTATGAAATAAAAAGAGCTTGGTATAATTAATCTGGTATTTAGTATTAGTTTTGGAACAACATTTATGTAATTGGAGAGCATGACAGGTGAACTTTTATATTAACCCAAATAATGTCGAACTTTCACTCTATTTTAAATCCACTCAACAAATAATCCACAACGGTCTATTAACAAATGATTCAAATGATTAACATTCACCTTACTCATTTAAATATCGTATTTCTTCGTGTTTCACTTGTTATTCTTTGTCAGATAGTATTTATTTTCACAAGGTAAAAACATGATGGAAACACAAGCCCCTACAACAGCCATCTCAGAAACTCAGACTTAAATTTTCCTTTCTGTTTCTTCCTTCTCTTTGTACTTCAGTGTTCCCATAAAGCTCAATCACCTGCTCGTGCGCAACAGAACATAAAGGTTGAGGCCACTTTTATCTGCTCTCATGATTTCTCGCAACTTGTCGTGGTCTTGTGACGTAATGCGCAGCGCGTCTCCTTTTAAGAAGGGGAGGTTACAACTTATGCCCGTTATGACGTGACACGTCGCAACTTCGGCCCTGCAACCGGTGAATGCAATTACATCGTCAACGATGACGATAAAGTATCAATCAGAAGAAAGGGGCCGGCCGGTGTGGCCACGCGGTTAAAGGCGCCACAGTCTGGAACCGCGCGACCGCTACGGTCGCAGGTTCGAATCCTGCCTCGGGCATGGATGTGTGTGATGTCCTTAGGTTAGTTAGGTTTAAGTCGTTCTAAGTTCTAGGGGACTGATGACCTGAGATGTTAAGTCCCATAGTGCTCAGAGCCATTTGAACCATTTGAATCAGAAGAAAGGGTCTCAGCTAAGCACAGATGTTTAGAATTATGATATGATCGGCCTTTTCGGTTTTCGGATTATGGTTTCTACAGAACGTGATGACCAGCAAAATTAAAAAAAAATAGTGATCTCGGAATGCAGTAACCTCGATTACTATCCAACAGTGCCATGAACACACTACAACACACAAGCAGTTGACCTCATATACTCAACTAAAAGTTTATCATTATCACACCCCTTCAACATGTTATTCCAAAATATGTTGGCCGCAAAAATTATTCAAACTGTAGTACGTATCTGAGCAACGAACCGAAAAGATGTGGAACAACAGAGACGCTGAAAAAATAATTCACGTTTAATATACGTACGGTATTCCCAACCACTGAGAATGAATCCAACTTAATGGAGGTAAGAACATCGTTAGAACATCGGCTGCATAGTTACAAGCCCTTGATTCAGTACTTTACAACACTGGAGATTGAGCCAAATGACTCCCTTGAGGCTCAAACCAAAGCAACAGAAAAAGTTAGTACAATCAACGTCTCCCCTGGTCCCTGGCAAACACAACACCATTGAACTGACCAATAAGAGCTCGCCCATTCCCCCACCATTTGCTGTACATCTCAGTATTGAGATTATATTTTATCCAGATATGTTCATTTCAGAATTATGTTAATGACTTTCCTTTTGAAATGACATTCAGTTTGACTTGTTACTCGCATGTGATCTGCATACTGAAGCATCAAGAAATAATTAATATAGTGCTGGAGGAAAATATAAATGGTAAAAACTGTGGAGGAAGACAAAGGTACGACCATAGCAAGCGGGTTCAAATGGCTGTAGGATACAGCATGTATGCAGAAATGAAGGGTCTTGTACAGAAAACAGTGGCTGTGTCATTAATATATCCATGGCGACTTTGACACACAGTCCAAGCCAACGCACCTCGTCTGTACTGCAATCGCCAAAAATGCAAGATGCCAGAGGCGGTAAATTTAAAAATGCAAAACAGCGATGGTCGGAGATTTAAAGTTCCATGTGGCCGATGGCGGTTGTAGGAATTTTTAAAAAATCCATAATGGCGAAATTAGTCCAGTCGTGCTTTGTAAGCCCTCCCAGCCCTCCCCCTTCCCCTCCACACCCTCCCTCTCCTTCAAGCACAGCTTAGCATATTACCTGCCATTAAAATCAAACAGCTAATCGCAGCCTAATATTTTAGCGGCCAGTAAAATGAAATAGTCAGTCAAAATGTATCTGACAAATTACGTAAGCAGTCTAAAATTAGTTGGGTTCGTATGTGGTATACCGCTACAAACCTGTCGCAGTAATCTGTTATTGTTCTGTAACTTCCTACAGCTTGATCAAACTACAGGCAGGATTATGGACCTTTAAAAGTTAAAAATTAAAGCAGTTTTCATTATTAAGGATTACGAGTGTTGAAATGATGTCTTTAACACAATCTGGGTACGATTCTGAAAGTCGCCTACTCTCGCTCATGAACTTTAACGAGTTTTAGACCCAAGAATAATAACGCTATCTGACCATTGCTTTGTTGAAATATTAAGGAGTATGAGCTGCTTTCATTGCGCAGTGGAAAAGAAAAGGGAAGTTTGAAAGAATATTTGCAAGAATCCTAGACCGCAAATACGCCTTGTGATTTTCTAGCACGATTCGTTAGTGTAATTGTACCTCCACGCAGATCGCGGATGCAATGAGAATCTACAGCCTCACTTTGGGAGTCTACCAACGAGCCCCAAGAGAATAAAATATAACAGGCGCGTCAAACTTAATCTGGAGCAGATGAAGTCTCAAAATCTCACCAATACTGACTTACTTTACTGGCTGTAAAAGCACGCAAAGATTTCAAAATATTTCTGCTTGTGGTATTTCTTGGTTTTTAGTAATAATTCCGCTGAAGGCTGGTTGTAAGTAACCTTGTTCTCTAATTACATACTGTCTCACGAATGCGTGTGAACATTTCAAAAATCGTGCAAACTTCATAAATGATAGGATGCGAAAATAAATCGAAGATGCTTTAGTGAAATTCCTGATTATTGATAATAAACTTAAATAAGCAGCAACAAACAACAAATTTACATTTGTCTTATGATGGAACACCTGATGTACAATTCCACGGTACCTGAGAACTAGTACAAAACAAATCTCCATACACTCCAGAACACACTGAACAATATCAAAACACTGAGAATATAACGAATGCCGTATACTAAGCTTACAGATGGACACTTCAATTATCGATACTCTGCTATGAGCATGGAACTAGATCTCTCTCTATGAATCTGGAAACGACTGCAGGTACATTTATAGTCCTGAAACCATTGTAAACAAAATGCTACACGAAGAACTGCCACAACCTCACCATAATCGTTGTAGTTTGTAGCGTGGTAATGCCCATCAGAACATAACCTCAACGCAGTATACACGCACTTTGACCCAACTCTGTGGTGAGGGCATTTGGTTGGTAAGCCAACTACACTTCCTAAGTGTTCTCTATAGACATACCTTCACCTTACCAGCCAAAGACCGTAGCATGCTCGGCAATTGAGAATCCCTGTGCAAAATGTCTTTAAAATAGTTTAACGACTGACAACTAGCGTAAAAAAGAGTACTTTGAAAGGCAACTTTTAATGAACGACTTCCATATGCGTATTCAGCCTTTGCTTAATACCACGAAATCAACGTCAAATTTATTCACTAGTTCGATCAAGAATCCACTGAGTCCGGCACACCACAGTGCTTTTCAAAGTTAACGGACGAAAATCGGTCGTGGATAAATTCTCGAAGTCCTCTAACATATGTCGAAATTTCACTAGTCTCGAAACACGATGCTGCAGTTGAGAGTCAAAGTCTACGCACCTATTCTGAAAATTCACAGCTCTAACACTGCTCCGGAAAACTTCTCTAAGTTACCGAACTCTTGCAGAGATTTTTCGTGTACCGCCCGGAAAATTTTAAACACTTTAATCATGGCTGACACGCCATTCGTCCATAATTTAAAAGCGAACTGACTCAGGATGGCCGCTACTGTTACACAGGGAGAAGAGAAATTAGCGCACTCGGACTTCCCAGCGCAGTTCCTCACATACTGGCGATACAAAAGTATCTCTCACACAATTTCGACGAGCGCATATTTCGGGCAGTAAATGGACGTTAAAGATTGGCAATCTGGTAACACTGTAATCTCGTGTACGGTAACTACCTCTGTCAGGAGACGGCAGTCGTGCTGTGCAGTTGGTGCAGTGAATAGCGTTTAGGGCTAGAACGCACGAGGTCAGGTTTCGACTCTGGATCGAGGTTTATTTGTTTACCTTCGACCTCCTGCATGCTAACTCAAAAAGCTATCCACTGCACCAACTGCAGACTACTTTTAGCAAATAAAAACAAATAAGCCTCGACCCAGAATCGAACCACAGACCTCCTGCATGCTAACCCAAAATGCTATCCAATGCACCAACCGCACAGACATAGTTACGTGATTACAGTGTTGCCAGATTGCCAATCTTGAATGTCCATTTACTGCCCGAAATATGCGCAGGACGAAATTTTGTGAGAAAATTTTTTGTATTGATAGTATGTGAGGATGCGCGCTGCTAAGTCCAAGTGCACGAATTTTTCTTCACCCGGTATAAACTCGATCTAATGTTACAAAACAAGCAAAATTACATATACTGTACATATTACTGTACGCAATTCACTTGCAGGCTCCTAGTCCTGCATCGGTACATTTCCCTTGTGTTCAGTACAAGAGGTCTCACTGCCCTCCCCTATTTCCACTCCAGTGGTGAGACAGAACACAAGTTTATTACATAAAATGCGTTTATTCACGTAAGATTTTACATCGTGCCCGCGAGCTGCTGCCCTTGGGTGGCCGAAACATACGTCTCCTATATGCAGAGTCTCTCTGCTCCCGCTCAGCAGTATCTGCGTGCGCAAAGTACCTGGATGGCTCCTTTAAGTGTATCCAGAGTTACATTTCCGTCAGGGAGCTGAGTGTACCAGACAAGCTGATCTATCGAGTTTGCAAGATGGCACTGCCTTTGGCAAAGTAAGTTACAGAACTCAACGTAATCTCATTCTAAAATGATTCTTCTCGTTTTTCAAGGAAAACAGAAATTTAACAAACAACAGATAAAAATGTAAATTCCAAATAATGGAAAACAATAAAAATGAATATCATTAGAATATAGGACACATAAAATGAAATGCACAAACTTTCATGGTACACAAGAAAACATTAAAATATTACTGTCACACTGGAAATCAAACCTGTAAGACGCAAAATTTAAATTACAAAAACAATAAATATTAATGCAGGCAATATGACAGTTAATAAATCAATACTGACAAGAGTCAGCCAGTTCACAAGAAAACATTTACAGCTTCTCAAGCTGAGATGACAAGCTAAGTTTTTGTTGCTGTAAGTAGTAATTTGACAAGGCTTTCATTCTGTACCACTACACAAATGAGAGGGTGCACATCACTGGTTCACTGATTCGGTAGGCAATAACATTTTGCTATAACCTCTTAATCCGCCGCCGGCCGCGGTGGCCGTGCGGTTCTAGGCGCTACAGTCCGGAACCGCGGGACTGCTACGGTCGCAGGTTCGAATCCTGCCTCGGGCATGAATGTGTGTGATGTCCTTAGGTTAGTTAGGTTTAAGTAGTTCTAAGTTCTAGGGGACTGATGACATAAGATGTTAAGTCCCATAGTGCTCAGAGCCATTTTCTTAATCCGCCCATTGGCACTTTTCACAATCCCCACACGCACACCCTTATCAGGATTGGCAAACAACTGTTCGACGACACCAAGCCTCCACACCCAGGGAGCCAAGTTGCCCTCCTTGACCAGCACATGGTCGCCGATCTGGAATTGCCGTGTTCCTTCCGATGCCTATTTACTTAGTTGCTGCAGTTGACGCACGTATTCAGTCGACTACCCCTGCCAAAAGGACTGATGTAGCTGTTGCACAAGACGCCACCGATGCAAACAGTTGGCAAGAATCTCACGGATAGGGAGTTCATGGTGGGGACAAGGTGGCCCAGGAGTGAGTGAAGACGGAAAATCTGTGTCATCAGAGAGAGCATACAACGGCCTTGAATTTAAGCTTGCATCTGTCTGCGTTAACACCGTAGTCAGTCCAATGACACGTGTGAGATGAGACTTCATACATTTGACTTCCCACAGTCCACCAGAGTGAGGGGCACGTCTGAGGT
Organism: Schistocerca nitens; assembly: GCF_023898315.1. Taxonomy (NCBI): domain Eukaryota; kingdom Metazoa; phylum Arthropoda; class Insecta; order Orthoptera; family Acrididae; genus Schistocerca; species Schistocerca nitens. The sequence goes on from NC_064618.1 coordinate 654,101,028, forward strand.
CGAAAAGTTCGCCACACCTTCGGCTTTACCATCATTGGATAGAAAACTTTTAATTTCATTACGTACACCTATAAATGTAGTGTCAGTGTCATTATGCATGTGGTCACGTGAATGAGTTTTCTTCTTCTCGCAATGAAACTTCTGAGGGCAGTCAGAAATGTGATGGTTACTAAGTCGCTAACTAACTCTAGAGAGTTAGATTTGATTGAAATATAAATGAATAAAGCTCTACAGCCCTTGGTTGTATCCTTACTCTCTCTCCCACCATGCTTCACAGCAACAGGACCTTCGGAATCCACTCCTTGGTGCTCGAAAGAACGAGATTGCTTTGCTGTTAGTTGACCTGTAAGTTTATCTGCAGCCTGGGTCTCAAAACCTAACGAATTTTGAACATTTACCAGTAACTCAGTAACTTCCTTGATTTCGTTATACCTGTTAGTAATCCAAAAGCTCCTACGAAACATAGACAGCAACAGTTGTGATTCAGCATGAAACATATGTTTATGTACGTACATGATGATAATTTTTGTCGAATGATGCTTTGCGGGTATGATAATAGGATGTTCGGCACATCGTCATTCATTAACCTTTCTCTCCACCCATGAAATACGTTCTGTGTCAACAAATGGGGCCAAATCCCTTGACTGCCCGTACGTGGCATAGAGGAATTGGCCTTTAACAAGCGATCTCATTACGATACTCACTATGCTGAGTAGTTTTTTTTTTTTTTTTTTTTTTTTTTTTTTTTTTTTTTTTTGTCTTCCTCTACAGATTTTGCCCTCTACAGCTCCCTCTAGTACCATGGAAGTCATTCCCTCATGTCTTAGCAGATGTCCTATCATCCTGTCCCTTCTCCTTTTCAGTGTTTTCCACATATTCCTTTCCACTCCGATTCTGCGTACAACCTCCTCATTCCTTACCTTATCAGTCCACCTAATTTTCAACATTCGTCTATAGCACCACATCTCAAATGCTTCGATTCTCTTCTGTTCCGGTTTTCCCACAGTCCATGTTTCACTACCATACAATGCTGTACTCCAGACGTACATCCTCAGAAATTTCTTCCTCAAATTGAGGCCGGTATTTGATATTAGTAGACTTCTCTTGGCCAGAAATGCCTTTTTTGCCATAGCGAGTCTGCTTTTGATGTCCTCCTTGCTCAGTCCGTCATTGGTTATTTTACTGCCTAGGTAGCAGAATTCCTTAATTTCATTGACTTTGTGACCATCAATCCTGATGTTAAGTTTCTCGCTGTTCTCATTTATACTACTTCTCATTACCTTCGTCTTTCTCCGATTTACTCTCAAACCATACCGTGTACTCATTAGACTGTTCATTCCGTTCAGCAGATCATTTAATTCTTCTTCACTTTCACTCAGGATAGCAATGTCATCAGCGAATCGTATCATTGATATCCTTTCACCTTGTATTTTAATTCCACTCCTGAACCTTTCTTTTATTTCCATCATTGCTTCCTAGATGTACAGATTGAAGAGTAGGTGCGAAAGGCTACAGCCTTGTCTTACACCCTTCTTAATACGAGCACTTCGTTCTTGATCGTCCACTCTTATTATTCCCTCTTGGTTGTTGTACATATTGTATATGACCCGTCTCTCCCTATAGCTTACCCCTACTTTTTTCAGAATCTGGAACAGCTTGCACCATTTTATATTGTCGAACGCTTTTTCCAGGTCGACAAATCCTATGAAAGTGTCTTGATTTTTCTTTATCCTTGCTTCCATTATTAGCCGTAACGTCAGAATTGCCTCTCTCGTCCCTTTACTTTTCCTAAAGCCAAACTGATCGTCACCTAGCGCATTCTCAATTTTCTTTTCCATTCTTCTGTATATTGTTCTTGTAAGCAGCTTCGATGCATGAGCTGTTAAGCTGATTGTGCGATAATTCTCGCACTTGTCAGCTCTTGCCGTCTTCGGAATTGTGTGGATGATGCTCTTCCGAAAGTCAGATGGTATGTCACCAGACTCATATATTCTACACACCTACGTGAATAGTCGTTTTGTTGCCACTTCCCCCAATGATTTTAGAAATTCTGATGGAATGTTATCTATCCCTTCTGCCTTATTTGACCGTAAGTCCTCCAAAGCTCTTTTAAATTCCGATTCTAATACTGGATCCCCTATCTCTTCTAAATCGACTCCTGTTTCTTCTTCTATCACATCAGACAAATCTTCACCCTCATAGAGGCTTTCAATGTATTCTTTCCACCTATCTGCTCTCTCCTCTGCATTTAACAGTGGAATTCCCGTTGCACTCTTAATGTTACCACCGTTGCTTTTAATGTCACCAAAGGTTGTTTTGACTTTCCTGTATGCTGAGTCTGTCCTTCCGACAATCATATCTTTTTCGATGTCTTCACATTTTTCCTGCAGCCATTTCGTCTTAGCTTCCCTGCACTTCCTATTTATTTCATTCCTCAGCGATTTGTATTTCTGTATTCCTGATTTTCCCGGAACATGTCTGTACTTCTTCCTTTCATCAATCAACTGAAGTATTTCTTCTGTTACCCATGGTTTCGTCGCTGCTAACTTCTTTGTACCTATGTTTTCCTTCCCAACTTCTGTGATGGCCCTTTTTAGAGATGTCCATTCCTCTTCAACTGTACTGCCTACTGCGTTATTCCTCATTGCTGTATCTATAGCGTTAGAGAACTTCAAACGTATCTCGTCATTCCTTAGTACTTCCGCATCCCACTTCTTTGCGTATTGATTCTTCCTGACTAATGTCTTGAACTTCAGCCTACTCTTCATCACTACTATATTGTGATCTGAGTCTATATCTGCTCCTGGGTACGCCTTACAATCCAGTATCTGATTTCGGAATCTCTGTCTGACAATGATGTAATCTAATTGAAATCTTCCCATATCTCCCGTCCTTTTCCAAGTATACCTCATCCTCTTGTGATTCTTGAATAGGGTATTCGCTATTACTAGCTGAAACTTGTTACAGAACTCAATTAGTCTTTCTCCTCTTTCATTCCTTGTCCCAAGCCCATATTCTCCTGTAACCTTTTCTTCTACTCCTTCCCCTACAACTGCATTCCAGTCGCCCATGACTATTAGATTTTCGTCCCCCTTTACATACTGCATTACCCTTTCGATATCCTCATACTATTTCTCTATCTGTTCATCTTCAGCTTGCGACGTCGGCATGTATACCTAAACTATCGTTGTCGGTGATGGTCTGCTGTCGATTCTGATTAGAACAACGCGGTCACTGAACTGTTCACAGTAACACACCCTCTGCCCTACCTTCCTATTCATAACGAATCCTACACCTGTTATACCATTTTCTGCTGCTGTTGATATTACCCGATACTCATCTGACCAGAAATCCTTGTCTTCCTTCCACTTCACTTCACTGACCCCTACTATATCTAGATTGAGCCTTTGAATTTCCCTTTTCAGATTTTCCAGTTTCCCTACCACGTTCAAGCTTTTGACATTCCATGCCCCGACTCGTAGAACGTTATCCTTTCGTTGATTATTCAATCTTTTTCTCATGGTAACCTCCCCCTTGGCATTCCCCTCCCGGAGATCCGAATGGGGGACTATTCCGGAATCTTTTGCCAATGGAGAGATCATCATGATACTTCTTCAATTACAGGCCACATGTCCTGTGGATACACGTTACGTGTCTTTAATGCAGTGGTTTCCATTGCCTTCTGCATCCTCATGTCGTTGATCATTGCTGATTCTTCCGCCTTTAGGGGCAATTTCCCACCCCTAGAAGAAGAGAGTGTCTTGAACCTCTATCCGCTCCTCCGCCCTCTTTGACAAGGCCGTTGGCGGAATGAGGCTGACTTCTTATGCCGGAAGTCTTCGGCCGCCAATGCAGATTATTTATCAAAATTAGGCAGTGGCGGGGATCGAACCCAGGAGCGAAGACGTTTTGATTATGTATCAAAGACACTACCCCTAGACCACGGATAGTTACAAAGGCCCTATTGATAGAAATTTGGTTCTTGTGGGGTGAGTGACCAAGTTATCCTGCCTGCTACTTGCAAACTTAGTGTTGCGAGCAATCCTCAGTGCGTAGGCCAAAACCCAGTTTTTCTGAATGATAAATATGTACACAGCAATTCATCATAAAGTTTTATGGCTGATACCAAGGACAGCTGTAAACTTCTTTTTTCCAGCGTATCTTGTATAGGCGCATCTTATATAGCAAATGAAGGACAAGCGCTCCAAGTGCCGTAGCTGAATAGCTATGAAGAGCTAGGCCACCAGTGAACAAATGAGCTCAAAGATGCTGGACTACCAACACGTGATAAGTGATCAGCAGGATTTTCTTCTGATTTGACCTACATCCAGTCAGGAACTGAACTCACTTCTTGAATTTCAGCGACTCTTTTGGCAACGAAGGTTTTCCGTGTCCTGGGACTACGTTGCAGCCAGCAGAGAACTATTGTGGATTACGTTCAAAGATAGATGTCGTTACTGTTTTTGATGTCCAAGCCATTTGTCAATTTGTAATGAGTAGAATAAGAAGCACAACACCAAGTAATTCCAGTCGTGGAAGAAATTGTTGTTTGACAGGGGCAACACGAGATTATGCAGCAGCAAATGAGACTACAAATTTTTATTAGGAAGAACACATTTGATGTATACGCAAACAAGATTTGCCAACTTTCTACATCTACATCTACATCCATACTCCGCAAGCCACCTGACGGTGTGTGGCGGAGCGTACCTTGAGTACCACTATCGGTTCTCCCTTCCGTTCCAGTCTCGTATTGTTCGTGGAAAGAAGGATTGTCGGTATGCCTCTGTGTGGGCTCTAATCTCTCTGATTTTATCCTCATGGTCTCTTCGCGAGATATACGTAGGAGAGAGCAATATACTGCTTGACTCCTCGGTGAAGGTATGTTCTCGAAACTTCAACAAAAGCCCGTACCGAGCTCCTGAGTTTACCTATCATCTTCGTAACGCTTTCGCGATTACTAAATGACCCTGTAACGAAGCGCGCTGCTCTCCGTTGGATTTTCTCTATCTTTTCTATCAACCCTATCTGGTACGGATCCCACAATGCTGAGCAGTATTCAAGCAGTGGGCGAACAAGCGTACTGTAACCTACTTCCTTTGTTTTCGGATTGCATTTCCTTAGGATTCTTCCAATGAATCTCAGTCTGGTGTCTGCTTTACCGACGATCAACTTTATATGGTCATTCCATTTTAAATCACTCCTAATGCGTACTCCCAGATAAATTATGGAATTATCTGCTTCCAGTTGCTGACCTGCTATATTGTATCTAAATGATAAGGGATCTTTCTTTCTATGTATTTGCAGCACATTACACTTGTCTACATTGAGATTCAATTGCCATTCCCTGCACCATGCGTCAATTCGCTGCAGATCCTCCTGCATTTCAGTACAATTTTCCATTGTTACAACCTCTAGATATACCACAGCATCATCCGAAAAAAGCCTCAGTGAACTTCCGATGTCATCCACAAGGTCATTTATGTATATTGTCAATAGCAACGGTCCTACGACACTCCCCTGCGGCACACCTAAAATCATTCTTACTTCGGAAGACTTCTCTCCATTGAGAATTACATGCTACGTTCTGTTATCTAGGAACTCTTCAATCCAATCACACAATTGATCTGATAGTACGTATGCTCTTACTTTGTTCATTAAACGACTATGGGGAACTATACCGAACGTCTTGCAGAAGTCAAGAAACACGGCATCTACCTGAGAACCCGTGTCTATGGCCCTCTGAATCTCGTGGACGAATAGCGCGAGCAGGATTTCACACGATCGTCTTTTTAGAAACCCATGCTGATTCCTACAGAGTAGATTTCTAGTCTCCAGAAAAGTCATTATACTCGAACATAATACGTATTCCAAAATTCGACAACTGATCGACGTTAGAGGTATAGGTCTATAGTTCTGCACATCTGTTCGACGTCCCTTCTTGGGAACGGGGATGACCTATGCCCTTTTCCAATCTTTTGGAACGCTACGCTCTTCTAGAGACCTACGGTACACCGCTGCAAGAAGGGGGGCAAGTTCCTTCGCGTACTCTATGTAAAATCGAACTGGTATCCCACCAGGTCCAGCGGCCTTTCCTCTTTTGAGCGATTTTAATTGTTTCTCTATCCCTCTGTCGTCTATTTCGATATCTACCATTTTGTCATCTGTGCGACAATCTAGAGAAGGAACTACAGTGCAGTCTTCCTCTGTGAAATAGCTTTGGAAAAAGACCTTTAGTATTTCGGCCTTTAGTCTGTCATCCTCTGTTTCAGTACCATTTTGGTCACAGTGTGTCTGGACATTTTGTTTTGATCCACCTACGGCTTTGACATTAGACCAAAATTTCGTAGGATATTCTGCCAAGTCAGTACATAGAACTTTACTTTCGAATTCATTGAACGCTTCTCGCATAGCCCTCCTCACACTACATTTCGCTTCGCGTAATTTTTGTTTGTCTGCAAGGCTTTGCCTATTTTTATGTTTGCTGTGAAGTTCCCTTTGCTTCTGCAGCAGTTTTCTAACTCGGTTGTTACCACGGAGGCTCTTTTCCATCTCTTACGATCTTGCTTGGCACATACTCATCTAACGCATATTGTACGATGGTTTTGGACTTTGTCCACTGATCCTCAAAAGTATCTGTACTTGAGACAAAACTTTTGTGTTGAGCCGTCAGGTACTCTGAAATCTGCTTTTTGTCACTTTTGCTAAACAGAAAAATCTTCCTACCTTTTTTAATATTTCTATTTACGGTTGAAATCACCGATTCAGTAACCGCTTTATGATCGCTGATTCCCTGTTCTGCGTTAACTGTTTCAAATATTTCGGGTCTGTTTGTCACCAGAAGGTCTAATATGTTATCGTCACGAGTCGGTTCTCTGTTTAACTCTCAAGGTAGTTTTCAGATAATGTACTTAAAAAAATTTCACTGGATTCTTCGTCCCTGCCACCCGTTATGAACGTTTGAGTCTCCAAGTCTATATCCGGCAAATTAAAATCTCCACCAAGAACTATAACATGGTGGGGAAATCTACTCGAAATATTTCCCAAATTATCCTTCAGGTGCTCAGCCGCAACAGCTGCTGAGCCAGGGGGCCTATAGAGACATCCAATTAGCATGTCTGAGCCTGCTTTAACCGTGACCTTCACCCAAATTATTTCACATTTCGGATCTCCGTCAATTTCCTTCGATACTATTGCACTTCTTATCGCTATAAACACGCCTCCCCCTTCACTGTCCAGCCTGTCTCTGCGGTATACATTCCAACCTGAGTTTAGAATTTCATTACTGTTTACATCTGGTTTCAGCCAGAGAGCATAAAGAGCCCGTTAATTTTCAGTTTAACGTGTTGAGGATGCGGAATGATCTTCCTGCAAATCAAAATACCAAACAGGGAAAGCAACTGCGCTTAAAGAGCATTCCATTCATCAGTCTGGTTGGCTGGATGAACTTCATCCCAGTCAAGACGTAGCTGCCACAAGTGCTGTAAGAACAGCTTACATCTTATGACTGATGGACCCAGAAGTTACATTCGGTCGAAAACAGTTGCCATTGTAGACAGGACATTAAGCTAGCTAGCATTTGTGGGTTGATGACTCTGCAGTTGCTCATTAGACTGAAACAGGTCGGAGCCAGGGTGCCTTAAGATTTCTAACGTTTTTACAGCTTCTTCACCGGTGAGATGGCAAGGCAACGGGGTTTCTCCTGTCCTGCACTGTTACACAACCTTGTGTCCATTTGGAACACCATTTCCTCTAGGGAGATTCCCCAGAAGCAAGTAGTTTGTTGGGCCTGAAGATCTTGAATTAATCTTGATCCACAAAAAAAGCTAGACAATAAAGCTTGTAATGCCATTAGAAACTTACCGTGATTTAACAAAGCCAACTGTTGGAGACATCTAGTACCGAGAAAGGCAACGCGAGCAGTTCCGTAAGTGTCTGTAGACAGTCTACAGTCTTGCATAGGTTCAGACGACGATTCCCGCCACAGAATTCTCTGCAAGTTCCTGTCATCAGGTTGGACAGACGCTGGAAGACACATATTTGCTATGTCAGTTGACAGAAAATAACCTTCATCATCATGAGCACCACAGCTGACACACATGTTAATGATAAAAGAAAATCATCTCACCTGTGTTACTGTGCATTTATTGTGTTACGACCGGTTTCGTTCGTCGAACATCTTCAGGTTGCCGAGAAGAGCTAAAGTCTGGACATAAATGTTCTGGTTGTCATATGTAATGTTAAAGACCAAATGCAAAGATACTGATAAACATTGTGCCGACCGCCAGAAGATCGGTCTGACAGAAAATGCTCAGAAGGTTTGGTCATATATTTAATCAGTTAACGGTGCGAAGTCATCTGTGCAGACACTGTGTGATCATAATGGCAACGAAACGGAGAATTACACACAGAAATCCCGAATACTAAACACCGCTTTTTTTTCAAAAATGTTTCGCTTACTATGTTTGTTCTGCGATTACTTTTTTAACTCTTCTTATGAACGTCAGAACAGAAGATATCTAAATAAGAGACAATGGGTTAACAAATTAAATGAAATCGCTCAACAGAGGAGGGGCCGTTGGATCCTCTAGGATTGTGTTGTATTGTATTGTATGTGAATCGGGGGCCTAGAAACGACGGAGAGTCTCCGTCCCCGCCGTAGCCGCAGTGGTCCACAACCCCACGACGACTGCCGCAGTCCACTTCACCCCTCCGCCGCCCCACACCGAACCCAGGGTTATTGTGCTGTTCGGCCCCCGGTAGACCCCCGAGTGATCGTCTCACACCAGACGAAGGTAGCCCCTATCTTTGCGTGGTAGAGTAATGGTGGTGTACGCGTACGCGGAGAACTTGTTTGCGCAGCAATCGCCGACATCGTATAGCTGAGGCGGAATAAGGAGAACCAGCCCGCATTCGCCGAGGCAGATGGAAAACCGCCTAAAAACCATCCACAGACTGGCCGGCTCACCGGACATCGACACAAGTCCGCCGGAAGGATTCGTGCTGGGGACCAGGTGCTCCTTCCCAGTCCGGAAGGCCGTGCGTTAGATCGCACGGCTTACCGGACGGGCTATACTCTAGGATACTAATATGATTCTATAAACAGTATCTTAAAGAACATGCTCCTCTTCTGCCAGCAGTGTACGGTAGATTTTTACAAGAGCGAAGTGTGCTTAGTGATTGGAGCGAACTCAGTTCATTCCCGCTTTCAGGAAGATTCATCAGTCTGACGCACAAAGCTATAGACCTATATTGCTAACGTCGGCCTGTTGTAGAATTTTAGAAAATGTTTTATGCCGAAAATCTCCTCTGTAGGAATCAACATGGATTCCGAATAGAACGATCGTCTGAAAACCAGCTCGCTCTGTACGTCCACCAGTCCCTGAAAGCGATAGGTATCGGCCCGGCGTCCTGGTTGACCTGTGTTCCTTGACTTTCGGAATGCGGTTGATACAGTTCCGCACCGCCACCTAATGAACCAAATATGAGCGTCACACCAAGTTGTGTGGTTGGGCTGAAGAGTTCTTAGTCAACGTAGCATAACATGTCATTCGTAACAGAGATAAATCTTCAGTCGTAAATGTAAGTTATCTTATTCCCGTCCTGTTCTCCGTGTGTTCTTGTTTAAGTGTGTTTTTTAATTATGTTTATAAACTGTTCTCTATTGTTTATGTTGTCTTGTGTGATTCCCAGTTCTTTAATGTCTTCTTCTGTTTCAGTGATCCACTCTGTCTTGTTTTTGCTCTTGTTTTCTATCTCAAAGATTTGCCTTGTGAGCCTGATTTTATTCATCCTGCTGATATGTCCATAACATTTCATCCTTCTCTTTCTAGTGGTGTCTGTTATTGTTTCTATGTCTTTGTAAATCTCTCTAGTCGACCTCTTCATCCAAATTCCTTCCCGAAACACTGGTCCATACATTATTCTCAGAATTTCTCTTTCCTGCTTTTCAGTTTCTCTGATCTTCGTATGACCATGAATCATGAAGTTTCATATATACGAGGGCTATCCACAAAGTACATTACGTTTTGGAATTAAAAATAAATAAAGTATTGGAATTTTTTTTATTATATACAGATGAAAGCCACACTTAAATACTACTTTTCTACATAGTTGCCATTTAAATTAAGGCACTTATCGTAGCGATTGTCGAACTTAGAAATTCCTTCGTCGTAAAATTCGGCCGCCTGCGCCTTCAACCACGTGGTTACCTCTTCTTGAAGCTGCATAGCCAACCACTTCTTCATTTCTGGGAATAAGTGGAGGTCGCTCGGTGCCAGGTCGGGACTGTACGGCGGATGAGGAAACAACTCCCACTTAAAAGATTCGAGAACTTCACGAGTGGCATTTGCCGTGTGGACCCGGGCGTTGTCGTGAATCAGCAAGATCTTTGAGCCCAACTTTCCACTGCGCTTGTTTTGTATTGCTCTTCTGAGGTTGTGCAGAGTTTGGCAATACCTTTGAGAGTTTATTGTAGTGCCGGGTATTTTCAACTACGGTTGTGGGCTAAGCTGCCAGTGTCTAAACAGACCTGCCGCTGCAGTGACAAAAGTACAACGAGTAACTCTGCTACGATGCTGCTTAGTCTTCAGCACCGCATCTACAGAGGTTCTGTCCATATTAATGGACGTACGTCCCCGAACCTACAACTAAGAAAAATGGCTGTCATTTACTGTCTGAAGAAAATACAATACACACGAAATTCTTAGGCAATCTGCAACAAATCCGTTAGCAATGAATAATGTAGTATTTGAAAAATTGGAGCAGATATGGAACTCCTCAGTCACAGGAAGGAGAACGTTCAGTTTCTTCCTCATGTAAACAAAGTGCTTCAGTTAACAAAATGGTTCAAATGGCTCTGAGCACTATGGGACTCAACTGCTGTGGTCATAAGTCCCCTAGAACTTAGAACTACTTAAACCTAACTAACCTAAGGACAGCACACAACACCCAGCCATCACGTTCAGTTAACACATTTTGAGTCAAGTAGGGAATTGGTCTACTACCCTCCCGGAAATGAGCCATATACTAAATATATTAAGAGAATTGGCAAGAGGGTAACGATCAGTTGCACCTATGGCGAAATCGGCACACCAGATCATGTGCAATGGAAATGTGCCCTCGCTGAAGATATAGTAAGGGCTGTTATGCAGGCTTTAAGAGGTAACGCTGTTTACGACATAGTATAATAGAGGAGTTTGATATCTTAAATCTTGTCGCTGATGCTTTCTCAGAAAAAGCAAGTCAGAACTACAGCCAAAAGATACCACAGCAAGGCGAGTAGGTTCTTTATTCAACCCTATGGAACAGGAATGAAGCCCGATAGCCCTACAATCGCTTGGCCCACTAACGGAAGAGAGGTGGCCAAAAGTGAATGGTATCTAAGAAGACCTATGAAAATCAATGAAATATAAGTGATGTGGTTTGATCTGTAGCAGTTCCGTGTGCAAGCAATAAAATATTGCTTGACCCGACGGGGAACTGATCCCATACGGTACACAGAGAGAATAGATACATTTCGATTATAGTATATCGTGTGTGTGTGTGTGTTTGTATATGTGGGTGTGTGTGGGGGGGGGGGTGAGTGTGGGTGTGCGTATCCATTACAGACAACAATAAAAGGAAATAGTGAAATTACAGAAGGCAGTATACTATTTAACTGTTCTCCGAGGGTATGTTATCGTAGTAGAAATATTGGTATCAGAGTTAGTATTAGTAACATGATTTGCACTGGTAAAAGTCACTGAAAAAAAAATCTGGATGATGCTATTCCTAATATGTATTTTTTATAATTTTAATAGTTCTAGTGTCTGTTATAGTTGTTCTACTAATAGTTCATGTTGTTAGTTGTGGTAATGCTGTTGTAACAGAGATAACTGTATGATTACTCAAGTTAATTTGAAATAACGAAAAACTTCGGCTCCATTCTTTTACAATAAAGCAAGATCTGACTGAGAGCGGAAAAAGGTACCATAGAATATAGGTAACCATCTAAATGCTACATCTATAGTAGCAGCAAGAAGTGAAGATAAAGAAAAATAGTATTATAGAACTGTAAAATTAATTCGATGTCCAGGATAGAATAACAATAACATTTGTTGTCATCAAGAAAGTGGACGATAATAAACAAATACAAGGGGCGTTCAACTAGAAATTCAACATCTTTTTCCTGAAATCAGACTGGTATTACTCAGAGTTCCAGTACACCATATTATTCGTCTCTCTTTTGGCTACAAAACCCTATTTCTTGACATAATCTCCTCTCAATGCGATGGCCTTGCGCCAATTTAGTGGCAGGGTCTGTATGCCCACATGGTACCACTCTACTGTTCGACGACGGAGCCAACATCTTTCTGTATCAGTGACCTTCGCATAACTCACGTACTACTTCCCATGAAGTGCATCCTTCATTGTGCCAAACATACGGACGTCGAAATGTGTGACTTCCGGGCTGTAGGGTGGATGAGGAAGAACACTCCAGTGAAGTTTTGTGAGCTCCTCTCGGATGCGCAGACTTGTGTGAGGCCTTGCCATTGTCGTAGAGAAGGAGAAGTTTGTTTGCATTTTTGTGGTGGTGAATACGCCGAATTCATTTCTTCAACTTCCCGAGTGCGGGACGGCACCCGGTAGATCACACAGATTTGCGCGACCGTGTTTCGATAATGAGAGACGCCTCGCCCAACGAGTCACAGTGCTTTCACTGCGAGATCACCGTAAATATTCTGCAAGAGCCTACGAATGTCTGCGATGCTCTGGTTTTCCGGCAAAGGAAACTCAATGGCAGCTCTCTGCTTGGTACAGACGCCATTTTGAAGACTACGTACAACGCTGCCACATATCGGAACTTCGTGAAGCTATAGGAGCTGAAGTGGGAATATTCCACGATGTCCCACAACGAATTCCACAATTTCTTCAACAGAAATTGGTCGAGAAAAAAGTTTTGCATTACTTATTGAAGGCCCCTCATCAATAAAAACAAAATAAATGAATAAATACTGTTTGCTGCTTCTTATATCTCGTAAAACGGCCATGAAAGTAAAATCAGATAGATACGAGCTCACGCGGAGATTTTCTAACAATCGTTCTTCGCGCAGGCCATTCGTCACTGGCACAGGAAAGGAGGGAATTGACAGTGATACACAAAGTACCCTCCGCCTTACACTGCAACGTGGATTGTGTAATTGTAGATGTCGCTGCAGAAGCGTCTCGTGCCAAACACCGTGCATATCTGCCCACGGCCTGTCGGGTGCAAGAGCAAAGTTACTACACTCGAAGATCTATACAGAACTTGACAGGGACTAAGTAATGCCACACATTTTTTCTCGGCCAATTTCGGTTGAAAACAACAGGGAATTTACTGTGGGACATCTTGTAATATTCGCGATTAAGCCCCTATAATTCCATGAAGTTCCAATAGGAGGTAGCGATAAACGTAACGGCCGCCCGCTGGTGACCGAGCGGTTCTAGGCGCTACAGTCTGGAACCGCGCGACCGCTACGGTCGCAGGTGCGAATCCTGCCTCGGGCTTGGGTGTGTGTGATGTCGTTAGGTTAGTTATGTTTAAGTAGTTCTAAGTTCTAGGGGGCTGATGACGTCAGATGTTAAGTCCCATAGTGCTCAGAGCCATTTGAACCATTTTTTTGATAAACGTAACCTTCAAAGAAGAGTCTATAACGGAGGTACGTTCCAAGCAGAGAGAGGTCATCGAGTTCCTTCTGGCGGTAAACCAGAGCATCGCAAATATTCATAGGCGTTTGCAAAATGTCTACGGAGACCTGGCAGTGCAAAAAAGCACGACGAGTCGTTGGGTGAGGCATCTGTCATCATCGCACGAACTTGTCCGATCTCCCGCGTGCCGGCCGGCCGGCCGCACGCAGCTGTTGAGTCCTGCAGTGCCGGAACGTGAGGACACACTGATTCGCTGCTCAACCGGACATCTCTGTTGGTAATGCTGACGCACTCTTACACCAATTGGGATTCTCATGTGTACCTGCTAGATTCCTTGCAGCCTGAGAGAAGACAAAATACAAATGAAATTCACCTTCTTCATGACAAGGTCTCACATAAGTCTGCGCACCTTAGAGGAACTCATAAATCTCCACTGGATTATTCTTCCACATCCACCCTACAGCAGCTTCCATCTATGGGCAGATTAGTGAAGCAGTAAGGCCATCCCACTGAACAGCAGTTATGTTGAAAATAGCGTTTCGTAGCCGAAAGATTGGGAAATAATACAGAGTGAAAAGTATTTAAAGCGACAAACTCTGGGAGGTTGTAGGGGACATCTAAACAAATATTTTTCCCTAATGTCATTTTTTCGTATCAGTAGTAGTTAAACCGCTAGAGGAAGATTTCTCTGGCGGCAAATTAATTAAACCAACAAACACTTTTCCATTTTTTTATGACCAAGAGACAACACATTAACACAACCCAATTTCAATTACAGTAGATTTTCAAATATGCCTCCATTGACACGCAAACATAGGTTACACCGCCGGATCATGTCCTGACACGGGCAAAAACCCCAGGAGTACCCTGAATTGTTCCTGCTGCTGCTACTATCCGGGCAACCAGATCCTCTTCTGATGCAACAGGAGTTGCGTAAACAAGGTTGCGCATCTCTCCTCACACAATAAAGTCCATAGGGGACATATCTGGGGATCGAACAGGCCATGGTACAGGACCACCTCTGCTAATCCACGTTTCTGGGAACCGTCGGTCCGGGAATCGACTCACACGACGACTGAAAAGTGCCGGCGCCCCGTCATATTGGAACCACATGCGTTGTCTTGTAGGGAGCGGGTAGTTGATAAACCCGCTGTGCAGCTCGTCCGTTGTGGTACACTACGTAGTATGCACCAACCATATCAATGTACTCACTCCAGGTGTATCTCTCCATTAGTAAACAGAGACAATGCATGCACTACTACACTGGTGGACAGCAGTTGCCTACAACTGAAGAGCGTAATACGCCCTCTAACAACTGAAGATCGTAATACCGTCTCTAACAACTGACGAGCGTAATACGGCCTCCACTGGTTTAAATAATCCTCATAGGAAAAAATGACATTAGGGAAAAATATTTGTTCAGATGCCCCATACAACCTCCCAGAGTTTGTCGGTTTAAATACTTTTCACCCTGTATAGTGTATAGGAATTCTGAGTAAATCCAAGCTTCCTTCAGAAAAAAAATTGTGTTGCATTACTTACTGCTCGCACCTCGTACATCGGGCGGAGAACGTGCCTCGTTTACGTTGTTTACCAATTTTCTCTTTTCGAAGTTTTGTACAGTGAATCTCCGACGGTGCTCGTTTCAGTTTGACAATGAAGGAATCTTGCAGAAGGGAGGACGTTAAACGCGGCAAGAAGTGAAGACGTCGGAGTTTCGGCAGGTAGGGCCGCGTGTCGATCCTCTGACATATCGTATAATTTTTCATCGCTCGCCGAAGCACCGCAAGCTCTCGAGACGGAGGCTCGCCGGACCATGAAAAACGAAAGACGCGGCAGATGCCAGCCCTAGATAGCGGCGGGCGCACGCGCGCGCCGGTCTTATAACTCAATAAACGTCCAGCGGTAAACACATAAATCCCCAGGAGCAGTGGCCAGTCCTGGGGGAGAGGAGCGCCACTTAAATGAAAGAGAGTTTGCCGTGAGGAATCGCCTTAGGGAGGCGGGTCACCACCCCTCTGCTCTCGCTAATTACTTCTCCCAACAGTCGTTAATTTGTTTCGATCTGCTGACAAGCGCTGAGGAGCCGTTCCGAGGTACGCTGCTATATCTTAAAGGCACACGCGATACCGCAAGGGACCACGGCTGTTCCTGTAGTAAAATCCACTTTGTGGGTTCAAATCTCTGTCAGGCGGTCGTGCTTTGCAATTTTCCTTGTTCGCCTAAAGTAGTAGTATGTCATTGAAGGAGGAAGGGGGAGAAAGGAAAGAAAACGGAGGAACTATTGATATCAGCTGCATTAAGACTTGGTGCGGCATCAGCGGTGACAAATGAAAACGTGTGCCGGACCGGGATTCGAACCCGGGATCTCCTGCTTACTAGGCAGGTGCTTTAACCACTGCGCACCCTCACACCGTGTTTATCACCATTGCGCGGACTATCTCGGCAACACCTCTCTGCCGACCCAAATGTCCGAAAGTACAAAATGGTTCAAATGGCTCTGAGCGCTATGGGACTTAACTGCTGTGGTCACCAGTCCCCTAGAACGTAGAACAACTTAAACCTAACTAACCTAAGGACATCACATACATCCATGCCCGAGGCAGGATTCGAGCCTGCGACTGTAGCGCCTAGAACCGCTCGGCCACTCGGCCGGCCCCGAAAGTACAGACACCACGAATTCAGATAAATGATTCACCTCGATAAGCAATGAATCCACCACATTCAGTGCGACTGCACAATTACGTCCGACTTCCTCCGCGAATCTCAAAGTATAGAGCGATGGAGGAGGTGGACAGGGACTGCCGGTAGATGGCGCCAAGTGGGAAGTGTGCTGAGACAGTACGCGCAATTCCACTAAACGCTGTGTCCTGGTGGCGCAGCGGTTATCGCTACTGCCCAGTAAGCTGGAGATCTCGGGCTCGAACCTCTGTCCGTCACACATTTTCATTCGTCGCCGATGAGGCCGCACAATGTGCTGATGCAGCTGGTAGCCTTTCCTGTCTCCTCCTTCCTCATTCAATATACACGATGTGCCAGCTGCCGAGAATACTTCCGGGTTGTATGGTCGTGGTCCATGGAACTCTTCTATCCCTGACGTTTCGTCCAAAGCTACGTTGAACATCTTCGGGGGGTGCTCCTGGTTGTGCTGAGTCTTGCCGACTGACGAGTTGGACGTCGAAGAACGGTCTAAATACCGTGGAAAGTGGGCGTGGTCTGTATTTCACGAGACAGCAGAGATGAACCTTGTCAAGGATAAAATATAACTATCGATTATAGTACGTCAAAGATAAAAACTGCTCATCGATTCTGTAGCACCACTGTCCATATATGGCTGAGTTTCATAGATCAAGCACTGCATTCCGTTAAGCATAAATGTCCGTCTCTGTCTGCAGGTGGTGTATACAAGATTCCGTGTATATGTGGTAGGGAACTACAAACAGAAATGTGAATACACGGTTGAAAGAACATAAAAGTCTTTGCAGACTAGGGAAAACAGACAAGTCAGCCGTTGCGGAACATGGTCTTCAGTCGGGTGATCACGCAGTGAAATTTTCGGAAACTGAAGTTTTATATACTACGACGAACTATTATCCACGGCTATATAGAGAAGCCATCGAAATATACAGGGTGTTACAAAAAGGTAAGGCCAAACTTTCAGGAAACATTCCTCACACACAAATAAAGAAAAGATGTTATGTGGACATGGGACCGGAAACGCTTAATTTCCGTGTTAGAGCTCATTTTAGTTTCGTCCACCTACGCTCAATGGAGCACGTTATCATGATTTCATACGAGATACTCTACCTGTGCTGCTAGAACATGTGCCTTTACAAGTACGACACAACATGTGGTTCATGCACGATGGAGCTCCTGCACATTTCAGTCGAAATGTTCCTACGCTTCTCAACAACAGATTCGGTGACCGATTGATTGGTAGAGGCGGACCAATTCCTTGGCCTCCACGCTCTCCTGACCTCAACCATCTTGACTTCCATTTATGGGGGCATTTGAAAGCTCTTGTCTACGCAACCTCGGTACCAAATGTAGAGACTCTTCGTGCTCGTATTGTGGACGGCTGTGATACAATACGCCATTCTCCAGGGCTGCATCAGCGCATCAGGGATTCCATGCGACGGAGGGTGGATGCATGTATCCTCGCTAACGGAGGACATTTTGAACATTTCCTGTAACAAAGTGTTTGAAGTGACGCTGGTACGTTCTGTTGCTGGGTGTTTCCATTCCATGATTAATGTGATTTGAAGAGAAGTAATAAAATGAGCTCTAACATGGAAAGTAAGTTTTTCCGGACACATGTCCACATAACATATTTTCTTTCTTTGTGTGTGAGGAATGTTTCCTGAAAGTTTGGCCGTACCTTTTTATAACACCCTGTATAAAAACGGTGATAATTTTAAGAGAAAAAAAGAAGGTATGAAACTCAGCTATATATGGACAGTGGCGCTACAGAATCGATGGGAAGTTTTTATCTTTGACGTACCATGATCGATAGTTATATTTTATCCTTGACAAGGTTCATCTCTGCTGCCTCGTGAAATCCAGACAACTTCCACTTAACACGGTATTTAGGCCGTTCTTCGACTTCCGACTCTTCAGTCGGCAAGATTCAGCACAACCAGGAGCACCTCCGAAGATGTCCAACGCAGCTTGGAGGCAACCTGGTGAGGCTAAACGGCTTAGACACACTGTAGGGCGAGTGCAGCAAGGTGGAGGTTCCCTGCTGTTTTAGGGTGGCATTATGTGGGGCCGACGTACGCCGCTGGTGGTCATGGAAGGTGCCGTAACGGCTGTACGATACTTGAATGCCATCCCCCGACCGATTGTGCAACCATATCGGCAGCATATGGACGAGGCATTCGTCTTCATGGACGACAATTCGCTCCTCCCTCGTACACATCTTGTGAATGACTTCCTTCAGGATAACGACATCGCTCGAATATAATTGTCAGCATGTTCTCCAGACATAAACCCTATCAAACATGCCTGGGATAGACTGCAAAGGGCAATGTGACCCACCAACCACTTTGAGGGATCTACGCCGAATCGCCGTTGAGTAGTGGGACAATCTGGATCAACAGTAAATTGATGAACTTGTCTATAGTATGCCACGGCGAATACAGGCATGCACCAATGCAAGAGGACGTGCTACTGGGTGTTAGAGGTACTGGTGTGTACAGCAATCTGGACCACCACATCTAAAGGTCTCGCTGTATGGTGGTACACATTCAATGTGTGGTTTTTCATGAGCAATAAAAAGGGCGGAAAAGATGTAAATGTCGATCTCCATTCCAATTTTCTGTACAGAAAACCTGTCTGGAAACCTGGTATACAATCCAAAGACATTCTGGTCGTATATAAAGTATGCTAGTGGCAAGAAACAATCAATGCCTTTTCGGCGCGATAGTAATGAAATACTATGGACGACAGTGCTGATAAAGCAAATTCCTTTAGCAAATAAGACGTCGTAAATATTACAGAATTCGAATCAAGAACAGATGCCAACATGACTAACTTGGAAGAAGATCTCCTAGTAGTAGTGAAGCAACTTAAGTCACTTAATAAAAGCAAGTATTCCCATCCAGACTGTATACCAATTAGTTTCCTTTCAGAGTATCCCGATGCGATAGCTCCATACTTAACAATCATGTAGAACCACTCGCTCGACGAAAGATCCGTACCCAAAGACTGAAAAGTTGCACAGGTCACACCAATATTCAAAAAGATAGTAGGACTAGTCCACTAAATTTCAGGCCCATATCATTAACGTCGATATGCAGCAGGATTTTTTAACATATAATGCGTTCGAACATCATGAATTACCTCGAAGAAAACGACCTATTGATACAAAGTCAACACGGATTTAGAAAACATCGTTCTTGTGAAACACAACTAGCTCTTTAGTCACATGAAGTGTTGAGTGCTATTGGCAGAGAATTTCAGGTTAATTCCGTATTTGTAGATTTCCAGAAGGCTTTTGGCACTGTACCACGTAAGTGGCTTTTAGTGAAATTGCGTGCTTATGGAATACCGTCTCAGTTATGTGACTGGATTCGTGATTTCCTTTCAGGAAGGTCACAGTTCGTAATAATTGACGGAAATTCAAGGAGTAGAACAGAAGTGATTTCTAGCGTTCCCCAAGGTAGTGTTATGGATCCTCTGCTGTTCTTTATCTAGACAACCTGAGCAGCCGTCTTAGGTTGTTCGCAAATGTTGCTGTCGTTTATCGTCTAGTAAAGTCACGAGAAGATCAAAAGGGGAATTTGCAGGACGATTAGAAAAGATATCTGTGTGGTGCGAGAATTGACTGGTGACCCTAAATAATGAAAACTTTGAGTTCATCCACACGAGTGCCAAAAGGAATCCGTTAAACTTCGGTTACACGATAAATCAGTCAAATCTAAAGGCCATAAATGTAACTAAACACCTAGGAATTACAATTACGAACAATTTAAATTGGAAAGAACACAGAAAATGTTGTGGGGAAGGCAAACCAAAGACTACGTTTTATTGTCAGAACATTTAGAAAATATAATAGTTCTACTAAAGAGACCATTACGCTTGTCCGTCCTCTTTTGGAGTACTGCTGCGTGGTCTGGGATTCTTACCAGATGGGATTAAATCTTTAATTAGCAATATTCACTTTTCCACATAATCGCCAGCCAATTGGATACATTTCTGCCAACGATGAACAAGTTTTCTGAAGCCGTCGCGGAAGAAGCTGACACTCTGTTTCCGCAACCACAGTCTCACAGTTCTCTCAACGTCTCCGGGTCGTAATGGTGTAGCCACGTTTCGTCTCCTGTCACAAAAGAGTGGAGAAAGGCGTCACCTTCATTCTCGTAACGCGAGAGGAGTTCCTGGCAAATTTCAAGTCTGTGAGCTTTCATTTGAGGAGTCAGCAACTGGGGTACCCATCGTGTACAGATCTTCCCATAGCCAATCAAAGCAATAATGTGACGCACACGTTCTTGTGAAATGCCGATTCTGCTTGCAGTTTTTCTCTGAGTGATGCGCCGATCGTCCTGAATCAGTCTGTCAACATTTTGCTTGTGAAACTCGGTGGTTGCTGTCACAGGACGTCCAAATCTTTGTTTGTCACGCAGCTCAGATGTTCCCGCCTCAACATCTTTAAACTTACTAGCCTAAGGACGCACAGTACTCACATCAACACAGTCACAATAAACTACTTTCATTCTCTGATGAAATCACTTTTGGGTGACACCTTCTGCTGTCAAGAATTCAATGACTGCACATTGCTTAGACCACATTGAGTGACCGTCTGCGCATTGTTCCATACTTTACACTGTAACAACACAACAATTCAATGCTTAGGCTTCCCGCCAGCTGGAGCTGTAGAGAAGAGCCTACGGAACAAGCCAATACCTGCCGCATACCAATGCTGCTAACTGCTACGAAGGTGGAGGCATTACTTTTCAGTCAACCCTCGTACATATTGGATTTTGAAGTAATGACTTATAAAACGAAGCAGCAAGTAATAGAAACTAATGGTGCATGTAATTTGGGAATTATGTTATGGACTGGAATGAGGTGTGTTAGAAGAATGTATGGTGACCAGATTTTATGTAGTAACTAGATTTTTGAGAAAAATATCTGGAGGTCGAGAAAGAAAGCATTTTTTCCGTAATGGGGGAAGATAATGATTATAGAAACAGATAGTGGTATAAAGGATTTAGTATAAATGTGCACTTGACATAGGAGTTACGTGGCTAATCTGGAAAGTGTGAGAGGATAACAATGGAAGAGAATGATAACAAGAGATTTCTGAATAATGTTATGATTTTTGATGCAATGCATTTTGTCTTTGGACAATAGTTTTATTGTAAATAAGTTTGTGTGGCACTGTTGCTTACCTAAAATACATGTAACTTATATAAGCTTAAGAGAAGAAATTGTTAATCAGTGGTCAGTAAAAGTAGGGTAAAGCCAGGTACCTTGAATTTAAATTCATATCAATTATTTTCAGCGATCAGTAAGTTACCAAATTAATATTATTTATATTTCTTATACATTTAGTAACATTATACTAATCTGATTTCATCTTAAAATAAACAATCTCAGCGTAAAAAATAAGTATCTCGTTAGGTGCAAAATACCCAGTTTTGCCCCACCCATGGGGTAAAATGGGCTATCCATTTAAGTGAATAGAATAAATGTGAAAACAATAAAAATGTTTTATTCTTTGGCAGAAAAATGTATGAAAACATGTACAAATCTTAAGAAATACGATCAATGAATAGCATAAGTCTATTTCAAGTACCAAAAGTGGTTTTTGACAGAGAACTTCAAATTTTCAAAATATTACATTAATATAGCCAAAGTTCTCTAATAAAAAACAAAAACACATGTTATTAAAAGCAGAAATCACGAGCAGTTGTCCTCTTTCTTAGCACTGCAGTATTTTTCGTAAGCTGCCATGACAAGGTATACACTGGATGCAACCCTTCTTCGATAATAAGTCGGAATATGGACAATTATAAAATATTCATTCTTCACCTGGATCTCCTTTGCCTGATCAAGAATCTTGTTTTCTTTTTTATTATTTGAGTTAGTCTAGTATTTCCACCTATCGTTTTTGTTACCTCGCCTTATTTACAGCTCAACGCTTTTGGATCTTCCGCATAAAAAGTTTTCGTTTTGAGCTTTTCTCCTCTTTCTGTTTCCTGCTCTTTATTTAGTCTCCAAATACATTTTATATGGAGAGGAGGTTAGTATTACTGTTTTGCCGTTTTACCTACTGGTGATTGTCTTAGAACTTTCTACCAAGTCAACCTTTTGAGGAGGCACTAGAAGCTTTGGTGCCACAGAGAATGTTGATGGCATACCAGAAGTTCCATCAATCCATTTACGAAGTCCCAGGAACAGCTGAAAATTCATCTTGTCGTCCTGGACATTTTATTGTTATAGAATGTTGAGTGACTTTGTGTTGGAGGACACTGTCTTGAGGGATATCGTCTTGAAAGGTGTCGGCTACTTTCGTAGTGCTTTGCTTGCAGTTTTGTCCCCATGATGTACCCAGTTTTGCTCCACAGTGCAAAACTGAACAAAACATGGTATTGGAAAGTTAGCATTCGCGTTATGTTCATCATACAAATTTGAAATACCGAACTAAACACTTACCGATTTCTTATCAGGCAATGCTTCTCCTCAAAATATTGCTGCAAGAAGTGCCACCATTGGGGGAAATTTTAGCAAAAACGTTAAAAGCGGCCATAAGGAAGAGGAAATCCGCAAATGACGAGTACCTACAACTCCCGGAAATGCCGGATGCTAGTAGTTCCATGCGTTATCAGATCAAATGTCAACACTAGTCACAGAGATCTGGAGGTATCCATTTTGACCCATGTACCCAGTTTTCCCCAACTCTCCGCTAATTGTTATACTATTATATTAGATTCAAGGTTTTCAAAAATTTTAAGTCAGCATAAAGCAAATATTATGAATTAGTTGAGTAATTTTAGCAGATGCTTTCATTAGGAATGAAATTTTTGCTGCGGTCATTAATTTTTTTTTCACTTTAAAAATAGTATTTTCAAGTAACTTTGCTTTTATGCCACTTGAGAGCACCAATAAGTTAGAAAAAGTAGTTTTAAGAGAAGTAAGTGAACTAACATTCGTCTTTTGGGAAAACGTAGTAAAAATCTGTAGACTTAGATGAGAAACGTTTGCAAGACAAAATTACCTGTGAAAGAAATCTGGACTGTATCTGAAGTGAAGCTGGAGTGTCTACCACACGAAGAGGGTGGCATAACACTGTGAGGAAAAGTGTTCGCAGTATAGGATGGAAAAAAAGTGCCGATTGTAAGGTGGGGATGGATTCATATTTGTCACGCGAATGCACAATAAAACGGAAAGGGTAAGGAGAATTTGAAGTGTACTGGTTTAAATTCTAAAAACTCATGCCATAGTGAATCAGTATATAAAAAACTTATGAGATTTAAAAACATTAAATACAGTGCATAAACACCGTTTCTATAAATAGTTTGAGGTGTTTTGGGATGAGTGATTTAGAAGGAATGTTGTATACAACATGATTTTTGTAACAGTATTTTCTGAAAAACAATTTTTTGTACAATAGTACACTTAATTAGTTTTATAACAGCCAAGTACAAAGTAATAAATTTGTAATTTAATTTTATTCTGTTTTCTTTTGGAAATTTGAAAGATTTTGAAATAATGTACGCCATTTTTTGTAATTCTTAAAAATTTGTTGGAAAAAAGTTAGAATTACAGGGCGTGTACCGTAGTGCCATACATCGCCCATATAGAATCAGTAAGAAGTTAGCTTCTTACAGCTGATGAGTCACGGCGGCATCTCCATAGCAAATGTGAGGCAACTCATTACCAGATTTTTTTAACTGCTGAGATCATCGGTCCCTAAGCTTAGACACTGCTTAATCTAGCTTAAACTAACATACGCTAAGGACAACACACACACCCATGCCCTAGGGAGGACTCGAACCTCCAACGGGGGAAACCGCGCGGACCGCGACAAGCCGCCCAGACAGCGCGGCTGCCCCGTGCGGCTGGTGCTCTGGGGTGTCACCACCGTACAGTAACAGAAATATTATGTACAGCATTGTAAAATTATGTATCGTACATCGAATGGAATAAAACTTTATGCAATATTTTCATGTGTCAATAGATACCACCAGTAGACGTTGCACCCTAATATTTTTCATTCTTTTTGCGTAATAATTTTTATTTTCCATTAAAAATTTGTTTCATGTTAAATGACGCCATTTCATGTCGTATATTCTTTGTGTGAATGAGGGAATAAATGTACTATGTGTATGACATGCGAATACTGGCAGTTGTAAGTAACGGAGTGTATGAAAACGTGAGAATATGGATTTGTATTGTACTGTGAGTCACATAAAAAGGGGGAAATTTGTGATTTGTAATACGTCAGTTTTTGTTATTGGAAAAACGGAAAAGGTACTCTGGTATTTCAGTTTTGTAAAGGAGGGACTAATTTGCTATTGTTGGGTTTTCTGAACGTAATTATTTAAGAAACTGATCTAAAGAAATCTTGATAACGTGATCGGTTTAGGGAGAAGAAACGGGATGGTAGGGATTACAACTGCAAGCTGATTGACGTTGATGGGTCCTAGCCAATCAGAAGAAAGCACCTTCACTCGCATTTTGGACGGCGAGAGGAGGCAAAGGATTCAGAGCTCAAACATCATGACGGTTAGACTGGACACAGAGAGGTCCCTAGCGGTGGTATTGAGTTTTTGAAACGATCCATAGCCTGCAGTGATGTAGGTTGAGGACTCAGGTATCACGCCCTGGAGGCGTACGCCGTGACGTGCCATTGTCTGCGAGTAATCGACGAAACAAATTTCGGAATTTCACGCGATTCTGTACAGTTTTAAAAGAAAGGAATGATCTAGAGGCAGGCTGTGTAGTGTAGTGGTTAGGGTACAGCCTCATTTGCAAAAGTTTAGAAGTTCGGATCTAGTCGGGCGCTTCGATTTCTTTTTAAATCGTTACACAAATGACTTTCATCATTACTGTTATTCACTTAACTGATTTAAATTTTTTTTATTCCTCTTCCTGTGCCACATCATTTTAATAACTTTTTAGTTTGCTCTCATTTTTCTTTTCATCATTCTTTTTCTATTTGGACTCTTTGTTCATGTGAATTTAATTCCATCTATGTAATAACTTCCATTTGATCTCTCCCATTTGATCGTTCTACATTTTCGTCCATGTTATTGCATTCATTGTTTCTATTCCTCATTTCGCTTGAATTTCGTTTCGATCCTCTTTTGTCTTATCTCTCCACAGTGCAAAAAGAATTTATGTTTTGAATGTGTGTGTGACGATTACCATAAAAAATACGCCCTGTAACGAAAAATACGTTTTTGACACGGTTGCATAGTCAATGTATAGAGATTATTTCGTATTTTGTTTTTTAACTGATAGACTAGCATTTTCAAATGTTCAAATATTATGCTAGACAAATAAAAACAGTTGAATTCACGTGCACAGAGACTCCAAGCGGAAAAAGAATGACAGAGAGAAAAAAATCAAAGTAATTGAAGAAGTTAATGTGACAAAGGAATAAACATAAAAAATTACATTTAAACCAATACACTGAATAAAATAATGAGCGACGTAATTTCGATAAAGATTTGAAAATAAAAAAGTTGAAACACCTAATGAGATTTGAACCCACAATCTTTTGCATGTGAGGATTTTATCTTATCCGCTGCGCTATGCATTTCTTTAAAGCTGTAGAACATGATGTGAGTTCCCGAAAAGTTTTTTCGCCAGTTACTCGCTAACTTGGGCCCAGCGGGATGAATCGTTTCACGGACTGATACCTGGAATCTTAACCTACATCACAATACATACCAATTTTCTCCTCTTTTTTTCTTTTCTTTTTTTAGCGTTCTTGGCCACATAGAGAACAGCGTGGAGTGCTGAAAAGTATTAAGGATAATTTATAACGACACGCACTGACGAAAAAAGTCAAGAAGGAGCTGTGCGACTTAAAAGAAAGTTAGTAGGTATGTTTGTACAGATGAAAGATGATGTCTATTCAAATTTCGCGCCAGTCGCATAAGAGCGGCGCTAGAAGCGCTCCTATAAGGATGCAAATCGTGTTTGCTTGACATACACCCTGTAAAGGTCGTGAGCGTTAGTTAGCTTTGATATTGGACGTGGTTAGGTGATGTTAGTTAAAAAATACCTGTAAAGCAACAAAGACGCCATTAACATTTCACTGAGTTTCACTGGGATCGTGTAATAGTGCTGCGAGAAACTGGGCAGTCCTTCTGCGATGTTGCATAAAGATTTGGCAGGAATGTAGCCACTGTACATGATTGCTGGCAGCGGTGATCACGAGAATGTACGGGCGTAAGAGGTTCAGTGTCTGGATGACCACGTGGTATTACCGAGAGGGAAGACAATCGCGTTCAGCGTATGATTCTGGCGCGTCGTACTGAATCTGCAGCGGCATTTTCAGCAGCAATTGGCACCACAGTGACACGAAGAACTGTTACAGATCGGTTACTTCAAGGACAACTCCGAGACAGACGCCCTGTAGCGTGCATTCCACTGACCCCGAACCGTCACAATCTGCTACCTCAGTGATATCAAGCGAGAGTTCATTGCAGGGCAGGGTGGAGGTCTGTTACGTTTTCTCATGAAAACTGGTCCTGTCTCGGTGCCAATGATAGGCGTGTGTTGGTTAGTAGTTGATGAAATGTAATGAATCTGTCAGAGTGGTAGACACACGAGACCTATTCCTAGAGTTGTGGTTTGGGGTGCGAGTTCATATGACAGCACAAGCAGTCTCGCGGTTATCCCGCGCGTCCTGACTGCAAATCTGTACATCAATCGGGTGATTTGACCTGTTGTGCTGCCATTCATGAACAGCATTCCAGGGGGTTTCTTCTAACAGGATAACACTCGTCCACATACCGCTATCGTAACCCGACATGAGCGGCAGAGTGCCTACATGTTGCCTCCTCGATTACCACATCTATCTCCAGTCGAGTATATTTGGGGAAACATTGGATGACAACTCCAGCGTCATCGACAAACAGCATTAGCCGTCTCCGTATTGCACATGTGCAACACAATGCGTGCACGTTTGCACGCTTGCATTCAGCATTCTGGAGGTTGCACCTGGAATGTACTCTCTCGGAATTTAAATTGTGAATCTCTCCGTTATGGACACTGACTCCCTTGTATTGTCTGCCTCAGCAGTTTATTGAGCTTGGTCACCAAACGATTCCGTGACGAAACACTCCGCTCTTCATTGGATCTGCTCCCTTTCTTGTATTAATCCTACTTGGTAAGAGTCCCAGTCTGATGAGAAATACTCAAGAATCGATTGAACAAGTGTTTTACAAGCCATTTTTTTCATGTATGAATTACATTTCCTTATGATTCTTCCAGTGACTCTCAATCTGGCATCTTCTTTTAGTACAATTGGTTTTGTGTTGTGATTACATGGCACAATTAATGTCCCGACTCACTTGGAAGTTGGCGCCGAGGCTGGTGGTAGCTTTTCGTCGCAGCAGAGGGAGTACAGGGCATCAGAGCGGCCCAGTGCAGTGCCACCGCGAGTTGACGAGCGGTCGTGAGCAACACTAGGAAGTAGCCCAGTGTGTGACAGCGGGCCAGCGGTAACTTGGAACCACCGCATGCGCTGTCGGTGACAGCCAGTGGACAACACTTCGTGAGTGGCGTTGGACACATGAGAGCGCACTGATCGGTGTTGTTGTCCCATAGCTGCTAGTTCTTGAAGTTTGTCGACGAGCGGTGGAACCGCTTAGTGTTGGAGTGTGCGCCTAGGGAGTAGAACTGAGTTTGACTGTTGATAACACCAATGAGCGGCCCCGTATGCAAGAAGAATGGGCCGAATTACATGGCACAATTAATGTCCCGAATGTAATCGAAGAGTGTAATGGAACTTAAATGAGCATCATTGGAAGAAAGGCTACTTTCCTATCGGAAAAAACCCTGTTGGGTAGATTTACCGAACCACTATCTGGGGAAGACAGCGTGACAATTCTGCTACCGCCATCGTATATTTCACGCAGGGACCATGAGAATAAGGTAGAACATACATTGGTACTTACAGAAGCGTAAAGAAGGTCTCTTTCCTCACACAGTAAGCAAGTGGAATATCAGAGAAAATCCTCCGCCAGGTGAAATACACACAGGGTTGGGTTACAGGTATGGTGTTTATCTCTGTAACTTACAGAATAATGAGTGAAATGAATATTTATATAAATAGATAAACGTAAGAAACGTTAGTCTTCTGCGGAGCTATGAACGTAGTAAATTTATTTTCCAGAGAGTTACAACAACGAGTTATAACTGTGTGTTCGTGTGTGTGTGTGTGTGTGTGTGTGTGTGTGTGTGTGTGTGTGTGTGTATGTGTGTGTGTGTGGGGGGGGGGTAAAGAGGTGCTCCGCGACAAGGTTATCAGCAATCATAGGAATATTAGTGGAAGTGAATATGGTTAAAACTTAGAAAATGCCGTAAAAGAAATAAAAAAAGTCCAAGATAAAATCGCGCACACTCTCTCCCCATCTCTACCATTAGCCCCGGCAAAATCACACTAGCTGACACCTTGTAATATAGCGTTGAAATGGGGAAATGTTCTAAAACTGTCAATTAAAACACAAGTAAGACAAGAGGGATTGTACCTGTGGTCTAGGAGAGCCGGCACAGTAGTTCAGCGTGTTCGGTCAGAATGTTAGCTGCCTTCTGTAATAAGAAACTGAGTTAATGGATCAACGATGAATTTGAACAAGCGTTCATCGAACATCCACCCCGAATTAATAGAACGAACAATAAAAACAAAATGAATCAACAAAAGAAAGGGGTAGCGCCTTTAACTCATAATCGAAACATCCTTGGTCCCGGGTTCGCAACCCGCCACAGCTAGAATTTTGATTAATGATTAGCACTGGTGGCTGAAGACTTTGAGCATAAGAAGCATGCCTCATTCTGCCAACGCCCCTGTAAAAGAGGGCGGAGGAGCGGACAGAGGTTCAGGGCACACTCTTGCCCTCGGGGCGGGAAACTGCCCTTCAAGGCGGAAGAATCAGCAATGAGCAACGGCATGAGGATGCAGGAGGCAACGGTAACCACTGCATTAAAGACATAACGTGTATCCACAGGACATGTGGCCTGTAATTCAGAAAAGTGTCATGATGATCTCTCCGTTGACAAAAGATTCCGGAATAGTCCCCCCCTCGGGTCTGTGGGAGGAGGCTGCCAAGGGGAAGGTGACCACGAGAAAAACATTGAATAATCAACGAAAGGATAACTTTCTACGACTCGGGCTCTGAAAAGGGAAATTCAAAGTCTCAATCCTGATATAGTAGGGGTCAGTGAAGTGAAATGGAAAGAAGACAATGATTTCTGGTCAGATAGTATAGGGTAATATCAACAGCAGCAGAAAACGATATAACGGGAGTAGTATTCGTTATGAATAGGAACACAGGGCAGAAAGTGTGTTACTGTGAACAGTTCAGTGATAGGGATTTTCTTGTCAGAATCGACAGCAAACCTACGCCTATAACGATAGTCCAGGTATACATGCCGACGTCGCAAGCTCAGGATGAAGAGATAAAGAAATTAAATGAGAATATTGAAGGGGTAATACAATACGCAAAGGGAGATGAAAATCTAATAGTCACTGGGGACTTGAATGCAGTTGTAGGGGAAAGAGTAAAAGCAAAGTTTACAGGAGAACATGGGCTTGGGACAGGGAATGAGAGAGGAAAAAGACTAATTGAGTTTGAAAGGTGGCTACACTGAGCCACAGCGCCAGAGATTACGCCAAAGAGTTTTTTTTTCCGCCGCCTCCACTGGCAGTGCTTGCTGAGATGTCGTAGTGAAAAGTTCTTGTCGAGAAGTCGTGGTGGAGAGTTCTTGTCGAGAAGTCGTGGTGGGAGTGCTTATCGAGACGTGGCAGTAGTGAGTCGGTGTTGAGTTGTTGTAGTAGGGAGTGCTTGTTCCATGTTTTATGCAGTTTTGATGGGCTAGACAGCAGATGTTGCTAGAATGGAGATATTGTAATGATCAGAGTGCTCTTCGTCAATATATATGAAGGTAAAAAAAATCCCTTTTCTTTTTATTATTTCAATGTCTTAAATAATGCGTCATTACAGGTTCAGTCAACAAAGCATCTGGCTTTTGTTCTTGTATTAGAGTGTAATTCTGGTTTCCTTACGCAATTACAGTATTTATATATTTTTTAATTGCTTCAGTATAAATGGTATTTAAAATTTCTTGTCTTATTGAAGAAGAACCGTGCCAGATGTGTACGTTGAATCACACTTCCACACACAGAACAGTTACACTTGTGCTTTGGTTTCGTACGTTTTATAGTTGCTGGGGACTTAATTAATTAATTGTGTTAACGAAAATTTTCTTTCATTCTTTGTTGTTATTCTATGCAGTCAGATTGCGTACTAAAACTAGTCAGGGCCAACCGTTTACGACACTTCGTAGCCGGACATCAGCTACTAAAAATTTAAAATTATTTGCATTATAAATATAATTAAGCCCCCATGCAAGTTCTGTAATTAATTTCAGCTGGTAATAGCGAATACTCTGTTCAAGAGATATCTTGGAAAAGGCACGGTAATACGGGAAGATTTTAGTTGTGGTATCGATAGCAAAGATGCCACGGCGTAGGTACAAGTTCATAAGTTGGCACTACGAGACACCAACGATAGCGCCCTCTAGCCGGCGCTGTGGAGCTCTACGAGCGTCGCTCCGGATGCAGCCCACTTGATTCCAAGCAGACGACCTAGCAACATTGTTTCAATTTCACAGTGAGCGAACCACTACTTGCACGCAAAGTTAAGTGAAGGTGATTTTAGTTCACGTTGCAGTGCCGAGAGTTCTACCTCACCTGCTGCTCCTAGCTTCCTACCTTCGGTCTACCTTTTCAGTTTTCAGGAGCAGGCCCACGCGCCGCCTTCCAGGCGGGATACAAAAGTTGGCGACGAGGATTCGTGCTAGCCTCAGTATAAGACTTACAAATCAACATAAATACCCCAATAAAAACCAAACCTAACAAACTAGACCCTCCAACTTCCCAAGAAGTAGAAGAAATTCTTAAAGAACAAAAAAATTATAAGGCATGTGGAGAAGATCAGGTTTTTGTTGAAATGTGGAAATATGCAAGTGACACAGTCAAGACCTCCTTACACATGGCTCTAACAAAAATTTGGGTAACAGAACAATTTCCCGAACATCGGACCACAGCTATTATCCACCCACTACACAAAAAGGGAGATAAGAGCAACCCAGACAACTACAGAGGAATCTCTTTCCTAGATTGCACATATAAAATTCTATCCAAGATCCTATATGAAAGAATCAAGGAGCAATTAGAACAGGAGTTAGGGGAATATCAGGGAGGTTTCAGACCATGGAGAAGCTGTGCAGAGCAGATAATTAGTTTAAAATTGATTATGGCATACTACAAGAAACGGAACAAACCTCTGGCAATAACATTTGTAGATTTTAAGAAGGCATATGACTGTCTCCACAGACCTTCAGTATTAAAAATTTTAAGAAATCTAGGACTCCATCCAAAACTAATTAAAATAATACAACTCACTCTAACCAACACCAAATCAAAAGTGAAGTTTAGAGGAGAAATTTCGGAACCATTCCTCATAAAAACAGGCTTAAGACAAGGTGACTGCCTATCACCATTACTTTTCAACTGTGCAATGGAATACATAATGAGAGAATGGTACAAGGACAATCCAAAGAAGATAAGAATTGGAAGTGCAAAAGATGATATTAGCTTAAACTGCTTGGGATTCGCTGATGATCTTGCTCTCCTAGCCAACACCGTTCAAGAAGCCAGGCAACAAGTGAAATCACTACAAGAAATAGCAGAGAAAGTAGGCCTTAGGATATCATTTGAAAAAAACGGAGATTATGCTAACTGATCCACCACTTGCAAACAAAATTACAATAGGAGAACAGGAAATCAAAATTGTTGATAAATTTAAATATTTATGCGAAATAATAACATACAATCTAAATGAGAAGCCATCATGGCAAAATAGAGTAAAAAAACTGAACTATGCAAATTACATTACCAAAACTACATAAAACAAAAAAGCCTATCTATAGATGCAAAATTAAAACATTATAAAACAGTTACACAACCAGAAATAACGTATGCAGCTGAAACTATCTTCAAAACAACTAATACAGCAGAAATTGACAGAATACTAAATATAGAAAAAAGAATAATTAGGACATGTATAAATAAACAGTATAAAATAAATGGACATTGGAGAATAGCATCAAATGAAACAGTATATAAGTAAATAGAACCAGTCATGATCACAATCAGGAAGAAACGCATCTCATTCTTTGGACATCTGATGAGAACTCTAGAAAACAGAATTAGTAAAAAAATTATACAAAAATTGTGGAATAGCAAGAGCGACATTAAATGGATCACAGAAATTGAGGAAGATATAAAAGAACTTCAAATTACAGTAGATGACCTAAAAAACAAGACAGAGAAAACCAGAATACTGCAAGACCCGCAAACCAGACTACAAATGAAAATCAATAAAAGGAGTACAGGAAGAGTTGTCTCAGATGAAGAAAGAAAGAAAATATCTGAAAGATTAAAGAAATATTGGGCAGACAGAAGAGCAAAACACCTTTCATATAAGAATAGCCTCTAATAATTATATTACCTAAATATCATATTAAGTTATTGTCGAAACAAATTGTATTCCTGTGTAACAACTTGTTTAGAACTTTATATTTTTGACTACAGTGGTCCAATGAAGGCCATAAAATAAATAATAATAATAAGACTTTCATTTGTGTAAACCATGGCTTCGCCAAAGGAACAGGCTTCGCTGTCCGATCGTGTACGTTTTCAGGCTCAGCAAATGACGCAGCTGCTTGTTGCCATCAGTGGACTGGTCACACTACAAACTGCAGCTACTTCGGCGCCTCCGACGCCACCGCCTGTTCCGACGCCGTCGCCGACGGCGCCGCCATTTCGTGCCTTCAATCCTGACGTTGGACGCTGGCCGGAACATCGCCCATCTCGAGGCACACTTCACAGCATACAACATACCAGGTACAGAGCGGCTTGCTTTTTTCATTGGCAACGCAGGTTTTGTTGTACCGTGTGCTCGTGAAAGTCTTTCCCACCACCCGCCCAAAAACTAAAACCTACGACGAAGTGACTGATGCTTTGAACTCCCACTTCCGCGATAGTGTAAATGTTGTAGCTGTACACTACGAATTCTTTCGCCTCCTGCATAGCCCTACTCAGTCGAATAAATCTTGGTTAGCGGACCTTCAGGGAGTAACTTCTGATTGTGACTTTAATTGCTCATGTGGACGCTCATATGCGGATATAATGATTAGAGACGCTATTGCGCAGAATGTGGCGGATCACCACATCCGCGAGCAAATCCTCAAATTTAAACACCCGTCTTTGCAGGAAGTAGTGGACTTGCCAGACAGACAAGATACATTGGACATGGCTACTTTCGTGTTCGACGTGACCCCTGGTGTGTGTACTGTTAGCGTGGCACAACACGTGCCCCCCAGCCCGGCCAGCCACGCCACGCCGCTTGCGCGCACGTAAACATGTTTCAAGCCAGGCACCTAATCAGAAACTGAAATGTCCGAACTGCTTTCGTGCCCACCCACGGGACAGTTGCCCTTCCCGTCAGGCACCGTGGTACTTTTGTAATAAGAAGGGACACGTGCAAGCTGTGTGTAGTAAGAGAAACTCTAATTCACAAGTAGTCTCCCGTTCGCATGACTCGCCTGGGCGTCACCGCAACAGAAACCGCCGTGATCATGATTCACTTCAGCCTATGGACGTTAATGCCATTTATTCAAAGCCTTCTGCTTCACGTGCGTCAACAGCTCGTGTGTATCAAGTTTTGCCAGACACTTCCTCTCACATTGAGCGCGATGCGAGGAAAGTTGCGGCCGTTCTGTTCGCATTCAGCTGGACACCGGTGCGTCAGTTTCTTTACTAAACAAACCAACGTATGACTTGCTTGGCTCGCTCCCGCTTCGTCGTTTGCATTCCATGCTGACTGCATTTACTGGACAGGACATCTCAGTGCTCGGCGGGTGTAGTGTGTAAGCCACGTATGATGCAACGACCCGTACAGTGTTTTTCCATGTGCTCCACTCTAATGATGCTACGAACATTTTTGGCATGGACACAGTTGAACTTTTTGGCTGTGCGATTCAGGACAACGTACTTTGCATCAACGCTAGTGACCATGCAGACAGTGTTGCCGCACTGTGCGACGATTTTGCTGAACTCTCTTCTGATGGCCTTGCTTCTGCCACGGACTTTGCAGCGTATGTTGTAGTTGAAGACAATGCCATGCCTATTTTCCGGCGCGCACACCCGGTACCGCACGCACTGCGCGACGCCGTAGCTGCTGAACTTACACACTTGCAAGACAGTGGTATCATTGAACCTGTTTCTGCTTCGGCATGGACTTCGCCTATAGTGTGTGTGAAGAAACCAAACGATCGTCTCCGTATTTGTAATGACTTTAAGTCTACAGTAAATCCCCAGACAGTGGTAGCTACATTTCCCTTACAGCGTCCTGAAGACATTTTTATTAAGCTTGGTGCGGGAAAATTCTTTACCATGATTGACTTGGAGGACGCATACTTTCAGATTCTGCTCGACGAACAGTGGCAGCGCTATTTTGTGATTAACACCCATCTTGGATTGTTCAAGTTTCGCCGCCTTCCGTTCGGTTGTGCTTTGGCTCCTCCTATTTTTCAGTCTTATTTGCAGCCGTTGTGTGCCACTGTCCCTGGTTGTTCCAATTATGTGGACGATATTGTTGTCTCAGGTAGCACCCCTGACGAACATTTTCAGAGTTTGCGTGCCTTGGTTACTGTACTTTTGCAGGCAGGACTAAAGTGTAACAGACAAGTGCAAATTTTTCACACTGAGATTCAGTATTTAGGACACATGATAACCAGACATGGTATCCACCCCTCACCGTCACATCTCAGTGCGATCAGAGACTTGCCAACACCCAGGAACTTGAAAGAACTTCAGTCTGTGTTGTGCAAAATTATATTCGGTTTATACGAAAAGGAGAGTAGATTGCAGCGCCTTTCCATCGCCTTCGGCGTAAGAACGTGCCTTCTGCTTGGTCTTAGGAATGTGACGCTGCTTTCCACAAGCTTAAATCTGCTTTGTTGAGTGATCGCTGTTTCATTCCGTTGTTCGATCCCTCCAAACCAGTTTTGGCTGTCGATGCATCTTCTCACGGCATCGGAGCGGTTCTCTCGCACCACATTAATTCATGTCGATGGCCCAATCACTTTCGCGTCTAAGTTGCTCAGTTCTGCCCAACAAAACTATTCTCAAATCGAGAAAGAGGCTTTAGCTATTGTATATGGAGTAACTAAGTTTCATGACTTTTTGTACGGTCGCAAGTTCTATTTCGTCACCGACCTTCGACGTCGTTGTTTCACCCAGTTCCAGCCCGTACTGCACAAAAGCTGCAACGTTGGTCTTTGTTTTTG
The DNA here is from genome assembly GCF_023898315.1 of Schistocerca nitens. Classification (NCBI taxonomy): domain Eukaryota; kingdom Metazoa; phylum Arthropoda; class Insecta; order Orthoptera; family Acrididae; genus Schistocerca; species Schistocerca nitens. The sequence goes on from NC_064618.1 coordinate 654,136,794, forward strand.
TCTAACGCCAATTACGAAATCTTGTTTCGGCCTACGGCCCAACATGGCAATGCTGATTCTTTGTCTCGTCTGCCTATCAGTCCTGACGAAGTATTTGATTCTTTCGAACTGTCCTGCATGTTTATTTCGTACTCAATGGCCTCCGTCCGCCACCCAGATTAGTGAGCCCCTTGTACGGCGTTACTTTGCGCAGTGTCACAACCTGTCTGTACACCACCGTGTAATCTTGTTACGTACTGACAATGATCAGTCTCGCGTGGTTGTACCTCGTTCGTTGCAGTTGGAAAATCTTCAGATTACTGCACGCTGGTCATTAGGGTATAGCATGGACGAAGAAATTAGCGCGTCGTCACAGCACTTCGCTCGGCATTGGTAATTAAACTGAGAATTTGCTTGGTAACTGTCAATCTTGCGCGGAGCATCAATCTGTTCCCCGCCAGCGCTCCTTTGCGTGGCCAACTCCTACTGCACCTTGGCAGCACGTTCATGTTGATTTTACGGGTCCGTTCTGAGACGACCGCTGGTTGGTTATTGATGCGTACAGCGACTTCCCTTTTGTTGTACCTCTGTCTTCTGGTCTGTCTTCTGGTCTGTCTTCTGGTCTGTCTTCCCCATGAACCATGGTCCTTGCCATTGGTGGGGAGGCTTGCGTGCCTCAGTGATACAGATAGCCGTACCATAGGTGCAACCACAACGGAGGGGTATCTGTTGAGAGGCCAGACAAACGTGTGGTCCCTGAATAGGGGCAGCAGCCTTTTCAGTAGTTGCAAGGGCAACAGTCTGGATGATTGACTGATCTGGCCTTGTAACACTAATCAAAACGACCTTGCTGTGCTGGTACTGTGAACGGCTGAAAGCAAAGGGAAACTACGGCCGTAATTTTTCCCGAGGGCATGCAGCTTTACTGTATGGTTAAATGATGATGGCGTCCTCTTGGGTAAAATATTCCGGATGTAAAAGTCCCCCATTCGGATCTCTGGGCGGGGACTACTCAAGAGTATATCGTTATCAGGAGAAAGAAAACTGGCGTTCTACGGATCGGAGCGTGGAATGTCAGATCCCTTAATCGGGCAGGTAGGTTAGAAAATTTAAAAAGGGAAATGGATAGGTTAAAGTTAGATATAGTGGGAATTGGTGAAGTTCGGTGGAAGGAGGAACAAGACTTCTGGTCAGGTGACTACAGGGTTATAAACACAAAATCAAATAGGGGTAATGCAGGAGTAGGTTTAATAATGAATAGGAAAATAGGAATGAGGGTAAGCTACTACCAACAGCATAGTGAACGCATTATTGTGGCCAAGATACATACGAAGCCCACGCCTACTACAGTAGTACAAGTTTATATGCCAACTAGCTCTGCAGATGAAGAAATTGAAGAAATGTATGATGAAACAAAAGAAATTATTCAGATTGTGAAGGGAGACGAAAATTTAAGTCATGGGTGACTAGAATTCGGCAGTAGGAAAAGGGAGAGAAGGAAACGTAGTAGGTGAATATGGATTGGTGTAACAAATGAAAGAGGAAGCCGCCTGGTAGAATTTTGCACAGAGCACAACTTAATCATAGCTAACACTTGGTTCAAGAATCATGAAAGAAGGTTGTATGCATAGAATCCTGGAGATACTGACAAGTTTCAGATAGGTTATATAATGGTAAGACAGAGATTTAGGGACCGTGTTTTAAATTGTAAGACATTTCCAGGGGCAGATGTGGATTCTGACCACAGTCTACTGGTTATGAACTGTAGATTAAAACTGAAGAAACTGCAAAAGGGTGGGAATTTAAGGAGATGGGACCTGATGAACTGACTAAACCAGAGGTTGCACAGAATTTCAGAGAGAGCATAAGGGAACAATTGACAGGAATGGGGGAAAGAAATACAGTAGAAGAAGAATGGGTAGCTTTGAGGAATGAAATAGTGAAGGCAGCAGAGGATCAAGTAGGTAAAAAGACGAGGGCTAGTAGAAATCCTTGGGTGACAGAAGAAATACTGAATTTAATTGATGAAAGGAGAAAATATAAAAATGCAGTAAATGAAGCAGGCAAAAAGGAATACAAACGTCTCAAAAATGAGATTGACAGGAAGTGCAAAATGGCTAAGCAGGGATGGCTACAGGACAAATGTAAGGATGTAGAGGCTTATCTCACTAGGGGTAAGATAGATACTGCCTACAGGAAAATTAAAGAGACCTTTGGAGAAAAGAGAACCACTTGTATGAATATCAAGAGCTCAGATGGAAACCCAGTTCTAAGCAAAGAAGGGAAAGCAGAAAGGTGGAAGGAGTATATAGAGGGTCTATACAAGGGCGATGTACTTGAGGACAATATTATGGAAATGGAAGAGGATGTAGATGAAATGGGAGATATAATACTGCGTGAAGAGTTTGAGAGAGCACTGAAAGACCTAAGTCGAAACAAGGCCCCGGGAGTAGACATTCCATTAGAACTACTGACAGCCTTGGGAGAGCCAGTCCTGACAAAACTCTACCATCTGGTGAGCAAGACGTATGAAACAGGTGAAATACCCTCAGACTTCAAGAAGAATATAATAATTCCAACTCCAAAGAAAGCGGGTGTTGAAAGATGTGAAAATTACCGAACTATCAGTTTAATAAGTCACGGCTGCAAAATACTAACGCGGATTCTTTACAGACGAATGGAAAAACTAGTAGAAGCCGACCTCGGGGAAGATCAGTTTGGATTCCGTAGAAATGCTGGAACACGTGAGGCAATACTGACCCTACGACTTATCTTAGAAGCTAGATTAAGGAAAGGCAAACCTACGTTTCTAGCAATTGAAGACTTAGAGAAAGCTTTTAACAATGTTAACTGGAATACTCTTTCAAATTCTGAAGGTGGCAGGGGTAAAATACAGGGAGCGAAAGGCTATTTACAATTTGTACAGAAACCAGATGACATTTAAAAGAGTCGAGGGACATGAAAGGGAATCAGTGGTTGGGAAGGGAGTGAGGCAGGATTGTAGCCTATCCCCGATGTTATTCAGTCTTTATATTGAGCAAGCAGTGAAGGAAACAAAAGAAAAATTCGGAGTAGGTATTAAAATCCATGGAGAAGTAATAAACTTTGAGGTTCGCCGATGACATTGTAATTCTGTCAGAGACAGCAAAGAACTTGGAAGAGCAGTTGAACGGAATGGACAGTGTCTTGAAAGGAGGGTATAAGATAAACATCAACAAAAGCAAAACGAGGATAATGGAATGTAGTCGAAATAAATCGGGTGATGCTGAGGGAATTAGATTAGGAAATGAGACACTTTAAAGTAGTAAATGAGTTTTGCTATTTGGGGAGCAAAATAACTGATGATGGTCGAAGTAGAGAGGATATAAAATGTAGACTGGCAATGGCAAGGAAAGCGTTTCTGAAGAAGAGAAATTTGTTAACATTGAGTATAGATTTAAGTGTCAGGAAGTCGTTTCTGAAAGTATTTGTAGCCATGTATGGAAGTGAAACATGGACGATAAATAGTTTGGACAAGAAGAGAATAGAAGCTTTTGAAATGTGGAGCTACAGAAGAATGCTGAAGATTAGATGGGTAGATCACATAACTAATGAGGAAGTATTGAATAGGATTGGGGAGAAAGGAAATTTGCGGCATAACTTGACTAGAAGAAGAGATCGGTTGGTAGGACATGTGTTGAGGTATCAAGGGATCACCAATTTAGTACTGGAGGGCAGCGTGGAGGGTAAAAATCGTAGAGGGAGACCAAGAGATGAATACACTAAGCAGATTCAGAAGGATGTAGGTTGCAATAGGTACTGGGAGATGAAGAAGCTTGCACAGGAAAGAGTAGCATGCAGAGCTGCATCAAATCAGTCTCAGGACTGAAGACAACAACAACAATGTCTTCTACTACATCTGCCAGTACTATTCGGGCTTTGACGTCTATTTTTTGCATTAAGGGCCTTCCTGAATTTGTCTCCAACAATGGCCCCAATTCGTGTCCTCAGTTTGAAGCGTTCTGTGCTGCTAATGGCATTCGCCATCTGACCTCAGCCCCGTTCCACCCCCAGTTGAACGACGACGCTGAACGCTTTGTGCGTACGCTTAAGTCACAGATGAGCAAGTTGCGTACCATGCACTCTCGCGAGCGCATGCTTTGGACTTTCCTTGCTTCATATCGCTCCCAGCCGCGCGGCACCCGTTCCCCAGCGGAATTGCTACATGGACCCACCCAACGGTCGCTCCTGCAGCTATTGCACCCATCGCCGCTGCTTCGCCTCGTTCTGGCTTGGCGACGCATAATTTAGTGTTCTATGGCGTTTTCTCTGGCAGGCAGCGCTGGGAGCAGGGGCGCATTCTTCGCCAGCTTGGCCGCGCCTTATTTGTCATTTCTGGTCCCTCTGGTACTGTCAAGCGACACCGGAACCAGATTCGTTTGTGCCGTCCTCGGTTTTCTGCCGCTGGTTGTTTTCCGGCAGAATTGGAGGCTTCGTGGCTTCCGCCACCTCAGCCCACAACTCCACCGACGGCGCCTCCGCTCCGGCCGCGCCTGCCGTCGTCGCCACTGCCGGGCCGGTCACCTGCGCCGGACGGACGCCTCTCACTGCCGCCACGGCTCCACCTCCGGCCGCCGCCGTGTTCCTCTGCAGTGACAGAACCGATGGACGCTGAGGCTGCCGTCACGCCGCCGCCGCCGTCGCCGCCCATGAAGGTCGCTGCGCCGCCTCGCCATCCGAGCATACCCAGTGGCGGTGCGCGGCCTGGGCAGGTTTTCCACGGGGCGTTTTCCTCGTCCCTCGCTAGCAATTCGGGATCGCAGGTGGACAGCGCATCCCGGCAGTTCCACTGTCCGCCTCTGGGCCCCTCCACCTCCCTGTCGGAAGCCAAACTCGACGATGGTGCGTCGTTTCAGGGGGGAGGGATGTCGTATCGACAGCAACGACGCCACGGCTTAGATGCAAGTTCTTAAGTTGGCACTATGAGACTCAAACGACAGCGCCCTCTAGGTGGCACTGTGGAGCTCTGAGTGTCGCTCCGGATTCAGTCCATTTGATTCCGAGGAGATGACCTAGCAACATTGTTTCTATTTCACAGTGGGCGAACCACTACTTTACGCAATGTTAAGTAAAGGTGATTTTAGTTCACATTGCAGTGTCGAGAGTTCTACCTCACCTGCTCCTCTTAGCTTCCTACCTTCGGCCTACCTTTCCAGTTTTCAGGAGCAGACCCACACGCCGCCTTCCAGGCGGCATACAAAATTATTCATATTACATCATGCTCAGACAGAGATACCGAAATCAGATTCTGGATTGTAAGGCGTACACAGGAGCAGATACAAGATCACAATTTAGTAGTGATGAAGAGTAGGCTAAAGTTTAAGAGATTAGTCAGGAACTTTCAATACGCAAAAAAGTGGGATACGGAAGTGCTAAGTAATGACGAGATACGCTTGAATTTTTCTAACGCTATAGATACAGCTATAAAGAACAGTCCAGTAGGCAGTTTAGTGGAAGAGGAATGGACATCTCTAAAAAGGGCAGTCACAGAAGCTGGAAAGAAAACATAGGTACATAGAAGATAACTGTGAAGAACAGAAGAAATGCTTCAGGTGATCGATGAAAAAAGAAAGCACAAAAAATCTTCAGGGAAATTCAGGAATACAGAAGTACAAGCCACTGAAGAATGAAATAAACAGGAAGTGCAGGGAAGGTAAGACGAACTGGCTCCATGAAAAATGTGAATCAATCGAAACATGATGGTCGGGTCAGAAGGACTGAATCAGCATTTCTTGTTGTCTTCAGCCCTGAGACTGGTTTGGTGCAGCTCTCCATGCTACTCTATCCTGTGCAAGCTTCATCTCCCAGTACTTACTGCAACCTACATCCTTCTGGATCTGCTTAGTGTTTTCATCTCTTCGTATCCCTTTGCGATTTTTACCCTCTACGCTGCCCTCCAATGCTAAATTTGTGATCCCTTGATGTCTCAGAACATGTCCTACCAACCGATCCCTTCTTATTGTCAAGTTGTGCCACAAACTCTTCTCCCCAATTCTATTCAGTACCTCCTAATTAGTTATGTGATCTACCCATCTAATCTTCAGCATTCTTCTGTAGCTCCACATTTCGAAGGTTCTATTCTCTCCTTGTCTAAACTATTTATCGTCCATGTTTCAATACCATACATGGTTACACTCCATACAAATACTTTCAGAAACGACTTCCTGACACTTAAATTTATACTCGATGTTAACAAATTTCTCTTCCTCAGAAATGCTTTCCTTGCCATTGCCAGTCTACATTTTATATCCTCTCTGCTTCGACCATCACCAGTTATTTTGCTCCCCAAATTGCAAAACTCATTTACTACTTTAAGTGTCTCATTTCCTAATCTAATTCCCTCAGCATCATCCGACTTAATTCGACTACATTCCATTATCCTCGTTTTGCTTTTGTTGATGTTCATCTTATATCCTTCTTTCAAGACACTGTCCATTCCGTTCAGCTGCTCTTCCAGGTCCTTTGCTGTCTCTGACAGAATTACAATGTCGTCGGCGAACCTCAAAGTTTTTATTTCTTCTCCATGGATTTTAATACCTACTCCGAATTTTTCTTTTGTTTCCTTTACTGCTTGCTCAGTATACAGATTGAATAACATCGGGGAGAGGCTACAACCCTCTCTCTCCCTTCCCAACCACTGCTTCCCTTTCATGCCCCTCGACTCTTTTAACTGCCATCTGGTTTCTGTACAAATTGTAAATAGCCTTTCGCTCCCTGTATTTTACCCCTGCCACCTTTAGAATTTGAAATAGCAGCATATAGGGAGAGGACATTAAGAGAGCAACCGAAATGCCATTGTTAAATGCGGAGGATCGAGCGATTACGTGGAAAGAGAACATTGAAGGCCTCTATGAGGGGGAAAATTTGTCTGATGTGATAGAAGAAGAAACAGGAGTCGAAATAGAAGAGATAGGGATTCAGTATTGGAATCAGAATTTAAGAAGCTTTGGAGGACTTAAGATCAAATAAGGCAGGAGGGATCGATAACATTCCTTCAGAATTTTTAAAATCATTAAGGAAAGTGGCAACGAAACGACTATTCACTTCGGTGTGTAGATTGTATGAGTCCGGCGATATACCGTCTGACTTTGGGAAACATATCATCCACACAATTCGAAGACTACTAGAGCTGACAAGTGCGACAATTATCGTAGAATCAGCTTAACAGCTCATTCACCCAAATTACTGACAAGAATAATATGCAGTAGAATAGAAAATAAAATAGAGAATGTGTTAGATGATGACCAGTTTTGCTTTAGGAAAGGTAAGGGCACCAGAGAGGTAATTCTGCGTTTGATAATGGAAGGTACACTGAAGAAAAAGACATGTTCATAGGATTTGTCGACATGGAATAAGCGTTCGACATTGTAAAATGGTGCAAGATGTTCGAAATTCTGAGAAAAATAAGGGTAAGCTATAGGGAGGGACGGGTAATATACAATATTTACAAGAAACAAGAGGGAATAACAAGAGTGGACGACCAAGAACGGAATGTTCGGATTAAAAACGGTCAATGGAAGGGATGTAATCTTTCGCACCTAATGTTCAATTTGTACATAGAAGAAGCAGTGATGGAAATAAAAGGAATGTTCAGAACAAAGGATCAGGAGTGGAATTAAAATTCATGGTGAAAGAGTATCAATGATACGATTCGCTGATGGCATTGCTATGCTGAGTCAAAACAAGGAAGACTTAAATGATCTGCTGAATAGAATGGACAGTCTAATGAGTATCGCATATGGATTGAGAGTAAATCGAAAAAAGACAAAAGTAATGAGAAGTAGCAGAAATGAGACCAGCGAGAAACTTAACATCAGTATTGATGGTTACGAAGTGGATGAAGTTAAGCGATTCTGATACCCAGGCAGCAAACTAACGAATGACGGACTGAGCAAGGAGGACGTCAAAAGCAGACTAGCACTGGCAAAAAGAGCATTTCTGGTCCGGCAATATACAGTTCTCCTATATGTTTTCTTGTCTAAGATTCTTAGCAAGAATATAATTTTTCAACCTCACTATAACGCACTGGTCGTTTACCTGAAGCTTACAAAGTCACATTCATATGAACTTGTAGATCTTGTTTTCTGCAACTCTTTGAATCCGCTTTATAGCGTGAAAGGTCTCTGTTGGATTCCTTTCATGTTTAATTTCTCAAATTTGTTGTCTTTTAAGGAATAAATTCCTCTTCTAAATTTACTGTGGCGTTTCTGACTATCTGGGAGGAGACTGAGTAGTGGAACGTGTTACTTTTACACGTAAACAAGAACGATCTCTCACACTACTACACTTTAAAGCACAGTTTATATGTAATTCTTATATGTAATTCATGTCACACAGTCTCATACGGAACCTACATCCGCTTTCTTTTATATACTGTGTATGATAAGATACTGTCATCCTCCTTCCCTTCTGTGTGAGAGGATGAATGATCAAATGTGTTTGTAGCTGCATGCTTGAGGGTAGCAGACAAGGCTGTCTGCTAGAGTACAGTAGGACCAACGTTGAAACAGGTAGCTACGGTTCCTAAAAGCAGAGAGGTTTCCATTCTTAGTATGGTCCGGTCCGTCCCCTGTCATGTTGGTATAGGAAGCTGCCCCTCTGGCGCCTTCCGTTGGTCTTTGTGAGCGACTCTCGGGAGCACGCTGGGTAGTTCAGTGGGAGTCTGGCAGTTGGAGAGTTGCAGCCGAGCAGTAGGCAGTTGGAGTCCAGTGGTAGCGCAGGCCAGTCCAGCAGTAGCAGTCTGGCGGTAGCGAGCGTCTGAAGTGGTAAGATCGCCGGCCAAGCGCGTGTCTGTTAAGTCCATAGGACAATGGATTTGTTAAGTTCAGGTTAACTGAGAATTTAATCATTTTATTTCGGGTTAGCTTTAAAATAGCTAAGGTTATCTTTAATTGCAGCGGAGTGTAATTCTCGTGTCCAGTTCAGATTAATTTGCGGTAGTTGCTTTGTTACTACTTTGTGAGTAAAGTGGAACCACGTGTTGGTCAGTAACTCTAAGTAAGATCAATCTTAAAGGCAAATGCTTGTGTGATTATAACGTATCGTCTTGAAAAGATTTTGAATATACCAACTTTTCTTTATGTTCAACCCACGTGGCGTGTACTTTGTGAGACCAGTACCACGTGCTTATATACCTGTTTGACCCATCAGGTTAATAGTAAGACGTTAGTAACCAGTTCGAGGTTTTTGTTTTGTAATTTGCTTTTTGATCTAATTTATTTTTATTATCTAAATTATTGCGGAGTTATACGCTTTCTGTAAACCAAGTTGACCACGTGAAGGGTAATTACAAGACGGACAGGATTGTGCTACGAAAGTAATTTCTTTAACTGAAAATTTGAATCTATTGGTTGTGGTTAACTTTCTGTTGCATGTGTTTCAATGTTCTTTGTGTGTTGTTTTATGAATGCAGTGTTGTACCCAGTCTCCCAATCTTGGCTCCATATTTTATGTGTTCCGTAATATTCCAATCTCACAGTCTCACAATCGTAAATAAGGCACCAGCTCAGTTATAACTCACGTATAATATGCTGAAATTTCAATGAACAATCTTTAAAATAACTTTGCAAATATAAGCTGAATTCTTTCTTTTTATTTAAATTCTCCTTTTTATATATAGATATATTACCGGTTGTTGTATGACTGTAAAAGATTATAAGCAATGTTAGTCTGATTGGTAAGGTGGTAAACCTAGACTAGTTACCTGCTGAAACAGTGGCTCAGTAAACGCTCGGTTAACTTCTCCCCAGACAGCTCAACGGCTTGTAACCGCTTTCATGGTCTAATTAGCACCCGATTTCAGCATACCAAATTCAAGTCACAATCTTACGCTATTCAGCAAAGCAAATTAGAGTTACAATCTTTCACATGGCGACCCTGTTCTGTGATTCCGCTAGACTCTGGAATCTCTGAGACGTTAGATTGCAAGCGTTGTATAATCTTAATTTTTTTTCCCTACAGCGCTCAAACAACTTTTGCGTTATTTCTGAGCAGACGTTCAAAAGATTCACGGCGTTGTTGAGCGGCGTTGTGTTGTTTGTCTTGTTTTGTTTTCTATATTTGTTTGTTCTATATATGTGTGTTTTTTTTCTCGCTTGTAAATTCCACTGTTTCGAACAAAGATAAAAATTTGTTTTGCGTATGAAAAAGTGCGTACTAGGTTGGGTATCTTTCGTGTGACTGTCGTAATTTTTGGGGGACACATTTATTGTGATTAGTGTGTTGCGTACTGGGTGTAAATTGCACTAATGCTGACACGTAACCAAGCTAAAAGTAAGCGCTCCGACAACTTAAGCAACATGGACCAAGGGGATAATTTGATTTCCAATATTAACGCGTCGGGCGGTTCCGAAAATGCAATGGGGAATACTTCAGACGGAATACAAAACAGCACGAACGGGCTCACATCAGAGCCAGAAATTAATTCGCCTCCAACTAACCAAATTGATTTGGCGGAATTCATGAAAGCCTTATTGCAACAAAATAAAGAATTGTTCCGAGAACAAAAAGAATCATCCGAGAAATCGATCCGAGAGCTAGGCGAACAAATAGACGAAAAACTAATCCAGCAGACAAATAAAGTCGACAAGTCGATGCAGAGAGTGTCCGACGATATCTCACAAAGAAGAAACAATCTGGCAAGTGAAATAAAAAGCGATATTATGAAAGAATTAGGCCGAACATTTGAACAGATCGATGACCGTCTGCAAGCGTTAGAACAGAGCAAGCGCAGTGGCGAGGCCGAATCTAAAGAAAGCGAAGAACGGCTACTTAGGAATTTCCAAGAGCTGAGAGAACAATGCCAAAGAGATCGTCAGCAGGTACTCTCGAGGGTCCAAGAGGCTGAAACGCATTGTCCCACGGCCGTTAGCAACACAATAGCGGACAACAGTTTAGCGATCCACGCGTTGGAACTGCAGGTCGAACAACTGAAGCAGACTGGGGCGGAGGACAAGAGACAAATAGATGAGAAGATCGCGGCATTAGCGGACATTGTAGGCACGATGAAGCTGACGGAAAGCGAGAACAATATCACACAGGTAGCGGCCGCAGAGACCGAAGAAGTGCGTTCGCTTCTTAAATTCCAGAAGGGACAGTTTGAAGTAAACAGACAGCACAAAGCTGTAACAGGCGATTTACAAGAACGCGTGGCGCATCTGGAAAACCGCATGGCGTGTGATTCCGAACTCGCCAATAGCAATAAAAATAGCCGTACGAACAGTGCAGAGAGGGACTCCGGCCACGAGGGAGATTGTGACGACAGGGAAGAATGTAATTTAAGGGGCAGACATGAGACAAATAGAAACATTCAAGGGCCTCGCCAGGAGGAAATGCGGGGATTTGATTTCAAACATTTCCTTACGGTAAGAAAATTTGAGATATTCCGTAATTCTCAAAAAGGCATACATCCACGAGCATGGCTCGAGCAATTTGAGTTCTGTCTTCCTCCCGACTGGGCAAGTTCACATAAAATAGAGTATATGTGTGGCTATTTGGAAGGCGAACCGGCGAGTCGTATGAGGTCGGCAGCGCGTCACTGCAACTCCACTCGGGAGTTTCGACAAGCCTTTCTGTCCGCCTATTGGTCGGAAGCGGCACAAGATAGGGTCAAACATGGCATAATTATGCTGCCAAATTTGAACCAGTCTGGTTTCGGCAGCCCTGCACGCCTATTCGACCACATGCTGCAGGCAAATCAATTTTTATACGACCCATACGGACCTGCGGAACTATTAGGATATGCATCACCAAATTGCCGATGCACTTGCGGCACGTCATTCTTGCGGGACGATGCAAAGAGGACGTGGAAACATTTAAAACGCTTCTCCAAGAGTTGGAATACAATACACCAGAATGCCCGCCTAATCAGGCACAAAGTTATTACGGGGCACAGCAGCGCGATCGCAGTCGTGGCCGTATTACTAATCAACGGCGTGACTGGTCGTCGCGACGCGAACGAAACAATAATCGGGACAGGCCGTATAGAAACTGGGGTAACAGTCGCGAACGCAGGTGGAGCAACAGAAATGATCGAGGACGTGGACAGAATCGTGAACGGAACAGTTACGGCAACCAGAATCGATACTACGGTGAACACGGTGGGAATAGGACTATAGGCGGAGCACCTCATGATGTTGAAATTCGGCCAGCTAACCCTAGACATAATCCAGCAAATGGAAATGAACAAAATCGGCAATGACAAACGATCAGCGCAGAAGGCGCCCAATCGGAACCAATGAACGACATGGCAAAGGAGTGCATACGGTATATAGAGAGGGAAGATATTAGAGAGGATCTGTTGCAAGAAACTACGAGTGCTAAAATTTCGGGAATAAATCCAGTCGTGACAGTTGCAGTAAACGAAATATGTTTTAAGTGTATCATTGACACTGGAAGCCCTTTCTCGATAGTGAGCGAGGCAGCATTTCAAAAATGCGAAGGGACTGGGACTTGGCCCGTTTTTCAAGTGCGAGGAATAAAGGTGAAGGGCGCAATCTACGGTAAGAGCGTAGAAATCCGAAGGCAGACTCGGCTTAATTTTACCTGCCAGGGAAGAGAGTTTGAGTACAATTTCTATGTGCTCCCAATGCTGAATGTGGCAATGATTTTAGGCAATGACTTCATGAATACCCACCATGCGGTAATTGACATGGGTGGAGGAGTAATGACAGTTCAAGTTGGGGATCAGCAAATTAATTTAGTATTTGATGAATGCATATTACGTGCCGAATCAGAAATTAGTTGCCTAAAATTTCAAGCTCAAACCGAGTCGCAACCCAAACTGGAGCTACTCGTGAACTATGTAAGTGAGTCGTGCTCTATGTCTGGTGAGCAGGGGAAAGATGTTGCTTTTGCTGATGCACTGAGAAAGAGCATCGCGGGTGTCAGAACCACGGACAGGGAAAAGGAGAAATTGTATTGCCTACTTAGGAATCATGAACGGGTATTTTCTGAGACTCCGGGGGCTATTAAGGGTTTTATGTACCAATTCAGAGTACGTGACCATCAGAAGTTTTCTGTTAGACCATACCCTATTCCCGTGGCGTATAAAGCACAGGTGGAGGAGGAAATAAACAAGATGTTAGAACAAGGAATAATTGAGCGGGCAGTAAGCTCGTACAACTCACCTTTGCTTGTCGTGCCAAAACGCGACAACTCAGTTCGTTTGGTGCTAGACTCGAGACAGATAAACACAATTATCATGTCGGAAACGGACAGGCCTGAGAGCCTTGAGGAACTCTTACAACGTTTCCACGGGGTAAAGGTACTATCATCTGTCGACCTCCGTTCGAGTTTTTGGCAAATCGTGCTACACCCATCTTGCAGATTATATACAGCGTTCCTGTGTTACGGAAATTGTTTCCAATTCCGGCGTCTCCCGTTCGGACTAAACGTCTCATCAGCTGCTTTTATAAGGGGATTAAATAGCATTTTACCTGATGATTTGAAACAGCGAGTGACAATTTACGTGGATGACATATTAATTGCGGAAAAGTCGTGGGAGGACCATAATGACGTTCTGAACAGACTACTGGATGTTTTTGAGAAGGCAGGTGTAACAGTCAACTTAGATAAGTCACAGTTCGGACGAGAGAACATAAAATTCTTAGGCCATATTGTCTCAGCAAATGGAATACAACCTGACCCGGAGAAAATTGCGGCGATAGCGGAGTGTGCAATGCCGACAAATAAAAAACAGTTGCGAGCATTCTTAGGCCTGTGTAATTTTTATAAGCGATTTATAAATTTTAGTGTACTTGGTACACCCCGTCTATGTGGACTAACAGGGAAGAACGCTTTGTGGGTCTGGGATCAAGAGGCACAGGATGAATTTTATAAATTAAAAAAGGCATTGGTAGAGGCTCCCATCCTCGTGCATCCCGACCTGACACAAGAATTCTGTTTAATGACGGACAGTTCCTTGTCAGGATTAGGTGCGGTACTGTTTCAAACGGAAGGAAATGATGATATTACAACTTGGAAAACAATCTCGTTTGCGAGCAGGGTACTCTCACGATGTGAAAAAAATTATTCCGTGACGGAACTCGAAGCACTCGCGATAGTTTGGGCATTCTCAAAATTTAGGTATTTTTTATTTGGAAGGACCACCAAGGTGTACACTGACCATCGTGCACTCCAATTTCTGATGAGCACAAAAATCACGCATGGGAGACTAGGACGCTGGGCACTATACCTACAGGAATATAACTTCACTGTAGAATACATTCCTGGACAGAAAAATGTAATTGCTGACGCTTTATCGCGCATTCCTATAGGTTTGGTTCACACAGAAGAAAGGGAACTCGGTGAAAATAATTTTAGCATCCTATACTTACAGAATGTAGCGTTCGAGAATTTTGTTACCACCTCTTTAGGGAGTATAGCGGACGAACAGGATAAGGACGCAGTATTGAAAGATATAAAGAAGAAGTGGGAGGACAAGGAGAATGTAGGAATACGCCAGTACTACTTAGTCCGCAACAGAATATTATTCAAGAAACGAGCCCCCGACGACTCCAGATGGGTGTTGGTGATTCCGGACGAACTCGTAAACAAAATTATATGGTACATACACTTGAGTTATGGTCACTTCGGAGCACAGAAATGTTGTGAAAAACTGAAAGAGACATGCTATTTTAATAACATGCTACGGCGTATTCGTGGTGTACTTAGAGTGTGCGGACCTTGTCAGCGAGCAAAGGCGGCCACAGTGACCTATGCTGCATCTTTGCACCCGATAATACCTAGCAAACTTTGTGATCTCGCGGCCGTGGATCTATTTGGGCCACTAATACGATCTAAATCAGGTTTTGCATATGTTTTCGTAGCGGTAGAGCTAACCTCCAAGTTTGTGTGTCTGACTCCGTTGAAGCGAGCCACAGGAAGGGCAGTGGCAACTGCATTTGCAAAGCAGTTTCTGCATGAAGTTGGGAGCGTGAAAAGGGTTATCTCGGATAATGGACCACAATTTAGATCGCAATACTGGCAGCGGATGCTTCGAAGAAGAAGAATTAAACCTATATATATATCTCTCTTTCACCCCAGCTCGAACCCCAGTGAGCGTATTATGCGTGAATTAGGAAAATTATGTAGGTTATACTGCAGTCGTGATCACCGATCGTGGGACATACACCTAAAAGGGTTTCAGAATATAATTAATGAGTTGCCTAATACATCAACAAAGCTTCCGCCAATCACTGTGCTAAAAAACAAGGAGCCCCCAAGCAAAATCAAAGAGGTGGTGCCTTGGCCACTAGAGCCGAGACTACGCCGGAACGCAATTGTTGACTTAGCTTTACGCAACATCAAGCGTGCAGCAGAAGCCAGAGTCAAGGCGTATAAGAAACACGTGAGAAAAACAGTGTTTCATGTAGGACAAAAAGTTCTTATCAGATCACACAAGCTGTCTAACAAACGGTCAGGTGTCTGCAAGAAATTTTTTAATCTCTTTAGCGGCCCGTATCGGATAAGGAGGATTCCCCATGAAAACGCCATAGAAGTGGAAACTCTTCGATCGAAGAAATCAAAAGGGCTACACCATGTGTCAAACGTAAAACCATACATTGAGTAGAAAGGACAGTGAGAAGTAGAGAGGACGGTGAGGAGAGAGAATTGATTAGTTTAAATTTATGGCGTAGGCATTTGGAATAATATGATGGTAAATATAGTGATAAAGATATTTTTATGTGATTGATTGAAGTGATGTTGTTAATTTGTTTTCTTTCCTTGTGCAATTAGGATTTAGTTTGATTCAAACGAAAGATAAAAGGTTTCCTTGTGAACAAGTGAAATGCTTTTTTTTGTGTCAATTGAAAAGAGTCGCTCCTGAGAGAAGCAAGATCGTTGCTGAAATTGCAAGAACTCAGGGGAATATCCGATCTGTGGGTATTATGGGTCTGGCAAACCCAGGTCCCCAGCTGTTAGTAGCCTTGTTTCCGATTTTCTGCTTTCAGTGCTACTATCTACCTATTACTATTCTATATCTGTCAGTATAAATGAGGATCTCTTACTATAGTATGTGTGCTGTATGAATATTTTAAGATAGGAGAACTCTGAGAAAGGAATGAGTAAGTTTGGAATCTTGAAAACAGGATGCGATAATACGATTGTTTAACCATTGGCTTCCCAATATGCGATGATATGTTAATATTGATGATATATGTCTTTTTTGTTCTTTATAGCTGAGTACGTAAAGTGCTGTCTGTGGATTTCGTAAGTAGTATATTGATTCCCTTCAAGGTGAAAGAAGAATTGTGGTTTGTGTAATTTACGTGGTCCTGAAATATTATTGTGGTAGTCAAATACGAGCAGTTTTTCAGCAAATGGAGAATGGAACGGAAATATGGATCCTTTTTGTAATCTTGATTGATGTTGAGCCAAAGCCCGAAAAATTATTCTGCGTGAATACTTGTCCTAGAAAAGCGACGTTTATGTGATTTTGCTGATGCTGTGAGCATTACAGCCTACTGTTTTCGCTGGTGCGGGATGCACTGCAGCTTATATGGTTTGTACTGAGGAAGTTTCCCTCTTGAAGGTAGAGGATGATTAAATAATTTTGATTATGGGAACGAAGGAAAGCTTGGTTTAAGGTAATAAGGATGAAGCAAAACATTTGTCATTTAAACCACAGGAGGATTCGGATCTTTTGTGTCTGTTGTAAGTTCAAATATGTAAAGATGAAACTGTTTTACAGAATAGAGGTGACCACAATTTTGCCATTCATGAGAAATGAATCCAGAATAACCACCACAGGCGAAATAACTGATTTGAAGGCGAAAGGTAACGTAAAGAAGGAACGAAATCGAAGCAAAATGGGTAAGAAAATGTAATATAACCTGTATAATTCAAATATTTTACCTTCTCAGAGCCATCTGTGTGATTAATTCTTGTCATAACATAATTTTAGATGAAATTTTCTTACTGTGTTATGTGTGAAGATATAAGTATGATAAATGTATAATTGCGAGTCTCTTTTCAGGTGTGCGAACTGGTATAAATGTTTTTGCGTGTAAATAACCATTGTTCTCTTTACTGTGTATGTTTAAGGAAAGTTCTCCATTTATCATGTGACAAGACGTATGCCGCGAGCGTCAAGAAGAGTACGAAGTATAAAAAATGTTGTAGTGGAATAAACACTTTGTTGAAGTAGCATTGAAGTGGCTTGTGGGATTAATTAGTAGTGGATAGAAGTAGAATTTTGAGTAATGCATGTTTATGGGTAGTTAGTTTGTAGAATAGACAACAGGTGTGCATGTGTGTGTGTAAATAACATGTGAACCCCATGCTCTCCTAACCTATACTTGCGCAAGGCATAACCCTATTCATTTTAGTGGATTAATAAGTGGCATTTGATTTATTAAAACACAAGTGAACCACATTAGTGATGTGGATTTAAATATTATGTTGTCAGTTCATTTAATTTTTATTTTTACATTGTAAAGTCATTTCACTTTTATTTTTTATATTGTCAAGTCATTTAACTTTTAATTTTATATTGTCGATTCATATAACTTTGTTCTTAAAAATTGTGAAAGACAATACTAAGTGGTATTATGTATGACATTGTGTAATCACATAAGGATGATAAAAAAATTTCTGTGAATGCAGTTGAGAACGTGAAAGCGAACCGGCAAAACTCTTAAGAGACAGCGGGAGCAGCCAGCTAGTTGTAAACTGGCGGGTTTCCCAGCGGGACACGCTGTCAGCCAGGCCACTTCGGGAGCGCGGCCGACAACAAAAGACCCTACGCCGCAAACACTTTCCCGTATACCTGCAGCTAATGGGCGGCCGCCCGCGCGACCCTAGCTGAAGGGAATGACCTGAGATGGGCGAGCGGTCCACCGCGCGGAAATCCATCTCCTGGCAACGCACCTCACGCACGCGACCGTGACGAGACGGCTGCGGTGTAACAACACAAAGGGCGTGGAGCCTTTTGACAGGTACTGTCCAAAGAAACTTGCAGACGTCAACGACGCCTATCGACATTTCCTGACGGATGCCTACTGTCAAGCGACAGTAATTCATGGTTAGATGTTCTCTGGTCGCTAAGGGTGACACGAAGAAGAGCCATTGAAGTGTCATCCTTGCCCAGGAATATCAACCTGGCATGTCAATAGAGGATACCACACGAATTTGACAATACAAACATGGAACAAAATCGAGATGTACGTGACACAAGAGAAACTTCATGAGAGGGCAGAGACGGCGGGATCGCACGCAACAGATGGACAAAAATCCCTACTGACAGCTGCGGCGACGAACCCCCTCCCCCTCCCCTTATATTGTGCCACGGAACAGTGGAACTAGTGAGTGTATAAGTGAACAGTGATTATACGGTTCTTAGTTCAATGCATATACGTGTGTTTCTGTCACAGAAACTTTGACTCGTGTGTTTTGCAGGGACTCGATTTATTGGTGTTTATTAAACTCTGACTCTTGTATTTTGCAGGTGTTCTATATTTTTTTAAACTTTGACTATTGTATTTTGCAGGTGTTTTATTTATTGGTGTTTTGTTTTAGATGTTGACTATTGTACTGTTTTATTGATCAATGTTTGTTCTTGTGTTAGGTATTAGATTTGTGATATTTTGTTTCATAAATTCATTACTGTGGCACTGCTTCCTTTATCAGTCAGATTGCTATTCATTCTCATTGGGCTGTGATCGATTAGCCTTTGCATGGGGCATATTTATTGTGAGGAACCCCTTAAGGGTAACAATCACACAATTATTGTACTTTCAGTATAATGACACAGTGCTCATTGTTTGCTAACTAACTGAAATATTGTAGAGTGATTAAATTAGTGCCACATAGTTAGGTTAATTCTACAGATTATTAGTTTTATAAGATATAGAATTTTTTTGCGATAACCACTTAGTAAAACATGTTTTTTTTTGTCGATTTTTTGCTTCTGCGAATTGTGCATTGTAATGTTCTACTTTATGATACTGATGTTATTTGATGTTCTTTTTTTAATTGCTGTGGCACCTTTGCTATTTTCATAAATTTTGCCTGTTAATAAACAGTCATAAATTTGCCTGTGATCAGTTGGCTCTTGCAATGAGCAAATACTGGTGAACTCCATAAGGGTAACAACCAGAAATTGTTTTCATATTAATGACACAGGAACCATTGTTTTTACTTGCTGACCGATTTAGGTCTACATGATCTTTTAAATAGGTGTCACAGATTGTGTGTTTTTATTTTTTTTCTTTAAAATTGGTAGATTGTAAAGATGTTTGAAATTATTGTGTTTTAGCAAGTAGCTGGTGACCTTTTGCCTTTTTCTTTACACTTTTGGTTTAAGTAGGGTGTGAGAAGCCTGCTTGGGAATGTCCTAGCATGGCCAGAAAATTCCCTGCACAGTCTTTTCCCGGAGCGTTGGGGTTATGAAAGGTCTCTGTTGGATTCCTTTCATGTTTAATTTCTCAAATTTGTTGTCTTTTAAGGAATAAATTCCTCTTCTAAATTTACTGTGGCGTTTCTGACTATCTGGGAGGAGACTGAGTAGTGGAACGTGTTACTTTTACACGTAAACAAGAACGATCTCTCACACTACTACACTTTAAAGCACAGTTTATATGTAATTCTTATATGTAATTCATGTCACACAGTCTCATACGGAACCTACATCCGCTTTCTTTTATATACTGTGTATGATAAGATACTGTCATCCTCCTTCCCTTCTGTGTGAGAGGATGAATGATCAAATGTGTTTGTAGCTGCATGCTTGAGGGTAGCAGACAAGGCTGTCTGCTAGAGTACAGTAGGACCAACGTTGAAACAGGTAGCTACGGTTCCTAAAAGCAGAGAGGTTTCCATTCTTAGTATGGTCCGGTCCGTCCCCTGTCATGTTGGTATAGGAAGCTGCCCCTCTGGCGCCTTCCGTTGGTCTTTGTGAGCGACTCTCGGGAGCACGCTGGGTAGTTCAGTGGGAGTCTGGCAGTTGGAGAGTTGCAGCCGAGCAGTAGGCAGTTGGAGTCCAGTGGTAGCGCAGGCCAGTCCAGCAGTAGCAGTCTGGCGGTAGCGAGCGTCTGAAGTGGTAAGATCGCCGGCCAAGCGCGTGTCTGTTAAGTCCATAGGACAATGGATTTGTTAAGTTCAGGTTAACTGAGAATTTAATCATTTTATTTCGGGTTAGCTTTAAAATAGCTAAGGTTATCTTTAATTGCAGCGGAGTGTAATTCTCGTGTCCAGTTCAGATTAATTTGCGGTAGTTGCTTTGTTACTACTTTGTGAGTAAAGTGGAACCACGTGTTGGTCAGTAACTCTAAGTAAGATCAATCTTAAAGGCAAATGCTTGTGTGATTATAACGTATCGTCTTGAAAAGATTTTGAATATACCAACTTTTCTTTATGTTCAACCCACGTGGCGTGTACTTTGTGAGACCAGTACCACGTGCTTATATACCTGTTTGACCCATCAGGTTAATAGTAAGACGTTAGTAACCAGTTCGAGGTTTTTGTTTTGTAATTTGCTTTTTGATCTAATTTATTTTTATTATCTAAATTATTGCGGAGTTATACGCTTTCTGTAAACCAAGTTGACCACGTGAAGGGTAATTACAAGACGGACAGGATTGTGCTACGAAAGTAATTTCTTTAACTGAAAATTTGAATCTATTGGTTGTGGTTAACTTTCTGTTGCATGTGTTTCAATGTTCTTTGTGTGTTGTTTTATGAATGCAGTGTTGTACCCAGTCTCCCAATCTTGGCTCCATATTTTATGTGTTCCGTAATATTCCAATCTCACAGTCTCACAATCGTAAATAAGGCACCTGCTCAGTTATAACTCACGTATAATATGCTGAAATTTCAATGAACAATCTTTAAAATAACTTTGCAAATATAAGCTGAATTCTTTCTTTTTATTTAAATTCTCCTTTTTATATATAGATATATTACCGGTTGTTGTATGACTGTAAAAGATTATAAGCAATGTTAGTCTGATTGGTAAGGTGGTAAACCTAGACTAGTTACCTGCTGAAACAGTGGCTCAGTAAACGCTCGGTTAACTTCTCCCCAGACAGCTCAACGGCTTGTAACCGCTTTCATGGTCTAATTAGCACCCGATTTCAGCATACCAAATTCAAGTCACAATCTTACGCTATTCAGCAAAGCAAATTAGAGTTACAATCTTTCAAGCGGACTACTCCCGTGGTAGGCAGCATATGTTTATTAGTGACCATGTTTTTAGTTTATTGGTATTCTTTACGCTACTTTTACACTTAGGACAATCAAGTATTTGGTCCTTCCTTATAATGCCAGTAGCTTTTTAGACCCAAAGTGACACATTCCCCAATTCATTTGTGGGAATTCGGTATGTCTTGACTACACCTGATGAGTGTGATTAGTACCTGGTTAGTTTATCAGCGTGTCAGTGTTGTCCTTCTCCATACAGTATAGGGAGTCCGTTACGATGTTTTTACTAGAGATCAGTTTTGGTATTCGTGGAGGTAGATGATGGTACTCGCTTTAGGGCTTCATCTTCGACATACTCATTTACCTTTAATTTTTTCCGTACCCACGTTCCCTAACGCGACACAACTTATGTCTTAGTATTTAGATGGTTTGGCTTCTATAGGTAGGTCGTGTTAGGATTGCCTTGTACTCCCAGTGACATTGTATGAAGTGGTCGGCTGTGAACTTACAGCACTCGCCTTGCTTAAGTAGGATTTGACTTTCTAGTTTATTTGTATCACTTTGGTAAAGCCAACCTGTTACGTGATATAAATGAAACCAATCATATCTTTTATTCCAATTTACTGTACAACCTAGGCCACAAGATAGTTGTGAATATTCCTAGTGTTCGCTATGCATGCTATTATCTCTTAATATGTGACTGCCGTTGTTTTGAGTCAAGTTATTTTTGATGCTGCGTACTTGTCTTACCATCCGTGATATTGTCTTGGCTGTAAGTATGCATAGTATGTAATTCATACCTTACTGTGTGACCTTTTACTTTAAATGAAGATTGGTACTCATGTACACTAGGCGATTCCTCATCTAGAAGAATTTTATAGGATTTTATTATTTTAAAAAAAGAAAGAAATATGACGAGCTTTGGTTCTACGGAGCTCTTGATTGTACGCTGCCTAGTGCTGATCTTTTTAATGAATTTGCATGTTCCCTAGTAAATCTGTGATGTAAAATGATTTTATGACTAACCAAGTGTGCCCATTTGTTTTAGTCTATTGTGGTGGATGTACACTCAGATTCGATTAGCGCTAATACTTCCATCATTTTTAAGTTTAAGCGGTATTACGATTACCTGTCACTTGTAAACTTGATTTGTACAGCCTTGTGTTACTACATGTATACATCTATATTATGCAGGGGCCTGAAGATGGCAAAATGAATTGTCACAACTGGTTACGTTCGAAATAAAATAAAGTATACGGCTGTTGGTAAAGTTGATTGAATTGAAAATGTCTACACTGATATTTTTAAGTAGAGCATCTAAATTATCGGCGATAAAAGCTCGAAACATCTCACCTATTAGAGAATCTATGAAGCTGTGTGGGCAGATGGTTTCATCCCAAGGACTCCTCACTACTCATTAACGAACATCTCCCATTGGCGATCGACGTGATGTACCCACCTAGGATGTTCTGTAGTCCAGTACCGCGTATTATGACGGCTAACCGCGCCTTAATTTGTGACCGTGGGTTCATCAGAGAACATAACACTATGTAAGGCGTCTGGAGTGAAATTAATCATGGCCCATGCGCAGAATGTAACTCTTCAATTGCAATCATGTAGCCTCTGTGTCCAGTAACAGGTAGTACAGGTGAAAGTTCCGACCGTGCACTGTTGCCAAACATATGTAGGGCTGATACAGTGACCGCAGCAACTTCTCGTTAGGTGACAATGGAATCGTGATTTGTTGCAACTAAAAATAAGACTTCCAAATCCTTACTTCCTGCTGGCATTCGTCTATTACCGCCGCGATTTCTCAAACTACTTGTTTCTCAAAGTCGTTCAGCACGTAAGAACGTAATGGCTGATGGAGCTTTTCCGCCGGAAAACATAATGGCTTAAGTCACGGCTGTTACATTGGCGTCGCGTCGCCATTCACCGAAAATTAGTATCGTGACGACGTACTCGTTGTATGCCATGTTTATTCCACGTTATTATCCATGACAAGTCCGCAGCTCGTGGTCTTGCGGTAGCGTTCTCGCTTCCCGCACGCGGGGTCCCGGGTTCGATTCCCGGCGGGGTCAGGGATTTTCTCTGCCTCGTGATGACTGGGTGTTGTGTGTTGTTCATCATCATTCCATTATCATTGACGGACGCAAGTCGCCCAAGTGGCGTCAACTAAAAAGAACTGGCAATACGGCGGCCGAACTTCCCCGCATGGGGCTTCCCGGCCAACAATGCCATACGACCATTTCATTTCATCCATGGCAACAGAAGGTTGTGCGTTCCGACGTGCCTCGTATGCCGAAGTGTAATCGGGCATGACTTCAAACAGCCCATCAAGGAAGCTTGTACTTCCGTGACAACAGTATACGCAGCACATTGCAACCACATCTAAAAATTTGAACGTTTCTCAAAAATGTTCAAATGTGTGTGAAATCTTATGGGACTTAACTGCTAAGCTTACACACTACTTAACCTAAAGTATCCTAAGGACAAAAACACACACACACACACACACACACACACACACACACATGCCCGAGGGAGGACTCGAACCTCCGCCGGGATCAGCCGCACAGTCCATGACTGCAGCGCCCAAGACCGCTCGGCTAATCCGCGCGGCTGAACGTTTCTAGCTCCCTCATTAAAACTGATAGAAATTTGATTTAAACGTTCCACATTTGGTTGAATACAACAGTTACATGATAGAAAAAAGTAATGCTCTATTTAAATTCGCTGCTGTAACTCTGGAAAATAACCAAATAAACCGTACCCTTAATTTGTAAGTTACACAGAAAAACACCGTATCCGAAAGGTCTGGTGTATGTGATGCATGTGTGAACAAAAGCGTCCTACTATTGAAGGCGACTGCGGGAGGATTTGTAAGTCGGTAAGCCGGCTGACGCCGAAGTGATTGCACCATGAGAGGGGCTATTAGTCTAGGAGAAAAGGGAGGGCAGGGAAGTCCGTTGTTTTCCTTAGCGCTCTTCTTTTTCTATCACTGCTGGATTCGCCGGCGTGCGAGCCAATTACAGTATAGCGCAGCCATGTTATTGTCAACACACCTTGTCGTAGTGTGCGTCCCTCTTTTTTTTTTTTCTTCCTTTACCCTCTCCCTGCCGTATACAGACTACTGACGACCCCTGGACAGGAAAATACTTAGCAAACAGCTGATCATGTAATTAATGAAACCTGCTGGAACGAATAGGTCCTGGCTATGACAGCTCCCACAGCTGCTATTTGATCACACTACCGCTGAAAAGAGACGCTACATCTAACCCTGTCCCTCCGCTCCCCCCCCCCCCCCCTCCTTTCAGTGCGTGTGTTTAAGATGTTTTCCATAGTCTTTCCTGTGTCCTTTTTGCGTAATCACTGCAGTCTACACCTACTTGAATCGACTAATTGTGGTCATGCTTCGGTGTGACATGATGGTGCGTCCTATCAATGGGAACCTTCTTTTAATCAAGACGAGCCATAAAGTTACGTTTGACCCACTTTGATTCAATTCCTCTTCATTACTTATCCAATTCACCCCTCAAATATTCAAAATTATTCTCTAGCATTACACCTTAGAAGCTCTTAACTCTTTTTGTTTGTACTGTTTATTGTTAAAGTCGTACAAACAAAGCCGGCCGGGATGGCCGAGCGGTTCTAGGCGCTACAGTCTGGAACCGCGCGACCGTTACGGTCGCAGGTTCGAATCCTGTCTCGGGCATGGATGTGTGTGATGTGTCCTTAGGTTAGTTAGGTTTAAGTAGTTCTAAGTTCTAGGGGACTGATGACCTCAGAAGTTAAGTCCCATAGTGCTCAGTGCCCTCTGAACCATCTTACAAACAATTTCAGCAAAGATATCTGAAAACTTAAATTTATGTCAGATATTAATAAATTTCTCTGTTTCAGGAACACTGTTCATGGTATCAGCAGTCCACATTATATATCTTCTGACTTTCGGCTATCGTCGTTAGTTTACTGCCCAAATAGCAACTCACCTACTACTTCTAGTGTTACTTGCTAGTTTAACTTCTTCACTATCGCCACATTTAATGCGACTACACCCCATTAACCTTCTGCTACATCTTCATCTACATGGTTACGCTGCAATTCACACTTAAGTGTCTGGCACAGGGTTCATCGAACCATTTTCATACTACTTCACTACCATTCCATTCTCGAATGGCGCGTGGGAAAAAGAACACCTAAATCTTTCCGTTCGAGCTCTGATTTCTCTAATTTTATTATGATGATCATTTCTCCCTACGTAGGTGGGTGTCAAAATATTTTCGGAAGAGAAAGTTGCTGATTGAAATTTCGTAAATAGATCTCGCCGCAAAGAAAACCGCCTTTGTTTCAGTGACTGTCACCTCAATTTGCGTATCATATCAGTGACAGTCTCACCCCTATTGTGCGATAACACGAAACGAGCTGCCCTTCTGTGCACTTTTTCGATGTCCTCCGTCAATCCTACCTGGTAAGGATCCCACACGGCGCACCAATATTCCAGCAGAGGACGGACAAGTGTAATGTGGGCTGTCGCTTTAGTGGGTTTGTCGCATCTTCTAAGCGTTCTGCCAACAAAGCGCAGTCTTTGTTTCGCCTTCCCCACAATATTATCTATGTGGTCTTTCCAATTTAAGTTGCTCGTAATTGTAATTCCTAGGTACTTAGTCGAATTGACAGCCCTTAGATTTGTGCGATTTATCGTATAGCCAAAATTTATCGGATTTCTTTTAGTACCCATGTGGATGACCTCGCACTGTTTAGTGACAATTGCCATTTTTCGCACCAGACAGAAATTCTCTCTAGATCATTTTGTAATTGGAATTGATCGCCTGATGATTTTACTAGACGGTAATTACAGCATCGTCAGCAAACAATCTAAGGGAGCTGCTCAGATTATCACCTATATCATTTATGTAAATCAGGAACAGCAGAGGGCCTATGACACTACCTTGCGGAACGCTAGTTTGGTAGTAAACTTGAGGCAGCCTGAAAGTTGAACTGTTGTTACTCAGTACTTTTCCACAACGAATACGAGCTGTGCTTCTGATTAAACAGTCCAGTGGCCTAAAATCAATTAAACTGTGATAACAATTTACCTCTGGAACGCTTACAACTTCCTGAAAACTTCCTTGATGAATCAATGGATCGTAAATGCCTTTCTGAAAATTAAACTTCTGTGATCGTTCCTGTGTGGGGACTGGAAGTAAATACGTGGCCGTTTTGACATATTGCGGTGGCTGATCGACAGTGAGATACTGAAACAGTATCAGGTTTTCAGGGCACCAATGGGACGATGGGCGGTAATTCGAGACAGCTGTAAACCGGAGAACAAGAGGAAAGGCGGCAGAGGGCGCCTCGTTTTCCGCTAATATTCCCGGCGGGCCTCCTGTTAGCAGGGGAGCGGGACACGGAATGCAATAAGGCGCGAGCAAACAGGCGCCGCCAGGTGGCGGCGGAGTTCTCGCCGTCTGTAAACAAGCGGCCGCCATATTGCTACCTCCGGCGCTGTTTGCGCTGCTCTCGGCGCGCAACGGTGACGCCAGGCGACTCCAGGAAACGCCTGGCTAGGTCTCCCCGTAGGTCTACCCAGCTGACTGGTCTAGGCCCCTCTGACCCCATTCATATCTAGATCGCAACCCCCGACACATTTCCTGCCAGCCACGACTCCTGCTTTCCCATAATCGGAAGTGGTCTGTATCAAACGACAATGACAAATGACAGTGCACTAGTCTCAGTTGTGAGAGTAAAGTCAGAAAGTGTTTGCTGACCCTGGATCACTGTTCCTCGACTTCAAGAAAGCTTTCAATACATTTCTGCACCATAGCTATTGAAAAAAAAATCAAATAAAAAATAAAAAATCGGGAACATTGAAAATAGCGCCCCAAGAGAGGAGCATTGGATCGAAATGTGATTTATTGGACATAATGATACAGATGAAAGATTCAATTAATACTGAAATCAAGAAAAGGGAACAAATACAATGAGTACACGTAGACAAATACAGTGCAACATCAATAATCCATTGGATCACCTTTTACTGCAATACATGCCACAACATTGTCTGGCATCGAGTTGACTAGATGCCTGTTGTCCTGAGGCACATTAGTTCACATATCTTGAACACCCACCTCCAGACCATGTACAGAGTGACACAGCGTCATCTAGTGTTTCATCTGGTCCCAAAGATACTCTATGGGAGATCCGGAAGACAGGATGGCTCTGAGCACTATGGGACTTAACTACTGTGGTCATCAGTCCCCTAGAACTTAGAACTACTTAAACCTAACTAACCTAAGGACAGCACACACATCCATGCCCGAGGCAGGATTCGAACCTGCGACCGTAGCAGTCGCGCGGTTCCGGACTGCGCGCCTAGAACCGCTAGACCACCGCGGCCGGCGGAAGACAGGATGGTCATGGAAGAGTTGGAACACGGCGTAGGAAATACTGAGCAACTCGAGCTGTATGCCGAAGAGCATCATCCTCCCGGAAAAGTGTCCCTGGTAGACCATGTAGGAAAAGTTCCACAGGAAGTCGAAGAACGTTATCAACATAACGCTGGCCTGTCAAGGTTCCATGTGCCACAGTTAGAGGGGACCAACTATCGTAGGATGTGGGATCCTATAAGATTACACCAGCTCTGCGGGCAGTGTGGCATGCAACAGCGTGGGTGGAACTGCACCGTTCATCAGGCTGCCTCTACGACCGTATGCGGTTATCATCCATTTCCAAGAGGAATTGGATTTCATCACCAAACATAATGTTTTGACAATCTGTAGCACTACACATCGATCTGACTTGGCATCATTGTAGGCCGAGCGGTTCTAGGCGCTACAGTCTGGAACCGCGCGACATCTACGGTCGCAGGTTCGAATCCTGCCTCGGGCATGGGTGTATGTGATGCCCTTAGGTTAGTTAGGTTTAAGTAGTTTTAAGTTCTATGGGACAGATGACCTTAGAAGTGAAGTCCCATAGTGCTCAGCCATTTGAACCATTTTTGGCATAACTGTAGACGAAGTTCCTGATGTCGAGTTGTTAACAGCAAAAAAAAAAAAAATGGTTCAAGTGGCTCTGAGCACTATGAGACTTAACATCTGTGGTCATCAGTCCCCTAGAACTTAGAACTACTTAAACCTAACTAACCTAAGGACATCACACACATCCATGCCCGAGGCAGGATTCGAACCTGCGACCGTAGCAGTCGCGCGGTTCCGGACTGCGCGCCTAGAACCGCGAGACCACCGCGGCCGGCTGTTAACAGCAGTAAACGATAATAGCACTTGGATGAAAATTCCCATCCACGATGTGCCTGGAAATGGCTTGTAGAACAGGTGGGACCTATACATCTGCTTGTATCTTGTAGCGAGTTACTGTAGAATCCCCGATCGCTCTCTACACGATCCTTCGATCCTCCCGCCTCGTCGGCTACCTGGTCGCTATGGACACAATACGTCGCACTTGGGTGCCACCTCGTGTCCACTGCTCCCACCATGGTCTGACGGAACACTCCGAACGATCGACCTGGTGAGCCACATGGTCTGTCGAACAGCCTGCCGATTTCATACTGATGATTATTATCTCTCAAACTGGCTTAACTGTGAGGAATATCGTATAATACATCCACTTGGCTTTCTAACATACTAAGGTTCTCCTCGAATTGAGATGTGATTGTCACGGGTACAGTCTCGTCCACTGCTCTCCATTTAAATGGGGTCCCCTGCACGGTTGTAGCACTACTGCAGGGTCTGTGGATATGTGCACTGACACGAAACTTGGATCATTTGTATATCGGATCTCTATGTACTTATCTGCAAACTTTCGCCTTGGCACCGTTCTTTCCTCTCGGTGCGCTATTTTCATTGTTCCTGAGGGTACCTACAATCCAAAACAGATAAGAAAGTGCATTAAATACTTCGTATCGAAAATACCTCAGTGCGTCATTCTTAACCCTTTGTGGCCCAAGGAACCAAACTGAGTATTAAAAAAAATTATTTAGTATAATTACATTACAAATTATATATAAAACTACACTACTGTCCATTAAAATTGCTACACCACGAAGATGACTTGCTACAGACGCGAAATTTAACCGACAGGAAGAAGATGCTGTGATATGCAAATGATTAGCTTTTCAGATCATTCACACAAGGTTGGGGCCGGTGGCGACACCTACAACGTGCTGACATGAGGAGAGTTTCCAACCGATTTCTCATACACAAACAGCAATTACCGGCGTTGCCTGGTGAAACGTTGTTGTGATGCCTCGTGTAAGGAGGAGAAATGCGTACCATCACGTTTACGACTTTGATAAAGGACGGATTGTAGCCTATCGCGATTGCGGTTTATCGTATCGCGACATTGCTGCTCGCGTTGGTCGAGATCCAATGACTGTTAGCGGAATATGGAATCGGTGGGTCAGGAGGGTAATACGGGAAGCCGTGCTGGATCCCTACGGCCTCGTATCACTAGCAGTCGAGATGACAGGCATCTTATTCGCATGGCTGTACGGATCGTGCGGCCACGTCTCGATCCCTGAGTCGGGAAAGTTTGCAAGACAACAATCATGTGCACGAACAGTTCGACGACGTTTGCAGCAGCATGGACTACCAGCTCGGAGACCATGGCTGCGGTTAACCTTAACGCTGCATCACAGACAGGAGCGCCTGCGATGGTGTACTCAACGACGAACCGGAGTGCACGAATGGCAAAACGTCATTTTTTTTCGAATGAATCCAGGTTCTGTTTACAGCATCATGATGGTCGCATCCGTGTTTGGCGACATCGCGGTGAACGCACATTGGAAGCGTGTATTCGTCATCGCCATATTGGCGTATCACCCGGCGTGATGGTCTGAGGTGCCATTGGTTACACGTCTCGGTCACCTCTTGTTCGCATTGACGGCACTTTGAACAGTGGACGTTACATTTCAGATGTGTTACGACCCGTGGCTCTACCGTTCATTTGATCCCTGCGAAACCCTACGTTTCAGCAGGATGATGCACGACCGCATGTTGCATGTCCTGTACGGGCCTTTCTGGATACAGAAAGTGTTCGACTGCTGCCCTGGCCAGCACGTTCTCCTGATCTCTCACCAATTGAAAACGTCTGGTCAATGGTGGCCGAGCAACTGGCTCGTCACAATACGCCAGTCACTACTCTTGATGAACTGTGGCACCGTGTTGAAGCTTCATGGGCGGCTGTACCTGTACACGCCATCCAACCTCTCTTTGACTCAATGCCCAGGCGTATCAAGGCCGTTATTACGGCCAGAGGTGGTTGTTCTGGTTACTGATTCCTTAGGATCTATGCACCCAAATTGCGTGAAAATGTAATCACATGTCAGTTCTAGTATAATATATTTGTCCAATGACAACGCGTTTATCATCTGCATTTCTTCTTGGTGTAGCAATTTTAATGTTCAAATGTGTGTGAAATCTTATGGGACTTAACTGCTAAGGTCATCAGTCCCTAAGCTTACACACTACTTAACCTAAATTATCCTAAGGACAAACGCACATACCCATGCCCAAGGGAGGACTCGAACCTCCGCCGGGACCAGCCGCACAGTCCATGACGTTCCATGTTATAACAGCATCTGACAATCCTAGTGGTAAAGTTCTGTAACGAACAAACACATTTTTAGGCTATCCCCGCGCGGCAGCAATTTTAATGGCCAGTAGTGTAACATACAGGGTGTTTGGGGAGGAAAGGTCAATATTGTCACGGAGAAGAAAGTGTAATTAGATGAATGATAAAAACTAACTTCACTTAACGAAGGTTTATTCAGCACTTGCACATACAAGAGCGCGAAGCGAACTACCTCCGGCCAGAACACATATGGTATATATACAGTTACAGAACATTCCAGTACAATGATTCTAGACATTTGTGGATACTTCTAGAATGTACTCGAACTGAATATAGAAATTAAAATTTCACAGTTTAGGTGAATTCTGAACTCACGATTCTCCCTGCCACATTCTAGTATCATAGCCGCTACACTACAATTACTGTGCTACTCAGCTTTTCCTGCGACATTTCTCCCTCCTTAAGAGAACAACGTCTCGGTGTTACGTCCTCCTAGTTCGGGAACGAGTCATCGGTCCTGCATACTCAGATTCCCGATGACTGATGTTCGCCCTGGCGGTGATCTTCTTATAACTTCCCTTGCCGCTACCCTCTTTGTCACCTTTCCGCTTGTTGCCTGTCGCTGGCGCTTCTAATTTACCCTGGGTTGCAGGATCCTTATAGGGCTTCGTTCGAAAGACGTGGATCGTATGTCTGATCTTTCGTCGTCTTGTGTCAGGATCGAAATCTTCAACTTCATGAGTAACATCAGACAAGTGTCTTACAACCTTATAAGGTTCAAGTAGCGCCTGAGGAGCTTCTCAAACAGACCAACCTTCCGAACAGGAGTGAAGATCCAGACGAGGTCACTAGGCTGGTAGACAATAGAGTGGTGGCTCGCGTCATACCTTCGGCGATGGTTTTCTTGAGCCTGTAGCCTGCGGAGTCGAGCTAACTGCCGAGCTTCCTCAGCTCTGGTTAAAACCCGGCCGATGTCGTCGTCCACGTCATCAGGATGTAACGGAAACACAGTGTCCATCGTCGTAGTCGCCTCACGCCCATGCACCAGGAAAAATGGCGTAAATCCTGTGGTGTCTTGTTTGGCAGTGTTGTGGGCAAACGTCACGAAAGGCAGCACCTCATCCCAGTTGCTTTGCTCAACACTGAAGAACATTGATAGCAGCCGGCCGCGGTGGTCTCGCGGTTCTAGGCGCGCTGTCCGGAACCGTGCGACTGCTACGGTCGCAGGTTCGAATCCTGCCTCGGGCATGGATGTGTGTGATGTCCTTAGGTTAGTTAGGTTTAAGTAGTTCTAAGTTCTAGGGGACGTATGACCTAAGATGTTGAGTCCCATAGTGCTCAGAGCCATTTTGAACATTGATAGCATGTCGGCCAAGGTCTTACAAGCCCGTTAGTTTGCGGATGGTAGGCAGTCATCATGTGATAAGTAATGTTGCACCGACGGTTTATCTCTGTCACAAGATTCGATTGAAAAGCTTTCCGTCGACCCGTAATTAACGACCTTGGGGCATCGTGTTTTAATGCAATGTCTTCCACGATGAATTTGGCTACCTCGAATGCTTCAGCTGATTTCACGGCTTTTGTAATGGCATAGCGTGAGAGATAATCAGTGCAAACAATAATCCATCTATTGCCACTACCAGACATTGGAAATCGTCCGAGGAGGTCAATCTCAACACGCTGGAAAGGCCCTTCGGCTTGTGAAATTAGTATGAGTCAACTGGGTGGTTTCTGAGGAACTGCCTTTCTCCTCTGGCACTCCCGACAGTGCGACACATAGTGACGGGCGCTCCTAAATAAACCTGGCCAAAAAAATCTCTTGCGGATCCTATCGTATGTCTTCATAAATCGTAAATATCCGGCCTCAGGTGTGTCATGGAATTTCTGTAGAACATCTAAGAACATGTGTTTAAGCATCACTGGTAGCGACCCCTTTCCACACGGATCAAAGTTTTTCTTGCAAAGTAATCCATTAACTACCTTAAATTGTGCTTTCACATCCTCTGACCGATTTAACGCAAGCATAATTTGAGGTATCTTGGCGTCCTTCTTCTGCTCAGCAGAGAGCTCCTGGAGTGCAGTGAGATCTCACTTTTTTCTGGGTCTGGCCGCACACCTTCGTTTGACACAAGGTGTCCAAGCATTCTGATTTCTTTTGCTCCAAAGAGACACTTTCTTGGATTAAGTTTCAGTCCACCTTGTTGTAGACACTTAAGAACGGCCCTCAGTGTTTTTATGTGCTTATCAAATGTCTCTGAGAACACTATAATGTCATCTAAATTACAGAGACACATCGTCCACTTCAGGTGACTTAGAAGATTATCCGTCAGCCGTTCAGAAGTTGCTGGTGCATTATACAAACTAAAAGGCATTACCTTAAACTCATACAGGGGTAATGAATGCAGTTTTCTCACGATCAGGCTCTTCTACTTAGATTTGCCAGTATCCCAAGTACATGTTCGTGGTTGAGAAAAACGTAGTCCCCTTCAGACAATCTAGTGTATAGTCAATTCTTGGAAGAGCGTAAACGTCCTTTTTAGTTATCTTATTAAGCTTCCTGTAATCAACACAAAAGCGCCAACTGCCATCCTATTTCCTGACGAGGAGTACTGGTGACGACCATGGACTCTGCAAAGGCTGAATGATGCCATTCTTCATTTTCTCTACCTCGTCGCGAATTATTCGACGTTCCATTTCTGACAGTGTGCTCTCTGGCTTATTGGTTGATGGTCTCCAGTGCTAATCCGGTGCTTCACCGTCGATTTGTCTAATTTGCTCTTAACCTGTGGAATGAAGCATTCAAAGAACTCTTGAAGAATGGCAAGTAGCTTCTCCTATTGTTTCTTAGTGAGATTTGATGATAGTCGAGCTAGAAGATCTTGTAGTGGTAGCGCTAATTACCAACCACAGACTAGGCATGGGAGGTTTCTATGACGCTCAACTGTTCGGCAGTTAACGGCTCAGCGTTTGCTACGCACATGGATCTTGGAAGGATCTGCGGTTCTCTGCGTCAGTTAATTATCCACAATTCACCGAATCCGTTCTTAAACGAGACGACAGAGGCTGGGATGACCAAGTCATTCGTCAGTGGTATGCTTCTCTTACATTCCACTACAAGATCCGTGGGTTGATGCGTGGCATGACACACGACAGTTACCTTTCTAGCGCTGACTGCAGGAATGATCACTTCATCCAGCACACAGTCTCCACACACTTTGATGCGCATTTTCCTGTCCACAGTAATCTTGTCTAGCATAATCTTCGAGCGACCACAATCTATAATTGCCTGACAAGCTTTCAAAAAGTCCCATACGATAATGACGTGATGACTACACTTTTGTAAGACGATGAATTCTAAGGGCTGTATATGGCCACTTACACCCACACAAATGACACATCTTCCTGTAGGTTTTACATATTTTCCCATTAGCCACCTTCAGCAGAGATGTTTTGTAGTCGACGAATACAGTTTTCTGCAACTGGAGAAGGTACTTCTCCGAAATGACTGAATATGATGCGCCAGAGTCCACAAGAGCTTGGGCTGGTCGGCCATCCATGAGGATATCGACGTAGTTTCCTATCATCAACGGCGGAGAATTTTTCTCTTTGGCGGCCTCACCTCCAAGGAAGGTCGCAGCCTTTAGTTTCCAAGGTTGTGGCTGCTGGGTGATCAGCTGGAGCTTCTAAACGGCAGTGGAGACCTTGATCGGCATGTTGGGGAGCGTCCTCTCCAGCGGCTAGCTTGCAGCGATGATGACCTACGTCGTCCTGCACCCACATCTCCTTGTTCATCTTCGTCGTCCTGGAGTTGGCATCGGTTAAGATTGGTCTGCTGTCTTCTGGCATGGGCGTCATCAAATATCCGCCACCGTTCTCTATAACAGTGCACCATATGTCCCGGTCATCCGCAGTGGAAACATACTGGTTGGTTATCCTGGGTCCTCCGAACGTCAGTCTTCCTTGGTGCCCAAACTGGTTCCTCATGCGGCATTGTGGGAACATAACTTCACCTGAGTCTAGACTTTTTTATCATTTTAAAGAGAAATGAAGGACAAGAGATTGGGTTCAATGTCCATTCCACTTCCTCCCTTTTGAGCTCTTGAAGCGTCTCGGTTTTTTGCTTGCTTTGCAATCCAAGTACCTTCTGAACTTCCTCTCTCACTATCTGACGAAGAACACCTGTGAAATCAGCTCCTTCCTCCATCACAGACATCGATATGACATTTGGAAGCCGTTCAAACTTCTTGCATGTAGTTCTTTGTTGATGCAATGTCTCGATATATTGGCACCATTTTTTTAAGTCGTCTGCTGTCGATACCTCCTTCAGGAGTAGGGCTTGATACGTGTTCTCAGCAGCAGCCTTCATGAAATGTGCAACCTTATCTTCCTCCTTCATTCTAGGATCCACTATTTCACACAGCTCCAAGACATGTTGAATGTAGGGTGCTGTCGTTTCTACCGGACGCTGTGCCCTGCACTTTAATTTATGTTCAGCCTTGCAATTCTGTCGTTGTGTGTCGCCCTGATACTTGCGCAATTCTGCCTGGAATACTTCCCAGCTTGTCAACTTCTCCTCGTTGTTCTCATACCATTGTTTGGCAGTGCCCTCCAAAGAAGAAAATACGTTAGCCAAACATACAGTGTCATCCCATTTGTTAAATTTAGCTATATAAGCTCATATACCTTCAGCCACTTGTTTGGATCTTGGCCATCGTCACCAGAAAACCCGGAGGATGTCTCATATGGTTGCACACAGTTGCTGTCATCATAATGTCCTCTTCTTCTTCTGTCTCCGATAGATTGCGTTCTGTTGAATATGGCTCGAACTCGGGTTTTTCGCCACTTAAACGGCGGCTCTGTCGTGACCTGATGGGAGCCACTGTGTCGTCGATAATGTGCGGTACCACAAGTTCCAAGCCGGCCGCGGTGGTCTAGCGGTTCTGGCGCTGCAGTCCGGAACCGCGGGACTGCTACGGTCGCAGGTTCGAATCCTGCCTCGGGCATGGGTGTGTGTGATGTCCTTAGGTTAGTTAGGTTTAAGTAGTTCTAAGTTCTAGGGGACTTATGACCTAAGATGTTGAGTCCCATAGTGCTCAGAGCCATTTGAACCATTTTTGAACAAGTTCCAATACCCAGCGTCTCCACCAGAATGTCACGTAGAAGAAGGTGTAATTAGATGAATGATGAACACTAACTTCACTTAACGAAGGTGTATTCAGCACTTGCACATACAAGAGCGCGGAGCGAACTGCCTCCGGCCACAACAAATACGGTATATACAGTTACAGAACATTCAAGTACAACGATTCTTGACATTTGTGGATACTTGTAGAATGTGCCCGAACCGAATATAAAAATCAAAAGTTTACAGTCCAGGTGAGTTTTGGATTGCCGGCCGCGGTGGTCTAGCGGTTCTAGGCGCGCAGTCCGGAACCGCGCGACTGCTACGGTCGCAGGTTCGAATCCTGCCTCGGGCATGGTTGTGTGTGATGTCCTTAGGTTAGTTAGGTTTAAGTAGTTCTAAGTTCTTGGGGACTGATGACCACAGATGTTAAGTCCCATAGTGCTCAGAGCCATTTGAACCATTTTTTTTTTTTTGATTGGTTCAAATGGCTCTGAGCACAATGGGACTTAACATCTGAGGTCATCAGTCCCCTAGAACTTAGAACTACTTAAACCTAACCAACCTAAGGACATCACATACATCCATGCCCGAGGTAGGATTCGAACCTGCGACCGTAGCGGTCGCGCAGTTCCAGACTGAAGCGCCTAGAACCGCTCGGCCACAACAGCCGGCTGAGTTTAGGACTCACGACCCTCCAGTCAACAGTCTAGTATCATAACCACTACAGTACAGTGACTGTGCTACACAGTTTCTTCAATGACAATATTTTAAGGAGTGATAGTATAACTAATTCTGCACAAAAACTGTTACATGAACGTAGGTCCGCAAATGCTTCTTTAGGGAGGTATAGGTATTGAAAGGAACTTTAATTCTGCAAAACTAAGTGTTCAACGTGAACGTATACGCAATACAGCTGGACCGTAACGTGATTTTCTTGAAAACAATGCACGAGTACATGCCATGTTTACACTATGCAACATACCACGTATTATGGTCATGTGATTTACGTAGTAAGTAGTACAATCAACCGTTGTTTGCGCAGTTGTGCCGTGTAAGCTGCATTGTGTAGTGTACCAGCGACGGGTCGGTTGGCTGTGTAGTGTATGGTGTTAACTGTGTTCGTACAAACGCTGCTAACAATGCCACAAGTGTATAGTAATGAGAAATACGCAAATATGGTGTATGTTTGTGGCTTCTGCGACGATAGTGCTACCACTGCAAGAGGAGAATACCACAGGCGCTTTCTGACCCGACGATTACCTGATCGCAGTGTGTTTTCCATAGTGTTTATCACTTTGTGTGCAACAGGTTCTCTTCAAAATAAACATTTTTCGTCCGAGCGTGCACGTTAACAAACTTTGCAAGAGCAGGCAGAAATTATCGCAAGTGCTGAGCAAAGTCCCAGTACTAGCATACGAAGAATGCCACTGCGTATGAATGTCGCAGAGACACGTGTACAGGAAACATTACATACGAAAAACCTGTATCCATTTCAAACACAGCTTGTCCAAAATCTCCTCGTTGGCATAATGCCAACGACTTCAATTCTGAAAATACTCATTTGCTTCCATACATACTACTCACTGACAAAGCCCAGTTTTCACGGCATGAAATAAACAACACATGCAATAATCATCGATGATCACGGGAAAATACACACGCCTCAGTGGATAGCAATTTCCTAGTTCGTTTTTCCATAAATGTTTGGAGCAACATGATCGGCAACCTTTTGAAGCTCCATTTACTATCAGTCAGCGATTGATGGGAGAGAGGTGCCTGCATTTTTTGGAAAATTCTTTTGTGGAAATATTGGAAGACATTCCTTTAGCCAAGCAAACTGGAAGGTACTTTCAACATGACGGTGCCCCTCCACCTGTTACCTTATGTGTGAGGGACCATCTCAACCGCACCTACCCTAATCGCTAGATTGGCTGTGGCGGTGCTATTAAGTGACCTCCAAGAACACCTGACCTTACACATTTAGATTTCTGTTTA
The DNA here is from genome assembly GCF_023898315.1 of Schistocerca nitens. Classification (NCBI taxonomy): domain Eukaryota; kingdom Metazoa; phylum Arthropoda; class Insecta; order Orthoptera; family Acrididae; genus Schistocerca; species Schistocerca nitens. The sequence goes on from NC_064618.1 coordinate 654,174,661, forward strand.
TGCGGTAGGATGAAATCATAGGCGCACAAAGTGAAGGTAAATACATGAGATAAACTGCTTCGTCGCATCATGGATGCTGCAGAATTGATTAGGAACCAACCAAACGCAATTGAACAAGCAATACATGTTATCCCTAGAGCGCAAAACTTCATTGATGTTCATGGTAGGATATTCGAACTTGTTCTGTAAACTGTACAGCATCTGTAAGATAAGTGTTAAAGCCGATTGTAAAAGACATGATACGTCTTTTTCAACTGAATACTTGTAACATGCATGTTTAATGCATTATGTATTAAATGCAAAGTAAATAAACATTATGTAAAAATGAGTAACAATACTGTACTTCTCTGTAACATTGTTTTCGAGAAAATCACGTTACGGTCCAGTTGTATTGCGTATACGTTCACGTTGTGCACATCAGTTTTGCAGAATTAAAGTTCCTTTCAATACCCATACCTCCCTAACGAAGCATTTGTGGACTTTTGTTCATATAAAATTTTTTGTTCAGTATTGCTTATACTGTCACTGTGTAAAATATTGACCTTTCCTCCCCAAACACCCCGTATAAAGTGAGAAAAGTACTCGAGTGTTCACACATTTTTTTTATAAGAAGTGTTTACGTAGTGAAACCACCGGTCCAGTACAATAAGTTCTGACGTAAAGTACTCAATACGTTTTGTGATACAAAGCAAAACAGTTTTTCACATTACCGACGCAGAGACCTACGCCTCATATTTCACAACTCCATTTCGTGCGATGAGGCTGTGCTACATCTTTGGGATGTCTCTCACAGGTAAGTCTTTTGCATTATCAAAACGTTTCTCTGGTGCTAAATAGGGCTTGAAAGAGGGATCTTTTTTGTACTCTCTTTCCTCTACTGGGAGACAACTTTGTAGACCCTATCGGACCTGCAATGACTGCAAGGTGAAACTCTTTGAGTGACGTGGATCTGCTCTCTTGACATCTGTCATTGAAGGTCAAGTATGAGTTGGCAACAGTCACATCTACAAAGTGACACAGTATACGATGCCACAACTTTTTACATTTTCTGTCAATTTCATACATGGATTTGAACATATCTGCTTTATCCACATAACCCATTTAGCCATGGCTGGCTCATTTTATGCGTTGGATTAAACTTTGATTGCTATTCTGTGTTTAGTCTCCCACAGTTATCACGATTATGCTGTTACCCCCTCTCTCCGCGAGTGGCAGCAGCGGTGTGTATCGATATTCGCACCTTGTACTATCTTTGGCCTGGCGCTTATAGTTTCCGGCTGTGCTGTGTGCGAAAAGTTGGTCGGTTGGCGTGGAACAGTGAGGAAATCTCCGCGGCGCGTAGTTTGGCCGAGGCCGCTGGCGGCGTCCACGCGGGGTCGAAGGGTGTAGTGCTGTTCCCATTGCTACGAGGTCCATGGCTCACCGATCCTGGACACGAAAGTTGAGTTTTGACTTAATCTCCAGCATGTCACGACTGTTCACATTGTGTCATTTGGATTTCGTTGTCGGCTGTTGGGACATTCCCGTGAGCAACAACGTGTTTTTCAAGTTGGCAAATTTTACCCACCCTCCGGTGGAGTTTAACTGCACTTGGTTATTTTGAACTGAAGTGTATCAGCGGAATCTTCTGCCTTGTGGCCGTTAACGTTCTGGTTACCTGCCCTGGCCGTTGACGTAAATTCAGGCAGTGTATTTTCCCCATCGTGTTGTCGCTGTCCAGCACGGTGTGTAGTTTGACAGCTCAATGTATAATTGGTTTATGGGCGTCAATACCTTCTACGTTGTTCCATTGAACTCCCTGTTGAGTGCTGGTCGGGTGGAGCGGAAGTTATCTTGCCGGTGGGTCCGTTGACAGTCTGTCTGTTTGGTTGTCGTCGGATCGAGAATGGTTGGACCGACTGCCTGTCTCACCTAAGCAAGCGTTAGTGTTTGAATTCCAGACTGACCCTCGGAAACTTCTGAGCGCCGTGGGTGTACTGCCATTTCGTATTTGTTCTTGTTGTTTGTATCTGTATGGCTTCTAGCCGATTTTTAAATTAAGGTTGGTTTGCCCTTAAGACGTGCTACGGTCGCAGGTTCGAATCCTGCCTCGGGCATGGATGTGTGTGATGTCCTTAGGTTAGTTAGGTTTAAGTAGTTCTAAGTTCTAGGGGACTGATGACCACAGCAGTTGAGTCCCATAGTGCTCAGAGCCATTTGAACCATTTGAACCTTAAGACGTCAGATCGTTTGAGCCTTGAGCCTAATTAAAGAACTGTTTTAAGATAGGGCCTTTTGCCTTTTAAATTTCTGATTTTCGTTTGAGTCTTAAGTTATTGGTTTTCAGCCGATTTTAAATTAAAATGGTCTTCCCCTTAAGGCATGAGATTGTATGGCGCATTCAGCCAGTTAAGTTAAAAAAAAATTAATGCTGTGTTTTTTCTAAATTTTCTTGGCTCTTGTAATGTTTGGTCAAATAAATAAAGTTGTAAGTTTGAGTGTAACTAAAAGCCGCTTATTTTGGCCCATTTCCACAATTTAAACTACCTGATCTGTCCTCCGGGTTTAGCAGGGCGTCTCATCCATATGGTTGTTGTAATCCTTGACTAATTGTGGACTTGAAATTAGAGTGACTGTACCATACATTGTGGCTGTTGACATGTCCTCTATGCTGTGATAATTGGTGAAAAACAAGATTCCTTTTTATCCTTCCACAACACAACAACAATTCCTGTCGCAGAACACCTGAACTGGAAGTCTCCCCTACCAATTGTCTTTTCACTGGTGAAATATATAGGCATCCCAGCTCCCCCAACAGTTCCACATGCATACACTTGATGTTGCAGGAGGTGCTTCATGAGAGGTAACGAAATAAAACAATTATCGACAAATACCTTGTGACCCAAACCATGTAGACTTTCATAGTTTTGACTACTCTAGCACCTAAATTTTTTTCTACAATATTTCCCACCGTTCCAGTATATATCTCAAATTGTGTTACAAGAGGACGTACGTCATATAATTTGTCATAGACTTCTCCTTTCTTCGGTAGTTTGTCATTGTCATTTAGGTGCCTGAAAATGTTGCAGAAATATACGTATCTCGTATTGCAGGATCAGAAGACCAGTAATCCTTGTAACTGGACGATTTCTTTATGCACACTAGTGGATTTATTGAAGGAAATCTGCGTATTTCGTCTTCATTTGTATGCATAAAATTTGTTGAGCGACCCAGCTTTCGCATTGCATATACATTTTTCGTAACTATCATTTGTAATTGCTCTAAGGGGAATAGTGTTAGAAAAATGTTCGTTGGTGTTTCTTTGTCTTCTTGAATATTACTGCCTGTATCACCACAAAACTATTTTGGGCCTCTGGAAATTGGAAACTGTTCCCATACAACAGCAGTATCAGCTGTTTCCAGCACATCTTGCTCTCCATTTGGAGGGTCATATCCGGTTACAGAATATAGTACAGCTTCATCATCAAAACGAAGTCGGTTTGCTGCTTCAGAAATTTGTATTCGTCACTGTCACTATCTGATATGCAAGACTCAGTATCGCTTAGTATGTCATCAAGTATTTGCATCAGTATTTCGGTATTCAGTTCACTTGCTGTGAATCTTCCTCTAGAAGCCATGATTCAACACACTGCACCTACACCAAAGAGCAGCCCTCACTAACCGATGTGTCACAGTGGTTCCGTAGCGAAACCACACATATTTTTTGTGTTTACATAAAAACTATGCAATAAATGGATTAAACCTAAATATTAGTCTGCTCTACCATGCATAACCTTTCGTAACTTACCAGAACTACGCTGGCTCAGACGATAATACAGCGGAAAACACAATGTCACCTCACGATCCTCAGCAACAGCCAACTCCGGCAAACACTGTGCAGCTGAATGCCTTTGTTGCCTTCAAGCGCCAAACATGTTGCCTGAGCTGGCAGCGAGTTGTTTATCTTGACAACAGGGGGTAGCACACTCCAATACCGTGGTGGTGTCACGGAGCAGCCACTGAGCAGCTTTTGAGACATTGAGTTCAAGTTGGTCTCACTGTGAAAGCAGTTGTACGCAAAGGGAGAGGCATACTCAGAAGCGAAGGTTTTTTCTCGCGCACTTCAAGGTAGTGTGATAGACGCACTTCACGACATACAGGGTGATTTATCTAATCTGTTCAAGTCAAATATTTCCGGAACTGATTAAGATAACGTAATTCTGTTTCTACGCAGATGAATTGTGGGAAAGACCTCACTAAATGACGAGTAACTTTATTTCGTAACCTTATTAATGGCTCAGATTAGGATATCACCTTCGCTTTTCCAAATGAAACCATAAGAATTTCTGCTGCTAATATCGTAGTTATAAAAGAGACGAATTCAACGACGTTTCTCTCTTCAGGATGCGATAACTAGTTCCAGAGTAATTACGATGTTTAGAACTAAGGATTTATTTCTTCTCAACACGAAACTGCTGTCTTATGCGGGAGTTTGTGATTTTTTGCCTAAATAATGAAATGCTGGACGCTGAATGAGATAGGAACAGTGGTGCACCATCGCTATACCGGTATAAAAGGGAGACATCGGAAGTGAAGCTTTCTTTCTCTCTGCGTCGTTCATATGTTTCGAGTGCTGGTTAGTTCGAAAAGATAAATATCTACCACAAACCAAGAGAAAATAGATAAGACACTTTATGGAGAATATAGATTCACTAAGAATGACAATTCAGCACATCTGCAAGAAATTTTTAATTGGAAGGTCACTAGAACACTACGCTAGGGTAAGGAACAAGCTTGCAACGAATGGAGCAAACAAAATAGATGTTCTAACAGCTATTGGTCAAAAATCATAATGAGCCCTGGCAAGAACGGTGTCACAATTCAAAAATGCTATACTTGAGAGAACTCAACTTAAGGAATTACTTCAATCGAACTTCTATTGAAATAGTATAAGCTTCCTTTAAATTTCAAGGAATTATTGTTGGCAGTGAATTCTATTATATTTTTGGTTCGCGTTGGCGGAATTCACATGTGCGAGGGTGGTCTGATAAGCCTGGTAAAAAGGCAAGGAAAAATGTTTGTTCCGTAAACAATTCACTTGTCGACATAGTCTCCTTTGTGGGCCTACACACTTCGACCTCCAAATTTTTCATCCCAACGGAAAAGTGGGTTCTGCGGACTCTGCAAAATACTGGTTGACAGCAACTATTACTTCCTCACCCGATGAAAAAGTTCTTCTAGCAAGCCAAAGTTTCAAATTAGAGTAAAGGAAAAAGTCACTTTGTGCCAAGTCTGGGGATTAGGGTTTGGGTAGTAACCAGTTCTAAGCCCAATTCATGCACCTTCGCCTTTGTTATCGCTGATGTGCTGGATGGTGCGTACCCTGACGAAAGAACACTTTTTTGCGTGCCAACCTTGGTAAAAATTGGAAATTTGTGGTAAGGTCTTATGGGACCAAACTGCTGAGGTCATCGGTCCCTAAGCTTACACAGTATTTAATCTAACTTACACTAACTTACTCTAAGGACGACGCGCACGCGCACGTCTGAGAGAGGACTCGAACCTCCGACGGGGGGCCAACCTTAGTCTTTATTGCCGGCCGAAGTGGCCGCGCGGTTCTGGCGCTGCAGTCTGGAGCCGCGAGACCGCTACGGTCGCAGGTTCGAATCCTGCCTCGGGCATGAATGTGTGTGATGTCCTTAGGTTAGTTAGGTTTAACTAGTTCTAAGTTCTAGGGGACTAATGACCTCAGCAGTTGAGTCCCATAGTGCTCAGAGCCATTTGAACCATTTAGTCTTTATTCAGCCGACTGATATTTCAAACGATCCAACAATTAAGCATAATAGGGTTCTGTGGTATCGACAGCTACGATGCCACGGCGTAGATGAAAGTTCGTAGGTTAGCACTATGACATCGACACAGACGACAGTGCCCTCTAGCCGGCGCTGTGCAGCTCTACGAGCGCCGCTCCAGATTCAGTCGATTTGATCACGAGTAGACGACCAAGCAACTTAGTTTCCACATAGGGGGCTAGCTTTGTTACTTCACTTACTTCAATGATAGTTTGTCCAACTACTCGTAGCTGTTAGCGTTGATGCCTGTGCGGCTTCGCACCTACGAGCCCATCTCAGCCAAAGTTAAGTAATATCATTTGTTCATGTTCATACACCAGTAAAAGTTTTAACTTATACTCAGTACCGCAGTACTTCATCTTTTCCTGCTCCAGGAGCAGACCCACACGCCGCCTACCAGGCGGGATACAAAAGGTTCACTTATTGTTCTGGCATTTAGAAGCCGAAAACCAGTGGCCATCACCTTGCCAGCTGACCAAAAGGCCTTTCGCTTCTTCGGTGCACTTTCAAACAGCCTTTGTCCATTCTTTTGGCTGCCGTTTTGACCCTGGTGTGTAATGGTGGATCCAGGTTTCATCAGCAGTCACAGATCGGCGCAAAACGTCTTGTGGACTAAGATTAAACATCGCCAGACATTGTACTGAAATGTTGCGCTGGATGCACTTTTGGTCGACAGTGAGCAATAGCGGCACCCACCTCCCACATGGCTTCTTCATAGTCAATTCTCCGTGCAGGCTATTATGCAGTCATTCATTAGAGATTTCTACAGTCTCGTCTACCTCAGCAATTTCTATTCGGCGTCGTTTCATTACCATACAGTGCATTTTATCAATGTTATTTTTTGTGGTGACCTCAACTGGACAATCGAAGCGTGTTTCGTCTTTGGTGCTTGTCCGACCACATTTCAATTCATTAATCGAAAACTAAGTGGTCTTTAATGATGGTGGAGAGTCTGTATGAACTTCATCCAGTTCTGTTTTGATCTGTAGAGTAGTTCAGCTCTACAAACAACTCGGTTTTCTCCAGTTTCAGTCGCAGTCCACACATTCAGAAGGCCGGCCGAAGTGGCCGTGCGGTTAAAGGCGCTGCAGTCTGGAACCGCAAGACCGCTACGGTCGCAGGTTCGAATCCTGCCTCGGGCATGGATGTTTGTGATGTCCTTAGGTTAGTTAGGTTTAACTAGTTCTAAGTTCTAGCGGACTAATGACCTCAGCAGTTGAGTCCCATAGCGCTCAGAGCCATTTGAACCATTTGAACATTCAGAAGACTGTCAACAATGAACTGTATTCTGTTCAAAAATGGTTCAAATGGCTCTGAGCACTATGGGACTCAACTGCTGTGGTCATAAGTCCCCTAGAACTTAGAACTACTTAAACCTAACTAACCTGAGGACATCACACACATCCATGCCCGAGGCAGGATTCGAACCTGCGACCGTAGCAGTCGCACGGTTCCGGACTGCGCGCCTAGAACCGCGAGACCACCGCGGCCGGCTGAACTGTATTCTGTACTTTATTGGAATTCTGTATACGATCCCTGGAATAATCAAGCTTACTAACCACAAAACGCAACAAAAATATTCCATTCTTTCATGGAAACTTGCCTGATTTATCAAACAACCCTCGTATTTTTCCGTGACATAAACTAAAGGTTCAGGTTGTGTCACTTTTCTTGCTTCTTAGCTTCAGGGAAATTACGAGTGGCTGTGGAATAAGTCAGACCAGTGTTGTTAGCATTTCGAGCGCAAACAGCTTCCATCCGTTTTGTGTGGCTCTTCACCAGCAGATAAACCAGCAGAAGACCGGCCGCGGTGGTCTCGCGGTAAGGCGCTCAGTCCGGAACCGCGCGACTGCTACGGTCACAGGTTTAAGTAGTTCTAAGTTCTAGGGGACTGATGACCACAGACGTTAAGTCCCATAGTGCTCAGAGCCATTTGAAACCAGCAGAACTGAAAAAAGACGTGTAATTGTACTGCGAGGTTCTGATGTGATATTGAGACAATAGATTCTTTCTTCAAAAAATTCTCTTTACCGATGAAGTCACCTTTACAAACCATGGAAATCTGAATGTAACATATACGTGTCATCAGGCTGCAGATAATCCGCACTGGCAGAGGCGGTTTGAACATGAGAGGCAATGGAATGTGAACGGTTGGTGCTAAATTATTGGACAGAAAGAGATTGGTCCTTACACCATGCAAGAGACCTCAACAGGTAAAAGATACGCACATTTTCTTATCGAAGAACCAGCGGCTCTCCTAGAGGGAGTACCAATTGAAATAAGTTCATGTATGTGGAACCAGAACGATGGGTGCCCGGTTCACTACTCGACTGTGGCTAGGAAAGCGCCCACTCATCTGCAACTGGTCGCTGGATATGATGTGAAGGCGTTATGAGTTGGCCAGCACGTTCGCCTAATTCGACGCCAGTGTACATTTTTATCTGCTGTTAACTCATACATGAAGGTTATACCAACTTTCGAGGACCCAAGAGGATAGAAAACATCGCATTTTTCAACATGTGCAGTGTGCAATTATATCGAAAGAATCTCTTCAGTATGTCCAGACGTCCTTACACCAGTGATTACGAATATGAATTGCAGTAGGCCGTGCTAATTTGAACAAAAGATGACATAAACAAAATTTTAATGAAGTCTTCGTGGGCGAATTCTTTTGTGATCTGTTTTTTGTTGCTGAACTGATGTAATTTTGCAATTTAAATGTGCATCCTGACCTCAGTTCATTCGTTTTTTAACGTGCTCTTTTCTTTCAAGGCTGTAGCAGACACAAGAGCACAGCTCTTACCGTAGTTGCCAGCCGCGGTGGCCGAGCGGTTCTCGGCGCTTCAGTCCGGAACCGCGCGACTGCTACGGTCGCAGGTTCGAATCCTGCCTCGGGCATGGATGTGTGTGATGGCCTTAGATTAGCTAGGTTTAAGTAGTCCTAAGTTCTAGGGGACTGATGACCTCAGATGTTAAGTGCCATAGTGCTCAGAGCCATTTTAACCATTCCTTACCGTAGTTAGTAGCAGCATCAAACGAAAATCACTTAGCTCGGAGACAAATATTCGCGGAAATAACTAAATGCAAATGCTTAAAGCGATGATGCGGTCACTTGAACACTTCAGTATGAGGTTCGCTCGACCACTGTGCCATGTGGTGCGCTCTTCAACAAATGATCAGAACTAAGGTACAAGAATACCTATTGAAGTCACACGAAATTTTATATAAACTATCTTATAAGTTTTCCGAACAAACACGTATTTGAATTCAGAAATGAGCTAAAGCATGAAGCACTACACTACTGGCCATTAAAATTGCTACACCACGAAGATGACGTGCTACAGAAGCGAAATTTAACCGACACGAAGAAGATGTTGTGATATGCAAATGATTAGCTTTTCAGAGCATTCACACAAGGTTGGCGCCGGTGGCGACACCTACAACGTGCTGACATGAGGAAAGTTTCCAACCGATTTCTCATGCAGAAATAGCAGTTGACCGGCGTTGCCTGGTGAAACGTTGTTGTGATGCCTTGTGTAAGGAGGAGAAATGCGTATCATCACGTTTCCGACTTTGATAAAGGACGGATTGTAGCCTATCGCGATTGCGGATTATCGTATCGCGACATTGCTGCTCGCGTTGGTCGAGATCCAATGACTGTTAGCGGAATATGGAATCGGTGGGATCAGGAGGGTAATACGGGAAGCCGTGCTGGATCCCTACGGCCTCGTATCACTAGCAGTCGAGATGACAGGCATCTTATTCGCATGGCTGTACGGATCGTGCGGCCACGTCTCGATCCCTGAGTCGGGAAAGTTTGCAAGACAACAATCATGTGCACGAACAGTTCGACGACGTTTGCAGCAGCATGGACTACCAGCTCGGAGACCATGGCTGCGGTTAACCTTAACGCTGCATCACAGACAGGAGCGCCTGCGATGGTGTACTCAACGACGAACCTGGGTGCACGAATGGCAAAACGTCTTTTTTTTTTCGAATGAATCCAGGTTGTGTTTACAGCATCATGATGGTCGCATCCGTGTTTGGCGACATCGCGATGAACGCACATTGGAAGCGTGTATTCGTCATCGCCATATTGGCGTATCACCCGGCGTGATGGTCTGAGGTGCCATTGGTTACACGTCTCGGTCACCTCTTGTTCGCATTGACGGCACTTTGAACAGTGGACGTTACATTTCAGATGTTTTACTACCCGTGGCTCTACCGTTCATTTGATCCCTGCGAAACCCTACGTTTCAGCAGGATGATGCACGACCGCATGTTGCATGTCCTGTACGGGCCTTTCTGGATACAGAAAATGTTCGACTGCTGCCCTGGCCAGCACATTCTCCTGATCTCTCACCAATTGAAAACGTCTGGTCAATGGTGGCTGAGCAACTGGCTCGTCACAATACGCCAGTCACTACTCTTGATGAACTGTGGCATCGTGTTGAAGCTTCATGGGCGGCTGTACCTGTACACGCCATCCAACCTCTCTTTGACTCAATGCCCAGGCGTATCAAGGCCGTTATTACGGCCAGAGGTGGTTGTTCTGGGTACTGATTTCACAGGATCTATGCACCCAAATTGCGTGAAAATGTAATCACATGTCAGTTCTAGTATAACATATTTGTCCAATGAATACCCGTTTATCATCTGCATTTCTTCTTGGTGTAGCAATATTAATGACCAGTAGTTTATGTTTATTGATCTTTTAAATAAATGTATGAGCATTCTCTCACAGACAAAGACTGTCTCACTAAGACGCCTTCGACAGGCGAAAGTTCATTAAATAGAATCGAAATATACCAACGATACTAACTGCTGAACTGCGGCACTGAAGTCAGTCCCCCTGCGGGTCCGGGGGTAAGAGTAGGCCCGCGGTATTCCTGCCTGTCGTAAGAGGCGACTAAAAGGAGTCTCAAACGTTTCGGCCTTATATGATGGTCCCCTGTCGGGTTTGACCTCCATCTCTCAAAATTTTTCCGAAGAGCGAGCCGATTGGGGAAGGGCGCCTTACTTGGTGCATTGTGACCATCTTTCGTTGAGAACTTTCGCCAGCTTATCCGTCGTTGCGTTGCAGTCCTGCCCACTCTACATCTCTTGGGCATGGATACGCTCCTGCGTGCGCTTTCTGCCAAGCAATGTGCGGGGCCACTTTCTGCACTGACGGCGACCATGGACCACATGTCACCTAACATCCAGCATGGTAGCCAGTCCTTTGTGGTGTGGCCGCCATGTACCCTGTTGGTTGTAGCCCCCTGACAACACAGGGATCGCTCTACTGATGCCTGCGCCGTTAACTCCCCACGTATGCCAAGGAGTAGATGCCTATCCTCCTGGGGTATCGGGACTCCCGGCAACGGCCATCCTGCCAGGTGGCCTTTGCTGTGGCTGGGTGGCGCCCGTGGGAACGTCCCTTGGTCGGAGTAGGTGGCATCAGGGTGGATGACACGCAATGAAGCGTGGCACATCTTCTCTTGCTGGTGGCCAGTCACCAGCAGTCTCTAAGCGTTCGAGGGCCCATTTTAAAGGTAACGTTTATGACCCCAAATCGTTCCCCTCCCTCGCCACACCATGGGAGGAACGAAAGGCTATGAATGAGAGCGACAGATATTCGCCCCGGTATCTCGTCTGTACCAGAGCTGACGGGGAATCGTTTGTGTCTGTGAAGCCTCAGTACTTTGTCGAACATTTAGAGGACAAGTTCGGGGAGGTGGAGGGCTTGTCCAAGATGCGGTCAGGGTCAGTCTTAATAAAAACAGCATCCTCTGCCCAGTCACGAGCCTTGCTCGCTTGTACGAAGCTGGGGGATGTTTCTGTTACTATCACCCCACATAAAAACTTAAATATGGTCCAGGGAATTATTTTTCACAGGGATCTCCTTTTACAGTCCGATGACGAGCTGCGCGCCAACTTAGAGCGACGAGGGGTCCATTTCGTCCGGCGCGTCCACCGGGGTCCGAGGGATCACCAGGTTGCAACCGGTGCCTTCATCTTGGCCTTCGAGGGTGACACGTTACCTGAGAAGGTCAAGGTGATGGTGTACCGTTGTGATGTCAAGTTCTTTATCCCTCCCCCGATGCGGTGCTTCAAGTGTTGGAAGTTTGGCCATATGTCTTCTCGCTGTGCTTCCAGCCTCATTTGTCGCGATTGTGGTCGACCGTCCCATCCTGATACTCCATGTGCCCCGCCTCCCATCTGTGTCAACTGCGGGGAGCACCACCCCCCTTGCTCACTGGACTGTAAGATTCTCCAGAAGGAGCGGAAAATAATGGAATACAAGACCCTGGATAGGCTGACCTACACTGAGGCTAAGCGTAAGTTTGAACGACTGCATCCAGTATGACTGACGTCCACTTATGCCGCCACTGTCGCTCCTGTTACAGTTCCTATAGCTGCACCACACACCGTTAGCTCTCAGTGCCAGAGAACCACACCTGCCCCCTTGATGGTGGGGGGCTCTAAACTCCCTGTTGCTCCTGCTCCACCTACTTCAGGAGCAACACCCCCCCCAACCATCGGGGACGTCAGTTCCCTTCCCAGCCGGTGAAGCGTAAGACTTCTTCGGCTCCTCTCGCCAGGAAGGGGTCCCTTGGGGACCTCCCTTCGCAAGTTCCGACCGGTACCACAGCCGACAGCCGCAAGTGGCTCAAACAACCGCCGGTCCCTGGTCGTAGGGACACACGGTCGTCGTCTGTCCCTGAGACTGACCCAGTGATGCCCTCCCAGCCTGAACCACCGAAGGCACAGCGAGAGAAACAGAAGAAGAAGAAAGTCCCCAAGGCTAACGACATTGCGGTGGCACCCATCCCACCGCTTCCTACAAGCTCTGCGTCGGAGGATGAGGTGGAGATCCTGGCGTCCGCTGCGGACCTCGATCTCGCCGGTCCCTCCGACGCCATGGAAAGCACTAGCACAGGTGCTCAATCGGAGGCAGCAGGTGACCCAGTGGCGTAATCTGCGTTCCCAGTCCCGTCACGCCTTTCCCAGCCATGAACAACACCATCCTCCAGTGGAACTGCCGCGGTTTCTTCCACCATCTAGCTGAGCTCCGCCAAATTATCAGCCTTCATCCTTTCCTCTGCATTGCTCTGCAGGAAACTTGGTTTCCAGCAATGCGAACCCCCGCCCTCCGTGGCTATCGGGGTTATTATAAGAACAGAGCAGCTTATGAAAGGGTGTCTGGTGGCGTCTGCATCTATGTCCTTAACTCTCTTCACAGCGAGTCTGTCCCTCTACAAACAGCTTTAGAGGCTGTCGCTGTTAGGGTGTGGACGCCGCAGGCTGTTACTGTCTGTAGTCTTTACCTTCCACCGGATGGTGATGTCGTGCTGCATGTCCTGGCTGCACTGATAGCCCAATTGCCGCCACCTTTCTTGTTGCTGGGCGATTTCAATGCCCACAACCCTCTATGGGGTGGGACTGTGTCCGATGACCGCGGTCAAACCGTGGTGCATTTGTTGGCTCAGCTCGACCTTAGCCTCTTGAACACCGGTGCTCCCACGCAATTTCAGTGTGGCCCATGGCTCGTTCTCGGCCATCGATCTCTCTCTTTGCAGCCCCGGACTTGTCCCATCCCTCCACTGGAGGGTGCATCCTGACCTGTGTGGTAGTGACCATTTTCCCATCTATTTGTCACTGCCCCAGTGTCATTCTTCTGGGCGCCTGCCCCGCTGGGCTCTCCACAGGGCTGACTGGTCGGCTTTTACTTCTGCTGCAACCATTGAGTCTCCTCCACAGGGTGACATTGACGAGGTGGTCCGTGTCTTAACCACGTCAATCATTTTGGCGGCCGAGGCTGCCATCCCCCGCTCTTCTGGACTCCCTCGGAGGAAGGCTGTACCCTGGTGGTCGCCGGAGATTGCTGAGGCTATTCGCGACCGTAGGCGGGCTCTCCAGCGCCATAGGCGGCACCCATCTCTAGAGACCCTCATCGCCTTTAAGAAGCTCCGTGCCTTGGCCTGTCATCTTATTGCATGGCGTAAGCACGAGTGCTGGGAGAGGTATGTCTCATCCCTGGGCTCCCGTGTCTCCCCCTCGCTCGTGTGGTCCAGGATCCGGCGGATTTATGGATACCAGACCCCTATGGGTGTCCCTGGGATCTCCTTGGACGGCGCTGTCTGCACGGACGCTGCCGCCATTGCTGAACACCTTGCTGCGCACTTTGCTAAGAGCTCTGCGACTGCGACTTATCCCCTCGCCTTTCGCTCTCTCAAGGAGCGAGTCGATCAGACGCCGTTCTCATTCCACACGCGTCGTTCTGAAAAATACAATGCTCCTTGCAGCGAGAGGGAATTCCTCGCTGCCCTCGGGGATTGCCCTGATACAGCACCAGGACCAGACTGCATCCACGCGCAGATGCTGAAGCATCTCTCCTGGGACTGCCAGAGACACATCCTCACCATCTTTAACTGCATTTGGAGGGAGGGCGTGTTCCCGTCGCAATGGCGAGAGGGTCTTATTGTTCCCATCTTGAAGCCCGGTGCGGACCCACTGGCGGTGGACAGCTATCGTCCCATTACCCTCACCAACGTTTTGTGCAAATTGCTCGAACGTATGGTGGGGCGGCGTTTGTGTTGGGTCCTTGAGTTGCGCGGTCTCCTCGCTCCATCCCAGGGTGGCTTCCGTCGGGGCCGGTCTGCAGCGGACAATTTTGTGCGGCTGGAATCTGCTATCCGTACAGCCTTTGCCCGACGTCAGCATCTCGTTGCTGTATTTTTTGATCTGTGGAAGGAGTATGACACCACATGGAGGCATCACATCCTTGCTACGTTGCATGAGTGGGGTCTTCGTGGTCGGCTCCCGGTTTTTCTTCAAACCTTCCTATTGCGCCGCTCTTTCCGGGTGCAAGTTGGTGCCGCCTCTAGTTCATCTTATACACAGGAAAATGGGGTCCCGCAGGGCTCGGTGTTGAGCGTCTCCTTATTTCTAGTGGCCATTAATGGTCTGGCTGCAGCCGTGAGGTCTTCGGTGTCTCCTTCTTTGTATGCCGACGACTTCTGCATCTCCTTTAGCTCCACGACTACGGGTGTCGCCGAACGCAGGCTGCAAGTAGCCGTTCGCAAGGCAGCATCATGGGCTCTGACTCATGGTTTTCAGTTCTCTGCAGCCAAGACTCGAGTTATGCACTTCTGCAGGCGTCGGACAGTCCATGCTCCTCCTGAACTTTACCTTGACGGCCACCTGCTTGAAGTGGTGGACACTTGCCGCTTCTTAGGACTCGTCTTTGATGCCCGGCTCACATGGGTTCCTCATATTACTCAGCTGAAGCAAAAGTGCTGGCGGCACCTCAACGCCCTCCGCTGCCTGAGCCACACGTCTTGGGGTGCAGATCGCTGCACGCTGTTGCGATAGTACGGAGCCCTTGTCCAGTCCAGGCTTGATTATGGGAGCCTGGCCTATGGGTCTGCATCACCCTCAGTGTTGACATTGTTAGACCCCATACACCACTGTGGGGTTCGGCTTGCAACTGGCGCTTTTCGTACAAGCCCCGTGGATAGTCTACTGGTGGAGGCCGGGGTTCCCCCGCTGCGGATTCGCCGCCATCGCCTGCTCGCCGACTATGCTGTCCACGTGCATTGCTTGCCGGGCCATCCCAATCATCGCCTGCTTTTCCCTGCCATGGTCCCCCATCTGCCCGAACAGCGACCTCGGTCTGGGCTTTCCATAGCTGTCCGCGTCCAGTCCCTACTGTCGGAACTGGGGTCATTCCCTCTTCTGCCTCCCTTCCGGGTCCGTGCACCTACGCCTCCATGGTGTTTGCCCCAGCCGTCCGTCCGTCTGGACTTGGCACAGGGACCCAAGGACTCGGTTCCGCCTGTGGCCCTCCGTCGCCGTTTTCTTGCGCTCCTCGCCTCATTTTCGGGCTGTGAGACTGTCTACACTGATGGTTCCCTGGTTGATGGTCGCACTGCCTACGCTTTTGCTCACGCTGCCCATGTTGAACAGTGCTCCTTGCCAGCTGGCTGCAGTATTTTTACTGCTGAGCTGGTGGCCATATTGTGCGCTCTTGAACATATGCGTTCCTGCTCAGGTACATCCATCGGCATCTGCAGTGACTCCCTGAGCAGCCTCCAGGCCATCGACCGCTGCTATCCCTCTTCTCCTCTGGTATCCTCGATTCGGGAGTCTGTTTCCGCCATTACCCACTCTGGTCGTTCGGTGGTCTTTGTTTGGACGCCAGGTCACGTTGGCATCCCGGGGAACGAACGTGTCGACAGGCTGGCCAAAGGGGCGATCGACACCCCAGCTTTGGAGATCGGCCTCCCGGCTCGAGATCAGCAGTTGGTGTTGCGCCGTCAGGTGCTTTGGATGTGGGATGATGAGTGGCGTTGCCTGACAACCTGAATAAACTGCGGGCTGTTAAGGCGACGACCGATGTGTGGCGTTCCTCCCTGCGGGCTTCTCGCAGGGACTCTGTCATCCTGTGTCGGCTCCGCATCGGCCATACCTACCTGATGCACGGCCATCTTTTACGTCAGGTGGATCCCCCCCCTGTGTCGGTGTGGGTCCCGGCTGACGGTCGCCCACATTTTGTTGGAGTGTCCCCGACCGCTCACCCTCCGGCAGTCTTTTAATCTCCCGGGCACTATGCCTTTGGTTTTATGTGACGATGCCTCCATGGCTGACGACGTTTTAAATTTTATCCGTGGTAGTCCTTTTTATGGTTCAATTTAGGGAGGTCCTGCCCCTTTCCCTTTCTGTGTCTCTTGTCCTCGAGTCTCTCATATTTGGTTGCAGATTTTAGTGTGTAGTCGGATGGTTGCCTCTTTCCCTTGTTTTTTTGTTCTCGTGGTCAGTCAACCAGTCTCCGGCCATCTTCTTTTCTTCTGTTTCTTTTTGTCTGGTGTTCATCTGTACTCTTCGTGTTTGTAGTGTTCGTTGCCACATTTGTGTTCTTTTAGGGCCTGGGGGGAGTCTCCTTCCCCTTGGGGTTTTACCTGCTTCGTGAATTTATGTCTCGCCTGTTTTTGGAATGGGGGACTGATGACCTTCGCTGTTTAGTCCCCCTTAAACATCCCAACAACCACCACCACAACCACTAAAGTCAGAACAGACTGAAATATCCACTTGACGATAGCCAGCAGAACCGTGCCAGTGGGTCCGCAGACTTTCGCTAAGAGGAGGGGATATCTGGAAGTTACCTGTCCTGCTAACTCCAGGGCAGAGTCATTGCAAGCAACGTAATATCTCTGACACGCTCTGTGTCCTCCGTTAGCTCTATGACTACCAAGTTACTGCAGGAGTGGTACAGCTCATTCAGGGCGGAATTCAATCTCTTGTCCTCGCGGAGCTTTTAAAATAAAGTAATCCATCTATCCACATATTCATAAATGTTTACAGGAGGGAAAGTGCATTAAGAGATATCAGTAGATCATAAATAAATTTATTATCTCATTTATCCTTCACTCAGAGACTCCTAATAATAGTGAAAGACTGAGATACTGTCGCTTGCATATTTATTACAAGCTTTGAGACAGTAAACAGCAGATAGTATCAAACGGAACCGACAGTAGCGTTTCCACCCGACTACTCTAGACTGGGAATGATTACATTCTTCTTGATGTCTGAGAGTGTTTCGCCTGTCCAACAACCCCCATAACAGATGAAGCAGTTAGGTCAGATAACAAGCAATAAATACAGCAACAGTTGTTTTTTCATCTCTGATTTATTCCAGAGACAACCTCTTTCAGCATTCCATTATACCATAATGACGTGCTCTATGGGAACAGTGGCTGAGTTTATATTGCCGGACAAAATATCATGCAAAACATCATGCGTATGTAACACGGCTGTATACTAGTAAAGAGTATGAGGACTCAGCTTGCTTACTGTACAGGCGAATTACATATGCTGGAGCGGATACTGGTACGCTTTCGCATTGTATTTTGTCTGTAAATACCAGCTCACCCACTGTGTTGCCATAGGTGACCTTATGTTGGTATAATAGAACCCCGAGAACGATTGCCTCTGGAATAAATCAAAGATGAAAATACAGCTGTTGATTTATTTATTACTGGCTATATCTACATCGGCTGTCGTTCTGTCGCCCCTAATAGTAAGGATGGATGGATATTAGTTAGGTCATTGTTGGTTCACTGTAAGAGTTCAGTAAATCTGGAGGAGGCAATACTTTTAAAAGCATGTTTCAATTGTTCGGATAAGAGAAATATTAATTGTGTCAAAGGTAGTGCAAAACTCGGTGATAATTCCACTGTATAATTTCTGACGTATGATTTAGACAGTGATAAGATTACCAGAAAATTTACACTGAGGTTACAAAAGTCATAGGACAGCTATATGCTTATATACAGATGGCGGTAGTATCTCGTACACAAGGTATAAAAGTGCAGTGCATTGGCAGAGCAGTTATTTGTACTCAGGTGATTCACAGGAAAAATTTTTCCACGTGATTCTGGTAGCACGATGGAAATTAACATACATTGAGCGCGGAATGGTAGTTGGAGCTAGACGCTTGGAACAGTCCGTTTCGAATATCGTTAGGGAATTCAATATTCTGAGGTCCAGTGTGTCAAGAGTGTGTTGAAAATACCAACGGCCTTCACTAACGATCGAGAGCAAAGACGTTTGCGAGGAGTTGCAACAGTGCATGAAATCACCGTAGAAATCAATGTGTAACGTACGACGAATATAGCAGTTAGGACAGGGCGTCGAAATGTGGCATCAATGGGCTATGGCAGCAGACGCAGCCATTGGTAACAGCACGACATCGCCTGTAGCGCCTCTCCGGTGCCCGCGACCATATTGATTGAATGCTAGACGACTGAAAAACCATTGCCAGATGGATCCCGATTTTGGTTGGTAAGTGCTGATGTAGGGTTCGAGTGTGGCGCAGATCCCACGAAGCTATCGACCCCAGTTGTTAATAAGGCACTGTGCATGCTGGTGGTGGTTCCATAAAGGTACAGGCTGTATTTATATGGAATGGACTGGGTCCTCTGACCCAATTGAACCAATCATCGACTGGGAATGGTTACGTTCGGCTACGTGGAGGCCATTTGTAGCCATTCGTGGACTTCTTGTACCCAAACAACGATGGAATTTTCGTGGATTGCAATATTCCATGTCACCCGGGCGCAATTGTTCGTAGTTGGTTTGAAGAACATTGTGGACAATTAGAGCTATGATTCGGCCACGCAGATCGCCTGACATCCCATCGAACATTTATTGGGCATAATCGGTAAGTCAGTTCGTACACAAACTCCTGCACTGGTACCTCTTTCGCAATTGTGGACAGCTATACAGACAGTATGGCTCAACTCTTCTGAAGGGGATCTCCAACGACTTATTGAGTCTGTTTCGTCGAGTTGGTGCAATACGCCGAGCAAAAGGAGGTTCGACACGATGTTGGGAGGCAGACCATGACTTTTGTCATCTCAGTGAAGGTGTGGTGAGTTCTGGCAGCGGTTTTCCTGTAGCGCGTGATGTTCTCTGGCGAGTCGTGCAATTGTCCCACAATGTAGTGCGGATGCGGTGATCAGCCGATATCACCTGCCACGCTGTGAAGTAGTAAGCTTTCCGATTAACCGCCGATGTAGTTCGTGGCAAGTACCGGGTGATCAAAAAGTCAGTGTAAATTTGAAAACTGAATAAATCACGGAGTAATGTAGATGGAGAGGTACAAATTGACCAACATGCTTGGAATGACATGGGGATTTATTAGAACCAAAAAAATACAAAAGTTCAAAAAAGTCCGACAGATGGCAATAATTAGCATAACAAAGTAAGACAAAGCAAAGATGATGTTCTTTACAGGAAATGCTCAATATGTCCACCATCATTCCTCAACAATAGCTGTAGTCGAGGAATAATGTTGTGAACAGCACTGTAAAGCATGTCCGGAGTTATGGTGAGGCATGGGCGTCGGATGTTGTCTTTCAGCATCCCTAGAGATGTCGGTCGATGACGATACACTTGCGACTTCAGGTAACCCCAAAGCCAACAATCGCACGGACTGAAGTCTGGGGACCTGGGAGGCCAAGCATGACGAGAGTGGCGGCTGAGCACACGATCATCACCAAACGACGCGCGCAAGAGATCTTTCACGCGTCTAGCAATATGGGGTGGAGCGCCATCCTGCTTAAACATCGTACGTTCCAGCAGGTGTTTATCAGCCAGGCTGAGGATGATATGATTCTGTAACATATCGGCGTACCTCTGACCCGTCACGGTAGCAGTTACAGAACCAGAATCACGCATCTCCTCGAAGAAAAAGGCCCGATAACGGTGGATGTGGTAAATCCAATCCATACCGTGACTTTCTCGTCGTGCAATGGAGTTTCCACGACAGTTCTAGGATTTTCGGTAGCCCAAATTCTACAGTTGTGGCCGCTGACAGACCCACGGAGCGTGAAATGCGCCTCGTCGGCCCACAACACGTTACTCAACCAATCGTCATCTTCCGCCATCTTTTGAAAGGCCCACACCGCAAATACCCTCCGTTTCACTAAACCGCCAGGTAACAGTTCATGATGACGATGGATTTTGTACGGATAGCATCGGAGGGTACGCCTAAGTGCCAACCAAACAGTAGTGTATGGAATGCCGGTGCGACGTGCGGCTGCATGAGCGCTGACTTCCCCGTGCATAGACGAACCCGCTACAGTCTCCATTTCTTCCTTAACTGTCTCAGTAGCATTACGCCTTGTGCTTGGTCAGCCACTATGGGGTCTATCGTCAAAACAACCCGTGGCTTCGAACTTCGAAATCATTCTCGCCACAGCTGCATTTGTCAACGGACCTTTACCCGTTCGAATCCCCTTCCTATGGCGATAGGATCGTAACGCTGAACTAGCACATTCCCCATTCTGATAATACAGCTTCACTAAAAGCGCCTTTTCAGGTAACGTCAACATGCTGCGGCTGCTGGCGCATCTGGTTCTCCCTTTTTTTTTTTTTTTCCTTTACTGTAATTTTAATCACCTATACAGGCGGGCTGGCAGCAGCACATTACGCTGCTCTTCAGCCTTAAGTGGAACAATAACATGACAGAGGTGATACAGACAATATAAAAAACGGCGGGCAAAAAATGGAGATACAAAAAAACAATAAACATGAAGCCGTTCACGTTGGACGATAAAAACACTAACACTTGTGGACACGGCGCACAAAACACGGAGAACAGCGATGGCACAGGTGAACAGTGGAGTCGAAACTGCACGAAACAAAAAACGAAGCACACACACGAGATACTGATGTCGATGATATCCGGCGCGCGAATTTTCACTATGCGTGTGCGAGTCCGGGGACCTGCCAAGAGAGGAGGAGGAGGAAGGGGAGTGGGAGAGCGAGAGGGGAGAGCGGAGATGCCACGGGCAGGGAAGAAAGGGGGGAGGGAGGAAGGGGGAGGGGAAACCCGGGGGAAGAGGGGTGGAGGGAGGGGACGGGGGAAAAGGAAAGAGAAGGGAAGGGAAGAGAAGGGAGGGAAGGTGCCTAAAGGAAAGGACACCGGAAGTGGGGGGTGGGGCAGGGTCAAAGTTGATAGGAGGGGTAGATGGAGGGGAGGAGGACATCATCAGGGAGGGAGAGCTCGCGGAAGCCACCTTGGGAGAGGTTAAGGAGGGTGGAGAGATGGAGACCGGGTGGGACGTGCGAATACAGGCGCGGCAGCGGGCGGGGGTGGGAGAGGATCGGGGAGACGAGCGGGTGAGGAGGATCGAGTTTGCGGGAGGTGTACAGGATCCGCATCCTTTCATGGAAAAGGAGGAGGTGGGGGAAGGGGATGAGATTGTACAGGATCCGCGTGGGGGAGGGGAGACGGATGCGATAGGCGAGGCGGAGAGCATGACGTTCAAGGATTTGGAGGGATTTATAAAAGGTAGGGGGGCGGAGATCCAAGCCGGATGGGCATAACAAAGGATAGGGCGGATGAGGGACTTATAGGTGTGGAGGAGGGTGGAGGGGTCCAGACCCCACGTACGGCCAGAGAGGAGCTTGAGGAGACTGAGTCGGGAGCGTGCCTTGGCTTGGATTGTCCGGAGGTGGGGAGTCCAGGAGAGGCGACGGTCGAGGGTGACGCCAAGGTACTTAAGGGTGGGAGTGCTGGTTCTCCCTCTCATTACAGCTCCTTTTATACACGATTGTCATGCGCAGTGACTGACGTTTTGCTGTCCAGCGCCATCAGTCGGAAATTTTGTGAACTTTGTTTTTTTTTTGGTTCTAATAAAACCCCATGTCATTTCAAGCATGTGTGTCAATTTTTACCTCTCTATCTACATTATTACGTGGCTTATTAAGTTATCAAATTTATACTGACTTTTTGATCACCTGGTATTTAAGTCAGGCAAATTGTTTTTCCTGGTATTGCAAGTAGGACAGTGCACTTGCGGGATTGTTTTTGCTGGTGGTGTTGTAAGTGGGACAGCGCACTTGCGGACTTAGTATGAGGAAGAATGCAGAGGCCCAGTGGTGAATGTAGACTGACGTGAGTCGTATACATTAGACGAAGTCGCCCTTCTTGTTTAGAACTTGCCTCTAAGTTAGGAAAGATCTTGCTGGCCTCCATGTGAATGAGGTTAATTTGTGCGTCAGTACGTTTTCCTAGAACATTCCATCATCTCGTCTTGGGAAGGAGGGTGTGTTCGTTGGTGTGATTTCCACGATTCCACGAGTTCGGTGTTTCGGGTATTTACATTATTGTCTCATGCAAGTCAATATGTGGAGTGCGTTTCCCGGAGCATACAGTCATCTCGTTTTGGAAAATAGAGTTGGTTTGGTGGTGTTATTTGCACATTTATACGAGTTTTTGTTTCGGATACGTACATTATGGTCGCATTCAAGTCAATCGGCGTGCATGATATCAAGCATGCCGCGCGGTCTCAGGCGCCGTGTCACGGTCCGCGCGGCTCCCCCCGTCGGAAGTTAGTCCTCCGTCGGGCATGGGTGTGTGTGTGTGTGTGTAGTCCACAGCGTAAGTTAGTTTAAGTTAGATTAAGTAGTGTGTAAGCTTAGGGACCGATAACCTAAGCAGTTTGGTAGCATAAGATCTTCCCACAAATTTACAAACAATATCAAGTATTGGGAGATCCAGTTGCTAGATGGTGTTATTTTCACAACTACGTAAGTTGAGTTTCTATCATTTAGTTTTAGTGTCGCATGCAGTCTGCCTGGGAGCTCACTTGTTAGTGACATTTGTCAGCTAGTTACATTTATCGATTAGTGTTGGTTGATGACGTATTATGGACATTGGCATCGGAGCGCGATTGTATTCTTTAAATGCGGTTGTTGTGTTTTCTGTGCAGGCCGTCGATCGGTGAAGAGGTGTCCTGCACTTTGTCATGATCTGTTGGCTGTTTGTGATTTGAGAAGCCAGCATCGTAGTGAGTGTTGTCACATCATCATTGCGCGAACTGCTGTTCAGGGCAAGTGTCCACCGTCTGTTATCTGGAGGAGACCCGTTGCGAATGTTATGTCTGAGGGACTTGAAGTGGTTCGGATTCTGTTATACGTATCTTGGTCTGTTGTGGTTATTTGTTTTATCTAGTTTCATTTGGGGTGAGAAATCTTAAGAGAGTGAGTGCACGCCTGTGTGGGGAAAAATTTGTTGTTGTCTGGATGCGGCTGCTTGGTTTATTGCAGTCATTCAATCTTTCGTGCAAATTTTGTCAGTTTGTTCCCACTGGTTGTTACGCACCGCATTTATGTTAGTCAGCACGGTTTACATGCCGGGTTTAGTTCCCACTGGGTCTTAAGAAATAGACGTCCTAGCGCAAATGGTTTACTGGCGAACAGGGCTTAGTAAGCGTACGCGTACTAAGCGACCACTGTCTAGATCCAGCCGAAGTTGTACTTTAAGAACTATTTTATCCGACGTAATATATGTGTGGGTTAGAGGAGGGCCAATCCCAACAGATAGCGAATGTAAAATTTGCGTACATCCCAGGCTAGTGCCCCCTAGGAATAAACCGGTGAGTGCCCGATAGTCTAAGTAAAATTTAGTATTAATGACTAGTACCGTCTGCTTAGCGATAATCATTATTAAGCTAAGAGCTATCTTAAGACTGTAATAGAAGAAGCACTAACTGCATAATAACATAACGAAACGTTATTGGTGCTCGAATGATTCTATCAGAAGTTTAATTACTATTCAAACTGTTGGGTGTGAACCAACCAACCTTTGTAGTTAACGTTGACCAGTCAGTCGTCATTTGTTCTTGACCATATCGACATGTGTTCATTACATGCTTTTATTGCCTTTGTTAGTTTTGTTTCTGTGTCCGGTGGTGGTTCTGCCCTGGCAAAATTCTGAAAGATTACAATTTAAGTACGCTGTCAATCAAAGCTTGAATTAAATTATTGAAGGCGGTTATTTATAGAGTTTCAGGAAAGTTGCTAGTTCTTCAAGGGTACTGTAAAAGTTTGTCAAATCTTAAGAAATGTTTTAATCCGTGGATGGTTTCTGCTTTGTATCTGCCAAAGTTGCAGCCTTGTCGAAAGGAGGGTGCCAATTTGAAAGGCCGCGTCATTTGTACAGTTGTCTGTTTCTCCTGTCTGGCTGCTTTCCACGTCTGCAGTGGCGCCGTCGCCTGCCACCACTGAGCAGGAAGCATACTTCGCGCAAGATACTAGCGGACTATTGAAACGTCCCCTTTTATCAATTTTACTAGACTGTGCTTAACCTGACGCACAATATTTTTAGCGCAACGCAATCTGACTTTCAAGATTCCCTACAAAAGAATGGCCCTGACTAACATTAAACTATACCTTTCACAAATCACTTACCTCACAAAAATCTTCGCTGCTCAAGCTACTGCAATACAGCGAGCGCCACTACTGCCAGCTAAATAAAAGATACAAACTATGGAAGGCACTAACTACTGATAGGGATAGTTAGCAAATGAAAGATATTAATAGAGAACAAACAATGTATTTACCTTGATATCATCATATATATAGCAGTTCATGACAAATTACAAAACTCCGCCATCTCTCTCCCCACATCCACCACTGCTGACGGCTCACCTCCAACTGCGCAACGCTACGCGCTGTTCACAGCCAGCTGCCTAACACTACAATGGCGAGTATTACAACAATGCAAAGCAGCCACAGACTGCACACGGCACAGCCAGTGATTTTCATACTGAGGTGGCGTTACCAATAAAAAAACCTAAACAGCCTACTTACATAGCCCCCATGCTACCCACAAAAAATTTTACAAAATTTTTTTGGGCACTGGCCAATACATATTTGTTAAAATTTTTTTTCACAATTACAATAACAAAGAAATCAAATGCACACACTTATTGATACAATGTTGGTCAAAAGTTCAAATTTTCTCACAGTCCATAAAGACAGTCCTGATCGTTCATGACGGTAAAATAGCAGTGTTTTTCTCAAAGTCTGAGCAGTAAAAGAAAATGCACACGGAAGTAGTGGATTTCCATGCAGTCTTGAAGAAGTAGCGTTGTCCTTCCAACGGAAAGACAGTGCTGACTCTTGACATGCTGACAGGTAATGGGCCACAACAGAGTAAACCCACCACAGAGTCAGTCGAAGTTTTGAAGAGTATTGGTGGGTAGGTCATCACAGAGCAGACCCACTGTAGTCCTGGTAGAGATTACGGTATTGGTGGGCCACCAGAGGCGCGGACCCACTGCAGTCCTTGTAGAAATAATGGTACTGATGGATCATCAAAGATGTAGACCCACTGTAGTCCTTGTAGAGATTATAGTATTGGTGAGTCAGCAACGACGTAGACCCACTGTAGTCCTCGTAGAGACGGCCAGCAGCCATCCGTTGTGACTGTGCAGGTGCACAATCACAATTGAAGAGTCTTGCGGATAATATAGCAAGTCCATAACCACCACTTGTGCACTCACAAAGTGTTTGGAATTGTCCTTAGAACCAGCAATGCTGTTATCCAGTCCCTTGCTGAATTATTAACACACATACAAACACTAACAGTCCCTACTTCTCACATATTGTCCATATACTATGACCAACAGAAACGTGTGCAGTGAAATGTAACTTACAAGTTAATAATATGATGAACTGGTGTCAATTACAATTTTAGAACATAAGAATACAATTACAAAGGTACAAAATACATCATTAAAGAACATAACAATACAGATAACATTTGTAGTACAGGCTTTACAAAAGAATCAAAATAACATATACAACAGTGTTACAGGAATTATGACATAAGTAGATACATAAAAGATCAGAATAAATTTTGAAACATCCACTTCACACATGAGCATTAAAACAAAATAGAATAAATAAAGTCTAAGCATATTTACAAGTTAAATAACATATTATTAATGCCAGTTATATTTGAGGATAACAGTATTCCTCATCATAGTGAATGTACTTAGTATTAGAAGAAGAAAAATTCTATGAAACTACACAGAGACAGGAAGAAAACACATACACAAGGGTGCACAAACACATAGGGGGATAACACAATGGAAAGGACAGGGTTCGTTTTCAGTGTAGCTTTTGGTACTGCAGTATTTTGCGAACAAAACCTTTTTTGTTTTTGGAGATCTCCCTTCGTTCATCATTATTCCCAAAAAGTCCTATCTGTACCTCTTTTCTGTATTCTAACCATATTTCTTTCAAAATAAATATGGCTCATTGTACAATACTCATTTAGGCCCAAATCGTTTTCATATAACCTTCAAAGCATTCTTTCCCTATTCTCCATAGTTAGGTTCTTATATAGTCTACCCCCTCTTAAGCTAACTTAAATCTACTGAGCTCAGATATTAAACTAAGGGACGAGGCAATGCAGTAGCACATAACATATTAACACAAACAGCAATGACAAAAAAATGGAAAATTGCAAAGCAAGCTACAGTAAATCTAAATTACCAAGCAATTCAACATTACAACTAATATGAGGCAATGCGCAGCAAACAAGAAAAATAAATCAGTAGTAAAACTGGCTGAACAGCGTAATACAAAGTCAAATTCAGTAACATTATGCATGGCAAACAGCAGCAACTTATACCTAAACATGACAAAGTTCAAGCAGAAAAAGTATTACACTAAAAATGGCCATGTCTAATACCTATGTCACATCTTAACACTAGAGTGATGCATCACGAGAACTTACACTAGCAGGTAAGTTACCAAATCGTAAAGAAATTATTTATGCAATTCCTGTGAAGGGAAATCGTCTATTTGTGCTCCCTCATTTTTTTTAAATATATCACAAAACTATTATTTACTGGATCTGTAGACAGAAAATATTTATATTAGCACATCTATAAAATTTTATTTGAACCAATGCTGCAGTGCAGCTAAAAACTAGATATCAAATGAAATAAGCAACTATGTACAAAGTAAAGCATAAAAACATCATTCAGTAGTCATGAGGCATTTCATAAGTTAGTAGAAAAATCTCTCAACTAGAGAGACAGTAGTCATAATCAGGTGTATAGACATAAAAATATTTCTCGTCATTTCATTAGGCATTTCTGTAAATATCATAAATTAAGAGCTCCACAGTGTCAACATATGTTTTCAAGTTCGACCGTGTCGTTTTTGCGATGCTCTCTACAAAGGAACGTCAATAGCGAGGATAATGGCCTCCCTTTTTTTTTTCTACCTGTGCCGCTGAAAAGGGCTCGCAATAATGGCTTTTTCTCCAGGCGTCTGACAGCTGGGTGCCCGCGACGCATTACGTGCAGGTGGTCACTTAACTTTCGTACGGAAAGATTTACGACAGCAGTTTCCGCTACAGTGACAGTCTCATATAAAAATTTCATAGGTCAAGAATTTGCGTTACAAATCTGTAGAAACAAAATCGTATGAATATAACAGTGTCCGAAAAATTTTCGCCGGCATTATGATACATTCACGCATTTACACACATTTCATAACTCTTAAAGTACGATTCTTGGTTTCCAACATCCTTTTCCACAAGTCAAGAGTCCCTAACCGCTACTCATTACTCCTTACCTTATTACACATATATATATTCGTCGACAATTCTTTAATATTTCATCATATGAAATACGTAGCATAATCAAATTCCTCATATAGCATCAGCTTCTTGACCATAAACATACCTCAGCGGCATAATACACATCGTCGTCGTAAAAATAACATCATAACACCTCAGTCAACTCTCAAAATCGTCGTAGCTTCCTCCAATAGTTTCAAAACCTAAAAAAATTCTCTGCTCATTTCAATAGTGTCATCAACCTCAAACGTACTTTAAAAATCATGATCTCATACCAAATATATCATTCAAAGCTCCCATAGTACCACAATGGCTCCGAAAAAATATGAACAGTTCACAAAGTACTGACAAAATACAATTTCATAAGTGTGAAATTATTCAACTGTGTAATTATGTAAACATCTGTCACTAATATAGTAAAAAAATGTTTGTTTCTCTCAGGTAAATAATCAGATAGCTGTGTAATTTGTGTGTTAGAGAAATATGGTACCGATGTGTAAAGTTGTATAAGCAAATACCACATTAGCTAGGGTTCCTTGTGCTTGCCAAACACATGGTACACAAAGTAAGCGTGTACCCCCCTGAGGATTAATGTAATTATACCCTCAGGCGTTACAGATTACAGCAAGCCATATGAAACGTCCCCTTTTATCAATTTTACTAGACTGTGCTTAACCTGACGCACAATATTTTTAGCGCAACGCAATCTGACTTTCAAGATTCCCTACAAAAGAATGGCCCTGACTAACATTAAACTATACCTTTCACAAATCACTTACCTCACAAAAATCTTCGCTGCTCAAGCTACTGCAATACAGCGAGCGCCACTACTGCCAGCTAAATAAAAGATACAAACTATGGAAGGCACTAACTACTGATAGGGATAGTTAGCAAATGAAAGATATTAATAGAGAACAAACAATGTATTTACCTTGATATCATCATATATATAGCAGTTCATGACAAATTACAAAACTCCGCCATCTCTCTCCCCACATCCACCACTGCTGACGGCTCACCTCCAACTGCGCAACGCTACGCGCTGTTCACAGCCAGCTGCCTAACACTACAATGGCGAGTATTACAACAATGCAAAGCAGCCACAGACTGCACACGGCACAGCCAGTGATTTTCATACTGAGGTGGCGTTACCAATAAAAAAACCTAAACAGCCTACTTACACTATTTGCTCTTAAACTGTAAAATAAAGGGAATATTCATCTCATTTATCTGTCTACCAGACAATACGGACCCAGTCTTTCATTCCCCAACTACGTTAAATGGAACAGCGTGTTCCAACGACGACTGAAGAGAATTGTTGCACGTGACAGAAGTGCAACGCATCCGCTAATTGCTGCAGATTTCAATGCTGGGTCATCAACAAGTGTCAGCTTGCGAACTATTCAACGACACACATTCGATATCGGCTTGGGGAGCCGAAGGTCCACAAGTATACCCTTGATGACTGCACGACACAAAGCTTTACGCCTCGCCTGGACCCGTCAACACCGACATTGGACTGTTAATGAATGGAAACATGTTGCCTGGTCGGACGAGTCTCATTTCAAATTGTATCGAGCGGATGGATACAACCTCATGAATCCACTGACGATGCATGTCAGGAGGCGACTGTTGAAGCTGGTGGAGAGTCTGTAATGGTGTGGGGCGCGTGCAGTTGGAGTGATATGGGATCCCTGGTACGTCCAGATACGACTCTGATGGGTGACACATACGTAAGCATCCTGTCTGATCACCTGCATCCATTCATGTCCATTGTACATTCCGAAGGACTTGGGCAATTCCGGCAGGACAATACGACACCCCACACGTCCAGAATTGATACAGAGCGGCTCCAGGAACACTCTTCTGAGTTTAAACACTGCAGTTGGCCACCAAACTGTCCAGACACGAATATTATTGAGCATATCTGGGATGCCTTGCAACGTGCTGTTCAGAAGAGATCTTCACCCCCTCGTACGCTTAGGAATGTATGGACAGCTCTGCAGAATTCCTAGTGTCAGTTCCCACTACCGCTTCTTCAGGCATTTGTCGAGTCCATGCCACGTCGTGCTGCGACACTTCTGGGTGCTCTCGGGGGCCCTACACAATATTAGACAGACGTACCAGTTTCTCTGCCTCTTCTGTGTAGCTTCGCCAAGAATCTACTTTTTAGATGTTTCACGGTCCGGAAAAAATCCCAAGAATCTAGGTAATGTCGTTTTCTGTGGAGAAGCAACCTTCCATATCTGTGGGAAGGTTAGTTAGTGCAACATTCATATGTGCTTTTTCAGAAACATGTAAGCGAGAGCGTAAATGTGAATGTGTGGCTGACGGAAAACAGCACAGTTGGACCATTTTTGTTCTTCGAGAAAACTGTAATAGGAACCTTTGGTCTGCACATGCTCGAGCAACATGCAGTGCCTTGGTTTCTTCACTTTCAGCCAAATGTGATCTTCCAGGAGGATGGTGCAACACAGCACTGGAGTTTACATATTCGTGACTTCCTGTAGCGAATATTTCCACAGCAATGGAAAGGACGTGATGGACCAACAAGTGGCTACTGCATTTTCTGGTCATAGCACCTCTGGATTTTTTCCTGTGGGATTATACGAAGACACTGTGTATGCTTTACCTATACGTGACCTTGGCGATCTCCACAGAAGGATTGTGGACGCAATAACCACTATCACGCCATACAGGCTTATGCGCACGTGGAATGAAATAGAGTAACACATCGTCTAGACATTTTACGGAATACGGAGGGAGCCCCTGTGGAAATGCACTGATGTTTTGTACAAAACTTTTTGAGGTACCTTACGTGATACCGCAGACCGCAATATCTACGTCTCATAGCTTTTTTTTTACTTTTATTATTTTTTTAAACTGCATTTGAAAATCAGGGAGATTTCATGTGGACACCCTGTATTATTGGTAGACATAATTACAATATTCTTAAAATGAATCTCTCGATACTTTTCAGTCTAAAGAGAAATACATTTTTAAACTCTACGTAAATGAAGTGCATTTATGCTCTCCCTCAATGTCACAAAGATACATATGGAAAATGTGACAATGTATTTCTCTCAACAGTACGTTTAACGTCGCACTTCGGCGCAATACCAGTGGTCTATTTTACCTTCAGTTGTCGGTCAAATTATTCTCATTTTAACGCGCGTGGTTTGCGAATGACCTTTCTTTCGCCTTGAAATGAGTAACTACTCGTGTGTACCAGAAAGAGAGAACTTGAAGTGCAGATTGACGCAGAATTGCAGGAGGGGATGCGCACGCGGCCGTATGAGGTGAGCGATGTGTAGGCAGTCGTCATTGATCGATGGCGCCGGGTCGTCGTTATCAATCATCGACGGTGCTGAAACAGTATTTACTACATTAGCTCATTACAGTAATGGCGCTAATTGAAATTAGCAGTGTCGGAACACAATTAGGCCGACGTGTTAATACGACTCGGCCTGTCCAGGGTAACGCGGTTTGAATGATAATGGCGCAATCGGACGCCCGTGACACATGGCCGCCACAGCGCCGCCGGGATTCGCACCGCGGCCGCCGACGAGTAATGGCTGCTACCAGCGCAGTGCAGGGCAGAGCTCAGGGAGGCGCGCGCACCGGTGACCGAGCAGTGCAGCAGACACGTTTCGCCATATCCTATCACTGACGGAGCCATCCGAGTGCATCTCTCACACTGCCCGTATGTCCGCCAGACCCTACATTTACATGGAGCTCTCGGATCCGAGTTTTGGATGCAGTTCTTCCAATGCCGCTCATGGCTGGTCATGAAACAACTCCTAAGCTCATCGGACAAGCTACCAGTCATGCTGTTAAAAGAGCACACTGGTCACTTTGAAGCGCTGTAGGCGCAGGGTTGGTACCAGGCGGTCACGCGACCGTCCATCGCTGATGTAAGTCATGCCAGTGAAGTGGCGTGTACGGTCCAAACGATGCAGTCAGAGCACGTGGAGAGGAGGTATACCATCAGAAATGCGATATCGTGTTTCGACGTGCACACCGCCACCTACCAGGGATGATAAGTAAATGCAACATCTTTTTATCATACAGTTTCTGTGAAAAATGAGTTTGTTGAACATCGTGGAACATTTCCTCTTCGACTCCTACAGTTTCATGAAGTTTCGATAGGTCCCGGAGATATATGTAGCCGTCAAAATGGCGTTCGTTACTGAGATGCGTTCCAAGCAGAGAGCTGTCATTGAGTTTCTCCTGGCGGAAAACCAGAGCGTCTCAGATATTCATAGGCGCTTGCACACTTTGTACACCCCCTGCAGGTCTGGGGGTTAGAATAGGCCTGAGGTAGTCGTAAGATGCGACTAAAAGGAGTCTCACACGTTTCAGCCTTTATGTGATAGTCCTCAGTCGGGTTTGACCTCCATCTTTCTAAATTTTCCCGAAGTGCGAGCCAATTTGGGAAGGGCGCCTTACATGGTGCATCGTGTCCATCGTGCATTGAGATCTTTAGCCCGATTTCTCGTCGTCGCGTTGCAGTCCCCCTCATTCTCCATCTCTCGGGCGAGGACACCTTCCTGGGTGCGTTTCCCACCAGGCACTATGCAGTGTCGCTTTCTGCGCCGACGATGACCATGGATTTCTTAGCACCTCATATCCAGCACGGTAGCCAGTCTGTTGTGGTGGGGCCACCATGTACCCTGTTGGTTGTAGCCCCCCTGACAACACAGCGATCGCTTTGCTAATGCCTGCGCCGTTAACTTCCCACATATGCCCCGGAGTAGATGCCCATCTCCTGGGACTCCCAGCAATGGCCATCCTGCCAGGTGGCCCTTCCTGAAGCTGGGTGGCGGCCGTGGGGATGGCCCATGGTCGGAGTGGGTGGCATCAGGGCGGATGACATGCCATGAAGCGTAGTGCGTCATCTCTTGCTGGTGGTCCGCCGCCAGTAGTCTTTAAGCGCGCAAAGTCTAACTTCAATGCTAAGAAATATGACTCCAAATCGTTCCCCTCCCTGGCGACGCCATGGGAGGAACGCCAGGCTATGGATGGCAGTGAAGCCTATTTCCCCTGGTACCTCGTATGTACGAGAGTTGATGGGGAATTTTTCATGTCCATGAAGCCTCAGTTTTTTGTGGATCATTTGGAGGACACGTTTGGGAAGGTGGAGGGCTTCTTCAAAATGCAGTCTGGGTCAGTCTTGATAAAAACAGCATCCTCTCTATAGCCAGTCACGGGCATTACTCGCCTGTTACAAGTTGGGGGAATGTTTCTATTACCATCACACCCCATAAGAGCTTAAATATGGTCCAGGGTATTATATTCCACAGGGACCTTCTTATGCAGTCTGACAACGAGCTGCGCGCCAATTTAGAGAGGCGAGGTGTACATTTCGTCTGGCGCGTCCGTAGGTGTCAGAGGGATAATCAGGTTGCCACCGGTGCCTTCATCTTGGCCTTTGAGGGTGACACATTGCCCGAGAAGGTCAAGGTGATGGTCTACTGCTGTGACGTCAAGCCATATATCTATCCCCCAATGCAGTGCTTTAAGTGCTGGGAGTTCGGCCTATAACACTCCTGTCCGCTACTGCTATACCATAACCTTAAAGTAGGAGGCAGGTCATGAAATATAACTATCTAGTTAAAACAATTATGGTATAAAGCAACAGAGCAGTGTTACCCTCTGAGAGGAATTTTGTTGTGTTGACCGAGTTGTACCTAACGGGAGTGGCTTATCGGAAATGAAAGTCAGAATTACGTAAATATTTGAACAGTAGCAAACAAAATTTTTGCCTATCTGCACTGTTTAACGGATAAAGAAAACGGCGCCAGCCTAATTAGGCAAGAGAATGATTAACATTCTTGTTCAAGAAAATAGTTATTAGTAACTTTAACGGATAAACACAACCTATACTTTGTCACACGCGAGTGCAATGAACTCTGTTACATACATATGTTTACGGTAAGATTGAACCTAACAGTTAGAGCAGCACAAACTATTTGCAAAAATATAACAGATACCGAAACACCCTATTACTTTCAGGGCTTGTTCAAACTGAATGGTCTTTATAACATTACTATTAATATTCACTGCAGGATCATAAATTGGACATAGGTTAAGTCTCTCTCAGTTAAATACTTTACTATTTAAAACGATAGTTAATTGGAACCCACTAACAGGTTGCTTCTCACTATCTTTTGAATAAAGAAATTATGGTTTTCATAAATAGTAGTCTTCCTGTTACTTGTTACATTGCATTAGCACAATAGACAAAATGTGGATCCTGTTATACTATTAATATGCACTTCCAATACACAAGAGTGACAAACACTTAGCAATCATGAACATATTATTTTCTACTATTGCAATTTTCCACTTTTACTACAGTGAAACACAATGTTGACAAAACTGCAAGAAACTGACTCACCTTTTAAAATTTACTGCAGGCAGCAATGTGATCATTTACTAAGCAAAACTTTATAAGCATCAGTTTTATGAACTTTTAATCTTTAAATGAAACAGCAAATTGTCTTTATTACCACAGTCTTCTACTTGCAAGTAAATGATTAAATAAGTGACTTTGAAACTCCACAAAACTATAAATTGGACTATTTCCATCACTGGAAGGCTTTCACAAAACTACATTTACTACCTCCCACAATTTCATGAAATCCACAGTAAACCTGAATACTCTCTTATTACCAAAGATCAAACAACACCATTTAATGTTTTGAGGCTTTCATTTTTTCCACAAACTAGGACACTCGGTAATCATAGTTCAAATGGAGAGGAACCTGAGAGGTGTTGTAATAGGGAAAACATCAAGGTAGGTACATGAATTCAGTTATAAGTTACCTTATATTTGTGCATGCTAAAACATCCAATAAGCTGATCGTTCACTGTACATTATTATAGTATTCCGATACAGTGATTGCGCATTGTGGTGGCAACTGCATGTTGCCAGAATTGCTGGACTCTGTCCCTTCTTGGTGGCGATGATGGATACCAATTCCAGAAACGTTCCAGCTATTTATCCATCCATCCGAGGCATTGGAAAGGGGCAGAAAAAGCCTCTCTCGGAACCAGCACAATATACAACTTTTACATGGGCAGTGCAAAGTTTGGTAGCTCGTCCCCGACTGACTCTTGGTT
This sequence comes from Schistocerca nitens, assembly GCF_023898315.1. Lineage (NCBI taxonomy): Eukaryota > Metazoa > Arthropoda > Insecta > Orthoptera > Acrididae > Schistocerca > Schistocerca nitens. The sequence goes on from NC_064618.1 coordinate 654,209,551, forward strand.
CCACCTTTTCTACCTAGGCCAACCACAATTTGCGCGCGCTACACAGTTCCGTTCCCGAGGGGAACCACTACACCTTTTACATACAAACTAACTAAGAACCCTAAGTGAAGGTCAGCAGTTTACATAACAGCAAACAAACATTTTAAATAAAACAGAACATTTGCACATATTGACATTTCCATAAAAAATTATTCACACAAATTCCAAACATATATAGTAAGTTTTTGTCACCCTCCAATTGGGACAAAGAATTTAAATGACAGATATACTACATTGCATAGAATCAAACCATGACATCAAAGTTTTTACAAAGAAAGGAGTATACAATTTTGTTATCCATTCAATCAAACACATTTACAGAAGTTCAACGAAGTAACATTAAATAAAACAAAAGGCAAAATAAATCCGTACAGCATTAGAGCCATGGCGTTACAGGCCTTATGTCTGCCCACTGTACTTTCAGCATCACATGTCGAGATTGTGGACGACCATCACCCCCCCCCCCCTCCCCAATACTCCATGTTCCCTGCCTCCCATCTGTGTCAACTGTGGAGATAATCATTCAACTTGCTCGCCAGACTGCAGGATTTAACAGAAAGAGAGAGAAATCATGGAATATAAGACTCTGGACCAACTGGCCTACTCTGAGGCTAAGAGGAAATCTGAGCGCCTACGTCCTGTGGCTATGACCTCCTCTTATGCCGCCGCTGCGAAAACAGTTGTCGCCCCATCAGTTCCTCGCATTCCTGTCGCCTCTCAGAACCAGAAGACTGCACCTGCCCCTTTGACGCTGGGGTGCACTTCCCACCCTGTTGCTCCTGCACCACCTACTTCGGCAGCAACTCCCCTCCAACCATCGGCGATATCAGTCCCCACTTCTGACCCGCAGAAGCGTAAGTCTTCTTCGGCTTCTCTCGCTAGGAAGGGATCCCTTGGGTCACTCCCTTCCCAGGTTTCTGTTAGTGGAAAGATGACACCCACCAGTGGCTGAGAAGCCCAAAATCAGCTGGTCGTAGCGTTTCACGCTCATCCTCAGTCCTGGAGACTGACTCAGTGAAGTCCTCCCAGACAGGGAAACCCAATCAGCAGCGAGAGAAATCCAAAAGAAGGTCCTCAAGACCAAGGGAATTACAGTGGCACCCACACCACCGCTACCTACAAGCTCTGCATCTGTGGATGAGGTGGAGATTCTGGCGTCCACTGAGGACCTAGATCTTGCAAGATTCTCAAACACAAATGATATAGACCGCTCAAGCAAAAAGTCGGTGGTAGCAGGTGACCCTGAGACGTAAACTGCCTCATTGAATACTCCATGCATTCGCAGTCTCACGATGACGTCATCCTCCAGTGGAATTGCGGCGGTTTTTTTACTTGCCTGGCTAAGCTACAGCAATTGTTAAGCTTTACACCTGCTTTCTGCATTACCCTCCAGGAAACCTGGTTCCCAGTAATGCGGACCGCTGCCCTCCATAGCTATAAGGGATACTACAGGAACCGTAGCGACTATAATCGAGTGTCAGGTGGAGTTTGTGTTTGTCCTAAACTCAGTCTGTAGTGAAACTGTGCCCCTTCAAACCCCTCTTGAAGCTGTGGCTGTCAGAATAAGGACGACGCAGGAAATAACTGTGTGCAATGTGTATCTTCCTCCAGATGGTGCAGTATCTCTGAATGTATTAACTGAACTGATTGACAAAATCCCTAAACCTTTCCTACTTTTGGAAGATTTTAATGCCCACAATCCCTTGTGGGACGCACCGTGCTTACTGGTAGAGGCAGTACTGTCACAGTTCGACCTCTGCCTCTTAAATACTGGGGCCACCACACATTTCAGTGTGGCTCATGGTAGTTACTCAGCCATTGATTTATCAATTTGCACCCCAGGACTTCTCCCATCTATCCACTGTAGAGTACATGACGACCTGTGTGGTAGTGACCACTTCCCTATCATCCTGTCACTGCCCTGGCATCAGGCCCACGGACGCCTGCCCAGATGGGCGTTAAACAAGGCGTACTGGGAAACTTTCATCTCTGCTGTCACTGTTGAATCTCCCCCACATGGTAACATCGATGTGATGGTTGAGCAGCTGACTACGACAATCGCTGCTGTGGCGGAAAACACGATCCCTCGCTCTTTAGGGTGCCCCTGGCGAAAGACAGTCCCTTGGTGGTAGCCGTAAGACGCTGAACCAATAAAGAAGCGTCGGCGATCTCTACAGCAGCTTAAAAGGTACCCTTCCCTGGAGCACCTCATTGTCTTTAAACAGCTCCGTGCTCGCGTTCGTCAACTTATCAAACGACGGAAGCAGGAGTGTTGGGAGAGACATATCGCGACCATTAGGTGCCGTACGTCACCTTCCCAAGTCTGGGCAAAGATAAAACGTTTTTTCGGGTACCAGACCCACCAGGTGTTCCTGGTGTTAACATAAATGGCGTGTAATGTAACGATGATAGGGCCATTGCCGAGCACTTTGCTGAGCACTATGCTCGAGCCTCTGCGTCGGAGAATTCTCTCCCAGTCTTTCGCACTCTCAAACGGCGGGTGGAAGGGAAAGTCCTCTCGTTCACTACACGCCACATTGAATCCAATAACGCCCCATTTACAGAGTGGGAGCCCCTCAGTGCTCTAGCACATTGTCCCGACACAGCTCCTGGCCCGGATCGGTTTCACAGTCAGATGATTAAACATATCTCTTCTGACTACAAATGGCGTAACCTCAGCACGCACAACAAACTGTGTGTCATTAAGGAGACTAGGAAAGTGTGGCAGTCCTCCATGCGGACCTCTCTCAGGGATTCTGTAGTTCTCTGCCGGCTCCGCATTGGCCACGCTTGGGTAACACACGGCTACCTCCTGCGCCGTAATGAGCCATCTAAGTGTTGGAGCGGTGCCCGGCTGACAGTGACCCATATGTTGGTGAGCTGTCCTTCTTTGGCTGCCCTGCGACGGACTCTTCAGTTACTGGACTCATGGCCATTACGTTTAGCTGACAACGCCTCATCGTTTATACGTGACGGTGGGTTTTATCATTCTATATAAGTTTTGGCGCATGTCCTTTGTCCCTTTGTGTTCTCTAATGTTTTTAGGGTGGATGATTTAATGTGTCGCAGAGTGGCTGGCTTTTCCTTTTTATTCTCGTAGTCGGCCAGCCAGAGTCATCTGCTCTCTTGTTTTTACCCCTTCTACCTGTTTCTTGCTTCTCTCTATGGTTCTTTTCCTGTTTTGTCCATAGTAGTGTTGGTTGTCCTCCTGTCGTTCTTCTGGTTCTTCCATTCTCCTGTTATTGTGCTGTACGTCTCCTTTTTTTCCTCCTTTATCTTGTGTAGTTATTTTACCGGGAACTAGGGGCCGATGACCCACACTGGTCCCTTTCACATCCCCCCCCCCCGCCCTCTTTTAAACCAAAAAAGCAACCAACCAAAATGTGTACGCAGACCTGCCAGTGAAGAAAAGCGCGGTGAGTCGTTGGGCGAGGTCTCTGTCGTCATCGCCACAAGGTCGCGCTAACATGTTCGATCTCCTGCGGGCGTGCCGGCCGCACACAGCTGTTATTCCTGCAATATTGAAACGTGTGGACACACTCATTCGAGGTAATCGAAGGATCACAATCAGACAACCCGCCGCTCACCTGGATGTCTCTGTTGGTGGTGCTGACACACTCGTTCAGCAGTAGATAAGTGCAGACCACAAAGAGCAACGATGGACCATTGTGTGGAATTTTTTGCACAGAAGCTGATCGTGACAGTTTTTTGTTGAACATCGTCGTAGGCGATGAAACATGGATTCATCAGTTCGAAGCGGAAACAAAAGGCAGTCCATGGAGTGGCGCCGCACCATCTGTCCTCCGAGGAAAAAGTTCAAAGCCGCACCCTCAGCCCGTAATGTTACGGCGACTTCTGGGACTCTGACGGCGTTACTCTACTTGATGTCCGCCCTCGTGGTGCAACGATCAACTCTGAAGTGTACTGAGAAAAAATTCAAATTTGTGTGAAATCTTATGGGACTTAACTGCTAAGGTCATCAGTCCCTAAGCTTACACACTACTTAACCTAAATTATCCTAAGGACAAACACACACACCCATGCCCGATGGAGGACTCGAACCTCCACCGGGACCAGCAGCGCAGTCCATGACTGCAGCGCCCTAGACCGCTCGGCTAATCCCGCGCGGCGAAGTGTATTGAGAGACCCACTGAAAATTGAAGAAGCGACTTCAGCGCGTTCGTCACCACAAAACTGCAAAAGAACTTACCTTCTCCATGACAGCACAAGGCCTCATACAAGTCTGCACACCCGAGAGGAGCTCACAAAGCTTCGTTGGATTGTTCTTCCTCAACCACACAACAGCCCGGATATCGAACCTTCCGACTTTCATCTTTCTGAGCCAAAGAAGGATTCTCTCCTCGGGAAACAATACATGGATGATGGGGAGGTTACTGATGCAACAAAACGGTTGCTCTGACGTCGACCAGTAGAGTGGTGCCGGACGGACATGGAGACTCTCCGAGTAAGGTGGCGAAAGGGCGTCACGTTGAACCGAGATTATGTTGAAAAATAGGGTTTTGTAGCCAAAAGAGTTGGGAATGATATGGTCTATTGGAATCCTGACTAAAATTAACTCACTTTCAGAAAAAAATGTGTTGCATCACTTATTGAACGCCCCTAGTGCATCTACATCTATAGTCTGCAATCCACTGTGAAGTCCACAGCAGAAGGTACGTACCATTATACCAGTTTTTAGGGTTTATCCCGCTTCATCCATGAATGGATCATAGGAGGGATGAGTTTTTTTTTTTTTTTTTTTTTTTTTTTTTTTTTTTTTTTTTTTTTTCGTCAGTCTACTGGCTGGTTTGATGCGGCCCGCCACGAATTCCTTTCCTGGGCTAACCTCTTCATTTCAGAGAAGCACTTGCAACCTACGTCCTCAATTATTTGCTTGACGTATTCCAATCTCTGTCTTCCTCTACAGTTTTTGCCCTCTACAGCTCCCTCTAGTACCATGGAAGTCATTCCCTCATGTCTTAGCAGATGTCCTATCATCCTGTCCCTTCTCCTTATCAGTGTTTTCCACATATTGCTTCCTCTCCGATTCTGCTTAGAACCTCCTCATTCCTTACCTTACCAGTCTACCTAATTTTCAACATTCGTCTATAGCACCACATCTCAAATGCTTCGATTCTCTTCTGTTCCGGTTTTCCCACAGTCCATGTTTCACTACCATACAATGCTGTACTCCAGACGTACATCCTCAGAAATTTCTTCCTCAAATTAAGGCCGGTATTTGATATTAGTAGACTTCTCTTGGCCAGAAATGCCTTTTTTGCCATAGCGAGTCTGCTTTTGATGTCCTCCTTGCTCCGTCCGTCATTGGTTATTTTACTGCCTAGGTAGCAGAATTCCTTAACTTCATTGACTTCGTGACCATCAATCCTGATGTTAAGTTTCTCGCTGTTCTCATTTCTACTACTTCTCATTACCTTCGTCTTTCTCCGATTTACTCTCAAACCATACTGTGTACTCATTAGACTGTTCATTCCGTTCAGCAGATCATTTAATTCTTGTTCACTTTCACTCAGGATAGCAATGTCACCAACGAATCGTATCATTGATATCCTTTCACCTTGTATTTTAATTCCACTCCTGAACCTTCCTTTTATTTCCATCATTGCTTCCTCGATGTACAGATTGAAGAGTAGGGGCGAAATGCTACAGCCTTGTCTTACACCCTTCATAATACGAGCACTTCGTTCTTGATCGTCCACTCTTATTATTCCCTCTTGGTTGTTGTACATATTGTATATGACCCGTCTCTCCCTATAGCTTACCCCAACTTTTTTCAGAATCTCGCACAGCTTGCACCATTTTATATTGTCGAACGCTTTTTCCAGGTCGACAAATCCTATGAAAGTGTCTTGATTTTTCTTTAGCCTTGCTTCCATTATTAGCCGTAACGTCAGAATTGCCTCTCTCGTCCCTTTACTTTTCCTAAAGCCAAACTGATCGTCACCCAGCGCATTCTCAATTTTCTTTTCCATTCTTCTGTATATTATTCTTGTAAGCAGCTTCGATGCATGAGCTGTTAAGCTGATTGTGCGATAATTCTCGCACTTGTCAGCTCTTGCCGTCTTCGGAATTGTGTGGATGATGCTTTTCCGAAAGTTAGATGGTATGTCGCCAGACTCATATATTCTACACACCAACGTGAATAGTCGTTTTGTTGTCACTTCCCCCAATGATTTTAGAAATTCTGATGGAATGTTATCTATCCCTTCTGCCTTATTTGACCGTAAGTCCTCCAAAGCTCTTTTAAATTCCGATTCTAATACTGGATCCCCTATCTCTTCTAAATCGACTCCTGTTTCTTCTTCTATCACATCAGACAAATCTTCACCCTCATAGAGGCTTTCAATGTATTCTTTCCACCTATCTGCTCTCTCCTCTGCATTTAACAGTGGAATTCCCGTTGCACTCTTAATGTTACCACCGTTGCTTTTAATGTCACCAAAGGTTGTTTTGACTTTCCTGTATGCTGAGTCTGTCCTTCCGACAATCATATCTTTTTCGATGTGTTCACATTTTTCCTGCAGCCATTTCGTCTTAGCTTCCCTGCACTTCCTATTTATTTCATTTCTCAGCGACTTGTATTTCTGTATTCCTGATTTTCCCGGAACATGTTTGTACTTCCTCCTTTCGTCAATCAACTGAAGTATTTCTTCTGTTACCCATGGTTTCTTCGCAGCTACCTTCTTTGTACCTATGTTTTCCTTCCCTACATTTCTATTATTACACCGAAGTCTACTACGTGACTTACCCACGACGGAGCCTATGTGATCACTCCATTTTATGTCCCAAGAAAGTGTTACAGCCAAGTATTTGTATTAGTTTATCAGTTCCAATAATTGTGACTCATTGATATTATAGTCACAGGATACTACGGTTTTTCGTTTTGTGGAGTGCATAATTTTTTATTTCTGAACATTTAAAACAGGTTTCCAGTCTCTGCAGCACTTCGAAATCGTATCCAGATCTGACTGAATACACAAGGTGTCCCAGAAATTATTTTATCCATTTTGATTGGAGAATAGCGCAGCTGTTTCCGTAAATTACATTATACTTCAGTTCAGTGATCAGTATGGATTGTAAAAGAAAACCGATCTTCTGTCTTACAATATGTAAAGGAGGGCTTTTCAAGAAGAACGATGTAAAACTTGCAAAGAAGTGAACGCTACCATCTGACGACGGACTTAGACCCGAAACTGGTAATGGTACTATAAGATGAATTCAAAAAACTTGTAGCTGGTTGCAGCATTTCCTACAGTACAATGTCCCAGAAATATTGCAACAAACTTTGACGGATTATAGGGGATGGCTTGAAGAACATATTGAGGATAGAAACCCGTGTCCAGAAACGTCACCCAATGACTCTACAGAGCGTCAGAGTTACAGGCGCCGGCGCCTACTGCCAGACAACTCATTTGGGAGGAAACTTGACTTTGTACGCTGACAAACTGTAGGTGAAACGACTCGCAATGTTGTCATTCAGTGATCGCGACTGACTATCACGATCGCCAGTGGAGAAGATGGAGCTAGCTCCTTCATAGGCCTTGTCTCCTGTGAGTGCGGTGCTCTGTGGCCTCGGTGGATGATTGTTTCGGACATGGGTTTCCATTCTCGGTTTATTTTCCTCCTGGAACCCTCTAAAATCACCATTGTTTTTCAGCAAAATAAACTGCGTCAGTGTACAAAGTCACGTTTGCTCCTGAAGGGTTGGCCTAGAGGCAGGCGCCAGCGGCTATAATTTCGACGCTTTCCTGCGTCATTGGATGACGTTTCCGGACATGGTTTTCCTATCCTCAGTTTGTTCCTCAAGACGTCCTCTATAAGCTATCGAAGTTCGTCGCAACATTTCTGGGGCACCCTATGAGAGAATACTACATCGTAGATAACTGCATCGTCTGCAAAAAAAATCTTAGACTGCTGTTAATATAGCGCGCAAGGTCATTAATAAACAAAATGAACAGCAAGGGCTCCAGCACGTTCCCTGGTGCACACCCGTAGTTACTTCTACATCTACCGTTGACTCTCCATCTACGATAACTTGCTGCGTTCGTCCGATTTGATGATATATCAACGCACATTGTCAAACCTGTCTACAAGGAATCCTCTACTATTCGCGGCCACGTAACACGTCATAGCCGGGTAGAAAATATCCTAATCGGCAAGAGCTGGAATTATGCCTTATCAATGAAAGTCGGTTTCAAACCTATACTTTTCCAACTGCTTAAACTGCACAGAAACTGGACAGCAGCTGATTGGAGACATTCAGCGTGGTCCGATGAGTCCCGATTCTGGCTGTTTTAAAATGACGCGAGGCATCGAGTGCACCGACGGTCCAATCCCGCAGTGTGTGTTGGGTGTGGTTCTGGCCGGAGGTGGTCCCGTCATGTATTAGGAGTGTTTTTCATACAGTGGCCTGAGCCCACTCATTCATCTCAGTGAACATGAACCGCGACGTTTGTTTCAACATTTTCGGTGATAAAGCATTGCTCCTTCTACATTTTCATGACCGAATATGCTGTGGACACTCCCAACTTTTACGATGACAACATTTGTGTTTACAGTGTGCACAAATCTGTTCGTGGTGTAACAAACACTCAGACATCCTATAGCACGTTGACGGGCTCGCCAGATCTCCCGAGCTTAATCCCAAAGAAAATGTCTGGAAATACTCTCTAAGACACACACACACACACACACACACACCACGAAGAAATTATCCGAATGGAAGGGAAATCGGTAGATATGAAGTACATGCATGAGAAAACGAGTGATTACCATATCAGAAAAATTGGATGATTTATTCAAGAGAAATAGGTTCACAAGTTGAGCAAGTCAGTAACGCGGTGGTCCACCTCTGGCTTATACTTCGGCTTGGCATTTGTTGTTGGAGGTCCTCATGATGGATATCGTGAAACATTCTGTCTAATTGGAGTATTAGATCGTAGTTTTGTTGCCCTTCATCATAAACTATCTTGGGCTTACTTTTCAGCAAGATAATACCTGCCTGCACACGGCGAGAGTTCCTATTGCTTGTATTTGTGCATGCCAAACCCTACCTTGGCCAGCAAGGTTACCGGATCTCTCCCACTTGAGAACGCTTGGAGCATTATGGGCAGGGCCCTCTTACCATCTCTGGATTTACACGATCCAACGCGCCAACTGGACAGAATTTGGACTATATCCCTCAGGAGGGCATCCAGCAACTCAATCTGTCCCAAGCCGGATAACTTAATGCATAAGGGCCAGAGGCTGACCAACTTGTTACTGACTCGCTCAGTTTGTGAAGCTCTTTCTCTCGAATAAATCGTACAATCTTTCAGGCATTGTAATCATTTGTTTGTCTGTATTTGTATGTCACTTCTACCGATTTCCGTACCGTTCGATTAATTTCTTCGTGATGCGTCGCCTTTTCTGTCTTAAGAGTGTATTTGAAACAGCGGGTGAAATGCTGCAGTCAACATCCCCAGCATTCAGTAGCCCTTCAGAATCTAATCGTCTATTTATGACCTCCGCTGTATAAGGTGCACCTTAAGAAAGCTGCGGACACTCTCCCTGGTCAGTTGAAGCAATTATCAATTCTAGCGGTGGTGTTACAGAATTATTACAACGAAGTCTCCTGGGGGGAATTTTGTTTCCGGTATGCGTCTGCATATATGCGGCTCCCAGAACAGTTCTGCGTCAGCTGTTTTCCCATTTCCGCTTCTGGTTGGTATTGCAGACACTCGAATATCGATTCTGCAAATGCGGTTATGACTGCCTGATTGCCTATTTGTAGCTTCCACAACTGGTTTTCTGCTCCATGTAAACTTTTTACCGTATTTGTTCGTGATTGGGTTGCCAGCTTGCTACATTCTTTTTAAAATCAAAGTTAATGTGGACGAGGCGAGTTTGTGTGAAATGAAAGAGAAGCACGAGTACTTGCACAGTCAATAAATTTATTAAGTTACTTTATTTAATTGACAAAAGCAAATAGATACATCAATGCTGAAAGAAATGATTGTCTGGCATTGGTGGCTGGCAGTTCCCGCCTGGAAAAGTTCTGGCGCCGAGTTACAAGTCTTTTCAGCTAACGCCAGAATGGGTGACTTGCGTGTCCATGATGATGAATTGATGATGAGGACAACACAACACCAAGTCCCCGGGCAGAGTAACTCTCCTACCCGGGCGGGAACTGAACCAGGCCCGCTGCGTGGTAGTCACACTGGCTGCCTACTCAGTTAAATAGTTAAATGGGTGGAGATATTAATGCTAATGAAAGAAGAGACGAAGCTAAAACAGTCATCAACCCGAAGGTTAGTTTGAACACCAGAATGCTTTACTGAGAACGGATCTTTCGAAGGCTATACGCCTTGCGTTGCATTTCAGGCTACTTATCTAGCCAATTTATTGGGACTCCAGCACTTTGCCGTGGGCGGTTACCACGATGCAACTTGGCATTTTTCGCATAAATCATTACCAAAGGTGAAAGACATGATAAATGACAGCAACAATTCCTGGCACTGATCGTGGGTCCGATCCGAGACGTTTTGGTCTGTAGTCTAGCAACTTACAAAATTTATGTTTACAAAACTTCATGTTACAAATAAAAACGTTCATAATTTCACTTAATAAATAATTATGTACATTGTAACACATTCACAGTTTTCAGTATGCTTCTACTTATTATGCCTCCCGTTTGTCCTCTTAGTGAATTGAGCCTACAAAAAAGTTCCTTTGGAGCATCTATATGTTACATGTGATTACAGGCTCCCTCTGCGTATTCCAACGATTTTATCATTTCGCTTGAAGTCGACGCACACGAAACTCATTGACACATTGCGACAAGACGACACCGCCAAATGGCAGACCACCCGAGAAAATTTTTATGTCTATATTGTTTACGTCTCCTTTGGTATGTGATTGCGATTTTCATTAATGCCACATTTGTTTTAAAATTTGACCACATAATATGCCATGTGTACAACAAGAGTCCTGGAGAGCATTCACTGTATTTCTGATATTTTGTTTTTATGTTCCATAGTAATGTAGCGCCAGTTATCCTCCGGGCTTGTATCGTTTCTCCTCGACACATACAACACGTACACGCATATTTGGCCAGTTGCCAGTAGAAAGCCTTTTTTTTCACTTTAGTCTACAACGTCTAATCCGGTATCAGTATAAAATGACGAGACAAAGCCTTATGACCATGTGTTTGATAGCGTATTGGTCAACATTTAGAACGCAATATAGCATGGATTTTGCATCGTATCGATTCGACAGGTTCTGCTAGGATTCCAGAGGTACATGCCACTGGATGTCTATACATAGATCACGTAAATCCCGTAGATTATCCACCACTGGTTTACGGGCATGGAATTGACATTCAGTACTATCCCAGATGTGTGCCTTCGAGTACAGATCGGGCGAATGTGGTGGCCAAGGCACTGCCGTCAGTTCATTATCATGATCTCAGTGCAGCACAATTCTGGTCTTGTGGCGGGGAAGATGCCATCGGCGTTGGAGGCGACATCAAACATGTAGGATGCAGTAATATTCACTTCGTCCACAGCTGTCACGATGCATACCATTACAATCATAGGCAGAGGAATGTCCCCCACACCGTAATACAGTCCCCACGGTCCAGCATTAGTGGCGTGTTACATAATCATGTAAGAGCGCAAATGTAATTCACATTTTCTTGAGAAAACGTTTCTGTGACATGGCGTCTGGCTTTGAATGTTTTGTGGCAGAACTGCTTTACGATATTTCAAGTCACCATTATCAGATGCAACTGAAATACTCACACACAGCCATATGCCAGAAGTATGGTCTCGTAGAGCAAGGCAGCGAAAACAGTGGATTTAACCCTTTGCCTGTTTTTAGTAGCCGTTCATCTGGGTGATACAGTCATCGATCTGGAGTAATAAGAAACTTGATTCATGAGATCAGACGACATGTTTCCACTGATTCAAGTACCAGTCTCGATGATACCGTGCCCATTGAAAATGTCATTATGTTTACATGGGAACACGTTGGGATCGTCCGCTGCGGAAGCCATGTTCACCAATGGACTCCGGAACAGTTGTAAGCGCACCAACATTGGCGTCTGTTGTCAGATCTGCCGCAGATCGTCTCCAAGCAATCAAGCATCCGGACTCCACTTTGGACGTCCGTCTGCTCAAGTTCATGCTTTCTTCAATGCTCACGACAGTAAAACCCTAACAGTTGACTAGCTTCACCGTTTCCAGGACACTCATTCCCAGACGCTGGGCTATAACAACTGCCCTTTGACAAAGTCGTTCATGTCAGTGGATTTTTCCATTTTCGTCGTTTCCATGCTAGAACGATTCCCCTCTCGTCTCTGTTCCACTAACGTACTTTCACTACTTCATCACCTGACAACAAGGATCATAATCTGTTGGATCATCAGTGTATATTCTATGGTTATTGTGTGAGATCATGTCCCCGTAATGGCCAATTTTTCTTACATCCATTTCCATATCGTCGGAGTTTCAAACTTAACAGCCTATTCTGTAGTATATTGCAATAAACGTTTTTTTTAGTTGCGAAGTTTCGTTTTAGAGTTGTGCAAAAAACATTTGAAAGTGTTGCAGGTGCCACCTGATAGCACTTCTTCGCCCTGAGGTGTTGTTTCTCCAATTAAGGCTTTCTGTCGAGTTGTTCAACCGATACAAGATATTTTTCATGGAAGTATCAATTGATTTTGCCCAAATATCCCGTATTTTTACTCCTCCATTACCATATGTTATTTGTAGGACTTTCATTACTTCGCCTTTTAGCACAAATCATCAGACAGCAATTTTCTAGCATACATAACATTTTTCTTCACCATACAGTCACGTATTTACTGACTTAGCAAAATCGAACTAATTGCTATCTCCGTATCCTGCACAGCAGCATAACTTTTTAACTGCTTCTCGTTCGCAAACAATGGCTGGTGACAAATCATATGCCAATTGTAAGCACAGAATTAAGAATGTGTATTTTCCCGGAAGTTTTCTAGCCATTATGACTGGCATTCCCCAAGAAAATGTACAAACGTTTTAGGAGACCCTATGTATTTTTTTTCTGCTTCTGTTATTTTGTTTAATTCATTAGAGTTAATTATTACAAATACTTCTATCTGAACACAAGTGATTCGTTGTGTCTTTATGTATCTTTGCTACAGAAGTGTCTGTCTCTACCAGAAAAACTGGTAAGACGTATGGTATAATTTTAGGATCGATGAAACGGAGACTCTAGTTGTTGTCTTGACGATGTGACTGTTGGGTTGGCTTTCGTGTGCGAGGATACGGATAAAATGTTTAATATGTGCACCGTATCAAAGCGAACTGCAGAGAGGCAGTGATTTCGGAAGAGCAAACTGTGAACTGTGAGCTGTACTTTTATTGCTGGACGAAGTAAGACATTTTCGGGCGTGCAATGGACGAAAATCAGTGCGTCACTGGTGAAATAATGCATGTATACATCAGTTTTGAACATTTCGGAGACTGTGTCTTGATGTGAACAGGCCATGAACTGCGTCGCGTCTCACAGCCAACTGAAACTTCTTCGCGTCACCAGAGGGAAAGATTACTTTGACGGAAGAATGAAACTAAAATACAGTCTGTATATCAAATTCGAGTCTTTGGACACAAGCCATGATCTTTTCCGAATGTACTTCTGAGCAAAAATCGATTCTGGTAGCTGGAGTCCAAAATTTTTGTTAATCATGCCTTGCGTTCTTGTGGAGATATTTCCATAGCAACTGTCATTTCCTAACGAATATTTATTTATATCCAACCGGGAAGTGGAAGACCAATTTTCATAAATTTAGCTTTACAATTTTTTTAATGTAATGAAATATTTTCTTTAAAATTTTCATCCTCTATTGCACGCCCTTAAGGATTGAATTTCCAGAAAAACTGAAACCGTATTTTTTAATTTCTAACCGAGAAGTGAAATACCAGTTGTCAAAGGTGTAGTCTTAAAAATCTTTTAGTAGTTCTTTAGTAGTTATTTATTTTCAAAAAAAAAACTTTCATCCACTATTTTACCATCTTAGGTAAGTTACTAATTTTTTTATGACTTGTTGCCTGAAAACACTGGTACCCTGGCCAACTGGCAGTTGTGACTCATCACAAGGAGAAGACAAGTCATTCAATGTCCCACGTTCATCTTCTGTTAGCTCAATGTGATCCCACACTTGACAGGCCAAAGCAAGGTGACACAATAAATGCGCTCGCACAGCCCTGGAATATGCATGTCCTGACAAAACTTTTTCAACGCTGTTTTCAGCGAATATTACACCAAATAAGTCCTTTAATCCACTTCCACCCATGATCATACCGATACATCCCATGAACGACATAAGGAAATGGAAACCTCCAAGCCGGACCTCCACATTATGAAATTCAGGAAGGTCAATCTCCACAATATCCCTTGCCTTCCAATACAGAGGCTGATCAAATGTGACAAAGCATGTAGTCTGATTATGTCTTTTACATGCATCTCTACCTATCATCAGAGCAGTATATATGGTGTCATAATGGGTTGATGATGAATTAAGAAATGGAAGACACTTTATTTTACAACGTTCATATTCTTTGCCTGCCGTCAAGCGTTCCATGTAACCATTCCAACCTGAAACAACTGCGTTCTGAGACCATTTACAATATAATCACGTAATTTCCGCTGTTGAGATGACGATCTCACCTTTTGCAGGAGCAATTATGTCCAAATCTTCAATTTTTATAGCCTTCAGCCCTCCAACTTGTGTTCTGTGAAATGTCTGTATGTCATTTTTTCCGGCTTCACTAACAAGTTGAGCCAAGGGACGATGATTCAACTTTTTGATATTTTTCTGAGGAAGCAATGCATCACGAGGAGTAACACACATTATACCTCCCATTGCATAAAAAGTACCAGTTCCATCTAGGGTGTTTACATTGAAATCTGCATTATCAAACACAAATTGGCAAAATGCGTCACTTCGTTGTTTTTCGTTGTCAAGCTGAAGGATTGAAGACACTTCCAATAGGGCAGCTTCCGTATAAGATGCTGCAAAACCAGGGGAAGACAAAACCTGGATGAGATGTTTTGAGCCGTACTTCCGGTACAAGTATGCACTAATAGCAGTCAAAAGTGATGAAATAAATGAACGTGACATCGCAGCACTTATGAGTGCATGAGCAAGAGAAACACACATTTTCCCCCGTTTTCTGGGAGACCGCTTGTGTTTCACAATTATAGTTTGAAAGAGCAATCTTGCCGATTCTGGTATGACATACTCTACATCACATAAAAATTATCAGAGGGAGGGTATTGTTTTACATCGTACCCTACTGATCTTATACCGTCTAATATGATATTTGCAGCTGCTTTGGAGATTCGTAGTCTTTCTTGCTGAGGATCTGAATTTCTTTTGGTGTACCAATTTTCACTGAGTAGTTGGTGCCCAACATTCTTGAAACATACGACTGCTGGCTGTTTCAGCTATCACCACATCGTCACCATATTTCTGGAAAAGGCGAGCCTTGACAGCTCGAATATCAGGACGAGGTGATGTGGGGTGGTTTCCAGGTAGGCAAATATAGCCTCCACGCCTTCATCTACTTGTGTTGCAGGTCGGTAACCTCGTTTCTGTCCAGTAGCTGAAACACGGTGAAAGAACTTTCTGTAGCAAAATCTGTGGTACTACCCATTTGCAGCAACCAAATCATTTACATTTTGAATACGCTCTGTCACTTGTTGACCAAATTCATCACCACGTCGTTTAGCCTTTTCTAATACTGTCGATTGCACTTCCAGTTTCATTACTTTGTAAACAAAATTTCGTTTGGCATATGGCAATCTTAACTGCTTGGTTAAAAAGTCATCAGAATTCCATTTTTCACATAAGAAGCATTTCTCTTTGAAATTGAACTGACCTTTTTCCTGCGACAGACTTAGCACGCCTATTGGTTCCTGAGGATGTCGAAGGCTAGCTGCTATCATTCTCTCATTAATGTACTTCTTGTAGCATGCTTCATGCAACATCACTTCACTGAGCGTTTTCAAAACACGGGTGTGAGCAGACTCCCTGCGTTTAGCACTGCAATCGATAAGTGTGCTCAGTCCATTCTTTTTGACATTGCGTCCACCACTCACCACAGTGTTTTCGCAAATGAAACACAAATTCATGTCAGAAATACTCATTTTAATCACCACAACATATACTGAATGGAAGCGACTCCAAACTGTAGGACCCTCATTGTTGTGTGTTAATAGCTGTCAGCGCGCTGTGAACAATCACCAGGGACAATCGCCTTCCGCCCGCCAAACAATAAATATGCTTTTGTCCGCTAAAGAACAATTCCTACATACTTTTTCTTATAACTGATCATTCAAGTCAATCAACTGTAGAAAATGTATGGCACCTGCATGCAATCGTATTACATATTGCAACACAAATAAACTTCACGCAATCCGACGTGAATGTGTTCGTAGTTACTGAATATGATGCTGTTTGTCCTGGCCCTGCAGCAGAGTGAGATGGTAAATTCCAATGAGTAACGTGATGAGTAATATGTTTACACTACACAAATAGAAACTGAAATAAGTGTTCAAAAATTAGGTAATTTGCCACTTTGCTCGAAATTTGAAAAATTGGTATTTTGTGATGAGCTGTAGCGCCTTAGATACTGGGAGTAGAAAAAAACGATAAGAATCAAATTTGTAGAGAATTTTGTGCTCTTTAAAAAAGAAAATAGACTTCAAAGCGATAGGAGCAAATGAAACTGAGATATTTTGAAAAAACTGAAAAAAGTCCGAAATTTTCGAAGTTTTTTGACTGCAGAAAGTTTTCCCAAAAGAAATTTTGTTGGCAAAACTTGGTTTTCTAACCTTTCCAACAATATGAACGAGTTAAAAAATAAAATCTTCTATCCCACCTTTTGCAAGGTACAGGCTTTTTTTCTGACAGTTTCACTGGACTAAAAGCCTTTGACGACAAATTTTGTGATTTATCGAACGTAAAATGTGAAACTGAACTTTGGCAAAAATTGTGGCAGTACTAAAAGAACCCAGGGGAGCCAGTTGTCCTTGATATCCTGAAAGAAAAGGAAAACTTCTTCCCCGAAACACGAAAAGCTTTAAAAATTTTGATTTCCATCCCTGAGGAACGATCTTTCAGCAGTTTAAGGAGAACCAAAACTTGGTTGAGGAGCACAGTCAGAAAATCGCCTCGGTGCTTTAGCCATGGTGAATATTCTCAGACATCTTATTCTTGACAATGAAGAGGATTTGATTGGCAACGTGTTCGAAGAATTTATAAAAAATCCGAGGAGTTCATGTTGTAACTAAATTTCTTTAACTTTTACTAATTTGTGAAATTAATTTTAATTTTTTATAATATTGCTTGTCATTAAACAAATTTCTACTTTAATCATTGTACCAGGATTTCTCGCTTCCCTTGTTCTCTTCTTCATCCTCCTCCACTCCGATGACGAAAGAAACACTTATATATTTAGCAGCTGACGGGGTGCTTAAAATAGAAATTAATTCGCAAAAGATTGACGTCTTCAGGATGAAGAGAAGAGAAGAGTATCCACAGACGCAGCCGGCCGCGGTGGCCGTGCGGTTCTGGCGCTGCAGTCCGGAACCGCGGGACCGCTACGGTCGCAGGTTCGAATCCTGCCTCGGGCATGGGTGTGTGTGATGTCCTTAGGTTAGTTAGGTTTAAGTAGGTCTAAGTTCTAGGGGACTTATGACCTAAGATGTTGAGTCCCATAGTGCTCAGAGCCATCATTTTTTCCACAGACGCAAATGAAGCTTTGAAATTATTAGTGCCATTCGCCACTTCCTACCTTTTGTGAATTAGCATTCTCTTGAATGGTGAAGATAAAAACTAATAAGAGAAATAGACTTCAACTAGAAAATGATTTGGTGATTTGTGTCTCAAAAAAAGAACTAAGATTTGACAAATAATTAATAAATAAACAGGCACAGCCTTCTCATGAAACTGTTGTAATTATATTGTAGTCTGGGTCCTATAGCCCTTGCTTTCTTTCGTCTGGCTAAGTGGCACCCGTGGCAGATATCGCTGCTGTCGCCTTATGAATAAAACCTGTTCAAAACAATAAAATCTTAATAAGTGTCAAAAGTGCTTTTCAATAATACGAATGAGAGACATTAGTCATCAGGCGTCAAATTGCAGTTGTGCCGAGAAAGCGCTCTTTATTATAAAACAATCTATATTATGCTCAATTCAGAGTTGATGTTAAACAGGGCATTATACAGTTCTAATAAAAAATAAATACCATTTTCCATCGACCAATGTTTTTGTGTTACAGAACCCCTATTTCTGAGACATGAACCACGATGGTTCATTCAGTTTCAAAAGAAGACAACGTTTCTTTTTAATTAATTGCGAGAATATACTATATTTTTACAAATGACGGTACTATTTCTTTGTAAGATATTTTTCAACTCTTTTATACAGCGCAGTAAAAAAAACATTGATTCACTTCACGGCAATCAGTACAATTAAAGTCTGAGCTGAGCTGCATCCTGTAACCTCTCGGTAGAAATTGCAGTACTTCGTGCGTTGTCTCACTGCTGCTAATCCTAGCGTTCTGTTGTTTGGTTGGAAGCTTGATACTGAAAAGCGTTCTAGTGACCGTGGTGCCAAATCTTGCACGTGAGCTGTGTGTGGGTTGTTGCAGCCATTTTGTATCACATTTGGCCGTGAGCATCTTTTAAATGCGCTTTCACAAATTGTTCTCGTCCCGTGTCATATTGTTATCACAGCAGATGATTGGCACATAAACTAAGCTGTATGCAGTACACAAGACGCTGCCACTGCACCGTCGTCCCAGCCCGGAAGTTGAATTCTCCAACAGGTTTAAATTAAATTCATATTCATTATTATAAATAAGTACCAGATCTGAACGAGAGCGAATCTGCAAGGTGCTTTCACAAAACTTTGTCACTTCTGTGTGACGTTCATACCACAGCAGATGATAGTCGTGAAACATAAGTTACCAGCCGTGCTGCAGCTGCTTTCTCCTGTGACCGCGACCCTCTGGGCAAGGCTTTGCTACCCCCAATGGTCTCGACCGGCTCACAATTTACCCCTGGCATAAGAACTTTGTTGAGAGGGATTGTTCACTGTGACATGATAAATCACCAGATCACTCACATTCTGATGATTATATTCAACAGGTTAGGGAGATCTTTGCCTGCAGTCCACGAAAATCAATACGACGTGCCTCTCGTGAGATTGGTATTCCACATAAGGCTGTATGGCAAGTGCTACGAAGACGTTTACACTTGAAACCACACAGATGCATAATGGCACAGGCCATCAGTGGTGCAGATAAGGTTGCTCATGGGGAATCCTATGCGGAAGTGTTCCATCAGACTATGAGACGTTGAAAGGTGGCTACACTGAGCCACAGCGCCAGAGATCGCTAGAGAGCATTGTTCCGCCGCCTCCACGGGCTGTCATTATTGAGATGTGCTAGAGGTCACTGCTTGGGGAGAGCTCGTAGTAGTCAGTTGGTGTTCAGATGTGCTAGTAGGGAGTGCTTGCTGAGATGTGATACTGAAAGGTTCTTGTTCAGATGTGGTAATAGCGAGGCGGTGTGGAGATATATTGTAATTATGAGAGTGATTTTGGTCAATATATGAAGGTAACGAAACTTGATTTATTTTTCATTATTTCCATGTTTTAAATAATGTGTCATTACAGGTTCAGTCAACAAAGCATCTGGCTTGGGTTCTTGGATTAGAGTGTAATTGTGGTTCTCTTGAGTAATTATGGTATTTGTATTTTCTTTAATTAATTCAGTATAATGTTATTTAAAAATTGTTGTGTTGTTGAAGAAGAACCGTGCCAGATGCGTACGTTGAGTCACACTCCCACACACAGAACAGTTACTCTTGTGCTTGTTGTTGCGTTGGTTTTATAGTTGCTGGGGGCTTAATTAATTAACTGTGTTAATGAAAATTTCCATTTCATTCTTTGTTATTGTTCTAAGCAGTCAGATTGCGTAACAATAACAGTCAGGGCCAACCGTTACGAGACTTCGTAATCGGACAGACAGCTACGAAAGCAAAAAAAAAAAAAAAAAAAATTAAAATTATTTGCATTAATATTTTTATTAAGCCCCCATGCACGTGGCGTCCACTGCTTCGGATCGTCCCTTGGAATTCTTCTGATTGTAGAAATAGTAGACAGTAGGATTGTTGTAGTAATTTGTAGTTAGTAATTGTAGTCTATATTGCATGTGTAGATTTGGTAATTAGCATTCTTCTAATGGTATTTTTCAAAATTTAATTTTTATTGCCTTGTATACGCGTTTGACAATTTAATGCAATTATTTCAATTGTTCGTTAATCGTGTTTGAGGGAAGCATTTCGTGTGAAGGGTATTGTTGGAGATAAAGAGTCATTGTGTGTAATTTTCATATAGTGACGAGTTTTGTATATTTTGTAAATGATTACGCGATCAATGAAAAAGGCAAAAATGATGAATAGTGAGAATGACGAAATTGTTGACATGGCGAACTCGCCAACACAGGAGAACAGTATGTTGAATAATGAAGTGGAAATCAATTTAATAAGTCGGGAAAGTAGTCCGGAACCATTTCAAAATTTTTCTCAATCAG
Source organism: Schistocerca nitens (assembly GCF_023898315.1). Classification (NCBI taxonomy): domain Eukaryota; kingdom Metazoa; phylum Arthropoda; class Insecta; order Orthoptera; family Acrididae; genus Schistocerca; species Schistocerca nitens. The sequence goes on from NC_064618.1 coordinate 654,230,238, forward strand.
AAAATTCACAGAATACGAGATTAACGATAGAAAATTCTGGAATAGCATCAAACACAGATAGCTTTACAGCTATGACGAATGAAACTGGTTTTGCGGGAAATGTTAGGGGCGAAAGGAATTGCGAACAAGCTAATATGGAGCAGTTGATGGGTGCAATATTAAATTTGGGATCACAAATAGGAACAATTAAAACACAGATGGGAACAATGGAAACACGGTTAGACTCACTGGGATCACAGTTACGATCTGAATTAAAAACAGATAGGGGAACAATGGAAACACGGTTAGACTCACTGGGATCACAGTTGGGATCACAAATAGGCACAATTAAAACAGAGATGGAAACAATGGAAACACGGTTAGATTCACGAATAGGGACATGTTTCAAAAATATGAAAGATGAATTAAAGAAAGAAATCAGAGAAGAAGTACAACCGATTTTGAATGCTCACAATAATAGATTAATTGCAGTAGAGATTAGACAAAGGGAACAGGATAGAGAACAGGAGGAGAGAGATCGCGTGATAGTACAGAAATTTTCAGAGTTAAATTTACAACGTGCACACGATAAGGAAGAAATATTTGAGAGAATCGAGGAATCCGTACCAAATGACAGAATAAATAAACTAACACAACAATATGAACAGTTAACTACCAAATGTGTTAATACTGAAACCCGAGTCGCGCCACTTACGGAAGACGTAAATAGACAGAAAGAACAAATAGGTGATTTATCGGAAAGAGTTGAGGAGATTTCAGATAAATTGACAAGTCTTAGTTTAAATGGGGATAGAGATTCAGATGATACAGCTCCATTACCATTTGCAGAAACCGAAGAGTACCAGAACATAAATAAGCATGTTGAAAATCAGGGAAAATTGAATGAACGCGTTAAAAGGGAAGTTGAGGCATTACGAAAGCAAGTCAAACAAATTGAAGGCGAAATCGTAGGAAAAGACAGCAGAAGAAATTTAGAATCACAGATAGCAGAGGGGTTTGAAGAAAGTAATTTATTTCATTTACGGGACACAACAAGAGAGCGCCAGGCGCGCGAACTTGACAATAATCGACATTCAAACTGGGACAGACGCGGTAGGTCTTTGTCGCCACGAGGCGAAAACTTTGACTATAAACACTTTTTGACTGTTCGGAAATTTAAGATCTTCCGCAATTCTAAAAATGACATACATCCATGTGCATGGTTAGATCAATTTATGTATGCACTCCCACCAAATTGGCCACTAAGTCACAAACTGGAATTTATGTGTGGATATTTAGAAAACGAACCGGCGACGCGGATGCGTGCACTCATTAGAGATTGTAATAATCTGAATGATTTTTATCATGCATTTCTATCGGCATATTGGTCCGAAAACACGCAAGACAGAGTCAAACACAGTCTTATTATGCAGCGTAATTTCAAACAGTCTGAATTCCGCACGCCAGCAGAATATTTTGAAGACATGATTCGAAAGAATCAGTTCCTTTCCAACCCTTACAGTCCGACTGAATTGATTCGCATTTGTTTAACTAAGCTGCCACAATCCATAAGACAAATTGCTTTAGCCGGAAGATGTAAAGACGACATTGAGACTTTTAAGACTTTGCTACAAGAACTTGAGTATGACAACGACGACGGGACTTCTTGTAATTTTTTCAGTAGCAGTAATTACAATACATTTTCAGAGAAAAGGGATAGTGATCGGAACGGACGTTATTTGGGTAACTTTGAGAATGACAGACGTAACAGACAGGACAATAGATACCAGCCTTATGACAATAACAGACGTTCTAACAGAAATTACACAGACAATTATAATAACGGTAATTCCTACCGGAATGATCAACCATACGGAAACAGTAATCGGTATCATCAAGATAGAAATTATTCATACAGTAACAGAAATTCTTACTACAGAAATAACCAGGGTAGTAGATACAACAATAATTTCAGAAGTGACAGTCGAAATTACACAAGAAGTAGTTATGCAGACAGACAGGAAAACAGAAATTTTAATAACAGACACAACCAAGAATTTGCATCTAACAGACAGGAAGGACCTAATTGGCATCCTCCACGTGACAGAACTTCAGAGAGACAAGTGCAATTAGTAGAAATTGATCCGCGAAATGACGCGAATAATCAAAGACGTGACGCAAACAATCGACAATGACTAGCAGCTTCGGCTTCTGGCAGCAATATAGACGGTTCAGAAAGTAATGACACTTCGACTTTACACTACGTACGACTGGAAGACATGAGAGACATTTTGTTAGACGAAAAGGAAACTAATGTAGACGCATTTTTACATCCTGTTATTGAAGTATGTGTGGGTAAGAATAAGTTCACTGCAGTTTTAGATTCTGGGAGCCCATTGAACGTCATTAGTGAATCAGTTTTTCGTATATGTGAAAGAACTATTGCCTGTCCCGTGTTACCTATTTCTAAAACTACAATTCGAGGAGCGATTTCTGGAAAAGGTGTGGAAGTTAAACAACAGACCAACCTAAATTTCATTTGTCAAGGATACGAATTTTCTGCTAATTTTATTATTGTTCCATTACTCAGTACACAGATTATTTTAGGTATGGAGTTTCTTAACGCACATAAGGCAATTTTGAACTTTAAAGAAGGAAGTGTGAATTTGACTGTTGCCGGAATGCTGAAATGTTTGAAATTTTTCGAGTGTTTAGCAAGATCTGAATCAGATACAAAATGTTTAAGGTTTCTTACTTCTGATGCTTTTGTTGAGCATTATGACGCCAGTGTGTTTATTCATGACAATGACAATAGATACAGGGACGCGATGGATGATGTAATTAATAGCGAAGAATTAATTAATGAAAAGGTTAAGAAAGCTGAAGTGCCAGATGACGTTGCAAGAGAAGAGCTGCACCATATTTTGACTTCACATGCTACAGTGTTTAGTCATCACACAGGAACTATACAAGGCTTACAATATTTATTTAAAGTAAAAGAACACACACCATTTCGCGGAAAAACGTACGCTATTCCTTTGGCTTACAGAGACAAGGTTAAGAATGAACTTCAATACATGTTAGATCAGGGCATTGTTGAGCCAGCAGTCAGTCCTTATACCAGCCCATTACACGTTGTTCTTAAAAAGGATGGGTCAATTCGTTTGGTTCTGGATTCCAGACAGATAAATAATATTATTATTCATGAAACTGACCGTCCACAAAATTTAGATGAACTTCTTCAACATTTCCATGGAATTAAAGTTTTATCCACGATTGATATGCGCGCAAGTTTTTGGCAAATAGAACTCCACCCTGATTGTAGAAAATATACTGCTTTTTTAGCCTTTGGTAACTGTTACCAGTTTCGGAAATTACCGTTTGGACTTACTGTATCTTCAGCAGCATTCATTCGTAGCTTAAATGAAATTTTACCTGTTTATCTTCGTGACAATATTACTTCTTATGTTGACGACGTTCTTATTGCTAAACGTTCTTGGAGTGAGCATAACAAAATTTTGGATTCATTATTACGTATTTTTGCACGAGTTGGCATGACAGTGAACTTGGAAAAATCTGAATTTGGTCGTTCTCAGGTGAAATTTCTCGGTCACATTATTTCTACAGAAGGTATTCTCCCTGATCCAGAGAAACTAGACGCTATTCATAATTATGCTGTTCCTACCACAAAACGTGATGTTCGTAGTTTCCTTGGTGTCTGTAATTTTCTTAGACGCTTTGTTAGATTGGACAATTTGGCCACACCTCGTTTATGTGAATTATCTGGAAAAAATTCTAATTGGTGTTGGGATGAGGAAGCTCAGTCAGAATTTGAACAACTTCGTGATGCTTTAGTTGCTGCCCCACTTCTTTCACATCCGGATTTATCTAAAGATTTTTGTTTGGAAACGGACTCATCATACAAAGGCCTAGGTGCACATTTATTTCAAGAGATAGAAGAAAACGGCGTTGTAGTACAGAAAACTGTTGCCTTTGGAAGCCGTGTTCTCTCTAAATCAGAGAAGAATTATTCGATTACGGAACTTGAAGCTTTGGCTGTTGTATGGGCCTTCACAAAATTTCGCACATTTTTGTTTGGCAGACATACTAAGGTTTACACCGATCATCGAGCTCTGGAATTTCTTATGTCGACAAAATTAACTCATGGCAGATTGTCACGATGGGCGTTGTACCTACAGGAATTTGATTTTAGTATTGTTTACATACAGGGATCTTCAAATATTGTTGCTGATGCTTTATCACGTGCACCTATGGGTTTGAAACAAAGTGCCGAAGAGGACGGCAAAGAAAACCATTATTGTTTGATGTACATTCAAGGTGTTGCGTTTGAGAACTTTATTTCGTCTTCGCTCCAGGACATCGCTAAGGAGCAAAATAAGGATCCAATCTGGAAGGACATTAAGGAGAAGTGGAGGAGAAAGGAAAGCGTAGCGATCAGACAGTATTATTTAGTTCGCAATGATATTCTTTTCAAACGAAAATCGGTCGACAACTCTGTTTGGTTAGTTTGTATTCCTGATGAGTGGGTCAATAAATTGATTTGGTACACACATTTCAGTTATGCGCACTTTGGTCCCAGAAAATGCTTTCATAAATTACGAGAAAATTGCTACTTCAGTAATATGGAAAAACGTATTCGATCTGTTCTTGCCAAATGCAAATTATGTCAAAAGGCTAAGCCGCCAACAGTTTCTCACAGAGCACCGTTGTTTCCTATCATTCCAGCGAAATTAAAGGAGATGGCTGCAGTCGATTTGTTCGGTCCAGTGGTTCGTTCTACTAATGGTTTTGCGTATATTTTCGTAGCAGTGGAATTAACATCAAAATATGTGTGTTTTACACCTTTACGCAAAGCAACAGCTCGTTCAGTATCTAATGCTTTCATCAAACATTTTCTTAAGGAAGTTGGTCATGTTGATAAGGTTATATCAGATAATGGATCACAGTTTCGCTCTAAAATTTGGCTTCGTACTCTACGGCGTCGTAAAATTAAACCAATTTTCATTTCACTTTTTCACCCTCAATCTAATCCTTCAGAGAGATGGATGAAGGAAATCAATAAATTGTGTCGTCTTTATTGTCATCAGAATCACAGAACGTGGGATCAGTATCTTCATCTTTTTCAAAACATTCTGAATGAACTTCCTAATGATTCAACTTCTTTACCGCCTACACTGATATTAAAGAATAAAGCACCGACAAATCGCATTTCTGAAATCGTTCCTTTTCCGCCTTCACGGAAACTGCGGCATTCTGAAGTTGTCAACCTGGCTCTACAAAATATTGCATCGGCGGCTGCTAGAAGAGAGAAATCAGCGAAACGTCCTGGTCGTTTAAAAATCTTGTCAGTTGGCCAGAAGGTGTTAATTAAGTCCCACCGTTTGTCTCATAAAGGAAAAGGCTTGTGTCGCAAATTTTTTCTGCTTTATAACGGTCCATATAGAGTTCGCAAAATTATACATGATAACACTGTTGAAGTAGAAACTCTTAAATCTCGACGCTCTAAGGGAATACATCACATATCTAACGTAAAAATTTTTGTGGAATGACATACTTGTGAGAAACCAACAGTTTACGTAAACATGGAGAGAGTACAAGGATACCGCGCTGTGTTTGGCGGCGGCACATACTCAAAGCAACAGTCAGTCTGCGCGCCGCACAAGGCAGTCGTTGACCGCAAACAATTACTTCCTACGTCACGCGCCTACATCTGATCGAGCGCTCAGTGCGAATGCGCTGACAGCCGTAAACAAATACACAGTTTAATTTCTCCGACTAAATTCTGTATAAAGCTATGATGACTTCATAAATTATGTTATTAACGTTCAGTATTTTTCAGGATACGGTTGTGTAAAATATTTAAGACCTTCAGGTAAATTCTGTGCGTGTCCGACGTTAAGACGACTTGCTTTGGAGAAAATTTCAGGAAGAATGTAATTTCAAAAAAAAAAAAAAAAAAAAAAGTAATAAACTAAAAAGGGTAACTATTGATTGAGTTTATTTTTCAGGTAACATAATTCGACTTAGGTACGTACTTTAGACGTAATGTGCTGCTCGCGATTACGTGACTCATACTTTGTGCTAAATTTCATGTTCTATGAATTTACTTGTGAAGCGACGTACTTGCGCACATTAACTGATTTTGACAATGAGTGATTAATGAATAGGGTTGTTACTTATGTATATTATGCATCGCTTGGCTGCTATGCTTTTTCACTGATGTCATATTTTTTTATTATGTGCCTGCTGTGCTTATTTATTTAAATTATAATTGTCACCTGATTAATTGTGCTGACTGTGGTTATGTAGGTAGGTTATACTTTGTGATTTATCTGCTTGCGCCTTCATGTTTACTTATTAAGATTACACATAAACATTTATTTGCTTATGCTGATATGATGCTAATGACCTGTTTATTATGATAGATAACATATTTGCTGCCTTGCTTATGGATTGCATATTTACACATTTCTGTTTTGTTGTCATAACTACTCTTCAATCTAGTATATAGAAATGCTGATATACTGTGTACAAATATAGAGTTTAGGTTACACTGTGGTATTAATTATAGATTGTTCACTTGGCAGAGCCTCGTTGTAGGGATTGTGCTGCATCCACTTGTTGACATTCTGTTCTCTACTGGTATATTTACTCGCTATTGCATGTTTTGCTTACGCTCAGTGCCTTATATTTTTAAGATAAGAAAATGAACTGCTATAATTCGACGAACGACATTAGTAAAAGAAAGTCATAGAAGTCACATGAGCTGAGGTTTTATGGAAGCTGTATAAATTTATGCTAATAGGAAGGAAGCTAACGACATGACATACCAAAACTAGGTTTAGACCATTGACAGTATTACACTGCATTTTTCGTGAGCAATTGAAATAGGAAGTGACACTTGACACAAAAAATACTCCACATGTTTGCTTCTGCTTTGATTCTTGAAGTGGTGTACACACTGTGAAATATTATGATCATTCACACTCCGTAATCGTACTTAATTACTGAGAGTTATTCGAACTAAAGTCTGTTAGAGGTCATGTATGCATTTCTTTTATTTAATGATGGACAAGGAACCAAAATGTATCTTATAATTTATAATGAGTAGAAAATTTGGGTCAGATGGATTACACAGAGGTTGTGTGTGGACACTGTGTCTTCGGATTGTATGGGATGATGAATTGAAGTTGCACTAGGATTTTGTCTGTACTTGTTCGAGGAGACTGACTAGAGGAAAGAGTTGTTATGGAAGTGAAATGATATTGGTGCTGAGGTTTATATGTATCGACGTATTATTGAGGTATTGAGATTAGGTGAAGTAGATGATTATTGGAGTTTTCGTGGACAAAAGGTAAGATAAATGATATTGATGATCGACGTATTGAAAAGGTATTAGTGAAGTATTGAGATTAAGTTGATGATTATTGGAGTTTTGGTGGATAAGAGGTAAAGTAAATGAGGAGCATATTTTTTTTTGTTGGTCCATATGGAACAAGGAGGATAAAGATGGCAGACTAGAACACTCAAGTAGAAGGAAGATTGTCTACACACACACTTTGTCAAATCGCTAAGCAGTATATACTTTTTTTTTTAGAGAGGAAGCATTTGCATATCTTGGTACACTGACAGTTGTTCAGCAACAGTACATTTTGATCTGGCTTGGCAAACATTGGTCTTGACATGATGACTATGACGTTGACTAACTATTATTGACTGTCATACATTGCTGCCGCTACTACTTGATACACATGATGAACATAAAATTTTGACAGAATTGCATTTACACAGTTAACACTATTCAATTACACAGTAGCACTAATGTGGAGGAAAGATGAGTGAGTGTGTTTTGTGTGTTTTCCTTTTATAATCCCAGAGAAGTGATCCCAACCAATCTCCTAAATATTATTTTATTTGTTTGTTGTGGCTTGCACTGACACCCATAAATATTATAGGTTAACTGTATTGTGTACTGTAATAGTTAATGTGACAATTACCTGATATCATTTGTGTGTTTATTATGATTTGTATGTTTAGTGTAAGAGCATTGATAATAATTTGTTAAAGAAATTGTATGTGCATTCAAACTATTGTTCATGACTGAACTGTCTCAGTAGTTATGGTGAATAGTATGGACTGTTACTTGCACTTTTTCTACATGATTGGTGCCACAAGGACATGTTTAATTTCTGCTGATGAACTGTGTGATCAGTGATTGTAAAAAAATTATGGACTGTTACTTGTACCTTTTCTACAATATTGGTGCCACTAGGACATGTTTAATTTCTGCTTATAAACTCTGATGAACAGTGTGATCAGTGACAGTGTATTTTATTGAACTGCTTCTGCTGAGAAATGTGACTTGTTGCTGTGTGTACCTGCTCAACATTGCTGGGTACCACTGATGGACTGTTTCTACTGAAAAGATGTCACCTGTTGCTGTGTGTACCTGCTCAACATTGCTGGGTACCACTGATGGACTGCTTCTACTGAAATGGTGTTACTTGTTGATGTCTGCACCTGCTCAACATTGCGGGGTACCACTGATGGACTGCTTCTACTGAAATGAAGTCACCTGTTGCTGTGTGCACCTGATCAACATTGCTGGGTGCCACTAATGGACTGCTTCTACTGAAATGGTGTTACTTGTTGGTGTCTGCACCTGCTCAACATTGCTGGGTGCCACTGATGGACTGCTTCTACTGAAAAGATGTCACCTGTTGATGTCTGCACCTGCTCAACATTGCTGGGTGCCACTGATGGATTGCTTCTACTGAAATGAAGTCACCTGTTGCTGTGTGCACCTGCTCAACATTGCTGGGTGCCACTGATGGACTGCTTCTACTGAAATGAAGTCACCTGTCGCTGTGTGCACCTGATCAACATTGCTGGTGCCACTAATGGACTGCTTCTACTGAAATGGTGTTACTTGTTGGTGTCTGCACCTATTCAACAGTACTGGGTGCCACTGATGGACTGTTTCTATTGAAAAAATGTTACTTGTGGTATTTGCACCTGTTGACCATTGCTGGGTGCTACTGCTGGAACTGTCAACTGCTTATTCTTGGGCTATGGAAAGCGTTTATGTGAATATTTGTATAAACTGATTTATTGTGTATTACTGTTTGTGGAAAGTTATGAGACTCTTACCTGCACATATTCGTCATTGCTGACGCTATTGATTGAACTGTTTAACCACATAATACTTGTATAAACTGTTATGTAAAGTCACATGTATGAAAGAATTTGTATTGCTTACTGTATTCTATATAATAGGTTATTGAAAGGTCAGTGCAAAGCCAAAATTTTATCTAGTTATATGATATTTACGTATTAATATTATCTTTTATTTTTGTCTGTATTTTTTTGACGAATTTGGTGGTATTTTCACCACCAATGCTGGCAAAAATACCATCAAATTCTAGCCGTGGAGGAAGGGCATATGAAAGGTGGCTACACTGAGCCACAGCGCCAGAGATCGCTAGAGAGCATTGTTCCGCCGCCTCCACGGGCTGTCATTATTGAGATGTGCTAGAGGTCACTGCTTGGGGAGAGCTCGTAGTAGTCAGTTGGTGTTCAGATGTGCTAGTAGGGAGTGCTTGCTGAGATGTGATACTGAAAGGTTCTTGTTCAGATGTGGTAATAGCGAGGCGGTGTGGAGATATATTGTAATTATGAGAGTGATTTTGGTCAATATATGAAGGTAACGAAACTTGATTTATTTTTCATTATTTCCATGTTTTAAATAATGTGTCATTACAGGTTCAGTCAACAAAGCATCTGGCTTGGGTTCTTGGATTAGAGTGTAATTGTGGTTCTCTTGAGTAATTATGGTATTTGTATTTTCTTTAATTAATTCAGTATAATGTTATTTAAAAATTGTTGTGTTGTTGAAGAAGAACCGTGCCAGATGCGTACGTTGAGTCACACTCCCACACACAGAACAGTTACTCTTGTGCTTGTTGTTGCGTTGGTTTTATAGTTGCTGGGGGCTTAATTAATTAACTGTGTTAATGAAAATTTCCATTTCATTCTTTGTTATTGTTCTAAGCAGTCAGATTGCGTAACAATAACAGTCAGGGCCAACCGTTACGAGACTTCGTAATCGGACAGACAGCTACGAAAGCAAAAAAAAAAAAAAAAAAAAAAATTAAAATTATTTGCATTAATATTTTTATTAAGCCCCCATGCAACGTTCCTGAACACAGTAATCTTCAGCGATGAGTCAACATTTGAGATCAATGACGTGCTGAGCACCCCCAGCTGCAGAATATGGGGCAGCAAAAATCCACATCCAATCCTGAAACACGTTTGTGACAGCCCCAAAATTAATCTGTTTTGGGCCCTTAGCAAATTGAAAGTGGATGGCCCTTTCTTCTTCATGGAGAAAACTGTCACTGATATTGTGGGTCTGGATATGTTTGAAAACTTGTTAATTCCACAGATCGATGAACATTATCGAGATGGGTTGGTTTACTACCAGCATAACAGTGCACCACTTCATTTCCTCAAGTTCGAGGTTTCCTCGATAGTCGCTTCTCAGGTCAGAGGACGGTCGACGAAGGGCCAAACACTTGGCCACCTCAATCCCCAGACTTGACACCACTGGATTTCTTTCTCTGGAGTTTCGTCAAAGACTGTATATATGTCCTACCAAACAATTTACCCGACCTGAAAAATCGAATCTTTGCTACCTTTACACAAGTTACGCCCGATTTGCTGCAACAAATGTGGGAAGAAGTTGAATAAAAGTGCGATGTTTGCTGCATCACAAATGTTAGTCACATCGAATAAAAGTGACGCACTTTTATGTGAAACTTGAGGTTGTTTGCTACAAAATGTCTCATCTATCGATTCTGTATGTTATCTCAATAAATTTCTGTATCACTCCAATATTGTAGAGTTCTTTTTGACTCATGCTATATTTAGAGTGACTGAATGCACCTCTAGTGCATGCATACTTACTATTCAAAATATTGGTACTGTATACCTTTAGAAAATATATTTAATCTCAGAGAATAATTTTTATTTAATTTTTGTAATCCTCCTTGCTTGAGAGAAGGTAGAGGGCGAATACATGAGTGCAGCCTTATTAATTTTGAGTTGAACAGTAAATTTAATTTCATTCCTTTCACCTCACACTCGCATACGCGTAATTAGTCATTCTTGACTAGCACATGTAAGTTCCATCTGTGAACAAAACGGTATTAGGTCAGCACTTGGTTAAACTGAGATTTACACTATTTAAATCTGGAGTGAACAACCCATTGTGTTATCCCTCTGGCTGGTTGTAGGTGAAAGTGTCACTGACCGTCTATTGAAGTCTACAGAGAATGACATCAGATTATAAAATGGCTTATGAGACAGATGAGTGTTGTGAAAAGTGGCAATTGAGCCTGATGAGTACTAAGTGAAGAGCGCTGAATTTCTGTTACATGATAAATGACACAGATTTAGAAATTGTCATTCAAATGTGGTAAGTATATATGACGGTTAGTTATAAAGCTCTAATTATCATCATGAAATAACAATTATGAGTGCCTGCTGAAGGGGGCTGGTGTGGCTGAGCGGTTCTAGGCGCTTCAGTCTGGAACCGCGTGACCGCTACGGTCGCAGGTTCGAATCCTGCCTCGGGCATGGATGTGTGTGATGTCCTTAGGTTAGTTAGGTTTAAGTAGTTCTAAGTTCTAGGGGAATGATGACCTCAGATGTTAAGCCCCATAGTGCTCAGCGCCATTTGAACCATTTTTGAAGTGCCCGCTGAAAAGTAACGCCTCAAAATGTTTTATTCTGTTCCAAATTGGTTGATATGTCACATGTTATGTCTATTACTCGATCATCTCTCCTTCTTCGATGACAGAAGATGCAATTCTCTGCCACTAGAGAGCTTTGAATTTTGCGTGTAGCTTGGCGATGTGTAACATGTCAGCGCGTGAGACGCAGTGTGGTGTTATCGAGTTTCTGAAAGCACGAATTCGAAGATTGCGTCTACTCCTTCAGCATGACCATGCTAAACAACACACGAATGCTGCGACATCTGCAGCAGTCTGGCGCCCTGGGCTTACTGTCATCAATCATCCTCTATAGAGTTCTGACTGAGCCCCATGCGATTTTCGTGTTTTCAAAATTTAAAGTACACCTTCGAGGACTTCACTTTGATAGTGATGAAGCATTGGAAAGAGAGGTGAGGTTGTCGTTCTATCAACAAAGCCAGACATTCTACAGTGATGCTAGCGAAAGTGGTCTCTCGTTGTGAGAAATGTGTTTGTCGCCAGGGTGATTATGTTGAGAAATAAATATGCGGCATGAAGAACACAAATGTAGAATGTTAATAAAGTTTGTTTCACTTTAAAAGCTTTAAGAGTTTTGACATAAGAAATTCTGATGTATTACTTTTCTACACTCCCTCGTACTTTTGCATTTGCTAGCACATACATGTCTGCAGCCCTAGTACATATCCAAATCTTTGCACCACAGTACTGAGGCATTAAGCTAGGGCAGGAAAAACAGATTTTCGGGTGTTGCAGTTGACCGATAAGGTGGATTAGCGTGAGGAAATTTGTTTTCTGTATTTGAAGAGCAATAACGCTGCAATAATGCATGCCGAATTGATGGAAGTTTAGGGCAACAATGCAGCAACATGTGCCACAGTTAGGTAATGCAGATGCTCCCCTTTTGGTTAACCAAACCTAAAGAACGACGTGCAGGACAGCCAGCCAGTCCGAATATATTTTATAACTCCAATACAATTTTCAATTTCAGATTTATCAGCTATGGGTTTCAAACACTTTTCCAGTGCCACTTTTTAATCCAGTGCTTATGAGTGCGTGAGAACTGTAGAATCAGCATCAAGCCACATTTCCGGTGCTATGCTGCATGCACCAGCATCACCCCATCACTTTGCTAACAAAACCAGCTACACATGTCTACAGGCCAGCAGGAGCAGGTGCTAGAGACGGGTCAGGTGGTTATTCATGGCCGCGTCTTGGAGAGCAGAGCACTGTGGAGACGCTCTGTTGGATTCCAGTCTTTAGACACTGCAGACCGCTTCCCGCTGTCTGCTTAGGCTCTGTGCTCCACGATCGGCCACCATCAGAACTTTCCTATTCCTTTACTGCATTTGTCGCCGCACCCAAAATGGTAGTCTCCTTCACACCCGCCATAACGTAACCTGTAATTTCAGAGTATAGTTGTTATAACCGTAAAAACAAGCAAAATTTCAATACATTTATTAGTAACGCGCTGATAATTGAACAAGTTCATGAGCTAGTATGGATCGAATACTTGAAACGATGGAATAGCAAACAGTTCAGAGTTCGCAAACTAAGTAAACAAAGAAAAAAATTAAACCAAGAAAAAATTATGGGACAACACATGCAGAAGTTTTTGGTGACGTCAAGGCGAAATGAACAGTCACTTCCAGCTGTCTCAAAAAGAATTAATACCCCGACTAAATAAAATAAAGTTCCATTACGCAATAAAAGTCAGGTAGGCAGAATCAAAACAGTCACAGTAAGATGCTATCATAAGTCGGTAGCTAACAGTTAACGTCTGACTAGGTAAACAACAGGACAAAATCTAAGCCTGCCAAGTAGCCACACGCTAGCAAGGAAACATTCCCAAGTGACACTAAACGATCTTGATGAAACTTGGCAGGTATGCAGAGGGGGGGGGGGGGGGACTGCAATAAGTATTTTTTTGTTTGTGCCCAGTTTCACTTTTAGGGATAATTTGACGTTTTAGGAGTAATTTGGCATATTAGGTTTGGACAGAATATCTTCGGACTGATGATATATCAAAAATGTTCTCATAGAAAAGTTGATACATAATTAATGTTCTTAAAAACTGTATAATCGAATTTTGTAGTAGTTTGAAATTTTGCAAAATACCCCACCAGCATTAATTAATTTTGAACAATACAAACTTACGTCACAACATGAATTAAAGTAGTTTTAAAGCTACAAACAGCTCTTGAAATACCATTTTTGAAAAATAAGTGGTACACAGTGTACTGTCAAAGTATTTTCAACATACCTACCTAAAATATCTAAACATTTATTATTAGTTTAGTTATTTATTTTAGTTATATTTGTTTTACATTTTAAATTGTTATTTTAAGTTTTACATTCACTTTTGTTTCTCTTTGTTTTAGTTTGTTTTTTTAAATATGAGTATTTTGTTAATTGAAAATAATAATTAATTCAGTATTATAATATAAAATCCCTGGAGTAATGATAACCTGTAAATAAATGCTTGAAACATAATGTTTTCTTACACCATGCACACAAAATGAACAAAATTTCTCTGCATAATATGCCTTACAAAGAAAACAGTATAAAACAAAATGCAGAAACATTTCAAATTGTCACAGATGATCCTTCAAATAAGATGATTTGTATCAGGCATATTTCAATACATTGGTAAGCTGTGGCGAAAAGAATTGATTATGTACTAGTGACGCCAGCTTAATTATGTTGTTTCTCAAGTGAAGATTGACATCAGAGACATTCAACATAAATAGATCTGAAGTTCTTCTCACAAGATTCTTCCAACATCAAAAACTGTATGCATACCATGTCTGTAACTGTGCTATCGAGTCCTTTGGGATCACCAGATGAACACTTTTCTTGTCCTTGAGTCTAATGGTCAAAACGATTTTTTTGACACCGACCAACCACCTTTTCATAGTTTCAAAAGAAACTGATGAAGCGTTTGGATCAAGGATTCGAGAATCTGTTTTTGAAGACCCAGATATCCTTGTTACAGCATCGAAATCCGGTAAACAAGCGTCTGACCAGCTCAGAAGATATTTGAAAGATGTTTTCTTTTCCAGTGAGGGAGAAAAATCCGTATTATTGTTAGATTCGTGGGGCTCTCAGTGTGAAAGAACACTGTCATACCTGACATGAAGGAGCTTGTTCCTCTGGTGATCTGAAATGGCACGATGGCACAAGTACAGTCATTAGATGTATATGGCTTTCGCTGTTAGAAGAACTTTGTGAGAACATTTTGAGATCTAATTCTGTCAAATTATTTTCATGTCTATCCCCATTTGAGGAACAATATAATTAAGCTGCAGTCACTAGCATGTAATCAGTTCTTTTTGCCAAGATACAAATCAGGATATTTAGAGGATCACGCGTGACAATTTAAAATCCTGCTTAATTTGGTTTTATTTTATTTTATATGCAGTGTACATTCTGTGAAGAAATTTCGTACGTTTTGTATGCATGTTGTAAGAAAACATTATGTTTTAAGCATTTATTTACAGATTAGCATTATTGTAACGATTTTGTATCATAATAGTGTGTTACTTATTATTTTCAGTTAACAAAATACACATATATAAGATGGTAAACTAAAAAAATGAATGTAAAAAATAAAATAAGAATTTAAAATGTAAAACAAATATAACTGAAATAAATAACTAGGCTATTAATGAATGTTTAGATATTTTGTTAGATATATTGAAAATACACTGACAGCACACTGTATATAGCTTTGTTCTAAAAATGTTATTTCAGAAACCAGCTTTATTACACAGTGATGCATGTAGGTTGAAAGCTTCTTTAATTTGTGTTGTAACAAAAGTTTTCATTTTTCGAAATTGATCAATGCTGGTGGGATATTTTGTAAAATTTCAGTATGTTACGAAATTCGATTGTGCAGTTTTCAAGAAAATTAATTACATATCAGTTTTTGTATAAGAAACATTATTGATATATCATTGTTTTGAATACATTCCCTCCAAACCTAAAATGCCAAATTACCTTTTGAAGTGTGTTTTACCCCCTTAAAAGTAAAATTGGCACAGACAAAAAATGCTTATTGCATTATTTCACCCCCTTTCAAGATCATTTAGTGGCACTTCGGAATGTTCCCTTGTAAGTAATCTGCACAGTAACGAAATATTCCAATGTCCTGGGAATCTATCAGTGCATTCAGCGAGATGGGGGTCGAAGCTACAATGTCTCAGCATGATGATGGGATGATTGCATGGATGTAGGCTGTGATGTGGCTGCCCTCGACATCTGAAAGTAAGGGCCTAAATAGTTGACAGCGCAG
This sequence comes from Schistocerca nitens, assembly GCF_023898315.1. Classification (NCBI taxonomy): domain Eukaryota; kingdom Metazoa; phylum Arthropoda; class Insecta; order Orthoptera; family Acrididae; genus Schistocerca; species Schistocerca nitens. The sequence goes on from NC_064618.1 coordinate 654,246,303, forward strand.
TGCTACTATATGTCTGATTAGCTGCACCTGTATCCTTGGCGGCAGGAAGCAGTGCGGCATGTGCGTTCCTCCTGATAATGTGAGCATCTGAGTGTGCTCTCTGGTCTGTGGCTGCCATCACTTGTCAACAAAGGCCTGTGGCATGTAGAGTCCATGCGGGGTATGGTGGCCGATGTGCAGTGACTAGTTTTCGTCCAAAGCTCTGGGCGCATTCATTTGTTTGTTCAGAAGGGGAAACGGACAGTGTTTGCCATCGTTCAGCCAGCTGGCGATGATAGAATCGAGGCGCGGGTCTGTAATCTTTCTTAAACGATTTTACGAAGTATTCAGAAAAAAGAATTTCGTTTTTATGCTGCTTATGGCTTTAGATATCAGCTTCATGATTATATGCCCATCATTTCGTTAGTGCATGTGAAATCTAGCTTACATATTGAATTTCTCTTTAGACAAAGGTGGAGATCTCCACCTGTCACCAGTCTTGAGGAAACTGATCTCATGTAGCACACTTATTTGCGATCGCACGCAGCAGTCAGCGTGAAATATACGCATAACGTTGCTTATATTTCATAATCCGTTTGAGATGTCGAAATGAGATTTTGGAAATGATATCGCTATTACCAGTATGTTCCAAAATTTTCTCGAGTATTCTGCTAAGCAGGCTTACACCATATGCACATGAAATTGTGGGGGATTACCAAGCCGGCTTTCGGAGGAACAGATCAACTATAGACCAAATATTCACCCTGCGTCAAATTTTGGAAAAGAAATGGGAATACAATAAACCAGTTCATAATCTTTTCATAATTTTACAAAAGCATATGATTCAGTATTGCAGTCAAAATTGTACAGAATTCTTTTGGGACTTGGAATACCAAAGAAGTATGTTAGACTTATAGAAGCGAGTTTGAAAAACACAAAAGGTAGAGTACGCGTGGGGAAACTGGAGTCAGAAGAATTTGTAATGGAGAACGGACTTAAGCAGGGAGATGCCCTGTCTCCGCTACTTTTTAATTTAGTCCTAGAATATATTGTACGAATGGCAGCAGATAATTCAGAGGGTGTGGAGTTAAAAGGAAATATTAAGATATTAGGGTATGGAGACGATCTAAACATCATTAGCGATAGGAAAGAATATGTAACAGCAAATGCGAATGCGTTAATCAAGGCTAGAGGAGATGTAGGTCTAAGGATAAGTGAAGACAAAACTAAATACCTGGTTACTACTAGAATGCCAACAGCAGTAGATCAGGAAATGTTAAGAGTTGGAGACATGCAGTTTGAAAAAGTGAACACATTTAAGTACCTAGGCGTGGACATCACTTCGAGAAATGAGATTGAATCCGAACTGAAGAAGAGATTACGGGCGGGAAATGCGTGCTATTCCTCACTGAATAGGTTACTTTCATCACGGATATTGTCTAGGAATTTAAAGATTAGAATATACAAAACTATTATTCTACCAGTTATGCTGTATGGGTGTGAGACTTGGTCTCTCACTGAGCAAAATGAAAAGCCGTTTCGAGTATTTGAAAACAAAATTTTGAGGAAAATTTTCGGAGCAAAAAGGGATGACATTAGCGGAGAGTGGCGAAAACTGCATAACGAAGAGGTTCACGAACTCTATTCAAGCCCTGACATAATCAGTATTATTAAATCACGTAGGCTGCGATGGGCGGGTCACGTAGCTCGAATGGATGAGGGCAGGGCAGCGCGCAGAGTACTGGTAGGGCACCTTGAAGGAAAACGTCCTGTGGGGAGACCGAGGCGAAGATGGGAGGATAATGTGAAGTTGATTTGAGGAGCCTAGGTATTTAAGGTGAATGGAAGGAAATAGCCCAAGACAGGGACAAATGGCGAAAATAGGTTGCTGCTGTAATGGACTCTCGAGTCCGGTATGACCAGTAAGTAAGTAAGTAAGTAAGTAACATACAAAGAGGAGAGTATTTTGAAATCTGGTCATTATGCAAAAATTCATTATCTATCGTGTTATTCCACTACCTACAGACTTTTTCGAAGAAAGAATGTAATTTTTAAGGGACATGATAGCTGGTGAAACGAGAAATGCTATGGATTTTGGAACAACATCAGTGAAGAGTTTAAACGTTTATTTTTTTTTTTTTTTTTTTTACTGAGGATGTACTTCTTCATAAGCTATTGACCTTACTTTTCCTCAGTTCCTCACTTAATAATGCACTGTTTCAGAATTCTCTCACAACTGCTTCTGCACAACACGTTGATGAGGTGACATTGTGTAAACTCCGCTGTGCTTTGGCAAAAGAAACAAGTTTTAATATGGCAACAAGTAAAACGTGTAGTTTTTCCTCAAGCTTCACCACTCATCACGCTTCTCTGAAAGTTACAAATGGTTAACAAGCCAGGCGAAAATAAATCGCTGCTTTTGCTGCATTTTCAACCGAATTCTCTTTAGATACTAACCAAATCAGAGGTGACAGATCTTTTTGGAATGGTCACCATGTAAGTATGGCGTGGAGGGGCTCCACTTAATATTTACAAAAAAAGTGAGCCTAGGATTCAGTTTAGAATGGCATCTCCCCTCCAGCGTTTGGCCTTTGCACTACAGCCCATACTCCATACTCCGCCCCCCCCCCCCCGCCCCCCCGCCACCCGCCGCCCACCACCATTACTGCTCTCCTCACGTGTGTTCTGCCTACTGCACATCTGCCAGACATTATTCTGCGTGAACTCAATCTGTTTTGGTCTGACGGCTGGGCAGCGTGCTCTGGCTGGGTTAATGTCACTAGAAGTGCTGTCGGCGCGGCGTAGCCATTTCGCTAGGGCAGCAGTCTAAGTTTATTTCATTCTTTTAGTTCAGAAGTCTCCTTTCGGATGCCCTTCTCTCCCACTCTCGCCAGGCTATTCTTCATAAGCCTGTAGAAAGATGTGGCAGATCCTCTCTCGGTGGCGAACTCGGAATCTCAAGAGAAATAGAAACTCTAGTTCTCGAAAACCGGCGTATCACAATCGAGGAGGTAGTGGAAAAAGTGAAATTCATTGACGAATCAGTTTACATCATCTTGCACGATGTTTTGAACATGACAAATCTTTTTGCTCAGGAAGAAAGAAATCTTTTTGCACAGGACACATGCTGCTTCATTGGGCAATGAAACTCCCCCTCCCGCCCCTCTCCCCTCGTATTCTTCTATAATGGAACCCTATGGCATCCTGTCTCCTTTTCATGAAGAAGCCGTTGCATGTCAGGCATTTCCAGAATGGCGATGACATCATTTCCCATGTGAAACGTTTACTGTCAACCAAAATTCAAACTCCTACTACTAATGTCTCCATTAATCCACCCATCTCTAGAAAAAAATGTGGCGTAGTGAAGGTTGAATGTATAGAAAAGAACTACCTCCTTCATCAAATTTCAAGTTCCCAGCTCGATTGTTTGGAGGTCATAATTAAAATAATGAAAAGAGAATATGACATGAGCATCAACAAACGTAAAGCAAGGGTACTGGAATGCAGTGGAATGCGATGCTGAGAGAATTAGACTAGGAAACGGTACACTAAAAGTAGTAGATGTGTGAAGTGTAGATGCTTCAAGAGCATTTGCTTCCTTATCATTTTACGAATTTCATTGTAAGCCGAGGTCGTTCTATTCCGTCCTTAATCCACTTACTAGGCGCTTAATTCTCCAGAGCACGATCCACAATCTCTTTAAACTTTGCCCATAATTCCTCTATATCCATCATACTGGGGCTAAGATATGTCAATTCATCATCTAAGTGAGATCATAACAGCTGCTTATCTGCTCTTTCTAGCAGAAAAACTCTCCCAGCATTCTTGGCTGATTTATTGACATTCGTAATCACAGTTGCTATGAGGAAGTCATGGTCACTAATCCCTATCTTTATATTGATGCCATCGGTTAGGCCAGGCCTGTTTGTAGCTACAAGGTCTAAGACATTTACATTATGTGTTGTCTGCCGAACAAGGTGCTCAAGATATTTTCGGGAAACGTATTCAAAAGCACTTCGCAAGACTGTCTGTATCCCCTGAAATATAAGTTCGCAGATGTCCCAGTCTATACTCGGAAAGCCGGCCGGAGTGGCCGAGCGGTTCTAGGCGCTACAATCTGGAACCTCGCGACCGCTACGGTCGCAGGTTCGAATCCTGCCTCGGGCATGGATGTGTGTGATGTCCTTAGTTAGGTTTAAGTAGTTCTAAGTTCTAAGGGACTGATGACCTCAGATGTTAAGTCCCATAGTGTTCAGAGCCATTTGAACCATTTTTTTTTTCTGTTTGGGCAGTAAAATAGCTGATAACGGAAGTGGAGAGGATATAAAATCTAAATGGTCAATTGCAAGAAAAGCATGTCTGAAGAAGAGAAATTTGTTGATATTTAAGGGCTAGGAAGTCTTCACTGTAGGTATGTGGAGTGTATTCTTCTATGGGAGTGAAAAGTAGATGATAAACTTCAGATAAGAAGAGAACAGAAGCTTTTGAAATGTGATGCTACATATGCTAAAGATTAGATGGGTTGATCATGTAAGTAATGAGGCGATACTGAAGAGAATTGGGGAGAAGAAATTTTGGCACAGCTTGACTAAAAGAAGGGATCAGTTGATAGGAGACATTCTGAGGAATCAAGAGATCATCGATTTAGTACTGGAGCTGAGTAGGGGGGAGGGGGGGGGGGTGGCAAAAATTGTAGAAAGAAACCAAGAGAAGAATGCAGTAATCAGGTTCAAAAGGATGCAGATCGCAATAGTTATTGGGAGATGGGAAGACCTACAGAAGATAAACTACCATGGAGAGCTACATCAAACCAGTCTTTGGATGAAGCAACAAGAAAAAATTAAAACGTTATCACTCATGGAAAAATTCCTGTAGTGGTTGATGTTAAAGCTGCACCTTTTTTAGACTGAAGTCCGCTGAGAGATATATCTGCTTAAAGGAAGTCCCTCTAACTAAGGACTCACCTTCAGAGGATGTCATGTTTCCAAGTAGAGATGGAATCACCATATTTCATTAAAATATAAGAGGTATTAGAGATAAAGTTAGTGAACTGCTTATATATGTTGACTGTGAAATAACTGGTATATCGGAGCACCACTTAAACAATTTGACAGTTCAGAGGCTTCCTTTACCTGGATACAGATTAGCTGGCTGTTTTTCAAGGAGTTCCTTGCAGGGTGGTGGAGTGGTCATGTACGTAAAAAAACAGTATTCCATTTGAGTCCACAGGGTTCTTGATTAACTTTATAGGAAGTACCAGAAATTAGTTACATCTGGCGACTTCAATATAAATTTTGTACATGATGCTGCAAGAAAAAGGATGTTGGTAGATCTCTTAAATTCATATGATCTGATGGAGACCGTGGTTTTCCAACTAGGGTCCAGGGGAAGAGTAGCACAGCCATAGACAATATTTTTATTCATTCTTCATTACTAGATGGGCATTCTGTTAGTAAAAGGGTGAATGGCCTTTCAGACCATGATGCACAAATTTTAACATGAAAAGACTTTTGTACTCAAACAAACTACGTAGGAAAGTTAATCCAACAGCAGTACAGAGTTTGTTACACCTCGTCAAGGAACAAGAGTTGCAGGATGTTTATAGTGCCAATAACATAGATGACAAATATAATGCTTTCCTTAACACATTTCTCATGCTCTAAACGGGGTACTAGCAGTGAAAGGCAGCCCAGGTGGCTGACTAGTGGGATAAGGATATCGTGTAGAACAAAGTAGGAATTTTATCAAAATGTTAGAAGTAGTCACAATTAAGCTACATTAGCCAATTACAGACTGTACTGTAGGGTGCTTAAAAATGTTATTAGCAAGGCGAAAAGTACGTGGTATGCAAATAGAATAGCTAATTCACAGGATAAAATTAAAACCATATGGTCAGTTGTGAAGGAATTGCCTGGTCAGCATTACAAGGTCGACGATATAAAGTCAGTTTGTAGTAAAAATATTTCTGTTACTGATTAATCAGACATATGTACAGTATTTAACAATCATTTTCTGAGCATTGCTGGTGAATTAAATAAAAGTTTAGTTTCTACAGGGAATCATATAACTCTCTTGTCCTTTTCGAGATTGATGTCTGAAATACTCCTCTGTGATACAGACAATGGGGAGATTGAGTCAATAATTAAATCACTGAAGACTAAGGACTCTCATGGATATGATGGAGTGCCTAGCAGAATATTAAAGTACTGTGCTGCACTTGTTAGCCCTGTATTTAGCCATATTTGTGATTTTTGCTTTAGGAATGGTCAGTTTCCTGAACGATTAAAGTACTCAATAGTAAAGCCGCTTTATAAAAAGGGAGAAAGGGATAATGTAGGCGATTTTAGACCTATTTCTATGCCATCAGTGTTTGCTAAAGTTATTTAAAAGGCTGTGTTTGTAAGGATTATGGATCATTTTATATCACACGATTTGCTATCAAATGTACAGTTCGGCTTTAGAAGTCGTTTAACAACTGGAAATGCTGTATTCTCTGTTCTCTGTGAGGTACTGGATGGGTTAAATAAAAGGTTTCGAACGCCAGGCATATCCTTTGATTTCAATAAGGTGTTTGATTGTGTTGATCACAAAATATTGCTCCAGATGTTGGACCATTACAGAATATGGGTAGTAACTCACAATTGGTTCACCTCTTGCTTTAGCATCTGACAGCAAAAGGTCACATTATTCACACTGTTGAGAATGGTTGTGAAGTGGAGTCTGCGTGGGGTACAGTCAAGTGTGGCAGGTAGGGGGCGGGGGGTGCCCCATGGATCTGTGTTGTGGCCACTACTGTTCCTTATTTATATGAATGATATGGTCTCTAGTATTTTGCTCGTCATTTTGGTCCTAGGGAACTTGACGTGTAAATAAAATAAAATAAAACTGCCCCTCGAAGAGATTACAGTTAGAAACAACAACCTGGTACGGTTTTATAGAAATGGTATATGGAATACAGATCGAAGACTGCGTCTTATAGCCAGAAAACATAGAAGGTGCTACAAATCCACCAGAGAAATTGCCTACACTGTGCTTGTCTGTCCTCTTCTACAGTATCACTGCATGATATGGGATGCTTACCAGATGGGATTGACAGAAGACATGGGCAAAGTTATAAAAAGGGAGACTCATTCACGAAAGAGAGGGAGAGTGTCACGGTTATGAAGAGCGAGTTGAGACGGCATCGTTAATATACAGGAGCTTTTCATTGCAGCGAAATCTTTTCACAAAATTTCAATCAACGACTTTTACCTCTGAATGTCAACATGTTTTGTTGCCTGGCACTTACATAGGTAGGCATGCCCTTCGCGATAAAATAACGGAAATCAGAGTCCGTGAGAAAACTTTCAGGTGTTCATTTTCACCACTCGTTGTTTGAGAGTGGAATGGTACAGATGTGTTTTCAAAGTGATGCCCTTCAATCTCTGACAGGCACTTGAATATAAATTTCAGAGTAGTTATGTAGACGTAACAGTAGAAAACATACTTGTAACTTGAAACCTAGGTCGTAATTTAACAATGCTCCCACACCCTAATCAGTCTAAACAAAATGACTACGTGACCGTAAGCCTAACAGTTCGGAAATATGGCAATCGATTCCAAAACACAGCTGAAACAAAATAGGGCAATGTAAACGTGCTTCTAAAAACGACAGTCTCTTCTCCTAATTAGAGTTCCAGTAAAACAGTTTATGTTAATGTTGGTGTAATATAGTGAAAAGCACTATGTGTCTGTCTGCCCCCGGTAGTTGAGTGGTCAGCGCAACAGAATGTCAATCCAAAGGGCCCGGATTCGATTCCCGGCTGTGTCTGAGATTTTATCCGCTCAGGGTCTGAGTGTTGTGTTGTCCTAATCATCATCATTTCATCCCCATCAACGCGCAAGTCGCCAAAGTGGCGTCAGATCGAAAGACTTGCGCCCGGGGAATGGTCTACCCGACGGGAGGACCTAGTCACACGACATTTCCTATGAGTCTGAAGCGGGACAAGTGTTCACTATTTGCCAAAACTGAAAAATGAAACTAAGATAATTGCTACAAAACAGTACAGCCGCAAGTCCACTGTGAACATATCCACTATATAACTAATTAGTTATCCCAAAGTGGGTTTCATAATTAAGACATATATTTACATTTACTATTACATAAATCGATAGCAAATACTAAGAAAATTTTTCTCTGTCCGACACAGAGTAAGTTACTTCAGATTAAAGAAACACTCTTCCTGCTAAATTTTGGGAAAAAATTTTGTTGTACTGACTGTGACTCAAACAACAAGCAGACTGCAATGTTATCGTGCCACAACTCAATTACTCTTACCTGTAAGGCGTTGCATTACCTAATATGACAAAAGCTGTTGTGTATGGAGTGTCTAGATAGCTCAGTGTGGGCAGTGATTCTCTGCCAGAGATGCCTGTGGCTGCAGCAGAACACAGCTCATGGATACAAGAAACACACTATTGCTGTTTATTTATATTCCTTCAGTCTTCAGTGCTGCTACTGTTGATCCCTCAAGTGCATCAAGTACACCGACACGGCGTCTCCTAGTACGTTGACCTCCCAGCACTTCCAGTCAGCAGTAGCGCATGCTATATCGGAGGTTGTATCGAGATACCCACTCTTAGCAGGCTGTCCATAGCGTCAGCTGCTGTCACTGAGGATACGGCAGGCTGCATCTTGTCCCACTGGCTCAGGCTGAAAGAGTCCTCAGTTCGATCCTCGGAACATACGGAGATGACTGGTCACAGCTTTGTAGACATTGTAAAACAGCAGAGCGTGTCAGTGTCCAGCATCAGTGATGGTGAATGCGACAGTGCTATGACTTGGATGGCACAGGCTGGACGTCAGTATAGCCCAGCTGTTAGACGACGACTGTCCGGCATCAGCAAGCTTAAATACAGCCATCCCATGGCTGACCATGCGAAAGACGTCTCATTTCTATGTCATGCGGAAACGATTCGAACAGGTGCTAGTGACCTAGGCCCAGCTGTTACTACACGGCAGTGGGTGGGACCACAGAATCACCACACTTCTGTAGCAGATAGAGACGGCTGCTAAAGTCCTAGATAATATAAACTTGGGTATGGCTGCGGCCCATGCCCTTACCATTCCTCGTCCCCAGGAATATAGGCAAATATAGCTATATGCACTGTTGTTTGTGAACTGGCTGCACATTGTTCTCTAACACATTTACAACTGAGGGAAATTTGGTAAATTTTTATTTTGACCATCTCAGTTGCTTTAATATGCAATTTATTGCTGCGCTGGTTACCGATTTCACCCATTCTCAAACATACACCTTGTTTGCCCATTTTACCTCTGGTCCTGGCTACCTCTTGTCCTGGGTTCAAACTGAACCATAGTCTAAGTGAAAAGGAAATATTCTTGTTAGCATGTACTCCCCATTCACAGCCTCAGTGCTATGTGATGGAACAGCATAACTGTAGGTGTATACTGTTTCTCTGTCCTGATCTTACCCAGGTAGCCCCTTCTCCATTCTGAAAGTGGTACTTGAAATCGAGGCAGCGCTCCTGAGGTTCCGGTAAATTGACAAATACAGCTATATGCACTCTTATGGCGTGCGTTGGGAGTTGTAACTTAAACAGGTGATGTCATTTCTATTATGTTGTAGGGTCCTTGGTAATGTGTAACAAACTTTTTGGTCTTTCTGTTCAGCATATCATCCATTGAGTGACTTGATACTTTGAGGTGGCTTACACAACTCAAAAGGAAATGACACCTTTTGATTAAATATAACATAAAATGGACGAATCCCACACCCGTGAGGGCTTTTTGAGTTATATGGTGCTACACAAGACAGTAGAGCGTCCTATCGTTTGGTGGAATGTTGACATAGTAAATCAAGATTTTTCTTTTTGCCCTATGGACTCCCTCAGTTCGTCCATTTGCCTGTGGGTGCAATGCACTAGTCCTAAGTTTCTTAACGGATGATAATCTGCTCTATTAAATCCAACACAATGTTTGTTCCTTCATTTGTTATCAAGTGTCTCAATATTCCAAAACTTTTCATCCATTGATAATCTTCGGTTTCTGCCTGCTGGCCGGATGTGGTGATCACAGATACAAAATGCAAAAAATAATGTTATTGTTAGTACATAACTCTTTCCTCCTGATGTTTTAACAAATGGCCGAAATATATAAATGCGATTCATCAAATTGTTTGTCTGCCTCTGGTAAATTCCGTAAAGTAAGTTTTTGGTTGCTCAGTTCTGCTCTTTCTGGACAGGAGACACAATTTTAGAAATAATGTTTGACATCTTGCATGTATATCTTCCACCAGCAGCTTTATGCAGTTCAACATTCTGTGGCTGGGCAGCCACTGTATCTGGCTAAAATTGAATCAAATGCCTGCCTCAAAACACCCTGTTTCGTAATTTTGCTAGTACCACTTGGTACAAACCACATCTTATCTTTCAAAAAAACAAACCATCTTCCATTATGATTGTGGTTGCTCTGTGAATTGCTGACTTTGGGTCAGCACCTTGTGCTTCCTGCCATTCTTCCATGATTACAAAGGTGCATTCTGCATTGCATATTTTGTCACCAAGTCTGCCCTCATTTCCATTTCATTTACGTGGCCAATATACTACTTCAAATTAGAATTCATTAAATTGTAGGGCCCATCTAGTTAAATGATTTGTTAGATCTTTGAGTCCCATTAGCCATTTCTCCATCACTTGATCTGTTATCACCTCGAAGTATTGTCCATACAAATAACAACAGAAATAAGTGACTCCATAAATTATTGCCAACATTACCTGTTCAACAGTCCAATTACTTTTCTCTGTCTTATTGAACAGTTTTGATAAATATGCTGTTGGATGTTCTTGTCTGTCTACTTTCTGGGTTTAAATGCAACACAAGGCCAAATTGCTGTTTTGTAGTCTGGAAAGGTGAGAACAAGAGCAGTGGTCAATAAATCTTTCAGTCTTACGAATGCTGTTTCATAATCCAAAGATCACTGAAATTTTACTCCCTCCGTTAACAGTTACAAGAGGGGTCTTGCGATTTCAGCGAGTTTTGGCATAGATTTTCTATAGAAATTAGGTAAGCCTAGTTATGATCAATTCCTTTTCTGAAGTGGTTGTCAGGTACGTCGGTTTTAATCCCTGTAACACCCTATCTGACAAACGGTGGAAAATTTCTGGTGTGTTTTTAAGTTCAGATGTCATACAATAGTACTGATAGTGACCAGACGGTACTTTGAATACGGTTTCATGGCGATCTTCTAGTGCTACTTCTAACTGATAGTATCCGCTTTGTAGGTCCATTGCGTGAAAGTTAACACACTGGCCTGATTATCTAACGTCTGTGTTATATTAGGCTTAGAGTAGGCTTGTGTGACTACCTTATGGTTTAAATAGTGGCAGTCACAACAAAACGTATACGTTTTAGTGCCATCTGATGGCTTCTTTGGCACTACGACAACCGGTGCAGCTCAGGTACTATTAATTTCTTCTATGATCCCATGAAAGTTGTTGACTTATGCACTCTTCCATTATAGGCTGTAAATAGTGCGGATTTCTGTAAGGTTTCTTATAGATAGGCAGTTCAGTCCCATTGGGAATATAATGTTGAGTTAGTGGTGTGACAGGAGGTGGTCCAGGAGGATCAAATAAGTCAGCGTATTCTTTCAACATTTGCTACATGTTTTCCTTATCAATCCCATTTAAACGTAATATTTTCCTCCACAGTGTGGTTAAAATGGCAGACTGTCATGACGTCATAGACTGACATGAAACCCCTATTTAATTAATCTTCAAGAGGTACTTCTAAGCTGGTTATCATAGTACCATGTGATAGCTTTACGTCTTCGGAAATAAAGTTATCACTGCTGACGGGCACAATTTGGCATTAGTCAAATTCCTGTACATAGGGCAAACTGCATTATGCAAAACATTGTGCTTTAACTCTTCATTCTCTGGTAAAGTATCTACCATACCCAAAGAGTTAACCAGCAGATCGGCTCCTACATCTACCGTGAGTAATTGTCCTGTACTCTTCGATATAACATCTCTGATTTTACTTTATTGGACTATGTATGTAATTTAGGTTGCTGTCACTGGCCTAGGGTTGACCTTTGAGACAGTGTTGGTTTTCCAGCTGTAAAACCGAAATGAAATGGTGTTCCTTCCAGCTCTACTGTACCCGTTCGAAGTCAATTTTGGCATGATGTGCAACCAAGAAATCTAAATCATATATAATTTTGTAGCTATTGCCAACTATAGGGAGAACTTGTACACTAATTTAGAAGTTGCTTCCCCCCACTCGGAATCCCAGCTCCGCCAAACAGAGTCCACGGTCATTACCCCACCTATGCCGTTTAATCTCCAGTGTGACAGACACAGTTTTACTGCACCAGTTATACTCTTACTTGCCACAGAGACTTGAAACCTTGTACTACTAAAATTTTGCACAACTTTCCTCTCATATAACCAGTCAGAAGTAAGTCTGTTACTGATTCTGCACGGAGTGTCCCATGCTAACCCGTCCTGGGAACTCTGTACAGTTACAACAACGCCCCCTTCCCTTATTTAGCAGGGCAGTATGAGGTCCACCTGCGAATGTCTGCACGTATAATTCAGTGTGTCCAAACCATTTACATGCTTGACGCTATTTTTTCTTACAATTACGTCTGATATAACCTGGAGAACCTGACGTCTACATTAAATATCGCTTTCTTTTCCCATCGTTTGGTGACTACATTAGTTTGGACTAGTGGTGCCACAGCGTCTACTGCTTCATTGAAAGTCTTTGGGAATTCCATGCGTACCTTACGCGACACTTACGGCAATTAACCCCACAAAAATGTAATTAATGTTCCGAATGCTATTTACAAAACTCGCCAATGATTCTCCAAGTTTCTGAAATATCCTGTTAAGCCGATAAAAGTAGTAACTTGGTGTATTTTTCCTCCTATATCTTTCTATTAACCCTTCTCTCAAGGTTTCAAATGACTGTGCATCCCTTAATTCCTCGTGCCTCATTAAGCCCTAGCATGCCCCGCTATTTTCACTGTAGCTGTACTTAATAAATGCCCATCATTCCAGTTTCCTAACCTGGCAGCTGTATCAAAGTTATCCAAATACACAAAGATATCTCCCCCGGTGCATCAAATCTCAATCCTGGAATGCAAGTACGTGAGCTGGAAGAAGAAAGTAATGTCTTCAGATCGAGAACGTTTTTGCCTTGTGTTGGTGCTCTTTGCTCGAAGATAAGCCGCATTCTCGAGAAGCACTGAGTTAAGGTGGTCTTCCGGCCTCCTACGAAGATTTCATCCTGACTCAGTTATGTGAAGGATGATTTATTGCTTCATAAGGCAGGTGTCTATCGGATTCCTTGCGAAAATTGTGATAAGTCATCCACAGGTTAGAGAACGCAGACCGTTCATGGGAGGTATGTGGAAGACAAAAGATACACACGCTTAATACAACCAGACAAGTCAGATGGGGTAGAACATTGTATAAATACTGGTTATTCGAAGAACTATAGTGACACGACGATTTTAACGACCACCTCTTCGTTTTGGGATCCTTTTTTCAAGAAAGCATTAGAAATTAGATTGACCGATAGCTCAATAAAAAGATATAATGATTTTAATTTGGATAAGGCATGGAATCCGGCTCTAGGTGTAATTAAATTGCAGAAAAGTCGCCAAGATGTTACCGCCGACGAATATACGTCGATAAGCGAATCGAAAGTCTGAACGCTTTAACCATGGATGCGTAAGTGTACCTCCCTGCCGTCGAACAGCATCTGTGACCCATACGCGCAGTATCGTCGTAGTGGAGCATATGGGGTCGCGCTTGGCACCTTGTCATTCTTGCGACTCACTCTGAGGATGGCCGGACAATACACAGCCGAAATATCTGTTGAAGAAGTAGTATTTTCGCCGCTGTAGGCCCGAAATTTAGTGGATTATTCCGTCCCCTAATTTACCGGGAAATCAAAAGTATCCGGACACCCCTAAAAACATACGTTTTTCATATTACGTGCATTGTCCTGCCACCTACTGCCAGGTACTCCATATCAGCGACCCCAGTAGTCGTTAGACATCGTGAGAGAGCAGAATGAGGCGCTCCGCGGAACTCGAGGACTTCGAACGTGGTCAGGGGACTGGATGTGACTTGTCTCATACGTCTGTACGCGAGATTTTCACACTCCTAAACATCCCTAAGTCCACTGTTTCCGACGTGACAGTGAAGTGGAAACGTGAAGGGACACGTACAGCGTAAGAGCGTACAGGTCGACCTCGTCTGTTGACTGACAGAGACCGCCGACAGTTGAAGAGGGTCGTAATGTTTAATAGGCAGATATCTGTCCAGACAATCACACAGGAATTCCAAACTGCATTAGGATCCACAGCAAGTACTGTGACAGTTAGGCGGGAGGTGAGAAAACTTGGATTTCATGGTCGAGCTGCTGCTCATAAGCCACAAATCACACCAGTAACTGCCAAGCGACGCCTCGCTTAGTGTAAGGAATGTGGATTTTGGACGATTGAACAGTAGAAAAACGTTGTGTGGAGTGACGAATCACGGTAATCAATGTGGCGATCCGACGGCAGGGTATGGTTATGGCGAATGCCCGGTGAACGTCATCTGCCAGCGTGTGTAGTGCCAAGAGTAAAATTCAGAGGCGGTGGTGGTATAGTGTGGTCGTGTTTTTCATGGAGGGGGCTTGCAACCCTTGTTGTTTTGTGTGGGACTATCACAGCACAGGCCTACATTGATGTTTTAAGCACCTTCCTGCTTCCCACTGTTGAAGAGAAATTCGGAAATGGCGAATGCCTCTTTCAACACGATCGAGCACCTATCCATAATGCACGGTATGTGGCGGAGGGGTTACACGACAATAACATCCCTGTAACGGACTGGCCTGCACAGAGCCCTGACCTGAATCCTATAGAACACCTTTGGGATGTTTTGGAACGCGGACCTCCGCCAGGCCTCACCGACCGACATCGATACTTCTCCTCAGTGCAGCACTCCGTGAAGAATAGGCTGCCTTTCTCCAAGAAACCTTCCATCACCTGATTGAACGCATGCCTGCGAGAGTAGAAGATGTCATCAAGGCTAAGGATGGGCCAACACCGTATTGTATTCCAGCGTTACCAGTGGAGGGTGCCACAAACTTGTAAGTCATTTTCAGCCAGGTGTCCGGATACTTTTTATCACATACTGTAGGATTCCCAGTGAAGCAGTGTTAGTATGATGACAGATACACCGGGATGTGATTATTCGCTCCTTCTGTCCCTTAGTCTTCCAGTTTCCTTATGCATTTCCACATTAGCTGCATATAACTGAGTTACCAGTACTTGATCCAGCAAATACGGAATCACATCCTGGCCCGGAGCTTCTTCAGGCATCTTGTTCACTTACTACCACCACAAATACCCTGAAAGAATGAAGGATAAGAAAACATACCATTTGAGGAAAAGAAAACTCTACAGTTGGCATTTATTTTGCTGTGTAGGATACTCCTGCTGCAGAACTATGGAACTTGCTGCTGTCTTCCGTTAGTTATTATTCATCTTCACTAGTTCTTCTGACACCAAATAGGGGATTGGTATGGGAAGGGGCTCTCTATCAGAGATGGAAGTAGATGCAGCAAAAGAAGGCAGTTTATTCAAGAGTCCATTTATTGCAGTTTATTTTCATTCATTCAGACTTCGATGCTGCTAGTGTTGGTCCATGGCGAGCGTGACTAATACGTCGACATAGTGTCACCTTAAATGACGATTTATTTCAGATTTTAAAACTGAAGGTCTTTTCTAAATACTTTAATAGTTATCCAGTTCAATGAGCAAGAAATTGAATTCTGAGTTACTATTTCAAGCAAATGTACTGGCTCAGCTGGTTATAGGTATGTAGATTATTTCATTAATCCAATGACACTTTGCTATAATTGGATTAAATAGATCATTACCTTCCAGATAATAACTGCATGAGGATAATTCATTCATTTATACATATTGCTCCATAAATACTGTCAATTGGGGGAGTCTTTAGGGATGTGGAACAAGTCAGGTTACACATTGCCAAGCAGAAGCAACCACTGCTGGCTACCCCTGACTACAACTAATCTGCTCAAACTTATACTTAGGAAAATTTCTTATAAGACTGCTTTGTGCATCAATGTTAAGAGAAAGGCCACTGCTCTTCCTCTTATACCATTGAGCTGATGTTTTCATCTAATGCATTAAACAAATCATTTACGTAACTTAACACAAACAACTGTGTGGGAGGTCGTTCTGTATTTCATTCTTCTCTCTATTCGAAGAGGTGTTGACACACCAGACTAACGAATGAAATTCTGACAGGCGTCGATGAAACGTATGCTAATCTACCCTCCAGAATTGTAACGGGGAATTTATGAATATTAAATGAAACAGTAGTTTTAATGCCTTTGATTTATTACTATAAAGTGATTACTAGAGTTCGGATTTTGCATGTTTCGCATATCATTTTTTGCAGTACCTGGTGTTGTATCTCTACGAATTATATTTTGGAGGAACTAGGCTACTTTATACATATATTTGCATATTTTTGGCTTTTGAGCATATTATTATCATATTAGAGAGAATGGCCGTAAAGATGCATATTTTTGACATTTAGAAGTCATACTGAGGTTAACTTTGTTCCCTGACAACCCAAGAACCTCCTAGAATATTAGGCCAATAAATTTCCAGAATGAGATAATACGGGGACAGCCTTCAGAATAAAAGCCTTTCAGGTAAACGTGGGTAGCTTATGGAGGGACATAATCTTGTTTTTCCATTTAGGTAGACTCTCGGGTAAGGATGCTAGAGACCTGTGATGGTTCAATGTTGCAAGATGGATTATCGGAGTAGACACGTGCTTCGGTATTTGTTGTCCGCAGTTAATGCGTGTTCAGGTCGCTCACCTCATCTCTGTAGTGCGCCATCAATACCCTACTAGTTGTTGTTTGCATTGCGGAATATGAATCATTCCTGCCCGTGTTTCCGTGCTGTTCACATCTACTCTTTGCTACCTTCTTCAAATTACGAATATGCCCAGGCCAAAAATCAATAATTTACGGAAATGGATCTGAAGTTATTGTGCTTTCACAACGGAGGGAAAAATAATATTCTGCCAACTATATGAAAAAGAGGTAAGTTTAATTTTGTTTTTTTTTCTTTTTCGATAATTTTTCCAAGAAATTAAAACAATTCATAAATAAGTTCATTTGTAAATTTGCGTGCATATTTTCTATGTACGAATGGGAAGGAACAAAAAAAACCTCTAGGAATTACCTTTGGCATTCTTGCAAATTAAAAAAATGTTAAATGTTGTGAGGGGATCGAAGTTCCAATTTTTGGAAACTCGTTTGTCGTCTTAATTCATTTTTTGAGTGACCGTCTCGCGGGTACACATTGTCCTCTTTCAGTTTTGTACAATTGTACGTACTTATTGGTATTTATTCACTTCTCCAACACTTTAGATCAGGGTTGAGAAAATCTCAACTGGATCAGCATGAAAAGACATCTCAGCACCAGAACAACGTAACGAAGACACTGTTAAAAACTTAACAACAACCATTGATCTCCTCATTTTCGAAGCATATGGACGACAAAACTGAGTTCAATGAAAATCTTTGCGAGACTTTAATAAAAGCAAACATCCCCTTGAATAAGCTGGAGAATGAAGTATTAAGGACCTTCTTGAAAAAATACACAGGGAAAGATATTCCTCACGAGTCAACGCTCAGAAAGAACTATGTGGACCCATTGTATGAAAAGGTAAGGTTTTTCGGTAATTTTTATGACCGTGGTTATGTGAAAGTCAATGGATGTAATTTGGTATATACATGGGCCAAAATAATAGTCGTTTAAAATTTAAAAAAAAACTCGAAAAATAAATTTAAATTATGTTTGAATGATTATTTTTGTAAAACGAACATTGTTACTTGAACGTAAAAAAAGCTAAATGTAAAGTGAGTGAAGCTTTTCAAAAAAGGAAAATACAAATGAATAAAGGACTTGAGAAGGAGACAGTCAGTCTCGAAACGTTCGCTGAAAAAGAGGAAGTAAATTTATTTTTAAAGAATATAATTTTTTGTGCGAATTAAACGACTATTATTGTGGTCAGTGTATATACCTATGAAAATAGTCAAAATATAGGTAGGTGCTAAAACGGATATGCGTATGTCTCCTACGTAGTGTCCACATGTTTATGTGTATTTTTTAATTTAGTTTCTCTATTACAGACATTGGAAAATATTAGGAAAGATATTGGCGATTCTCCTGTCTGGCTATCCGTTGACGAAACCACTGATTCTTGCGGTCGGTATATGGTGCACGTCATAGTTGGAAAACTCTCTGCTGACGAGACTGGACGAGGAAACCTCATACTGTGCAAAGAAATGGAACGAACGACACACGCCACGATTGCACGCACAGTGCAGGAAGTATTGTGTTAGTTTCGCCAATATTTAATAGTTTAAAATAAATTATAGGTAATACAAGAGTGCAGTTTTTCACATCATATCCCGAGCCAATAATTAGCTATTCACATCATGTCCCGAGCCAATAATAAAATAATAAAAAAATTATAAAATTTGTCAAGTCCTTTGATTTTCTTTCAGGCGTTCTATGGAGAAGTGAAGATCAGAAACGTGGGGAGAACAAGGTTTTGACCATTGTGACGAACAGCGCCGCATATATGCTGAAGGCCGCAAAGTGTCTCCGGGTGTTTACGCTAAAATTATTCACCTCACGCGTCTGGCTCATGGCATCCATCGCGTCGCTGAAGAGGTCAGAGCCACATTGCCAGAGGTCAACAGCCTTATATCTTCGGCAAAGAAGGTTTTCATCAAGGCACCAAGTCGAGTGAGAGCTTTCAAGAGTGCTCACCCTGACTGTCCTGTGCCACCTGAACCAGTCTTGACGAGGTGGGGAACGTGGATATCAGATGCAAAGTACTATGCAGACAACCACAGAAAAGTTGAAGAGGTATGGATGTGTGTGTAGTTCTGGATAAATTGAATAAGCAAAGAAATCGAACACAACATAGAATTCCAATATTAAGCTAATTTCTCTGTACAGCAGTTTTCGGCTTGAAACCGGCGTTCACTAGATTACGACTTTCTTGCTCCAGGTCCTAAAGGGCTTTGAAGATAGCGGAAATTTAGCCATACCAAAAGCCAAGTACGCCCCGGAGAATGTCAGCGTGTTACACAACCTGTCTTTCATCCGAGCGTACTTGGGTGGCCTTCCAGACATAATTGAGAAACCTGAGACTCGTAACATGGAAGTTACGAAGGCAGTGGCTCTCGTCGGAGGACTCAGGACACAGAGCAAAAGTTGGCCAGATCCGATTGATGAGAGACTTAGAAGGAAATTGGATGCAGTTCTTCATACAAATCCTGGTTGGTCTAAGATTCTGAAGATCGCTCAGTTACTGAAAGGAGTGAAACGCTCCGAGAATCTAGATGGTTTCGCGTCGTCTGATGTCGCTGCTCTTAAAGTTTTACCTGTAGTGTTATGTGATGTTGAAAGATCATTTTCAAGATTCAAAATGTTATCTGACAACAGTAAAAATTTTCATGTACAGAATATGGAAAAAAATGTTGGTAATTGAAGCAAATGCTAATTTTTAGTATTCACCAAACTTATCGTGTAAGTACCTATGTTATACTTCATTTTATTCATCGAATTATAGCACTCCATCTTCAGGCCACGACTGGCCTACCGGGACCATCCGATCGCCGTGTCATTCTCAGAGGAGGATGCAGATAGGAGGGGCGTGGGGTCAGCACACCGCTCTCCCGGTCGTTATGATGGTATTCATGACCGAATTGAATTATAGCCATTATTAAAAATATTTGACGGTTATTCATTAATTTTCCCAAGTAAGAGGCAAATTTTAAAGAATTTATCTAAGAGAAATGCATAATTAAAGAACTTTAGTTGTATATTTAAAAGCATATAATGGCAGTAAGAGCATATTTTTAACTGCATATTTCGAGGAGTTTTGGCTCATATTTCGTGGGTTTTAAGTGCATATCGATCCGAACACTAGTGATTACTAAACAGTGGCAAACCGTGGCAGCATTAACAGGATAAATCATAGACAAATAAACAACCGAGTTACAACCTGTGACAACTTTAATATCCTTGGCGTATCTGACATAGAGAATGGAGGGAAAAGCTAATAATCTTGCAAGAAATTTACTTATAATCATGGAGTGCCTAATGATTGTCGTAATGGTAATGGAAGTAATTCATACTACAGAAAAAAAAGCGTCACAAGTAATCAGAGACGAAAGCAGACTGTTCGTTATTGGAAAAATGCAAGTCTTCAGAGGAAAGTTTGAAGAAGCTAGAGCACGAAAAAGTACTGCAGGCGATGGTTCACGTGGCTGTACGATCGATCACTGATGGAACCAACTACCCTCTCCAGCGGCCAAGTCCAAATTACCCTGAAATGATTGTAAGTCTCCAGTGCATCGGCTCACGAGACTCTTCAGTGGCCCTCAGTGGAGTTTCCAGATCTTGATATTGGCCTCAGAACTCTACTTCTCCATTAGATTACCAATCGAATTTAAAGTAAGAGGAAACCTTGCACTGTCGCAATTTCCCTTTCTCACGTATTTTATTGGCTCAACTCTGAATCTACCAAGTGCCAACCGATCAAACTGCTCATTATATAAAACTCGTCTCCTTCCCCAGATTAGTTAACCAGTGGCTTGTGTCCTACCATACTCTACCAAAATACGACACTCTCTCCATGTCTCCTATTTTGGACAAAACGGTCTTTCTGAAGGTGCCTTTACAATAGTACACTTTGCGGCTAGACACAGTTCCTCACACGGAAGTGAACACAGGTGTGAATGGAATCACACGCACGCTCATCTTGAGGAAGATGCATGAAACTACATGCGTGCCTTTACTTACCATACATGTCCCCCTAGATAGCTCATTGGTAAGCCGGCACGGTAGCTCAGCGTGTTCGGTCAGAGGGTTAGCTGTACTTTGTAATAAAAAAATGCGTTAATGTATCAATGATGAACTTGAACAGAACGAACAGTAACGAACAAAATGAGGTAAAAAAAAAGTGGTCAGCGCGATCGAATCCGATGCTAAGGAGTCCGGCTTCGATTCTCGGCTGGGTCGAAGATTTTTCTCCACTCAGGGTTGTCTTTATCATCATCATCTCATCCCCATCGACGCGCAAGTCGCTGAAGTGGCGTCAGCTCAAAAGACTTGCACCAGGCGACCGGTCTACCCGGCGGAAGACCCTAGCCACACGACATTTCATTTCTACTTACATGTGGGGCAAGTACAGTCACACGGCGACTGTCAGCAAGGCGCACAGGTATGCAGCTTAACTTTGAATTTGTTTGAATTAGACTATGTCGGCAGAGTTCACATCAAGTAAACATTATTTTTCTGCAAAGTCAGAGCATTCGGCCATCTCCCACAATTTCAGAGGACCAGGACTGATCGTCCCCTAGAGATCACTGAGACGTTTATCTTAGTTTTCTTTTTTGGGAAAATGGCCGGCTTTCGACATCTCGTGTACAAAGGTGTGTTCCAGCAAAAGAGGACGAGTTCTCACTCCTGTTTTCTAGTTGTAAAACGTTTTCGCCAGGCGTTTCTCTAGGGAGATGCTATTTGCATTTCTATGCAATAGCCTGACGACCTCTGCACGGCAACAGCCTATCTCCAGTGGACAATGGACTCTCCGACCACCACTGATGGCCTTTCCAAGAACTTGTCCCTGAGGTGTGTGTCTCTTATGGCTTCAGCTAGTGAGCATCCTTGCTCATCACCTCATGGTGCCTTCAACATTTCCCACAGCTACATCACATGCAAATGAGAAGTCAAAGTAAGAGACCAGCAAGACTGCATCAGCTATCTACTGATAATCGCTAGTTCCGTGCTATATCAATTTTATCGATGCTTATGTGGCGAAACTCTTTCCGAAAATCTGTCCCAACTATCATCTGTCTGTATTTTGGCAAATTCATTGAAAGAAACTGTACAGTCAGTAGCGTGTAAACACCAAGATCATACAATACTAGTTGGAGAGGACTTCAGTCTTCCGAGTATAAATGGTTCAAATGGCTCTGAGCCCTATGGGACTTAACTTCTGAGGTCATCAGTCCCTTAGAACTTAGAACTACTTAAACCTAACTAACCTAAGGACATCACACACATCCATACCCGAGGCAGGATTCGAACCTGCGACCGTACCGGTCACGCGGTTCCAGATTGTAGCGCCTAGAACTGCTCGGCCACTCCGGCCGGCTTTACGAGTATAGACTGCGACATCTGTGAACTCATTTCAGGGGATACAGACAGTTTTGCGAAGTACTTTTGAATACGTTTCCCGAAAATATCTTGAGCACCTTGTTCGGCAGACAACACATAATGTAAATGTCTTAGACCTTGTAGCTACAAACAGGCCTGGCCTAACCGATGGCATCAATACAAAGATGGGGATTAGTGATCATGACTTCCTCATAGCAACTGTGATTACGAATGTCAATAAATCAACCAAGAATGCTGGGAGAGTTTTTCTGCTAGAAAGAGCAGATAAGCAGCTGTTATGATCTCACTTAGATGATGAATTGACATATCTTAGCCCCAGTATGATGGATATAGAGGAATTATGGGCAAAGTTTAAAGAGATTTTGGATCGTGCTCTGGAGAATTAAGCGCCTAGTAAGTTGATTAAGGACGGAAAAGAACGACCTCGGCTTACAATGAAATTCGTAAAATGATAAGGAAGCAAATGCTCTTGAAGTCTCGGTTTAAAACAGAACGTCCAAATGACGACAGGCAAGGGATATAAGGGATTGGTGCGCTTGTGAAAAGAACTACGCGCGAAACATACAACAACAATCACCGTCGTACCTTAGCGAAAGATCTGGCCGAGAAACCGAGAAAATTCTGGTCCTACGTAAAATCGATAAGTGGGTCTAAGGCTACTACTATCCAGTCACTTGTTGACTAGTCTGCTGTGCCACTAGAAGGTATCAAAATGAAAATCGAAGTTTTAAATGTTGCCTGTAAGAAACCGTTCACGCGTGAGAATCGTACAAACGTGACCGTGGCACACAGTTCCGTAAGGATGACGTAGTAATAAGCATCGCTGGCGTAAAGAAACAACTCAGAGTTTGAAATAAATAAATCTAAGGGTCCGGGTGAAATCCCAATTTGGTTTCACAAAGGGTACTCTATGGCACTGGCACCTTACTTTGCTTCATTTGTCGCGAATCTCTCGCTCAGCGCAAAGTCCAAGGCGACAGTAAAAAAGCGCAGGTGGCTGCTGTATATAAGAAAGATAAAGGAACGGATCCGCAAAATTACAGCGGATCCGCAAAATTACAGAGTAGTATCCTTAAAGTCGATTTGCTGCAGGATTCTAGAACGTATTCTGAGTTCGAATATAACAAATTTCCTAGAGACGCAAAAGCTTATGTCCACGAATCAGCATGGTTTTAGACAGCATCACTCGTGCGAAACTCAGCTTGCCCTTTTCTCACATGATATACTACGAACTATAGATGAGGGGCAATAATCAGATTTCCAGAAATCGTTTGAGACAGTGCCCCACTGCAGGCTGTTCAAGAAGGTACGAGCATATGAAATAGGTTCACAGATATGTGAGTGGCTCGAAGACTTCTTACATAATAGAACCCAGAGTGTTGTCCTCGAAGCCGAGCGGTCGTCAGAGACAAGGGTTTCGTCAGAAGTGCCCCAATTTTCTGTATACATAAATGATCTGGCGGACAGTGTGGGCAGCAATCTGCTGTTGTTTGCTGATGACGCTGTGGGTTGACTGAAGAACGATACTTCTGCCACCAACGTACATTTCGCATAAGGACTACGAAGATAAGATACAAGAAATTAAGGCTGATACGGAGGAGTAAAGACAGTGGTTTTTTCCTCGCTCTATTTGTGAGTGAAACAGGAAAGAAAATGACTAGTAGTGGACAGGCACACTTCGCCACGCACCGTACATTGGCTTGTAGAGTATGTATACAGATCTAAATATCAAATACTATTATTAGAGTTAGGCATAATTGACGTTCCCAAGTCCGTGTCCTAACAAAATGTAGTAATGGCTGATGAGGTTCTTTTACTTTGTTTTTAACATTTTCAGTTTCCTACCTGACGTCCACCGGCGACCAGTTATGGAGATGAAACTTGCTGGCAGAGTAAAACTGTGTGCCGGACCGAGACTCGAACTCAGGACCTTTGCCTTTCGCAGGCAAGTGATCTACCATCTGAGCTACCGAAGCACGACCCACGACCCGCCCTCACAACTTCAGTTCTGCCAGTACCTCGTCTCCTACCTTCCAAACTTCACAGAAGCTTTTCTGCGAACCTTGCAGAACTAGCAATAATGGAAGAAAGGATATTGCGCAGACATGGCTTAGCAACTCAGTTATGGAGTTGCGCATCAGGATATAAAACTCGAGAGGTGCACAGGCTACTGTATATCTTAAGTTTTCTATTTCTTTATTATTGTTGTGAATTTTTAAGTTCATCCTAAATTCGCCCTTGTTATTAATCACAAATACAGTCCAGATTACATTTATTGACATGTGGCTAGTATAATCCCTAGGTCCCTGAAGAGGCTCCTGAAAGTTGTTCAGTAATCAGCTTCACCAAATATTCTTACTGAATGCTTCTGCAGAATACTTCTTTCATCTTAGTTGCATTGATATAAAGATTTTCGTATGACAGTATTGAGCTTATGTTATGCAAACTATGGGAGTAATTTTGTCTGCAGAACAACACAGCGAGTGATATTTCTGAGTGCAAAGCAGGTAGAGGTGAGCTTTTTGTTTAGTTTCTGGATAGTGCAAAATTCGTTTAAAAAAGACAGATACTAGTTTCATCAGTGTCTATTGTATCAAAAAAGTGTAATTAAACGTTTCTAAATCGTATTTAACTAACACATTTCGTATTGTTTAATAGTTAGATAGACGCGATCTAGTAATTACAAATTCATTCTTCTGTCATTGTATTTCTAAATCAGTACAAAAACAACAACCACCGCACATAAGACCTTTGTGTAGTTTTTTGTTTACACACAGCCAATCTCGCGTCCTTAACAAATTTAAAACATTCTTTAGAACTTAATTATTCTTTCGAAACTGACCATGAGTGAGAAATGTGGGAGCAGTTTTAGAGTAGTGAGTAGAGGGATTTGTTGCCAATCTTGTAGGAAATATTTTCACTTTGGGGGGAAGGATGCAGTGGGGAGAATCTTGAGAGAACAGAAGAGGCTCTCTCTTGGAACTGCAGAGTATACAGCAGAAACATTTTGCCCTTCAGCCACAGTTGGAGGAAGCAAGGAAGGAACTCATAAGGATCAAGAAAGATAGGTGGAGGAGGGTGGTTGGGAACTGGCAGCTGGTAGGGGGATAGGAAGAAAGAGAAGGCGATCTGACAGTTTTATCATCAATACCAAAAACAGGTATGTACCAAGGCCAGAGTTTAGTGGAGAAGAGACTCAGGTAGAACGAGGAGCAGGAAATGTGCAGCACACTTCAACCGAGGCCAAGAATCCTAGGAATGTACAAAGTGTTAGGAAGAAGAAAGTGCTGCTGCTAGGTAGTAACCATGGGCGAGGTGTAGGCCCTCAGTTACAGGAAAGTTTATGGGCAGCGTACCAGGCCATTAGTATCTTCAGGCCAAAGGCAGGACTAAGTCATGTGATAGAGGACCTAGGGTGTTTATGTAAGACTTTACAAAAGAGGACCATGTAGTGATAGTGGGTGGGGTGGGAAACAGTTTGGACAGGAATGGGGCATATGACATAGGTGATGTCCTGGACAAGATAACTTCCCTGACTCATGGCACCAACGTACATTTTGTTGAACTGTTCCGGCGTCATGATCGATCACACCTTGATGGAGCTGTGAGGTGAATCAATGTGGGGTTAGGGATGGCTCTGAGGCCAGCCGACTTTGCTCATGTTTCTCTGGTGCCTGTCGGGACTATCAACAGATGGGGTTTCACTAGGCATGGCCTACACCTAAACAGGACTGGGAAGGGAAGATTGGTACAGCTGATCCATGAAAATATATGCGGTGGATCTTGGGCCACGTATGGTCAAATACTTGTAGTCATAGGTAGGAAAAGTAGGTCTTTTTAGGATAAATACAGACAACAGGTTCCCCTGCCCAAAGAGTGTCTCCACTGAAACAATACTCACAAGACAGATTTTAACACTTCAAATATCACACATACCAGATGTCACGAAGAAAAACAAACCATTGGGAAGTGTAACATGGAGCATTTCACAGACTTAACAATCCTCCATCAAAACATGCAATCAATAAAAAATAAAATACAACTATTAGAAGTTGAGCTCCATTCTTTGAACTGCATAGTAATTTGTTTTGCTGAGCGCTGATGTAGAGTCACAGAAATCCAACATGTAGTATTATCATTACTTCAAGGGGTGCAGGATCATGCATCTATATCAGAAAAGGTACACAGTTCAAATCAAGACATGACCTCAGTACAGTAAGTGAAGACAAACTCTTTGAAATATCAGCTATTGAATTAACAGGGCTTGATATCACCAAGAAATTAATCAGTTTGTGTGTGTATAGATCTCCCAGTTGGAGTGTGGGCAGTTTTTTCAATAAATTAGCAGAAGTTCTAGATAAAGTCTCAAGTACAGAGGTCAACATAATTCTGTGTGGGGACATCAACGTCAACACTAATATTATAAATGAATCCAGCATCACCTTCATAAACATCCTCCAGAGTTTTGGCATGTCCCTATTGGCCAATAGTGCAACAAGGGTTACTACAATGACTGCATCAGTAATTGACCATGTGGCCACAAATATGGACAGGGAAAATGTAATGTAGCTGTAAGAGATCTTGGACTATCAGACCATCTCTGTCAAATAACAACAGTAAAGTCAGGCATCGAATTATTCCCTAAACTACAAGCCTACAAACGACATCTATCAGAAATCAAAATAATTTTTTTTTCAAAAGAACTAGAAAAACAAAGCTGGGATGAAGTGTATAAGGGAACCAATGTGAATATGAAATTCTCTAAATTCTCCACATTGTTTAAATTGAACTTTGAAAACGCATTTCCAAAAGTATCAACATCTCACAAAAAACGATGGATAACAGCAGATATTAAGAAGTCCTCCCAAACACTTAAAGATCTCAGTTCCATGAAAAAGATTCGCAGTGATCCAGAATTCTTAAATTTCTATCGTTGATACAAAAGGATCTATAGGAAGGTGCTGATTGCTGCAAAAAAGTCATTTAATGACAAAAATATATAATGCAGAGAATAAAAGCAAAGCAGTCTGGGATGTTATAAAAAAGGAAACAGGGAGAGACCAACAAATGCAGACTAACATACTGCTGAGGGAGGGGAATAAGGTAATAAATGATCCACAACACTTAACAAATTATGTAAACGAGCATTTTACAAGTATTGGATAGAAGTTACAGCAAAAAGTCCCAAAAACAAATGTAACACCTGTAAATAATGTTGCACTAAGTACAATGATTTTACTTCCAACCACAGAGAATGAACTCAATAAAAAAAGTTCAAAAATTAAAAAATAAAAAGTCAGTAGGCTTAGATGAAGTACCAATGTGTGTACTGAAACAATGCACAGGGATTATACAAGGCCCCTTAACAAATATAATAGATGAATCCTTCACATCAGGGACATTTCCAGAGCAGTTAAAACAGGCAAGAGTTGTACCTTTGCTTAAGAAAGGTAACGCAGAAGACATAGAAAATTACTGACCTATTTCCCTGGTGTCATCATTCTCAAAAATAACAGAAGCAATTATGAAAGACAGGTTAATGAATTACCTTAAGCAAATCACAGTTTTCTTTCCGAGGTGGCAAAAATACGGAGTCAGCCATAGAAGAATTTACAAAAGTTCTACTTGATGCACTTGATAAAGATGAGTGTGTCACAGGCATATTTTTCTGTCTTTCTAAAGCGTTTGATACAGTCGACCACAAGATTCTATTAAATAAATTAGAAGCATTAGGAATAAGAGTGGTAGCTAATGACTGGTTTCGACCATACCTAGCAGATAGGGCACAAAGAGTAGAGATAACACATACTTCAAATAGATCGAAACGTTTAGTAAAACACCTATCAGAACCAAAATACATTAATATAGGGGTTCCACAAGGTAGCATATTAGGACCAATACTGTTCCTGATATACATCGATGACTTTCCCAGTAGTGTTACTCATGGTGAAAAAATTCTCTTCGGTGATGACAGTCACTGAGAAAACAAGAGAACTCCTTGCCGAGAAATCAAATGAGACTCTCAGGGAAGTTTATGATTGGTCAATAAGCAATAAAGTGACATGGGACATAAAGAAAATTCAATTTGAAGAGGAAAAATGACAATGTCAAATTAAATGTAGATGGCACCTCTATAGACTGTGTAACAAATGCCAAATTTCCAGGAATGAATATTGATTCTCGGTTGAAGTGGTGTGAATGCACAAAGGTACTTGCAAACAGAGTGTCATCAGCATGTTATGCTCTTAGAATCCTATCATCAGTGTGTAACATGCAGTGTCTTTTAGTTACATATTATTTATATGTACACTCTATTCTTAGCTGGGGCATTCTTTTTTGGGGAACAAACGCGCAAAATATGAACACAATTTTCAAACTCCAGAAAAGAGCCATAAGAATAATAACAAAAAATACTAGTTGAACTCATTGTAAAGATCTTTTCAAAACACTGGGGATCTTAACTGCTCCATGTGAATACAGTTACCAGTCAGTTGTACACATCAGAAATAACATTGGTAATTACTGCACAAACAGCTCTGTCCATGACCATGCAACGAGAGATAGACTCAACTTACATTTACCAAGAAAAAAATAAATATAAAACTCAAAACAGCATTTTCTACCAAGGAATAAAACTGTACAATAAATTACCAAAAGAGATTAAAGAAATTGAAAAAAATACACTTATTTAAAAGGGCAGCTAAAAAGTACCTGTTATGCAATATATTTTATACATTGAAGAATTACATAGATAAAACAGAGTAGGTGTTTGATAAAAAAATTTATACAAATAATTATATTAATGATTATAAAACATCCAACATTCCACATAACACCTTCACTTTGTTTTTTTCCTTCTTTGGTTCCTTTCTAGAAATACTTACCCCCAAGCTATACATAGCACAATACTAACACCTCTTCCTCTTTCTGACCTCAACATATCACTCATTATAAATGGATGCTGACTCAGTTTTTCACGATAGCAAATGGGAAGTAGCAATACAGAAAATGGCCCAGTGATCACCAGTTTGTGTGTGTGTGTATGTGTGTGTGTGTGTGTAGTGAGAGAAGTATTACGAACATGAAACAATGTGCGTATAGTGTGTGCAGTGACTGATAGTGAGATGTGAGTGAACAGTGTGGCATTACATTATTTAATAAGTTATTTGTAAAAAAAGTATTGTATACCAGGAGTAAATCAAATGATTGTCTCTAAGTAGAAGTCTGTAAATATATGGGTATATGAATTAGCTTATTTTAAATCGGTCAAAACTTGTGAATATTTTGACATGTCCTACATCCTAGTAAAAAGAGATCTACGGATGAATAAAGCTACTATTACTACTACATACACGTGCCACTTCACTTTATTAACCGTTGGATATCCACAAACTTCACAGTGTGTGCCCATTGTACCCTACTTTAAGAACATCCATGTGAACACAGCCAATTATGAACAGTGTTTGGCAGTTTTCTAATTAATATACTGATTTTGATTTCAAACGATTCGCGCGCTGTTGATTTAAATACATCAGCTAACAGAAAACTAACTTTCTATTAAAAAGTTATAACTCATTGCTGCTGCTCTCTGGAAAATGATAAATTATGTTAATAACGCCACAGAAAGAGTAACATTTCTTACTTTCATATATTTCAATAAGTATTCCTTTAAATGGGAATTTTTGGCAGCCAAGATCGCGTATCTTACTATTTTTATTTTTATTTTATTTCTTCGCTGAGCTGTTTGGACGGAGTCTAGCTGTCATCGCTGGACCTTCTGGAAATGGAGTGTGCTCTCGTTACGTCTGAGCGATTTATGCACGGTCAAGATCCGAAGATGACAGTTAGACTCGGTCGAAACAAGTCATTGAAGAAATAAAATAAAAAGAAAAATATTAAGACACACGATCTTGGCTGCCAAACATTCTTATTTACCAAATAGCAGATCGCTCCCAGAAACATATGAAGCTTATATAAATGTATTCCTTTCGCGTATTATTTTTTAGGTTACAGAGAAACACTCCTTATTGGGTACTCCCTACATATTACCTTCTCGTTAGAGAAGCCTTTACGGGAGACAAAGTCAGATAGTATCATTCTCAGATAGATGGTTCAAGATTCTATGCTAGCTACCTTCAAAAACACCGTCTCAAAAAGAAAAAAAAAACTGAGAAAACGAGAAGGAGCGAGATTGGCGCGTGATAAGAGGTCAGCTGCCTATCTCCAAATTTGTTTGTTGCTGTTACTACTGCATATTTCAGTCTTTCAGGAAATACATCTTAGCTCATCTACTGGTTTCAAAGTTAACACAGAGGTGGAGCTATCAAGTCATCACAACATTTTAGTACTTCGGCTAAGACTCGATCATAGCTAGGCAAGATTATTGCTTTTTAATGACTTAATAATTTTTGTGGTTCCTGTAACAGATGAAATGGCAAAACAGGCGTCTAGTGGTGGATTATGCATTGCCCATCTAAGCAAGCTTACAGATCTGTTGTGATTTACCGTTTTCGTCTCCTTTTCTTTAGCTATTGTTGGGAAGAATTAGTTGAATTTAGTAACCAATGCTTTGAATTTCATTTCGTCTGACTCGCTGCTACTATCATCTAGTAATTCAATATCGTTTTCATCGCCGAGCTTATTCGTTTTGTACGTAATAACGCTAAAATGGCACAAAATTAGAAATGTAATAACACAACTGCGACATATTTTCTTACCAATACATGCACTATGATTGCCTTTTACGTGCTAAACGATATGAACCACGTTCCTTCCAAATTGACAATTTCTTGATAGCGCCGTAATGCTTTTCTTGTTGACTAAACAAACGAACGTTCACAGAAGAATTGTTCAAGGAATATGAATGCAGGTAGCGCTATTGACACACCTGCCGTAGATGGGCAATAGAGGTCCTCTAGCCTTCCAGAGGCGTAAGGATTCTTTGGGAGCGCATCGATGCTGTAGAAATGTGCGAATACACATGGAGCAGAAATTTCCCTGTAGTCGGAGACGGCTGTGGTCCGGCGTGTGTTGCGGCGTTTACGCCGTCGTGTTTCACCCCTGTCCCTGCCCTCACGGACAGAACAGAATAATAAAAACAACATCAAGGGGTGGTAGGCGCGCGTGCCATTTGACGTTAGCTGCATGCCGGGCACGATTCATGTTTGACTCACAGCGGCGTATGAGAACCGTAATTACCTATGTCACGTACACGCATGCGCAGCACGAGACTGGGGTACAAACTACATTCTGTGGCAGCAGCCCTTAGGCGATGGGTGAAAGCGCACCAGGGTGGGGGAGGGGTGTTATGAAAGTGGTTGTGGTAGTAGTAGTAGTAGTTGTTGTTATTGTTGTTGTTGTTGTTGTTGTTTTATTCATCTGTACATCATTTTTACAAGGATATTGGACATTTCGTGGTATTAAATATAAGAACTAGAAAAATAACACAATTCATAAATAAACGTCTAGACTGGCAATTGTGGGATAAGTACCCAACTGTGGCCTCTAAGTAGGAATCATCCCTGCATTTACCTCAAGCAGTTTAGGGAAACCACGAAAAACTTAAAGCGGGATGGATGCATGAAGATGGAGCCTCCACTCTCCTGAGTATAAGGACAGTCTGTTTAAAACAGTGTTGCCTCATTTGGTTTATACCAAGTGTTCAACACTGTTTTGCAAAGAAGTTACTTCAGCATGTAATATGCTACTACTACACTGCTTATTCATTTCTCACTCCCAGACATGACACACGCTACGCACACAAAGGAGTATTATTGCATAATTCAAGAGAAGGAGGAGGAGATTATTGTTTAACTCCCCGTCGACAACTTCGTAATTCAACACTGCACGCGCTGTCAGCTGTCGTTAGGACTATAGCGACCATGTTTGGTTTTCATTTTGTATACCACAACTTCCCATTTGCTAGCCTGAAAATCTGAGTCAGTTTTTCTTCATAATCAGTAAGATGTTGTTGAGCTCAGAAAGAGGATACGATCTGCGATTGCATGGCTTTGTGATAGATGTTTTGTTATCGTTATTATTATTTATTTGTATTACATTTTGATCTAATCTCTACTCTCAGTTCTCTGAGTAAATCCTTGGCTCTGTAAAATAATCGCTCAACAGGTGCTTTTTGAATAAATTCGTTTCAGTATCCTCTTTAATCGCACTGGACAGTTTGTTGTCAGCTGTATTCGTTAACAGAAAATGCTTATGTCTATATTTATTCTTTCTTGTTAATTGTAAATTCACTCTGTATCTTGCTTCATGACGGTGGACAGAGCTGTTCGTGCGGTTATTATCAACGTTATTTTTGATACGTACAACTGATTGATAAATGAAGCATCCAGGAGACATGGTCGGATGTTAATATAACTTCGCACACACACACACACACGCACACATGCACACCCAGACACCAATGGAGGGTACGTAAATGATTTGACTTGCAATTCTCTGTGAGACGTAGAATGGCCACCAGAAGATATTGCTGTTTTCCGTGTTTAATGTTGTTGCCAGGCCTGGTAGGATATATAAGGGCGTAACAGCGTCGGACGTTCAGTGATCACTCTGAAGGACACGTATATAACGCGTACTTGTATGAGACAACGTTGTCAGCACCTGACAGAATTTGAAAGAGACCACATTGTGGGTATCGATCTACTCGGCTGGTGGGATCATGCAGCATCCAGATTTGTGGGACATTCGGATGTGACAGTGGTCCGGTGTTTGAGTGCATGGGAACATGATGGCAGGCACACCGACACTCACCGTCAAAGTTCGTGGCGCACGCGTCCACCAGCGCAATGGAGGATCGCCGTATTGAGCACCAAGCATATCGCAACTCCTTCACACCTGCGCCTTCCGTCCGAGTACAAGTAATGGACTGTTTGCAACATTTTGTGTCATCATCCCGCACCATAGGTCGGAGACCAGCAGCAGGCGGACAAGGTAGTTATCATTCCTTGTGTAGGCTGCCAGCAGCACCACGACACAAACGGCTGGATCTAGAGCAGGGCTTAACAACTGGCCGGTTTTGAGCGCGAGTACTCGCGCCTGCTCAGGCACGTGCTCGCGAGCAGGTGCAAGGTCGCCGAGTAGGGCGGGAGGGGAGGGAGGGGAAATGCGCGCGCACGTTTGAACAGGGCCGCAGCGTGCCTATTGAATTCGCGCCGACTGTGTAACGTTTAAAGTACTACGATCAGCTATAACAGTCACTTCGCAGGTTACGAATCATGTCAAGTCGCCGTTGTGTAACCCCAACCATGCTTTCGCAGTTCAACCCCCATTGGGAGGAATTGTATCTCTTAACAGTAAAAGATGGTGTTGCAAAATGTTTAGTACGTGACACAACGCTGAATTCTTTTAGGAAATTTAATTATCAGCGATATTATATGTCGTACCACGCGAAAGACTACGGAAGTGGAAAATGTGATGGACCAGATCGTGCACAAGAAGTTATTAAACTTAAAAGGAAGCTATCCAAAGAAGATCTGGTCGACGAAGAAAAATCAACTGAGGCAGCTCTCAGAGTGAGTTACAAAATTGCTTTGCTTTTAGCAAAATCCATGCGCCCCTTCACTGATGGCGATTTAATAAAAGAATGTTTGGTAGTTGCAGCGGAACATTTGCGTCCATCTCAAGTTGAACAGTTTCGGATTGTGCCATTATCTAACACGACCATTATGCGTCGCATACAGGACATGGCAGACGATGTCCAGAGCCAGCTTGCAAATATCTGTAAAGATTTTATGGCGTATTCTCTAGCTCTGGACGAAAGTGTTGATATCACTGGAACAGCGCAGCTTGCCATATTTATTAGAGGTGTTAATAGAGATCTTCAGGTGAGGGAGGAGCTCCTCGATGTAGTAGCCATGAAGAACACTACAACCGGAGGTGATATTTTAAGTAGTGTTGAAGAAAGTGTTGAAAATATAGGATTGTCGTGGAATTCTTTAGTTTCAGTGTCTACAGACGGTGCACCAGCGATGACAGGGAACAAATCAGGTTTCATTGCGCTGTTGAAGGAGAAAATGAAAAAAACTGACCGTGCCGAATGAAATAAGGGGCGTTCACTGTGTGATCCACCAGGAAAACTTATGTGCAAAGAGTATCACTCTAAAAAATGTGATGAGTGTTGTTGTTCGTACAACCAATTATATAAGGAAGCATGGGCTACAACACAGACAATTTAAAAGCTTTCTTGAGGATGTAGAAAGCCAGTATGGTAGCCTGCCTTATTACAGCGAGGTCCGCTGGCTTAGTCGTGGCGAATTATTAAATCGATTTTTTCCCTATTACATGAGATAAATATGTTCATGGGAATAAATAACGTGTGTGTTCCTGAATTGAAAGAGCCTTCATGTAAATGTGATCTCGCGTTCTTAGCAGATTTAACTAGCCATCTGAATGCTTTGAACATTTCACTGCAAGGTAAAGATCTGCTAATTACTCATTTCATAGATCGAATACGAGCTTTTAAAATGAAATTGACACTTTGGATGGGTCAGGTGGAAACAGGAAATCTAGCTCATTTTCCTAAATTATCATCCATGCAAGATGTTCACAAAGACTGTGAACGTTATTCACATAGTTTAGTTGCCCATAAGGAAGAATTTCATCAACGCTTTCAAGATCTGACAGCACTAGACAGTGATTTTGATCTGTTCTCCTCTCCATATTCAGCGAATATTGAAGAGATTCGTCCTGAGCTGCAACTAGAACTTATTGACCTGCAGTGTGACAGAGAATACAGAGACAAATTTCAGAACAAGAAAAACATTTTGGAATTCTGCAGACGCTACCCTCAGGATAGATTTCCTCGTTTGCACAAACTGGCGGCTACAATAATATCAATGTTCGGTTCCACGTATGTTTGTGAACAACTGTTCTCTGGAATGAAATGTAACAGGACGCGCCTGAGAAACGCATTGTCTGATCGACATTTAAAGTGCACGCTGCGCCTACAGTGCACAAAAACAATTACTCCGAACATAGACGCAATTGTAAAGGGCAGAAAGTACAAGATAACCGAGAACCCCACACTTCAGTGACACCTTTTATTGTGTAACAGTTCACAAATTAATACGAATGTAGAGGCATACACTAAGCTAATAAAATTATGTGGCACGTGTACATTCTCCATTATTTGTTTCATTTGTCGCAGTAATAATTGGTGAGTGATATCCCTGCAGGTGGCCGCGGATTTACATTGCCTGGCGGCAGCTGTTGTGTGCCCCACGTGACTCTCCCCACTCTCCGCTCTGGTCCGGTAGTGGGGGTAGCGTGCTCGCGCTGCTCCGTGCTCGCGCCTGGCTGCTCACAGCTTGCTCCGCGAGCACGTATGTTGTGAAGCACTGATCTAGAGTGACGCCATGACCACGAAGCATGATCTGCTGATGATTGTGGCCGCAATGTGTTCAGCGATGAATCGCAGTTCTGCACTACTCCGGATGACCATTGGGGGCAAGTATAGCGTCGACCTGGTGAGAGGTCCAACTCTTCCAACGGAAAGGCACACAAGTGTTATTTTTGGAGTATTGGTATGGGAGCCATCGGGTATGACTTCACGCCACGTCTGAAATCGACTCTGTCGCAACAACAGTACGTCAAGGACATCGCGCGTTCTCAAGTGTTACCTCCCACGCGAAAATATCGCGTTGCTATTTTTCAGCGTGACATATTTCTGTGACCTGTCTCAGGAATGTTAAGATATTCCCGTGGCCAACAAGAATCCCAGATTTGTCCCCGATAACATATCTATGGAACCAGCGACGACGTCAGATCCAGTGTCCTGGTTATCAAGGTACACTTTAGGTCCTCCGCGGTAGGTGAGCGGTCTGCGCGGCAGATTGTCGAGGAAAGGCCCAATCAGAGATTTTCTCCACTCAGGGACTGGTTGTTGTGTCGTCCTTACGTCTGTGTTGTCATAAACTGATATTCTATTACGACTTTATGACACACTTATCAAACGAGTCACGCCATCCATCGAGGTCAGAAGGGATGCAACGTCATACTGATAAGGGGCCACGTACTCCTAAGTTTTTTGTAACTCGACTCGGTTTTGTAATTGAAATAACGTCACATACCCTGTCAACCCGTGATGTTCATTTCATTCCATCCTCCCTTAATGGGTGCTTCACTTTTTGGTCAGGCAGTGCGTTTTTGGTTATTATTCTTACAGCTCTTCTCTGTAGTTTCGCTACTGTGATCGTGTTTTGATAATTTGTTCCCCAGAAAAGAATTCCCTAGCTAAGATTTGAGTGTACGTCTTAATCATACGCAACTATTAGGCAATAGCTGTTACTGATGAGAGACGAAAGAAGAGGTGGGCGGTAGGATCAGGACAGCCAGCCTGCGGCCCTGTTAACAGTAACCAGTTCGTGGCGTTCGATGTAGGATCGATATACTTTTGTTTCAGTAGGTACCAAGCCCACCAACTGAAAGTTCTTAGGTGTCCAGCTTGATGAGTTGGTCGAAATGGCGTGAAGCTTCGATAAGGGTCACTGCCATCATCTTGCCAGGAAGACACGTCGCACTATTTCGACGAGCTCATTTCGCTGAAGATCAGATAACTTTATATTACTTCAGTTCGTCGGCAAACAATGAGGTCGTATCAGATGACAAGTTATTTTGCTGTAACCATACTGCAATAGAACTTCGATAATTAGAGAAAAAAGTATGCAACAAACCTGAACACCCATAACACTGCAGATAAAAAGGGGTTTTTGTTTTAAAAAAGTGGTCTGCATTTTTACAGGACTTAGTACAAGTCAAAACTAGACAAAATTCTGTAACCTTATGTCTGGAAAATAATACTTGTTGAAATTTGTGCCATTCTATCCTGTGGTGGCCACCTGTCTGTTGACGCTACAGGAGTTGAACAGGAGGTGATAAATGAGATTACCAGTCATTCACATACAGCCTTAAGACCTCGTTCTCAAATAATCATGTACTCGGACGAACACATCTGGTTACCTTCAGATTTGGTCAAACGCACCCGCTCCTGCTCCGTATGCACGTAGTCGATGGGTGCGAAATAGAACATTGTCTTTATCACTCCCCAAAGCTAGGAATCTAAGGAATAAAAGCAGGTGGACGGGAAGGCCATTTTACTGAACCTTGTAACCTCCCAGCAGAAATAAAAGAAAATATTTAAATGTGAATGGTCATCATGCTAAACGTAACCTCCCAGCAGAAATAAAAGAAAAGTCTATGATAATGAAAACGAGCCAAATGTTTGCTCCCCACAAAAATTATAGAATAATAATGAACCAAATGTAAACTCGACACAAAAATTAAGAAATCAAGATTAATCATTAAACCCACAATAATAGGGCAGCATCGCTGACCTTAGGCCCTGTGCAATAATTAATCTGATAAATTGATTCTGGGAGGAAAAGCATAGGAAATATTGTTTCAATTGGAATGATTCTTTTCTTAAAAACGATTGCTTTGAAAACAAAATTATTATTGGGGCATTTCTTGAACAAATTAATTACAATTAACAGATGTTATTGGCTGAGCGCAATGCTGCTTCATTACCTTATTTAACAATATACCTCGTCCCGAATCGTGACCAGAGACCCATGTCGACGCCTGCCGACTCATCACACACAACTCCGACCGAGTCCAACTCGCAACTACTCCTCGCGACTCCCTACACGCAACTGAACTCTCGCGCAGTCAAGCGCAGACTAGCAACGATAAACAACTCTCTGGTCAGAGATTCTGTCATGCCTTGCCATCGCTGTTAATGAAAACATATGAAACGTACGCGTTTCATAACCCTCCACTGGGGGGGCAAAAATTTGGCAGCGATGGTGAGTCATTAGGACTTGCCATGAGCAACAAATTTTTTCTTAACTAATTAACTTTACAATCACAGAATATACAGATGTAGAACATGAAGTAAATGTGGTGCACATGCACCGAGTACAAAACATATTAGACAATAACAAAATGTGAGTACAAAACATATTAACAAATGACATAAGCGCACACGCACTGTAACGTTCCCTGGCAAACTCACACATTAATAAACTAAAATTTAATTGTACCATATACGCCGCTCTGAGCAATCTGTATATACTGTAATTATTTAACAAAAAATATTATTGAATTTTGTGTAAAAGACATTTGTTATTATTGTAATATTTTTTGTAGTAATATTCTCTCTGTATTTAGGATGGTAATATTTCTATATTCATTATGTAATTGCGAAATGTGTCAATATCTGCGATAACAGAGATGTGAAATTCAGCCAGTGGAAAATAATGTCGTGAATTTACAAAGAAATGTTAATAGTCAGCAGCAGTATAAAAGCACAATGCACTATGTATTCTTTGGTCTTCCTCGTTTAGAGCTGAAAGCGATAGGAAGCTGTGACGAAGTATTTGATAAATGGGTAGACGTCATTTGTCTGTATCTAGATTTAGCCGCCATTGAAGGAGAAATTACGAACTAATGTGAGTTGAATATTTATTGTGGTCTAAATATATTGAAATTTATAAAAAGTGTGTATTATTAATGTAAATTAGCTTCCCCATGTCATCTATAATATTTCTTTAAAGAATTTTCAGCATTTTTAGCGGCGTTGCTGGGCTGTGCCGCGACCGATCGATTTGCAGCGGCGGCACATTTAAAAAAATTGTTCCGCTAAAGAAAAATTAACCAAACCCGTAAAACGGGAACAGATAGATAAAAAATTAGCAGTGAATTAAGAGAATGTTCTTCCTTTTTTTTTTTACAGCGATCCTGAGACTGACGGATTTTAAAAATAGTTACATATTTGTGCATTCTTAGACGGATAGTTAATGTTGAAATTTAACAATTTTGGTTCTTTCAAATAACTTAAATGTTTAGCGATGTGTGTTTTATCAGTGATAATTAAACGTCGGCTTGGCAATATTTTACCCTTTTCTGCTAATAGAGACAGTCTTGTGTTCAATAGCTAACGCCAGGAGAAAATCCAGTAAAATTATTTTAAAAAACCCACTGCATTTAGAAAATGTGTGCCAAGGCCGAATTATGTAAAGCATTTAATTCTCAGATAAATATTTTTATTTCATTAAATTGAAGCCAAAGACGTAATTTTAAATGATACGTAATTCTTGTGCAGAATGAAAGTTGTATTACCACACGTAAATAAGTAAGAAGTTCTACAACAAAGTTCGTTCGCACGCAAAGAAAGTAAGGTAAAGAAAATTAACTAAAAACAAATTATTCTTTAATGAAATTCCATTAAATTGGAATTTCATTAAATTATTTATTTTTCAAATTATTCATTAATGAAATTTCATCTATTTCATTAAATTGGCGCCCAACGTGGGGCCAGAATATGCAGTGGCCACTAAATACCCATGAAATAACTAGGGAATTATTATAGTCGAACTTTGTTGGAGAACATTTAATAATTTTTCCATGTATTGTATGTATTGCATAACCAATATTGTGTGGTAATACCTGTATATGATTTTTTGCATGAGAACACTATATACCCAGAGGCAAGCTGAAGAAGAGAGCTCATTATAGCGAAAAATTAATTACCTACCACAATATCAGGGGGCAGCTGCACCCAAGATAGATCACCAAAAGGTAAAGCTACAGTGTAGTTGTCCTGTGGGTAGTAAAGTAGCCTCAGTGCAGTGTTCTCGGATCATTAGTGGTGTGCTTGTTGTTAGTGTCTTTTTTTTTAAAAAAAAAATAACAGTACATTTGAGTAGTTAGTCATTGTAGTATATAATAAGTGTGTTTTAACAAATGACCATTTCTTGTGTGATTATGTCAGTGAAACCTGAGTGTTAGGATATTTAGTTCAGATTTTGTTTCTTTTGTTGACTATGGTTAGGTTGCGTAGTCAGAAAGATATCAACATGGATAATGAACAACAATTAGTGATACCGAGTTAGAGAGTGGGACTCAAAGTAATGTTAGTGGCGTAGTTCAGGAAGTACAATGTGAGATTCTGGGGGCAGAAGGGCAAGAAATGTTGCCACTGCCAGCCAGTGATTCAGTTGATAGCAGAAATACTGTGCCACCCGCAAGCACTGGACACGGACCAGAGAGTGGTGAGGTGTCAGAAGTGCAATCATTAAGAGTTATGTTCGAGCGCATGCTCAATTTCCAAGCTGAATTTGTACGTATGCAAGCAGAACGCGAAAGAGAACGTGATGCTGAACAAGCAGAGCGCGACCAGAGAATGATAGCTGAATTTGCATGTATGAAAGCAGAACGCGATAGAGAACGTGATGCTAAACAAGCAGAGCGTGATCGACGCCTGCATGAGAGAGACTTGCAGTTAATGCAATCTTTGGAAGCTATGCAAAGTGAGATTGTTAGTATGAAGCAAAACTATGAAACCATACCCAAAGCGGTGAAAGAACTGAGCGAAAGAGTAGATAACATCCAAGTGGCTAACGCCAGTATCGTGGGTGAAATCAGTGTACTGGCTAACAGGATCGAACAATTAGAAATTGACACAACTCAAGTAATTGGTCAGAAAATGTCCGAACAAGTGCACAAAATTCAAAACGAATTTGTAAAGGAAATAGATGAGAAAGTGCACGCCGCGATTGAAGCCAAGGACGTGGGCTCCAATGCGGAAATACAGGACCTTAAAAAAACGGTACACAATGACATTCCGCTGTGGCAGCGGAATGTCAACCGTCGTCTTGCCGAAATAGAAATCAGCTTGCGGCATGACGACTCACTGGACGTGGGCTCCAATGCGGAAATACAGGACCTTAAAAAAGCGGTACACAATGACATTCCGCTGTGGCAGCGGAATGTCAACCGTCGTCTTGCCGAAATAGAAATCAGCTTGCGGCATGACGACTCACAGGTGTATGTCACGCCAGCCAGGTCCAACAATGATAGGCATATAAATACAGCAGTAAAAAATTGCGACTGCGAGACAGAACAGGCAACCAATGTAAGCGAAACACATAAATGCCATTCCAAAATAGTGATTGAAGAAAGCCTGATTAGAAACCGACAGTTTCAGCTCTTTACAACGGAGAATAAATCTGTTCACCCTGTAGTGTTTATCAAGGGATTTAGAAACATTTTGCCTAGCGTTTGGAGTCATACACAGAAAATACAGTTCGTTATGTCTTACATACAAGGAGATGCTGCATTATGGGCAACCGAAGCAGCTGACAGTTGCGATACATATGAGCAATTTGAAAAGGCATTCTTGGCCAAATATTGGTCAACATGTATTCAGGAGAGATTACGGAAGGAGGTATATAATCCAGAGCCGTATTCCCCACGATTAGGCAATTTGCGAAAATATTTTGAGAAGTACATTAATAAGACCCGTTATTGGGACGAGCAGATTTACTCCCGGGATTTGATCAGACTTTTGAAATCACACTTGCCGATACATGTAAAGGAAAAACTTATACACGTGCCGGAGAATGACATGGAACATTTCTTGTCTGTTCTGGACTCAATTGACCTGATTCAGGAGGACGTTAAGGCAGCCTCTGAACAGGCTAGAAGTAACGGAAACGGTTACAGAAATGGTCGAAATAACACGCCTCCACCAAATAATGGAAACGGCGGAGGTAACAATAGGAGACAAGATTATGTACAGAACGGGAATAGAGGTAGAGACCGGAACGGCAATAGTCCGCCGGTGAATAATGACCGGAAAAGGAGGTCTGATGACCGATATGAAACAGGCCCACCAAGCAATAGTAGATGGAAAAATGCCAGGGGGCCGTGGAACACTAATACCTATAATGATGCAAACCGAACTTGGCCACAGAACCAGAGGCCCAGTACGGACCGGCCAAACAGTGAAGGATATGACAATAACCGACCGCCACCACAAAACGCGCCAATTGCGCAACCGTGGCGGCCGACGCAACACAACTTACACATAGTGGAGGTCAGTGACACAGAGCAGCCACACCCATCCACCTGTAATAATTCAACAAACTAGATTCAGCCGAGATACGCTCTCCATCGTCGGCTGAGGTTTGGAGTGAGAGCAGCCCGACACCGAACAAAACATTGGGAATCTGTATCCTCAGGTATAATGACGGGGTACAGATGGGACATGAATTGATAACTGAACCATCCACGTGCATAAAGGAGCACAAAGACAAAGTACAAGCGATAATAGAGATCAAAATTAACAATATTCATGTGCAAGCGATCGTAGATACAGGTGCTACTGTCAGTGTCATGAGTATGGACTTATTCAAAGTACTGGGGAAAGAAAGGCGTATGCTGACTTTTCCTGTGAACAATTGTAAAGTCACTGGAGCCATATGTGCACAGCGACAAATAATTAAACTCCAAGTGCGGGTAGAGATGTATATAGGGGAAGAAGCCATAGCGTGCTCATTCCTGGTAGTAAAGGGTTTAAGGGTAGCCTGCATTTTGGGGGTAGATTTTTTGAGAGAAAGGGACGCAGTAATCGACCTTTCTCGGGGAAAATTAAGTTTGATGAACGCTGGTAGAAGGATAGAATTGTCCATGCTCAGATCTGAAGAGGTACCTGTGCCTAATTGTAATGCTATTAACATAAAGTGTAGCAATCAGTGGATACTGCATTTAGACAATCATTGTCAAGGACAAAATCTCTATT
The DNA here is from genome assembly GCF_023898315.1 of Schistocerca nitens. Taxonomy (NCBI): domain Eukaryota; kingdom Metazoa; phylum Arthropoda; class Insecta; order Orthoptera; family Acrididae; genus Schistocerca; species Schistocerca nitens. The sequence continues at coordinate 654,289,197 of NC_064618.1, forward strand.
ATCCAGACGTACAAAGTGATCAATTAAAAGCAAATGTGGACGCACTAGTGAACAAAGTATCACAGTCCGAAAATTTGAACTCAATGCAACAGCAGGGTTTGGTACAGTTATTAACTAACTATGCAGATGTATTTTCAGAACGACCAGGAATTGTTAAGGGATATCAGTACAATATCGAGGTGAAGCCTCACAAAACCTACTGTCGAGCCTCATACTCCATTCCTTGGTCCAAGAAGGAAATAGTAGCTAAAGAAATAAGAAAACTGATCGAGTGGGGAATAATAGAACCGTCTTTGTCCCCTTATAGTAGTCCTTTGGTGGCGGTAGCAAAAGCAGACGGACAGGTACGGTTAGTATTAGATGCGAGAGACATAAACGAAATTATTGTACCTGTCAGGACTCATCCGGAAAACTTGATGAGCAAATTCAAAAATTCCATGGAGTGCAATATTTGACATCTATTGATATGAAAAGTTCATTCTGGCAAATCCTGCTCACACCCGAGTCGAGGAAATATACTGCATTTATATTTGGGGGAAGGAGCTACCAATTTAGGGTACTACCTTTCGGCTTAAATGTAAGTGCAGTAGTTTTCATAACAGCCCTCGACGCGGTTTTAGGTCCGGATTTGCTGCAAAGGGTAACAGTGTATGTAGACGATCTGGTGATTGCTACTGCCACCTGGGAGGAGCACCTAGAACTACTGAGTAGAGTCTTGGAAAGGTTTAAGCAAGCGGGAGTAACAGCGAATCTTGAGAAATCCAAATTTGGACGTAATCAGATTAAATTTCTAGGTCACATAATAACACCACAAGGCATCAAACCTGACAGCAAAAAACTTGACGCAATTCGTGGGTTTCCTAGTCCGAGAACTAAGAGACAACTCAAAGCGTTTATAGGTCTTGCATCCTTTTTTAGACGGTTTGTTCCAAACCAATTAATGAATAACGAATCTTTATTGAGCCTGTTGCGTAAAAATGCGCACTGGATGTGGACAGAAGAATGTCAACGCGCATTTGACGCTATCAAAAACGCCTTGGTGAATGCAAACATACTGCGACACCCAGACATGACAAAAGATTTTTGCATAGCGACAGATTCGTGTTCATACGGTCTGGGCGCTTGTTTATTTCAGTGGGACAGGAGCAACGACCCCACAACAATCAATGTAATCGGATTTGCCAGCCGCACACTAAACAGCTGTGAGAGAGCATATTCCGCTACCGAATTAGAGGCTCTTGCAGTGGTTTGGGCGGTAAATAAATTCAACTATTACATCTATGGTAAAGAAGTCAAAGTATTCAGTGACCACCAGGCTCTGAGCTATTTAATGTCTTGCAAATTATACCATACCCGCTTGCTAAGGTGGAGGTTAGCATTGCAGGAATATAAAATTAAGATTATGTACCTAAAAGGACAAGATAATGTTGTAGCTGACGCCTTGTCGAGGCTTCCACTAGGGCAATCCTCAGTGTCAAAGATTTTGGAACAATCGGGGGAATATCGAATACTCTTAGTACAAGATAAGGTACATAGGAGGGACTTTTTACACATGTGTAAGAATATGTCTATATTGCAGGAAACTGATCCGATATGGCGAGATATCATTAGCAAAATTAAAGAAGGAACCAATCTTAAAAGTGTTCAGAATTTCAAAATAGTAGATAATATTCTGTATTATAAAACAGGTGTGTCAAATGACCATGGAGTCGTGTGTATACCGCAACAGGCTATCCCAGCTGTAGTGTGGCACACGCATTTAGCATGGGGTCACGCTGGGATAGGCAAAACAATAAGGATTTTATCCAGATTCTGTTACTTTAAGGGAATAAGCCAGCAGACTCGCACCATTATCAGGACTTGTCCTCTGTGCCAAAAAGCTAAGTTTCAAAATAAGTCCACAAGTTTGAACTGCATCCTATAGTGCCTCATCGGCCACTTCAGTTAGTATCTATAGACATAGCAGGACCCTACCCACGAGCCAGGGGTGGATTAAAGTACATTTTAGCGGTGTATGACCTTTTCTCTAAATACTTAAAAATATACTGCCTTAAATCAGCCACTGCTCGTGGAATAGTTAAATGGTTAGGGAAAGAATACTTTACACAAGTGGGTAAGCCTGAAGCGATAATATCGGATAATGCTTCCTATTTTACAGGCCATACCTGGAAAAACTATTTACATGAACAAGATATAAAGCACATACTAATATCCCGTTTTCACCCACAAGCAAGTTTAGTAGAGAGAACATTTGGAGAGTTAAATAAATTTTTCAGGTTATACATTGCATATAAGCACACAAGATGGCCAGATCTGATACCTAAGTTTTTGGAAATTCACAACGCAACCCCGCATGCTTCTACGGGGTATCCACCAAACGAGATTATAATGAATAATAATAGAGTTTTGAATGAGTGGCTGGCACATTTGCCTAAGGTCCCCGTCATTCCTGAGCGTAAGGAAGAGAAGATAAGAAAAGCAGGGTGCAACCTTACCAGGTGCGCTCAGAAAAGGAAAGAAAAATATAATCGACATGTGACGAATAACCAAAAATTTAGTGTTGGGGACTTGGTACTCTTACGCAATCATCCTAAGTCCTCGGCATCCTTGAAACAGTATAGCAAGTGGCAATTGGTGTACAATGGACCTTTTAGAGTAGTAAGTGTGCCACATGAGTGTAGCTATCTCTTAGCAGATCCCCACTCAGGGAGAGTACGGGGACTGTATCCGTGTAAGGATGTGAAAAAATATTCCTACAGTAAAAGACTAATAGTCCTATGTGGACACCATTCTTTTGTAAATGAATGAACATTAATGATGTGTGATCTGTAGACATAATGTACTAGTGTAGAAGTATTTAGTTATAAGAATATGATTGACTTTCTCATGTGTTTATGAATATTTGTGTTATGTCTTCTTTTAATTTGTGTCAGCTAAAACATGCTCTAAAT